>NC_134330.1:8000960-9200960 GCF_964195595.1 Calonectris borealis | reverse complement strand
CAACATAGAAATATGGCTCGAAGGAAGTTATTTGGAGCAGAAAGCTGAGCCCAGGCGTGATGCTCATCGTTATCCCCCACGGTGGGCACCGTGCCGTTACCCTTCCCGCATCACTTGGTGGCAGAAGCCTTTCCCATAAGGGAAATCTAATTTTATCCTAGAGAAGCTCCTGAAACGGTGGGGAAAATGGTATTTCAGTGTTCCCCTTGCAAGACGTTTGCTGTTGTGGGTCACACGCCGAGTCTGAGCGTGCACCGGAGTTTGCTTTGCCGTGCGCTGGCCTGGGAGAGTGTCGCCTCGTGCCTCAGTTTCCCCAAAAGCAGAGTTGCATGTGATACCTTAATACATGACAGAGAAACGCCGGCTGCTGTAGGGCTGTGCTGCTCCGGGGATTTTTGATCCTATTACAGCAGGAAAAACTCAAACATTTCCTTAAAGCAACCCCAATGCCACCCTGTCGCATTTTATTTGTTTGCTTTGGTCCGGAAAGCGGGACAGGGTCTCCTTGGGGACACAAAGGCTGTCGCAGAGTCCCGGGGCGGCAGGCTGTACCCGCGCTGCCTCGCTCGTGGGTGGCACCCGTATTTATTTACCTTTTCATCACCTGATTGCTGTGCCCTGCCATGTTGCAGGCGCCAGCCCGCGGGCTGCCAGCCCTGTTTGAGTTGGCAGGAGCTAGAGATTAACCTCTGGCTAAAATAGCCCGACGCCAGCCCCACGTCTGCCCAGGGTGGCCGGGCTTGTTGCGTGCCCTTAGAGCATCTCGTATCGATATTTTGTGGTGGAGCCAGGGCTGCCTGCGCTGCTCGATAACGCAGCGGGGAGCCTGCTTTTCTGCTGGTGGGAACGGTCCCGTTACCTCCAGGGGTTGCCACCAGGCATCCATCACCTTCTACTTTCTCGGCTCTGCTCTCCAAAGCTGCGATGCAGAAGAGCAGGAGCAGAGAAATTGCAGATACGCGTCCGCAAGCTCCAGGTTCCGCACCGGGGGAAAGCTCAGAAAGCTGAAAATTTACGGTGCAAGTGGGTGGCCCCGTTTTGGGGTATTTTGAGGAAGTGTTATCACTTTCTGCCCCTGATGCTGTTATTGCATTTGTCTTCTGGCCGTAGTGGGGAGCTTGGGCACAGAGCAGGATCTCTGTGCTGAGCTCTGAGCCACCCACTGAAGAAAGGGACTATTCAGGTGCCAGCCGGGAGTTTCCATTTCAGCCTGCCTGCGCTCACCGTGTTGTCCCAAGGGAATTGCGGATTTGGGCTTTTGCTGGTTCCCCTCCTCCGCGGCGGGTTTCCCGGCCGGGTGGGACATGGCAGCGCCGCAGCTCGGCGGAGCGGTGCCAGCTCTGCTGCCCTGCCCGGTGCCAACTCCCATAAAACTTGGTTTTTGGCGAGTGGCAAACCCTTTAATTTCTAGTGAGACTTTGGAAGGGAGAAGGGAAAGCTTCAACCCCAAAATGTTCCTGTTTTCTGGTGGCTTTGATTGATTCAGACCCAAAAATGTGAGTTTATTGTGACTTTCTGCCCTTTTTCTTTGGGTATTTGGTGCAAAATGGGCGCAGAGCTGCCACGTCAAGGGCGGTGGAGGGGGTCACTGATGGCAGGGGAGGTGCTTGGTTCTCAGGGTACTCAAAATTGGGGTTTTTTTGGGAGGTGCCTGCAGCAGCGTTGCTAATGTTTGGGGTTTGGTGACAGCGATGGCATAGTGTCACTCTGCCACCGGCGGTATTTCGGCTGGCTGCCCCACTGCACGTGTTTCCTCCTGAATTCACAGAAACCCATTTTCATGCTTTAATCAAGAGCTCATGCAAAGACCCCGCTCTGCAAAGGGCATCGCTGCGGCTCATTCATGCGAACCGAAGAGGACCGCTGTTTTGGGTGGCTGCTTGGGGTGGAAAGTCACCCCTGGGCACCCCGACAGAGCTGAGCCCTGCGGGAGCCCCAGCCGCCTCCCTCGGGGCACCCCGCCTGCCCCCAGCCCTCTCTCCTCGCACGTTCGCACCCTTAAAATGGAGCCTGGATGGAAATAGCAGCAGCAGATCTCTTCTACTTTTAATTTTGGTGGCTCTCTGGGCTGGGGAGAGGAAGCCGGGGGTGGAGAGGAGCCGGCTGCAAAAGGGAGAAGAGCCACTTTCCTTCTGACACGCTCTGCAGAGTGATTCGAAACGTTGAAGCCACTCCAAGATTGTATTTTTTTTTTTTGCTAGAAGAATAATTATAGGCGTTACGTACCGGTCTGTCTGCTCCTTGCGATGGCAGGGGATTGGAGTAGCCTTATCTAGGAGGGACGCGGGTTTAAAACAACTCGTAGTAAGTGTCTCTGTGAAGACCGGGGAGCTGATGCACTTTGAAGCGTAAAAACGTTCAGGCTTCTTGTTTTCACTGGTTCGTTCAGTGAAGGTGGGTTTGGTTTTGGGTTTTTTGGTTTTGTTGTGTTTTTTTTTTCTCTCATTTCTCTGAATGAGAATAGCTGATGGAAAACAGCCGAGCCGGTTTCACTTCCTACTGTCGCTCAGAGCTCTGCGCTGGGGGTGCTTGGAGACAACCCCGCGTTTGGTCCAGCGACGGGGCACCGAGCGTGTCTGCCTTGGGCCGATGCCTCTTGAACTTCAGCCGGTCCCTTATTCCCTCCAAAACCACAAGGAGTTGAAGGAACAGCTTGTTTTATTATCACCCCACGGGGCGCAGAAGTAGGTGGCAGACAGCGGAGGCTTTGGGACAGCTCTTCGGGAGGTTTCTGCCTGAATTTTTCCCTCGTTGGGAGGTTTGGGATTGGGGGGTTTCTGTCCAGTCCCCTCCTGCCCCGGAGCACCAAAGGATGGAGGCAGCGGGTACCCTGTCCTGGTGCCATGTCACCTCGGTGCTGGCACCCCGCTGTCCCTTGCGATGCCTTTGAGCCACCAGCACAGCCCTCCCCAGGGTTTGCCGATGCACGGCTCCGGCTTTGGTTCCTCCATCTCCAGCTCTGCGAATCCTGCATTTCCTTTTCCATTAGACAGCTGCAACGTCCGTATGTCCCACCTTGGCGGAGGTTTTGGTCCGGCTGCCAGCTCCCCTGGGAGGATTCACCCCAAATGCAGCAACAGCGGGTGCAAACAGAGACACCCACCCACGCCAGCACCCATCAGCAGCCAAAACCGGGGGGGGGGTGGTGTCACTCCTGAGCCCTCCCTGGGTGCAGGACCTTGCAGTCCCGGGCCAAACCTTGCCCCCGGCAGGGCCAGCGCATCCATGACTGCACGGGTGGGGAAGCAGGAGCGATGCCCTCGGTGGGTACCGGGGTATGTGCATTGCCCAGCGGCCGTGGGACCCTTGGGTCCACGCGGCGTGCGAAGGTAACGGTCACCCCACGGGGATGTGGGAGTCGCGGGGAGACCGTGGCGGGTGTGCGGGAGCCCTTGGGGTTTTTTCAGGTTGTGCAGGTGCCTGGGCTGGGGTTCGGCTGGGAGCAGCGTGGATGGAGGCTCTGCACCCGCCGGGGTGGATTCGGGAGGATGGCTTGGACCAGCTGAGCATCGGCTTTGGATTTCTTTCCTAGAGCATTGCAGGCTGTAAAGTACAACTGATTAATAGGAAACGTGGTCAGAAAGTTACAGTCCCCAGCGGGTCCGTATTGGGTTTCTGGCAGGGCGTTTTATGGGATGGTTGGACCTCTGTGTCCTGGATTTGGAGAGGGCAGCTCCTGAGGAGTGTTTTGTAGGCAGGCTGAGCGCAGGAATAAACGCTGCCGGAGCCGCGTGCAGCAGGGAAATGATGTTTCCCTGGTGCAGGGAGCGTCCAGTGCTGCTTACTTGGTGTCAGGCTGAGAAGTTCGATGACGAGCTCTCTTGATGGGGGAATACGGGCAGGACAAGTTGCATTTTGGGGTACTGAACGGACTGCTGGGGCGTAAGGGAAGGGATTGCTAGTCTGGGCCCAAATCGCCAATTAATCTTTTTATTTTTATCATTTTTTACTTCGTTATGCTTGCTGGGCCGCCGATGGAAACCTGCAGAGCTCCCTGCAGAAGAAGGTAAGTGGCGGGCTGGAGGGGAGGGCTTGAGTCTGGGTGGGGAGGGCTGGGGCCGGGGCTGCTGGAGGAGGGGTAGTCTTTGGGGTCTTTTAGTCCTGGTTTTAATCCCAGGGGAAGCTGGGCTGACAGCAGAGCTTTCCTCTGACAGCAAGGCTTCCAGCTGTGAATAGAAACACAGAGGTTTTTCTTTTCTGTCGTTAAAACCGGACATAGTAAAACCAGGCCAATGCCAGAAGTGAAGGTGTTTAATATTGGAGAGAAAAATGCCCCATTGCAGTGCTGGATGTCCCCGCCAGTGCCCACGGCCGACGGGCGCTGGAGCAGCTCTGCTCTTGGTCTTGGTGGCCTCAGTGGTCTGTATTACCTGTCTTCTGGGTTTTTTTGAGCACTGACTGTGCTTGGCTTCGTGTTTTCCCACCAGGAAAGTCCCTCTGGGAGTTGGTGCTGGAGCAGTTTGAAGATCTCCTCGTCCGCATCCTTTTGATGGCAGCTTTTCTGTCATTCGTAAGTACCCCAGGCTGGGGGACGGGCACCTTCCAGGGCACGTACGGACCCGGGTGGCAGCCCAATAGCAAAGGAGGCAGAGGAAGGCACATGTTGGATGAAGGAGATGTACAGCAGTGCGGTGGTTTTCTAGGGCATAGTGACAATATCATTGGATCTACTTAAAAGACGAGACTGAAGGCTTTTTAAGTAATGCTGATCCACCCAAAAGCGATATCGAACAACTACCTGGGCTTCTTTCTAATGCCCCAAGACTGTACCAGAAAAGGGCCATGGAAACGTTCAGTCCTGGGCACGTTTTGGGTGGGACGGGTGGTGGCCCTGGGCACCGTGGAGGGTTAGGGGGAGGGTTTGGAGAGGGCGAGCGCGGAGCTCCAGCGAGAGTGGGGTTGCAATGGAGCTGCCAAAGGCAGGTGAGGGCTGCCCAAAGCTTTCAGTCCTGGGATCCACAGTTTTTTGTCACGGTCTGCAGACCCTACCTGAGGTAGCGCAGGTCCTTTGGACGTGCCTCTTACCTCATTGCAAGATTTTTATCAACAAAGTTTCCTATGTTTTTAGGTTAGAAGGTCCCTTTGTTACTACCTCTTTTAGCTTCCCTCTTAAAGCCATTATATGTTTTCCCTTCGTCATTCTTCACGCTCTCAGCTTTCCTGCCCCCCGTACTTGCCGTCATGGCCCGGGTCTGGGCTGAGGTCTGTGCTCAGGCTCTTCACTGCGGTAGGACCCAAACAGCCTATCTGCAAGTCCCTCCTCTGATTTGAATTCTTACTGATTGCTTTTCAATGCCGTGTTTCATCCAGTAAAACATGCCTTGCGCCTCACCTTGCATAGGCGGTTAAAACAGAAAGGGAAAGTTTTTTTCTTTATTCTTTATCTTTGTTTTTGCCGTGGATATTTTTGGATGTATTAAGTGTCAGCAGGACCAGATCCGTGTCAGGATCCGCTGAAACGGAGGACAATGTCTCTGACATGGAGATGTGCACGTCCACAGTGCAGATACATTCCTGGTGTAATGGCCAAGCCGTGTATCCTCAGGGAACTGGGAGGTGCTGGGAGCTGGGATGTCCCGGCACCACCTCCCTGCGTGCCCGGAGAGGCTGCCAGGACATCGCACGGCTTGCTTTTTCTTGGCCGGAGCAGTGGGTGATGGTGATGAGAGGTGATAGGAGTGCGTCAGGCGCCTGAAGCCGACTCAGAAACTCCCCGTATCGCCTTCACCTCCGTTGGGGTGCAGGCAGCGGGGCGGGCACCTGCCTAAAGCGCGCGCATCTACGAATGCAGGCAAAGACGGGGCCAGGAGCGTTTCCAAACCCTGTGCCCTCCGCGGAGTGAAGTCTCCTTCCCGGAGCCCTTCTGCTGCTGCGTGGAAGCGTTCACATTTTCGATTAAAAATGAAAATCCAATCTGTTATTTAATTATTAATATTTTTTTTTCCCCTCCCTCTGGCTGAGCGGGACTGGCAGCGTTGCGGCTGCCCGCGAGGGAGGTGGCTCCTGCCTGCTCTTCGCTGCCTTCCCGTCCTGCCCACGGGGCCGGGAGGGTTCGGAGAGCCCGGGCTGGTGATGCCCAAGCTGGTGACGCTCGGGCAGGTTTCGGGTACGGCTGGGCGCGGGGCATATAGCTTTCCTTTGCCGATGTGTGGGGCAGGGTTAATGCTCGCTGACAAAATACGCCTCCCATTGTCATTGTCGTGGTTTAACCCCAGCCGGCAGCTCAGCCTCACCCAGCCGCTCGCTCACCCCTGCCATGGGATGGGGGAGAGAATCAGAAGGGTAAAAGTGAGAAAACTCATGGGTTGAGATAAAGACAGTTTAACAGGTAAAGCAAAAGCCGCGCGCACAAGCAAAGCAAAACAAGGAATCCATTCACTCCTTCCCATCGGCAGGCAGGAGCTCAGCCATCTCCAGGACAGCAGGGCTCCGTCTCGCGTGACTTGGGAAGACAAACGCCATCACTCCGAACATCCCCCCTCCTTCTTCTTTCCCCAGCTTTATATACTGAGCATGACGCCATATGGTATGGAATACCCCGTTGGCCAGTTGGGTCAGCTGTCCTGGCCATGCTCCCTCCCAGCTTCTCGTGCACCCGGCAGAGTGTGGGACTGAAAAGTCCTTGACTAGCGTAAGCACTCCTGAGCAACAACTGAACCATCAGTCTGTTATCAACGTTATTCTCATATTAAATCCAAAACACGGCACTATACCAACTACTAGGAAGAAAACTAACTCTATCCCAGCTGAAACCAGGACAGTCATGCAGCAGGAAAATGTGACGTTACGTTCGGGTAATGTCAGAGAGCTGCTTAGGGTTGGGTTTTCCTTGTGTTTAGCAGGGCGTGAAGCCCAGCCCAGGCTGGAGCTGCCAGCGTGGTGCCTTCAGGGTGTCCCTGCTGCCATCCAGCCTTTACTTGCCCGGATGGTGTTACTGCTCATCTTCAAACAGTTCCTTCTTCAGTGGCTCTTCTCCCGCCTTCGCCGGCGGAGAGGCCGCATCCCTATGCGCCTTTCCCCGGGAGAAGCCGGGATTCACCCCCAGCACCTCCTGCGAGCACAGAGCAGCTTCTGCTCCCCAGGGCGTGCAGGCAAAGCCAGCCGGCAGCGGGTGCATCACCAGGCTCGGTGAGCTGGCACCCGCGAGCGCTGCTGACCTCCTCCACGCTTAGTAATGCTGAGAGGTGATGTGGGATCCCCTAAACTCAAGGTCCATGTGATTAGCAAAGCTGCCTTTACGGGTGGCACTGAGTAATTGCGATATGAACCCCTCTGTACTTGCACTCCATGGTGCCTTGGAAGCGCTCATCGTCAACGGCACCTCGCTCCCCGATTGCTGATTTGAGCCTTATTTGTGGTGCCCGGGTACTGAGCTGTTGGCTCAGTTTTGCCCAAAATTTACCTTGGGAGCAGTTCTGCATGAGGAGATGTTTCCCAGTTAGCTACTGGAGAAATACTTATTTTTTGAGTGTTCTCAGGGTGTTTGGCAGTGGGATGGCAAAGCCAAATCTCGTGTCCCCTCCTTTTGGATACGACTCGTGGGCAGATAAGGAGGGAGGCTGGTCCCTTGCGAGGTTCAATACATTCCCGAAACAACACAGAGCGACCCGTTTGCTGGTGAATTCGCAGAGCTGTTGCAACCTGCTTGATGGCCGAGTCTGCCGCGGCAGCTCTGCTAATCGGTAAAGCAGGCGTGAACCCCTGGGTCAGAGGTCCTGTGCGCCAGCGCCTCACCGCAGAGCAGGGAGGTGTTGCTGTGTTGACACAGCGCAGGTGGACAAGCAGTTAAATGGAGTGAAAATATTTGTGTGTGTGAGTGTGGGTGCTGCATTTGTAGCATGGTATGGGGTCTTTGTGGGATGGAGAGGGGGCTCGGCGGTAAGAAGCCAGAAGGTCAGTCCCTGCTGTGCTCCAGCCCTGCTCATTTGATGCATTGGGTTATCCCCAGCAAAAGAGTGGAGGCATCTGCAGTGGGATATGGCAAGTCCACTCCTTAACCAAGCCGCATGGGTCTGGCCACCACTCTGGGTTGTCTTCTCTCCAGCAAACACCATGTGTTGGTTGGCTCTCGTTTTGATCTTTCTTCTTAAAATTTTGGCTCTTGTGGTTTCAACCACATTGTGATCCTTCTCTTCTCTTGCCTACCAGATCCTGGCCTGGTTTGAAGAAGGAGAGGAGACCACGACGGCATTCGTGGAGCCCATCGTCATTATTATGATCCTGATCGCCAACGCCGTGGTGGGCGTGTGGCAGGTAAGTCACAGCCCCCCCCGCCTGCCCCACAGGTCTCTGCTCCACGTGGCTGAGATGCTTCATTTGAAGGTCTGGTTGCTTCTTGCCGTTGGAAACCTCATTTCTCAAAGGTTCAATTTTCGTGTTGCCCTGTGCCCCAGCGCGGATGCTCGGTTGTTGGCTGCCTCTTGGCTCCTTCCTTCAATCTTTCTTTGGCAACTTTTGCAGTTTGGAGTTTAGGATCTTGCACTAATTTGCCATCCAGGCAGACGCTGCTTGTCTCCTGGCCATGGCCAAATGTGTTTTCCGAGGGAAGCTTTTTGCCCTCTCCATCAGAAAGCCGCTGTGGCTGCTGCCCCTCGCCTTGCTGTATCCCTCCTGGGGGATGAACAAATGCCTCAGCCAGCGATGCTTCTCTTCTTAGGCCATTTCTTTATCTGCAGCTTGATCTGAGGTGGGGCTGCTGGATGGGGAAAAATACATCTGGGTGGGATATGCTGCTTCCCAAACCCAGAACGAGAAAACCAAGCCCAAAGGTCCATGCAGTGTCCAGGACCTGATGTGATTTAAGCCAGCGGGGACCATTTCAGAGCAGCTGAAGAAGACGCGGCACTTGCCCCATCCACGGTGCAAACGGACGCCAAAGCCAGGGCTGGGGTTTGGGTGCTCCTGTCTCCGCAGTGGGTGGGGAAGGAGCCTGCCGGCCCGAGCAACCCCACCGCCGGCAGCTCTGCTCCTCCTCTGCTTGCAGGAGAGAAATGCCGAGAGCGCCATCGAAGCCTTGAAGGAATACGAGCCCGAGATGGGGAAGGTGATCCGCGCCGACCGCAGCGGGGTGCAGCGGATCCGCGCCCGGGACATTGTCCCCGGGGACATCGTGGAGGTGGCAGGTAGGGTGCCATCACCCCAGGGCACGGGGTGGGACGGGGAGGTGGTGCTGGCCAGGGGGGGCTTCGGTGGTGGGCACCCCGTGGTCCTGGTGGCGGGAGGGCTCTGCCGCGGCGTGTGGGTGCGTCTCCTCCGGAGGCACGGCCGCCAAGTCGCCTCGTTGTTGTACACTTGAGATCTTAGTTTCTCTTTTCAAATCCAGAGAGGTGAAATGATTTGGGCCAAAGTTGGGGCTCATCAGCCAGCCGAGGCTGCGCCCCGAGCGTAGGGCGGTAGAGAACAGCAGAAAAGGGAAAAAAAAAAAAAAAGTCTATATTTCTGACGCAGGTTTTGTGTCTCGGGAGGGTTTCCCTGTTTTCTGGAAGAACTGGAAGAACTTTTAAATTTCCGCCCAGATTCCCTCTCTCTGGAAGCAGTTCCCCCACGCGCAGCCCCCGGACAAGGCGCGGGTGAAGGGCCGGTGCTGGGTGCCGCACCGGCGGTGCCAGGCGAGGGCTGCCGCCAGCGTGGGGGGGGTTCAACGCTGCAGGCAGCGACGCTGGTCCTGCCTGCGTGGGCAGGCTTCCTTGGTAACCGGGGTTTGTTATTCGGGGAGGGCGAGAGGCAGAGAGGACCGGCTGCAGGGTGGTTTTTGCCTCCCCGGTTGGGTTGTCGTCCCCCCCCAGCCCTTCTGTCGGGGTTTTGCATTCAGGGAAGGATGCCTGGGGGTCTCCTGCCTGCCCCACCAGAGCTAAAGAGGCTGCATTTCAATTATCCCATTTTGTTTGTTCGTTAAACAATGCCGTAAACCCCCAGAGCCGCAAAACTAATCCTCTCCTTTCCTCCTCGTGGCCCTGCTAGTGGAAACATGCTGCAATCCCTCCCGCGCCCAGCCAGCTCGCTGTTATTTATGTCTTCCAGTTGGGCTTCAGCTGGAAGATGAACATAAAAATAATGCAGGGAGGATCAAGCGGAGGAGCGCCGGCCAGATCCTCAGCTGGGTGAGCTGGTGGCGCTCCCAAGCCAGCTCTGGCAATGTACTCCAGCTGCTGACCTGGCCTTTAATTAAATTAATTAATTATTAATTAATTAAATTCTGCTGTCTTTCCCCAAATTAAGTGCTCGCTGCCTGCCCGTCAGCGGCCGAATATTACTTTTTAATGACACGATCAGCACCACGACTGAGAGAGCTGAACTCTCCTCTGGAGGGATTTGCAAATTATTAGCAAATTAATTAGGAAATTGTGGGTTTAGGAGGCTATAGCAAGTGGCGGGGTTGCTGCCAGGCTGCCTGCTAGGAAAGTGCACCAGGAGCAATAGCTTTGAACATGCAGTGGACATCCAGGTGACATCCTGGGGACGGCAGAGACAGCGCGGGCGGGAGGGACTGGCTTCTGTTTGCATGTGCAAATGCAATAAATTTGGCAGCAGGGAGCAGAAAACCTGCTACGCTGAGACAGGAGGTTGCAAGTTGGCGAGGCGTTTAAACCCAGCTGATTTTTGCCCTTTTGTAAGAAGGCGATCCAGGCGGGTCCTCGTGCAGGCAGCTGCCCAGGGATTAAATTCGGCTGCAGCGCCAGCTTTCTGCCTTGCCCAAAAAGCGCGGGCAGGGCATTGCTCCATCAGGTGCTGCGCCACCCGCCCGCTCCCGCTTTGCTCGGGCAGCGTTGCCTCTCGTTTTCCTCTCTTTCGCTTGGCTTTAGGCACGGGGGAGACTTGCAGTGCTTGGGTGATCAGCTGCCGGGTCCGTACGTCTGTCCTGCGCCGTGCGCGTCTCTTGGGATGCTGTCGCGCTATCCACCCTTGAGCGGATGCTACCCCTGTGGCACCAGGGCTCGGCGCTGGCTCTAGATGCTGGCAACGAGATTTTTTTCATCTGCAGGTTGAGCTGATGTTTGCAAACCCTCTCTGCCTTTCCCAGGGGGGGAAGAGGAGCTCTTTGCTCCCTTTAAGGTGCTCCAGCTCCCTCAAGCAGCTGCAAAGTCTGAAGGAAGCATTTGGGGGGGGGTCTGTAAGTCCCTGTGCTTAGTACCCCCCAGCTCAGCCCCCCAAAACCGGGTGCGATGGGGAGCGGGGCAGGTCTGGCCGGACGGCAGATGTTGCACGCCGCATCCAAGAGTTCTCGTATCTGCAGCTGGAATAAATGGCTGAGCGGTGGAGCGGTGCCAGCCTCCCTCCCGCTGCGCTCGGGGGGGGTTTTACGAGCCCCGGGAGGAAGCGCTCGTTAAAGTCTGGGATCTGAGACGATCGTTAGCGGCCAAGCCGGCAGTGTTGTGTAACGTGATGTAAGGCGCTTTGAGCCAAGGCGCTCTCTGCCTCAATATTTCCGAAGCGCCGGAGCGCGGTTGCGTCCAGCCGATAAGGGAGCAGGAGGAAGAGCCGGGAGGAAGAAACTCAACGGTAAAAGCAGTTTTAAGTGGGTTTTTTAAGGAAGCACATGCGCCTCGGTGGGTGTCAGTTGATGGGGCTGCTCGCACCCGTAACCACCGTGTCGTGCCAGGAGACCCACGGACGGCTGTTTGTCTCGGCCACGAAAGCTCTTCCAGCGTCAACGGCTTCCAGTCGGCCCACGGAGCCCTGAAACGGGGGGCTAAGGGTGGCATTGGGTGGCTCAGACCGCTTCAAAATGGGGATGTTTTGGGGTTTTCGCAGGGAAGAGGCAAGATGGGGGTGCTGTGGGGGTTTTGCAGGGAAGAGGAGCGCCGGGGACGTGGCGGGGCGGGCGACGCGGGGCAGCAGGCAGGGCCACGCCGGGCTTTGGCTGGAGGGCAAATGCTGCCCCGAGCACCGCGCGCCTGCGCCTCTAACTGCGGCGGCTCCGCTCCAAAAAGAAGAGAAAAGGTAAAGAAGAGAAAAGGTACCTGCCCGCTCGCTGGCAGGAGGAGGGGTGCGGGTGCTCGCTGCTTGCGATGGGTAAGGGGGTCCCAGCCGCGGCGGAGGAGCGCATGTCACTGTGGAGGTGCAGCCGGGGCGGGTGGGACCTGGGGGCTTGCTGGGAGCCCACTGGGGTCTCTGCTCACCCGGCTGCCCCGTGCAGAGCTCCTGCCTTTGCTGCTTGTCCTGGCAACCCTGGCTCGAACCGCAGTTAGTTTTGCTCGTCTGGCAGCCGGGGAAGGTGACGGGCAGGGCTGGCAGGCAGGTCACCCGCCCCAGCAGCATCCATGTGGACGGGGCAGCGCTCGCTCCTGCCGAATTTTGCACAGGGAGGTGATGCTCGAAACATGCGGTTGGTGCGTGGGAAAGGGTGGAGGGCGCCTGGCACAGCACCAGTAACCCCCTCGGCCTCGGTGCTGCTGCCCACTCCCCGGGCTGGCTGCTTTTGTGCAAGGGAATCCCCTAAAATTAGAAATTCCTCAAGGTCCCATCACTGCGCTGCCCGACGTCTGATTCCAACTGATGGCGCCTCTTTCCAGCTTTCTTTTTTTGTCTTGTAAATTACAGACATACAAAATTAAGCTTGAAATGCGGAAAGGAGGCATCCCGGGGCAGGACCCTGGTTTACCACGGGCTGGACCCCTCGTTGCTGCAGGCTGGGCGCTGCCGAGCGCCCACACCGCGTAGGGACGTGGTGATTCTCAGCAAAAGCCAGTCCCTGTCCTGTATTATTATTCTTGAAATAGAAAATGAGGGGAACCGAGGTGCAAACCGGTGGCCCCAAGCCCTGGGGCAGAGCCCGGCTGTGCTGGCGCGTTCAGGGTTTGCCGTCTCCCCTTCCCTGGGGCGGCGGGTGCTGCCGGTCCCGCCTGACGGAGCTGCTCTGCTCTTGCCCTTGTAGTTGGCGACAAGGTGCCGGCGGACATCCGGATCATCGAAATCCGGTCCACCACCCTGCGGGTCGACCAGTCCATCCTCACAGGTGCGTGCAGGCGTGGTGGGGTGGAGGCGGCTGCTGAAGGCAGAGCTTTCCCTTTGCCATCTGTCCCAAAGCAAATTTTGGGGCTGACACTGGGCTAAATGCTTTGCCGGGGTGGGAAATGGGTAGGAGAATGAGGTTGAGGACTTGGGGAGGTCCCAGCATCATCTAAAAGTCAGGGCATAGGTGAGATGTGCCCGGTGCTTGGGCATCTCTCCTGCAAAACGCAAGCATGGGGCTTTCCTGTGCCAGACGGGGGGTTCCACGAGGGGCTCTCGGTCCCTGCCCATGCTCCCCCCGTGCAGCCGTCGCACGACGGCCGCTGCTGCACGAGGCCTCACAACTTCAAGGAGAGGTGACAATATTTGGGGCTTTTTTTTAAGCACTGGAAAAGCCCTTAAAGCTGATAATCTGGGATATTTCAAAAATTCTCTCTGTGTTGTCAGGGAAGGCCGGTGAATGATCAGCCGACAAAAAGGGCTTCCAGTATCTCAGCTCTCGTGCATGATTTTATAAAGGCATCGAGTTAGGAGATGGCAGCAGGGAAGGAAAAGCAATCATCAGAAACAAAGTTAAAAACACAGGGAAAGGAGCCCAGTCTCCTTGAAAAGTGGCTTTACATTAACTTAGTTCTCCAAGGGCAAAAGGAGATGCAGCAAAAGGGCAAATCTGCAAAGAACGAAATATAAACCTTCAGCAGAAGGGCTTTTTGGGCACCTTTCCTATTGTGCTGCCCTACGAACCCCATCTGACCGTGCAAACCTGCGCTGGAAGCCAGCGGGCTCCCTGGCCGGGGGATTTGGCCCCATCCCGTTGGGCTGTACGGGAGCTCGTGGCCACTAGCCATCCACACAGGTCATCCTTCTGCAGCCCTCATCTTCGGAGCGCCTTGGCCCAGCTCTGACATCCCCATGATGGATGTTTTGATGGTTTGGTGGCAAAGTGCTGCTTTAGAAAGCCATGGGGGGGTGATGCAGGCTCATAACAGCATTGAGTGGAGGCTGGAGAGGAAACATGGGTGGTTCATCTCCCCCCTCTTGTCTCGGCAGGGGAGTCTGTGTCGGTGATCAAACATGCTGACCCCATCCCTGACCCCCGGGCTGTCAACCAGGACAAGAAGAACATGCTTTTCTCCGTAAGTCCCTGACGCCTGTCCCCACTTCTCCTGTGGTTTTCCAAAGAGCCGCCCAGTGAAGACACTGATGGACGCAGGAGATCTCCAAGTGGTGAAAGGGAATGCATGCATGAGAGAGACCCGAACCCATAAAAAGAGCCCCAAATCCATAAAAATGAGGACCTGCTTCCACGGGATTTCATTTGGACCGTGGCACATGGCGCCCTTAAATGCCTTGGGCAATCTCAGGGGGTTTTCCATCAAGTAAGATGCATTATGGATGGGGAAAAGGTTTGTGGTTGAGCCTGGAGCTATTCCAGATTTGGGTTTCCTCCTTGCTCATGCTCTTCTCGGGCAGAAGTCAAGTCCTCGAGGGGCGAGAGAGCTCTCAGGAGGGTCTCCTGCTGCTTTAGGGTGGATTTATATGAAGTTCCAGGATGTCTCATTTTCCCCTTAACCAAGATCTCATGTTCTCCTTTCACAACAAGAACCTATTTCCCCGCTCAGGCCGAGATGTTTCATGCCCACATATCCACTCTGGCCCCTTTCTTCCCTCCAAGGGCACCAACATCGCCGCTGGGAAGGCCGTAGGGGTTGTCATTGCGACAGGGGTGTACACCGAGATCGGGCAGATCCGAAACCAGATGGTGGAGACAGAGCCCGAGAAGACCCCCTTGCAGCAGAAGCTGGACGAGTTCAGCCAGCAGCTCTCCAAAGTGATTTTCCTGGTGTGCATCGCCGTCTGGGTCATCAACGTCAGCCACTTCAGCGACCCTGTCCATGGGGGCTCCTGGTTTCGGGGGGCCATCTACTATTTCAAGATTTCGGTGGCACTGGCGGTGGCTGCCATTCCCGAGGGCCTCCCGGCCGTCATCACCACCTGCCTGGCGCTGGGCACGCGCCGCATGGCCAAGAAGAACGCCATCGTCCGGAGCCTGCCCTCGGTGGAGACCCTGGGCTGTACCTCTGTCATCTGCTCCGACAAGACCGGCACCCTCACCACCAACCAGATGTCCGTCTGCCGGGTGAGTGCCGGGGGTGTTTTGGGTTTCGGGGTGCAGGGGGGATGCTCTGTAAGCCCCCGAGCACTCGGCATCGCTCCATCCCCATCCTGGGCTGACGGGCTTTGCTGTCCTCACCAGACTTGTTTCATATTAGGAGTTTGAAGGTGCATGGAAGATGGTTGATAGGAAGCCCTGAGCTTCCCCGCTGCCCGACCAGGGTCGTTAAGGTTTATGGCTTCTCTTGGCACGGTTGTAATTAGAAAACTGACTTTTATGAGCACACCAGGTTGGAGGTACCATGTTGCAGACTTATTTCAGGGCTCCCTCTCCAGAGAGCATTTCTTCCTGCTGGGATGCGGCATTGAGGTAGAGCTCCTGGAGAAGCCGATGCAATCAGCCTCTTTTGCAATTTTGCCCATTTTTCCCGTTTTTAACCAAACCAGTGAGAAATCCTAGACCACGCAAAATTACGAAACCTGGACCTGTGAGGCCAAAACTTGGAGGGTCGGTGCAACGCGTGGGTCCAGCTGGCCGTGATGAACTCGTGCAGAAATCTAGGGGTTAAGAGAAGATGCCCGTGACCTGGTGAAACGGTGCTTCGGTTACCCGTCCTCGCCTGGCGGGAGGTCTGCCATCCGCAGTTGTGTGCAGCTGGGCTCGGACCAAAAAGCACTTCTGAAGGAGGGAGCCCTGGGGTGGTTTGGTGGAGAGGTCGAAGGCTCCTGGTCTACCAAAGAGCTCTGGCCCCGCGTGCCTGACCGTACGGGGAGGTGACTTGTTAGGAACGCCTGGACCATCCGAGTAATTCTCAGTTTCCCCATTAATCCTCAGGAAAGCTTTTTTTCATGGCCTTGGCGTGTCGGTTTTATAGGAGAACCTTGGAAAATGTGTTGCTGTGGGGAAAAATGGACCTGGCCACCGTCCCTCCTCTCTGACACTTGGGTAGCGTGGTGGGAAGCTGTGACCGTGCTGCAAGCTGGCCATGGGCTTTGGCCACTGGTTTGCTCAGCACAAACTACAGATGACTGGAAATGTCTGATATTTCTGCTCTGTAAATGATTTAAAACGAGACACCGCTGGAAGGAGGCAGGGACCAGGCTGCCCATATCTTGCACGAAGAGAAGGTTCTCACCAGCCCTTCCCGAAAAGCAGCCCAGGGGACACCAGCAGGTCCTGCCCCGGGGCTGCGGGGACGTGGCCGGCTCGTGTCGCGTTTGCCATCCCTCCGGTTTCTGGTGCTGAGCCCATGGTGATGGTGCGGGTGGGTGCCAGAAACGCGGCTCTGCCGGGATGGGGCAATGCCTCCTGCTTATCAGCCGGGCGTTCCCAGGCACGTGCTCACACCGCTTCCGTATTAATACCGGGGATTATTTTTATGGGCTGATTTTCATGCCAGGACAATGGCGAATTTGTTCCTACCTCCTCAATTTTGGTGGTTTTCATTTTTGGGCTGTTGGGCCAAAATGGCCGAAGCACATCCACTCTGGGGAGCCGCAGCAGTGCGGAGCTCGGAGCGGCGCGTGCCGCCCCGGCCGAACCGCGGGAGACCGCCGATTTTCTGCCCCAGGGATGCAGGGAAGTGAGTAAAGGGTGACCCCGGCGTTTGGGGTCTCTCTAGCTCTGCAGACTGCAGAAGGAGAGGTGGGACATGATCACGCTTCCCCAAACCGCTTCCTACTGGAGGATCTGCTGCTTGAACTGGGGCAGCGGTGCCACCGGCTCCCGCGGTGTGGTGCGGTCGGGAGAGGCAGGATTCGCCATGCTGAGACAGGGAGAGGGCGGGAAGGGGACGGAGTGGGGCAGCAGCACTCGTGAGGTTTTAACTTCAATCAGCCCTAACTTGGCCCAAGTTAAAATTTGCAAAGCAGCACATTTGAAAGAAAAGAGAAAAAAAAAAAAAAATTTCAATTCAAAATTCCATGTATCCTCCACCCCCTCTCCCCGCAACCCCCTATCCGATATCCGAATCCTGACGCCCAGGGCGTGATACCGAGAGCCAGGCTGGCCTCAGGACACACAGACACGGCTGTTAATGTTTAACGGACAGGGATTCCCGCGTTGACGCAGGCAGTACGGAGGCTGCCGGCAGCTCTGCCGAGCGGCGGGTGGGTAAATATTTGCGCTGGGCGGCCGTTGGCGTGTCCTGGACGTGCTCCTGCACCGAGCAGCCGGCTCAGCTACGGCGGTGCAAAAGCCACGAGAGCCTATCGATAACCTGGAAAAATGTATTAATTGAGTGCGATTTAATTAACGCACACATTTAACTTGGGTGAGCGCAGCTGCTTGGCCACAGGGTATGGTGCCGAGCAGTGCTTGCTTTTTTACATCTCGCTGCCGAGCTGTGAAGCGACCTTGGAAAGGCTTCGAGTCTGTTTTAAAACTCTCAGCTCTTTTTTTAAGGGCTGCGCCGCCGGCTCGGGGTCCCGCTGGGCGCCCAGGGCTCGTGGCCAGGGTGCCGGCTGAGCCAGCTCAGCAGGACACGTATGGATGCCGTACGGTCAGCGGGGGCGAAGCGGTGCCCCCCGAACGCTCGTGGGCGTTAAGTGCCCACTGAAGGGACCTCGTCCATCTGGGGTGGCCGAGACTTCGGTGCTTTTGCTCTGGCCTCGAGTGCACCAGAGGTTACAGCTCTTCAGAACGCAGGAGAGCCACAAACCCACTGAGTAAATCAGGTTAAACCTGTGATTTGTGTCGCTCGCCTTACGGTCAACTGGGGGGTCTCGGAGACCACCATCTCACCCAGCCCACGGTGCGGAGCAACCAGGGACAGCCTTCTCCCAGCCATTAAATAACCGTGCAGATGGGAGCGATGGGAGTCTGGCAGGGGGAGAGGCATGACAGCTCTGCTCTTGCGCATTTAAATCAGTCTCCTAGAAGTTGCAGCACCCTTTTATGCACCGTAATTTAATTTTCCAGGAGCACGAGGGTGGCTTTTGAAAGTCGGGACCCGAAGCGGAGATGCGAGTGCGGGCTCGGGGCTGCTGCTGCGTGGGGCAGAGTGGGACGGGGCTGGAGATGCTGGGACCCCGTGTCTGGGAGAGGCGGGTGGCTGGTGACGGGTGGCTGTCTCCGAGATGGCTGATGTTTTGGGGAAAAACAGCAGAAAGGGGTTTATTTTCAATAAACCTGTACAAAGTTGAACCTGAACATGAGCCAGCAGTGTCTGAACGTGAGCCAGCAGTGTGCCCAGGTGGCCAAGAAGGCCAACGGCATCCTGGCCTGTATCAGAACTGGTGTGGCCAGCAGGAGCAGGGAGGTGATGGTGCCCTGTACTTGGCACTGGTGAGGCCGCACCTCGAATCCTGTGTTCAGTTTTGGGCCCCTCATTACAAGAAGGACATGGAGGTGCTGGAGCGTGTCCAGAGGAGGGCAACGAAGCTGGTGAAGGGCCTGGAGCACAAGTCTGATGGGGAGCGGCTGAGGGAACTGGGGTTGTTTAGCCTGGAGAAGAGGAGGCTGAGGGGAGACCTCATCGCGCTCTACAACTACCTGAAAGGAGGTTGTAGTGAGGTGGGGGTTGGTCTCTTCTGCCAAGTAACAGCGATAGGACGAGAGGAGATGGCCTCAAGTTGTGCCAAGGGAGGTTTAGATTGGACATTAGGAGAAATTTCTTCACTGAAAGAGTGGTCAGGCCTTGGAACAGGCTGCCCAGGGAAGTGGTGGAGTCACCATCCCTGGAGGTATTTAAAAGATGTGTAGATGAGGCGCTTAGGGACATGGTGTAGTGGGCATGGTGGTGTTGGGTTGACGGTTGGACTCGATGATCTTTGAGGTCTTTTCCAACCTTAATGATTCTGTGATTCTAAGTTTTTACAATGTGCAGACTCCCGTCCCCGGTGCAGCCGCCCCGGAGCTGCGCGGGCGCTATTTGCTTTTTAATCTCCAGGATGCTGTGCCTTGATTCAGCACTTTTGTCCGTCTAAACCAGTCACTAATTAATGGGAGACCCTGCTGGGGTTTCCCTTGCTGTGGCCAAGCCGCCGGCTATGGCGGTTGCCGGTGGGTGCCCGTCGGCCGGGGCCGCTTCCAGCGCAGGAGGAAAATGATGCTGATCCATGGGCTGATTGACGGGTGGATGACTGATGATTACAGCCTCTTCCAATTCCAGACAGCAACCCTATCTTGTCTGCCTTTTGATGAGTAATTCAAAGATACTACAGAAAATACAGAAATGTGGAGACGGATCCTTCGCATCTCTCCTCCCCGTCAGCCTGGGCTGCCCCGGGGACGGTGCCGCTGCGAGTGCCCTTTGCTTTCTAAAAATAGCCGCTGGCAGCCGCCGGCTGCGCGATGCAGCGCCGGGGCCCGGCGAGGTCTGCGGGGCAGGAGGAGCAGGCTGCGCTCTTCAGGAGCACGTAGTAACCTTTTCCTTTCCATCTCTCTGTTGCATTAAAACCCCAAATCGCCGGCGTGGTTGTAGAAGGGTGAAGGGCATGGCGGGGGTGAGCAGGGGGGGGTGAGCAGGGGGGTGCTGGGTGCTGGAGCCGGTGTTCAGTGGGCAGTGCAAGAGGTCGGGCGAGCATCTCTCTTCGGCAGCCTCCCCAAACCGCCCAGCCGAGCTGCGGCGCGCAGCTTTGCCACCTCCTTCTGTTCTTCCTGTTATTATTTATATTATTTTTTGTGATGGGAACTTTACTTAGCCTCTTTATGGATTAAGACACAGCTATTTCCACTGCCTGCAAACCCGTCCCCTTTTCAGCCTGGAAATCTGCCGAAATATCGCGCCAAAAACCTGCGAACACCTTTGCGATCCCCCGGCCGCCCCCTCGCTCTGCCAGTCACGCGAGCTGGGAGCAGGCAGGAAATTTGATATAACCTCTGGTTGCTGGGGGTTACGCAGCACCTTTTTAAATAGGCATGGAAAAATAAAGGGCCTGGAATGATTTTTCCCCTCCCCCCCCCCCTTTTCCTTTTTTAATAAGAAAGTTGCTGTTGTGAAAGTAGTAATTGTTTTGTAGCCGTGAGCGTTTGAAAACAAACGGGCCTGTATCAGGCAAAACCACCAGTGGCTGGGGTGGATGCTTTCAGATTTTTTAATAAATAAGAGTCCGGCTGGCATTTCTGAGCACAGGAGTCCATTTTCTGAAGAGATCAGGAGATTTTTGAGCAACCTGATCTAGTTGAAGTTGTCCCTGCCCATGGCAGGGGGGTTGGACTAGATGACCTTTAAAGGTCCTTTCCAACCCAAACTATTCCATGGTTCTATGATTTTGGCTCTCTGGAAGGCCAATGGCATTGGCCATCTCAAAAAGAGATGAAGGCTGCTCGCCCTTCGAAGGTCCCTTCTGGTGTTGCAGAAGCCTCCCCTTTGGGAAATTTCAGCCCCACTTCGCCTCCGTTCCTGGAGTCCGTCATCTCGGGGCAATTCCGTCGCCGAAGAAGACGCGATGTGGTTTGGCTCTCTATCGAGGTCCTTCACGCATCAGGGTTTGCGGCTCCTGCCAGAGGAGCTCAGTGCCTCAGCGCAGGGTCCGGGATGTCCCGAGTCTCTTCTGCAACCCTTTGGCTTGTGATTTCCTTCGAAACCCTTCGGGGCTGCTGAGGGACCTCGAGGATGGGCTTTGGGAGAGGAGCTGAGGGCAATAGCCCAGCAAACGGGGTATCTGCAAACAGCTATGGAGCTGTGGGGAGGCTGCTTTGGGCTCAGAAGTATTTACATAGGAGACATACGCTTTGAACCGCCTGCTTTGATTTGCCCAAACCTGTAAAATACGGAGGGGAGAAAACCCGCCGAGGTGTCCTGGTGCTAAACCTGCCGTAACGTGCTTCTCCGAGCTTGACCTTTTTTCCTTGGCTTGGCCCTAAGCCTGCACCTGGGGATACTGGGCTGCATGGGGAGGTCTCACACCCACCACCCAGTGTGGCTGCACTGGTGGGGTGTCCTTGTATTATTAACAATAATTAATAATAGTAAATTAACCTCTGTTTGTTGCCGGAGGAAGCGCGGAGGGAAGAGAAGTGGATGGTACCCAGAGCCGTTGCATCTCTGGTGCTGAGCGATGCCTCCCGGTTTCTCCCGAGGAACCTCTCAAATGAACAGAGGAAAATAAATAGGGAAAATAAATGATTTGAGACAGGGTGGAGAGGGAAAGTTGTCTCTGCACCCACTTTCTGGAGCCATCAAGCAGGTCTGTAGAGCTGAGGGCATCGCTTTCCTCCTGGCTGCTCCCCGCAGGAGCTTGCGGCCGGGGAAACGCATTCGCCAAACCAATTTTGTTTATTTATTTATTATGTTACTTTTTGGCTTCAGCGCGGGTCGTACATAATGATTAAACAGAAACGAGCGTCGCCAAACTGTCGCCCTGGCTGGAGTCGGGCACGGCTCTTGCTGCCGCTGGAGCTGCCCTGAAGGGTGGGCTGGGCAAGGGGGGATTGGGGGAGCTTGGGGAAAAGGGGGGGTTTTACTGTATTTTTGGGTTTTTGGTTTTGTTGCTCTCACTATAGCAGCAAGAGAGAAACGACGGAGTTCGAAAGGCAAAAAATCACTAAAAATAGAGCGTGTGGGACTTAGACGGCTCCCTGGGGCTTTATTACCGAGCTGCCACGCTGCCAGTGCCCGGAGCCGAGCTGCGATCCCGGTTACGCGCAAGGCGAGCCGGTGGCCGAGAGCCGGCTGGAGAAGGGCGGCAGGGGCAGCCCCGTCCCGCAGCTCCTGGCTGGTCAGATCCTGCCCTGCGGAGGCTTTCCAGGGCAGCCGGGGCAGGAGCAGAAACCCGGACCTGGCTCCTTCTCTGCTCCAAACAAAACATAGGCACCTTCTTAGGAACTGGCTCGGCATCGCTCCTCTCCGATGGAAAAAAAGAGCTGGAGGAGGTGAACATGAAAAAGAGCTGGAAGGATTCGGGGACGGCCGGGAGCGGTGGGCGACCAGGGAGGGGGCTGAGCCCGGTGCCGGCGGGGCCATCACTGGGACGGTACCGATGGGTGGATCTCCGGGCTGGGCACGTGGGTTATACTTATATATATTTTATATATAAAAAATCGCTGCCTAATGCTCTATCTCCATCTTTCCCCCTCGCAGATGTTCATTATGGAGAAGGTGGAGGGTGCCCAGTGCAGCCTGCACGAGTTCAGCATCACCGGCTCCACCTACGCCCCCGAGGGACAGATGTGAGTCTGGGTCCCCGGGGGTGGTCCTGAGCACGGTCGGGGGGAGGCGGGAGGGTCGAGCTCATGGTCACGGCTGGGGGACCCCAGGCTCACCCCACGAGCTGGGGAGAAAGGGGGGGTTCTCTGCAGAGGTTGGCAGCCACGCAATGGAGATACCCGCCGGGCGCTGGTTTTTGGCCACGCTGGGCTTGCAAGCGTCGGGTGGCTGCCCTTCGCTTTCGGTGGGAGCCAGGGCAATTGTTTCACCGTCCTTCGTCGCCGGCTCCTGCCCGACATCATGTGGGGGGCACGCGCCCCGGCTCTGCCTGCCGCCCTCCCGCTGCTCAGCAAAGGGGCTCCCGCGCGCTCGGCTCTCCCTTCGTTAGCAATCCCGATAAAACGAGCCCGCTTTGAACCAGAGATGTGTGGGAATAGCGATGAAGGAGGCTTTTCGCAGTACGTGCTCTTTCTCCAAATTTCTGAAGCCTGTGCGTTTTCGGTATCGCTCGGCAACTATTGCCCCCGCCCCAAGCAGGACCCGGGGCCGGCAGCTTGCCCGGGATGGAGATGTGCGGAGGGACTTGCAAACGGCTGCAAACCCCGGCAGGAACGTGCTCCCCGAGCCCCGCGTCCTCGGCAGGGACGGCCGAGACGGCTGCTGAGCCCGGGGCACGATCCTCCTGACGGCAGGAGGCGTTTCGGGGGAGCCGTGGGCTTTGCTGAGCTGCAACTGAGGGCGGGGAGTGGAAGCCAGGGGCTTTTCCCTGGTGTTTTATTACACACACGGGGTTTTCTGCTATTGTGTTTGTTTTTTCCCCCTCCTTTGAGAGGAGGCGATGCTCCCCAGCGTGGGGAAGGTCTGGGAAGGAGGAAGATGAGAAGCTCAGCCGGTGGTTGGAGCCCTCGCCGCTCCCCTTCGCTTTGCTGTGTGATCCCGGGCACGTTCTTCACCGCGGTCCCTTCTGCTCATCTGTGGAGAGACAATAATTCATCCCAGCCTCAGACTTAATTTCATGAATATTTATAGAGCCAATTTGATCCTCGGCTAGGAATCTCCATTAAAAAGCGAGCCAGGTCATAAGCTGGTATCAATCAGTGCGTTTCAATTAAGCGAGGAGAACTGAGGAGCTGAACTCGTGTCTGCTAACCTCTGAAGCTGCCGTGTCCCCTCTCCTCCGGGGCCTGCCTGTGGTGAGGCTCTGCATTGCTCTGCAGCAATTCACGTTGCTTTTGAGCTTTGTTTCAGCCCCGCGCGTCGAGGGGGATGCGAGGGCTCGCTTAGATGTCATGGGGAGAAACCCCCCCCATTCCCCCGGGGCTGGTGGGACTGAAGTGCTTGGAGGACTCGGCGGCTTTGCTTTAGCCTGGTCGTGGTGTGGGGGATGTTACGTGCTTGGCCTCGGGTTTGCTCGTGTCCCCACACAGCACCCAGCCAGCAGCGCCTTTGCTGACGCCTTTCCCGGCGCGCGGATCTCGCCCGGCTCCGTGCAGGGACAGCCGACGATGCGGACGTATCCCCCCATCCCTTCCCAGCACTATCCAGGGGATCACACGCTGCAAAAGCCATCCCCGGTATTTCCACCTTCCCAAACATCAAAACCTGGCCCAGGGTGTCTGCAGGCTCCCTCCTCCACCCGCTGCCTTCCCCCTGCCCCCTGCCCGGGGCTGGGCAGCATCCCCCGGGCCCGAGGCAGCGGCTCTCCCCTGCCCGCTCGCAGCCCGGCGCCGCTTCTTGTCCCTCAGCAAAAACAGATTTTTCAGATTTTCTTGGCCGCTCCCTGTTTTCCGCTCCTGAGCTGTAACAAGGGCTCCAAAATGTTCTTTCCATTGGGAACCAGCAGTGGAATAAACTGATCCTAATAAATGCCTGACAAATTATTTTTCCAGCAAGCAGATGACCGGCTGGGCTTGTACAGCTCTAACCTGCAGTTACCTCTCCTGGAGCCGGGATAATTTTTTATTTCCCCTGAAAACCACCGCTGCCATTTCTGCCACCGGGCAAGAAGCAACATCTGGCTTGACTGGGGTGGTCGGGGCTGCTCCTTTCCAGCGACGTTTGCGCTCCTTTACGTAGCAAAGGCCACAGTTCGCCGCGTGCTTATGAACGGCCACAGCAATGCAGTTGTTAAATTTGTCTGCCGCTCTTAAACGCTCCCTTTGGCTCTCCGGAGCACGAAGCAGCATCACGGGGAGGAGAAGGGACTTGCTGCCGGTCCTACAGCTCCTCTGGATCCCCGGCAACTGGAAACCCCTGGGGGAGTGAACGTTAACTTGAATTTCTTTACTCCTTTTCTCGTCCCTCATCTTCATCATCAGCCTTTTGACAGCCCCTGCGTTCAGGTCCAATGCTCTTCTGCGCTCCCCTGCAGCCCCCTTTATTCTGGGGCACTTCCAGAGTTTATTTGTGATATTTTATTTGCAACTACTCCCGCCCCATTTGGTAAAGCACAGAATGCAAACCCAAGTGTTTATTGCCAAGCCCGGGGCTTTAACCGGGCTCTTTCTCCCTCTTTTCAGAAAAGTTTACAAGGGATATATAGGAGAAGCTAAGTATTATTCGAACGTGTAACCTGGTGAAGTGTAAGGCTTTGGGGGTTGTTTTCTCCCCGCAGCCTGAAGGACGAGCAGCCGGTGCAGTGCGGGCAGTACGACGGGCTGGTGGAGCTGGCCACCATCTGCGCCCTCTGCAACGACTCCTCGCTGGACTACAACGAGGTGCGGGGGGCACTGGGGCTGGCGGGGGGGGGGGCACCGGCGATGCTCTTCCCTTCGCTGCGGGCCCCTTCGCAGCGGAGGTTTGTCCTTTGGGATCCCCTGCCTTGGCTTCAGCCCATCCCAAGTCAATGCTCTGGAAGCCCCGGGATGGTGCAGAGGGCAACGGCATCCTTGGTCGGAGCAGCAGGTAGGGGATGTGCTCTAAAGCTTAAGCTCCTTTTTATTTTTTTCTGTCCTCTAGTCCAAAAAAGTCTACGAGAAAGTGGGGGAAGCCACTGAAACAGCCCTGACGTGTCTGGTGGAGAAGATGAACGTCTTCAACACCGACACCAGCAAACTCTCCAAGGTGGAGCGAGCCAACGCCTGCAATTCGGTGAGTGGGGGGGAGGCCCCTGTGAGCTCCGGTGCCGGGGGACGGGAGGGAGAGGAGGGCTTTGGGACGACTGTTATTTGAGCAATAACCACTTGCAATGATCTAAGGGACTGATCTGCCACGAGGATGCAATTTCCTGGCTCGCAGGGGGCTGAGCTGTTTGTTGCAGATAGTGCAGTGACCCCGGGGGGGGCTGGTGCCGCGGCCGTGGGGACTAACCTGGGTCCCCATGGAGCTTCGGAGCGGGTGATCCCCGAGGCTCAAACTCAGCCCAGTCCTTGCTCAGCCAGGAGAGATCCCCTTGGTGACGGGCAGAGCTCCAGCTGCAGATGAGGAGGTTTGGAGTTTTGTAGCTTCGCAGCGAATCTCTTGGGTGCCCAGTTTGCACTGAACAGCCGTCCTCCGTAGCGTGAACCAAACCCCAGTCCCCAGAGCCTGAACAAGGCTCGCTCTTTGGAAACATCTATTTTTGATGTGAAAATATCCCCTGCTGGCTATTCCCCTACTCCAGCTCTCCAGTGTCTCCCCGTCCTCCTGGTGAAAATACTCTTTATGTCATGTCTGGATTTACTCGGCTTTGGTATCGTGCTGTTAGATCTTACGATGTCTTTGCTTGCTCGAAGGAAGGGCTCTCTGTTCTGGCGTTTCTTCCCCAGATAGGTCCAAGCAGGTCATAATAAATCCCCTGACTCCTTTCTGATAAGGGAGATGGAATTTCCCGGCTGTACATCGGTAACTGCTTCGTCAGGCGTGCCCGTCGCTGCCCTCCCGCTCAGCTGCCAGGCTGGGTTCGGTCCCTGGTGCTTCTCTCCTTACTCTTGTGTTTGGGCAGGGACAAAACCCCCTTCCTTGGGGTTTCCTGGCAGCGAAACCCCCTTCCTTTCTTCACTGCTGCTTGATTTTGCTCCCAGTGGCTCTGTGCTTTGAAATCTCCGGTGGGATTTCGGGGTTTCCACAGCAGGCTGGCTGCTCCCAGGTGTCCTCGTTGCTGCGCTGAGCGGGGACAGCACTGCTTTTGTGGGCACAAACCATCGCCTACGGGTAGTCACTGCACTTGTTTGGCCTTCGAGAGCCGCTTGGTGTTTGCCTGGTATATCCACAGACAGCGCCCGCGTTTTGCATGGGCAAATCCCCTTTGCACATCTCTCCACCTCCCCAGCTCCCGCTCGCAATTTCTCTGCAGTAGGAGCATCCTTTTAACTTTGAACTTCCACGGTTTTACCCCCAAAGGAGTTTTCTTTTGCTTTGCCCACTTCACTGATTCATTTAAATTGAAGTCGCTCTAAAAGTCCTGTGCAAAAAGGTGCTTGTGTCCCCACCGCAAGCAAACGCCCTCCCGGCAACAAAAAATAATAATCATATAAGCAGTTGAGCCATGCAGAGCAAGGTTGACATCAACATCCCCGCTGCCCTCTCCGGAAAATACTTTGGATCAGCCCCAGATGTGCTGCTCATTAAATGGCTTTTTTGGGATGAGACTTCTCTTCCCAGGAGCCGGGCTCAGCTGCCGATGGGGATGCGCGAGACGGGGATCGGTCTGAGGAGGACTGGCTTGGGCGTTTGGCTCCTTAAATAATTAACTAGTAGCGATAGTAGAGCCGGGTTTGTGGTGGGGTGTTGGGGTGCAGTGGGTGCACTGCCAGTGCCCGTGGGTCCGTGCGCTGGGGCAGCCCCTGCTCTGCCCTCGCCCTGCAAAGCTGCAGGTACCCTTTGAGGGAATGGTTGTTACTGCTTAGCTGGCAGTCCTCAGGGTAATTAGCATGTCCTGAAATGAGCCTAATTAGTCTCAGCTGCAGAGCTGGATAATTTAATGGGAACCCATCCAGCTTCAGGTGATGTTGGTGCTCCCACTCCCACTGACCCCTGTGGGTGCAGGATCAGGGGAAACCCCTCAACTGTAATGAGTGGGATGCAGTGCCCCTTCCTGGAGTCCAACGCGGGGGAAAGTCTCTCCCACCTCTTTGGCAAACGGGGCTTTATCTTTGGCATCCCGTGTGGGGGTCAATAAAATAAAGGTCTGGCGTAGTCGGTGTAGTCGGAGGGGTTAAAATTCTCAGGAAAATTGCATAGGGAAAGCTCCTTCTGCTTTTTGCACTGTCCCATCCCTCCTGGCTCCTGGGGTTGCCTTTCTCCTCCCATCACCGGTGCTGTGCCGGCTCGGCAGGGTTGTTAGCCCAGGCGGAGAGCACCGACTGCTGTGTCCGGGTCATGCCCCGGCTCAGCCCCACGCTGTCCCCGCAGGTGATCAAGCAGCTGATGAGGAAGGAATGCACCCTGGAGTTCTCCCGCGACCGCAAGTCCATGTCGGTGTACTGCACGCCCGCCGGCCCCGGCCACAACTCGGCCGGCAGCAAGATGTTCGTCAAGGTAGGGGAGAAGGTCCTCAGCACCCTACAGGATCCTCCTTCCCCATGCACACCCCAGCAGGATTTGGCCCTTAGTGCAGCGGGCGGTGATGCTTTGCGGTTTGTCTCCTCCCTTAGCTCCCAGGAGCCAGCAGGGAGGCTGGGGTGGTCAGGGAGGAGGTGAGTCTTTGCAGTATGGATAGGAAAAAAAGGAGGTAAAATGATTTAAAGGGAGGAAAAGGTGCTGAGTGTGCTGGTGCTGGGGCCGGGGGAGAGCTGCAAAACTTGGGCACTTGCTTTTAGTAAGGGCTTGGACCCTCTGGACACCAGTAATGCCCAAAGGGCGATGTCCAGCTTTCCACTGTAACCAGAAATAAAACAGTGTTTTAAAGGGCATTTTCTTCCCAAGAGAAGAGATGCGGCAGGAATTTCCCCCCCGCTGACTCCGAGAAGATTTGTATGTTGTTGTTCCCCCGGGAGATCTTCTGGGTGGGTGAACTCTGTCCTCCAGGTCAGGCTGGGACCCTCCGGAGCCACCGCATCTGTGGCCCTGCCGATCCTGGGCGAGCTTTTTTAAGAGGAGCAATAGAGGGATTGCAAGTTTTATATTAGAAAGCAATGTCAAGGGTCCTTTGTAAGGTCAGAAGGGACGGGGTGAGATGCTGGGATGCTAAAGGACATGTTTTCCTGAATCGCAAAGGCATCGCAAGCATGCGCTGAGCATCTCGCAGGCAGCGCATTTTTCCAGCAGAGACTTAGGGTCCTAATCCCCTCCAGGTCTGAGGGGGGATCCGTGGGACGGGAGTATCCCGGGCAGAGGTAACAGTTTTGCAGGAGCCAGACGGATCCCCCGCAGAGCAGATCCTGCCGTCTGGTGACCTGACGTGGGTTCATCCTTCCCGGCCGCGGTCCCCGTGCGCTCGGTCGGAGGCTGCCATCTAGCGCGCTGAGCCGCCGGGCCGGGATGCGTGTGCTGGAGTTTTGGGGAGCTTGCCTTTTCCTTTGCCCAAACTTGGTGCCTTCCCTCCCTCCGGCACTTCCTGCGGTGCTGGCAAGAGCTCCTCATCCTCCAGGTCCATTCCAGCCCCTAAGCCCTCTGCTCCTCCCCAGGGCGCCCCAGAAAGCGTGATCGAGCGCTGCACCCACGTCCGTGTGGGCACCGCCAGGGTCCCGCTGACGGCCCCAGTGCGGGAGAAGATCCTGAGCAGGATCCGGGACTGGGGCATGGGCATCGACACGCTGCGCTGCCTGGCCCTGGCCACCCACGACGCGCCCGTCCGCAGGGAGACCATGCAGCTGCATGACTCTGCCGCCTTCATCCACTACGAGGTACGGCACCGGGGGCTTTCTCCAGGAGCTTTTTTCCTTATTCCCAAAGTTTTCCCACCCAATTCCAGCTGTTCCAGCAGTATTTTCTCTCTGGTTTCTCTGTGGGCACCGGGCAATGCAATAGCTCAGCTCCTCTTCTACAAACCCTGGAGCAGAGCTGCATGCAGTGGGGCTGGTCCTGAGGCCAACAGCCCAGTGCCACTGGGCATCCGTCCCCGCGGGGTGACCACTGAGAGGGGCCTGGGGACCACCGAGAGGGACGGGGAGGAGGGGAGCGAAGCGAAAAGATGTGGGAAGCCGCAGAGGGGACGAGAGCATCCCATTGCGTTGGGGCTGTAGGGTGCGTCCATGGGGCTGTTGGTAGGAAACCTCCTGAAAGTTTTCCCCCAGGGGAAATCCCCGTCCCCAGGGTGGTTTCACAGCGGGGAGGGAAGCGGCTGCGTCCCCGGGGGTTAATGTGGGTCTGGGGCTGTCCCCCCCCCCCAGAACAACCTGACCTTCGTGGGCTGCGTGGGGATGCTGGACCCTCCCCGCAAGGAGGTCACCTCCTCCATCGAGATGTGCCGCAAGGCTGGCATCCGCGTCATCATGATCACCGGCGACAACAAGGGCACGGCGGTGGCCATCTGCCGCAGGATCGGCATCTTCTCAGAGAGCGAGGACGTGGCCGGCAAAGCCTACACGGGCCGGGAGTTCGATGAGCTGCCCCCCGAGGCGCAGCGGCAGGCGTGCCGTGACGCACGATGCTTCGCCCGCGTGGAGCCGGCGCACAAGTCCCGCATCGTCGAGTACCTCCAGTCCTTCCACGAGATCACCGCCATGGTGAGTCCCCCAGGGACACCCCACCGCCCCCCGGTCCCCTCCTCTCCGCCTGATCCAATCCCTTGCACCCCGTTAATCACGGCTTCGTGCAGACGGGTGACGGCGTCAACGACGCCCCGGCCCTGAAGAAAGCTGAGATCGGCATCGCCATGGGGTCGGGCACGGCCGTCGCCAAGTCGGCCGCTGAGATGGTGCTCTCCGATGACAACTTCTCCACCATCGTGTCGGCCGTCGAGGAGGGCAGGGCCATTTACAACAACATGAAGCAGTTTATCCGCTATCTCATCTCCTCCAACGTCGGGGAGGTCGTTTGGTGAGAGCCCCCCGCACCGGGCACCATGCTGGGGGGAGCAGTGGTGGGGATGTGTCGCCTGGGGCAGGTGACCTGGTCGTGTCTCCTGCCCCTGGCAGCATGTGGTGCCCAAAATTGTAACCCCGGGTACCAAACCGAGCAGCTCTGCGTTGTTCCCCAGGGATAGGGGGATTTTTCTTTTGTGGTTTTATAAACACGCCACCCCCCAGGAGCTGTTTTGTTAATGCATTGCCTATTTAAGCCCGTGCCAGCGTCTAAGACGGGTGCGGATATTTGTGGACAGGCCGTTGTCACCAGGTCGCACCGATGCACTTTGCATCAGGTCCTGGGGAAGTTCTCCCCATCCCTGTCCCCTGCCCATCCCTCCCAGTAAATCAGTGCTGTCCTCAGCCTTGGGATCACTTGGGCATCCTTTGCCCTTGCATTTCAGCAGGGGGGTTTGTGCTGGGAACGGGAACCCACGTGGCCGTGGGGATGTCAATGGTTGGGTTTTGACTGCAAAGCCAATTTTCATAGCAACAGGAACAAATTTTAGCTGCAAAATTCAGTCCTGGACTTCAGGCTCCTGACTCAGGGGCTGCGGGGTCATCTGCAGGACTTTGGGTGAATATTCAGTTTGGGGTGTTTGGAACCAGGGGTTCCTGCTCACTCTCCCCTTGCACAACACAGACGCTTTCTCTGGCTGCCCTGGAGCTCATCTAATTCAGCATTTCTGGTTTTTTTTCCCCGCAGCATCTTCCTGACGGCCATCCTGGGCTTGCCCGAGGCCCTCATCCCCGTGCAGCTCCTGTGGGTGAACCTGGTGACGGACGGGCTGCCGGCCACCGCGCTGGGCTTCAACCCCCCCGACCTGGACATTATGGACAAGCTGCCCCGCAACCCCAAGGAGCCCCTCATCAGCGGCTGGCTCTTCTTCCGCTACCTGGCCATCGGAGGTGAGCCCCCGCGGGCGCCGGTGGGCAGAGGACGAGGACGGGCATGGGGTGCCATGGGGTAGGGGGCTCCTTGCCGGGTGCTGGGGGTAAGGGTGTCTCTCTTGGTCGCAGTGTACGTGGGCCTGGCCACGGTGGGCGCAGCGACCTGGTGGTTCTTGTACGACGCCGAGGGACCGCAGGTCTCCTTCCATCAGCTGGTGAGTCGGGAGGGGAACGGGGCGACGTGTTGAGCAGATGGGTGAGAGCATGGATTCAGGCACGCGTTCAGGCGTTGGGGTCTTTCTTCTACCTTTCTTCTGTGGTTGTTGTAGTGTTGCCAACTTCCTGGTGGAGAAGACAATAATTTAAAATAAAAGCAAATTCTCTCCCTCAGGCTCATGTTTCCAGCCTTGCTTCTGCCAGCGACCAGCATGGTGGGAAAAATTTGATTCAAAGACGCTAAAAGTAGCTCCCGTACCTGATCCCACATCGAAAGGGATCGATTTTTACATTACTGTAGGGCTAAACAAGGAGGTGGGAAGGCGGTTGCCATCGCACCCCGATGTCACGTGCAGTGGAAGATGTGTTTTTGATGGCGTGTGTCCTCAAACACCTTATTAACTGCACGTGAAAATCTCTGAGCCACGATCCAGCCATAACCCCAAAGCCCCAACCACAGCAGAAGCTGGGTCACTTTAGACAGTTTTATCAGTTGCTCTGAACCGTGGGATATTTAACAGCACCCCTAATAATCAAGATTGACCACGTGCCCCCCTACCAGTCGACCTCTTCCTCCTCCTTCCTGCCTTTCCTACACCGCTGCTCCGCCGTGTATTTACCAGCGGTTTCCTGTGCCGACAGAGGAACTTCATGAGGTGCACCGAGGACAACCCCATCTTTGAAGGAATCGACTGTGAGATCTTTGAGTCCCGATACCCGACCACGATGGCTCTGTCCGTGCTGGTGACAATCGAAATGTGCAATGCCCTGAACAGGTAGGGTGGCCGCAGGATTGCTCCGTGTGCTCTACGTGTGACCGATTTTGTGTAGGGTCTCTTTGGGCAGCCGTTGGTGGGCTGAGGGCTTTGCTTTGACTCAACAGAGCCATTCGGAGTGTTCTCGCAGGGGACCACTGGGCTCACTTTAAATAAACCCCTCCAAGCCAGTGTGCTGCTGTTGGTAGTGCTGGAGGAAGGACTGGATCTGCATCCGTTAGCACTTTGGCCCTGTTAACGACCGGTCCTAGTCCATGCATGGCTGGTTGTGTTGAGATGGGCGTCCAGATCCAAATCACAGCAAAACCTGAAGCGGAACAGTCTGGAAGAGAGGGGCTATAGCATACACCCTGGGCAGGCGCGGGGTGCAGGAGGTTATTGGGGCTAACGCTGTCCCCTCGCTTTCGCAGTGTCTCTGAGAACCAGTCGCTGCTGCGGATGCCACCATGGCTCAACATCTGGCTGCTGGGGGCCATCGTCATGTCCATGGCTCTGCACTTCCTCATCCTCTACGTCAAGCCCATGCCTGTGAGTGCCCTGTGCCACCTCCGCGCGCAGCCCGGGGGGCTCCTCCCGTGGGCGAGGACATCCCCTGGAGCAATCTTTGGGTCTGGAAGCTTCTGGGATGGTTGTCCCCAGCATGTGCCCTCAGGACCAGGTCCTGTGACTCGAACCAACATGGGGACCGGGAGGCACCCTGCCCCAGTGAGCCTCTACTTAAGTCAGAAGCTCTCCTTAGAGGCAACGCAAAGGGGTATGGATATCTCAGCTCCTTTTGGAGGCATCGCCTCCCTTTGCAGTCCGAGGCTGGTGATGCCTCGGTTGATGCCTAAGGGTGCTTAAGATGAAGCGGGTCCCTGCGCCCAGGAGACTACATTGTCCTTTGTCCCCTTCTAAGCGCCTGTGAGCACATACAGTCCTAGCTTGTGCCTCACTTTCCTCATCTGCAAGAGAGATGAAGGACAGCATTTTTGACTGATCTTGGCCAAGAGCCACCTTGGGATCATGACAGACCTTGAAGAAATCCTGTTCTTTGGGCTGGCTGGATCCTCCCTCCTTGCACCTGGGATGCCCCTTTCTCAACCTGTGCCTTTAAACCAAAACAAAATCCCGCCTCCTTCCCTATTGACATGTCCGATCCTTTCTGCCTTGCAGCTCATCTTCCAGGTAACCCCCCTGAGCTGGCCGCAGTGGGTGGTTGTAATGAAAATCTCCCTGCCCGTTATCCTGCTGGACGAAGGACTCAAGTACCTTTCCCGCAACCACCTGGACGGTGAGCGTGGTCCGCACCGCACTGGGTTACGTTCGCTTCGTGATGCTTTGCTTGGGGTTGGCGGTGGCTTCGCGGCCACCTCGCTCACCTCCTCCGCTCGCGCGGTGTCTGCGCCTGCACGTTCATCCACCTTTGCTGTGAAAAAGGGACTTTTCCTCCTACCCCCTTTCCTTCCCCGGTGCCACACCAGGCAGAGCCAGGTACTTACATCTGCTTGAAATACTCCCTTAGGAGCTGGAGCACGAGATAAATCTGCCACCTGCGTTTATCCAGCTCCTCTCCAACCTCTGGGAACTGGATCCCTTCTCTTGCGAAGCAAAACAAATCAAACGCTGGTTTCTAACGGGAATCCTTCATTTTTCCCCTCGATTTTCCACCCCTCTATGAGCGTCCTTATCTTGTACTTGTTACTGCTATTTTAAGATCAAATGAGAGCTGAATGTGTTATAAACTGGTTTTAACGGGGTTGCTTTTGGCCGGCACCTCTCAGGATCCGGCCAGTGGCACACGCGGAGCAGAAGCAGCTCCCGTGACACCGGGGCAGCCGTTCCCGTGTGTTGCATGCTGTAAATCACGGCACGTGTTTAGGCAGCCCTCCAAAGAGATGATATCATCTTTTCTTTCGTTTCTTGCAAAAGATGTTGCTGTGGGCGATATCTCGGTGCTGAGTTAAACCTGCAGGTTTTCCGGCAGCGGCTGCGGGGCCGTGGCTGCCGAGCAGCACCGAGCCTGCCCCGGGGCTGGCCCCTCTCCAGGAAAACAGACTTGAGTCATTTTTTTAGGGTGTGTTTGCCCGGAGAAGAAGGGCAGGAGAGACACCATCCTTGCCCAGGGAAGGTGTAGTGGCCCTGGGGGGCGGAGGAGCAACCGGAGTGTGGGGACTGGATGTCCTTCCACAGCATCACCTTGCTCAGACCTTTTTATCTCCCCTTAAGCAACCTAGCAAACCCCTTCCTTTTGCCTTCACCCTCTAATAATGACCCAAGAAAATCATGCAAAGCCACTCTTGCATTTCAGGGCTGAAGGCAGGTCCATCCAGCCATGGCAGGCAGGGATTTGGGGCATCGTAACAGCCCTGTTTGGTTTCTCACGGAGCAGAACCGTGCAAAAAGCTGGAAATCCGGGATGGGAAATTATTGCAGGCAGGAAACGATCACAAACTGGTTGCGCTCCCCATCGCCAGCTCCCGGCGCGCTGGAGGTGTCCACGTCAGCTTTCCTTTCTGCAGGGAGCTGATGCATAACCACAGCGATTGCTCAGCGAAGCCTCCGCTGAGAAATGGAGGTGCAGGGGCTGCTATTTTTACAGACCAGATAGAAATTGTTTCTGGCTTATTTTTATTTAATCGTTGCATCTCTCAACGGACTGATAGGTGCTTTGCATCTCCCAGGCTTGTTTTATCATACGATTACAAGCCTGGAGCAACAATTTTATGGCATGGCACTGGGTTGGGGCGTAGGAGAACTGGTTTAATTCCTGGCTGTTGCATCCCATGCATGCCCTCCGTCTTCACTTCACCATCTGTGATCTGGGGATGAGTCTTTCTTTCTCCCACACTTTGCATTTCTCTATAAAAACTCAGCGCTGTTGGAGGAAGGGCTCTTCTTCGGCTCTGCCAGCACAGCTCTGAGCACAGCGGGGTTTCTGGCAGGCGTACGATCCTTTCGAGTCCAATCATACCAGCTCAGAGTGTTTCCTCCTCCCATGCTGTGCTCCCGATGTGCCAGGTCCTCTGAGCTGCCCTCATCCCCATGGTCACGGTGCTGCTGATGCTCACGGGTCGCTCTGTGTCTCATCCAGCAAGGGTTTCCCATGCAGCTATTCAATCACGGCTACAGGGCAAAATCACGCTTAAATCATCGCATTTGAAAGAAATAATTGAAATCCTGCATTTTCCTAATTCCTCTGGGCTTTGAAAAGCAAACAAAAAACCCTCAAAAAGCCACTTTTAAATGTGGTATTGTGATTTTTTTACCAGGCATTCTCAGGACGGTAAGACACATGTGGAGCGGGGAGCACCAGTTGAAAACCTGCAGGACTGCAGAGCAAGGGTTGGCTTTCTTAGGCGTCTCATCCCCGAATGCCGTATTGCCGTGCTTCCTCCAAAGTCTTGCTCGTGTGTGGTGGGGACCTGCTTGGACCATGTCCGGGTGAACGTGGCTTGGAAAATCAGCCGATAACGGAGCCCAGGGACCCCGTACCCAGACAGGGTCTCCTTTCCCACACTGGCCTCTGTGCTTTGCTTCAAAATAAGGTCTAAAAAGCCCGTGAAGCAGCCGTTTGCATGGCAGTTTTGGCCGTGCGAGGCAAAGCTTGGGGATGGTCTCCAGCGTGGGACCTTCTGAGGCCAAAATCTGAGGGATGGCCAAGGGTGTTCAGTTGAGGGATGCAAATGTCTAGCTGCGAGTTCTGCTGATTCGGGTTTTGCATGGAAAATTTTCGCCTTTGATCAGATCTAGATAAGTCGTGTTTCCATTACGCTGGATTTTCCTTGTCCTTGAAGCGGCAGAAAGCTGAGACTCTTCAGTTTTCACCGTGGTCTCAGTGTTTTACATTCCTCTCCCCATCACCCCGGTCACTTCCAGCCTCTCACCTTGCATGCTTTGCATGTATCGCTGCCTTCATCCATCTCTGGCCCCGCTGAGGTTTCTGCTGTCTCGGTTTTGGGAGGCCATGTGAGTGTGAGACGGCAAGCGAGAGTGCACGGTTGAGCTAAGTTGGCTTGGTGCGACCTGCAGATATTCTGCTCGGGAGCGTGGAGATGTTCTCCATGGCCCTCTCAGGTGTCTGTCACACAGATGCACGCTGGCAGGCTCACGAGGGCTGACCACCCTCAAGGACCTCTAGCCCTAGTATTTTTAATATTTGCCGTCCTCTATGCATTTAAGTGTCTTGCTTTCTGAGCCCCGTGGCATGCGGGATGAAGGTTTCCAGGCATCTGTGCCAAGACTTTACAGAAGTCTCTTTTCTGAATGCTTCTCAAAAGGTACAAAATCCAGGCAGGACGCCGAGATGACCCCGGTGCCCATGCCCCCACCGTGCGGGCTGCCACGGCCACCCCGCTCCCCTCCTGCACCACCCCTGCGCCTCCTCCTCTTCATCGTCTCGAAGCAAACCCATGACAGGTGTCGGTGTTGCCACCGTGGTGGTTTCACTGGTTTTCAGCCCGTTAAGCAGCAGGCTGGGTGCTGTTTCTCCCCTGAGCCGTGGTAAAAGCAGGAGCAAGTCAAGAAGCGGGTGCCCCAACAGCCACCCAACTGCCCCGGCAGCAGCAGCGTCACTGAAAATCAGCAGTTTTGATGCGTGAGAATTGTCTTGGCGTCTTTCGTGGCAGATTAGCATTTATGCGGCCATTTGTCCTTACACCCGGTGACAACGGCCGCCGCCCCGGGTGATATTGCAGGAGCTGCAAGGTGGTGGCGGTACCGCTGGGTACCCGTCCCCGCCTGTCCCCTCCCCAGCGGGCAGCACGGTGCTCCGCAGCCTCCTGCCACCGCAGCTGATGTGCAGGTGAGATTGCATCCTTGGGTGAGGAGCTCCACTGCTGAGGTTTGGCCTCTTATCTGCCGAAGTCGGTGTCATCTTTACGCTTTAGCATCCTCCCAGAGGAGAGCTGCTGGCAGAGGTGGCCGTGCGGTGACAAGTGCGTCCCGCTCCCTGTCAGCGCCAGCCGGGGTTCCGCATCCCTCCGAGCCAACCTGAAATCTGCAGGGACCAAAATCTGTCCCATCACAAAAAAAACCCCGCAGCACGTAGCGAAAAGGAGCTGCTCGCCCTCCTCTCCCCCGTGCACCCACACCGGGGACTGAGGGCGGCCCCCGAAACACCCCCCCCGGGGAGCAAAGGGGCTGCGGCAGCCGCCCGCTTTCCCTGCGGAGGAGGCAGGCGTCCCTCTCCCCGGCGCGGCAGAGAGCCGGGAGTGAGCACCCGCGGCCGTGGCTGCCCTTGTAGGGTAATCTCTGCGCCGAGCTACCTTGGCTGGGCGCTGGCGCCGGGGGAGGAATGCGTCCCCACGGGCCAAGTCGTTCGCTTGAGCTGCGGGATGCTCTGAAGGAGAGCGGCACCGCACCTTTCGGGGCCGGAATCTCTCCAGATGGGATTTTACAGCTCTGCTGCCTTGCTTTTTATTTTATTTTTCCCCGCCTCTCCTTTTTTTTTTTTTCTGTGGGTGTGCGTGTGCCATGCTTTAGAAATCGAAGAGCAGAGGGAAGCTGTCGGTGCTGCTGCTGCCCCGGCAGCGCACGGGGATGGCAGGAGGATTTCCCTCTAGGTTTTCTCCTGGGGTCTGGGCTCTCGGCTGAAGCACGGGGTGCCCCGGGGCGGTGGGGGAGACGGGCAGTTTTCAGAGCTACGTGGGCTGCAGCGTTTCCCTCGGTGGAGGGAGCGATCTCGGGGGGCGGCTGCATCCCTCCAGCATCACCTTTTACGGGAACCCGTGAAGAGGGAAGTCAAAAGCAATAGGGAAAACACCCCGAAAAGCCTCGGCTGTTCGGGTGGGGAGCGGATCTTGTAGGAGATGAGCTCGCGTTGTTCGGTTGCAGGTTTGCAAGAGTTGAAGGGCTGTGACAGCCCTGAGAAACTTGGCGGTGGGAGGCAGGATCCGGATCAGGTGGATCCCGACCGCCCCGTCAATCCTGCAAACAGATCCGCACATCCCCCCTGCTCGTCACCGGTGTGCGGAGAGGAGAGCCAGACACCGGCGTTTAGGGACCTGCACCCTATTAAAGCGAAGCGGGTGCTGGACCCCCGGTGACTGCAGTTCTCACAGAAACACCCGGCGGGCTCTGTGCCGGGGGGGTTACGTAGAGCAACGTTTTGAAGAGCATCCGCCGCGGTTAAACGCTCGCTGTCGGCGCTGCAGCCGTGTCCCCTTCCTGTCCCTGCCCGCCCTGCGGCGCGGCCACCCCCTGTTTGCACAGCCACAGGGTGAAGCGTTGAGAGGAAGCGCCGTGGCTGGCAAATAACCGCCGGTGCGTCGCCCGGCGGGGGCTGTGCAGCGGCCGCAGCTGCTGAAGAGACACCCCTGCAACTCGGAGGAGATGAATTTTGATCGTTGCAATGAGATTTAATACAACGCGGTCACCAGCATCCCTGCTTCGCTCCGAAGCCCGCGCTGCGGAGGTCGTCGGAGGGATGCTGCCATTGCAGCAATCGATTTTATCTCGGGACATGAGGGCTGGGCTCTCCAGCCAGCGCTGGAAAGAAATTTTGGCAGAAGTTGCAAAAAGTTGTTTTTTTTTTTTCCCTCTCTCTCTCTGCCCTGTTTTTTATTAATTCCCCTGGAAGCTTGTTGGCAGCGCGGGCGCTGAGCCTCGCTGGTAACCCCAGGCAGGACCCCTATTTATCAAGAGCGGAGTAACAGCGGTCCTCTGCGAGATGTGTTTGGTGATGCCTGCAGCGATGAAAGATAGAGAAATAGGGTCGGGAGATTCATGATAAGTGATTTTTCTAACTCTTGTCAGAAAGTGCTGCCTTCTGGGTGGTTTTTTTTTAAGAAAAAACAACTGTTCTGGGCAGAGCGAGCTGCCAGCAGGGTCTTTCCCACCCCGGGCTGAAGAGTGGCTGCTGCCTGGGGGGGCCGGGGACGCTGCTCTGCTGTCGGCTGCTTGAAAATTGGGGATCTCGTCGGTGTGAGTCAAGCTCTGGCAAGGATTTCGAGGCTGCTCACGCCGAGTTCAGGCTGAACACCGTAGCTTTCCTTGGGGCCACGTGCTGGCTGTTACCTTCCGTGTCCAACTCCATCCATCAGTAGGGTGGGGAGAAGGGCTGGGACAGCGACTGCAATGGGTAGGTTGGTCCTAGCTAGTTGTTCTGGAGGTATATATGGATGTAAAAATATATATATATAGTGTCTGTAAGTGGTGTCAGCTCACAGAGCAATTTCCATCCATCTGGCTGTGGCAGGGACGGGGCTTTGGGGTGGGCGGTGGGATGCAGTGAGCATCCTCCTCTCTGCACCACTGCCTTTCCCTGGGTGCTCCCTAATGCTCTCGTTAGGAGCGATAACGAGGGATCCCTGCCTGCTCGCCTTCCCGCTGTTCCTGCCTGCATGGCTCCGACTCATCCCTTTTCCTACCTCCTGCAGGCTGAGCGTGCTGAGCCCTTCCTCGCCCGGGGACCGGCATCCTCCTCCTCGTGCAGCCTGAGCTGCCACGGCTGCAGTCGGGCCAGCTCTGTGCAGACGGGATCCCAGGTCCCTTCGGGGATCGACCCAGGAGCAACCTCTCGATGACACAAAAAGGGAGCCGGTTTGCTTTTGAACCCTCACCAATACTTGTTCTTCTCTTTTTTGTCTTTGTTTCAGGAGAAGAGGACAAGAAATGAATGACACGAAGGAAACGCTCCTAACTAAAGGATCCCTAACTTGTAACTCGGACTGAAGTCTTGCATGCGTGACCATCGCTAGAAGCCAGCAGGACATGCATGTGTCCGACTATCAGACAAATGCGGGTGAATCGTCGAAAAGAAAAATACTGATTTTGTTTTGTTTCGTAGCTTTCTTTTTCCTGTACATAAGAGTGCAATTACTGGACAGCTGGCGTAGGGTTTGGGGACGGAGCCGTGCGGACCTGGGTCGTCGTAACGCTGTTCCTTGGGGATTTGTTCCTGCAAAATTTGAGACCCCTCTTTCCAATTTTCACCCTGATGGGTTGAGCTCAGGCAAGGCATCCTTCACGGGAGATCAAGGCGGGGAGTCGGGATTTTAGGCAATAGGCTGAGCGCGGGCGGGAGCCTGCGTCCCCCAGCCGGGCGGGATGCACGAGGGCAGCTCGCGGGGCCGGGAAGGGCTTGGCGGTGGGCGAGGGCAGGGGGGGGAGGCGAGGGTTGGCGTCACCGACCCTCGATGATGTCCGTGTTGTCAGTGGGTGCATCGCTGCGGCTGCTGAGCTCTGCGCCGGTACCCGCCGTGCCTGCAGGCTGCAGCAGCTGAAAATAGCTTCAAGGTGTGACCGCTGGTGGTGTGGATCTCGCGGACGTGTGTTATTACGTCGAGGCCGGGTGCGTGCGGTGGAAGGCGAAGTTCTCCCTATTTATCACGCTTGTCCTGTTTGATCCCTGTGTTGTGGAAAGCCTTGCACCTTCTCAGGCTCATCCGACACCAAAGTGCGACGTAGTCTTGTCTGTTCTCCTCCGACCGACGTCTTGTTAGATCCCATCTGCGCTATTTAAGCCGTAGCCATCTTCCTCGTAGGGGCAACCATTTAAAGCAAAGCATGGGAATGACCGACTTTGCATTCCTCGTGTCTGCCGCTCACTCCTGGTCACGCTTTCTGTACTCGGTTGATTTTTAACTATTTCCCTAGCAGGAGGAGAGCTTAAGTCCTTAGGAGCACGTCCACGAGTTCGCGTCCTCTGCCTTGGAGGACATCGCTGTCTTGCACAGGGCATCCTTGACACCGGTGATCTGCCTTCGAGACGGGAATGAATGTATGCTTGTACATAACGTAGTCCTTCTCCGTGCGCGGTGTTTGTCATGGCATCCCTTTATTTTATCCTCGTGGGATTTTTCTGCAGCAGGAGTGACACAGGCTGCAGCGAGAGTTTGTGGATCAGGAGTGGATTTTGGGATCCAGTAAATTGATCTTTCTCCATTTGAGCTGCGTCAGCTGAGGAGCTGATAGCGGGCGATTTCTTCTCCAGCTCTCCAAATCCTCCCTCCTGCTTTCCTCACGTTCCCCTGTGCTCCGTCCTGACGATATTTAGTTAGCCAGACCCTGTCTCTTTCCTTTCGCTTAAATTCCAGCGACAGCACCGGAGCCGGGTTTTGGGATAGCATTTTGCTCCTTTGCTGTTGGGTTTTTTTCTTTTGCTTTTTGCCTCTTAAAAGCCTCCAGTGCTTTTCTGTTTCTCTTTCACCCGGGCAAGAGCTACTCTTCCTCTGTACAGTAGGTGCCAAATATCATCCTTCCTTTCTTTTCTCCATCACCAGCATTGAAGATGAGCAGAGCCCCCAGACCAATGGGAATGTACAGAATTGTTATACTACTGAGCTGATTTAATTGTACAGAAAACCTTGCATGACATGTTGTTACTGTATTTAATATATAATGTATTCAAGGAATTTTAATATGGAGCTCTTTAAAAAGATCTTTATAGATACTCTGTGGTTAGAAGATTGTTGCTGATTTGTTTTTTTTTTTTTTTAATATTATTATACTTTGTCTTGAAGAAGTTTTATTTTTCAAACGTGTTATGTCTAATTGATTTAATTGGTGATCCCATGGGGCAACCAATTCCTCTTTAAAGTTTTTCACTGTGGATGAGACTCACCCTGGCGCAGAGGACCAGGGCATGACCCAGGTACTGCTTAAGCCTTCAAAATAAGGCTTCAGTAAGAGTAACGCTGTAGATGTGTGATGTGTCCTTCCCCAAAAGGGTGCATTTCACCTTGTTTTATCATCTCCAGCTCTCTGTGCCGGGAAAGAACCAGCGGGAATTTGATCCAGTACCAGCTCGGGGACTTCAGAGGAAATTGCTTCTGTGTTTCCCCGAGGCTGAAAACCAGTTTGGGAGAGGCTGGACCTGATTCAGAGCATCCCAGCCCCGTTCGTAGGGTCCAGCGGTGCTGCCCGGTGGCGTCTCCCTGGGACATGGTGGCCTCGGTCCATCGTGCCTGCGGGGACCTGCTTGGTCCATCCACTCTGTATTGCACCACCCGAGTTAAACTGGTTTCCCTGGACTTAAGGTCTGGTGTAGGATTATTAATTTTACCCAAATATGTATGTGTGTGGAAGAGTTTCGTGTGTAAAGGTCCCACTAATGAGTACTGAATAATGGATGGGAGTCTCTAATATAAGGAGACCTAAAAGGAAAAAAAACCAAAAAAAAAGAGGAGCTCTGTTTCAGAGCAGAGATGAAATCATGAAATTTTAACTCGCTATTAAATTCCTGCTGGTAAATTTTGCTTAGTCTCAGCTGACAGCAGAGAGCTGGGGGCGGTTGTACGGGGCATCCTTCGGAACCTGCTGACAGAAGGGCTAGTTGAAGAGATGCCGAGTTTGTTATTTTATCGTTGATAGAGATGCCAAGTTTCTGTTATTTCATCGTTGGTGGAGGTGCCACGCTGCTGCAAGCCCAGGCAATGTCGGTCTGTTTGTGCAATCGTTGGGTTGCGATTGTGAGTTACCAAAACCCAAGCCATGGCGGGCGAGAAACCAGAGCTGTGTCCCAGCCAAAGGCTCGTTCTTACCAGCAGCAACAAATTGCGTTTGCCTTTCTCCTGTAAGCCTCTCGATCTGCCTAGAAAATAGTGCAGGAAACCTGCACTAAGGCACCCCCCGTGCTAGGAGGGACCGTTCTGACACATCCCCATTTCCCCTTCTCAACGGTGGACCACATCTCTCTCTTCCCCCCCCCCCCCCTTTAATTACCTGGAATACAGGTTTCACGCCGTGCTTTCTGATTACAGAGGCTTATCGTTCAAATATTTTAATGAAGTAGAAAAATATCCGTAGATCTAATTATTTTTCCTTTGTGCTTTGGGGAAGGGTCAGGATAAATGACGCAGTAGTTATTTATTGCGCGGATGCCACCAGCAGCGTGCTGGGCGCTTTTACAGGCTGGAGCGTGTTCTTGTGGAGATCCCAGAGCCGAGACCGTCGCTTCGGGATCGGGTCTTGTGTCTTACCGAGGCACCCGACTGTGTGCAATACAAGGGAGATGGACACTGGGTGGCTGTTTTGCCCAAGAGCTTGTTAAAAAAGGCAGCTTAGGGGGGGGATCCTTGGGGGATCCTTGCTTTTTTGACAACAAAATTTAGGAGTTATTTCCTTTTTAGTTTTATTTTGATGGTGCTGCCTGGCATATTCAAAGTTTTTAAATAAAACTTAGGTCTTTTCAGCAAGACCTTTAGCACGGGTGGACTGCTGCGACAGATCCTCCGCACGCAGGGAAGCAGCGACGCGAGATGCACGGCGGAGGACGCGCCGGGATGGCAGCGCGGGGTTGTCCACGAGCACTTTATACTCCTTTCTCAGGGGCCAGGCACCGTGCTGGGTTCCAGCCAAGGCGGGAGGCGAGGGTCCCACGTCCCTGGAGCGAGCACCCAGGGGGTCAGCTTTGGGCAGCAGCTGTAACAAGTCTTTTGTGCTGTTTTGGGACGTTGTGGTGTTGTGGGCAGTTGCTGGATGAGCTGTTCCCCCTCGGTGCGTGATCCCGTCGGGAGGAAAAGGAAAAAGAGAGATGCTTTTCAGAGCAAAGAAGTATTCATCCTATGTTTTATTTCTGTCATGTGGCCACTGTGCAGCTCAGGGTCTGGGTGAGGTTTTTGATTTGTGTGTTTGAGGCTTTGGCACTGCGCAGATGTCGGACGTGTGGTTTGATGCTCTGCTCAGCCAAGGCTGGATGGTACCACCAGGCGCTGGAGAAGTCAGGAGTAGGAGGGACAGGCTTTACCGGAGGGGCTGGGGAACTTCATTCCTGTAAGAGCATCAAACCCGGGATGGAACCGGAGGCTCTGCTCAGGGTGTGGATGGCAGAAGTAGCCAGAGGAGCGATAGGAAAACTCAGCAGCAATCTTTGATCCCTCTTTTGTACGTCAGGTTGATAACTGCTTCCCAGTCAGCGTCCTGCTCCGCCAAAGCTCATCAAATAATTGCTGTGCAGGGGCTGAGGCTAACGCTGTCCCAGCTGGTAGGAGATGTTCATGAGGTTCAGCGACCTTGGCATCATACCACCCCTGAAACTCGAACACACAGGAGTCCCCAATACCGACTCCTAAGACTTAGTGTGATTTTTGGTCCATACCTGGCATGGCCATCACCTCCTATAAATGATGCCAGAGCTTCACTCATCCCTGTTCAGTCCCCTGGGCTTTTTTTTTCCCCTACTTCTACAGTGGCAATTTCTGGCAGGGCTTGTCCCCGGCGGGGAGACAGCCCGGGGGTCAGATTTTTGGGATGAAGGAGAGCAGAGCTTGCGTGGCACAGTTTGGGTTAGGGTTTGCAGGGCTGCAGTGAGGAAGGGGGCACACAGGGTAAATTGTCCTCCCTGGAGCTGGCCTCTTGGTGCCGTTCAGCTTTCGGTATGAGCAGGGCATTAAATGAGCCTAAATCGGTGGGCACCTGGAGCGATGGGGACGTGGGTACCGCCGGCTGGTGTCCGAGCTGGGGATGCTGCTGGGTCGATCCGGGCGCTTGGGACCAAGAGGAGGGTGCCCTCGGTGGCTTCAATCTGGGAGTATGCTGATTTTTTTTTTTTTTTTTAAATATGAGATGCCCAAACAGCCAAATCTAGAAATCTCTGAGTTTGTGCTTTGTAGCGAAAGGTAAATCATTATATCTTGGGGGGGTGGGAGGGTGTTATTTGAGGGGTAGAATTGAAAGAAACAAGGTTTCCTATTTTATTATATGAGAGATATTTTTCCACTAAATTACCGCTTCCTGAATCGTGTCCTTTGTCCGACTGTAAATAGCCAGGTGTGTCGTGAAGACGTGGGAAGGCTCCTCGTGGTCGCATCCATCCGATCCACTCTGTTCACACAATATTGGGCTGATTTGTTTTATACTTTCGAAATTACAGAAATAAAAGCAATTTTACTGGATGACTCCAGGCTTTTTTTGGTTTTTGGGTTTTTTTGTTGTTGTTGGTTGTGTGTGGTGTTTTTTTTTAATTTTCTTACCCTGTTTGTGGCCGATTTGGGGGACATTCGGGAGCCCGTGGAGCTGTACGGGAGTGCCTGAGGGCATTCTTCAGCCGTAAAAGGAGCTGTGCTCACCAGATCAGGATTTCTTGTGGGTTTTCAGAGCAGCCAAACTAGAAATGGAGCTGAGCTGGTCTCTGGCATGGGATGACAAAGGCGAAATGAAAGGAGTGGCATGATATGACTGTTGGGAATTTTTTAAAGTACCAACTAATTTGCTCTTGGGGCACAGGAATACAAATAACAGTGCTAATTTTGACTGTATCCAGAATAGTCGTCACCTTATCTCCCCCAGCTGAGAGACGAGGCTTAAATAAGCCCTGCAATGACCTCCACAAGAAATAATTATGAAATAAATAATAATTAAATAACTTGGCCTCCTCTGGGGGGTGGCACAGGGCCTCGGGGCCGTGCGTTTCCATCTCGGCATCGCCCGGAGCTCGGCCCACGGTCATGCTTTGAGCAGAAAATCCTGCTGCAGCTGTGGGTCATGTTCTGGAGCAATTCTGGGTTTATGGTAAGATCTGCCCGTGGGGTGGTTTTGCTGGGCTATGGCCCCATGTGCCCCTTCCCAACGCTACGAGCAGGGGAAAGGTGCTGCACAGGGTAACCCAAAACGTTTGTAACCCAAAGGGGGTTGCAAAGAGGGACGTGGGACACCCAGGCAAACAGTGATTTTTGGAAAGGGCCATTGCTTGGCCTCCTCTTTCCAAACGCAGACCTGGTCTCCAGCGTTGGCCACCACTGCCACGGCTGGAGGTGACCCTCAAGCCGGTCCCCCGTACCAGCCGCTCCTGAGGATGCTCTCTCAGCACATGGCGGTGAAGGCAAAAACCCCCCAAATTCCCCACCTGATGCTGCATCGGTCCCTGGACCTCTGGGGACCATCACCGCTGGGGCTATGCGTGTCTTTCAGAGGCATGACTCAAAAAACAGGTGTTACCCCCCAAAAAACCACCCCAAGGGTCCCTGTACCCCATGGCAAGTGTTCAGCTGCCCCACGGGACGTGCATGCCACGCTCCCAGCGGCTGCGCTGGGCGTAGGGTCGCTGACGCCCTTCGGTACCCCCAGCATCTCGGGTTCACGTGTTTGTTTTGGCGTTGGCTAAACCATCGCCGAGGTATTTCCAGGGAGACGTGTTGCCGCAGCAACCGGGGATGGAAATGCCGCTTCTGTGGGGTGAGTACCACCAAAAACATCTGTCTGCACCGGGGCGTCGCAGCGCGGGACGGGCACGGAGCGGAGCCAGCCCTGCTGGGAAGGAGCGAAGAGAGGTCAAGGACAAGTTAAAATTGGAAAGAAAACTGAACATGCCGTTTCGTAGGACCTTGCTTGCTCTCATCTGCCAATTTTTTTTCCACCCCCTTCCTCCCTTCCTATGGCCAGCGAGGCGGTGTGAGCATCTCCTCCGGCTGGTGGGGGCAAGGGGTTCTGTGGTGGCCAAAATTTCTGGGAAGAGCCACCAACTGGTGGCAACCAGTTGGCCACCGCAGGTCCCCTTCTCACCCACCGTCATATTTTAAATCTACTTGCTCACTGTGTTATTCCTCCCCATCCCCGGATTTGCAGCATGCTGCACATTTTTGTGCTGAAATTCAGAGCTCCATGCTGGAAGCTGCCAAGCGCGAGTCTGGATTGTGTAATGAGCTTCATCTATTATTTTTTTTCTTTCCCCCCCCCCAAGAAGTTTTTGGAAAAGCAATGTCTGAGAGCCTGGAAAGACCTGGTAGCTCTTATGCCTACCACAGCTTTGCTTTCCTGGGTGCGGGTGGGCTCGAGCCCCATGCAGAGACTTTCAGACCCCCCCTCTTTATGCCCCAGCAGCTCCTCCATCCTCCGGCTCCATATCCCAGCTCAAAGCAAGGATGCCCTCGCATTTCCAAATGTCTCCCTTAAAAATACCATTTTTTGCGTTTTTCTCTCGACAGCCTCAAGCAGAGGTTGAGTTTGTTTAACAGGCAGGGGGAAGGAGTTGCTTTTGCAGCCGTGGACTAAGTCCTGTGCTAAGCCCGTGGCAGCACTGCCGGGGATGCCCTCGGTGGGTCACCAGCCCTCAATGCCCTCAGCGTCTGAGCCAGCTGGAGCTGAAGGAGATGCTGGATGAGGCCAAGCCCAGTGCTGGGGACCGGGCAATGCCGGCTGACCCCAGAGAGCATTTGGGCAATCTGGTCCTGGGGCTTTGCAACCCCAGGCACTAACCCGGGGGCTTTAGTGCCTCATTTGCTGTTCCTATTTCCATTTTCACCTCCCATGGGCAGTGGAGCCAGATGGGCTCATTTTCCTTACCTCTACCTGGTTTTGCCCTCTGTGTCCCCGCGTTGTCCTGCTCCCACCCCGCTTGGTCCCACGTTTGCATGCTGCTGGGGTCAAGCCCAGCTCAGCGCTTTCTGTGCCCAGGGTAAACCCGACCTCGGTGCCCAGGACCTGCTGCAGCCGAGCTCAAGCTGCTGCCGCTCCTCCAGCAGCATCCGCGGTCTTTGCTCCTCGTCACCCCAGGCAGAGCACCCCCGGGGCCTCCCGCCTGCTCTGCTCGAAAGCAAAAGTCGTTCAGAGGAAATGACTGTGAGCGTATCGACAGCAGCGTACAAGTTGGTGTCTGCAGGAACCCAAGATAAAAACATCCCCGAGGTCACAGCTGCTGCGCAAGCGTCTGTGCAGCGGGTCGTGGGCACCCCTGCGGGCTGCACCTTAGGCACTACACTTATAAAACCTTCTTTCCACTCATTCTTTTTTTATTTTTATTTTTCATTTAGGCGTTACAGTAATATATTTATTATCACAGCAAACAGAAAGCCAGCCCTGACCTCGCATCAGGACAGCCCAGCACCTGAGCCGTAGCAGAAAGCATCACAGCTCCGTGAACTCAGCATGTCCCGGCAGGCGACCGCCCCGTCTGGGCAGGTAATTTAACAATTTAACAGCCCAAGCAGAACAATTCCCCGCAATAACCACCTGGCAGAGGCGGGGAGGTGTGCTAGCAGTTCACATGGGTCATCACCGGGAGAAGCATCGCTGCAAAGAGGGCTGTGCAGGATGTAGCCCCGGCAGGCAGCCGGGCACGCCGGCCAGCTGGCACCGCTCGCACACCCACGTGGCTGTTGTGGGGCCAGGTAACGTAGCAATGCCAGCCCAAACCTATTAACTTCTGTGATATAAAGTAATTTAAGGAGTGGCAAACCCAGGGATGGCACGGGCGCGGGAGAGGTGCGAGCGACGGTGGCGTGCGAGCCCACGAGGGTTTAGGCTATGATTTTTTTCAAACGTTTAGATGTCATGGCCAAGAAGGTGCCTGTGCTGGGTGCTGCTGGCAGCCTGGATGTGGCAGGAGGAGACCCAGGCCCCACGGGTGCTCCCGTGCCGGGGTCCCCTGCGCCCCGCATCACCCCGGCCGCATCCACGGGGTCCAGCCCCGCTCACCAGCTGCAACGTGGCTCCAAGAGATACTAAAACGGGAGATGCATATTATCTCCCAATGGAAAGTATTTTAGCTAAATCCATGTTATAACCATTTTATTGACTCCAAGTACCAGAGAGAAGGTTAGAAGTGACTCTTTTACAAGTCATTTTGCTGTTAAATTTAGCTGTCCTATTTTCATTATCCCCATGGCTTTGGCAAGGGTGAGCAGCCTTCCCTAAAAGGCCTCGTTTCATACAGTAAGTTATTTGCTTCTCTCCTGACAGATATCTAAGCTTATAAGGTTTGTCTGCTCCACTCAATAGCAGTATCAGCCTTCAATCTTATATGATTAGCATCAGCATTTCGTATTTGCTTTTGGCTCCCCGTCTGACAGCTTTCCATGTTGCTGAGGACCGGGGCGTTGGGATGGTGTCACGTCACTTGTAACGTGGAATCATCTGATTTTGATTCCCAAGGTTCACGGTACGCCCAAAAGATTCGGATAAATGGTTCATCTGCTTTTTCCCCCCCATGCTCCCTATTGCCCAGCAAAGATAATCGATTTGTTCCACTTGTTTTGCGGTTGTCAGGTCTGTAAAATATTGAGTCGATAGGTCAACGTGATGCCACGTGATGGGCAATTGAAGATGAAAGGTGACGATGTTAAAAGAAATGTTCCGGAAAGGGAAGATTTATCCCAGCAGGTTAAACTTTTCCATACTTCCAAAAACATTTCCCCCTGCAGAGAGGGACCTTGTCCCGGCCTCAGTGGCCAGCACCTCCTTCGAGGTCACGGGAGGCAGCGGATGAACCGGGGCTCATGGGATGGAGCCTGTCCTTGCGGGGAGCGCTGAAGCTGCTGGGCTCTGGGCTTCTTTGGGGGAAACAACCTCCGTTTCGCCCAGAAACAACCCTCCCCAGCCCCAGTGCTCCCCAGCAAAGAGCTCACGCCCACAGGGCTGCGCCCTTGAGGCTGCCCGGTGGGATGCAGTGCGGGTACAGGGTCCCCCATCCACAGCCTCTGCATTTTCCCCAGCAATGAGCCAACCAAAGCTTCCCACTGCAATGATGTTGGGTCCCAAATTTCAGTCTGGCATGTACAAATCCAGCCCCTTCTCACCGATACGCCTGCACCACCCTGCCGAGCATCCCTCGCTTTGGCTCACCCACCCGGCCCCGCTCATGGCCGTGCCTTTCAGGAAATGCTGGAAATGCTGAAAATGCTTCGAAATGCGCCCAGCCCAGTCCTGCGCGAGTGCTGGGAACCGGCCAAGCCCCAGCTGGGCAGCCTCACTGCGGGAGGGGGCCAAGCCCGGCTGCCCCACGGGTCAGCTCCGAATTGCTGGGCTGGGGTTTCTGTGCCCTCCCCCTCCCCCTTCCCGACCCTTTTCCTGGGGCAGCCTTTGGGGGACAGAGCAGGACACGGGTTAGGGACAAGGACAGGACACCCACAGCCTGAGGTGGCTGCTGGGGCAGGAAAGATGATACCCCAACCCCAGTTCCAAAAATCTTCTCCCGGGACCCCCACCACCTCCTTCATCCCGACGTTGCCCCCAGGGATGCCTCGTGGTCCCTGCTCGCCCCGAGCCCCTTCGTCCCCAGGCAAGGCCCCTGCCCGGGCGAGGGTGCATCCCCCGCAGGCGGGCGGCTCTGTCCCAGTGGCACGTGGGCTCGGCAGCAGGGTGGCCCTGCACCCTCCCGCACCCCGTCCCACCCCCCGGACCATGTAGGGCACCGGCTGCTCCCAGCCCAGAGTTTATAGGAAGAGGAAACCCCATCCCCACGCAGAGGAGGAAACCCGGCAGCCCAGATGTGCACAGAGCAACGCCGATAGTGTTTTTATTATTTTTTCTTTTTTTTTTTTCCCCTTCTCTGCAAACAGAGGAGTTGCTCGAGCGGCGGCAGGCACGGCCCAACCCACGGCACGGCGAGCAGCAGGGCCGGCGGGAGGCTGCGGCACAGCCCTGGCGCAGCCATGGGGCAGAAGTGCATGGAGAAGGTGTCCTCCTTCCTCTTCGAGTATGACACCCCCAGGATGGTGCTGGTGAGGAACAAGAAGGTGGGACTGACCTTCCGGCTGATCCAGCTCATCGTCCTGGCGTACATCATCGGGTAAGGCTCCCTGGCGCCTGCTTTCCCCTGAATTAATGCTTTGCCACTGGGTTAAAAAGCAACAGAGACGAAGGGGCTCATATATCCCCTATATCCCAACGCAGGGGGTTTTATTGCTGATGGCATCGCATCCCCCCGGCCGTGGCCACTCCCGCGCTGCCCAGTGTCCCACCATGGGTCTTCCAGGCGGACGCCTGGTCCCCGCGTCTTCTCCAGAAGCGGCTGCGTGGGCAGGCTGGAGGCTCATCCCTCCCCAGCCCTGCTCCGCGCTCCGGGGCCCCCTCTCCTCGCTGAGCCACATCCAAATCCCGCTCGAGATGCTGGACGGTGGCCTGAGAATCTGTTGTTATTTTTATTTTCATTTATATTAACTAAGAGGCAGCTGGGGCCAGCGCGGTGATTTGTGAGACCCAAGCGGCTCGAGACAGGACCATAAATCTCCCCCTCCACCACCCCGGCTGGGGCCGGGACGGAGCCTCGCTCCAAATCCCTGGTTTGCTTTGCTTGTAGGAGGCAGCCCCGAGAGCGGCCGCCGTGCAAGAGCAACTGCTTTAAAAAGGCAGCGAGTGGAGCAGGCGGGCTCAGAGCCCTGCGAGGACGTGTGTCCTCGGATGCCCTGGGACTGCTGCTCATGCCACAGCGATTCGGTCCCTGTCCCCTCGGTGTGGGACGATGTGCCGTGCTATGGGATGCGATGGTTGATAAAAATCTTTGCCGTGCCCCCATGGCTGCTGTGGGCTCAGCCTTCGAGAGAGAGGCACCCCTTCCGTCGGGAAGGGCCCCACGGCAGGAGGTTTGCAGGGTGAGGGGGTGTCTGGCCATGAATCGGAAAAAAATGGGTATTTTTGGGGCGCAGGGCACCTAGTGCAGCCCAAAGGAGAAGCAGTAGCACCCAGGGCTCAGTGCAAGCGAGTAGCTGCGGGGAGCAGCAGTGCCCATCCCGGCTTTTAGCACAAATCCCCTGGAAAGGGGGAAAAGCTTCCCAGGGGGTCATTGTGGGACCCCCGCATCGCTCCCACCCTGCTCACCAGCGCTTTGGGCTCACAAGGATAATCCTCATCCCAAACTGCTGCCGAGCCAAGGTCTCAAGGATGCTCCGTTGCAAAGGATTTTGCACCGGCCCAGACTGGTGTTACTGGGAGCAGCGCTGGCTCTCCTAAGGGCTGAGCCCATGAAACCCCTGGGGTCCAGCAAACCTGGCCGGGGGCAGCCGCTCCTGCGGGTGGGGAACCGGCAGAGACGGTTGCTCAGAGTGGGACTTCCTAAGGAAACGTGGCTTAAGCAACCCAGCTGAAACGGGACAGGCAGCCAGGAGGGAGCAAAAAGAGAACCAGCTTGGGGGGGGGACAGCCAGGGGCAGAGCGGAGGAGGTTGGCATAAAGTTGCTGGAATTCCTAAGTTTTTGCTGTCTCGGTGGGGTCGGGCTCCGCTCGCAAGGGGCTGCCTGTGAGTGCGGCTGCCCAGAGCCGCACCGGCCATTGGCATCCCCTGGCTGCCTGCACCACTGCTGCCGGTTCCCTGCCTGCACTGAGCCACGATGCTTGAGATTTTCTCTTCTTTGAAAGCAAGTTGGGCAGGCAGATATTTATTTCTTTACGATTACCCCAACTTTGGTCCCCTTTGGCAGCAGGCGTGGGATGCTCGGACGCGTGCCGATGCATGGCTGTGCTGGAGGGAAATGTGGCAGTGCCATCAGTGCAGAGGAGGGACGCGGGGCTGACCCCGCCGAGAGACCCGGCGTCACCCTTGGGGAGCAGCTCTTCTTTCTGCTGATACGCCGAGATAAGGCGGTGTCGCTGCTGGCCGGGGGTTCCCCGGCTGGACGTTGCTTTCTGGCTTTTGTTTTCCGAAAACCTCGCATGCGAGGAGGCTGCGGGCTGAGCCGCAGGATGAGGCCAGCGAGGGAAGAGGGCTTGGTGACTCTGCCACGTCGGGGAGTGACACCAGGGGACTTTTACGACCTGGGCAGGCCTCGATGCGGCATTTACAGCATGATGGGGAAGTGACGCCTTGTTTGCCGTGACCACGGCTCAGCAGCAGGGTGGGGGCCGTATTCTGCCCTGCCATGGGGAGGCTGTATCGCAGTGGGGTGCCCAGCCCTGTGTGCCCACAGCCACCTCTGCCGGGGAGGGACGGGGTGGCAGTGGCAGAGGCTGCGCTGGAGGCAGATTTAGGGAAACACTCCACCATGGTGCTGCCCAGCTCACAGCCTCCTGCAGCCCCGAGGGCATCGGGGAAGATGCCCAGTGTAACCAGTGTAACCCAGTATGGCCCTCTGCCTTGGAGGAGGAGGTTGGAGCTGGGGAGTCCCAGCTGGGGTGGCAGCAGTGCTGAATTTCTGCTCCCACCCCCAGGTACTGGGGCAGATGCCATCCCGGAGGTCCCCTCACCCCATGTCCCGGGATGTTGACGGGGCTGTAAGCCAAAAAGCACCATCCCCAAGAGGTCCCCGTAAGGTCCGGCACCCTCAGGGCTGACCTCCGGGCAGCACCTGGCGATCCCCCATTTTCCCCCATGCCCATCGGTCGGGTGCCCGAGGACGGGCTGACGCGCTGGGCACACGTCACGGTGCCGTCCCACGGGCAGCGCGCTGCCTCTGTCGCGGGCAGCGGGACCGGTGCCGCGGCGGCGGGGACAAAAACCAGATCGCTCCTTTTTTAGTGCCGGGAACGCTCCGCGCTGCCGGGAGCGCTACCCGAAATGGTTGCTCACCCGTGTTTATAGTCTCCCTGAGCCAGATTTAATCCAGCGGCAGCTTGTTTATGCCATAGGTTAAATAGTGTCAGGAGCCAGCCCTGATGGCTGCACGATGGGCTGGGAAACGCAGGGAGAGCCCCGTGCCAGCCACAGCAGTGTCCCCAACCCTGCTACTGCAGCCCTCTTGCACCCAGGGCCACGGCTCCACGGTTCCCTTTGCTGGATGGGGAACGGTGGCCCTGGACATGAGCCATGTCCAGACTTACCCCTGTCTTGGCCCTGGAGGCACTGATTTTTGGAGAGTGCCTATGAGGTGGATCAGGAGGGTCCAGGTGGGTTGCCCAGACCAGCAAGCTGCAAACTCGGTGTAGGCTTTAATCGCAAATGGCCGGTGGCCACCCTGCTCCACCTGCCTTCACATACCCTCAACCACAAAACGTGTCCCAGTCCCCAAAATAAATCATCCCACTGTGGAAGTCAGGTCTTGCAGCTACAGCATGCCTCGGGCAAAGGGTGGGAGAGCTCAGCAACACGTCCTTCATCCAGCTGGAGGAAATTTGGCAAATAAACCCCCAGGTGAGACTTGGTAGGAGAAGCCCCAGTCCACAGCGATGTGCAGAGACTTGGGTCTCCTGCGGATGAGCGCCGGTGGCCATGCTCACCCCACCACCTTTCCCCATCCAGGTGGGTCTTCCTCTACGAGAAGGGCTACCAGTCTCAGGACAGCATCGTCAGCTCCGTCTCGGTGAAGCTGAAAGGCCTGACGCTGACCAACGAGAGCGTCATAGGCCCTCACATCTGGGACGTGGTGGATTATGTTTTCCCACCCCAGGTAAGGAGGCAGGGCGGGTGGGTTTGGGGGTGTTGCTTTTGTCTCGACCACTGCTTTTACCCACGCGCTGGGTTGCAGACGGGCTCCTTGGCGTAGGCTTTCCATGGGGCCAACCATGACATGGTGGTGCCCCAGGTTGCTCCTGCCACAAACCTCTGCCCACATATTACCCCTGGGGAGCATTCGGTGCTTGGGACCCACCAGGGTTGATGGGGCACGTTTGAGGCTGCCTCCAAAAGGATCAAGTCTCCTCCGGTGCCTCCAGATGAGCGTCTCAGGCAGCAAGGGGGGGTCCTTCACTGTCCCTGGGGCTGGTGGCACTGCAGTTCCCCAGGGCCACCACCAGCTTCCCAAGCTGCGGCGGAGAAGGGCGGAGGACCCAAAATTTGGGAGAAAGGTGCCGTCTGCCTGGACATGCCCTGGTGGGAGAGGCTCCTCGCAGAGACTCCGTCAGAAAACGCCGTGCCAGCTGTGAGCTCGTTGGCTGTGTCTCTGCAGGGGGACAACTCGTTCGTGGTGATGACCAACTTCATTGTCACCCCTGGACAGAAACAAGGAACCTGCCCGGAGGTAAACGCACTGGCTTCCTTCAGCGGTCTCAGCTTCTGTAATTTAGGGGGGTTGTGTGGTGGCACTGGGGAAGTTTTCCTGACATTGAGAGGTTTGGTGAAAGCCTGAGCCTGGCCCCGTTCCTGACTTGCGAGTGCTATGTGAAGACTTTTATTCTGCTGAAAACCAGCCAGCACCCATTTAAGTTTTCTTCCCTTCGAGACGATCAGGCAGAGCAGGCTCGAGGCTTGAATAAAAGCATCTGCCTGGAGTTTAAAAAAGAAATCCCCCCCTTTTTCCTGCTTAATCTGGACATCCTTGGTTGGGAAACGGTGTACGGGTGAGGTTCTGGCTGCAGCCGAGCAGCATTTCCCCCGGGGAGAAGGCTGCGTGGTGAGGCAGGAGGGACCGAAACCGCGGGGTGTGATGCTGAGCGGGGGCCGCCTGCTTTCTCCAAACAGCTGCCGGACGCCGGGCTCTGCTCACGCGACAGCGACTGCAGCAAAGGGAAATACAGCCGCCAGGGACAAGGTACGGCGCAGGGCCCCGAGGCTCCGGCACCGGCGTTTCTGGTGAGACGTGCTGAGCACAGCGTGCTCCGGCGAAGCCGCAGGGCTGGGGTGTCTGGCAGGGGGACCTGCTTTGGACCACCAGCTGATGGGGTTTGGGAAAAGCCTCTGACATCCCGGGTGAGGGTCCCACCTGGGCTGGTCCTGTTTCCTCTTCCAAAAGAGATCTGAGCTGTAAAAAGTTCTCCCAACAAAAGGTTAATCAATACTAAAACATTTTCCCCAGACTGCTCTCTGTCTAACAGCTAGGCATTTTCTGAGGTGTATTTTAGCAAGAAAAATGCCCAGTTGCTCCCCTGTACAATAGTGCAAGAGAAACCACTGCCCCGAGCCGAGAGGCCACAATTAATTACCTTTTTTATAAAGGGGCAACAAAGCCCTGAGTGTTTTGTGCCTTGGGTGTCTGTGGCAGGGCTGAAGCTCCAACCAGATCCCATCCATCCCAGTGTGAGGCTGGGATTTCCCAGTATACAGGGGTGTGAGCAGCCATCTCCCTTCCCCACAGGGCTCATGACGGGCAAGTGTGTGCATTTCAACAGCTCTGTGAAAACCTGTGAGATCTTTGGCTGGTGCCCCGTTGAAGTTGATGACCATGTTCCCAGGTAAGCAATGAGATCATTGCCCCTTTCTCCGCCCCAGTCCCACCCCAGCTGCACCAGCAGCACTCAGCGTAGGGCAGAGCAAACTGGGGCTCTGCGGGTTGCTGCCGGGACAGCCCGGGTTGATGCAGGCTCCACGGCTGTACATGCTGCCTGGTGTCCTCAGGGGGCTTGTGCCTCTCCTGGCATGGTTTGCTCCCCACCTCGTTGGTGGCTCATCCCATCTCTGCTGGGTGCTCTGTGCATGGACCAGCAGCCCCCCTCTATCCTATTTGCCTTCAGAGTAAAGTTGTGCTCTGCCCATGAGATGTTCTTCACCTCCAGCCTGCATGGGCCGCTGTGAAGCACCTCCTGGTAGATGCAAAGTCCTGTTCCTCCTTGCCTCCCCTCCCCGCAGGGGGGCCACAGGGACAGCCATGGGTCTGCCAAGGAGCCCAGGGAAGCACCCAGGGCCCTTGAGCTCTCTTCCAGCCACCTCACTGTGCTTTTCGGGTTTATTAACTGAAATCCCAGCACCTAACTCCATCTCTGTCCCCTAATAAGCACTTCCCCCTTTCCTTGGGGCTTTTCTGAACCTTGTTGGGATCTTTCACTTAGAAAGGCCAGGGATGAGATCACCAGTTTTTCTGGATCCTGCTTGTCCCAGTTTGGATGAATCTCCACCAAACGGGGCTTTCTCTAGAAGCTGGAGAGCTGAGTGATGGACACATGCCAACACTTGTGTTTTTCAGCCCTGCCCTGTTGTCAGAAGCAGAGAAGTTCACCTTGTTCATCAAGAACAGCATCACCTTCCCCAGGTTCAAGGTGTCCAGGTAAGAGGAGGTCTGGGCAGGCAGCTTCTGCTCGGTTCACCCAGCCGTGTCCCTAAGGGGAAACCATGGGTGTAGCTGGGTGCTTGATATAGAGGATGCTGTCCCTTACCAGCAAGCCCAGGTCTACTTTAATTGCCGCACAATCACCAGATTAGCTGATAGGAACTGAGACGTTTCCCTCCCAAATCTGTCCCACCTCAGCTGGTAGCTGTGGTTACAGGAAAGAAGGTTTCTGGAATTAATGTCCCCTGAGTTACCCTCATAGGATGTACATTAAAATACAGTTTCTCTGATTCTTCATTTTTCTTCTCCCTTTTCCTTCCCGAAGATAACAGTAAAACATTAAATGCCTCAGGGGGGTGCGAGCAGCCAGGATGCGCTTGCTGCCCAGAAATGAGCAGAGGCCCCTCTTACCGTCACGGTTCCCACCTGCTTCTGCAGCGGGTTGCAGGGCTGGCCCCCTCCAGGCAGCGCTGGAAACGGTGCCGCCGGCTGAAGGCGCAGACGTAAGAGGATTTGTGATGACACTGATCATATATCTGATTTGGAACAAATTAACAGAAGCTATTTGTGCTGAAGACGGCGGATTCCTCTCTCTAAGCCGATCGCGTCCCTGCGCTGCAGCCAAGGTTAAATGCCCTGGCAGCCGGCATGCTTGGTGAAGTCTCCAGCCAGCCTCGAGCTGCACCCCGAGAGGTGGCTGGGAGAGGGGATCCCCCCCCCAGCAGCAAGTGAGGGCAGACAGGAGGGGGGATGCGATGAGGGCCAGCAGGTCCTGGGAGGTGAGGGCGGCCGGGCTGGCTGCCGTTGCGGGGCTGAGCCGGAGCCGCTGGGGTCATGGGGAAACTTCCTGCCTTTGATCACTGCTGTTAATTAACTGCTGAGCATAAATGATGGGACAGGGTTGAGCAAGGCACAAGGCTTCCCAAACCAGCTGGGTCAGGGAGGCTTCACAGAAAGACTATTTTTTGGCAAAAGAGCAGAGCAGGGTGGAAGGCAAGACATTGTCCTTCCCTTTTCACCCTTTCTGGAGGAGATGGCAAAATCCAGCTAAAAGTAAAAGCTGTGGGATATGCTATCCATGAGCTGTCCTAGATGAAAACTGTTGGTGCATGGAGCATTGCCTGGCAGAACCCCTGGACGAGCTGACATGCGAACGAGAAAGGCAGCTGGGAGGGATGGTGGAGGCCACGGGAGGAACAAGAGAGGGGGTTGCTAGAAGAGGTGAGGACAGGCAGACCTGTGCTGAAGAAATGAGTTTGGGCAGCAGACAAAGCAACAAACCCAAAGCAGAGGTGGAGACCTTTTGCAGGAGAGAAAACAGCAAAGAGGCTTCCTCTGCAAGAGGAGGTTCAGGGGACACGAGTTGCTGATGGGGTGGGAGAAACCAGGCAGGGCTGGAGGAAAGGACCCACTCTCCATGTGCGGGGTCTGCTGAGCACGTTGGGGAGGAGGACGAAGCCCTGAGTTTTGAAGTTACCTCGCTTTGAGCAATGGGTTGGACCAGGGACTTCCAGAGGTCCTTTCCCACCCAAATTATTGGGTTATTCAGGCTCTTTCTCGCTCTCTTTTCCTTCACAGGCGAAACTTGGTTGAGGGTGTTACCAAACAGTACCTGAAGAAATGCACTTATCACAAAATCACCGATTCCTTATGCCCCGTGTTTGACCTGGGATACATTGTGAAGGAATCGGGTCAGAACTTTACCTTCCTGGCTGTTAAGGTACTTCAATTTCAAGTGATGTTTCTTGCTGACATGGGGAGGGGGACACCGACAGAGCAATCATCCCCAAGCTGTTGAGACACGAGGGATCTGTTTTCTCAAGGACTCGTGAGGCAGTGTCAGAATTAGCTCTTAAAGATTATGAATCTCCTTGGGCATGGCCTAATATTTAGCCAAATTCCATCCGATTGAGCTTGGAAACCTCGGCTGGGTGGTCAAATACTGGTCGTCGCACAATGCAAGCTGCAGCCTCTCCCCAGGCTCGGAAATGCAGCTTTGCCCAACACTTCTCAGGATGGTGTGCAAGCGTATCTGCTATTTCTGCACTGCAGAGCCTTAAGCTAACTTTGCCAGGCATTAGATGAAATGCCTGTATGAATTGCATGTATTAAAGGTGCCAAAAGATGAGCCTCTGGGGCACAGCTCGTTACAACCTGGACCGAGCTCAGGAGGGACTGCTTCATTTCCTAGCAGAAACCCTCTTAGAGGAGGTTTTCTTCTGATTTTCATGGGTTCCTTTCACTCTCCTCTATGACCTTGTTAAATTGCCTTTGATTTTCCCTGTGACGTTAATGGTTTGATGGCAGGGTTAAGCCACGGGGCAGGCAAATCTTATGGGTAAAATCAGGCAAGGAAAGGCTGTCCCACTAGGACCGTGGGGGATCTGCAGTGGGCGCTGTTTCTCAGGACCATGCCTTGCGTATGGGATGCTGACCAGGAACAAGAGGAACATGAATTTAATTGCGTATCCAGCATTTAGGGCAGAAGCAAGCGCCTCTGCATAGGGTGATGTGCAGGGCACGAAGCTGAGGCTGCCCGGGAGGGCTGAGGTAGCAGCAGGGACCGCGTACCCTGGAGAGCCAGGGCACCTCGTAGCATCGAGAAAGGCCACGTATGAGGAGAGAAGGAGTTTCTCTGTGCAGGCTAGGTCCAAGGAGGTTGGTCCGAGTGGGGCAACCTTGTGACTCCTCTCTTGGCTGCAGGGTGGAGTGGTGGGCATCACCATAGACTGGAACTGTGACCTCGACTGGCCCGTCCGGTACTGCAAACCCATTTACCAGTTCCACGGCCTTTACAACGATGACAGTAATGTTTCACCGGGCTTCAACTTCAGGTAAGGAAACCCCTGTTAACTCTGCAGGCAGAATTCAGAGGTGGCACCTTTCAGGATCCCACAGCACTCAAGGGACGGTGGAAGATCAGGGACTGTTCTCTAAAATACTCACTACCTTTGCAGTGCCAGACAGCAGTGCTCTCTTTAGAATGGCATGAGAAAAGTGATAACCCATGCCTTGGCCTCAAAATTACCCCGTTGCCTTTCCCTGTACATCTCCTCACCCTTGCAGACTCGGCTGAGCTCTTGGGAAGCCCCTTGAAGGACTAGAAATGCTGCAAGGTCATCTCACGTGTTCCCATGCTTCAAAGCATTCAGCCCCAGCATGACATTTAGGCATGAGCTGCTGCTCTGACCGCTGCTCTGTCTGAAGCTGCCGCTAGCGCTGCGCTAATATCTGCTGTCACGTAGCACTTGGGGTCACCAAGTACCAGCACAAGCAGGAGCTTTAGCTCCGACTTGCAGGCAGGGAAACTGAGGCACAGAGGGGAGAGGTGCCAACAGCCCAGCTCCTTCGGGAAGATTAAGGAGAGGGTCAGGACCAGGTCTGTGATGGTGCATCCCCAGACCCCTGTCCTGCTCCCTCCAAGATCCCGATGCCGTTGGGCTGCAGGGGGCTGTTAGACACCCTGGCAGGCCATTAATGCTCACCATTCAATTGGACAGATACGCCAAATACTACAAAGAAGACGGGACGGACAAGAGGACACTCTACAAAGTGTTTGGGATCCGGTTCGACATATTGGTGAATGGCAAGGTAAGGGTGGCCAGGCGCTGGGTTCGCCCCGGCTCCCCGGGACGGCAGTGCCATGTCCTCAGGCAGGTACCAGCTCTGTGACACAGCACCGGGGTCTCCCGGGGCCAGGAAAACCAAGGTGAGTGGTTTCCTGGGGTCAGTGGTTTTGTCCCAAAAAACATCACGATGGGTTGGAGGGGAACTGTGGAAAGTCACTAATATTTCCAAAAGCTGAACGTTTGCATTTTTCTATGTTGTCTTTTTCTTCCCACGGAGAGAGAAGGCTTTCCTTGTTGTGTTCCCACTGGGAATATTTAAAGGGTATATTTTCTTTTTTTTTTTTTTTTATTAAAAATACAGGAAGCAAAGTAATTTCCATTTGTGTCAGCCTAAAACCAACCTACTGTATTTTTCTGTTTGACCAATGAGCTTAAAACCAGCTCTTACCCAGCTCCTGTTTCTCTCTGTGCTGTGGTTGTGGTTTGGGTTGCTGCAAGGCTCTTTAGCTGAGCCCCACCTACAGCTATGGCACCTTTTTTTTTTTTTCCTGTGGTGGTTGTAACATATCACTTCTTTTCTCTAATTTTATTCAGGCAGGCAAATTTGACATCATCCCGACCATGACCACAATCGGCTCTGGAATTGGTATTTTTGGAGTGGTAAGTTCAGATATTTCCAGCCTCTATATGGAGACGCTCAAATTATTCTCCTTGCCTGTGACATCCATGGGGAAGCGTCCCTGTGCAGCAGTGAAATACTGGTTCCCACTCAGGCAACAAGGGATGGGTAAAAGGGAGAAAGGAGGTGCTCTCCTGCCTCGCTAGCTCAGGAAAATAGATTCCTGCTGCCCAGCGGCTGATGTGAATTCTGCTAGCAGGAGCCGCTGCCCTGCCGAGCGAGGGGAAGCAGGCTTTCGTGGCGGGGCCGTGTCTTGGTATCTTGATAGTTTCAAGTTAGAGCCGGTATTGAGGGGGTTTTGGAGGTGCTGGGCAGTATTTCATGCACGATAGAAAACCAATATCCTATTTGGTTATGGTCATTAAAGAATTTGGCACGACCCAAAGGGCGTTGTGCTCTGCATTATACCTAAAGTGGAAGCACTTAATTTCTGTTGACTTAAATTGCCCACTGTTGAACCCAGCACACTTCAGTTCTGTCCTAAATGGACATTCAGGGGCTGTGCGCTCTCTATCAGCTGCCACGTTGTGGGTTGAAGCAGAAGGGACCCTAACTTGTGGGGCAAACTGGAACAAGCTGGAAGTACAGGGTGGCACGGGCGAGCTCGGAGGGCAGCCCCAACCCTAACTGCACTTTGATTTAAGGCCTCTGTCCTCTGCGACCTGCTCCTGCTGCATTTTCTCCAAGGGCGGGACTATTACAAGCAGAAGAAATTCAAATATGCAGAACAGGAGCCTGTAAGTAATAGCGCGTCCCTCCCCTGCAGAGGCTCTTGCGCGTGTGAGTGTGGATGCGTGCATGGGTAATGATGCTGTAACAGAAACAACATTTATACCATATATTGAGGAGCAACCAGGTGCTTCCTGAGCTAGTGGGAACCCCGAGCCCTTGGGACTCTCAGAGATTGGGATCCATGTATCTCCTCTCCAAAATTATAGAGATCTTCTGTGTGACTCACTATTAATAGCTTTATTCCCTCTCTTTATCCCCAGATATTCCAGTATCTGTTAACACTTGCATTGCTTTAAGGGAAGCAGATCATACCAGTGCTTTAGCAAACTGGAAAATGTCCGCTTTTCTGCTTTCTGAGAACATCTCCATGACCGCGGGATGTTTCGTGGCCTTTCATAGGATGTGAAAACAGCTCCCCTCAAATTCATTTGAAATTATGCTTATACATTGGGGGTTAGAAGTTGTGGTTCAACCACGTTTTTCCCTGGCATTAAAAAGGGAATCATCGTTTTGTCTCATTTAACCCCCAGTCGAAGTCGCATAAGAAGGAGAAGGAGCTGGACAACACGCAGTGAGAGGTGAGCGGTGTTTCCCCAGCCCTGCTAGCACACGGCTGGCAGGGGTGAGGGCTATGGGTGTTGGGGCTATCCCATGGGAAGGGCTCCAGGGAGGCATGGAGGAGAGCTGAGCTGTGGGCTGTAATGTCTAACCTGGGGACAGCGTCTCCCAGGACAGGCAGGCACTGGGTGCAGGATGTGGGATTGACATCGCATCTTCGATGGCAGCATCGCTTGAAGAGGGGCAGTGGGGGGCAAGACACCAGAAATCACCGTGCACCTCTCTCTCTTGGCAGAATCCACACTGACTGATGAACCTGCACCCTCTTCCTCCTCCTCCTCCTCTCCTAAAACATGGTCATCATCCCCTGTCACCAGCCTGCACTAGCTCCAAGGCCAGCAGAAGCAGTGTCTGACACCGGCTCATGGGAACGTGGTGCCCTGCAGCCAGGGCAGGGTCCGGCCGGCCGGGCGCTCTGCCTCTGGTGGGACACGCTGCGATGCTGTGGGTGGGTTAAACTCGTGTTGGGCATCAAGGAGCCACTAATGCACCCTCGGGGCTGTCCACCAGCCCTGCTGCAGGGCACCAGGGTCTGCCACCTTTGCAGGCACTCCCCAAGGGCTCCCACTGCGCCCTGCCTGGTGTGCCAGGGCTGTGCCAGGGCATCCCGCACCCTGGGGAGAGCATCACTGCCTCTCCTTCCCCAGCGGCACCCTTGGACAGCTCCAAAGTGAGGAGAGGAAGGGGAGGGAAGGAGAGCTGGCAAGAACCATGCCCAGTCCCTCAGCATGGGAGAAAAATGGTTATTTTGTAAGGATGTATTTTATTAAAAAAAATAAACCTTTAGTTTTTCTACTACATCCCTTTGCGGTGCTCATGCTTGCCCCAGGGCACGGGGTATGCAGTGCTTTTTGGCACTGGGGGGTTTGTGCATGCAAAGCAATCCTGTAAATGGGGCTGGAGCATGGGGGCTCTGCGACGGGCTCAGTGCAGGCTCCCCCGGGCTCTGCCTTCCCATGCAGGGCCCCTGGGCCGCCGGCCATGAGCAGGGGTTGTTATCAGGGTTGTCACTTGGGTTTCCTCCTCAGACAGCCTGGCTGGCGGAGAGCGCTGGCACACCGCCGGCCATCAAGAACGGCTGCCCTGTGCCAGCTCTGCCTCCTGCTGCTCACACCGGTCAGTATTAGCCGGTCATTCTCGGCGGTAGCCTCACAAACCAGCTCTTTGCACCCAGGAGCAAAACTTCCCCTCTCTGCTAGAAGATTTGCACTGCTCAGCGTGTGCAGTTGGACAAGATGAACTACACCCAAGCCCCAGATGGCTACGAGCAGCCCCTGCCCTGTGCTGCTGGCTCTGTTCGGTTCTCCAGGATGCATCAGCACAGACTTTCTACACAGTCTGTCTCTGAATGTCGTTTTGATTTTGCACACCCCGGAGGAAATTTTGCCTTGGTCATTTCAAAACTGGATCCCAGCTGCCGTGGGAAAGTCAGTAAAGAAGCTATAGGGATTGCTCTGCCTGTGGCTGCAACGCTGCTGACTGTGGTGGGGAGCGTGGGCTAGCAGCCTGCAGGATGGACGCACCGCGCTGGGCTCGTAGGGACATGGAGGCACATGCCACAGAGTTGCAGGTGATACTTGGTCATAAGCTCAACAAACATTTCAAGCCATACATGCCCCGTGGGGAGATTCTTTGCTCTCAGAAGGATGCATCAGCTTTTGCAGGCAGGTTTTTTTTTTTAAGATTATCCATTTGGCTAACTTTTTCACCCTTTCTCGTGATGCTGTCCTGGGTAAGATGCAGAGATAAGGGTAAGGGAAAGCTCCCTGGTCTCTGGAGGAGTTAATGCCGCCTTAGAGGGTGCTGAGGACATGGGGCTGGTGGCATCCCGGCGCAGCGTGCGCTCTCCTCCAGCGCTCATCGAGGTGAACACTGCACACGTCTGGTGCGACGGTGCAGCTCTCCAGCAAGCTGCAACCAGCAGAGGGGACAGGAAGACCGTTTCACACATGCATGCCTGGGGAAAATTCAGTTGCCAAAGATTAGAGGCAGTGAAGCGAGAGTGTTCAGGTAACCTTTCGCACCCACTTAAACCGGGTCAATCTCCAGTCATAACTTAAAATAACCAGTGGAAGGCTGCAGGTGGAGCAGAGGGTTGTTTCTGCCTGCTTAATCTTTCAAGCTGCTTGTAATGCAAAGCCCCTATTCTTTCCTAGGAAGTATTAAAAGGCAGAATAGGAAATTAGGAAAAATGCTACTTGTAAATGATCCCCTGTAGTTGCTATTCAAAACCTCTGAGCTGGGATCCCTAAAAGTCCCAAGACTGCTTTAAAAATCATGGGAGGGTTTATTTTCATCTCCCTGCTTGCTTTTTAAAATACACAGTCTTTGGGGTTCCTTTGCTTTGCTTTTCATTCACTAACCATCTCTGCAACCAACAGAATGAGATATTGTAATTTTAATTCTTTCAGCAAAACAAGCTCCTCCACTAAGACAGGGCCCCCAGGGCTTTCGGGTGGGTACCATGCAGAGCGATAGCTGTCTGGAGGAAACTGAGCAAGTGTTTAATTTTAACATACGCTGGTCCCCTCTGCAGTATGAAAAGGCAGGGAAAGCCCATGGCAATTGTTTCGGTCCTTCCTTTTGCCGGAGGGGCTGGAGCTGGTGCTCAGGGGTGGGAGAGCAAGGAGGAAGGACTGGTCTGCTCAGCTCCACACGCTTCGGTGCAAGTCCCAGGGGGGAGGCGTGGGTGACCAGCAGGACCGTCCTCCTCTCCTCTTAGTTTGACCTACTCTTGCTCTTAGGGTCAGGGAAGAATTTCCTGTGCTTGGCATCTATCATGGCCAGAAAGCGACTGTATTTGAAGCTGTAAAAATGCAGCCAGTGTGTCCTGGTGCTCTCTGACCTCTGAGCAGCAAGCCAAAGTGTCACAGAAACCCAAAGGGAGTTGGTCACCATGCGAAGACCCCTTCAATGACAGTTTGCTGTGTTGCTTCCTGTTTATGCTGTGACAATTGAGGGTTGGGGTTTGTTTTTTTAAACTCCTTGTTTAATTGCGTTTTGCTTTTTACACAGTTATTTAACTAACAGAAAAGTACTAATAGAAAAGGAACCTTCAGCAAATCAAATACTGCCTCCAGTCCTTTCAGCCAGAAAACCCACAAGAAAAAAAATATATTCTCCAGCTAATCCCTGATCATTACAAACAGCACTAACAAGCCCTCGTATGTGATGTTGTCAGTATAGTGCTCTAAGGCTCTAGGAGAGGACTCTTGTCCGATCATCAGTGTCAGATGAAGAGGGCGAGCCATGAGTGCAGTGTTACTATTCCCATTTTACAGAAACCAAGACACAAGCAAATAATTTCTGAATGTGTATGCAAACGTGGTGAGTAGATTCTGCCTCTGAACAGTTATTATTATCTGTGAAGGTTACCAGGTTGGACCTGGTACAAATATATCTTTTCATCCCCTCAGGCGTGGTTACTCTGAAAGAAATCAAGTGGCACAGATATTCCAGAAGAGCAATTGCAGAAAAACTTATTCTGCAGTAATTATGCCGGTTAGTGATGCTGCAGAGATGAGGAATTCTATTTCAACCTCTGCAGAGCGCGCAACATTTAATCATTATGTTTGCGCACAATTCCCTGCACAATGAGGGCCTGATTTCCACCTGGTCCTTCCAGACACTATAACAATGCAAATTAAAAATGAATAATGAAAGAGATGGCTCCTTCCCTCTGCAATCTCTCCTATCTCTAAGCCCACTCATCCCTTCTATGGCACAGCAGACTCCCTTATATTTTTAACCCAGTCCTCCACTTAGGACATTCTTGGATTTTCCCCTAAAAAAGCACCTGCCTTTCTGGTTACGCTGATTCCCTTTTCCTTTTGATGTGGGAGCGTGTTTTCAGTCGGATAAATCCTCTAGCTGACACACAGCGAAGGACTGACAGGAACATTTATGTCCTCCCAGCTCTAAATGATGCTTTTATGTCCTTCTGTCCCAAAGACACGCATTCTCGGGGCAGATTGTGCTGGGTGGTGAAAGGACCCTCTCTGCTGTTACAGCCTCAGTCATACTCCCGGTGACAGTACATACTCCTGGTTGTTACAGCTCATTTTCACTGCTGCCAGCTCTGTATTAATTATACCACACTATTTTCTTTTGCTTTCTTTGGTGAAGTGCCCTCTCCTTCTGTCACCTATTTCTAATTGCTTTATTGCCTTCTTTTAGAAAGCGTAAAAGTCAAAAGTGTCCAAATGGATTCTGAATATAGCAACAGCGAATCAACCGATGGGCTCTTTCGCAGGGGTGAATCAGGATCCTTCCAGTTAACAGAGCTCTGCATACCAGTACCAAGCACGGATCCTGCTCAGCTTTATGGCACCACAAAGAGATTTGGCCCAAGCTGTTCTTAAAAGAAATGATGGCTTCAACTCTTTTTTTTATCTAAACATACTTGTGAAATGCCTCGGGAAATGTGAAGTCTTCCTCTCATGACTGTAACTCAAGGACGGGTTAAATACACACCCTCCCAGTTCTTGCACCCAGAAAACATGTGGGAAATAACAGTCACCAACCAACTACACCCAATCATTATTGAACAGAAATACCAAAGTCTTATTTTAACGTTGTTATAGCCATTGTGGGCTAAGCAGCAGAGAGACATTATTTGGGACTCTTTTTGCACTGGTCATTGCTACTTTGCAGTGTAATCACCTGTGTATCATGAAAAGGGAAACTGAGGCACATGATTTGGGGTTTTTTTGTTTTCTGGAAGAAATAGCAGCTTGTGACTGAGATTAGTTAACCAGGTTATTTCATTAGGTCAAGTGCTAGCAGTCTTTGCCAGAGGCAATAGTTTCAAACCCTGATGCTGGTGCTAAAACTGTGCTTCAGACGTCACTGGTGATTTAAACTGCTTGATGCTAAAGGAGACAGGTCTTTAGGGGACAATCCTCAGCACTTTCCAAACAGTCAGCATGTTCTAGGCATCTCAAAGCCAAACGTGAATCAGCCCAAATGACTTCTGAAACCCTTGAAAATATTTCTCAGCAGTAGTTATGGCAAGAGGAGCAGAAGGCTGAAAGTTTTACTCATTGTTCAGGAGAAGCTAAGTTGTCCCTGTATAAGCAGGGCCCTGCTTGACTGAATTGAAAGCCCTGTGAAACAGGTCAATGTTTTACCTTATATATGATATGGTCTTTCAGAGCATCTTCCGTGCCTTGGAGCCACAGGAGCACAGTCTCTCCATAGGCACAGCCACATTCCTGGGTCCTGGGCACTCACACCCGGGCATCTGAGAAGGAGGTTGCTGGGGCTTTCACTGCTCAGGGCCGGGAGGAGGCTTTGCTTTTGCTCATGGGCACGTCTTACTTTTCCTGAGAGTCCACCGTGGCCAACAGACAGCCCAGGAGCTCAGGCTGGTGGCTGTCTTGAGATGCTGTCTAACGGGTGATTGCAGATGAGCAGTCTTGAGAAGATATCTAATCAGTGATCATTATCTAATATCCGGAGCTGCTGGAAGAAGGCAACAGCTTTGGAAGCATTGAACTCGAGGTGATAAGCCTTTCTGTTGTCCTATTGCAAGGAACCGGGGAACTGCTAGAGAGACACCAGCCAAATCCCTGCTCCTAAATGCCCTGGTTTTCACCCAAATGAAGCTCCACTGCCTTGAGCAGAGACTGAACATGGGCTGGAAGGGAGAGGTCCCAGAAAACCTGGGAAGTGTGAGATGCTGGAAACCACTTATGCCAGGCTTTGCTGTTGAAAATAACCTTAGCATTTTCTTGCCTTCTTATTTCTGTCAGAAAGGCTTTCTGCATGGAAAAAGAAATTTAAAAGTATTTCCAGCTGCCGGTGGTTTATCCAAGGGTGGAGAAACGCTGTCCCAACCGTCCTCCTTCAGAAACCATGGGCCCTCAATGCATCACTTATATTTTTGTTTCCAGTTCTTTGCTCTGGCTGCTGTAGTACCTGAAGTACAAAACCGGATCAAATAATATTTAAAGACTGAAACCACGGAAACACTGTCAGAACTATAAATAAAATACGTTGAAAGGGATCAACTGACAAATTGCCAATAATAAAAACTAGAAAACACATTTGTTGGTCACTCTAAAATACGGCAGGCTCTTCTACCCTCCCGCGGGTTCACACCACACTGCTGTTCACCTTCTCTGCTCCGGCGATTCCTGTTCGTGGAGGATCTTCGCTGGATTTTCTCTCTGAGGAGCTGAAAGAACAATCCTTTCTAGCTTTCTAACAGGGATCATTTTGCTGAATTTAACAATTCTTTAATAGTCAAGTTTAGAACCACACAAGTACCAGATTTTTATCTTGCTGGTTAAAGAAAAGACCCCATTTTTTTGTTTTCTTCCCTGCAAAATAAATAGGGGGACAGAGTATGCTGTGGTGATATAATTGGATCCATTATTTTATTAGCCAATTTAAAGATTAACAGTAGGCAAATAAGGTCTCAAAGGTTTCAACTGAAATTCAAAACATTTCAGTTCAAAGTATTTTTGACTGAAAATTGGCAAACAGAATGGACAAATATTTTAGGTGGAATTGAAAGTGCATTAGCCCTGGATAAACCTGTTCATCCGTAGAGAGCTGCTCAGCTGCGTATGACCAACCAGGGTGACAAAGCACATTTCTGCAGGAAACGTAAGACTTGGATGCACATGGAAAATTGCAGTAGGGTATGTCTGACTAAACACACATACCCACAGAATGAGTAAGTGAAAAAGTTCATGGTCTTCACCAGGCTTACAGACGACTTTGCTGTTTTAATGATTGGTGTCTCTTAATTACATTTCGATACTTCTCTAAACACAGTGACAACCTGAGCAAGGTTTTTTTGGGATGGGAAACAAAGTTGGTAATAAACCACAAGCTGCATTATTAATATGTTGAGTTGTTTTGAGATATGAAACCCGTGTTAAGAAATTAATTTGTTTCCAAAGCAGAGGATTATTTGAGACCCACTGGAAGTAAGCGCAGGCATTTCTATCCGCTTGTTGTCACAGCGGGAAGGAGCGGCAGTCAGCAGTGGGTTGAGTCAGGATGTGGATTTAATCCAACTCTTGCTCTCCAGCTAAAGCCACGATCCCCTGGTGGGATCCCTGACCGCGAGCGGGGTCACAGCAGAGCCCAGCGAGCCCGGCCGCGAGTCACTTGTCACAAAATCAACATCCTCACGGATCCCACAGGAAACACACTTCACAGCTGGGTGTGGGGCTGCAGTGGGAACCCCTCGACCCAGGGGCAGGGTCAACTGTGAGCCAAGTAGGTAAAAGAGAGCAAGGAAAAAAATAAAAGCCAAAACGTGAGTCATGAAACAGAGCATTTGCTTGTAGGAATTCCTTGAGTGATGGCAACAGAATTAGTTGATGTGCAGCGTTACTCCTCATTGCCGTAAGACTTAGAAAATGTATGTGCAAACTGTCAGGGTTGACTGTTATTCATCTAGAGACAGAGCCCGGATGAGGGGACAGCCAGCCACATCGGGGGCGAGGAGACGCACCCCGGAGAACAAGGCCGCCCTGCCCCAGGAGGCGGGCTCTCTCTCTCATCACCCACCTTGGTGCCAGGGGAGAACATGGGCACGGTGCTTCGGCACCGGGAAAACCACTGGCACCCACAGCCCGACCGCCCATGGCCCAGGGAGCAGCCAGCTTGCCGCCTGTCCCCACACCATGGGGGTCGCCCACAGCCTGTCTCCCCACACCGTGCCTGTGACACCCTGTTCCCACGCTGTCCCACACAGCCCACGCCTCACACCCCGTCCCTCAGCCTGGAACACCTCCCCGGGCCCAGCGGACCCTCTGCTCCCTGACCTGTCAGCACCACTTTGCCTGGTTATATTGGCAAAAATCTCCGTGTTTTTACCCAAGAGCCTACCCCCAGCCCAGGTGTGCTTCTGGCTGGACACCACACGGCCCCGAAAAAGAGGGCTTTTGCCTCAAAACCACGGCTGTGCCTGGCAGGGCAGGGCCACCCCGCTGCCCCGCCGGGCGCCCAGCGTCGCCTCAGCCTCACGGCGGCCGCCGGGCAGCGACCAAGGGCCGCCGCGCGGGCCCCGGGAGGCGCGGCCGCCGCCAGCCAATGGGAGCGGGCGCGCGGGCGGTTATTTATACCCCGCGGGCGGGGGGCTCAGGCCCCGCGCGGCCAATGGGGGGCGGGCGGTCGCGGCGGCGGCGCGCGCTGATAGGGCGCGGGCCGGGGAGTTTCGCCGGGCGCTGCAAACAGAGGCACGTTGGAGCCGGGCGCAGCCGAGCACAGGTGAGCGCGGGGCGGCGGGGGGGGCGGGCTCCCCTCAGCGGCCGCGGGGCTCCCGCGCGGGCCGTTGCCGCCGCCTCAGCGGGGGCTCCGCCACCGGGCGGTGTGAGGGGCCGAGCGCCCCGGCTGAGGGGCCGCCTAGGCCGCGCTGCCCGCCCCGCGGGTCGCCCGCCTTCAGCCCTGCCTGGGGCAGGTGCAGCGCGGACACACACACGCGGGTTTCCTCCGCGGGCAGCGTCCCGGCGGCTGTGGAGGGGTCACGGCGGGCAGGACGCGGGTGGGATCCGAGCTGCGGGTGTCGGAGGTGTGCAGCGGCCGAGGGCAGGTCACCGATGCGGGTGGGCTTTCCCAGGCCGGCGTGCTCGGGCAGCTGCCTCGGCCCCCCGGGCTGCGGGGAGCTGCTCGCCGCCGCCGCAGCGGGGCCGGGACTGCGCTGGGCAGCCGCAGCTCCAGAGCTGTTGCTTTTACCAAACACAGAAATAAATGAGAAAAAAAAAAAATCCTTCCAAAACCAGGGATTTTGAGCAGTTTTCCTGTCACACCAGTCATCTCTCACCCATTTCTCGACGGAGAGGGGGGGCAGAGGAGAAGGTAGGAACTGTGGTGAGCTCCATGCAGGTCTGTCACTGCTTCCTAATCCTCCTTGCTGCCCTTGGGGATCAGTCTGAGCTTCTCAGAGTTTGGATTTTCTCTTGGGTCAGTGCTTTGGTCTGAGCTGCCCTGGCAGTGTCTCAGAGCACACACCTTGCAGCCAGGCTGGCGTGAAGAGGGGCTTATCTTCCCTCTGCTTACCTTGGCTCTGACGGAAGCTCTCAAAGGCCTGTATGCTGTGAGCAAGGAAAACTGCTGATCCTGCACGATATCACTTTCTTCAGCTGCTCTAATGAAGCTGAAATTACCATTCTGTTGTAACTGAATGGAAAAGGTTTTGTTTAATAGGAAACTATTGCTTTTTTATTTACAATAGTCTGTGATTCCAAGTTAAGCTCACAGTGCCACTTCCCACAATGTGTTAATTTCCTCCCTGTGAGGCATCTCTGGCAGCTTCAATTTGTTCTGGCGTTTGACATGGGATGGCTTTGAAGTGTTGCTTTTGAAACTGGATAAGGCAAGCGGAGGGCCGTTATCTCAGTGGCTTGAAGAGAAAAACCAAAGCTAGCATGCTGGGGCCATGCTCCAACATGTCCCTGCGCATGGCGCAGCTTGCTGTGCTGCACCCCGTGCTCGGGCTGGGGTGCGTGGTGTGAATAGGATTAATCTCCAGGCAGAGCAATAAATTGCTTTCCTGGGCTTGCTCCCTTGGCTTTTGTCTGGAGAAGGCCAGATCTTAGCAACCAGGAGCGTAAGCACCAGCCTCTTATCATTCTGTCGAGGAGTTCAGGCATGTTATTGTTTGATACAGTATGAAGGCTGGGCTTTAAGTCACAGTAGGTGCTGAGCCACTGGGTCTTGATAGTTTTCTTTTTTGAGGCAAGCTGTGTTCACTGGCATAAAGTGCTTTCAATCTGGAACTGTCTCCAGCTATTTCTTCTTGCTTTTGGGATATGTCTTGTGGGTTGGAGCTGTCATGCTTGGAGTAGGGGTATGTGTGGGTGCATATGCTCCCAGGACAGCTCTTGGCCCAGAGAGGGTGGGCAGAGCTGCTCATCCAGCCTCTTCTGGAGCTGAGCTGCAAGGGGACCTCATCTGTCCTGGCATTGCCCCAGAGAGCAGTGAGGTGCCCCTGTCGCTTCACACAGCCTGTTGGTGCTTTACTTCTGCTGTGGCTTTCAGAGCCTGTGCTGCTGGGGTCACAGATGCCCTGTGCTCCCTAATTGGGTTGTTCATTAAACCCTAAATGTCTTCACCTGATACAATTGTTCTTGCACTAACTGGACTTTCAAGGCCCAGCTTTCTTTTGCTGGGAAGGGACTGTGGGATTTCTCTTCCCTTATGGGCTCTTGTGAGGTGGCTACAGTGGGAATCTCATCAGCCTGTGGCAGAGGAGGTATTTGGAAGGACAGTGCAGCAGTGTTCTGTTTGCTGGAGGAAGAAGCACCGCTTAGGTAAGGGTCACCACAAGAGTTTATGTTACGGTTTAGACCTTGGCTGGGTTTGAAGAGGTGGCACTGTGCTGAGCATGTCACTCTGTACTTCAGCCAAGGGTCTGCTTGCCAGAGTACAGCATCCCTTCTTGCTGGTGTTCCCTGAAGTTACTGAAGGGTGTATTAACCCAGTTGTTCGTGCCAGCCTCTCGAACTGTGGAAAGAACAGTCCTGGCTGATAGCCAAGTCTTCTGTGAAGTGTCAGTGCTGACCTTAGAAGAGCCTTTATAGGGTCATTGCTACCCGGGAGCAGGGAAAGGAGAAACTTCTTTTGTAAGAGGCTTCAGGAAAAGGCCGAGAGTGCTGGATGGCTTCTGCGGACTGTTAGCGGGGTGGTTTGGGTCTCCAGAGTACGCGTCTGCCTAGCTGAGGGGCAGAGAGGATCTGATGTAAAGCAGGGCATGCCAAGCTAGTGGAGGGGAAGGGATGTGTGTTGGTGGGGAGCTCAGTGAGGATAGTGTCTGTTCTGGAGTTGTGGAAGGCAGCTTGTTTGATAACATCTGAAATCAATATGTGCAATTATTCTGCCTTGGGAGGATGCCTGGAGAGAGCATACCCGGTACTGCCCTGAAGTGCGGGTGGATGATGGGCAGATGGAGTGTCGATGGGTCTGTTCAGCAGCTCAAAGCACTGAAACACTGGGGGTAGGGGGGCATAGGCTCTGCTTACGTGGGAGGTTGTGCTTGGCTTCGGGAGGCTGAGGATGCTGAGCACGCAGTGTTAGGCAGCGTAAGTAGGCAAAAGGCGGGAGGGAAAATGGTTTGTGTGAGGTCAGCAGCAGAGCCCAGCTTTGGGCAGCATCAGGCTGTAGTAGGAGCTTTCCTGACACCTGAGTGTGAAGGAGAGTGGGCAAACACTGCTTCTGGGTGCGTTTTGACCCCTCTTTAAGTTGTGCCTGTGGGGTGACTTCATCCTGCACAGCCTCTGGCAGATGCTTGCTGCTACTCAGCCCTGCCACTGCTGCTGGAGTTTGGCAGTTGGTGATGGCAGGAAGCTGAACCTGTCCCTTTGCTGAGGGCCAGTGAGGAGGCAAGTTACCCTTTTGGCTTCTGGCCAGAAGTGAGGCCTGAGCTGTCAGTGTAAAAGCCAAGTATAAAGTTGGTATGAGATAAAATGTTACTGGCTTGTGCTTTAAAAGGTAGGAAAGCAGGCACATCTGGGGAAAAGTAGGTATACAGTAACCCTTATCAAAATTCTTCCTCCTACGTCTTTCTCTTCACAGTTTTTTCTCCTCTGATCTTCAGTCCTTTATTTTTTTGGCACAGGATGTCACTTGCTTTGAGAAGCAAGTATCCAACATGCAGGGAGGTGACCCAGTCATTAGAAAATATGCGGTTGAAGAAATGAATGTGGATAGCTGGCTGTAAAAGTGGTGTGGATGATTGAAGTGTACAGAAGCAATTGTTGACATAACGCAGTCATCGTGGCAGATCTGAAGGTTGGTTAGTGATGTTTGTGATAGATAAACATCAAAGCATTGGGTACAGCAGATAAATGAATGATATCAAATAATGTCGTGTAGTCAAGCATGTTGTTTTAATTAAGACAGTGGTTAAGCTTAGCATGGTTGGACAAAAATGTCTGAAATCTTCTAAAGAGAAGAAATCTTGATAATTGATAAATCGCGGTAGGATACTAATCTGAAAGATAATGGCGGGAAGAAGCTGCAGTGACTTCATGGATGTGTGGGAGGGTTACTGCTGATTTGTGGTGGTGGGTGAGGTGTAAATATACATGCATGTTTCCAGTTCTTCAGAAACTCAGATGTTTCTCAGGCTTGTGTAGTTGGCCACAGGTGGTGGCTTTAAGGATTGGGTCCTTAATCATGGAAAAACATGCTCAGTTAGGGACAACTGCACCAGACCAGGATGTTGCAGATTCCTTTGGAGGATGTTGCAGAGTTGTCAAGAAATGGGGTTGTTCAGGCCCTGGGCGGCAGCATCAAGCAAGTGTAGTGCGCCTCAGGCCCAGAGCTGCCTGCCCTACAGATGGGGGCCCTTGGTGTTGGTCTGGGTGAGAAGTGGCACCTGGTGACAGGCACAGTGGAGAAGGAATGAAACCAGAGATATGGTGAAGCAGGGAGGTCTCCCGTGGGTTCCTAGGGAAGGCTTGTGCCTTACTTCAAGGGGTGCTATGAATTAGCAAGTGTAGCATTTTGTTTTCCGGAATCAAACATCAAGGCTATCAAAAAATCCACCTGGAAATCTGACTCTACCTTTTGTATTTTCCTAGTTTCCAGCTACTGCGTTGCTTTCCAGTCTATTTTTTCCCTGTACCATATACAAATACAGTCATTTTATAGACTTCATTAATGATAGGGTGCAGTCAAGCACTGCATAACTTGCAGTTCTAACTTAGGAATTTGCAGTCTGGATTTGTTGGTCACTTTTCCTACTGGGTTAAGTCTTTAGAAGCATTTTCCTGTTCCACTGCAGTCTTCAGTTTTATTTTTGCTATGATATGGACAGAAACAGAGGGAAAAGCATAAATATTTGTCATAAGTGTCAAGTACATGACATTGGAGAATTTTTTTTATTGCTTTCATGTGCTGGTGTCCCTGGATGGGGAAGTTCTCCTGAAAGGTCAAAACATTTTGAGGACACAGCTTCTCAGTGAGCTGAGGCTTACAGCTGAAGGGAAAGGCTGTCCCTTGGCAGCTGGGAGCTTCTTAGCCCAAAAACCTGCTGGTTTAGGGAGTGAACCTGGCTGAATATGAACCCTTGTATTTTATTTCTTGATGGCACCCAGCACATGAGCTGAGTCATGCCTTGTGGATAAAGGTGTGGTTTGTTGAGGACTTGTTTCTTTTGGGTTGCTTCCCTGGGCAGGCATTATTTTAGGGCGAGTACCTCTGAAATAGCTGTAGTTCTTTTTGCCAGAAGCCATGTGGGATTAATTTAGCCTGTTTGTCTCTGGGGTGGTTTCAGTGTTTCTGCAGATTGGTGGCTGTGTTCAGGGAAGGCTGTGACATGTTGTGATTGATTCTTCAGTATTGTTCACAGAGTTTATGATGAAGTTATTAGCTAGTTAACAGTGACTGCTTTAATTATTCTGGTGTGAGTGTAAACAGTGAGGCTGTGATGTGCCACTGTCTGCTGGAGCAGCATTTGAATGTGTCTTTCTGAGATAGAGGCATCCTTCCCCTTTTTCCTGTTCCCATGCTGTACTCTCTGCAGAGCACCCATGTGTATGTCTCGGACGAGCAGCAAAGCCATGGAAGTCCAGTCTTCCTTTCTGCTGATACTGGTGCTGAGTGGCAACTGCTCCCTTAAGGTCGGTGGAGCCAAATTCGTTACCTCACCTTTTTTTGCTACCTTCCGCAATTCCCTGTCTCCAGTAGTTTCCACTCACTCATACCAGTATAAGTGAGGAGGACTATGTCCCATCCTTTTCAGCTGGCAGCAGAGCCTGGGGTTTTGATGGGTGTCCTTGCTGCAGAGCGGAGATGGGGCAGGGAGGTCTGTATTAAGCCATCAGGAGTACAGAGCTGTGTGCCAAGGTGGGAGGAAGAGAGCAGCTCCGTGAAACCTGCAGTTCCTGTGCAATATCCCATTAATGTTTCTGGGGTGTGCTGATTGTTTTTCTCAGCCAAGTGGCTCCATAATTGTGTGACTTTGTGAGGACAAAGCATTAATGACACATTTTGGATGGATGTTAGGTCCCTGTTTCCATGGGGAAACTGTGGAGGGCAAGACTCCTGACTTTGCACAGCTGTGCAGATAACATTTTCTTCAACTTCAGAGGAAAAAAATCTTGTCTCTGGTATTCTCACTTTACACGGACTTCTGGTATGGCTGTTGAACTCTAAGCATGCTACGTAGAAGCAAGTCCTACAGACCCACAAGGCTTTCAACTGGAGAAGGGTGATTTGGTATGTAGGATGTTAAATTAACATGAAGATGCATTCAGTTGTTTCCTCTGGCTACAGATTTCCTTGGTAACCTGGAGCTGCAATTCAGATAGACCCAAACCTTGAGTGCTTAGCATAGGTGTTAAACAGGAGCAGACATGAGGGGCTCAGCTGGGGTGGGAAAAGGAGGAATAAAGAAGTGCTGTGGAAGCCCAGGCTGAATAATACCTTCTGAGGATGTGTTAGTGTTGGATTTGTGACTGCTGGTGACTGGTGAAGGTGTGAATCAGTTGTACCAAGGGGTGTGAGATCATACTCTGGTGACCTGGACTTCAATGCCTACAGTTGACAGTTTCGTACTGTGTTGGAGCAGTGCTCTGCAGTCAGATGCTGCTGTCCTCCTTCTGGTGGCTTGTGTTTCTCGGCTGTCCCTCTGTTGCGGAGATTATTCACTATTTCATCTTGCAGTCATGCGAGTGCAGCAAGGCTTGGACCAGCCATCCCATAGTTTGTCTTGGTTTTGCCCTGTGTTTGCACGGTGTACATATTAACTCAAAGACTATTTTGCTGTTGATCCCTTCTAGTTATGAGAGACTTTATCATGGGTGTCTGTCTCCTCTTCATCCCTCCCACTCTAGGCAGTAGTTCAGGTTTCTATTCTATAGAATAGAAGTGAGTCCTAAAACCACAAAAGAGCTGGTGAGGATAGGATTTTTTTATATACAAATGGGCACAGCCTCATGAAGCCCACAGTTGCAGGCTGTCACATCTACAGCAGATAAAGCTGAAGGAATCGGGCAGCAGGAGGGAAAAAAGATGTGCCAGCACAGCTTTGCAGAGTATTGTGTGCATGCATACCTACCTGAGGCTGGCTCTAATTACCAGCTCCCATGCTGTTCTGCTGCCGCATCCAGCTCTGTCAAGTTAGTCTCACTAGCTCCTGCCTTTGTGCTTCCTCACCATGGTACTGGCAACATGCAGACATCACTGGAGCTTTTCTCCTGCCTCTGGACCACTGCATGTGCTAGATGCAGCTGGTGGTCTTAGTCTGATCTGCTGCTCTGATGTGGGCTCTCGGAGAGAAATTGGGATGCTCAAAGGGACCCCTGCTAGAAGAGGATCTGTAGCGTTGCTTCATGCTGGGTGTCTGCTACCAGACCCTCCCTTCCCCTCATACAACCAGCACATGGGGCCTTGCCTGTCTGTGGACAAGAAGGTGGAAGATGTGTGAGCTGCCTCCTTATTAGGAGCCTGGGATGGATGTGATCTGAGGATGAATCGCAGCTCCATGAGGGAAGGAGGCTTCCTTGCTGCAGCATGTGAAAAGTGATTGATGGTAACATGAAAGAAAAAGGATAGATCTGTCCCTCAAGGGTGTTGAGTGCTGCCTTAAAGTATATTCTGCTTCTTCAGAGCTTCCCTCCCTGTCTTTTATGAATAGTTACAGATCCGTGTGGAAAAACTGGGAGGGAAGGAGAGAGGAACTGGGTTTGGATACTGGTGATATAGAAGGCGGTAGCCCCGTGCCAAAGAAATCAAGATACTTGAAAGGCAGCAGGACCTGGTGCAGTGTTCCTGTGACAAAAGCTATTACGGTACACATGCATAAGTCAGCCACTTAGATTATTAATTATGGCACTTAATTATGGCACTTCCTAACACTGCTTCTGGTAATGCTGTCTGGGTAGTGCTGTTCTGTGATATTATTTGTGCTGGAACCAAGGGTTTGGGTATGCTTGTGCTAATGGTGCGCCTGCCTCAAGTGGCAGTATGACGATAGACGATTCACCCACTGACTTCTTACTGATGAGATGCTTTGATGCTGAAGTCCGGATTGACCCTTCTATAGCTGTCAAGTAGTTTGACTGACAAAGGTTAATGATATCTGAGGCTCCCAGCTCTGTGAGGCAGAGTGTAAAACAGACCTGAGATGAGGGTTTTTTGCCTTGCTGTGTCAGCACCTCATCCCCAGGCTGAGAGATGGGCCTGGAGAAGTGGAAGATGTCTGAGTGTGGCTTGTCAGGCCAACCCTTGCTGAGTGTACAGGGACCAGAAACGTGTGCCTCAGCCTCAGGGCTGGAGTACAGGGTTACTGAGAGTGCAGGGTGTGATTTGTTGGAATGGTGAGAACAAGGTTCTCTGGCTTAGCACAGCAGAGGAAAGGCTGTGGAAGTGTGAACATCTGAGGGAAGAGGCAGAAGGAAGGGTTTTATGCAAACTTGAGAGGGATTGAAGCTTCCTCTACAGTGCTGTCAGGTCAGCCCAGCCCATTCAAGGGTGCGATGTAGGCTTTGCCTACCTTTGTCCTGTAGTAGTGGTCATGAACTTCAGTGCCCTCAGCTGGCAAATCGGGCCACGCTACTGCTGTACACTTACATGTTAGAGAGATCAGGCATCTCTTCCACATGTTTCCATACTCTAATCAGGCTTCTGCTTTTTCCTTTCTCGTACAGTATTGATGTGAGCAGTGCTTGTAATTTGCCTTGAAGCAATAGTAAAAAGGCATGGTTTATTCATAGCAATTGCTGGGGGTCCACTCCTTAATGCCAGATAGATTGATTTAAGTCAGACTGCAGAATGCAACTGGCATTTTTTGTTAATTTTCAGAGTTTGCTGCTTCCAAAGAGCCAAAAAGTGGCTATGCTCTACCCGAATGCCACTGTATCTGTCTGCCATCCAGAATGATTATCACAGATGCAAAAGGGCAATATAAGATTATGCCCCACCTGTGGGAATCGGTTCTTCTGTGGCATGTCCTCCCAGTCACCAGATGAACGAATGAGCAAAACCAGTATGGCTTTCCCCATGCTCTTCCAAACATCTGTCTGCGTGCCTCATTGTTTCTCGTGTTAAGAGCATAAACTTCAAAGCAGGGACCACTGTTTTCTCTGTACAGCATCAGGCACAGGCGATAACTGTCTGAAATGCCACAGCAATGGAAAATAAGCCTCCAGATCTGAGTCAAAGAACTGCAGATGCTTTGGAGATGCAAGGCCAAAGGGCTGTTTGTTAGCTAAAGTGATGTCTCTGATTTGACTCCAGAGTAGTGTGTTGCTGGGCTGCCTTTGGTTCAGTGCCTGCCGAGCTTCCCTGGGGAAGCTCCCTCCCTTCATTCCCAGAGAGGTCCCCGGCCCTTGCTGCTCTCAGGGCTGAGGCTGCTCGCCCTCGCTTGCTGCTCGCAGTGGGTGCACCAGCCTCCTGCTAATGGCATGGCTGCAATGCCAAGGTATTTTTGAGTTTTTGCTGTGAGCTGGATAAAACCACCTGGATTCATTGAGGGTGTGTTGTGGTTACTGCAAAGTGCTGAGAGTCTCGTTCCACTAAGGTCTTGTGGAGGAAAGGAAATATTCCAGAGTCTTTAATATTCCATGTTCTTTAGGTATGAATAAATATTTTCTTGGCCTGAAACATTCTCCTGCTGTGGAATCCATTCCAGTCTCTTTGTCTAAGACAATCAGTCTCCTCTCCTCCCATGCCCCAGCTTTTATTAACCTAGAAATGTGCTGACACTTCACCATCAAACTGGTTTCTAGCATGTTAGGGAGCTCTGCAGAGTGTCTTTGCAAGTTGTCAGTATAGCTGCATGCAAGAGAAGAGGAAGATGGCTCAGAGTTGTTCATCTCCTGCGGAATTTGCTCTTCCTAGCTGATTGCTTTCTGCAAAAGTGTCTGACAGCTCTGTCCATGTGTATCTGTTCCCCTCTAGAGGAAGGGTGTGGGATTGGGGAGTCAATGAAGAAAGATATTTCATCATTGTGCTTTAATACAGTTATTTTGGCAGTGCTCCCTGCTGTAGAGAATCCCTGTCCCACCATGCAAGTGTATGGATTTGAGCCTCTTTGAAGCTGTCTGTTCCACTGTCATGACCTGTGGGTCACGCGGTGCCTCTGCAGCTCTTGTTCTACTTTCTTGGCAAGAAGCCTGTGACTCATTCTAAACCCCTTCCTGCTCCACTCCCCAGAAGGCTGAGCTGTCTAACACTCTCATAAGAGTTTCTGGTTCATCTGGTTTGGTGGCAGCTGTGGCTCCTGAGGGGCAGGAGGCCTGAGAGAAGCCCCTGTGTTTTTCAGGAGCAGGTACAGGTGACTGCACTGTTCAGGATGGGCTGAGCTCCTGCCAGCAGCTGAAGGCAGCTTGCTTGTACCTGGACAGTTAATATCTTGAAGCAAAGTCATCCCAGCCACTCCTTACTTGCTGACATTGAGAAGCACCACTTCCAGCAGCAACTTGGCTATTCCAAAGTCTTTGACCTCCTCTGAATCTTTCTGCAGCCCTGGTATCTCCCAAGCTGAGCAGTGCTGGCAGTTGGGAACTCTGGTGTCCAGGCTGAGGCACTTGCGGTCAGCCAGCTCTGAGGCAAATGGCATGTCTGCCTTCTTGATGGCTTCCAACCTCACAGGGCCTGGCTCTTCCTGCCCTGCACAGCCCCATCCTCTGGCTAGACAGTCCTGTGGAGATTCGCCAGAGCCAAAGGCTCTGTGGGGATCAGCTGAGCAGCTCCTGGAAGCAGCAGGAAGCCAAGAGCTAGAGCACAGGCTGCTGAGCAGGAGGGGACGTGGAGAAGCCTGCCCAAAAGGGACTTTGAAGATACTCTGAGGTCACTGTTAAGTCTGAACAGCCACAGCAACACTCAGTTGTGAACCTGACCTGCGAAAGCTGGAGCCTTAAAGGACATGACAGGGAAAGGAGTGAAACACCCCTCTGTCACGGTGAAGACCTGGGCTATATGGCCTTGGGAATCCACATCCTCCTTGCCTTGTTCCTGTGCAAAGCTGGGGCTGTTGGGAACACAGTACAGCTGCTGCAGTGGCTGTCACCGTGACCAGCTGAAACTGGTCAAGGAGTAAGTGTGACACCAGCAAAATCCCAGAAGCAAACCAGTCTTCTGATTGCTGGGTGCCTTATTCAGAAACAGAGCTGGGTGCTCTCTGGGCTTGTCTGTGGGACATGGCTGTCTCTGACCAAGTGTAAACCACAGCCTTGCTGTTCTTCGTCCCAGTCCCATTCCCCATACCAAAACTGCCACAAGCTGTGATCCTAGGAGAAGGGATGCCCGAAGTGTCTGTGGGCTCTGTGTCCCTTCACTTTAAACTCCTCTGAAAACTGCAATGATAACATCTCACCTCCCAGGCATCTGGGGGTGATGTTGATGAAAGGAGGTTCCTTGCTTTAAAACCAGCTGGACTGCAGCTGCTCCTTCATGTATGAAGCTGGAAGCTGTTGGGCTTGCCACACCTTTCACAGATGCTGGGGAGCAGCTGCTCCTTCCCCTGGTGCCAGGCAGGTCCTGCATCCTGCTCTGCAGTGCATTAAACCAAACATGCTCTGATGATCAGGGTGGGCAGAGTCTCTCTCCTGTCAAACTGTTTGTTCTGGCTACAATTTCGTCTGCTTGGAAACTTGTCACTTTTCTAGCCTTTCAAGCCCACCTCCCAGAGAGCATGGGAATTGTAAGTATTTAGACATATAATAAGAATGATGTAATTAAAATCCTTAATTTTATTTTTCTTGTTTGAGTTTTTTAATTCTTTTGATTTAAAGGGTGGTAGTAGCTAATTGGATTCTGGGCCAGACTTGCACAGGCAGCCAGGGGGGAAGGGACTGCAAATGAGCCTAGCCAGGAAATTGCACGTTTAAATATAGTTCTTGGTAGGGTCATCAAAACACCCAAGGGACAAATTAAGAATAAAATTTCTGCTGTAATATGTTCATTTAGCTGCAGACATCATCTTAAGGGAAACAAAAAGGAAGCTTGGGAGTGAGGGGAGCAAACTGAAGGGTAGGTGTCCCTTCTGCAGTGCATTTGTGTACTGTTGCAGGTCTCTCCCAGGCAGTAGCATTCTTCTCCTGTCCTCAGGGTTGGCTGGTGCATTGGCCAATTCCAAGAAGAAATCACTGAAGGGATTTTTGGGGCTGGGGGGAGTTGGTGGTTTCGCTGGAGGATGTAAATCCACAGTTCACATAATGCTATGGGGCTGCTATTGCTGTTAACAGCTTTGGCACGGATCGCCTGGGTCACACTGTTCATCAGGTGGTAGGGAGATGGGACCAACTGTTTGCACTATTTGGGTTAATGGGGGACAGCTTTCCCTGTGAGGCTGCTGCTTTCTTCCCAAATGGGTGGGTGGGATGGTGCTTGCCACTCCCATGGGTGCTGACCAGTTTCCCTGAACTGGTATGCTGGGAAGGTGATTGGAGTCAGTGGCAGGAGGTGGATTCAGCCTCAATAGAGGGAATTCAGGGAAGCGAAGCACTGGGTTTATCCCTTTGGAAATCTGCAGCCTTGTGTTTTTCCTATTGGGACCTATGGCCCCTTCAGCAGAGGGACAAGACTGTTGTCCCTGCTGTGGACATGAGCACGGATAGCAGTATGTAAAGCAGCCGAAGCAGAGATGCAGGACACGGAGCACATCTGGAATAACCCCTGGCTGAAAGCCAGCACTGCTCTTGAGTTTGACGTGGGCGTTAGTTTTCCAGCCCTGTTTGTCCCTTGGTTCCTGCACAGTCGGTGGGATGTGCAGCAGAGCTCACCTACTCCTTGGTGGCACTTTAAGAACAGCCAGAATTAGTCCTTGGCAATTTTAATTTCTCCTGAAGGCTAAGGTAAAGAAATACTGCTGGTGATGGGGGGAGGGGAGATGCAGAAGAGCAGCTTGTTTTGTGTTTCCCAGGACCTCAGATCCAGCCCTCAGCGCTCTCCCTTTGGTTTTGACTGTCTCCCCAGGGGAAGGCCATGTGCTCAGGGAGGCAGAGCTTGTCAGGAATGAGGCCTGATCCTACATCCCTCCCGCTCTGCAGAGCTGTTGGCCATTCCGTGTAGCTGGAATAAGATTTCACAAAAGCTGTGGACCCCCAAAGGGGCAGTGGGGAGCTCATCATCCCACCCTGCCTGCAGGTTTTCAGAGCCCTCTGTATCATGCTCCCTGGGCAAGTTTCCCAGAGCCAAATTAAGAGCTGTGGCAGCCCAAGTACGGTATTTGGGTGCCTTCAAGACCTGCTGGAGGCCTGTAACTGGATGACTTTCACCTTGTCATTTATAAAGGGCATGCAGGAAATACCTTGGGATCACAGAAAAACAGCTGAAACCTTGAACTTGGAAGGCTCCAAACCTGGAAGACAAATGAAAGGAAGCATTAAGGAAGGAGCAAAATGTCTTTTTTTTTTTTTTTTTAAATCAGGGAGTATGATTCATCTACTGAGTGGTCAGTTTGTCACGGATGCTGTATATTGTATGAACCTTTTGAAAAATCATACCTCAAATGATAGCCCTGTGTCACTTGATAGGGTTTTCCTTGCTGCTGCTCCCTAAACATAGTAGGCTTGTTTGTGCAGATGCCAGCTGGGGCTAGACTTTCAAGGGAGTTCAGCACCCACTCAAATGCACTGGCCTCTTGGGGATAATTTCTTAAGCTCTCTTTTTAATGTCTGCTTTGCTTAGAAGCTCTTTCAGCCAAGGCTTGCCTTTCAGTGTGCCTTACAGCATTCAGCGCAGTGGGGCAGTGAGCTCTATATTAATTGGTGCTGTTGCCATGTCATTGAAAAGTGATAATAACCTGGCCAAATTTTCAAGTGCTGGTCTAGGCTCTCTGCCTGTCAAAGAGGGAAAGCTAATTACAGTGTGAACCAAGGAGAACAGGCTGGCCTGAAGGAAACGTTGTTAAGGTTCTCCTCAGGCCCCGAGTCAGCCCATGTCAAATCACAGCTGCATCAACCTCTAAATTTCTTCCTCCTTCAGTTAAATTACCACCAAGTGATTTTTTGCAAGTGTAACCACCTTTTATACCAAGAGGATGAATACTGGCTGTTTTCTCTAAATCCAGATAATAGAGGTTGGGCTGGGATTGCAGAAGCAAGTAGAAGAGGACAGTTTCTTCCCTTGCCCTTCCTCCTTGCTCTGTAACACTGCACAGAGTATTTGTGTTGGCTTCCTGCCGACCCTGTGTCGGGGTCTACCATGGGGCAGTGAATGTGTGTGTGGGGTTTATCCTCATTAATATCATATGAGATGGGTGTTGGGGGTGCCTGAACTTCCCCGTGTGGCCAGCAGGTATGGCACAAATAGTGCTTTCTGTGCAGAGCTTGTCACGTTGCAGAGCTTACTTCCATACAGTGTTGTGGAGGCTGAATAAGTAAATAGCTTCAAAATGGTGGTAGACAAATTCAGAGATGCTCTCTCAGGGCTCCCTGAGTGACTGCTTGAAGCTGGGAGGCGCTGTCAGGAGGACAAACTCTAAACTTTTCCTGATTATCGTTACTATTTTTAAGCTCTTAATTTCTGCACCAGCACCCCTCCAAGCATCCACTACTGGCCCCTGTTGGAGAAAGAAATCAGGGCAAGGTGGATACGTGGCCTGACTCAGTATGGCTTTTCCTATAAATGATCTGCTGGCTTGTTTTCTAGAAGCTCTTGACCTACATCTCAAACTTAGTACTGGTTCAGGAAGGAAGAGCAGTCACGAGTCCATAATGCATATGAGCACAGAGTTTCATCGTTATCTCTTGCAGCGCCTTCTCAAGATGGGAGGTCTTGGTGTCAGCTGGGGCCGGGAGGTGGACTAGAACCATGTAAATCAGAGCTTGCTGTAAAAAAAAAAAGTGTATTCCAAATTGTTTTAACTTGGTTTCCTTCTGAAACCAGACCCTGTGTAAAAGACAAGCCATACATCTGCTGTGTATGTCTGTCAGTCCTGAGTCCCACCCTGCCACTCATCAGCTTCTGGAGCCTCTGCAATCCTGGACTCAAGTGTCTCACACTGGTTAAGGCTTCAAAGATGTATTCTTACAAGTTTTCATGGAAATTGATGGCTGGGTAGAGGGGTGAGGGGCTCCAGTCATGAGTTCTGCTCGTCCCAGGACAAGGTGACTTAATGCTGCTTCTCTCATCTTCAGTCTCTTTCCTGCCATCCTTCTAGTGCCATTCTTTCCCTTTGCCTTCCCATGCTGCTTGGTCCTGAAGGATCCTTGTGCTATGATCGTTTCTGAGGCTGAGCAGGGACAGCTCTGGTTCAGGGCTGGGCTGCTGGGGGGGGCAGTGCTGGTCAAAGCTTGGGTCATTTTGGAGGAGCCGTGGGGCAGCGATGCTGGGACACGTGGAGACCGAGCCTCAGAGCTGCTGCATGCTTTCTGCGATGGAGCAGAGAGCCTGGGGGGACCGGCATGTTGGAGGTCCAGGATGCAGGGAGCAGAGAGCTTGGGAGGACCGGCATGTTGGAGGCCCAGGATGCAGGGAGCAGAGAGCTTGGGAGGACCGGCATGTTGGAGGCCCAGGATGCAGGGAGCAGAGAGCTTGGGAGGACCGGCATGTTGGAGGCCCAGGATGCAGAGAGCTTGGGAGGACCGGCATGTTGGAGGCCCAGGATGCAGGGAGCAGAGAGCTTGGGGGCACCGGCACGTGGAGGTCCAGGATGCAGGTAGCTAGCCTGACCACAACTTAGTACAGAAACGTTAACTCTAAGAAGACACTGTAGAAGCCTTCACAGGACTGCCAGCAAGGCTAACTTGCACGATGCCACACTGCCGTGCCATTGCTACACCAGTTCAATTGGTGTTAGTTTTCATCCTCTAGGATGGTCCATCTCAGGCTGTGGTCCCGAGCCTTTCTGAGACCATTTTTTCCCTTTAAAAGTTCATATGGGGAGTAAATATGGAAAAGAGAAATCCCTGAAAGATAAACAATCCTACAGTCTTCAGCTGGACACAGCTCCCCAGGAAACAGAATTTGTGGTGCTCTTTTTAACACTTCATCATCCTCCAGCGGTCCCTAGGCAGGCAGCGTTGAACCCCTGTTGCACAGAGGGAGGAAGATGCTGTGTCTCGAGGTCAGAGTGAACTGAACAGTGTCAGATCCAGGCACAAATTTATCTGCGTGTCTTGGATCGCAAACCATTGAAGGAGTCGGTGGGGTGTTTGCATGTGGGTAAGGAGTGGGAAAATGCAGTTTGACTTGGGTGCTGGCTAATAAAGAGTGTAGCACAGAAAATAAAATCCTCAGAGGAGATTTAATAACTGGGGAGAATAATTGTAAAGTACTTCAGAATATTAACCAATGGCTGAATGTGTCTAATTAGCTTAATGAAGCTGGGTGGTTGGGTTCTTTTTTTAATCAAACAGATGGGCAAAACATTATGCACAAAAAATGAGATCTGAATACAATGAATGTGTTTAATTAGCAAATAAAAGACAGAGAACGGGTTTGTTTTTCAACTTGAGAAGGGAGAGATTCTTCTTCACTGAATGCTGAAAAAGAGCCTTAAATGTCATGGTTTGTCGGAACTCAGATTGTTACAATTATTATTTGTAATGGCTTGGGTGTTTGAGATGGGAGTCAGCCTGGGGCTGGCCGCACCTGGGGGCAGGCGAGTGGGCACTGGTGGCAGCAGTGCCTCGCCAGCCCCAGCAGTGCTGCAGTGGCACGGAGCGATCGGTGGCTGCTGTTGCGGGCTGGATTCCCCGAGGGCAGATTCAATAGCAGTAATGCTGCTTAACCCACTGCTCCAAAGTCTTTTACCTAAGTGTTTATATGTGATCACCTCTGTTTTGCAGAAGGGGAAAGCGAGGAAGCAGTAGCCGGAGGTTAAGCAGAGTGTAAGCTCAGTGTCGAACATATGGTGCTGGTCAAGGTACCCTCAGTGTTCAGGACACCTGCGGAGTATTTCCCTGATGGCCTGTGCTTGTGTTGTCCATGCCTGGAGTTCCTGCAGCCACCCATCTGCAATGCTGCTGGCCCCTGTCAAAGAGATCAATTCCTGCCGCTGATTTCACTGGCCTTGCTGCAGTGCTGGCTCCCGTCCCTGTTGGTGCCCATTACAACATGCACGCTCTTCTGCTAATCCGTCTAACCAGTTTTGCTGTGCCATGGAAACCTGGTGCAAATCAATGCCTTGCCTCTCCAGACAGGAGACTCCTCTCCATATGAACCTCAAGTGCTTACGTAGGTGTGTAATGTAGATCTGTAGTATCTCTGATTCTTGCCAAGGCAGGGAGCATTTGCTCCAGTCTAATATGATAAGCTGAACAAACCATTTTGATATTAAGCCTATAATAATAACACCTTGTAGCTACAGAGTATGTTTTTCCCCATTGGTGGATTACTCAGCTCTGTTCTTTTGAGACAGTGTTTAACACAAGTAGAGACTTTCCCAGACTATATTTAATTAAACAGAGCTCAGAGATCTCTTCCGCTTCATTTCAGTTCTGTGACTATGTTGCTCTACAGTCTCATCTCTGGGGCAGTTAGAAATGGAGCTTGTGCTCTGCCAGCACACAGGCCAGGCAGGTCACTGTCCCCTGCCCAGATGTGCCTGTCCAGAGGTGCCCAATGGTGTGCTAATCCTGGAGGGGCTCACGTGTGTAGGGACCCACAGACTCCAGCTGCTCTTTAGTATGATGGGGACAATGGCATTTGGGGCAGCCTCCAAAGCTGAGTAGGTGCTTGGGTTGAGCCATGCGGCCCATTCAAGTGGCAGCTCAACTAACATGCTTTACATTACAACTAAGATTTGGGGTCCTAATTTCTACCTGCTTCCTTTCTTGTTGCTACTGTAGGTATAGGAGCATTATGAGTACAATGGCTTTGTTATCAACTATTAGATACAAAGTGAAGACTTTAATTTGAAGGCTCCTTTTTTCTGTCTTAGGAGGTGTCTGTGAGCAGGTGGTGATATGCTCTGGTTTTGCTTATTGTTGCAGATTATTTGCCAGATAATTTTTCTGACTAATTCTTTGGCCTGTAGACTGTTTAAAATCTTGTAGCCAGGTTTCTGGTAAAAACACTTGTGTTTGCAAATTCTAAAACCTGTTCCTGTGCCTGCTTGCTGATGTCACTGTAAGCAGGAGACTTTTCTCTGGGTGGCAGATGCCCCCTGCTCCACGGGAGAGGGGCAGCTCCTGAAGCAGAACCTCCCTCCCACTGGCAGGATGGGAAGCAGCACCTTCATGCCCGGTTTTGGGTTTTTTAAAGCATGTTATGGCTGAAGTCCTAACCTCAGCATCAGTGCTAGCATACTGGCCTCCACCAAGGTTGCGCCGCTGTTTCATGCGGCACGGTAAGGAGGCAGTCCTGCTAACACAGAGCTTGTGTTTTTTGTAGGTGGTGCTGCATAACTTCACCTGTGCAGACCAGCAATCGGGTGATTTGCCTGTACATAGCTGGGCAGGACGCTCGTAGCAGCACCGACGGTGGTACTGCACCCACTGGCACAGCTCTGCCTCTGCTGAAAGGCTGCTGTGATTTTTTTTTTAATTATTATTATTTTTTCCTCCCTCATCTCTTGCCACCTCTCCCTTTTAAAAGAAATAAAAATCTGTTAGATGTCTCTGGAGAGCTGGCTATGGTAACTGCTTGACTGATTTATTCTAGTATTTTAACATTTACTGGATTTACATAACAGCCAAACAATCTGTTTCAGGAGTTTAATATAAACCCAACTCCAGTGAGTCACATCCATGTTAGCAATAATGCAAAGAGAGGCAGCTGGGGGAGTTGAGGAGGTGACTTTTTCTGGGTTTCTGCATGGGAATATCTGGCTGCCTGAAATATCTCTGACACCTCATAGCTGAGTGACACTGCCAGTTGTCCTCTGCCATCAGGGAGTTGTTCTGAAACTTTGAAAGAGCAATGGGTGCGTCACATCAGTGCTCCCATCGCTGCTCCTGGCCGAGCTTGGTGACCTTTCCAGAGCTACCCAGGCAGTGCTGCGTGTCCTGGGCGCTCCGCAGCCTCGTGGTGTGTTAGGTACCTTTACCTGGTGTGTGCGTGTTTGAAAGAGGGGGATTGTAGCTATGAGAGTTGCAAGATAAAGCCTGTAGTGATTTGCTGCTTGCTTTTTCAATTAAAAACCACCTAGCCTTTGTTTGTGCCAGAACTTTGTGGGCCAGGTCCTCAAGGTGTGCAGATCAGCACAGCAGCAAGTGGGATGCTGATTGTACCAGCGCATGCTCCTGGGATCTGGCGACCCATGTGCGGGGCTTTGGGGCCGGCGTGGGTTTGAGCCCAGCCGGGAGAGAGCTGGCCCTGTGTGTCGGGGTCTCCCTGCCCGGGCGTGAGCCAGGTGAGCAGGGCTTGTTCCTTGGGGACAGCAGGAGTGAGATCCATCAGGATGATTAACAGCAGGGTTTTCCCAAAGCGTGGTGTGTAACCTGCTGCTTCAGGCAGTTATTCTGCCTATCCAGGCAGAATAATTTTGGGACTCCCTCAGTTGTCTCGTACAGTTGGATGAATGCAGCAAACCTCCAGAGCAGCTCTGCCATGGGCAACCTGGCTCTCCCTGCTCCGGAGGCTCTGTTGCCTCTGTAATGGTGGGGTTGATAATGTGGTCAAGCAAAACGGGTCTCCAACTTGAGTTGTCATTTATGACAATCCCGAGAAAGAGACAGCAGGAATGGAATAGCTGGGTTTGCGTTTGCATTGCTGCCTGTGTTAGGGGCTGGCTGTTCAGCTAAGCAAGTGCTTCTCTTGCTGCAGCTTGCTTATTTGAATTCTTGTCTTTAGAATGGCAAATAAATGCTGGCTGATGAGATCCATTACAGCACTAATTTTAGAGCATGCCAAACACTAGGAAATTGTTTTCAATCTTCAGTCTCATTTCTCCTTTATTTCCCCCCTCCATTTGTGAAAACCGCCTTTGTCATTCTTCTAAATGCCCGGTGTTGTCCCGCTTCACTGGTATCTTCAGGCATTCTCTTTCCAGCCCTCTTTTCTGATACTACTTCATTTAGCCACTTGACACTGCTGTTATAAAAGCTCTCTCCGGGGCCGCAGGCAGCCGTGTTGGCATGATGCAGGCAATGAGCGCCTGGCCAGCTGGTGCGGGGTGCCAGCGGAGCCCCTGCAAGGCTGGGGGGAGCAGGGGAGGCAGCATCATCGTGGAATTTCTTATCCTTGGGCACTCAGGGCTTTATAAGTCTTTCCAGCCCCACCCCAGCCTGCTTTCTTGATGAGCAAGAGGGAAAATATGAATTTCCCTCTCGTCTGCTGAAGAGTTTAGGAAGCACTCCGAAAACTTCAGTGTTTGTCCTTGGAACTAATGAAAACCTGAGTCGTTGCTCAAGAGGATGGAGCAGGCAGTGAGTTAGGAATCAAAATGCTTGATCAATGCCGGAGGGAACAGCAGTGCACAAAATCTAGATTTTTTTTTTTAAAAAAAAAAAACATGATTCCTTTTCATCAGCTGGAAGCTCACACTGGTTTGAGAAGAGCCTGGATGCCTAACTGGTTGTCTCTGAAATCTTCAGGGTGGCTGCAGACACCAGTGCTCCTGGCTCACAGTGTTTAGCAGAGTCTGAGCTCTAGATTAAAGTTGGTGGCAAAAGTCCAATGGTTTCACCCCATGCAATTTTCAGAGGCTTTCTGGAATATGTGTTTCAGGGGTTTGGCAGCCAGATGTCCCTGATGGCAGCTGCTGTGACCATTAGCAGACAGATTGCTGAAAGACTTGGTGCCTGCCCTGGGGGGGGCTTTGAAAATCTTCCCTCTGCTGCCCCCGGCTCCCTCACCCTCTCTCGTCTGGAGAGCCCAGGCCGCTGGCAGCTGGCGGTGGCCATATCCCTCAAAAAGAGCTACCTCTTGCCCCAGCTTCTTGTGCTGGAGACTGGTGGAAAAAGTCCCTACTCCTAGCAATTACCATTCCATGCCTTCCCGGGTGCGCTCTGAGCCCTGCGGCTACTCGAGGTGTCAGCCCGTGGGAATTCGGCAGGCGAATGTCTTCATAGTCGGCCTTTGTGAATGTGGCTGAGATAAACCCTTTACTGAACTAAATGCGGTAACAGCTAATCCCTTGGAAACAGTCACCTGGGCCCTGCACGATGAAAAGAGGCTTTGCTGCTCCGATTAACAGTGCTGGCAAGAACATTAACTCACTTTTCTTTGGAAATGAAAAGCGCCTCTCCAGGAGAGTTTAAGGGATTAGGTACCAGCTGGAATATTAAGGTAGGTTTTTTTGCATCTTCCTTCTAAATACATAGTTTAAAAGCCTGTTCAGCCGTGATGGGATGCGTGATTGCGGCTGAGTGTCCCTGTGCTGTGGTGGAAAAGAGACTCGATGTGGCACAGAGGCCAGCGTGAGACCGGTGTCACCCGAGGAGCTTCCTGGGGAGGACGGCAGCGGTGAGCAGTTTTTGGTGTCTTGCAGGGCGCCGGGGCTCAGTATTGTCAGTTAACCCCTGTCAGACTGGCCACCCCCACCTAATGGGCTGAAGCTCATTTAACCCTTGCCAAGAGCCAAATAACACTGACCTTTTCCGGCCCCTTCTTTAGCAAATGCCAAAGGCTGTGGAGAGCATTGCAGCTGTTCTGACAACTCTGCTTTCTGTTTTTTGCGGGAGATTTTCACTGATTTTTTTTTTTTTAACACAACACTTGATTTCAAAAGCCTGAAATTCCATCCACAGTAAAAGCGAAGTTCTTGTAGTTCAGTGAAGGCCGCTTTGGGCTGTATTTTTGAGGCCAGGGCTTTATCTTGTTGCTGGTTTCCATAAGGCTGTATGCCCAAGCCCTGCCCTGGCAGGGGTGCAGCCTGACCAGCGAGCATCACATGTGGTGCTTGCTGATGAAGGCTGTTGACCAGCAGCCTGGCTGGCTGAAGGGATTAAAACAGGTGTATAAAATTTGTCTATAAAATAATCTAAGATTGAGAAAAGATTAAACACTTGTATTAGGTATTTGTTGTTCAGAGCAGGTTTGAGCGCTCAAAATACTTCCAAAATCCTGTTACCTTTCAACCTGTCTTTCTCCTACTGAATTTTCTATTTTAAGTAAATAGCACAGAGTTAGCTCAGAAGGGAAAAGATACAAGTGTCACTGTTCAAAGCGTGCTTTACTGGTTAGATATTTATGGGAGACATTCAGGAAATGAGCAAACACTTGAAAGTGTATGTATTATTTATTATTGTACTGATTAATTACCACTTGAAACCTTTTGGTTGATGTTATGGCTCTATATACTCTTCACCAAGCAATGCTCCAGCAATGTATATGCTGGCATTTGTCCCAGTTAAACATTGCAGGAGATGAAAGTGCCGCAGTTGATTATGGAAGTTGGGAGTTTGAGCAGTGGAAGGTGACAGCGTGGCACTTGGTGCAAGCACTGGTGGAAGTGAGTGAGATCTGCAAGTCGACAGGACCGGTGAGAGACACAGTCCTCCCAGCACCAGGATGAGGAGTTGCTGGCCCCATTTTGGGGAGGAGCAGCAAGGTGGGGTTAATGGTCTGACTCTGTGTGATGAAGTGATGACAGTCGGGAGTAAAACTTAGCTCCCAAGCATCGGGCTACCAGCAGGGATTTGGGCTCCCTGCTTCTACAGTGGTGATTCCTCCTCTAGGCTGGAGTAGAGAAGTGCAGAGTAATTGCTTGAAAAAAGGAGGTGACTCTTTACCTGTCCCAGCCATGCAACTGGTTCTGAATCCATGGGCTCGCAGGGCAGGCTGTGCAGCAGCCTGCTGCCTCCACGTCCTCCCTGGACCCATCGTTAGATGCTGCTATATGTAAGACCATGCACCACCATCTCTCTTCCTGCCCAGGTTCCTGAGCTGTGACTGGAAAACCTCTTTAATTCATGTGGAGCCCACCCAAAGCCCTGGGTGAGCAAAGCACAGATCCCATCCAGCAGTTCTTCCCTAAGCAATACGCGCTCTTAAGCATTTGCGTAGCTTTAACAAGACCTAAGCAAATGAGGCATGTGTTGAGGCAGTTATTTAGTTCTAATCTGCACATCTGGAAGAATAATATGATATGATAATATGGGACTCCCTCTGCCTTCAGCAAAATAGATGCGATGCTCAGTTGCAATGGGAAGAATCCCCTTCCCCTTGCTAGTGTAACTGGAGGTGGGCCCTTTCCTCCAGTGTCGGCCATCCCCGCGGGGACGTGCTCGTTTAACCCTTCTGCAAAAAAAGTTTGCAGAACACTGCAATCAGAAAAGTTCCTTAATCAAATGACTCCTGTGGGAGAGGAGTGAGGGGGCCTGGAGAGGAATGGAAGAGTCATCAGAGAGATGTAGGAAAATGCTTTTTATGGAATGAATAATTTTTGCTGCAGAGGCGGCAGTGTTGTATTTAATTCTAATTTGGGGATTTTTTGGGAACGCATGATTGACACCCAAGGAGGGGTGCAGGATGTTGCTTCTCAGCAGGCTGTCATTCCCGCACTCTGTTTACCTGTCAGCACTCCCGCGGAGACTTCTCCCTTACTGCCATTAATCCATTTCCCACAACTCATCCCTGCAGCCTCTCCCAGGAGCCGGCAGCACACGAGAGGCCCCGTCCTGTCCCTGTGGCTGCAGGGAACCACTTTGGGGTTGTGCTTTTGCTTGTTTTTCTTGGCTGTACCTTTGCTGCACTGGTGAGCAGCAGCCTTCCTGCTGTAAGTCCGTCTGTGGCTTGCCACTGATGGGCTGGGCACAGCCCAGTGCTGCCCAGCTGGCCGATGCCCCGTCAGCTCCAGGCTCGCTCCTGCCCGTGCGACGTGGTTTTATCTACCTTGCATACGGGCATCCCCAGCTCTCCTCTCTCCCCGGCATGACTGTCATCTCCCGGGGAAGGACTAGCTCTTGCTGTACGTGGGTTCGGTGCCTGGCCTGCAGCAGCACGGGTCCCTGCACGGCATCGTGCCCAGACCCCGCGGGGTCAGGGGAAGCGATGCTGGCACCAGGGCTCCTTTCTTTCCCATACTGGCCTTGCTCAGGAGAGGAGGGACTGATAGTCCTACCCTTATAAAAAGGGCCATTAAGAGTTTTGTTTTGCTGCAGTACAAATTTCAGCCAAATTCTTCCTCTTGGACCTGTCCCCTTAATTAAGAATGTACTGTGAGCCTGAGCAGGGTCTCATTGCAAAGTAAACAGAGAGCATGGGACTTAGGCAAGTCTTCTGTTATTGTTGTACAGGGCTTATGCTAATAACAACAGCAGAGATTGAACCCAATCCCTGCTGAGCTTTCCAAGAGTCTGATTAATCTGTTTAACAATGGAGCTGAGTTTTTGTTTTGGTCTTTTTCATGAGTTAAATTTTTGTCCCTTTCATAGTAGCTGTGGATCATGTAAGGACAGCAGTATTGCTTTCCTAATTGGCTTCAGGTTTGTCTGTATCTATTAAGTTAAGGGTTTGCAAGAGCACTCCGTCACCATGGTGTCAGAATGCTTCCTATGCCAAAAACGCTTGATAAAAACATACATATACGTGTGCAGACACTTTTCTTGGTCTGGAACGTGCAAAGACATTCTGCTGGAAGATCGTGTTTTTGCATGATTGTATTCCCCAAATAGTTAGCTTTGCGAATAGCTCTTTTCTGCTCATGCTGGTATTATGGCTCTGGTCCACATGCCACTGAAGAGATACATCTTTCTGATGAGCTTTGGACCCAACCCTGTACAAGCAGAATTTTGCATTTCTATTGTTTATGGTTCATACTGTGGGGATGGCGGGGCAGGGTCCTGTTGTGCTGGTGCTGTATGGAGACAGTCAGTGACAGGCCCTGACTCAAAAACTTCTTGTCTAAAGGTCAAGATATAGCAGGGGGAGGAGAGAAGGGTGCAGAAGCAGGGGAGAGAGTACAAATTTTTAGCCAGTCAGATTAATGTCTCCCCTGGGCAGGCCACAAATGCTCTGGCTGGTTTTGACTTTCTGAAAAATACAGCAGCAGTATGGGGAAGCGCGACATTTAAAGTGAAGATGCAGATGTTGAAGGTAACAGGATTTAAAGGCTGTGTGGCACAAAATACAAAGCAGCATAGAGCCGGAGGAACCAGGCTACTCAACGTGCACTCGGAGAAGTGTTCCACTATTTATAGCAAAAGCTTCTTCCTCTCTTGATTTCACCTCTTCTTGAATGCACTCCGTGATTGCCTTTCACGTATGAATGCTTGTAAAGATGGAGCTCCCTAAACAGACGGGAAATATTTATATGAGTTAATGACTTCGGAGAGCTCTGAGTTTTTAAATCAGAGAGGTGATGAAGTTGCCTTGGCCGCAGTCGGCAGTCCTCTGCAGAGCAGATGCGGTGCTGGCGGGGGGACAGCGCGGTGGTGGCTGCGCACAGCTCCATCCTTGGGGAGCTTCGTCGTTACTGACTTTACTAACGTGCTTACAGCGGGGTGGGAAGGAGTCTTCCCCGGGGTGAGAAATCCATGTGAAGTGCTAACCTCTCTGGGATTTGCGCTGTCACAGAGCAGAGGGTGAATGAAATCTCACCAGTGATTTCCAGTTGGAGCAGGATGAAACTCTTAGCCTGAAACCTGGGGCTTGTAATGGGTGGGTCTTCATAAAGTGTTTTATTCTGGATGTTTTCCTACTGCTTCTTTGCCCCCCACAGTCCCCTTTGAATTCAGCTACCAGGAAAGAGAGCTGCGTCAGGGTGTTGCTGGTTACCCCGAGGGCAGATCTGCCTTGCCCGCCGGTCAGATGCAAACAGCTGAGGGACTATTTCCAGGGGTGAGACTGTCCTTACCTCTCTGCAGCAGACTCCTAGAGAAAGAGATTAAGGGTAAGAGTAAGCTCCTTTCTGCCTGCCTCTCTTTTTCCCCAAGATACAGCTATTTGTCTGTTGAGAGGATCTGTCTGTCTTTGGGTTTGCTTTTCACCAGCGCCAGGGGCGTAAGTTCAAAGTGCCGTGGCAGCGTGCCGGTCTGTAGTCCTCCAGCAGCCAGCGAGTGCCTTGTGTGATGGCCAGGAGAGCTGGAGGCGGCCGGTGGAGTCTTGCTGCCTCATGGGTGCTTGGGAGAGTGGCTTGGACAGACAGACACAGAGCGGTTGTCACAGCAGGGAGCAGACAGATCTCATGACGTTACAACTGTAGCAGAAGAGCTGGTAATTACCCTTTATTTTGAAGGATGCCTTTAGTGTGAGAGAGGGGATGTGTTTGCAGCGGCGTGAAGCGGATTCGCGGTGGAGCTGCTGTGCACTCTTCTTGAAGGCTGTCGGGTTTTCCTCCCTCCTGGAGGCTTCATTCCTGTGTCTGATATGATCGCCATAGAGAGCAATAGATGATGATGTGCTGATGGGATCTGAGCTGTTTGCTTAAATTTGTGTGCACACGTGTCTGTGAAGGTGTGTGTAAGTGCGTGTGCCGTGCTGGCAGCAGCTGGGCTGTGGTCACAGCTGAGCTGTTGGTCCCGAGGACCTCCATTCAAACCCTTCGGAGGTGTGTGGTGACCCACCTGCAGCTTTAGTGCTGTTTGCTGTAACGATGCTGAAAACCAGCTTCTCCTTTGCTAATCTTGTACCTGCACCTGCAGGCAGCAGTTGTGAGTCTTTGGAGACTTTTCAGCCTTTTCATCCTTCCTCATCAATGCTGGCAGCTGCTGCTTCCGCTTCGTGGTAATTTTGACTGAGTTATAACATCCAGGTTTTTCTGGGCTGTTTCTTTGGGTGTAAGCCTCTCTGGCCTCAGGCCACCCTGTTGTCTGGGCTCTCTTCCCTTCTTCTACCCAAGACGGGTCGTTTTCCATGTTAGTAGATTATTTCAGAAGTTGAAGTTCTTGGAGGGGAGGGGGGCATAAGGCATGAGCAGACACTGTCTAACTGTCACACTGTGGCACAGCAGCTGTGGAGCCAAGGCTGACTGTCTTTATGGGATTAAGCCCCGTTATCTGACCTCAGTTTGCAGGAGGTTGAGTTCTGGTCACTGGATTTAGTGTAAAGGGGTGCAAAGTTTTCCTCTGGGCCAAAGGGAATAGTGAAGGCAAAGCAGCCTCTGCTCCGCGGAGGAAAGCAGGTGGGTGTTGGTGACTGTTTACACCTTTAGTCCAGCACAGGCAAATTGCAAATTCATGCCCTGTGAGGAATCTCTATTCTTTTATTTTTTTTTTATGTAAAGGCAGATGGTCACGGGCTGGCCAGTTAGGTGAAAACCCTGGCTGCGTTCTCCTGCGAGTCTGTTAAAAGATTCAGAAAACCTAAAAACTCTGGAAATGCAGTACCAAGACATTGGTCATTTTGTGATGCCAGTGGTATGGTGCAGAACAACTTAAATTGGTTCTGTGAAGTTATTCCACTTACGAGTGTATTTTTTGTGCTGCGCTAATTGAACATGGAAAAATTAGCAGCCCCACAGAAAAACTGTGCACTGGACCATAAAACAGGTTGAACAGACTCATCATTTCTGGGGGTGCCCTGTTTGCTGGGTGCGTTACCGCTTCTTTGTGGCTGCCCTGATGGAGCACAGCGGTGCGATGGGCCTTCGGAGGAGAGACCAGACCTGCTGAGCGATGTCCTCACCTGGATTTTAGGCAGAGGGACATCTGCCATAGACCTGCTGTCGGATCTTAAGCTAGCATTTCAAAGGCATCAAGGTATCTGTTGGGGTCTGTTAAGAAGTATTTATGGGAATTACATCTGCTCCTCAGTGCTCTATTTCCTTGCCTGGGAATGTATCCCACAGGATGTTTGTGAAGATGAGCGCTTTTGTTTTACGAGGTGCTCATATTCCTCCAGAATGGAGAGATATTTAAGTACCATAAGTGGTTTAACTTAATGCTTTTGCAGCTTCTTATAAGAGCTTTTGTGAGAGTAACAGAAGGATGTTGAAAGAGTTTGGCTGCAGTCCTGGCACCTGCCTGCGCTGAGCCCCGCTGGCTCCGGGAGCCAGGCTCTGCCCGTCCCCGCTGCCAGGAGCAGGGCTTGTGTTTGCATTTGCAGAGGTGCTGAGCTGCACGATCCGCTGCTGCCAGCAGCTTGTACAGGCTTAACCCAAGTGTTAGCTGAGGTTGGAGGTGTCTCCAAAGTTGACTTTCAGAACACTTTAAAATGCAAACTCTCAACGTGGTTTTCCTCCGCTGTTTCAGCACAGGGTTTCCTAGCAGTGCTCTATCTGAGCGTGACAAGATCAGCAGCAATTACACTGGCGTCGGAAATGGGAGCCCCTTCCTGACCTTGGAGTGCTGCTGCGTTAACATATAAGATGGACAAGTGATTTAGGTAATGAAATTGTTTGGATTTGGTTGTGGATTGAATTAGATTTCTAGAGCCAATGTGCTTACTCATCAGATGACTCACATCTTAGTCACTTTTAGAGTAAGTGCTTCTCTTGGGTGCTTCCAGAACGGCATGGGTAGCAATGAGCTTAAAATTTCCACCTCCCCCTTTGATAATCTAAAAAAAAAACCTAAAAAAAGAATGATTGTGGGAGGGAAGATAATACAATCAAATCAAGGCCTTTGGAAAGAACAGGATGGGATGGTTTATCGGACAGAAGAGGAAACAGCTCTATCTGGCAAGTGAGGTGCACCCCAGGTACTTAGCCTGAATTTTACAGCGCTGTGAGACTTCAATTTTGTTCTTTGCTTCCTGGTCAGGCAGAGCGATCTCATGCTTCAAATCAGACTTCTCAAGCTTTGTTCTCAGAGTTCTCAAGTGAGTCCACGTTGTGGGTTGGTGCAAGTCTGAGCCTATTCTCAAATTCCTGTGCCACCAGCAGTACATAAAAGCATCCTTAGATGGAAGCTGGGCTCTGAAATACTCTCAAGATTGCTGTGCAAATAACACCCTGCTATTCTCAACTTTTATATGTAATTATATTTTTCATTACCAAAATACTGAAGAAGTTGACTTGAAACCTGATTGTTCAGAAATGTGCACATGTTTAAGCAAGTGTGAATAGCATATCTGAGAACTGGGGAAACAATGAAAAATTACTGTGTAATCCACTGCCAGCTTTACCTATATAGCAAATAAACTGGGATTTTTTTTTCCTTTTTCTTCTTAATCTTTCTCATTCTTTCTTATCTCAGTCATCCTGCAACGAATGTAACGTAGGCTACTCCTGATCTGAACAGGTTCGTGATGAATCGGGTGAGCTCAGAGTGGCACGGTGTGATCTCTGCTTCTTACCTGACCCACGTGGCTGGGTGGCAGCTGAAGTGGGAGAGACATGCAGGGAGCGACACGGGGCGTTGCTGCTGGCTTAGGCACAGGCTTTGCTAAGCTGGATGTGGTTAAACTCTTATCAGTGCTTCAGACGTTGAAAATGGAGATGCGCTGACTGTCAGTAACAGGTCTGTAAGCATGACTCCAGTGTAGACGTTTTGATTTCTGTCAGGAATGATGATGTAGTGTTGTTATAAAAAATGATGCTGGAATTACTCTTACAACAGTGTGTTCAGTTATAGGGAGAGTACAAAGTCAAATGAAGTAGCCAGAGGTCGGGAATCAGAAATTTGGGATTCTCTTTCTGAGCATTGCAGAGCCGACTGGGTGATCCTCAGCAAGAGCGTTTCTTCCTAACTCCTCTCTGTAAATGTTCTCTTGGCCCTTGATGAATAGGCACCATCTGTAAAACACGGTAGGTCACAGCAGGTGACAGATAACGATGTAAATGAGGATTTCCCATTGAAATGTATTGGGATACAATTTCAAAAACAGGAAGCTGAAGAATAGGGTTTTATTGTTAAACAGAACTGGTAAAAGGAAAGCCCAAAATAGTTTTCTTTAGGAGTGTCCTTTGTCAGGTACTAGAGAATAATTCACAGGCTTGTAGGTTTTAAGGTCTCTATAATTGTGACCCAGGAGATCTAGCATAGACAAGCGTGGAGGATTTTACCAGCAGTCCCTTTCAGAGAATTCAAGTCAAGAGGAATTTATCACTTCCTCAAGAAGTTTTCCAGTTTGTTTTGCCTCTTTTAATTGCAGAAGTTGTTTCTTTGTGTTCTCTGTTTTAAAATGTAAATCATTTACAAGATTGTGGCTAAACGTCACAGGCAAAGGAATTAACTAATATATGATAATAATATAATAATAAAAAGGCAAATGTTAGCAATTTGGTGGTGTTACTGCACAGAAAACCTTGCAGGTGAGGCTAGTTCACGTGCAGGGAATGCAGATAAAGCTGCCTCCAAGTGCGTTAACTCTGTGGGTTTATTTGTACTTCTGCTCGGTGTTTGGTTGATGATATTGGGAGTTTTTGGTATCCTGTTCCAAATGAGCATGTGTGTGCCTCCCAGACATCAACAAGCAATTAGGAAAGCATGGGAGATTAGTGTTCCCTGTCCCCCCCATACACCTCTTATGGGCTCGAGCGGCCGCAAAGCAAACAGCCATGGCAGTTTAGGGCCAGAGGAGGACAAAGCCAGAGGAACTGAGCAGGAGCTGCGTCCAAATGTGATGCTGGAGCATCTTCAGCCTATGATGGGAGCAGCGATTTTGGAAGACTCGATCCGAGCATAGCTCATCTGCTCTTCCTGCAGCCTGCTGCCACCCCACAGCCGGTTTGCGTCCTCGGTCCCCATGTCTTGTGTGCAGGCAGCTGCAAACTCATCCGAACTGAGCCCAGCCCTGCCTCCGTGGTGCATGTGGTGGCCCGTGGGCCGACGGGGAGTGGTGCTGCGGTGGTGCTGCGGTGCTCTCTTCTCGCTTGCCACACAGAGCTCAAGGTGGCTGTTTGTGTGTTGCAGCTTGTGCAGGTGCAAGGAAGAAGGCTGGATGGAGGCGGACCCCATCTAAGAGGATGGATGCAATGGGAATTATTTCTGATGCTTCCTTGACGCAAGCCCTGCTAGCCTAGAAAGAGCTGTAAATGCAAGTGTGGAAGAAAATGCTGTCGTCGTCCTCCCCTCCTGGGAAGAGAGCTCTGGGATGGCTCCAGTGTAACTGGGCAGCTCTCTCATGGAGACACATGTGAAACACATTCGCCCAGACACTTATATGAGTATTTCCACATTTTTGAGGCTGAGACTTTCAGTGTTGTTCACACTTCGGCACGTGAATGTTGTCCCTTAAAGTTCAAGTATGTGCTTAAGTGTTTTGCTGGAGCATAGCCGACACCTCCATCGCACAGAGTAGTAGTGTGGTGGGAAACTCGGTGGCTGCATACAGACTAATTGTTCTGAGATGAATCCTGAAAGGTGCTGAGCACCCTGGCTGGGAGCCAGCAAGGCTTTTAAACACATGCTTTGCTTTTTTTTCCCCCACGTTGTTACCAGTTTTGCTCTTTGATTTCTTTTCCTGTGGCAACTAGAGAAAGATATCTGAGTAGCCAGAGCAGTGTAATTCATCTGCCAGCGATATCCCGACCTGTACCGCAGGGGTGTCTCGTGGGACATGGGATGGCTGACGGGAGCAGGTATTGCTGCTGGTGCCCAAGTCAATTGGCTTCAGATTGTCTCTTCTGCGTTCTCCTGCTGGGCATGGGGCAGGCCAGGCTGCATGAGCAATGCCCAAACTAATTTGTAAACCACATGCCCTCTTTCCACATGTCTGTGCTTGTATTAAACTGCATAGATCATATTTCCTTCCCTGTTTTCCTCTTAGACTGTACTTGCCTTTCCCCTGCCTCAAATTTTGGTGCCAAACTGCCAAATTTTGGTTGTATTTAGAGGTGGCATCATCTGCAGTGGAGCCCAGGGCAGAGCAGAGACGAGCCTAAAAACCCTCTGGGGATTGCTGGCTTCTAACTGCCATAGGGTTTTCAGGACGTTGTTCTTCGGCTTTGCCTGCTGTGTGCAGAAGGGTGTTACAGTCGGAGACTGGGAAGGAGGCTTTGATTCTGCAAAGAGAATGGCCCCATGTGTGCTGCCATCAATATTGTGTCTCTTCTGTCCCTATGTCTTCAGCTGGCGAGCTCCTCCTGTAGCTCAGTGTGCCTCTCTGGGGCTGGCGACAAGGCTGGGACATGTGAAACAAGACTATATCCTTTGTTCCTGTTGAAAACTGCACCTCCTTCAGCAGGGGACGTCTCCTTGCCAGCAGATTTACTCTCGTCCTCCTGCACCTGCTGACTTGATGGCCAGAAATGTGCATTTTTCTGCTTTTCTTGTTGCGGCTCTGCAGAAGTGACGGAGCCGTTGGATGGGTTTGCATTGTTTCTCATGCTTCAGAATGCATCTGCTGGTCAAGCACGACACGCAGTACTTGTCCTGAGCCTTGAAGAACAGGGGAACTGCTTTGGTGTCCCAGGGCAGCATGGCACTACGACTGCGGCTGCCGCTCAGCCCCAGGCTCACTGTCAACAGCCAGAATCGCTGGGGTGCCACTAGGGTGCCCCAGGGTGGCATTTTCACACTTGTTTTTCCAAGTAAAGCTGCACCTGGAAACTTTTGTTAGTCCTTCAGTACTGCAAAGCCTTTTTCATGCTCTGACAAAGGCTGAGATTATCATCAGCCTAAATTTCTGGAATAGCATTGCAGTGACTCAAAAGAACGGCTTTCTCCCCAGCAGCCTTTGCCTAGTGATTTGCTGGATAATCTCCAGTCATTGACCTTGGGGCTTTGAAAGTGCATTTTGGCTTAAAGAGCTAAAGCTTAAGGCTTCAGAGGAATTGGGAAGCCTGCTACCCTTTAAATTTCCAAGCAGTGTGGGTTATGTGTGCACGGACAAGGGTAATCGTAGGGGCGGTTTTACCTGGTTCTGACTCCTGCGGGATCTGTCGCTCATCCCCCCGGAGCCTGTTCCCTCTGTGCAGAGAGCCTCTCTGCCGCCGCCTTTGATTTTGTGCAGGTTAACTGAGGCTGTGTTTTCAAGTCCTGGGGTTTCTAAAAGATGTGAGGATTATCAGAAGTTGGGAGTTATCCATGTGGAAATACAGCAAATACTTTCAGCTCTGAATTTGAAGTCCATTTGTCTTTTCTTACAACGTTCACTGCTTTTTGTCTTCTCCTGTGTAGTTCTTTCGTGCTTTGCCTCTTGCCTTGGGGTATACAGATTTGCAGAGCTGATGAAGACCTTCCACCCATGGACACTTGAGATGGGTGCTGGGATCATTTCCCTGGTTAAAACTCTTTGCAGAGATCACCTTGAATAGAAATCTCCTCCCATATCTGAACCCCTGGGAAGAAGAAAGCCTGCTGTGTTCTGTGCTGTACATTTTTATTGTACATTGGCAATCCTGGAACAGCTGGAAATTAATGTTTTTAAAATGTCGGAAAGACTTTTCACTGGAGCTGGCTTACAGAACTAAGCAACTCTATATATCCCCTAAAATACCTCCAGATCTCTCAAAGGCAGCTGAAAGCTTTTTCCTTATCTGGGAGTAAGATAAACCTCTGAGACAGACATGTGTAAATGTGAACTTGTTCTGCCTGGTGGCTTGTTTGGTTTGTTGTGGATGCTTTTTAAACACCACTAGCTCCAATGCTGATCTGTGCTGTGAGATCTGAGGCTAGCAAAGGGATCTTGATGCTGAATTACCTTGCTGTGTTGATGATCTATACGTGTGCTTTCCCAGATCCCACTTTGTGGCTCCTAAACTGTATCAGTGGTGTTCTGCAGTGATTTGCTTTCCTATCATTGAATTCTTATATATTGTGCAGCGATAGGAAATCTGAGCATCCGTGAGCACCTCTCAAAAGCAGAGTTAACCCTGGCAGTTGGTATGGAAGGTGCTGATGGGTGCAGGGGAGGAGGCAGGCAGGACTGAGAAATACGCTGGTGAAATAAATAAATTGGGGAGGAGGAAAGAAACAGCGTGGAAGTGTGCAGGTTGTCTGCTGGGTGCCGATGTGCAGCTGTGGGCTGAGACGCCGCTGCTGAAGAAGCAGCCTGTCTGCACAATTTCGGGTTGCTTCTTCCCTCTTCCTTAATTTATTTATTTACTGGTGTATATCATGGGCTCTGCTGAGGAAGCAGGACGACGGGGCCTTGCTGCAGAATATATCCCAGAAATTTGGGGATTTGAGCAGAAAAACAGTTGCAGGCCCTGGGTTGAGCTGGCAGCATTCATAGTTGGAAAATCCCTCGGTTCACTTGTAACCTGCATAGGTTTGATGCAGATTGCTGAAAGCAATGCCGCTTAACCTGTTTTTTACAAGACTTACGTAAACTCATCCTGGCAGGAGGAGGATGGTGTGTTTTCCTCTCTGCTCCTCCTCTCTGCAGCTTTTGAGTCCGGTTGGGCAGACGAGGAACCCTCGGAGGTGTGAGGTTCCTGCACGCGTGGCGGATGTTGCAGCAGGTAGGGGATGGGGCTGGAGGAAGGCTGCAGAAAGTCTTCTCCAAGTGTGTAAATGCCTCATGGGGGGAGACGGTAAAGAAGATGGAGCCAGATTCGTCTCAGTGGTGCCCGAGGAACAGACAAGAGGCAATGGGCACAAACTGAAATACAGGAAACTCCATTTAAAAAGAAAAAAAAACCTTTTTTTTCTTTCTTTACTGAATAGCAGGCAGCTGAATGGAGACTGCCATCCTTGAACAAAATTGCCTTGCAAAGGGACCAGGCAGGCTGTTTCCTTGTGGTCAGCGGAAGGTGGGCGCAGCCGTATACGATGTGTGGTCCTTGGGGATTCTGGTCTCTGATATAATGTGTGCAAGCACCTACTGCAGGCTCCTCATCACACCCTGGCGCAGGAGGGAGCCCGTAGCCCCACCAGGGAACAACCCCAGAAGATCAGCCGTTGCTTACACTTGTTTTTCGTTCTTCAGGGTCACAGCTTGGTGTGTCAGTGCTGGTTTGCCTGGTTGGCAGGCTCCCCTGCTTTCCTGAAGCCTTTGCTGCAGGCTGGGCTTATCAAGCTTAAAAAACAGACCTTACGCTAAAACCAGAGGACAGATGCCACGTGCTGTGTATGTTCATGCAAATCTGTGCATGTTCTCACTGCTGTGCGTTGCATTGTCGGTTCTATTTCTCTTATATTCCCCTTCCTTTCTCTCCATGCCACAAGAGATGCTTTCCGTAGGCTGCTCGCTAGTGCCCTGGGCCCATTTTGATCAGATGCGTCCTGCTTCACAGCACAGTCACCCGAAGGCGCTGCGGCAATTGCAGTGGTTTAGAGACAGGTTTGATTTGAGTGCTCAATTCTGCTCCCATGAGATCAGAGACGATTTGGCCATTGTGGAGGGTTAGACCTCGCCCTTGCAGACTAAAATGCCATTCAGCTTCTCTTGAATTCTTCATTTTGGTTTGTTCATCACTGTATCTTCTTCTGTGGCAATTTTGAGGTATCATTACAGATTGCAGCAGAAGATAGCTCATCTGAGACAAATCCCTTTCCCTTAGAACAATCCAAAAGTGTTTTTTCTTTAACCTGCCATTTACCTCGCCATGGTACAGACATGTGAAAAGTCATTATTGCAACGAAGAACGTAAATATTAGAGACTCCCTAATTCTGAGGTAGTTATTTTGCTCATGAATCAATGGGGTCTGGCTACTGCCTTGCTTGTTAATATTTTACAAATAATCTAAGCCTCTCAAACCTCATGTAATCTGACATTCTCAGTTATTTTTTGAAGCACTCCCTCACTGGCTGTTTAAATGCCACCTCCAGCAAGCTGTGCTCCCTGCCACTGCTGCCCCCTCTCCTGGGAATCACGCTGCCTTTCAGCTCAGCAAGTGACAGCAACTGTGACACCTCTTCCTCCTCTTCCTCCTCCTCTTCCCTGCTCAAGTTCAGCCCCAGGAGTCTGCTCCCTCTGCTGCACAAATTCTGCACTGACCCTACAAGGAACCTCTCTGAGTTGCTGTTGCCCATGCCCACCTGTGCAACCTCAAGCTATAACAGCATGTACTCTTACAGTTGGTGGTCAGAAGGCTGCTTTTCCACAGGATTGTGGGGTTCAGCTTTCCCTGTGCATGCTGCAAGTTGCATTTGGGGTATTTCCTGCATTCTTGATGGGTATTGGAAGAGGAGGTTGGGGTAGGCAGGCGCTGAGGTGTCTGGGTCAGCGTCAGCTGAGTGTCAGATGGGAGCACGCCCAGGAGCAGCTTTGGAAACGGGGGGCTCTCTTTTGCTCTCCTCTGCCATCAAGCTGAGTGATTCAGATGTTGTCCAGGCTGTGTGTGTGTATCAACAAACCCGATTCCTTCATATTGCTTTCCCTAGAGTCACTTGGAGGTAGGGCAAACCATCCGGAATGGCTGGGGACATGCTGGGACATCCGCTGCATGGTCGTGCAGCACAACTGATCTCGGTGCTCTCTGCCCATGCCAGCCTCCACCATCCTCCCCTCCTTCACTGCTGTGGACGTCAGGCTGGCACAGCAGCCGGGGTCCTTCCCCCACAAGGCTTTTGTGTCCCTTGTCACAAGGGCAAATGGGATTTGTTATAATCTGAGCTCAGGTCATCTGCAGGGACGGTGTGGACGTGTGGAATTGGGTGTTGGGATGTGCTGGGTTTGTGGTCACTACTGGGATGTTTTAGACAGATGTAGAAGCACTCAGCATCGTTGCAAACAAAACCTGTGGGATATGTGGGCTGAGTGCCTCTCGTTGACCATTCCCCATGCTTTCTCAACTGTGACTTGCAAAATAAAACCACCTCCAACGTTCATACACTGATAAACAGCTTTAAAAGATTAAAGCAGAAGCGAATATAGTCCAGCATAGGGTCTGACGTCCACAAGTCTCGCTGAACCTCTATCTGCTATAAAATACGGCAGGCAAATCCCATATGAGAGTAGTTTGTAGACAGGGCTTGAGTACAAAGGAGCACAACTCTTCTTTGATTCGTTGGTGTTGTCCCCACTGAAGCCATGGTTAAAATGTGCTGACATAGCTGCCCCCAGTTAAATAATGTTCTGGCAGGGCTCCTGTTTCACCGGCATTATCTGGAGCGTTTAATGTTAATATCGCTCTCACTTAGATAGATTTGGCACTCCTCAATGTTTTCTTGTTACAGGAATTTCCTTAAGTAGAAACTTTTTATTCAGAGTAATTTTTGGTTGATTATTGCTTATATATGCAATTAGTGTAATTGCATCTGATTATTCAAATTTATTTAATCATATAATTAGAACATGGAGGGATGAAATATAATGCAGTTGGGAAATCTTTTGTAAAACTTCCTGAGCTCAGTATTCTGTGCACAAGGTGGTTGTTATCTCTCATGCTGTAGGCTGGTAGGCTGGAGATTTTAGTTCATCATCCTGGCTAGTTTCAAAACATATTTAAAATGTGGTGTTAATTGCTCTTAAAATTGGTTACATGGCCTTCATGGTGTGAAGGCGTGTATCTTTTATTTTTTACGTGATAACATCAGGAGCTCGCTGTTGAGCTCAGCCCCGCTGTCTTGCATCACATCCACACCTTACACCCAGGAATGTGAAAGCTTCAGTCCTGCATTGGACCCAAACCCCAGATCCTGTCTGCAGCCGGGGTCTCTCACGGGGAAGAGACGGCAGGACAAGCATGGCGTGAGGGGTCCTCGGGGTGCTCAGGGGCTGAACTGGCCCCGAAATCCCTTTTGAAAACAGCCTGCCACGGTAAGGCATATACTGACTGAGGAGGAGGTATAAATGGTGCATTTTCCAGACCGTGGTCTGGAGATGTTTGTTGTTCAAGAAATCTGGCAAGAGCAGGGGCCTGAACCTGCTTTTCAAATTTCTCACGCAGTGCTTGAATTGCAAAAATACTGTTCTTTGTCATTCAGCGGTTACTTTTAAAGCTCTGCTAGGAGCTTCACAGAAGTAATCAAAGTGCCTCGCTTTTATGATCTGATTTTCAGCTGTGGCACAACAGCCAGGCTGACTGCCAAGAACTGTGGAGAGAAGAGGGAAAAAGAGTAGGATGATTATAGCAGGATCGAGTGATTTCTCAGCAAGACACGATTGTCTGTGCTCTGGAACAAGAGCCTTGTAAGCCGCAGGATAAAGCAAACGTATGGCGTGTATGCAAAAAGCACAAACAGTTTATTCTTATTTATTATTTGGGTTGTGTTAATGTCTCCTGCTTCTAGTTGGGAATTGGTACCAAAAGCGATTACCCTCTTCCCAGCGAGAACGCAGTCCAAATGGCCGGTCTGGTGTACATCTGTCTTGATTATCTCTGCAAGGGCTGCAGGGATTTGCTTTCTTTTTGGCTTCACAGGGCTGCAGCTTCTCATTGTTCTTTGCTGCTCGGTTTGAGCTGCCTTTTAGCCAGTGGATGTCTGAAGGTGGTTTTCACAGATGCCAAGAAGCTTGTGTGCTTCTCCGAGGCCTGATTCCTCGCAGTCGCAGTGTGAGTGGAGACGGGCAGGAGGCAACCTTGTCTTCAGGTGCCCTGCTTGGCGTGCCAGGGGTGAGCAGAGCTGAAATGAAGGCCAACATGCTCTGAATTGAATTGCTGCAGAAAAAATGAACCCTCTGGCTGCTCTCCCACCGCAGCTATGGAGACCCATAAGTGTTGGCTCCTTAGAGCTGAAGAGCCACGTGTTTCAAACTGCTTCATGCTTGCAGGGCTCATGGCAGCTCAGATGTTGCTCTGGTGCATGGCTGTGGGACAGAAATCCCCCTTAAGCTTCTCCAGACTGAAGGTGTTGGACCGAGCTGGCTGGACTTTTGGGCAAGTGCCTCCCCCGTGTATAAAAAGTGGATGGGGTCAGGGTGGGGAGGTATGGAAATACCTCTCTCTTGTCAGGGTAGTGGACTAACGCTGAGTACTCGGGGAAGTCCTGCAGACCCGAGAGGCTGCAGAACAGGGAGCAGAGGAGAGACTCCAGGATGGAAATAGTCATAGGCTGCATTGCTTGGTGTGGGGAGACAGCTCGAGCTCTGGAAGGGACTTGCTGACCTAATATTTCAAAAATGTCATTTGAGGAGCTGTTCAGGACTTGGCAGCCCAGCTCAGGACTTGCTGCTTCTCTCCTTAAAGGGAGTTTCTGGCACCGGTTGACAGCAGTCAGAGCAGATTCTTCATCCTGGCTGTGCTGCTGTGGGAGAACATCTGAAGGGGGGGAACATCTGAAGGAAACACAACAGAAGCACAGGGTGACACAAGATAGGGTTGGATGTGCAGCCCCAAGGCAGGACTGAGTTCCTGGTGTGGGGTCTGACCCGAGCTGAAGGATGCTGGTGATGGAGATGACATCCCCTCTGCAGGCAGCCTGTCCTGGCACATGGCTGCCTGCACCATTTGGAAAACTTGGCCTGATTGCTGACCTTGCTAGTGCATATTAAAGAGGTGGACTAAAGCCTTCTGTGATCTTTGGGACCTCTCTTTGTGAGAGTGCCTGTGGGTGTTGTGTGGTCAAGAGGCACCTAATGGATGTGGCCTTCAAACAGGGTTTCAGTGTGACATCCCTGCCGGTCCCCATCCTGGCACGGAGGGTGCCATCCACAGGCATTTGAAGACGTCTCCAACTCTGAGCAGCAGCAAAACTGCTGCCTGAACGCTTTCCGTGCAAATGCTTGTTATAGTTATTATGCACTGTGACTTATTTTACTGCAAAGGCCCTTGGTGCCTCAGCGCAGGGCAGATGTGTTCTCAGAGACAGAAAGGGGAAGCGGGACGAGGTGGGCTGAGGCCAGTGTCATTCCTCTTAACCTGGGAACTGTGACAGATGAAGCTGTAAAGTCACTTTTCTGAGTAGCCTGTAGCAAAATCAGGAAATGAAGCTGGATTTGCCGAGACCTTTTAACCTCCCCGTCCTTCCTCATAGGAACTTTTCTAGTTAGCCAAATGGAAGGACCAAGCAGTAAACTAGATTTACAATTTTTTATTTTTCAAACAAAGCTTTGAAATACTTTATTGAGCAGCAAAATTAATTGCATTTGCTCATCTCCCACTCCCACATAAAATACAGAGAGATTTTCTTCAGACTCATATTCCTTTCAAAAGGGTATTTTGTACTGCGTTCTCTCAGTGCCTGTCTGGGAAACATGTGCAGCCATTTGATAAATATATTGTGGAAAACACCATTGAAGTGGCAGTCTGCCTGCAGCTGCGGAGGAAAAATGGTAAAGAAGATATGTGTAAGTAAATTAATTTTGCTCATATAAGCTTGTTTGCAGGTTTAGTTCAGCATAATCCTCTGATCTACAGCAGGTGTTCAGTGTTGTGGGGGATCAGGCTGGTGACCCAGTGAAGAGCTTTGGGCCCAAAGCTGCGCAGGAGCTTGTGGAAGGTGGTGGTGGTGTCTCTGTTTTGCTGGGATTTCCCATCACAGCGAGGTGCAGTTGTGTTGCAGCCTGACAAACGGCAAATCCACCATTGATTTTGCCTCGCAGAAATAAATAATTGCCTCTTGTACTGAGTTTTATGCACAGTAAGACTGGTCTGTGCGTAACTGATTTGCTTATTCAGAAACCATTGCTTTCCAATATACTTTTGGAGGATTTATCGGTAAAAACAAATCTTTCAAAACAGCAGAACCTGAAACAAAGCCCAGCTCTACAGTTGAACAATTATTTTCTTTTAAGACTTGCTGATTTTTTTTAGCATACTTGTAGCAGTAGTGTATTATTTATTGTGATGCTGTATGTGTCTATTTTGGTCAGATGAACTGGTTTATGTGGTTTATCTTAAGTTTATCTATTTAAGTTGTCAATTAGCTGAAGATTTATTTTGCAGCTGCGGGTTAGAGCTGTGCAAGTGGCTGCTGCTTTTGAGGGGGTGACACCCCAGGGTGCCTGGTCTGGGCAGTGAAGAGCTGCACAGACGGCTAACACGAGCATCGCTCTTTGCCGGGACCTGGCTGCTGTTCCTAGGGCTTCTGGCTTTTCTTCCTGTTGGCTGAGCAGTGAGGATGTGTGTGAGACACCCAAGTGTTCAGTCCAGGTGGGTCATTTGTGGGCTTTCATGGCCAGCTGCGCAAGAACACAGGCAGAGGCTTCCCTCCCCTTGCTCCTGCATGTGGGGAAAACCTCGCGGCAGGAGGAGGGAAGGAGGTGGGGGAGCTGCAGACTTCGGTCGCAGGTTGATTTTCCTTTTGATGCTCCCTAGGAGTGAGGTGAGCGGTGACTGTCCAGAAGCTAAAGCTGCTGCAAGGAAAGGCCTTGGGTTTGTTTCTCTGTAAGCAGAAGAGCAAAGCCAGGCTTTTAACGCAGGGTGGAATCGGAGGTTTCCTCCTATTCCCTTGTGCAAGCTGGATTAAATGGTGAAAGCATTTTTACTCCCTCCCTCCCTTCGTTTAAAATGGTTTCCATGATTGAAGGGAACGTGCAGGCTGGAGTGCTGGACCACGAGCAGAGCTGCAGCCCAGCCCCGGCCGTGCAGAGGATGGCTGCTGCTGGAGATGTGGACTGGTGCTTTCCTGGCCATGCAAAGCAGCCCTGGGAAGCCGCTGCCCCACAGGCGGAGCTGGAGGCCGGTCTGTGCTTCCCAGGGGCCGAGGTGCTGACCTTCACCCAAAGCCAAGTGTGTTGCATCCCACGAGGAGTCCTTGCAAGTGTTCTGTCGGGAAATGTGCTGCTCCACAGGCTCTGGAGTGCAAGGAATGGCTTCGAGCTTGCGGTTGCCCTAACCCGATGCTCCTAGGTCAGCCCAGAAGCTTTCCAAGTGCAAACCTTGCACGAGCATTTTGCAGACAGCAAAAGCCCTCTGCGGGCTTCCTGCGAATCCGTTTCGAAGGACAGGATCGTTGCTGAGCCAGTGCAGGGCTGCAGCTGGCTTTCCAGCTTGAAGCCGGGTTTGGGAGAGCGGGGAGGCTCGTGTTGCTTTGCCTGTGGGTCTGTGGGACCACGTGCAGTGTGTGCTGGACCGAACCCTGCACCCCTTCCCTCGCTGCTGCGAGCCACCCCCCGGTGCCTGCATCCTGGCTCTGAAAGGGATTTGTGCTTTGGGATTAAAGCGTTTAAATATAGTTTTAATAGAAGCTTTTAAAGCAGATCTCACCATTTCATTACTGTTTTGAGTGAGTGACACTTCTGTCAGTTTGTTTCAAACAAGCCTGCAGGAGAAGGGGGGAAGATTATACCTAGGTGGAGAAGGAGGGGAAAGAGATGCACAGCGGGCTGCGGGGAGGAACGTGGTGGATTTGGCTGTTTCCTTTCTGTGACACTGAGTGCCCAGCATGTGGCCCCTGTGATTGGCATGCGACCTAGGGTGAAGCCTCCCATCCAGATCTTTCTCTAGTTTCCTTATTGATATAAAAGATTGCTTGAGCTCGGCTGCTGCGCTTCTCGGGGGACTCGGGAGGTCGTCTCTCTTTGCAGCGGAGTTCAGCTGTAGTGTGTTTAACTGAGTGTTGGTGGGCAGCTCCGTGCTCCTTGATGAGGATGTCGTGTGTGTTCCCAGGCTGATGCTGGAACTCGCTCACCCCCACCCTTCCTCATGTAAATTAAACGTAGCCAGTGTGGAAACAGGGCGATGCAAGTGTCACCTGGCTTGCAAGGATTTTTATGCACGGCCTGCTTTGCATGTAAAGAACCAAAGGTTGCAATATTTCAGAGTTAAACCTACACTGAAATTCACTGGATGTAGTCCAGGATGCTGTGACTAAAACTAAGTTCTTCCCCACTGTCCCCAGAAACTGGGCAGAGGGATGAGATGATGCACCCTGCAGCACTGCATCTTCAGAGGTGATTAAGGGATGACAGCCATGTGCTGCAGAGGATCATTTCCTGCTCTGGACCATGCTGGGAAGACTGAAATCTGTTTTAAATTGAGACTGAAATTAGCATCCAGGAAACAGCAATTTTATTCAGCAGTTTTAGCTTTGTATCGCATTTTTGTGTTCTGTACATCTTTTCCAAAGGAAAAGCTGATTACCACATGCTGGTAATCGTTAAGTGTTGTTGATTTGCAACTCAATATAGCTTTTATACGTGGTGGGCAGTAAGGTTAATGTGCGTTTGCACACAGGCTGCAACTGTGGGGGGTCCAGGGGCGACCCTGGAACCAGGCTTGCTTTTAAATTCTGCTTTTGCTGTTGACTACATTGCAAATAACTGAGAATGTAGAAGTCACCAGCCATGGCTTGGCTTCCAGGCCATTCCGTGACCCTCTCTAGGCCCTACAGGGCAACAGAGAGACTACTGCGGAGCCCTAAATGGCTGTGGATTTGTTATGCGCGTTGGGTTTGGATACATACTAGAAACTCTTGTACTCTCTAAATAAGAATTCAAGAGGCTGAATTTGACCATTTACCCTCAGCTTATTGAGAAGCTGTACTTCTCCATTTCTTGTAAGCTCTAGTTGACTGGCAGTCTAGCTACAGAAGGAGAAGTTCTCTTTAGCTGTGTCACTCGTTGCACATGAGAGAAAATCTCATCTTTATCGCTTTCATATTTAGGTCGACGCTTGGGTTTGCCTTTCCTTCTGAGTGTTTGCAACTTGTTTACGGCCTGCCAGTGTTTTGCCTTCACTTTCTTTCATGTTGGAAGAAGACAGAGATGGGTATCTGTGGGTTATGTTTGTGTTGAGTGAACATTATTATTCAGTTTACCTCTGTGTTTCCTTTTAGGTATTTAATGGAGAGATTCCTTCATGCCACATGCTGTCTGTGAGTGCTAGCATCGCAGCTCTCTGCAGTGCCATCTGAGACCATACGAGCTGGACGCAGCGATGGGGGACTCTCCAACAAATGCCATGGATGGAGGCATAGACACGTGCTGCAAAGACACGCAGACTGAACTGGCAGAGCGGGTAGCAGCCATAGATGTGGCTGTTGCCCCAGACAGAAGTGACCAAAATGGTGAAGGCAACACTGAAGAAAATGACACAATGTTGTCTGATAACATAAAAGACATCCAAAGAAATGGAGTCAACAGTGACGTGGGAATGAATGAATTTCTGCCTTCCCAACAGTCAGAAGATGCTCTCTGGAGGCATGTTCCCAAGAGACCTCTCACTAGACCCGTCCTATCAAGTAGGAAGTTGTCTCTTCAGGAAAGGTCATCAGGAGGTTATTTGGCTTCTAGCAACACTCCAGGTTATGGTCCTTATGCCACAGGGCCATCGCCACGTATAATGAGGAGACCAACCATAGAGTCCAATCGGGTCTCCATATCAGATACTGAGGTAGGCATGTTCTCCCCTATAACTGTGGTGTCGAGGTAAGGTAAGTCTTTCTTAACTGCTAATGGGAGTCTTCACTCTTTTGGAGCAGTAAATCTGAAAGCTCTGTTTTTTCTAAGGGGAAAAAAATCCCCGAAACCAGGGGCTGTATTAGCTTGGAAGGCTCAACACCTTTGCATCCATCCCCCAGACCTCTGCTGGGTGTAGCCCTGGTCCTGGCATTTGGCTCCTTCCGCACTCACCTGCCTGGGATAGTCCCGTTAAGGGGCTGGGACGCTGTTGTGTAGCGGCAGCACGCAGAAGGCCTGCCAGGCTGTTCAGAGAAAGGGCTGCAGCCAAATGGCTTTGCTCTCATGTCCCTGCTGTATGTGCCCTTCGGGAGTTTATCAGTCACAGCAGCTTTGCTGATGGTATTTTATGGATTTAAGCTTCTGGAGATTATGTATCTCCTATTGTGTTTTGCCATTATTGAAGGCATGATTTAATTTTCTAAAGAGCTTAAATGCACTGCTGTTTCCTACTCCTGTCAGGATTTTCCTTTGTTTTTAAAGTGTTTATAACAGCAGTGGTAACCGAGGGCTGTGACCCTCCTCTCCTTCAGAGGAGTGTCTCTGGATGGCTGCGGTTGTTCCTGCCGTCCGTCTTGCAGCTGCTCTCCTGCTACCAGACCTGTCCCAGAGCGGTAACATGCTGTTAGTGGTCAAGTGTATTGATGGAAGCGGCTGCTGGTTGGAATTCCTGGTGCTGGGATGTGCCGTCGTGGGGAGGACGGGGAGCCGAGAGAGGGGCTGCTCAGACCACACTGCCCGCTGTCGTGCTGAAGATGTTGAGCCTGCAGCAATGCCCATGAAGGAGCGTGCAGCAGGGCTTTCTTTGAAAGCCAGGCATGATGGAGGTGGTGTAAATGGGTGTTTCTTGAAGCCAAAATGTTTTGTAAAATGCTACTGGCTGGGGAAGGGTTTTAAGTAGGGAATGGGTTGTCTGGAGTACCAGAGAGGGAACGTCGTTTCAGCAGGGCTGGCAGCTGGTTTGGGACAAAACATGGAGTCATACCTCTGTTATCCCCCAAGCCCAGGCTGTGCCTTCTCCTGAGACTTTTATCTGCTATTTGTGGAGAAAAAAAAACTTTTCCATGTCCTGCCATTTTTCCCTGAACTGAATTTGTTTCCCAGTCATGTTTGTCTTGTGTTTCTGCTCTTAGGGAATGGGGCAGGGCAGAGGGAGCGGTGGGAGGTGTCGGTGGGTGCCACACTCCACGGTCTCGCTCAGAGGTGCCGTACCAGGGAGGAGGCCACGTGCTGGAGAGAGGAGCAGTGGTGGTGTGGACCTGTTGGCCTTACCCTGCGGGGAGGGCTGCGCCTCCTGCCGTGGGAGGTGAGCCCAGGAGAAGCCTCTGGTTCATCTTGTGACCATGAGCCTTGTTCTGCTGAGGGATAGGCCCCTTCCATAGGCATTTTCAATCTCTGTTCCTTCTGGTCTGGCAGTGATGTTCATCCAGTGAATTCACCTCTGCTGCTGTGTCCTGGCACTGAAGCGGGACAGAGACGGCAGCCAGGGGCTCAGGAGCAGCGCCCATCCGACTCTTCCTCACCCGATTGATGGGGAGCATGTTGCTGAATGTGGCTCTGCCGGTGCCACTGTGCCAACGTGTTGCTCTTGGGCACTGTGGTGCTCCCAGCCGCGATGCCTAAATCCCACTGTAGTCCCGCTGTGTCATAAGGGACCCAAATTACTGGAGTTTAGACTTTTGCCAGTGTGGGTCCGAGTGACCTGGAGCTTAACATCTGTGGGGCTTAGTGTTTCTCTCCTGAAAAGTGGGTGTTTCCCTCTTGCACGGGTGCACAAGCAAATCAGCTGTTGTCCTCTGGGAAGTTTTGCAAGTCACGTTAGCTGTGAGATGGGTCGTGGCATCCCCGGCCGGTAAGAGGAGATCTGCAGAAGGTGCACTGCAGAGACTGCAGCTTCTCTTAAGGCAGCCGTATGCTTTGAGGGAGATGGGGAGGGAGGGGAGCTGGTTCTTGGAAGCGGACGTGACTTGTGTGCCAGGTCTCCCATCCTGCAGTACTTTGTGCCAGGAGTGGGGCTTGTCCGAAATCTGTTTCAAAGTAACTGCAGTCCAGCGTGACTAGTACATTTCCATCTGCAAGCAAATTCAAAATACTCTGTCCTCTTCCACAGCGTCTGCATCTTGGGGAGCAATAGCTACTGCCTTGGGATAGGAAATGCTTAGTTTGAAATGCAGATGCGGAGCCCTTCATTTTGCTGCTCCCACGGCAGTCTGTTACGCAGTGCTGCATTTTTAGTGGTCACTTTGATATAACTATTTAGAGCCCTGCTCTGGTGCAGCCCAGATGCTTAACAAAGCCATGCTCATTGGAAAGCATCATTCATATTAATGGGGAATCGCTGCGGTAGGAGGGGGAAGGGAGCCCAGGCGAGAGCTGTGCGCGTTCGGAGGTGGGTACTCGCCCTCGCAGCGGTGCTCTTGGGAGCCCTGCTTCGTCTTCCCAGCTTATGGGGACAGTATCTGTATCCTGTAAGGAATAGCAAAAAGGACTATCTGTATCCTGCAAGGATAGCAAAAAGGACTAGGAAGATGCATGCTTCTTTATAGGATAAAGTTTGAGGCTGGCAACTGAATAATGAGAAATAAGTGTTAGGTGTGTGACAGCAAGGTGAGCGTGCAGCCCAGCTCCAGCGTCCTGCGTATGACCTGCCAGTTGCTGCTCAACGGTTGTTTCAGGGTGGTTGTGTTTGGCTGTGAGAGACGCTGGCAGTCCAAATACAAGCTATGCAGCTAACCGAGATACAGTAGGGAGCTCAGAAGAGAAATGGAGAACAGATCTTACGTTGTTACATGCATTTCCTTAGTACGTTTGCTGTAAGCAATTAGCAGAGCCTTGCATGTGGGCAGGGAAGACTGAGCGGAGCCAGGAGGTAGGGGCAGGGCTTGTAAGAGTTACAGGGGACTCAGGCTTTTCGTCCTATTGGACATAAAATAACCCCGTGATGAGAAACACAATCATGGTGTACTTAGCAGCAGCTCCTCTTGTGTTTCCTGTGGATCATCTTGATGCGCAGACCCTCAGTGAGCAGGGAGGCTGGTAGATCGCTCTGACAAGATCCTGCTCACTGATCATGGCATTGCCCCTGCTCTCCCTGCAAATGACTCTTTGAGACATCATCTAGGCAAGCTGCACATTCATACTCGAGTCCCTGTCTCTCGCCTGCTTAAAGCCATTTTGGAGTTGCTCCTTTCTTCTTGCATTGAGTATCCGGCATCAGTCAGTGCCTTTCGGGTGGCAGGACATCCATTGCTCCAGCTTGCGGATGCTGCCCGAGTGAGTTACACTCTGCAAAAATGAGGATGAAGTTCATGAGCATTTGGGCTTTATCAGCAGCACACGTGCAGGTGCCATCCATCAGGAGCCGAGATGGATGGGGCTGCATATCAAAATTTCCTGTGTTATGCTGATAGCGATCTAGGATTGAATCTGCTTTCCCTCTCCAGTGATAGCAGGAGCGGTGGCTCGCTGCCTTGCTGTCAGCGGTTCTGTATCCTTGACTGATCTGGAGAATAATGGAGAGATGCGCTATGCGGAGACTGTTGTTCTCTGCTGAATTACGGAAGGATGTTGCGTTCAGTTAGAGAGACGCTGCTGAGCTTTTTAATGCTGGTTTAATACTTTTTCACAGGCTAGGAGGAAAACTTGTGTTTAGGGATCAGAGGGCCAAGAGCCGAAGCTGAGCCTGTGACGCTGCGGGAGGCTTGACGTGGTGCTGCGAGCGGGCGGTGGATCGTGCCGTCCCGTCCCTGGGTCTGCTACCCCAAACGCCTGCCTTCTGAGCAGGGTTTCTTGGGTCTGTTATTGAGTAAGACGATGGCTCCTGGGCTGGCAGGGCTGCAGCAGAGCCAGGGCTTGTTGCCTTGCACAGAGGCAGTTCCTGATCAACTGACCAGAGCCACCAATTAGCTAATTGCCCTGGGATGAAGAGTTGGCAGCTGGTGGTGTCTTGCAGCTGCTGCTGACAAGTCTGGATCTGCAGTATTAACTCTGCAAGAGAAGTAACTTGTTCTGCTCTCCTGACAGTGTTACTGTGTACTTAATTAACGTGATCTGTCATATCTCTATCAAAATCGATCTGTAATTTTCAAAACAGGCCACTTCCCTGCTTGTTCCCCTCCCCTCTTACGTTATTTGTGGACCATGGCCTGGAAGGTCCTTCCAGTGCTGCCTTCTCCAGTAGGAGTGCCTGCTAGGCTGGTGGGATTTCTGCTGCCTTTGCTGCCCATCGGTGCTTCGCTCTAAGAAGGGAATGGCTTTGCCTTTAGCTATGGCACGGAAGTGATTAGGCTGAAGCTATTAAAGGTACATAATTCTGCAGAGCTGAGGCACAGGCCCCAGAGTTTAGGTTGCTGGCCCACATTGCCTCTGTTGATGTGACGTTCCTGGCTCCTGCTCGGTGCTGGGAGCATGGTGAGAGGAGAGGGTCTTCCTGGCGCTGCTAAAAGCAGCTTCTGCTTTGCTGCATGGATGATGCTCAGGTGCTTGTATGTACCAGGGCAAGACTCTGTCAACATGTTCGTACAGACTGATGGGCGTCTTGTCACTGTGTTTGACAGAGCTTGTCCCACCTAAAATGGCAGGGCTTGTATCTGTGAAAGGGTAGAGGTGCTGCTTGTTGGAAAGTGGCATTTGAAAATGCAATGCTGCTGTGTTTTGTTTTTTTTTTTTTAATTCTGCCATCCCAAACCAACATTTTTAGGTAGCCAAGAAAAATTTCACTTCACTCTTAGAAGAAGAATAAAAGATGTCTTTTTCCAGGCTTTCTCCCCAGACCTGCCGGCACAGTTAATTGCTTTATACTGTCTCTTCTCCAGTCTCTTCTGGCTGAATTGTCCTTTCTCTTTCACACATCCCCTTTCTCTTCCCGGTATCCACCCACTCCCTGGCAGCCTGGTTCTTCCAGCCCCAGTGTCCGCGTGGTCCCTCCACCCTCTGGGATCAGCAGGAGGTTGTTCCAGCTCCCCGCTGCCTGGGCAGCCCTGCAGGTCGTGGCGGTGGCCTGGGGCCGCGTGTGCTTTAGCACAAGTGGAGAGGATGAGTCGGGCCAGTGCGTTTTCCCCTCTCGGTGCAGCTGCTAGCCCGAGCATGCGGGGAGGAGGATGAGCTGACAAAGGGAATTTTCCTACACTTGATGTCCGCGACTTATCCCAGAAGCACAGAAAATAAATCGCTTTTTTGTCCTTTGTTTCCTTGGCTTTCCACATCTTTATTATAGGCCTCTTGCTTGTTTGGCCAACTACTTTGAAGCAACTGGTGTTGAGAGCTGTGAGAGGCAGTACTTCGGTCTCATGGTCCTCCAGTCTCTGGGAGCTACCTGGTTTTCTTCAAGAGGTTGTGATTTCCTTGCTGTGCGCACAGGTAGACCCAGGGACCAGGGCAGCGGCAGGGACCGAGCTCCTACACAGCGTGGGCTGGAGAGCTTCCCCTTCCAGCCCGACGAGTCCCCCAAACTAATTTCTTCCAGAGGTCTTAGTATGGTGCTCAAACTAGAGCTCTCGTGAAAAGATCAAAGGTACTTGGAAAACACTTCTTCAAAGAACAATCCCCCACAGGCATGGCTAATTTATTTTCCTTGGATTAATTAACCTTTATTTAAAGTTACATTTCCAACTTGTCTAAGGGCAAGGTTTGAGAGAAGGAGAAAACCCAAAGCTGCAGTTGCAGAGGGACTGGAACGGGGCTGTCTTCATCCCACCTGTCCCAGCCCCCTTTAATTCTTCTAGCCGCTTTCCAAATGATGCCCCAGGCACCCGGTGGGTGCCCGAGCTCCTGCATCCAGCTCCAGGGTCTCGGGTGGGTGAGCCCAGACAGCAGTGCTGAGCCTCAGTGTTGGACTTTCTGCCCAGCCGGGGCCAGTACTCCGGCCAGCAGCCGGTCGTGGTGCTGGGCTTCCAGTTTTGCACTTGTTTTTGGATGATGTTTAAAACTCGGTTTATTTTTCTTACCTCTGTGAGCTCTGGGCTTCCTGTGTGTCCTTCCTTGTCCCTCAAGAACTTTCTAATTTGTATTCCTTGCTGCCCCTAATATCCCTTTTCTGACTTTTATTTTCATTTTGTGTGTTTTTAGAACTGCATTCACTTCTTCCAGATGGGATGAGTTTAAACCAGTGTTGTCTTCATTACTGGCTTTTAGTTCCCAATTTTCTTTCCCATGCTTCTCTTTAAAGTGTGTCTCTGAATTCCTGAAACTTATCATTCTTTTCAGATTGATGAATTTGGCTTCTTTCAGGAGGCAAAATTCTCCATTTTATATGCATGTATGTAGGCAGTCTGATTGTTTTCGGAAATGTCTTACTTTGGAAACCAGCTCTGGCTCTTCCTTCCCATCCCGGTGTCCCTCTGGACAGCAAAGGCTCAATTCTCAATTTCTCGGGGTTTCTGTCACACAGTGGTGGCAGCAATGGATTTATAGAATTGGGCCTGAACTCTAGGCTTAGCTGTGCTTTATAATTTTTGATGAATTTTTGCTTTCTGTGGCATTTATTCCCTCCCTCGCTCTCTTGAGTAGTACCTTGGACATGTTAACAAATGGGGCATCTTGTTTTTTAAGGCGGAACAATTACTGCACACTTGGACAGACACAGCAGTCTAATTTGCTGACAGCTTTTCATTAAAGGATCTCATTAAGGTTCTTGTTCGTATTTATCAGCAGTTGCAAATACATTGGCGTGATCAAGAGGATTGTGTGATGTTATCTTTAAGAAACACTTGGCCCAAAGGTAGGTGTTTTTCTCTGATAAAGGAATAGTACAATTATCCCACTTCCTGCAGGAGGACCAAATAATAACGTAACAACCCTGCCAGTCTGCAGTGACATGTGGCAGGAGTCGCTTGAGCTGTGAATTACGATCTTTCAGCAAGGAAAAAAAAAAGGTAGAAGGCACCTATAATCTGGTTTGATTTTTGCTGTGTTCAGCTCAAATGCTCGAAGCACCACAGAAGCTAAGATGATAGTGCTTCTCACCGTAATTATCTGAGCGGAGAGCAGTGGAGGTGTGGATCGGGTAGGGATGCAGTGATAGCAGGCAGAAACTCTCGGAGGCAGTGCTGCAGAGCTGGAGCCCAGACTGTCATCGCCCTTCCCTCAGACCCTCTCTGGGTGTTCCCATCCTGGTATTTATCCATCCCGTCTGAAAAACCATCACCCAAGGGCAGGAGTCCTGGCATTGCTCACAAGCTCGATTTAACAGCAGAGAAAGACCAGAGAGATGCTTCGGGTGATCGGTCTGGTGCTGATAAAAGTGGTAATTTCTAGACAGAAGTAAGAGGGATGGTGGGAAGATGATGGTCAGAGTCAAAGGAATTGGTGCCTCGCACACAGGGAGCAGGTGTAGTCCCTCCTTGGCTGCACTAAATATTAGTGCTTCCTAAGGGAGTTTGCCCAGCTGGATGGATTATGTCCTTCACAAAGGTCTCTACTCCTTCAGGTGGGAGGGAAAAAATGCCACCGTGGCTCCCTGGACAGTGTGTTTGTGAGCAGAAGCAGCAAACTCTGTGCTTTAGAGATGCCACCTTGGCTTGGAACAAGATACCGAGTGCAGACCAAAGAGTATATGGCCACATGTAAAAACCTGTCTTTACTTGCGGGAGTAATCCCTGTTTACAGGACCTGGGCATTGCAAGCTTGCTGGTTTGAAGAGCAGGAGATACTCAGGTGGTCGCTTTTCCTGCCTGGCTCGGCCACTCTCGAGAGCGTTTCCCCATCCCTGCAGCACTGCAGTTTTGCACAGGGGTGCAAAGCTGAGCTCAGAGAAACCCAGGGCTGGAGGCATCAACAGAAAGCTGTTCCTGCTTAATTTCTGTAAATCACCACGATGCAAAGCACAGCCTCGCGCTGGGAAGTGAATCTGCTGATACAGGGTTTTCAGGGGAATTTGTCCTCCACGTGTCTGTACCCTGGGTTCCTGCGTGCTGCCCCCTCCTTTGGGGAGGGGAGTCCTTTCTACAAAATTCAATGGGATTTTTCTTTTCCATATGTTTTGGTGTTCTTATGCTCTGCATCTTGGCTTTTGCTGGGTCATGCTCTCTCCTCTCTTGTTGCTCCTCGTTCTGATGGATTGGTTTTTGCCTTTGGAAAGACATGTGCTTTGCTAGCAGCAGCGTTAATACGTGTCTATGGTCCCATTACTCACAGTTGGCTCTTCCTCCTCGTCAGGGTGGTGGAAAAAAATCTTCCTTCGCTGGAAACAAGATCAAGATTTAAATCATTCCTTGTATTCCTGACAAGCCACTGCTTGCAAGCTTAAAAAGTCATAGGTTCCCCATTCCTTTATTCTCCTTCTGTGATGATTGCTTGTGTTAGGAGTGTTTCTGGTTGGTGATGGGGGAAAAGTCAAAATTATCATCTACCGCATCCATGCTCTAATGCATCCCGAGAGGCAGAGGGGTGTTGCTTTCAGTGAGGATGCTGCGCGGGGACGGAGCCATAACACCCCCTGTTCTTACAAACGGGCTGCAGGCATCTGGCACCGCTTTTCTGTCCTGGTGCTGCTTCTGTAGGTTGCAGGGCTATTTTGATGTTTATGGAAAGGCTAATCTACCTACCTACGTGTTTTGTATCAGCTTTGTTCCCAAAGCAGTGCCTGGTGCAGAGGTTGGAAGGGAATTTGCAGCCTGCTTTAGTGCTTGGCAATCTCAGGGAGAAATACTGTGTTTTAAAACGCTGTCTGGGGAAGTGTGTCCTGTCTAAGGCTTAGCCCACACCGTGTCCTGTGGTTGGAAACTGCCCCCTTCCCTCACCCCACCGAGTTTGGGGCTGTCCGCTCCCCTGCAATGCAGTTAAATGCTGTCTGTTAAGTCAGGACCAAGCCAAAAGCCACTGCAGCCCACGCTCCCCGGTGCCGGCGCTGCAGAGATCCCCACAAGAGCGCTCTGACTCCTTGCCAGGAGCTTTGCATTGCAGCGCGGTGTGTGCTGTCCTCCCACGGACCCCGTCGCAGTGGCCGAGCCGGGCAGGTCCCCTGGGTGCTCCTGAGCAGCCACAGGCAGAGCTCGGCGCGGGCAGTGCACGGTGCTCGCCCTGCGCTCCTGGTCTTGACCCCCCCGAGCTTTGTGGGGGGGGATTTTCTTCTTGTAATTAATGAGGGTGGAGGGGTCAGCTCCAAGTGAAATCATAGAATCACAGAATAGTTTGGGTTGGAAGGGACCTTTAAAGCTCATCTAGTCCAACCCCCCTGCCGTGGGCAGGGTCATCTTCAACTCGATCAGGTTGCTCAGAGCCCCGTCCAACCTGACCTGGAATGTTCCCAGGGATGGGGCATCTACCACCTCTCTGGGCAACCTGTGCCAGTGTCTCACCACCCTCAGCGTAAAACATTTCTTCCTTGTATCTAGTCTAAATCTCCCCTGTTTTAGTTTAAAGCCATTCCCCCTTGTCCTGCCGCATCAGGCCCTGCTAAAAAGTCTCTCCCCATCTTTCTTATAAGCCCCCTTTAAGTACTGAAAGGCCGCAATAAGGTCTCCCCAAAGCCTTCTCTTCTCCAGGCTGAATAACCCCAGCTCTCTCAGCCTTTCTTCATAGCAGAGCCGTTCCATCTCCTGATCATCTTCGTGGCCTCCTCTGGACCCGCTCCAACAGGTCCACGTCCTTGTACTGAGGACCCCTGAGCTGGATGCAGCACTGCAGGGGGGTCTCCCCAGAGCAGAGCAGAGGGGCAGAATCCCCTCCCTCGCCCTGCCGGCCACGCTGCTGGTGATGCAGCCCAGGATAGGGTTGGCCTTCTGGGCTGCGAGCGCACATTGCCGGCTCGTGTCCAGCTTCTCCTCCACCGGTACCCCCAAGTCCTTCTCGGCAGGGCTGCTCTCCATCCCTTCATCCCCCAGCCGGTGTTGATGCCGGGGCTTGTCCCGGCTCAGGTGCAGGACCGCGGAGGTTTTGCTGCTGCTGTGAAAGGAGGGTAGTTTTCCGTTAGGTAGTACGTTAGGTAGTATGTTACTAAAGGAAATGGTGGACTTAGCATCAGATGACTGCGTGGCTCCTCTGTTCTACCTTGGTTTCCAGCAGTTGACACCTGGGGCCACCGTCACTCCCTGTGTAGCTCCCGGTCTGTCGAGTAACTCAGCACCCCGTCATTACTCCCTTGTCATAGCTTGCCGGGGGGTCTGCATCCACCACCCTTCCACCCCTTGGGATTTCAGTGCTGGGTAGCTTGCAAACGGAGATCAGGCCTGCTTAGGGGTGATTTATTTTGACAAATGCTGTATCGGCTGAAGGGAATCCATATTGTTTGTGTGGCATTGCAGAGGAGCTTGGCTCCGTGTGCTCTGATCAAAGAGCAGCCCATGGTCCAGGTGAGGGTTCCTGGGCGTGCAGCCGCAGCCTTTATACACGGCCCGCAGAGGCTCCCTGTCTTTGCCAGGCTGATGTTGGGGTGGGTACGGGCTCATGCTGCAACCCTGGGACCGGCGTGGGTGCCTGGGTGCTGGGAGCTGCCAGTCCGTGAGAGTCCCGTGGAGCTGGGGACGGGTGTTTTTCTGCTTGGTATTGAACACAGTCCGATGCAGACAGTCCGTGTAAAGAGGCCGGGGGCTGCTGTCAGGCTCACTGGGCTAAACTTGGAGCGATGGTGGGGAATTGGGGAGGAGGGGCCTCTGGCATTATGCCAGCGCAACCACAGTCAGAATTCAGCCCATAATTGCTTTGTCCTGGGCTGTCAAAAAAAGTGCAGTGCTTATAGTGTAACATATACTGGTTTAAATAAGATTTAGTCTTTCATTATTCAGCACTCTGCCTCTACTTAATACTGATTCAAACTCAGTCATTTCCTTTTACCAATACTCTAATTGTTTTCTCCTTTTCATCTGCAGGACTGCATGCAATTAAACCAGTATAAGCTGCAGAGCGAAATAGGCAAGGTACGTTACTGGAGCTCGTGTTTGTCACAGGCAACCTGCATGCACACACATGAGTGTGGGTGGAAAGACTGTGCCAGCCCAGGGGATCTTAACTGGCTGAGATTCCTTGCAACTTGTGTTTGTTCTGGGGTTTTTTGTTTATATTTTGCCGTATTAGTCTGAGCAAGTTTTGTTCAAGGTCAAAGAGGAGCTACTTCCTCTGAAATCTAAATTTATTTTCCTACCCTCTGAGGGTGGTTAAGCTGGCTCCCTTCCAAGGTGTTTGCTTGCCAAATGTAACACTGAGAGCCTCTGATGCATTAATACAACCCAACAAGGAAAGAAAACCAAAAAAAGATCAGGGCAGATGTTTGGTCCCCGTCAGGACTAGTTTAAGTTTTTATGTCCATGAATGAAATGCTAGTTTAATTCTAATCCACGTTTAAAAGCTGAAGAACGATTCAGAAGAGATTCCTACAAAGTTATTTAGAGGTCTAGGCTGGCGAGCAGTTCAGACACCTGCACATTTGGACGTCTGCCACCACTGCAGATGGGTCCACGAGCGACGGTGCTGTCTGGAAGCTGTACCTACCTTTGCAGTTGGAACACTGCAGTCAGAAGGGACTGCACCCTGAGCTGCAGAGACCTTCACCAAAAGTTTCATTAGCCCAATCTCCTCTCCAAAGCGAGAGGCCCGGGGCCGTGGGAGGAGGCACCCTTCCCATGTGCGCAGTGGGCTGTGTGCTTGGCTGCTGGCCCTCAGGGTGTAAGGCTGGAGATACCACTGCTGGTGGTAGAGCAGATGTCATCTGGAACTCACACACAGCTTCAGACCCAGTTATGGCTTTTGTCGTTGGCCTAAGTACGATTTAAGGAGAGCGTGAGGCCTTCTCCCTGGTGGATTTGCCCCTGCCTCCTCCTTCCCTGCAGGTCACAGGGAGCATATAGGCACCCTGAGGTTGGTAGATGGTCTGCTGGACCTGCTGTGCTTCTGGATCAGCCAGATGGCTTGTCAGTCTCCTCTGAGAACCAGGACCTTCGTTCCAGCTCTCAGTGAAGTCAAGAGAAGTGTTTTGAAGGCTGTAGTGTTTATGCCACTCATTTATTCAACAGGCATCCGTCAGAGATGATACCTAGCCATGGTGTCATGTCTTGCTTGCATAAAATGTATAATGTTGACACAGCACTGCAAAAAACCAGTGATTTGGATAGTGTTTGGCTTCAGGCTGTCACTGGAGCTGTGGATACAGCAGTAATCCAGGTCTGCATCTGCCTGGACAACATGTGGTTGGTGAAAAGCAGGCAGCTGGTCCTCACTGAAGTCCATTTGCTATCAGGAGATGGAGAGGTTTTGTGCTGAAAATGGTCTTGCGCAAAAGTACAGGAAAGGTGTTGATGCAGAATTTCCAAACTTGCACAAAAAAAATCTGCTTGAAAATTATTCTCTCTGGTCCCCACCCACGTTTGAGTTAAGACAGACGCAGTGGCTTTGGCTCAGGGCAGGAGGTGATGGGCTAACACTCAACTCCTCCAGACATTGTTAATCCTCAAATGCCCCGTGGCTCCAACAGAGCTGCCAAAACCTCTCTGCGGAATCACATCACCTGCAGACTTTGCTCAGGGGTAGGCATGGCCTGGGGCCTTGAAGGTTCCCCCGCCCCCCCCATAAGGCCATGGTCTACCAGCCTTGAGCAGCAAGGAGACGAGGTGAAGCTGCTGAACTGACTGTGCAATTTGTGTTTATTTTTAGGGTTCCTACGGTGTTGTGAAACTGGCCTACAACGAGAACGATGACAAGTATTACGTAAGTGTCTCTCTCCTCCGCTTCTCGCTGCCGCCGCTGCTCCTCCTTCCGCTTTGCCACCCTGAGAGCTAGGTCCTCTCTGCCTTGCTGCTTTGAGCATATGCATTTCTGATTCGGGTAGCATGCAAAGAATTGAACCTCCCTGCTGGGCATGGAGCCGCTGCCTGCGCGCCTGCTTGCGTGTGGTGCCGAACGGGAGGGAAATCGGGTGGGCTGCCTTATATAACAGGCGGGGATCTCGGAGGCAGGCTGCAGAAGTGTATCGCTGATTTGTCTTGACATTTTCTAGCTATGAAACAGGTCACCTGAAATTAGAGGCATGTGGGTGGTGGTATTCAGCACCTGCTGTGCATTGGAAGATTGGCCTGGAACAAGCAGGTGCGTTTTGTAAGGAAATGGGGGTGTTTATCAGAAAGATGCTGAACAGTGTGGCCCAGCTGGGCAGTGCCTGGCTCCCTGCATCTTACCCCCTTGCGGGATGCCTCCCTGTACACCGAACGGGACCTCGCTGTCAGATCACGAGGTGTAGGGTGCAGGGCAGAAGGCAAACCTTGGCTTTTAAATCCTTTGCTGAGCTGAAGCCAGAGTTGGAGGGTTTCAGATTCAAAAAGGCTGCTTGTGCCGAAGGCTCCTTCTCTGTCCCTCCCTTTTCAGAGGCAGGTGAATCCTAACCATCCCAGCTGGGATTCCTGCAAAATCTGTCGATGTGCTCATGTCCCTGGGCTTGCCCTGTGGCATGTTTTGTTCAGGCTGAGAGCAGGAGCTGGACAGCTGGCAAAAGGAAAACTGCTTTGCTGTGTGTGGCTGTGCCTGAAGCCTTGTGGAAACAGCTTTTGGCAGTTTCTGGTGGATCCCAGGGCAGGTATCTGCTGAGCAGAGCTGGGTGGTTGCAGTGCTATCAAACCTGAACCCTGCTGCCCTCGATGCAGCCCTGCCGGTCTGGCCCTGTGCTTCAGCTGCTGCTCCATGCTGTTTTTGCTGAGAGAGGTCCTGCTTTCACTGCTGCGATGGAGTGGCCTCACGTGGGTGAAAATGGGTCTGTTTTCACCTGGGTGGACTCGTGTGCTGCTCCCTGTCCCAGTGCACAGAGCTGTTGGTCTTGGTACAAAGGGGAATAAGAATATGCTGTGGAGATGTAAAACGTTCTCGTTCCCCCTACTCCCCAGCTAGCTTTTCCTCCCTGGCTCTTGGATTTACAAGTGACATACCATGTTAGAGGGTTCGGGTGGGAATTATATGCCTGTTAGTATTCGTTAGCCCTTCTGTGCTTCCAGCAGGCATGAAATTGCAGGAGAAATGTCTTGAAATGGAGGATGGAAGAGATGAGACGAAAATCTGGACAAGGTGCCCTGGAGCTGGCCAAGCAAAGGAACCACAATTCTTTCCATCTCCTGTCCTTTCCAAGCTGACTCACCCACCGCACCGGAGTGGTTGCTATTTCCGATGGCTCCCTTTCTCCGCTGCCCTCCGAGTCCTCCCTCCCGTGCCCTGTAGCAGGACGGTTTTGTTCTGCAGAGAGCGATGGTGCCAGCTGTGGCTTCCCTGATCCATCTGTCCCACCAGCGTAGGCAGTGCCAGGACCAGCGGCACAGTGCAGGAATGCATCGCATCACATTTATTTCCAGCTGAAAGTATTTTTGCTTTGAAAATTGTAATCTTCATATTTTAGTGCTGCCCTTTTGTTCTGGGAATCCCGATGCTGTGCTTCGAGCTGTAGGTTAACGCCGTGGACGTAGATTTAGCTGGTCAAATCAAAGCCAAAAGTGAAAGCCTGTGTCCAGGTTAGCCTGGTGTGTGTTAGTTAATCCCCACTTAATCTCCATTTCTTTTTCTAATCTAAGCAAACACTTTAAAGCTGCTGCAGCCCGAGAGTGGCTCCCATGCCTGGGCACTGTTTCAGCCTCGCTGCCCGAAGAGGGACGGGGTGTGCAGACCCCCTTACCGTCAGCATTGCAGGGATGTGCTTTTTGGTTCACCCCGATTCTGCTGTTCGGGGGGGTTGAGGCAGGGTCTGAAACAGATCTCAGCAGCGACCCTGGGGCTGTGGAGGTGATCCTGGGAGGTGTGTGGGGTGCTACAGCGGCTGGAGAGATGGGACCAGAGCGAGAGCATCGGCAGTGTCTACCTGTGTTTCGTTGCAGTGGATGTCAGCATATGGGAGAGGAGAGGGCAGATGGCCGCACTGCTGCTGAGAGGCTGTGATGCTAAAGTCTGTGTTTCGTGTACTTGCTACGCTTTTGGCTGGGCAGTGGGAGCTTTCCCCCTTTCCCAGCTGCAGTCACACGCTGGGAACCCCTAATCCCTCCAGGTGCCCGTGCTTGGGTTTTCCAGGGGGGCAAGCCGTGATGGAGAGACCTCCACTTTGCCAAGACATTAAAACAGCCCAGGAGCTGGCAGACTTTTTAAAGCTTCAGAGAAATAATAGCCAATTGCTAATGGTTGCTTAGCTCCCCACGCCTCCCGGTGTGTCTGGCCCACGTGCTCTCCCAGCGCTGAGAACTTCTGTGCTGCTCCGTTATCGCTCCCATCCCAGGCTGCGTTGCAGCAATGCACCCCGACCCCCCGGGGGCAATACCTAATGCAACTGCCCGTTACCAGCAGTTAGTAGAAGTAATTGCGATTCTAATAGTTGGGGAGGGCCTTTTCTCTGTGTTTATTTTTCTCCAGATTTAGCTCTGGAGGGTTGTTTTTGTCTCAGTGGTGAAAAGCAATAACGGATAATTGGAGTAAATCAGCCCTTGGTTGGCCTTCAGTGAGCAGCCCCTAATAACTGATTCACGTGTGCAGTGTTTTAGCGTGAGGCCAGGGTGTTGCTGCTTGCTTTATTTTCTTTAAGGTAGTGTGCTGCAATAAAAAGGAGCAAAGCTTTAAAGAAAGCAGAAAATTTTTATTTTGGAGTATAATTCAGAGTGTGACTCCTGATTCTTGCCGAGGCATGGGGCCCTTTTCTAGCTCTTTTCAAAAAGGCAGAGTTTATAGGTACCAGGAACTGAATCTAACTCCTGTCAAAGCAAAAGGAAAGATTTCTATTGCTTTAATGAGTTTTTCCTGATTCTAGGCCAGATCCAAAACTCTCAAGAAAAAAAGCTGATCACCACATTTGGGAAAAATGTAGATGGTTGTATTTACTTTGTGGGTTTTTTTACCTTCCATTAAAGATGAGAGAGCGCTTCCAAGAGCTTTATCCCTCGTTGCTGTGAACAACCACAGTGCCGTGGAGGGCTGTGAAAGTGTGCTGACTTACATCAGCGGATGCAGGGAATGTATTAGACCAAGGAAATTGAACTTTCAGCACCAAGTATGTGGTCCGGTGCTCCCTCCAAGGAGGAGACCCTGTTGGGATGTGGAGCTGGCTCCCAGAGCAGAGGCCACTGTGCTCGGTCCCTGCTGCTGCTGGGGCACGTGAAGCTGTTGCAGCAGCATTCGCGGGGCTCTGCCAAGGAACTCCTTACATCTGGAAAGGTTTCAGAGTCTCACTTTGCAGGAGGTGCTTTGACAGTGACTAGGGGAAAAAAAGAAACGCCAAGTTCTGTAAAAAAGCAGCAAATAAAAAGCAAAGGCAAACGTGTCCAGGTGGAGATCTAGTTTGGAGTCATTGTGCTGATGGAATTTGATTCTCTGATGCCTCAGGTCATGTCTCCTTCCTATTTTCAATCTCTGAATCAGCTTGCGAAGACAAGCAGTTATGATGGACATTTGTTATACTACTTCTGGACAAAAGCAATAGCATTGTAGGTTGTCAGTGGGTTTCTCTTTTTTTTTTTTTCCTCTTCTTTTTTTAATCTGGTTTCCTAAGAAACAAGAACTGTGTGATTGTGCTCTCTGCCTCTGTTTGTACCTAACCACCTTTGCGTGGAGGGCTGTTTTCTACCAACTTTCAATGATGAGGAGAAATTCCTTCCAAGTTTATGAAAAGAGACGGCTGAACAAAGTGCTGCTGCTGAGGAGAAGGTGGCCAGCAGCAAGCCTGGGACTTTCTAGCCCCTGGAGAATCCACTTTGGTTGCCATCCAGGCAGGAAGGGAGGGCACAGCTCCCGTGTTTCTTATCCTCTTCCTCACGTAACAGCTACTGAACCACTGCCAGCTGCACTCCGGTGCGGTAAGCACCAGGGAGGTGATCTCTGGGTTACTTTAACACCCCGTGCTGTTCAGCACCGGGGTTGTAAGGAGCTGCGTCACCCGGGGTAAGAGCAGGAGGCGGCTGGAGGCAGGCGAGCGTGGCTGCTCCGGGAAGGCATGCCGGCTGTGGGGGCACAGCGTGGATGGGGCACGATGTAATTCTGCTGCCAACATGACAAATGGTGTCTGGGACAAAAGGTGACAAATGCAGGAGCAGGATTTTAGGGGCATGGCAGCTAAGCCTGTCTAGTTTAGGGTTTTCTTTCAGTGCGTAGCACTCCTCTCTCCCGACAGAGCTTACCTCTTAGCCACTTTATCTGAGGGATTTTGTTGTTAGACAGGACAGGTGAGGAAGGGCTGGAAATGCTCTCTGGTCTGCTCAGCATTCCTGCAGGGTGCTGTCACGCGCTAGCAGAGCATTTAGGTGGTTAGTAGCAACCTTTGAGCAGTATCCCACTCCCCTGGGAGCTGCAGGTAGGGGCTGTGCACAGGTCTTCTGCCCTTGCAATGCAAATCTCTCTGTTAGTAAATAAAATTACATCCTAAGTGCCGTGAGAGCATCACAAAAGACAGGTGATAAGTTCCCTTGGCTCGATCTGTTTTATCACCCTTCCCTCCCGCAACTAATGGCCATTTTGATGTTGTCATGACCAGTAGGAGGATGCGGGCTCGAGGTCTCGCTGTTGTGAAAGCTGCTGTGTCCCAGGCATCCCTCCTCTCCATAAACTTGGAATCCCCTTTCCCTTGGGCGGCTTCCTTGTGGTTTCCAGCTGCAAGGTTGGTAGGAGGAGAGCAGTAAACTTAGATAATAAACGTATATCAAAGAAAAGCACACAGTTCCTGCTGCCTCTCAAAGGAAAATGTCAAGACCCATGTCCACGTGTGAATAGTCGGAAGGAAGGTGGGTGCAAGGGCATGTGTGGAGGAAACCTCCTCTAGGCTCCCTCTTTTCCTGAGGAAGCTGAAGCAATGCATGCCAGTGCAAAGGGAAAATCCCTTGGCTTGGCTCTGAGCTGGTTCTTTATCAGAAAGGCATTATCTGGGTAATTAGCTCTGCCTGTGAGTACAAATGTCTTTGGCTCTTTCATGCATTTGAGCCTGCAAGGAGAGGTTTGCTGAAGCATCCCTGTGTTGCTCCCATTATGCGCAGCTACAATTCAGCGAGGAAGCCTTGTCCTGCCAGCTCTCGCTGTAATTAAAGGGAGGCTTCACTGCCACGTGCTCTCGTCTCTGCTTTTGTGATAATTAAGTGGCTCTGGCCTGTTGCATGATGAAGTTTGCTCTTCGTCCCCCATTTGTGTTTGAAAGCACAGTGGGACAGGTTCTCTCTTCTGATCCCGCTCTGCTTGTGTAGCGGCAGATACTGGTGCTTTGAAGTTGGTATAAGCATGTCGTGGTGCTTCTTCCACAGCAGTAGAGGTGACTCACAGTCAGCTCACCTAAGATACAGTAATCCCCACGCATCTCCCCATCGTCCCTCGTAGTATCCTTCAAGGAGTTTGGGTGACAGCAGTAGCTCTTCTTCCCTCCATTTCTGTCCCCGAGAGCAATTCTTGTCTTTGCTGTTCCTCCTCTGTACCTTCCTGCTCTCTCCAGCCTCTCCCCAGAGCCTGCCCTGGGAAGGACCAGCCCGATGTGGGCACGGCTGGTGGCGATGGTTCGGTTCCTCAGGCTGGGTTCCCCGAGCATTGATGCAACGTGGGAGCTTTCAGCAGCAAATTGCATCTTATATTTCTTCTTGTTCTAAAGCTCCTTGCCAGAAAGCAGGAAGGACTCAAGGTGGGATTGGAGCAAGGGGAGCATTCTCCTCCCAGGCTGGTGATGGTTGAAAGAGAAATAGGTGTACCAATTCCTTTGATTTTTTTTTCCCCATAAATTTTCATTATGGAGGGATAAAAGTGGGAGCGTAGGAAGTCTTCCAGGCTTGGTCCTGGCCGTCCTCGGAGGTGGTTGAGCATATCTTGGATCCTCTTTCAGCAGACCGTCATTTGGCTGTCTGTATTGGACACAGCACTGTGCTAAGTAAAAGATAAGCACTTCTGAGTCTGTCTCTCAACACCGTTGTTTCCAACAGTTGGCTCGGGAACTGTCAGGCAGGATTGAGAACTACACAGTGTCTCTTCTCAATTACACGGGTGCAAATCCAGAGGATTTCACTGGATCAGTACCAAAAATAACAATCCTTTCAGTGAGCTGTGAACCTGGCTGCAGCGGGAGCACTGAAGAGATGTGGGGATCCTGGCATCGCTGCCAGGAAAAACAGCTCAGGAAGGAGCTCGCTGAAATGGTTTTGGTGACCTGTTCCCGGTGTACGTGTTAAAAGCAGGTAGTGTGCAGAGAGCCTGCCTCTGTGGTATTAATGCAAAATTCCTTGGCATTTGACTGCGAGAGTCCTTGGTTAATTACATTTCACGGGTCACTCCAGTGTGAATTTCAGATTTAGATGCTTAATAAATAGGAGTAACTACCTATTCTAGGGGAAGGAGCAAGTGACCATCCCAGCTCCTGGGAGCATAGACTGTTTTCCTAAACAAATTATACCATGAGCTGGTTTCTCATGAAATATTTATTTGCTGGGCCACTCGGGGCCGTTTGAGTGGCCCTCAAAAAGGTTATTAACACACAGATGGAGGCGCAGAGACTGTTTATTAAATTCAGATTGCCTTTTGCTACTATGCTAATGCCAATTGGATAGCAGAAAAAATTACCCTGACCCCCTCCCACGCCTCAGCTGCCTGGGTTCACAGCGGTGCCAGCGTATGATCGGGTACGAGAAGGGAGGGAAGCGGGCTTTTGCCAACAGCTTCCCTCCCTGTGCCTTTGCTGTGCTTCTGCACAGAGCTGGCTTCCCCGTTTCTGATGGTGCAGGGACAGATGCCCACGAAGTATCTTGTTTGTGGTCTTGGGTATGGTGCTGGATCATACTGCAGGTGCTCTGTATTGCTCTGGCAGCATCGAAGAGGTTTACGGGGCAAAAATAGTCTTTGGGAATACAAAAGGCCGCCCTAGGCAGTGCAGAGCTGGTGGAAGGGCTGTGTCCTCACCCGATTCCAGGTCTGTGATGGAGGTTGAAAGGGTGTTAGCGGTATTGCTGTGACACTCCAGCTCTTTTCCTTCCTACACCCTCTGGCAAAGCAAAACATAAGGTGGAGCAGCCTTGAAGTGGCTCTGACTTGCGGCATGGCCGTAGCATCATCCAAAACAGCAGGTACTTAAAGGTCAGCTAGAGGAACCCACCTCTTCCTTCAAGCTCCTGCCCCAAATGCAGAAACAGGGCTCCTTTTTCTTTGTCCAATTTAAAATAAATCAAAACCATTTATTTTTTCACAGGAAAAAGATGAATGAAACAAATGGTTAGCAGTGCCTTTAGGAAAGCTTGTGTCAGGGTGTTTGTGTGTCTCATGGCCACCACTAACCAGAAGACTAACTCTCTAGGTTGAGGACAGACCTGAGCCAGTCCCTGGCTCCTGGGTCACAGCAATGAGCACTTTGGCTCTTTTTCAGTTTTAACACTGCTTTTTCTTCTTCCCCCAGGCTATGAAAGTCCTCTCTAAAAAGAAGCTCTTGAAGCAGTATGGATTTCCACGTGGGTATCTCACATTTAGAGGTCTGCATGTTGTCCTCAGCCAGGCAAATCTGTCTGTAGAAACATTGTCTGCAAGGACTGCAGAACTTGCCCAAGTAGTTGGGGGGCTGGTTAAAATGCAGTGGGTAGTGAAAGGGCAGGCATAACCACAGGGAAATTCAACGCTTTCGGTAATTAGGTTCCTGGCTTTGATTTTCTGAGTCTCTTTAAAGTGCTGACTCTTCCGTCTTCACCATCTGTGAAGCCTAATTAAGTGCTGGAAGTTAGGCAGGGTAGACCCCCTGCTCCCAGGGGCTCTCCTACCCCCTCAGATAGCGCCTGGCTCCAGTGGCTGGGCCATGGGACCTGGCAAACAGACCAAGCTGGGAAGCCAGTAGGAGCTGGTCTGAATGGGGCTTGGAGATCTCTGTTCTGGGTGGAGACTGTACACGCTTTGGGATGATACAAGGTGATGAGATCTTCTAGAATAGCTGGAGGTATCTGCAGAGGGGCCAGTGGCTGCTCGCTCCTGCGGGCCAGGTGCTGCTGAAAAATGAGTAGTTCTTCACCATGTTATCACGATTGCAGGTCGGCCTCCTCCCAGAGGGTCGAAAGCATCCTCCGGAGAGCAGCCAAAACCCATGGCACCACTGGACAGAGTCTATCAGGAAATAGCCATCTTAAAGAAACTGGACCACGTTAACATCGTAAAGCTGATAGAGGTGAGCTGCTTCTCCACCCTAAGCTACACTGAAACAAGTCTGGTTTGTATTGCAACAAGAGGATCTTTCTTCAACTGCTCCTACTTCAGCCAAAATTGGTTTAAAATAGTTGTTCAGAAATTTAGGCTGATGATTCCAAGCAAGATCATACCAATTATGTATGACAAACTGCCATACTTATCCTGGGCGTTGGGCTGGTGCCCAAGAGAAGGCAGCTGGCTCTGCTGGTAGAAATAGCAGCAGGCTTTGACCAGTGAAACTTGTGTAGACAAGCCTGGGAAGGTGCACAAGTGCAAGGCTTCGGTGCCGTTTTCAGTGTTGGCTGAGGTCAGATTAGGACAAGCAGTGCCTTTATTGTTAAGCTGTTTCTCCAAATACAGGCAGAAGCCCGGATTTTTCTGGAGACAGGAAAATCTGTGTCCTTCAAAGCCCCTCTCTCTGCAGGAATCTCTAAATATTAGCCTAAGTCATTCTCAATGCTCTGCAGCTCAGCACAATGTACAGGGAGCAGTAAAATGTTATTTGATTAAAAATCTCTTTTTTTAGTCCTGCTGTTTTTCTCTTTTTCCCCTTTCCCCTTATCTCTCTGTTATCAATTACAGGTCCTTGATGATCCCGCAGAGGACAACTTGTACATGGGTATGTGAGTCATTATATGCTAACAGAACCGTCTGGGTTTAAACCTAGTGATGCAAGTAACATGTACCAGGGCTCGGGGTCAATACCAGGAGGAAACTTGTACCAACTTCAGCAGACTTATTTTTCTGAAAAGCTAAATGCCTGTAAAGGCAGTGGGATGGAAAGGCTCCTTGCAGTAGGGTGAGGCAGCCTTGTGTCGTAGTACAGCTGTGCACATCTCCTGGCCATGAGGACACTAAAAAGACACAACAGCGGCTCTGCCCTCCTCTACGTATATGTCGGTTCCAGTCCTAGAGCCAGGAGAGAAGGGAAGGGTGCAGGATGGTTTCTTGTCCTCCTGGTATGAGGTTGGTCTCTCCAGACTCCTCCTGTAGGCTGCGGATAGTGGTAGTGACTCTGGAAAGCCGTCTTGTCTCAGGGTGTTCCCTGTGACCCCTGCAGAGACACTGACCACCCTGCCGAGCCTCAGGACCTCCTGAGACGGCAGCACTCCTGCCTTTGGCCTCTGAGCCCAGACCCTGCCCTGCGGTGCTCAGATGGGAGGCCGTAGCTGACCATGCGTTTATGCAGAGGGCGAGGAATTTCCACCCATTTTGTCTTTCTCTTCCCCAAACCTTGGAAGTGCCAGCCGCAGCCTAACCCCCGTTTGGGCAAAACCTGGAGGGACAGGCCTGGGAGGCACTGAGGTGCCCTCTGAGATGGGCCAGAGGAGGGGGACATCCGACCCTGTTACATCTCTGCTTCCCCGTAACGTTTCCTGATGAGACAGGCTCAAAGGCTGCTTCTCATGAAATAATTATGGGATGCTTTTGAAGCTGCCTGTGAAAGGGGGCTCGGCCTAGCAAATGAAGCCATTTGCCTTTGAAAGGCCGCTTTTCCCTTCCCGCTGAAGCCCCCGTGGCACTCCGGCAGCGTCACAAAGCGGCAGCCAAGGCAGATGCACGTGTGGTGGGGAGGGTGGCTGAGGCCGTTGTTTAAAGGCCTGAACTCCTGGGGACGGAGAGAAGGGGAGAGATGAGGTAGCAAGCTTTTTTATTGAATGAAAATAAATGCATGACGAAGTCGAAAAAGCTGCAGAAAAGGGGGGAAAAAAAAAAAAAAAAAACAACAAAAAAAACCCCCAAACAACAAACAAAACAAACCCAAAACCAATCTCTCCCTGTGGAGCAAGATGACAGTCCCAGAAATGGCAGCAATAGCAGCAGGACAAGTGGGAAATGTCTAATGTCTTGGTCCTGTTGGGGTCCTGGGCAGGTTGCACTGGTCCCTGGGCAGCGAGCAGTGGCTGTGTCCGTATTGTCCATGCCCCATCGCCTCTTTGCTCCCCTTTGCTCTGCCGGGGATCCCGGGAGTGGTTCGGGCAAAGCGATGCAAGCAAATCAAGCTCCTGCCTCTGCAGTTCCCTCGGCAGCAAGGGGAAGCTGTGGGTGCTTAGTGCTGCTCAGGATTGAACCTTCTGCAAGTGGGCTTCCTCCCTCCTGCTGCTGACCCAGCCGATGATAACTACACCTTTCTCCTTCCAAAAATGCCCTCCCACTACAAAGCAAAACTAGAGAAAGTGGAGTTTGCTCTTTGCTAATTACTGCTGGCATTAAGTACTGCTGTGAGCACTCTGCTGTCTGCTCATTGGGAAGAAAGCAGGGGATGGAGGGTGCTGATAGAAATTGAGCAACCTGCAGTGGCACAAGATGGTTGAATAATGAAATGCTACCATAAGCTGCAGCTTCTTCAGTGTGGAGAGCAAGATGAGCCAATGCAGGCTGGCTTGTTGTGTTTGTACCTTCAGCTGGTCTAACATCGCGGCTGTAAGCAGGGCTGCCTGGTGCTTTGGGGAGGGTGATCTGCTTGGGTTTCTTGGGAGGTGCAAGAAATCCCTTAGTAATTTGTGAGGAAAGAGCTCTCCTACTAGATAAAGGCAGATCCTTCTCCTGTTTGCAGAACAGGTCAGAGACAGGATCAGAAAAACACATTGCCACTAACCCCTAAATCAGACACAAAAACTCATGTGCTCTACAAACCTCAACTCACACCAACAAATCCTCTCCAATTGCTCCTGCCAGGGAATGTTTACCTCTGACAGCCATGTAGCTGTCCTGCTGATTGACACAGCAGAAATAGAGCAACATGTTCTTACAGCATCTCATTCGGTATCAGCAATCTAGCAGAAATATCACACCAAACACCCTCCCTGAAGGTACTGAATAAGACAGGGCTCAAATCAGCAAGGGCTGACACTGGGAGCAGCAGAAGTGTGGCTGATAAATTAGCACCTGCTGTCTCCCTGTGTGGAGCTGGCGGGATATTTGTCTTTGCTGAAGAGATGAATATTTTCATTTTGCATCCTCTGGTGTCCTTGTCATGGGTGAGGGAAGAGAATTGAGTGGAGATAAATTGATTTTGCAGGTATGGGAATAGATGTGGTTTTGTAGGTGCTAAAAAAAAAAAAAAAAGCTCAGTCCCCTCTTCTGATTCATTCATGGTTTGATTTCCTTTTCTTGCAGTGTTTGACCTCCTGAGGAAAGGGTAAGTAGCCCTCTTGGGATCTCTTGTGTTGAAATTTTTGGTGTGCATCATTAACTTCCTAAGTGAAATAGAGGTTTGAGATGAACAGTGGAGCAAACTGCTGTCTGCAGGCAAGTGCAGAGGAGTCAAAATCCAGCTGTAGTTGCCTTTGCACTGTTACACCCTGGAACGATGTGGTGAATCGTAATGGGCTGGGAGAACGTGTCCTGGTGTCAGGCTTTGATCCGGAAAACAAATTTGATACCAGTTCCCCATCAGGTGCCTGGAAGAAAAGGTTTTAATAGGAATACTCTGCTGGGGTAACAGCTACATCGCGGCTTCCTCTGGCACAAGGGGTGCGTGGTTGCATCAACATTTACTTGCCACCTGCTGCCTTATTTTGCCCCTAGCTCTAACATGTTGTGGGAAGCTGTTTTGTTGGCATGTTTTTCCATAGCAGGAGAAGTGATAAGGTGGTGGAAGTCTCCTCACTGCTTTTTTGCTACACCTGCGCTGATTCTGCAGCTCTGCAGAGTTACAGTGAGGTCAGGAGAGCTGTGCCCAGGATGGGGGAGATTCCCAAAGGGCTTATTTTTCTTTCTGGCCCCGTGCACAAGCCTCTTGCAGGCTGCTAGCTCCAACGGGTTGCTGGTGAGAGGCTCCCCAGTCTCCCTGGTGACCAGGCTGATGACTATCCTGTAGGAGACAGGGAGGGGGAGAAAAAAAAAAAGCTCCTGTAATCAGCTGTGGCCAGGGAATGTGCAGCTCGGCTGAGCGCAGCCTGTCTGCCTCTAGCAGAAGGCAATTAGACTCCATTAGTGGCTCTGTCAGTCCTGCCGCTCACACTATTTATCCCTGGTTTCAGCAGCAGAAAAATGTGCATGAAGAGGGAGGGAAGGCAGTGGCAGAAAAATGCAAATGGAGATGCAGGTCATCGATCAAATGGCAGCAAGGGAGAAGAGAAATGCCGCAGGAAGGATTTGCTGCTGGGTGCTGAGGGGAAGTGCCTGATTTTGGCAATGGGCTATTCTCAGCCAGGGTTTGGCTTGCAAGGACAGTGTCTCGGGAGCACTCACTTAAATCCAGCCTGAGTGGGCGTATGTCCAAATGCAAGGTCAAGCTGCTGAGCCCAAGCAGGATTAACCCCCAGTGCAGTGAAGTTCTTAGCTCCTGCCATTCATCCACGGGGGAACAGAAGATGCTGACTAGCTCTTACAGCCTCTTTGCCCTCAGCTTTCAGCAGGCACAGGCAGAAGAGGGGCTTTTAGAGGATACTGTGCATCTCTCAGCAGTGGCGGCATACAAAGGAAAGGAGAGGAGAAGCTGACCAGGTAACCTTGGCTGTTTAGGGCTGAATGGCTGTGTTCTGGTGATGGCTGAACCCTGAACAGCAAAATAGGTTTTCAAAGCAGTTTAGCGCAATGCACTGGAAATATTCCCACTTAACCTTTAAGCCAGTGGTTCATGTCTAGATTCTGCCTTGGTTTAGACTAGCTGCACGCTGATGTTGCTTCAGGACTGAGCCCCAGCAGGCATGACATCCAGTGCACAGCAAAGGGCATTCTGTCCCCGCTGCTGCCTGGTACCCGCTGGTGAAGCTGGTGCTCACAGCCGTGAGCAGCTTTAGCAAGAAACCAAAGGCCAGATCCAGTTTTGTTCTTTCACTACACTTTTCCCATTAGGACTCTCAGTGAATGAAGTGTTTGCCCTATTTCGTGCAGACAGCAGCAGTTAATCCTGGTGTTGGTGAGGGCTCTGTGGCTCATGCTGGCTCAGGGACTGTGCAAAGCCACCCGTCACCGCTAGCTGAGCTCACTAACCTAGGCGTCACCACGTCCAGAAAGGATGGCTGCGCCTCCGTCCTGTGTCACAGCACCCAGAACCTCTTGGGAGCCTGGCCCTCAATGCTGGGGACATAGTGATGGAGGACCTGCAGCTCCTCCAGCAAGGAAGGTTACTGCCATTCTGCAAAGTTCTTAATTCCTCTCCCTCTTCCTTACAGGCCTGTCATGGAGGTACCAAGCGACCAGCCCTTCAGCGAGGAGCAGGCTCGGCTCTACTTCCGAGACATCGTCTTGGGCATTGAGTACTGTGAGTACCACTAGCGCTGACAGCAGCTTTGCAGAGCGCGTGCGTCGGCCTCCTGCTCAGCTGGGGAGAAGCCTCTCGACTCTGGTGGGCTGTCAGTTGAGTGAGCGCGGTCCTCTCTAATTGCATGTGACAGGGTTTGCAGTTGGTGGTGTTCCCGCTCAGCTCAGATTTACCCAGGCAGTATCACAGATGCCGGGCGCAGGCATTCCTTAGAAACGACATGATGAAAATAGTGGCTTCCTTTTTTCTTCTATTTATCTCTTTTTGGAGAGCATCTTTGAAGGCAATAACGGAGCCAGAAAATGGATGTTTGCAGTGACAAACTGAGTCAGTTAGCTTTAGCTGGAACAAATTGCCGTCTCCAACTTAGCAGGGCAAGCGCTGGCCCTGGGGAGAGCAGGCGAGCAGTGCTGGGAGGGTGTCTGCCCGTGTCTGCTTCCTCCACAGCATCAGTTTCTGACTTGTCGTCACTCAGGGCTGTGTCGTGACGAGAGCCCAGCGCTGCTGTGCCCTCCCAGGGAGGTGGTGACTCCAGTTCCCAGGCTCCGTCTGGGGACTCTAGCGGCAGGTGTCCTGTTTGTAGCCTATTTGATTATCATCACCTTTTTTTAGTAAGTCTTCTCCTAATGTGGCTGAGGCCAGATTCCTTGCTGAGCGCCTGTCCTGAAGAGTACAAGGAGGCCACAATAAGTCTGTAAATGACAGCAGGGATTTTTCTGACCCTGTTGTAGTTGACATGTCCTTGCTGGCAAGAACCTGGCAGGGATGGGAGAAGAGGGGTCCCTGAATTGAAGACACAAGGTAGAGTGGTCTATGTGCTGGCATCTTGTGAGTGTGGGCCCCAAGGAGCAGCGAAGGCTGGCTGGTGTTTTCATGGAGTCTTGGCAGAGCTGGCATGTCCATGTAACCTCTCGCTCTCTGCAGCGGGGGATGTCAGGCTGTCAGTGCATTTTGCTCACTGCTGATCTGCAGACCTTGTGCTGCAGACTTCATGGCTGGGCTTCTCTTCTGACCTGTGCCAGCAGTAGGAGGAGACCCATGAAATTGCTGGTTGCTTTCTCTTCTGTAAGTAGCAAGCACAGTAGAGCTGCGCATTTATGGGTGCAGGACCCATCCGTACCATGCAGGGGGGTGTGGGTCAGAGAGCCTGGTGCTTTGATGCGGTGTGGTGCTGGTAGCTGGCATTACTCCCGTGCTGTGTCTAAACATATTACACTGCGCATTCCTCCTGAGCCTCCTACCAGCATTGTCACCAAGTCAGAAGGCACAACTCGGATCCGCTGTTGCTCACTCACATTAGCCTGAGCCCCTTCTCTCCCTTTTCCAGCAGAAGGTCCCAGCCTTTATCCTCAACGCTGCTCCTTGCACTGGAGCAGTTCATGCACAGGCTGCTGCCAGGGACCCAGGTAGCACGGAGGGACCCATGAGTCGGTTGGTCTGCGGTTACTGCTTGTGTACCAGCATTGTCAGACAAACTGCTGGGGAGCTGCGTTTGTCTCCATGCCTGTTTGATTCTGCTGTCCTCCTTGTTGACAGCTCTCCATAGAGTTTAGTGATCTCATCATTGACTGCCTTCTCTGCACATGGATGCACTAAAGAATCGACCATGGTTGGATGGCTGAATATGAGGAGGGAGGGATGATACGCCTTTTGCAGAGGCAATTCATGCCTTGCAGATCTATTCATTTTCCAGAGGAGTCAACAAACATGTAGATAAGGTGATCCTGTTACTACATCGTGTTTTGATTGCCAAACAGCTTTTGATCAGATAAAGAAGCTCATAAGTCTCTTTGGTTGGATGGCCTCTTGTGGATTAATAACTAGACAATCAGGAAGGTGGGCATACAGCTTTCACAATGGAGAAAAGTCACTAGTGCAGTTAAACAGGAATCCATAATGTGGCCTGGGATGTTCAATATATTCCTAAATGACCAGAAAAAGGGTAGAGTACAGTAAGAGAGAGTGGTGATGACATATAGTTATTCAGGATAGTCGTTGTTAGAACTGACTGCGAAGACTGGCAGGAAGATGCCATGATAGCAAGCGACAGCATGATAAAATGGCAGATAAAAATTCATGTTGCTGACTGCAGGGTAATGCATGAGGGGGAGAAACACCACTAAAAATACGTACATAGTGACAGGCTCTAAATTAGCTGTTCTCACTCAGGCTTCGTTCTGGATAGTTCTCTTGAAAATGCCAGCCCATTATTTAGTGACAGTCAACAAAACTAATAAGATTTGGGGAGTTCTTGGGAATGAAATAAAGAAGAAAACAGGAAATGCCATTATATAGTTATTTGGATCTGTAAGAGCTTTTAGATACAGACAAGGAGTATCTTGAATATTTTGTGCAATTCGGCTCAGCCTGTATTAGAAGCAGTTCTCTAGAACTGAGAAAAGCCTGAGAAGGGTGATCAGGATGGTCTTGGAATATCTTCTGTACAGAGATGGAACATCTTCTGTACAGAGATAAGACCAAAGCTCTTAAGATTTGAAAATTATCATGGGAAGGGGTGATATGACAGAGGCTTATAAAATCCTAAGTGTCAGGGAAGTGGTGAACAGGGAATGAATCTCCTCTGTCTCTAAAAATACAAGAACTGAGGGGTAGCAAACAAAATAATGAGGTAGCAAGTTTAATCCAAAAGGAATTACTCTTTCATATAGCATGTAATTAAATTGACGTTCATAGCTAGGGGAGATAGCAGGTGCCAGAACTAAATGGGCTCAAAGTGATTAGACAAGTCTGTAGAAGAAAAGAGCATCAAGGACTATGAAATATGAGGATGCAGGCAGAGTTTGCCCTCGGGCTGCCTAAAGCAGGGAGTATGGGTACTGAAGGTGTTACATCTCTCTGCCTGATGCTTTTCCCCAAGCTATTGACCCCGGCAGGAGACGGGGTGCTGGGGTAGGTGGCCTTTGGCTTGGCTCCTCTTCCATCCAGCAGCTTGTCCACACCATCCTTGAGGTTTTCGCTGTGCTGACCTGACGGCAGAGGTAGCTGCGCTCTGCCGGGTTCCGAGAGACTGATGTAGGTTAGCTCGGTGTCTCCCAGGCGTAGCAACCTTTCACAAACCTGGCTTACTGTGGCAGTGCAAATGCACAGGTTTGGTAGCAAATCTGAAGGCAGGGCAGCCAGCAGAGGGAAGGACAAGGACGCTTGAGCAAGTGACCGTCATTCCCAGTCAGTGAGCAACGTGCAACGCATGAAAGGTCAGACGTGTGCGAGACAGAGCCGTGTCACCCTCCCTGTTTAGTGAGATTTTTCCAGCTGTTTCAACCTTTGGAAATAATATCTGCTTCTTTCACAAACCAGAGGGAATTGTTTCAGATGTGCTTTCAAAAAGCCAACATGTAGCTGTGTCAAACTCAAAAGGAATGTTTCGTGCTGCCGTAGTGCTTTGAGCCGTGTCTGCCTTCATTTCACCAATCTCCGGTGGCCCCTGCAAGCTCAGCAGCTCCTCAGAGCCAGAGCAAGCCCCTTGCTTTTGTTGAAGACTCACTTGGTTTCAAAAACCTGCAGAGAACAAGTCTGAGTGTAAAGGGCCTTGCCGAGGCAGAGGAAGGTGGTTTGCAGTGCCTTGGTCCATCTCCACATTGCAATGCAACAGCACCTCATTTTTTGTCTAAAACCAGTAGGTGGGAATGAAATCAATGTTTGCAAGTCTGTGACAGTCCAGGTTGTGCCAAAATGAGTCAGGTCACCCCAGGAAGTCAGTGGAAATGTATATATGGAAATGTATATATGAATGGGAAGCACAAGGTTGTTTTTCAGTAGAGTTTGAAGGGTGAAGACTGCAGCTTTTTATATTCTCATTAACATTCATACTGTAGCAGAACCTGTATGCCTCAGCTGGGAGATCCAAGCTCTGCTGTGCTGGATGCTGCTGGCCTAACAGTTCCTGCTCAGAGGAAACTTTAAGCTTAGAAGACAGTCAAAAAGAAAAAAAAAGTAAAGTGTGGGTAGTCCTAGGCAGAGGGAGTGAAACAGGGCAATAAATTACTCAACAACAGGAACAATAGGATGCTTTATTTTGGGCTATTGAGTAACCACTTACTTTATTAGCAAATGAAAGTTAAAAATGGTGTTCTCTCAGAACTGCTGGGTAAATGCGTGGCAATTATTATGTAATTACAGAGGAAAGTGCACCGTTTGTGCACGCTGAAGGAAAAGTGTTGCCAGGCAATCTAGAGATTGCAAGGTAATTTTAATGTAAGCATACATAATTGTTATGTAATTTGGGAGACTCAATAACCATGCAGCTGCTTGAAACTCGCAGTGGTCACAGCAGCGAATGCATCATTGCTAGTTGGGTTTTATTAAATTAAAGTTGCAAACTGGATTCCTGTGGGAGCCTGCAAGGAGTTAATCCGGGCCAGTGGACTGCTCTTGGTGCCAAATGGTACATGGTGAGTGGGAAGGGGCCGCAGGAGCCAAGCCGATGGGAAACGTGAGCTGACCTTTTAAGTGGTGGCACGCGGCTCACAGCCGCTGTGTGTCTGTGGGGACTGGACTCCACTCGTGACACTTGCCTGGGGTGGAGGCCTCCTGCGAGAGGGCTGGCTCTGGGGAGGAGTGTTTGGAAGAAAGCAATGGTCAGTGTGATGAGAGCAGAAACATCCCATGCCGGGTGGGAAGCCTGGCTTAGGCACGGTGGGAGGCAGGGACAGATGCCCTGGAGAGAGCCGAGAGCTCCCCCATCCAGGCAATGGCACAGTGTTGCCTTGCTTTGTCCACTGCTTTTGGCTGGGTTTGAGTTTAGTACATTTAATACCGAGAAGTGCACTTCGGTATGTGCATGGTCTCAGCCTCGTTCACTGAACAATGAAGAAACAGAGGCAGGTTCAAGGTCTGAAAGCCTGGGAGATCTGTCCCCGAACTGCTGGGAAAATATTTTAAGCTTAAGTGTGGTAATATTACTGGTTCACCTGTTCTGTTTTCATATGCCTGTCTTAAACCCGGGCTCTGTTGCGCAGACTACTTCAGGAGCCATTTAAGCACATGCAAACTTTAATTCCCATCCTCGTGACATGGGCCTTACGAAGGAAAGTGCTTTTGCTCCCACTTGCAAGACTTCCCCAGCACTGATGGCATTGCACGCACACCCTCGTGAACTGGGGAGGCAGGCTGTCTGCTTGTTGTAAGTGCCACTGGAGTGGTAATTTCAGAATGTACTTCAGTGCTTCGGATGGAAAAGTTTTGCTGGATTATTTGTCATTAACTAAAGCATGTGCTTAAGTGTCTCTCTGAATTGGGGATATGTGCAATTACCTTCCTTTCCACTTGTAACTTCCCTCTAGTAGTGCTTGTCTGGGGTTATTTAAGCTTCGGTCTCCCTTGTAGTAAGGCAAACATTGCTTTCCCAATGATACTCGGCAGAAATAGATATGTTGGATAGCGAATAGTCACCGAAGGAGTTAGCAGCCGCAGCAGGAGTCAGTCCTGAAAGCCGGGAGGTGACTACGTGCTCCCCTGCAGAGCCAGGCAGCTGCGGGTCAGCCCAGGGTGCCTTGCAGTGCCGGCCAGGCGGGCATCCAGCCGTGCACCCTGCAGCATGCCTTCCAGCACCCTGAGATCGGGGCTCAGGCATTTCCTCGGCCAAAGGCTGTGTCTTTAGCTAATAGCCTCTGATACTGTTCCATTCATTTGCCCAATCCCTTCTAACTTGTGTAGATCTTCATTGTCTGCTACCTCCTACTTACCTACTGTGGGGAGCAGTTCCCATTCGGGGTTGAGTCTGATCCTGCAGGTTTCAGCTGATGCCAGGAGTGACTTAGGAACAATTATGCCCTCTCTATGCCACCCCTGGTTTATAGACCTCAATCACATCTTACTTCAGGGGTGGCTTTTCAAGGCTGCAGAGTCCTCGTCTGTGCCAAGTGTCCTTCCACCCCTTTGACCATCCGTTAGAAAAAGCTAGCAGCCCTGGAGCCCCCCCAAGTCTTATTAATTGAGGACAGAACAGTATTTCAGAGTTGTCTTCTACAGTAAATGTGGCTGAAAATACTTACTGCAGGAGTTGACATATCCCTCCCCCCAACAAAGCCTACAGGTTTGCTGGACAAAGACAGATATTCTGCTGTTTTACTTCAGATGTCTTGGATATCTGATATCCTGATACCTGAACACAGGTTTGACTCCTTGAAGGCAGTAAAATTTCCTTCTGGATTGACTCAGTGGTGACTTATATTTAATAACTGCACAGTATAAATGGGTTTGCTGCGTGAAGGTGAATTTGGTGTCATGCCAGTTTGCTTTGGCAGATGAACAGTGGAAACCAGTACCAGGTGAAACGTGTAATGGGAGGATTTTCTTCCAGTGTCAGGTTGCTGTCTGCTGGCCAGAAATGTTTTCCTTATTGTGAGCAGATGTTTGGTTCAACACAAGAAGTAGATACCTTAAACTCTTCTCCAGTGGCGGGAGCCGCAGGAGAGGTTGTGAGAGAGAAGCGTACTCCATCAAAAGCCATGAGGGATATGCCAGGCAGGTATCCCGGTTTGGTTTTAGGATTGGGATACAAGTAGCTTCATTTAGGAGGAGCCTAAGTAAGGAATAAGAATAAGTAAACGAAAGATCTGTCTAAGCAGGTAGCCTGGCTGTGACACTAGCCAGGAGCAGACTCTTAGCGCAGAACACGCACGCAAGCTTGACCCAGGGGAAAACCCTGCCGACTTGCACAGTCAAGATGAAGCACAGCGGCTGTTCCTTCTGCTGTTTAGCTGCAAGCTCAGTATTTTATCTGGCTCATGAAAAGCTGAAACAATTGCTGCCAGTGTAGCTGAAAGGAAGAAAAAACATTATTTCCTGCATTCTCTGTAGAAAATGCACAATTTCCTCACTGCAACTGTGTCGAGGGAAAATAAGGGTGTCAGTTCTGGTCCCCCTCCTCAGAGGAATGCTTGTCTCACCTGAATGAGCTATTGGGTTGAAGGGAGGGTCATGACACGCAGCTAAAGCTGTTGGGAAGTTCCCTTTCCAGCAGCAGTTCCCTGCAGGGCACCTGTATGAATGCCTGCGATGCTCTGGAGCCCTGCACGCTAAGCCTGGAGCAATTACAAAGTGCCTGACGTGTGCAGATCAAAGCTGGCTTTTCTGAGATAAGACTTAATCTACTTGATCATCAATATGCGAGTATAATTTCCATTATCTTAAGAGGAAATTTAAGTAAACAAATCAACAGCTGAGTCAACACGGCTTGTCTATTCTGAAGAATATCTACTGCAACGTAAGCCTGGGGTAGGCGCTCTCCAGCATCAGTGGTGTAGATGGGTTTGATCTGGTTTGGCTCTTGGCAGAGGGGAGTTCCTCAGACCTCGTGTTGGCGTGGGCCAGCAGAGCTGGGACACCAGTCTGTGATGGAGCTGCTGCCTGCTCTCCTGTGACTCCCAGCGAGCTACTTGATCCATCTGTGCCTCCGTTCCCATGTGTGGAATGAAGACCTGCTCCTTCCCTGCTCCTGCCTCTTGCCTGCACAAGTTCAGAGCCCCTCAAAACAGAGCATGTTGAGGTGGGGACTCTCAACTGCAACTACAGCTGCAAGGTGCTGGGTGTTATAAACGACACCACCAGGAGAAGAGGGGCTGGCTTGTGTTTTATCACTTGCAGAGCTCTATTTAGATGATAAAAAAAAAAAAACCACCTTTCACGTAGCTGCAAGTGTTGCTGGTACTGATCGATGAGGACTTTGTATAAGAGTGAGAGTAATTAGCTGGTGGAGCAGATCAGAGAGATGTGTTAGCCTCTTAAGAAAGGTCAGGCAGTTTGATTTTTGTTGTTGTTTGATGCAGTTACGTGGGTGCTTGGGGTTAGACGCATCCCATGGCACAGACGGTGCAGGTTGCTTTGGCAGTACTTGCTGCACGTACCCTGCTCCCCACTTTCCCAGTGGTCCCTTGAGCATTGGCACGTGTGTAGCTGTGGCAGCGCGCTCTGCGTGTCCTCGTGGTGTGCTCACATGGGTTGGAGGACAGGTGTAGAAAGGCAGCCTTTGGCAAGGCTGCCTCTCCTTCCTCTTCCCCGTTGCTTCCTACCAGCAGTATCCCATACTTTATCCCTTCTGCCGGGAGCACGGTGGGCAACAGGGTGCTGAAGATGGAGCACAAATGGAATCTGGACTCTTCCAAAGGACTGGGAAGTGCTGGGTGTTGGGATCCTCCTTTGTAAAACCTGGGCTTAAGCAATATATTCAAGTGGCAGAGATTTGATGGATGCAGCAAGAAAGTGGCGAAATAGTGAACAGAGTTGAGAAAATCAGAGCTGGGATCCTCGCCCCAGCTGCTGCAGGAAAGCCCTGCAACGAGCTGAGCATGGGAAGGAAGGTGTTCCGCTTGCACAGCCCACTACATCTGTGTGCTCCGGCTCTTCCTCAGCGGGGCATTGCGGACAAGTACAGAGGCTTGCTTCAAAGAGCAGCCTTCTGTTTTAAGCTCTGGATGGTGGTGCAGCAGTTTCCTTGGGAGGTTGTTAAATCATTTCTTTGTTACAGGGGTGATGTGAGAGTAATACTAAGCAGACTCTGCAGTAGCACCATATGGATTGCTTTTGCCCTTGAATGGGAATGGGATTCTGTTTTTAATCAAGTATAATTCAGCATCAGCCTCAGTAAATAGCAGGATGTGTCAGTGCATTGCAAAGTTTTACATGTATAATTTTTAAATGGGCTTTTAGTAAGTTGGTATTAACCTGCTGGAGCGCTAAGGTTTCCAGAAGGGAATGCAGTGAAAGGCACCTTTTTAAAAGGACCAAGGAACAATCTCTTTTTCTAGCACTCCTATCTCTGCTCCCTCTTGGTCTTCACCGGCTGTTAATCGAGACAGACAGTTCCCAGGCGTTTGCTTCCGAATGAAAAGGAAAGCCTATTTAGTCTCCGAATAGCCTGCGGTATCTGGAAACAAGGAGCACTTGTGAAATGAGTTGCGTCTTGCGAAAAAAGCTGGCTTGTCCCACCGAAGGCAGCCAAGGGACTGAACAGAAAGAAATGATGTGCTCAGCAGGGCTTTGCTAACGAGCAGTGGTGGAGCAGGGAGGCAGAGCGGCAGGAGACCTGCGGAGAGCCCAGGCAGAGCCGTGTGCTGCGCGCACAGACAGGAGCCGCCTGGCCCAGCAGCAGAGATCCTCCCCAAAATCTGCCCTTTCTCCAGCCCCATCTACTGTACCACAGCCACTGAAGAGTCATCCCTGCCTGAACGCCGCTTTGCGATAGGAGTGCTGCAGGATCTCTAAGCCACAGCAGAGTTTACAGCCGTGATGCTCCAGGACCTCAGCCCTGCCCCATACCTTCCCGAGCGACTGGGGTACAGCCGAAGGGTGAGATCCTCCAGGGACAATGCGCACGCTAACAGCAGCGGTGATATGTGGAGTACTGGCTTTCTGCTAGAGTTTCATTTTGTAGTTATTGAAGTCCTTTGGCTCTGGCCATTGCAAGCTTAGTTCTGCAGGGACGCTGACCCCAGTTCAGAGGCACGTAAGCCTATGCTTTCTTTTAATACCATTCCCACATCATGCGCTGGCTTTTCACAGAGATGATGTTCAGCATGTGCCAAAGCGGTGTCCTAAATGGGCATGTTTTGTGATCTGGAAGTACAAACTAGCTGCTCGTTCCCTGGACACTCGGCACCCAGAGTGTTTGCAGGCTCAGTGGCATCTGGAGTACCACCAGGTAGCTGTGACAGCCTCTTGGCATTAAAGAGATGCTGTCTTATTGTCTGAGGTGAGAAACCATGTTTGTGGTGCTGATGAAGTTATGGGAGAAGTGGCTGCAGACTGCCTGAAACTGCTGAAAGGATATGAGTAATCCAGCTGTGCCGCTGGAGAGGCTCTCAGAGAATCTGTCCTGGGACAAGATCTGCTGTAAGGACCAGCTGCAAGGTCATGGGCAGCTTTTCACGAAGCTCCGGGTGCTTTTTTCTGCCCCTGTTGGGAAGGTGTGAAAGCGGGAGAAGCAGGCAGCCCCAGCACAGCGCATCCCACATCCACGTTGCTCTGAGAAAATCTGGATTCCTCTGTTTCATACCTGAACACCCAAACCACTGTATCAATACTGCTAATACCAACTGAGTTAAAATACATCGTAATGAAGAAACAAAACAAAGCTCTGAAAAGCCATATTCTCAAGGAGACCTTTTATTTTGGGTAGTTGTTTCATGTGGGCTCGAATTTGAACACCCAAGTACAGGTTCATCCCAGCTGCTATAAGCAGTAGGTGCAGTGTACTTGCTAGATGCTCTGCCCGAAATCGAGAGAGACAGAAGAAGATGGTCCTTTCCCAACTGTTGCTCGCACCCTGAGTGCTCTGAATCCTCCTCTGAGGTTGTATCTCTCCACCACATAGCATCAGCCTTCAGCAGGCTTTTCTTAGGTGCCTGCACTCCATGCCCAATGTCAGGAGACAGTCTAGACTTCTAGGCATGATTTCCCTTGTTTCTGAGCACCCCGGGGCTCTAGGGCTTGACTAAGTCCAACTTCAGGTGTGCCCAGTCAGGCTTTCTAACACAAGTTGTGATGGAAATGTAGTACATGTGCCCTCACCTGTTGTACCTGCTTCATTCATGGGGTGGCTGTGAGGTTTAGCAAACAAGTATTTCTAACGCGCTTTGGGATCTTTGCCTAGATGATGCTCTAGAAATCCATGGGATTGTTATTCAGATGCAAATAGGCCTGAAATACTGTTACCTTTCTGCTGAAGGATGGGTCTAATAAAACCGAATTTAACGGAGCACTGCACAATCAGACTTTCTCCTAAGGGCTCTGTAGTATCTTACATTGTTTCATTTTCATTATGAAGAGGTATTGATCTATTCTTTGAATCGTGTCTATCAGCACAGAAAGTGGAGAGCGTCTTGGAGCCCAGGGAAGTTGTTCCAGTGAGCTGCTGACCTCTGCCTTTAGACCAAAATCCTTTCCAGGCAAAAGCAACAAGTGGAACCGTTTTGTCAATTTGTCAAAGCAGCTTCAGTAAAGTGCTCTGCTCTGGCTGTCTCACCAATTTTAACCTTGGGAGGCATGCAGACAGGTACGTTTGCATGGGAATGAGTGTTTTTCGGCTGTTGATGTCCACCTTGTGTGTGGCACATGGGGCCTGGGAGGGGAGCACCGATGGGGTGGTCCTTCCCAAGGCTGCATGCATCCAGCGCCCACGTCCCCGTGGCTGGCCGGCGTGGATCTCGGGGCAGTCTCGCCAGGGCTGACGTCTGCCTGCTTTGTGACTGTTTCTGTAATGTCGGAAGCAAAAAACCCAATGCCTCCTTGTGGCCAGTCTCTTTGAGCAGGACACAGAGTAGCTGAAAGTGCCTTCTGGAAGGCACAGACTCAGCTTAGGGGTTCCCAGTTCTCCATGGAGCGAGCTAAGGGGAGATCATGGATTGCTTTAAAAGAAAATCCCCAAACCCTCATGGAGCAAGTTTAGGTGTGACGATACAGATACTTTGTTTATGTTCCTTTAATGCACATTTGGGATTTTATTTATGTTGAAAGTACTTTTCCTTCTGTGCTCTGCCTGACGCAGCCCTGCTCCTGTTTGCTAGCGGCTGTGTCACAGTGTGTCCTTAGTCCCAAGGACAGGATGAGTGTTTTGTTTCTGGGACCTCTGGTCCTGGCTCAGTGACATTCAATAGCAATCCTAACGAAGCTGTCTTTCCTACCTGCTGCTCTTGTGTCTGCAGAGGGAAGGAACTTGCTCCCAGGTGCTTCAGGCTGGTGAAATTAGAGGGTTAATTTGTGCTGGTGATTGTGTTTAACTGACTGTGGCTGTCACCTGCTCCCCTTGGGTGGCTCCACGGGTTGTGTGTTGTCCCTTCTGTACAGTCATTAGCAGTCTAGAGGGTATCATTAGTGGTAGGCTTTTATTTCTAAGATGCTTAGCTCTCCCTCTGGAGTTCTGTGGGCATAACACCATTTTTTCCTCTGCGTGTTGTGCTGGAAATGCAGATCACGCTGGTTTAATGAGTACCTTTCCTGCAAGACAGCTGTCCCTGGGCTCCTTTCACAGTGTGTGGCAGCGATGCTTGTGTCACCGCAGGCCCATCCCGCCGCTTGGCCGGTCAGCCTTTGGCCAGCCCTGCTGAATTAATTGTTCCCTGTCCTCCTCCCTGCAATGCGTTATCTGCAAGAGATCTGGACTTGCGGCAGAAGTTGGTGGGTTGGAAGGTATTTCTGCACTTAGTGATGTTGGTGTCCTGCAGATGAGCAGTCCTGCTTCCTTTCTGCAGCTTTCAGATAAGCCAGTTTTTTTCTATTGCCCACAAGTGGACTTGGGAATGATTTTGGGGGAATCTTTTACTCTTTGTTCTGCAGCCCTGTATTGTATTGAACTGTACCAATGGCAAGACACAGCACTGGAGAGAATAAGACTGCATTTTGAAGCCTGAAGCCTGTTTTGGATGGCTGTGTGGGGGAGGATACCCACAGCAGCTGGCAGACTGGGATTTTAAGAACTGTGCATTTTCAGAGCAGAAAAGGGATTTGAGGTTGCCTTCATCAGGTTAGCCGCTCCACACCAAATCATTTCTTGGCAGACGTGAGCTCTTACTCTTACAGTTTTTGTAGCTGTGATGGAGCCTCGTTCATTCACGCCAGCTGGTGCTCGGTGCACAATTCCTGTCCCTTGTCCTTCTTCGTGGCTATTGCCTCTGCACAAGGCAGCTAGACAGGGGAGAGGATCTGCAGATGGCATAAGTCTTTTGAGCCAGCTAGCACAAGACTTTCATTACTGTCACCCAAACAGCATGGCAAAGCAGCACGGCGCATGGGTTGGACACTGCTCCCAGCACTGCCACTCCTGACCTGGCCAGCCACTTCCCCTCTGTGCCCATCTCCTTCCCGTCCCAGTTTGTTATTTAAACCGTGTGCCAGGTTTGCAGAAGCACCTGGCTGACGCTGCATTGCAAAGCTCTGGGACGTGTCAGGCACACTTCTGAACGCGCAGCCTGTGCTCCTCTGCCCCGCAGGCACTTGTGCTAATTTTCTTCTCTGACCTCAAGGTCAGAGACTGTCACTGTCCCTAGCGCTCAGGTCAAGCACATGGATGTTCTGGTCTGGGAGGTGCAAATGTTCATTGACCCTAGTGTTTGATGGCTTTAATTTTTGCAAAGGATGTGTTTCTTATTTCTTTGTTCAACATTCTTGTTCTTCCTGTGCCTAACAGCCAGCAGTGCCCAGACCTGCTGGGTCCCAGGCTGAGATGGGCATTGAACAAACACAGAGCATTTGGCAAACTCTACTTTTATTAGATTGCGCAAGGGCAGGGAATGTGTCTTACAAGATAAATAGTTATTTGATATGGGAATTGGTTTGTAGTTTTGTTTTGTTTTTTTTACTTTCCTGTACAGAAGAAATAATAAAAAAGCCTAGAGTACCTGCTTGCCTAGTGTAACTCCCTCAATTTTCAGACTTAGCTCCAGGGATGTACTTGTATCGCCCACGTATATTTGTGGCCTGTATTTTTTTTTTTAGAGACATGGGGAATCTTAGCCTTGTGGTATCAGGCATCATATACCAGACACCTGCATGAAAGGCAGCTCATCATCTCCTGAAGGGAAACTTCACTCCCCCCTCACTTTTTTTTTTTGCTCTCCCTATATTACCATAATGAAATGTCAGCTTGCCACCAGCTCTGCTGCGAAGCAGATGTCTCCTCGTAATTACTGTTGTTGCAGGGTTTTCAGTGTTTATCCTGACTGTCGAGCCGGGCTGTTACAGCATTAACTGGCTCACATCACAGCGTGGCCATGCAGTTGCTGCACATCTGGAAGAGGATGTCAGTGCCAGTGCTCTCCAGCGAGCTTGTGTCTGCTGGGTCTGCAGATCAGCTCTTTAACGTGCCAAGGACAGCATCCCCTGGCAGTGCTTTAAACTAAGGAGAGGTCCTTGCAGAAAAAGTATCTGCAAGTGTGACTTCCCCTCCCCAGACACAGCCTACTGGAAAGATGGCTTGAAAAGTTACGTGAAGTTTGTTCTTTCTTGGTCCTAAAACACAAGCTGGGATGCTCCTTGGGGGCTGCCTTTGTGGCAATGTGTTGACCAGGTTTGTAAAGCAGGAAAGAGTTAAACCAGCATTTTCCCCCACCCAATTGCATGTTTCCTGGAGATATGAAAAGTGCTCATGGGGAGGTATGAAAACAAACATGCTCCATTTGCAAGAAGGAAATGTGAAAAATGGTGGTTGGGGCTGGGGGAGGAGGGAGGACGAGGGGTGCTGTTCCCGTGGGAAGGGCAGTAAAGACTTAAAGGATTTCCTCTCCTGTTCGGTAAAATCGCTTAGGTTTTCTACAGTTCTCCTTTTGGGGTCATTTTGTGTTCTAAAACTTGTTTTATTGATTTTTAAATTTGTTCTCCAAGTTCCTGAGAAGTCAGCCACTTTCCTACAACTCTGCTGCTGCTTTCACTCAGTGGCACGGAAATGCCTTTCTTGCAACTGCAACATTGCTTCCCAGATAGCTTGTAACGAGAGGGATTTTTGTTTGGTTTTAGTGCATCTCAGCCTCCAAGCTCTTTGCAAGGGTTTCTTTCATTTTGGATGTACGAGCACTTCAGCTGGGGCCCACAGTTGGCCTTGCGGAGCTGGGACAGAGCTGGAGTCTTTGCTGCAGCCTCGTGGAGCGAAGGGCTACATGTAGGAGCAGCCTTTGCTCTGAAGGACTGCGTGGCAGAGGTTTGGCCACGGCTCGGGGTGCGGAAGTGGTCAGAGTAGCTGGCAGCTTTGGGGATTTGGGGTGATGCAGAACAAGTTGAGGTCGTTTCTCTGGGTCCAGTTGCAAAGCATGGCTAGAGAGAGAGTGCTTTTTCATGAGCGCTGGCACCAACCAGCTGGTCATTTCTCCCTGGTCAGAGTTATCTTCTGAGTTGGAAATACCCATTGATTTCTGAGCTGTTGGCTAGACTTGGTGCTCAGCTGCTAGTTGTCTTATTTTGCCTAAATATCTCCTCTGGGCTTGTTTCATTCTGCCTGTGCTTCTGCCCCTTTTGATTAGCTTTATGGCACTGCAGTTTCAAAATAAATTAAAAATTAACCTCTTTATTTGGATCCCATAAACCTTTAATACAGCGAGTTGCCCAATCCATCAGCTAGTCTGATGAGGTCGAACAAATCTGTAAGACTTGACTGATTTCCTTCTCTAACAGCTCTGCTCGGTCCCGCTGGTTGGGCTGTTTCTGGGTTCATGTCCTTTCTTTGCATAATTACTGGTGACAGATGTATTTCCGAGTGTTGCACTCCGGTGTACATCCCAGTGAGGCACTGAAAAGGAATAGCTATAGGAAATGGCACTTCTACTAGATTATATTGCATATCCAGCAATATCCAGCAATCCAGTTTTGAGTGGGGTGTCTGAGCTTGCACCTTTATTTTCATCCTCCTGGAAAGGTTACCCTTGGGTGTGTTGGGTGCTGTGACAGACCATGCTCCTGGTTTTGATTTTTTTTTTTTTTTTTTTTAAAAGTGCACTACCAGAAGATCATTCACCGGGATATCAAGCCTTCCAACTTACTCTTAGGAGATGATGGGCACGTCAAAATCGCTGATTTTGGAGTCAGCAATCAATTTGAAGGGAATGATGCCCAGCTTTCCAGCACGGCAGGGACACCAGCCTTCATGGCACCAGAGGCCATTTCAGACACTGGCAAAAGTTTCAGTGGAAAGGTAGGTCTTTGCTCACAGCTGATGTCTCCTGGGACCCCCAGGCATGGCACAAAGGGCAGCACCACACCTGCATCCTTTGCGTGTTGCCCACCCAGGGATTGGGGTGGTTATTGAGTAAAACCGAAGCTCTAATTCTGTATTCCAGTCCAGGCAAAACTTACATTGGTTGTTCTGTGCAGCGTGCAGGCAGACTTTGCAGTGCATCCCTGCCCAGACAGGAGCATGTTAGAACCCTTTCCCTGCCCAAAGGGAAAGGAGGAAACTCTTGATTGCCTTCCAAAATAATCAAGAGGCACAGGGGGCTGCTGGGCATCGAGGTCATGTCTTGATCCCCTGAAAGCGAGGGGCACTGCCAAGCTGATGCAGATGTGGGGATAAGGTCTAGTGGGTTTTTTTTGCCTGGAAGAAGACTTTTGAGGTTTGGCTCCTCTTTGATGTTCAGCCTTGAATGGTGTCATCTCCTGTAAGAAGGGACTGCTTGCTGGTCACTGCGCTCCACAGCAAGGACAAGGGTGGCAGCGTCTGGCCCAGCACAGTCCTCCTTCCCCAGGCGTGCTACAGACGCCTTTAGGAGCCCAACTTCAGCTGGGCACAATAAAATAGAAAATATTAAATGCACACAAATAATGTTCTGTGAGTCGGTGGGAAAATCCAGCTCATTCAAATCATCTGTGTTGCATCTCATTTACTGCCGGTACATGCTTTCTTTCAGGCACTTGATGTATGGGCCATGGGAATTACCCTGTACTGCTTTGTTTATGGGAAGGTAAGCTGGCTTTCAGATGCTGGAGCCCTGCATGGGAATGTCTGCCCGCCTGGCTTTTGACTTCATTCCTTTCCAAATAAAGGCAAATATTAGAAGCAAAGGCCTACCTTCTACAAGCTCCTGTTTTCCCAAAGCACCCTGCGGATGAGAAGGGACTGATGTGATCTATGAAAAGGATGGTTTCTAGAGCTGGCCCCTGTGCTCAGAGCAGTTGTTTGTGCTACAAACCCAGAGCAGCGTCAGCAGCACCAACAGCGGTTTGTCGGGGGTTTATCCGTATTGCCTGTGTTCAGAAACAAGCCAGGTAGAGCATGGAGAGAGGCACAGGTGTGATCCCAAGCTACTGCAGTGCTCTGTCTGCCAGAGCTGAGCTGGGCCAGATGGAGACCACTTTGGCAGAGCCAGCTCTTCAGAGCTGCCTTCTGCAAACTCCGTATGCTGTCATGGCTTTTCCCTCCCCTGTGGCCAGAAGCCCCTCGTCCCACCCATGTTCTCCCACGGCGAGCAGTACTTGCAGTCTGTGTGTGCAAGTATGTTACCTGAACCTCCTGTCCAAGCACGGACCACTGCAGATCCCACCACACAGGCATAAGGCGTCCAGCTCAGGGGTAAGAAGTGGCTGGGGGAGATGGCAGAGGCAGAACCATCTCCATTGCTGGTGTGATATTGCTGAGTTAAGTCAGGATGGAAAATATTCTCTGGCCTGTGTCTATAATGATGTCTCATTTGGGGCCAAATCCTCAGGTGATGGGGTATAACCTTGATTTTATATTCTGGTATAACCTCGTGGTGATACTACTTTCCTATGTGGCAAGCACTGGGGTAAAGAAAGAGGGAATATAAAGACAAGTACAGACATTTGTTTGTTCCATGTGACCCTGTATAGTAAATATTGTACATTTTGTACCTATTTTATATTTCATAATTTAATCTGGCCAGGCAGGCTGCGACAGGGCCCACCAGCAGCCCACAGCCCACTAAAACAAGTGTACCTGCTCCTTCAGTTTTGATGCAGATGTTCGTAGGGCCTGCGAATATGCTGCTCCTGCATCTCCCACAGTATTCACCGTGGCTTAGTTAACCTCCTGTCAGTCCTGCCTGCCCTGCTAGGGGGGAAGAGCCAGAATCTACGTCTAAATTAATCCAGTATAAAAAGCTGTGCTGGAGAAAAATATGAATCCATATATCTGAATTTACAGTGGAAAGCCAGGTGTTTTAATAGTATACCTAGCTCCAAATGATGCTTGTCACAAAGGGACCTCAAAGCAGTGATACAAGCCAGGTGATATCAGAATATCCACTTTGCAGGTAGAAAAAGTGGACCAGAGAAAAGAAAAATTAGTAGTTCATGGCCACCTGGTAGGCTGGATAGAGGGGGGGGTAGGCTGGATAGAGGGGGGTATCCCAATCCAGTTCTGTATTCCTTAGGTCCCTCTGCTGTTCTTCTGCATTTATTATGCAATAAGGAATAAATTAATTTATTGTGTGGGGAGATCTTATTTATTTCCACCTCTGTGTAAAATTGAGAGAGTGCGCAGAGAGTGTACTTCTGTCATGTGAATGACAAACGCCTAAGCAGTGCCAAGATCTCCGACAACTGGAAAATCTTCTGTTTGTTTTACAGTGCCCTTTTATAGATGAATATATCCTGGGTCTTCATAACAGGATCAAGAACAAGCCTGTAGAGTTCCCAGAAGAGTGAGTAAACTTTCCTCAGCTACTGTAAATAAAGTTTAGTCTTCAGCGTTATTTACTGTGCAGCATAAATGCCGGTAGGTCACCATGGAGGGACAGACAAGGGTGGGTGAGGTGCTTTGCGTTCTCCTGGGTCCTTCACATGGGTTTTGTGGTGATGTTGCTGTTGAGGCATTACAGCTGCCTCTGCTGCTCCTGTGTCCACGTTGTGCAGATAAGAACTAAAGAAATGGCTCTTGAAATCCTTGGAAGCGGAGGGATTTCAGTATGGGTCTAGTAAGTTCTGCCCCAGCTACTTGACCCTGGAGGTGCTGGAAGCATGGCTTGGTTGGGGTTTGGTGTTTCTCCCTTGTGGTAGCCGCTGGAATGATTCAGTGTATTAGTTTTCAAAAGCAATGTGGTTTACAGGCCTCGGTCTCAGTCTGAGTGAACACATGCCACTTCCATGGACTTACCTTGGAGCTGGGGGAAGTGTCCGATGGAAGGAGGCTTGTCCTGAGATATGCAACCACAGCTTGGTGCGTCCCCACTCCTCTGCCTCTTCCAACACACTCTGGGAAAATATGGGTTTGTCTTGTGTACTGGCAGACTGGGGATAGTTTTGAAAAAAAAACAAAACAAAACAAAATTAATTTACCCATTTGCTATTGAGAGGCTACCCCCCGCCCGCCGCTTTGGTCAGTGAGGGAAACCTACGTTGGCCACAGTCAGAGCTGCGTGGTGGAGACCACTGGGCTGTGTTGGGTGGGATGGCACTGCACCGTCAGCGCGTCCTCTAACCCACAACAGTGCGCTTGGCCGTGAGGGGGGGCGAGCCGAGGCCGCTTGCGTGCCATTTGAGCAGAGGGAAGTTCAGCGCCGAGGCGGTGAGCGTTTGTGGTCTTGTCCGATGCGCCTGGCCGGAGATGGTCACACTTGACGTGTGCTGTCTCTGCCACCAAGCCACCTTGCCTTTCCCTTCGTGTATTGGCCGCTCCTCGGTATTTCCTCCATCTTCAGGCCTCTGGTGACTTTCTGTTGGTGATTAATTTGTTTCTCCTGGTTGCTATCAGATGAAGTAGCCAAAGCTGGACTCCTTATCTGCTTTCCCAAATGAGCACAGTAGTCAGGCAGAGAATTTTTGACCTTCTTGACCCAATTGTTCATTCTAATAAAAACTTAGAGATAAAATGACTTGATTTAAAACAGGCATGAAGAAATTATAACTCTAAGGAAAGGCACATCTGATATCAGAGAGGAAGGGAGGGATGTTGTCAGGCAGCCCACGATATGTGCATGTATCCACCATCTATTACATGAATTATTTGTGAGATGCTCACTGAATTTTTGGAGACGTACAGCGAAGGGCCGGACCTCTGTCTTGGCAGTCCCGGGCTTCCTTCTGAGTCTGAAGAAAGCAATGGGTGCTCAGGCTGTCCTATTTTAGACATCTGCTTTCGATGGGATGACTCAGGCTCCGCGGGCTGTATTAATTCCTCTCCATTGACTATGAAGCACAGCCACTGCAGATAGCTCAGACGGAGCCTTCTCTGCTCAGGCTGAGGGAGCCCCCACCGAGGACTGTGTGGAGCACACCTCCTGCGGACCTGCGGCCACAAGGTCAGGCCACTTGTTTGATGGCAAACACAGGCCCCAGTTGCGGAGCAACTCTGGCAAGCCAGCCCTGTGCCGTTGGTGAGTTTTTACAGCTAACCAGGCTTCAGGCATTAAAAGCACAAAGGCTGGTCATGCCACATTGCCGTGTTCCCACCGGTTGCTCTGCAGTTGGGGTAGGACTTCGTCTTGACAGCACTGCAGCCAAAAAAAAAGTAGTTTGTTTCCCTGGCATGGTCTCTCTGCTTGCTTGCGTCCTGGCAAAATGCCTGTCCTCTCAGCCATCATGTATTTGGGTTAGCAGTCAGCTTACAAGTGACTGTTCCCATCTGTCTCTGCAGTAAGTTATTAACATTTAATGGGCTAACTGGGTTGTGCTAAGAACCTTTTCTTCATTCAGACGTTTCCTTCAGCGATAATTCGGCTGCATGATTTATTTGGATTTCTTGGTGACCTGCTCTCCCAGTCTAAAAAAAGCTGCACCCCTCGTTAGGTTGTTGGAGGAGCAGAGAGTTACTGGGTGTTGACAGCTGCCTAAACTACATCTATTTGTTAGATAAAGGCAGTAACAGAGACGCACATAAAGCTGGAATTCACTGGACTGGATCCACCCTGACCTCCCACAGAATTAGCACCTCGCTACAGTTAGGAATATTTTGGTTTCAATTTATTTCACCATGGCTACAAAAGACACATTCATGTTTGCAGACAGTCCATGGAAACTCATTGCCTGTTTCCTGACAACCTTTAGGACAGAGATGGAGCTGACTGTACCAGCATCGTTGTCCCTTCCCTTCCCTTAGAGACGCTGGGATAAATATTTATTGCTCTGGAGTTCTCCTTCATGCCACTGAGTCCTTGGCGTGACGCGAGGTAAATGGAGTTGACTCACACCCTGATGATCCTGGCATGATTAAAAAGCAAGCTGGAGAAGTTTCTGTCCAGACATGTATTAAGAGAGCCAGAAGCTCTGCATAGTCTCTCCTGGTGGAGAGCTGAAGTCCAGGACAATGTTCTCTGACCTGCGGGCACCCTGTAAAATGATTATGGTGCTGGCAGCCCTCCCAAATGGGTGCTGAGCTCTGTGATGCTTGGCATTTTCCTGAGAGCTGTTCCAGGACCACGACTGTGAGAAATTCCAGATAGCGCAGGCTTTTCAGATGAAAAATGCCATTGGGTACAACACGCACCATGGCAGAACGGAGAGAAGGAAAAACAGAGGCAGGGTGATGCGGTTACCTGGCTGTTACCCACCTGAAACTTTGTGATCCTGTTTACAGGGCTTTTCCTTATGACATTAATCCTGTGTTGTATAGAAATCAGTCTCATGCCCAGAAATGTTAAGTGATTATATATTCTATTTCTTGTATTTTAAATAAAGCCGTTGCCAGTTTGGCACAGATCTGATGTTAAGTATTTTAAAAACACCATCTCACCTGCATCTCAGTGTCATCCTCCCTTAGGAGTCCGTTTATTCTGACCTGCTAAATGCACTGTCACTCCCCGTAGCTGTTCCTCTGTGCCGGGAGCTCATCTCAAGAGCAGCAGAGTTCTTCCCATTCCCACCTAAATTGTTACCTGCCGTGCAGCCTAGGCAGTGGGAAGTCTCTGAGGACTCATCCTGCCATTCCCCTTGTCTGGGCCATATTGCCTGTGTACTGCAGACCCTTGATGCAACTCTGAAAATGTTCAGACTTTAAACTGAACCCACTTTCTGCCCTTTCCCACTGAACGAGCAGTGTTTCCTTGTGGTTGTTTGTTAAAGATCTCATAACCAAAGTCCACATAAAGTATTCATAAATTATTAAAGAGCAGCCCTGTTTTCATCAGACTAAAATATCCCTTTCTCTGATATGGTCTTCATTTAGATTTATGATAGTTTATTCCCTCCTCTGCTTGGGGAGGGTGCAGAAGAGGCGGGTACAGCACCTTGTCCTGGGGAGTGGTGACACTTTATGTTGCCAAATCCCATTTCCGTGCAGAAACGTAGCTCCTCGAAAGTCATTTGTGACACAGACTTTCAACTGCCTAGCACAATTCTGTCATACGCTGGCATTTTATTTCAGTAGCACTTTGATCATGCAGATCAAGTGTGTTTTAAAGATGTTGCCTGCATCATTAGCAACAGAAGTCATTGAAGCCTTTGGACTAGAGGGGACAGACTGCAGGACCAAGGGCTCCGTGTGAATAGGGTGCCTTCTGGGTTCAGGCAGATGCATTTCTCTCTTGGTCGTGTCTGTTCGTGTTTGTTACCCCAAGGCTGATCTATACAGGTAGGAAATACCAAGTTACCAAACTAGCTGCCATTAGCATTCATGGAACCAATTTAATTAACACAACCTCTAAGCTTAGCTGGGAACTTGAATGTCAAATGGGAGTGTTTCGTCCAGCACGCGGTTGCTCATGATGCGGATTCGGCAAATCAAGTTACACCCTTCTTGTATCATAGAGCCCAGCTCCAGTTCTGCTCTCAATAACACTTTGTTGTCCTAGAATCCGTCCTCTGAAATTCCCCTATAATGTGTTGTCTTTAAAAATGTCCTTAGATCCATTCACCTGATCCCTTGTGCTGCATTTTGAGAGCGTGCAGCTGTCTTAGTGGGCAGAACACGATAACCAAAGCCTCTAGGAGTGACCATGATGCCTGAGAAGGAACCTAGAAGCCAATTAGACCTTCCTTTATCAAGCCAGATTTGCAGAGAAAATACCTTCTGAGTGGAGCAGATTCTCTACCGAGTAATTGCAGTAAGGACTATGCATGCTTTGAGCACTTACAATTCCCTTGTTAACTGTATACTGCTATTTTCTTTACTCAGAGCACAGATAAGTGAAGAGCTTAAGGAACTGATCCTACGCATGCTCGATAAAAATCCAGAAACAAGGATAACAGTCCCTGAAATTAAGGTAAATTGGACATTGATATTATAGTCTTTAGCCTCAGCTGATTTTGTTGTTCCTTTGGTACCCTGTAATGAGGCAGAGCTGTTCCCAGTGTTTGTTTTGGGAGCTTTCTCTGGCACGCCGCCTCGGAAAGGGAGAGTGCTCATTTTGCAGCATGTAACAGCTCTGTTGCTGCTGCTTGTCGGGGAATATTGACAAAAGCTTTCTTGTTTATTTATTTAAATGAAAATTACTCAAAAGCTGGCTGATCCTCAGCGAATCCCCGGGAGAATCTACATTGTCATGGGGACTGCTAGCTGCAGAGCCTGTGCTGTCAGCGTTGGACCTGTGTTACAGGGGCTGGAAGCGCGTTCCTCTGGTGCTTGGGCGGTCAACGGCCTCAAGGCAGCACATTTGTTTCTATCAGCTTTACTTGGGGGATGCTTATTAACCCAGGGAGTGACTAGGACTGGTAGAGCACAATGCTTCACAAGGCTTGGCTTCATTCTGGTTTTGCGTGGGTTTCTGTCCTCGTGTTACCCCTGACCTGCTGAAAACTCTCAAGATTCCCACAGAGATCCATCAGCGTGCTCTGTGGGACATGTAATTCTTCTTCGCTTTGTCTCAGGCCAACACCAGCACGTTTGCCATCGAAGCTGACAGATCTTTGAGAAGAAACATGACATCGCTTCTCTCCAAGCCCAGGAGGCCACAGCAGTGATGGTGGGAAGTGCTTTGGTGCTGTATTAAGAGATTTCACTTGGCAGCTCTTGCAGGCATTTCATGTGGAAACCTGAGCCCTGTAAGAACCCTGGGGAGAAGAGCAGAGCAGGGTGCTCGCCGTGCACTGAAGATGCTTGGTGTGCTTGAGGACTTCTGCTTGAAGCTGAAAAAGCAAGTGTCTCTTGCGCCAGGCTGGGCTCTGGGCTCAGCCCAGGGCCTTGAACACTGCTTTTCTCATGTTCTCAACCAAGGAAACCATCCCATAAGAGGCAATAGAAAAAGGGCAGCTTTCTTCTGTTGTTCCCCCAAGAAAGAGGATGGCCAAGCAACTTCTTGGCAGAGGCGGCTGTGGAGTGACTGCCGCCATCACTGAAAGCCCTGGCCAGAGGAATCCAGCCCAGAGAGTACAGAAGAGCCCGACGTGTGCAGCTGATGCAATCCAGACAAGGAGATGACACGCTCCCTCCATATTTGCATTCACAGACTAATCCCAAGGAGTTTCTTTGCTCTGAAGTAGCACGCTGCATGGCATTGGGGCTCCAGCCTTGGCTTCTTGCATAGTCAGATGTTTCTAAATGGCTGCTCCAGGCCTCTTTCTCCTCCTCCCTGGGTTCCTTCCATTTCGTTTTCCCCTGTTTTCACACTCCCCTCCTCTTCCTCTTTCATGTTCCTTACTCGTACGATAAAATCCTGACATGGCTGCAAACGTTCTTGAGCTGGCGAGCATTAGCTCCATGCTGCTTCTCATATGTAATCATTTATAGTTGATAAATCTTTGATGGCAACATTGACGATAAACATGGCAAAAGCTGGAAGGAGGCGGTAAAATTGTATAAGGGGGTTAGGCTGGACAAATATCTTAACTGCTCTGCCAACTGGGTTTGGAATCGCTGCTCACCATGGAAGTAAATCAAGCAAATCGTTTCGTATGAGGAACATTGAACATATGGCAGTCCTCTCCCTAGCTGAAATGTTCACGAGCCCCAGGTAGACTGTAGGGTTTAGTGCACTGATTTCGCTTAAGGCTGGACGTGGTGATGTGCCTTTGAAAAGAGTTATTATAAGCACAATTAATGATCTTTGGAAAACGCAACTGAATTAAGTGCCGTAAAGAAGCTCATCGCTAAGCCCTTGGAGAACACTCTGGATACCTGCATCCAACTCATTGGAATGGCAGCGAGCATCCATCCTAATTAAACTCCTCATCCTGGAGGGTGAGGCTGGCTTTTCTAGCACCAAGACTGGAGGATTCTCTCCCTGACAGGCAAAACATCCAGCCCTGGATGTGGGTAGCAGAGAGCCTTGCTCTCTCCTGCTGTCAGCTCCCTTCCACAGCAGCATGGCAGTGACAGGGAGGGATGGTGGGAAACTGCCTCCTTCCTCCTTTGTGTGGGTGTGTAGAGGTTTACGTGGTGTCCAGGTGGCAAAGTGTGTTATTTCGCTATTTATGTAGGCAGGAGGCCATTGCAGTAGCACGAGTCCTCAGTACTCAGACCCAAGTACTCCATTTTAAGCACCTAAACCCTTGTTTGTGCAGATGCATAAATGATCTTGATTCTCCCAGGTAGCAAGCACGTGTGACCCTAAATGAAATGTGTGCATGTGAGAGAAAGATTAAAAGGCTCTGGATAACTCAGATTTTCAAAGCATTTCAAACTTGATTCAAAGGGTGCCGGGTTCCTCTGAGATGCCAGCTGGGGGCAGTGGGTGCGACAGCACTGGGCATTCGGGGATGCCATCTGGCCAGGCACCAGATTGCAGCGATTTCCAAGGGAGCTGGTTGAGCCGCATCAGTGTAAGTGGAAAATGGAGCAGTACCAACAGGCAGCTTACCCCCATAATCAGTCCTCTGCCCCCGATTCCCTCTCATCACCACCATCATTGTGCTCTGCTGTAGAAGGGAGACCTACAGCTCTCTCTGCGTTCCTCCCCATGCAGGTGCATCCGTGGCTAACCAAGGGTGGCGAGGAGCCCCTGCCGCTGGAGGAAGAGCATTGTACCGTGGTGGAGGTGACAGAGGAGGAGGTGAAGAACTCGGTGAAGACGATCCCGAGTTTGCCAGCTGTGGTACGTATAAACCACAACCGCATCCTCTGCATGGGTCAAGAGCATGATACTTTGCTGAAGCTCTCAACTGGTGAAGGTTTGGAGAGGGTACACGTGTGCTCCTGGCATGAGAAACTTGGTCTTTCAACCCTGTGTCAACTTTCTGTGTCCCCGAGCACTGCAGCAGCCTGACTCTGCAGGGCCTGACCGTGTGAGCAGTCCTGTTTGTATCTGTCTGGCTGCTCTCATAAGAGCTGTAGGCTCACACCCTCCAGGTGTCTGGCATCTGACATCCCAGAAGACCAGAAGCATCCCGAGCGTGTTTTGTTTCATTAATCTAGAGGTTGCAAGAAACCTCATTTGGATCCTCAAAATGAAGGCTCCAAACCTGGAGGTGACCTGGCCAGAGAGGCAGGGAGCGGAGATCTGCCAGAGGAGTGTACAGCTGGCCCTTGCCTGCCAGCCTTGGGGGAACAACAAGTGGGTGTTCAGGGCTCTCTGGTTTGTGTGTAGCCAGCTCTAAGCGATTACTATGAGAAGGTGCCTTTGGGGGTTCCTCATACTGGGGAGGGAGGTGCTGAGCACGTTTCCAAAGCTCTTGTGATGTTAAAATAGGCATTTGCCCCAACAGCCAGCTGGGGGAGTGAAAACCATGCTTTCCCCCTGACAGCAGGACCTTTGCCTTTGAACCCGCAGGAGCTGGCGGCACTCTGTGCCTAGTGCCTGCCTGGGAGGATGGCCCAGGAGAGCCCTGGTGCCTCTTTCTCATGGCCTTGGACCACCACGAGTGGCAGGCAGCGGTCAGCAGCATCTGCTTTGCCTCTTGCCAGCCATGGTCTGCGTCCAGGGGTCTGAGCTCACTGCCCGAGGGAGTGGCCTTGACACTGCCTGGAACTCACATAGCTGTTCTGTGGGTTTCTCTAGTTCGTGCTCTAGCTGTAATTCTGTTAAATGTCTGTTGAATTATTAAAGAAGCTGTTGTTAGACTCCTTTGAACTAGCTTCAAGGGGGTGATATGTCAGTCCTGCTGTTCTCACTGGTCTGTTTTCCTTCCTCAAAGATCCTAGTGAAGGCCATGCTAAGAAAACGCTCCTTTGGAAATCCCTTCGAGATTCAGACCAGGCGGGAGGAGAGGTCCATGTCTGCTCCAGGGAACTTGCTGATGTACGTATATACAGTTTTACCTGGCTCTGCTGCACGTGCAGAGTAAAGGTGTGTGGGGAGGATGAAGGAAGTAGTTTGCAAATCTTTTCTATAGTATTTAAGGACAAAACTCCCTTCTAAATTAAATACTGAGGCTAAAATCTACCTCAGGTCCTCTAGGGTTAAAATACAATGCAGTAAAGCAGCCTGAATACTCTTTTTATAGATGCAGTTCTCCCTGTAAGATGGATTTGGCCTAAACACATGTAACATGCTAAACTTGGGTCTGGTTTTTAACCTGTTCGTTTATAATATGCTGTAATCGAAGATCCATTAGAGATTGGTGAACTAAATAAGTTTAATTAGAGTCTAATTGAGATATGTATTGGAAGGTTTAATTCTTCTCTCCTTTTTGTGGACAACAAAAAAGGCACTGGATAAGCACTTTGAATGTTTTATAAGCTGGAAATGAGATGATGTGGTTTGTCTGTGGTCTGGGGCTCAAGTCTGGGCAGCGACACCATGGAGATGCGTGGGCAGACAGTGGAGAACGCTTTGACATTGCTCTTTCATTTGAGAAAACATACAGTATTTTTTCACACACCCAGTTGTGAAATGGTGGAACATATTGCAATGGAATATTTTGAAGGCTGGGTATAAATGGCTGTACTGGAATTAAAAAGGGAGTAGACAAATTAATTACTATTAGATTCATCAATGTTTTTTAAACACAATGGTCTTGGATATTCGGGGGGGCAGGAAGGATTTCTCTGTCCTTTACTTGGCTCTTACTCTTTGTCCCTGATGTTGGTTACTGATCCCTTTCAGAGCCAGGATTCTGGACCGTCAGTCCAGTAAGTAATAGATGGACCATTAGCCTGACCTGGGACAATTATTTTCATGTTCTCACCCTGCAGAATCTGTAAGGCTGCAGTTCACAACAAAGCTGTGTTGTCCCAGAATGATCCTTTTCCACCCAAAATCCCAGTACCATGCCTAGCAGACTCCCACGAGGGTGTGCTAAGAGTCTCACTGCACCTTTGACAAAGCAAATAGAGGAGTGTCTCTCGCTCACGGGTGTGTGGGGATTTAAGGGCTCAGCTCAATTAAGGATGATGATGCTTTAGGGCCCAACTGTGTATTGGAGACTTCAGTAAAGGCTTTGCCTTTGAGTCCAGGACCAGTTAATATTAGACAGCAGTTTAACAGTTAAACACCCCATAGGCTGAGCGCTGCTGTGGGGACATATCCGAAGAGCATGGCAGTCATGGCTCCTTTGCCAGCTTACCCCAAGGGATTTGTCCTCATTTGTTTCCCTTGGCTCATTGCCTTCCAAATTAATTATTGCTAATTTGACACACGTCCCTGCCCATTTCTTCACTATCATTCCTGGTCACTGCATTGCATTGCTCTGAGACGGGAGAACTTTTACTAAATTTGAAGAAAAATGTATTGTATGCATCTCACTGTCCAGGACAGCTAATTCGGAGCAAGGCAGGATTTCTTCTTTTCAAGCTCTGCCTGAATTGATATTTCAAGGTGGTCTGCTGTTCTAGTACCTTGAGCCTGTTTCCAAAAGGGACCTGTTTCCTTCCAACTTCATTTGAGATGCTTAAAAGCCCATGCCATTAACTAATTAACTGGTGGGAAAACTTCTTGACACTGATGCTGTGGCTGGTTCCTGCCTAGAGCCGGACGCTTTATTATCTGCTCAGAATAAGTAAGTTCATCTGATCTGATGTAGCTGTGCAGTTTCTGATTAGCCACATTATCAATGTCTAATTCCTTTTAAAATCTTTTTGGGCCTTCAAGACGAGCTGTAAGCCTCCATTTTTACTTTTATTTATCTCCTTTCTAAAGTTGCTAGTCAAATTCTTCTCAGCTTATACAAAACCAGCATCTTTCCCTGTCTCTACTCATTTCAGCCCCATGTTTGCATTCAGGCCCCTTGTATGGGACTATACTAAAAGGTTTTTGAAAACAGTGTATAATTTTCACTGTTGTGCTGCTGTGTCCAGTGCCCTTGGTTTACATGAACATGTCAGGTCAGGGATGGAGCTGCAGCCATGCCCAGCAGTGTAAGCACTTAGAGATGTCCCAAAAGAATATGAATGGTCTTTGAATGTGCCAGTTCTCCACTGCACTAACTTCAGCACTTAATTTCTCAATCTCCTCCCATCAGTGCCAATTTTTGGCAGTAACAATTGACTTTAGCCTAAATTAATTCATGCACAACTGGAGCTTTGAGAACCCATCTCGAAACCCTTCTCTTTAAAAGACAGATATTGGCTAGGTCTCTTCAACAATAGTGTCATATATTAAACACTACAGCAGGGATGCTTTTTTTTTTAAGGAATGTGGATTATTATTTCAAACTTTGAAAAACGCTATACTGGTTGAATCCAATGAAAATTGCTTTAAATTTAAATAGATTTGTTGAATCTAATGACATTGATTTTAAGCGAACCGAGTCTAAATGGGAATGTTCATTGTTCCGTGAGTTCTCTCTTGATTACAGTGTTATTTCCACAGGGGCAAACAGAGCTAGGCACTAAGCCTATCCAGTTCTTAATTCATAGCAGGTTGTTCTGTAGTAAACCCACCCTTAATACACATATAAAATGTAACATCAGTGCAAATGTTGCGAATAGCACTGTGTTAGTTAAAATAAGTTTTGAGTGAGTCTGGATTACTATAAATTTCTAGAACCTAGCAGGAACAGATAATATCGTTGTAGCATAAAGGCTCTGCAGAGTTCCTGCATGTCAGGCACCGTTTCCACCCCAGTAGCTGGATGGGGACCCCAAAAGTGGGACTTGCCAGAAGGGCAGCGCCTGCAGCCATCGCTGCTCTCTGGCCACGCTGCTGTGTGGTTGCCCACAAGGAGCTGAGAGAAAAACAAGCCACAAGTTCCCAAGCTCTCCACCACAGAGCTTCTCCTGCCCAGTGGCAGTGTCTTTAGAGAGCAATAAATCAGCTTTTGTAATATTGCATCTCCTAGTTATAGGTAGAAAATAACTTGTTGTGTTTCTATATAAGAAAAAAGAAGAGCAATTAGAAAACTCCAGTTTCACATTCCATTTATTTAATTAGGCTGCATGTGAAATTGCCAGAGCCCCACTCACTGCTGCTTCAAGCATCTTGCATCTGTGCCCATACCGAGAACATATTTTGCAGGAAATCCTGACAGCTGAGTCTGCTTTCTGGTATTTGATGCCTAATTGATGGTTCTTAAAATGGATCTGTCCTTTAAGCTCATTCTTTGGGATTTGGAGAGGAGGAAACTAAATCATGTGCTTGAATCTTTTTTTAATTTCTCCCTGCATTACCTATACACAGTGTGCTGGGCTCTGTTCTTGGAAATGCTTCGTGCAGAAGCTGCATTTGCAGAAGTCTTTGTGATAGCAGGAGGTCTTTCATGTTTGCTGCAGCCTTTCCTCCTTTGGAGGACACTATTGAGACACCAGTGATTTGAAATAGTTCTTAAATTAGTATTGGGAGCAGAGAGGGCTTTTTTAGCACTCCTTAGACCTGGAAGAAGCAAATCCTCTCCTGGATGTTATTTATTGCTTTGTTTCATAGCACTGAAAAGTTAAAAAGGCAGCTGTTAAAATGGCAGGCACATTCACCAGATAGAAGGGAACTAAAATGAAGATGCCCCCGTTTAGCAATTCTTGTTTTGCAACGGCTGCCTCTCCCACGAGGGCCCCTCTGCACACCCAGAAGTCGTGTGTGAGTGCTGCCGGCTGTCATTTTACCCTGTCAGCTGCGCGGTAGCCAGGGCTGGGTGTCTGGGCGGCACTGGATCCTGCCTTTCGGCACCGCATCTCCCAGAAGATGCAGTGATTCATCAAGCCTTGCAGATCCTGCAGACCATGGCCAGGTTCAAGCCTGCCATTAACAGTGGCTGCAGAAGCAACTGATCGTTTCTAGTTCTTCTAGTTGCAGACTATTTTTTAAACCCAGGTGTTAACGTTCACAGCTAAGTTCTGGGTTTCTGTTAGCAGAGTTTGCTACATTTCTTCTGCCTGCTCCAGATTTCTCCTAATTGAGTCAGCACTGGCTTTACCACATTTTTTTATTCTCATTTATTGCAGCTACCACCTGTCAAATTAATTGCTGTGTTTTGACAGACCCAATTTACTTTCCCATTATGGCTGCTATTACTATTGATGAAATGTGGTTGTCAGCTCCTGTACGGGGGATCAGTCTGTATTTAGAAAGCCTACTCTGCTTCCAGCCTCCCCAAAAAGAGAGCAAAAGAGCCGTAGCTGTCCTTAGGGCCATACTGTCCATGTAGGCTAGGCACGAGGAAGCCAGGGGGAGAGAGAGAGAAAAAAGTGGCTGACCCAGGTCTCCAAGCAGAAGCAGCTTCTCCCAAAGCAGCCCAGAGGTACCTGCCTCGTGGGGGCTTTGTGCTGAGAAAGTCCCAGGGCTCGGTGCCATGGGGCTGCTCAAAAACAGGCTGCAGAGATCCCCCTAGGGCAGCCAGGTTTACAGCATCATCTTTAACAAGGGAACAGCTACAGGTTGGGTTTATATTTGCCAGATGTTTCCACTCAAGATGCTCCCTTGGTCTCTGCTAGTGCTTGGTGTCTGTCTTTCCAGTCCCAGAAAGATTTCGTGTCGGTAGCACACAAATGCTCTCAGAACAGAGTCAAACCCAACCAAAAGCCGTATCAATTTTCACTGCAAAGAGAGAACCGCATGTCTCGCGGGAAGAGCCATGCCCCACAGTGCGGGTAGGTATCCTCGCAGTCCGCCTGAGGACCGAGGCACCCACTGTGGCACAGGATTTTCCTCTGCCAAAGACCCACCATCAGCCACCCCCCATGAGTGGCCCCACGCTCACGTGGCTCTGCCCGCGCTGAGCTCAGCCGCTGCACGCCCCATCGCACGTGGTGGTGATGCCGTGACCGTGATGGGACACAAAACCTCCAGAGGTGCCAAATCAGACAGACCAGGAAAGCACAGCTGGACATCACCAGTGTGCTGGAAGCAATCTGGAGCTTTCAGCAGCGGTAGGGGCTGGAGTGGGTTTGTACCAGTGCTACCAGTGCCCAGCCCCATCTGTCCTTTGAGCTGCAAGTAAATGTGACTGATGCTCCATCCTCCATTTCACTCTGCTTGCTAGGCTTGTTAGGTACAGAAATACAAGCTCATTTGCCTGCTGCCATCATCTTCATGATCGCTTTCTTCCTTTTGTCTCATTGTTTTGCTCTCAGGGACAGACTCCTCTTAAACACACCTGTATGTTTGCATCCGTCTTTAAGGTAATTCGGTGTTTGTGTTTCCCCTGGGTGCTGTAGAAACGTGAGTCCTCTCCTCAGCCTGTGTGATTTGTGTGGTAGTGAGAGCATTCGGCTCCATCCTTCCTTCCTGTAGGAGCAATTTTACTGCAGTAATTCTGTATGTGTGACACTAATGTTTATGTATGCTTTTTTTTATTATTATTATTTGTAGTTCTTTGGCGTTTCAACCTTCTTTGGGGGAGGGAGGGGTAAAAAAAGCCAGTTGGGTTTTAGCAGGAACTACTGCTCAGCCCCACGTTCACGGAGGAAATTGATACAGAATTTGGGAAAGGCTGAGCTTTGTAATTTGGGCTCAGGCTTAATATTTAGTGGTTATGCAAAAGAAATAGAGCGGGAGCCTGTTTCTGCTCCAGCTGCTCCACCACTCCCCTGCGCTTCTGCCTCTGATGCCGCGCTGGGAGGGCTCTGGGCTGACCGATATTGTCCGCTGTGTGTGACCACCTCAGCCAGGACTTCATTAAAACACAGTCATTTGTCCGACCTGTTGCACAAACCCTTCTAGGAAGCGGTCGGTCCAATTAATTCTGTTAAGTAACAACATTCAATGCAAACCGTGACAAACTGCTTACAAACATCTCAGTGTGAAGAGTCTCAAGATCTAGGGCTTAGGCAGGACACAGCCTCCACCCAGGCCTGGGGAGATCTGGTCTGTGGTGGGACACCAGGAAACAACCACATGCCTCTAAACACCTTTGGGAGCAGCTCCACTTCTCTGGAGGCTCTGGCTGGCCTCGTTTACCGCTCCGAGATGCATGGATGAGCTTGAGCCAGGATGTCCCCCTCTCCGAGTGAGGAAGGACTTGCAGAGATTCTCCAAAAATCGTTAGGAGAAGGCAGGCGGAGGATGGGGACTGACGGGGCGCTGTTGGTGACAGCTGGTGCCGCTGCCTGCTGCTATATTTTTCACAGAGAACTTCCTCATGAGGAACAGTCCTTTTTCTTTCAAATGTATTTCAGGAGTGACTGCACAGCCCAGCCATGGTCAGTTTGCTCCCAAAGTTTGCCCGTGTCCTCAGCAGAGAGGAAGGGGACATCACCAGCCTAGACGAGGGCAGATTATTGGTATTAAATGGGGACTCGGTGGAGGATTTAAGCACTTACCAGGAGTGTATGTGTGTATATGCTGTGATTCAGCTCTCTGTAGGTTGTCCCACTCCCTCCCTGTCCCGTGCTGCCTGTGTTTCGGAGAGAAGAGCTGTGAGGCTCGTTCCTTGCTGGGCACGAAACATGGTGTAAATACTCAGTGGCTGCGATCTTCCTGCTGCTGCTGCGGTTAACAGCGATGTGGTCTCTTGGATAGTTGCACAGGTCAGGCTTCGCTCGCCTGGGCTTTTAAAAAATGTAGCAGAAATACAGTCTTTTTTCTTAAAAAGAGTTATTTAATGTTATTTAACTCTTTTTAAGAGTTATCATGTTCAGCCTCAGGCCTCACAGCATAAGCCCCAGCTCCCGTGCAGACTGCAGGGCGCTGACACCTCCATCTCCGCTGTCGTACGTGCAACCTGAGTTTACCCGATACTCGCCGTGCACGGCTGTCAGATCAACCTGTTTTGCGTCGCACCCCTCCCGTGCCGGTGCAAGGTGTTCGGAGAGGCAGAAGCTGCTCGGGGCAGCAGGGGAGCATTGAACGTGCCCCGGGCACGGAGCAGGCGCGGCAGGACGTGCCGGGCAGCCGCGGGCAGGGAGCTGTGCTGCGCGGAGCTGCCTGTGCTGCGCCGCAGGAAGGAGCCTCTGTTCCGGCGTGGGGTGATAAATCATTTAAAGAGGGTGATGACAGGCACTGAAGACAGGGCTGTTCCTCAGCCTCCCCCGCAGGGAAATGGTCCGTGCTCTGGGTTCAAGGTCAGGTTTATCGCAGGGCTTTGCTAGAGCAGAGGGAGAAGGGAACGTGATTTTGATCATTTCTACTTTCTTCGAAAATTAGCACAGCCCTATGTGTACTTTCAGCGTCATTCCCAGCCAGACAATAACCCCGGAGCCCCGAACCCCCACTTCCCAAACGCTGCTCCAGGCACATGGGGCAGCACTGACCCTCCACTGCCGGGTTGCCTTGTCCACGTGGGCTGATTTCTCCTGCAGCCGGGCAGGCGTGAGCGAGGCCGGACACCCTGGGAGACACGGATGCCTGGGGGTAGCATCACCTCCTTTACGCTGTGGAGATCTTCACGTCTTCGTGACGGACAAACAGGCGTTTTAGGTGCAAGTCGTCTGCCTGCCGGAGGTCTCTGCTATGGGGTGGGGGCTGATGGGGATGGCACCTGGAGGTGTCACGTTTTCTCCGTTCAGTCTGGAGCGGTGACAGCTTTCTCTGGTCAAATCTTAGTTGCGGGCTGTCTTATGGATGGCTGGGCTGGGTGAAGGTGTTACTCCTCAAGGATGCCTCGGGGTGCCGGAGCTGGCTTCGCCCCAGCAGAGCCGGTGGCACAGCCACACTGACTGCGCTGGAGTGAAATCAGCCGGCAGCGGGGCTTGGGCTGCCCACGGGCTCGCGGAGCAGGGACAGCAGCCGCCGTGTGCTGTGGCTGTTGTGTCCCAGGGACGCGGTGGCAGCGTGTACCCCACCGCACGGCGTCCAGCAGCGCTGCTGGGGCAGTGGTTGATGTGGCTGCCAGCATGGCTGAGGCTTTGCCCGACTGGCTGGCTCGGCCTGGAGCCCATAAAAGCCCCCCAGCCCGAGCCAGCAAAATGCTCCGTCAGCCTAAATGTCTCCGCTCATGGTTCAGGGTGATGCCCTAAGCAGCTCTGAGCCTGCCTCGCCACTGGCAGAGGTAAGGTGTCCTGTCCCACTTCTGTCCCATCCCGCCACAGCAAAGCTCAAACCTTCTACATAGGAAGACACTGAAAATTAAGAGCTGGGGAACAGGCTTGAAGCTATTGTGGCATACGTACAATGCAAGTAAGTAACCTTGGCTGTGTTTTAGGGACTGCTGCTCTCATGTGCTGAGCGATTTTTGGGGACCAAACTCACAGAAACTGAAATCAAACAGCTGTTTCATAGGGAAAACTGGGTTCCAGTAGAAGCATTCAATTTTTATTGCCTTTTACAGCGGAGCTTTGGAGAAGCAGTTATGGTATCAAGCCATCGCTCTGATCTTTTTAAAAAAAAAATCAGATTAAAGAAAAGCAAACCAGAACTCCCCAAATACAAACTAGGTAATTCGGAAACATTGCTGCTGGTCTGCAAGACTTTCTTCAAGAACCAGATACCTCCTCATGATGCTGCAGCCGGGAGAAAGGCACTCGGGGAATTGCAAAGCTTAGTCTTCGGGGCGCAGAAACCAAGCAAGCGTATAGGCACAAGTTGCACAGCACTGCAGCGCGTCGAGCTGGGATATTGCTGAGCTCTTTATGTGGTACCAGCACAACAGGCTGGTTCTTTGCTATTCCCTCTTAATATTGATGTTGCTGACCTGGGTGGCCTGTTGGAAGAAACACCCTCTGCTTTATTTCTTGCATTGCTATATATCTCTTTATTTCTATATTGCCTATAATCTCTTTATTTCCTTGCCGTTCATGTAGAAAACAAGGGAGCAGAGAAGGAGGCAGGGACCCGGAGCTGCCCGACGTGTGTGAAGATGAAGCTACGTCCTGAAGCCACCGGGCTGTTGCAGGCTGGTCGCTCGCGCGCTGCTGCTGTTGTACCCATCGTGGTGTTGTCTAGCACGCATCTGCTCTCATCGCCAAGTCCAGGGCCTGCAAATCAAAAAAGAAAAAAAAAAAAAAAGAAAAACCGAACGGACCAAGGCAGAAAACCAGAAAAGAGGAACAGAGCAGCAATAAGGAGAAGAGCGAGTCCTCGGGCAGCGCGGCTGGCAGAGGGCTGGCTCGGCCTCGTGGGCGGCTGCGTTCCTCGTGCGAGGTGTCCGTGCGCTCCTCCGTGTGTGCCTTGCTCTCCACTTGTGCTTCACGTGTGGGCTTTGTAGTTGGGTGTCTTGGCCGATGAATGTGGTTTTATTTGTAACGCAGCAAACCAAACGTTGTCTCATGGGTCGTTCACCCTGGAGACCTTTTCCTTGCTTATTTGCATTCTCTATTTCAAGCATCGGGGGAAAAAAAAGATTACATCGGAGCTAGGTTTTATATCAGAGGGCAACTGTTTTATTTAATGCACGGGTAAAGCGCTTCTGTATACCAAGACACATCCTGCTCTTATTGGAGTTGACAGCAAAATTTCTATGGGTATCGGTTAAATGAGGACGAGATCTTCCTTTTGGAGTGAGCACTGTCACTCTCTATGCCTTTCTTTCTTTTTCTTCCTTCTCTTCTTAGCCCTCAGTTTTGCACAGTGTAAATCCTGCCAGCATCGATGGCTTTAGTCAAGGCAGTGTTGTAAAACAGAAGAACTACACAATATTCTCTGTAACGTGCAATGAGCCTTTGAACGTCGTAGAGATCTGGAGCGTTGGGATATGCTGTTACACAGAAAGGCTTAGTGCACCGAGGACATCAGCTAACCAAGCGTGCTCTGCCCAAAGAGCTGGGATTGCACTCCGTCAGCTGCACCCGGTCCTCTGCGCACGGACCTTGTTCTCAAAGGTGAAAAGAAGCGGCAGGTTTTGGGTTTATTTTATTTAAGGGTGATTTCCTTTCCCTTGCTCATCAATTCGCTCCTTTAAAATTATGTATCTGATGCTTTTAAACTTTAATTTCCTGATAAATGACCCAAACTGGGAGAGCTCCTTAAGATGGAAGATGTTGGTGGAGGGTTTCTAGACTGAGGAAAGCTACAGAACACAAATGAGGTCAAAACTTGATCCTTTGGGTATTTTTTAAGGCTTTAATTTTTTAATTTTGTTTTAAGACTGTAATTTTTATGCACGTGCTGATGCTGCTATTTTATCCATAGATTGCTTCTAAACTTGGGATTAGAAGCCTCATCTGTACAGTTTGACAACAGGTGAGAGATTGCACTTAAAAGGGCAAACGCAGCTATTTCGGTGGCTGTTGACTATACGGACTGTGTGTATAATCAGGAATTTCACTCTTGCACTCAGAGTAAATACCAGTGACATCAATCCATCAAAATATACGTCAATATTTTCTCTTGAGCTTTATGGGGGTCTGAATATACCCCTGGGAAGCCAATGGGATTGGATTCTTATTTTATAGTACTTAAATAAAGGACACGATTAAATTTGGTTCCTACATAATCATCTTACTGTCTTTTTTTTAGGTTAATCCTGAGGGCTTGGGACTTTGTCCCCTAATTTTTTGTGCGAGGGGATACATGTACAAGGATTGTTGGTAGCAACTGGTATACTGGTGTTCCCGTTCTGTTCACTGCAATCTACTTTTGTTGTTCCCAACGTTTTTCTAACTGGGCTTTGCTGCTGGTGCCTTCTGCTCCCCGTGCCCAGCCTGCTGCCTCCCCTCCCTCGTCTTCAGCCACCTCGGTGGGACGCCCAGAAGCAGTCGCCAGCCTGGGCTCTGCCCACCTCTCGCCTGTAAATATTGGCAAATTGGGAAATAGTATTGCAGCTAATGTATTTTATTAAGGAGACCCTTAATTTTTAAAGCGGGCAAAGGGATTATATCCTGTAAAGGTTACTGCTCTGAGCCTGTGCTCTGCATCGCTCGCATCCAGATGGTAAATCCTGCCTGCGTTTGTGCGTCTGCCTGCCCCAGCGGTGCGCTCAGCATCCTCCGAGGATCCTCCATCCCTCCTCCGTGGTTCTGCTTCGGCTGCGCGCCTCGGGTTGGCACGCTCGAGCACGTGCTTGGACCCTGCTGCCTCGTCACGAAGATTTAAGCACCCGGTGAAAGGGAGCGAAAACAGAGATGGGGACTTGGCAAAGCTGCGAGCGCAGCGGGGGCTCTGCAAACGCGGGAGGAGCGACTGGCCAGGAGGAACCGCAGCCTGCGGAGGGGATGGTCTCCGGCTGCAAACTGGTCTGTGCTGGGGACAAAGCGCTGGGGTGCCACCGCGTCCTGCTGTGCACCAGGGGCCGAGCTGAGCAGCCCTGGGGAAATGGTAGGAGCAAACTGTCTGTCCTCCGGTTGGCGGAAAAATGGGCTCCCTCCCGCTGGTGTCCCCGGGGCTGGCCGTGGTGCAGCTCTGCTGCAGCAGGGCCGGGCTGCCGGCAGCGGGGAGGATGGCTGCGACGCTGGGTGAGCCCCTACCCTGCACAGAGGGGTGACCTCGGGACAAGGACACGTCCTGGGAATTCGCCTTACCCCTGGGAAAAAAAGGGAGCACCGGTAATCCTTTCCCCCATGGCTCTTCTGAGGTCTAAGTAACACTTGGGTGGTGCTCAGAGAGCTCTAAGACTGCAAACGTGGGGTTATCTATTGTATTTTTTAATATATGGTAAGAATAATCTAGGGATGGAGAGACACTTTGCTAATCCAGCCAGTTGTTGGGGTTATTCTAGTAATGCCCAAGGGGGTGGGAGCTAGCAGGGCAAGGCTGCAGGAAAGCTGCTCTCAGCCTCAATTAATGCGAGCAAACAAATGATCCTTTACAAATTAGCTCTATGTCATGCTCCTGTAGTGGTAGCTGGAATGCTGCTTCAGTTTTGGAGGGGAATGGGGGAAATGGGTGTTTTTTATGATTCTCCCAAAATCTGCTTTGAAAAAATTTGCCCTTTTTGCTGAAGGAAATCCTTCTGGAGCTGTTTCCACAGGTCCGGAGAGCAACCAGAATTGTACGGCTGGGCTTGTCTCACGCCTTGTTCCTCCAGCAAATCTGCCAGCCTTGTGGGTCTTTCCTTTATACTCCAGAAACCATCCGTATCGCGTCGCAGACAACAGCCTGAAAACTCGCATGAAAGGAAATGAAAAAGGTGCACGAGCAGCAAGAGAAACACTCGGATTTACTCAAAGGCTTGTAGGACTCCTGCAAAAATAGACTCTGCTTCTCACTTAGCTGAAGTGAAATCCTTGCTCGTTTATGTGCGTCTTAGGGCAGCTCGGAGCAGCGCTATGGAGAAAGGAAGAGACTAAAGAGACGGTGTTTATTTAAAGATAAACCTCTCCGACAAGCCAGCCCTTTTATCCATTCAAGAAAGTCGTTTTCTCTAGCTGGGTGGCTAAATACGTGTCTTGTTTCTCTCTGTGAATGAGGGGATGGGGGTCGGCGCGGCTCCTCTGAGCAGCGAGAGGAGCTGGCGTGGGCGCGCTCTGATGCTTTTGTACACGCTCTGTATTTTTCCCCTCCAAATCCTCGCTCGCCCGTGCTGTTCCTGGAGCGCGGGCGTCCTGTGAGAAGAGATACCGGGATGCTCTGAGCTGCGTTACCTGGGCTCTGCCTCCCGGGAGGGCTCCTCTTGCCCCACGGCCTGATGGCACGGTCGGCTCTGGTCAGCTTTGGTTGGCTTTTCCAGCGCGGGGATGGGCCCAGATTGAGAGACCTTGAAGGAAATTTCTCGTTCGGGGAAATCGCATGTCTTTTTGATCTCCAGGAGGTAGATTTCTCTCTGTCTTGCTCAATTAATACCTCTAGGCCTTCGGTTCGGGAGCTAGTGCTAAGTCAAAATCCTGGTTTAGTCTCTTCTGAGTGGCACGGAGGAATACAGCAGCGAATGTCTTTAACGCTTTGGGCAGGAATACGTCGCTGTGAATGTCACCCTTGCAAACGGGGGAGGTTTTCGGCTCTTCAGTGATGCATTGCAGCCTGCGAATGGATGCATGGAGAACCACCACGGCGTTTATAAAGCCGCCGCCTCCAGCTGTGCCCATGCAGGGGCTCTGCTTTGGGCAGTGGTTTTCCCGGTGAGGTACCCGTGAGAAATCGCAGCGTGGGCAGCCGTGGTGTAGGCGCCAGTAACACCAGTAACTCATGCTCACGGGAGAAACTAAAGCAGCAGTAAGTGTGACTGGGCTGCGATTATTTATTTTTTTTTTCAGTGCCTTGAGACACAAGAAGCAAAAGCTGGACAGCAAAAGTCGGGGCTTTCTGAAAGATCAAGTGCCACACGTGTCTGTGACGTTTATCATCATTTCGAGGGTGGATAAGTCAGGCTGGTCCTTTGCTGGTCATGGTGGCATCAGTTACGTGTCTTGTTCGTGTCGTGTCTGGCCCAACATCTCCTGCCCGGATGGGGGTTCGCTCTTCGCCTCTTGCAGGTTGCAGGTTAGAGAAATCTTTGCGTTTCAGAGCTGAAAGTGCACCTGGGGATTCCTGCCGAGGGAGCGCTGCAGGTCGGTTGCAGGTTTGCAGGCGCGGGGGGCTGCAGCCTGCCTGGTATCTTCTCCTGCGATACACCATGGGGCACACGCCTGGTACGTACGGGGTCTCTGGCGAGCCCAGCACGCTCCTGCCACTGTGCCCCATTCTGTGCCTGCCTGTCCCCTTCGGCAGGACTTCATCTCCCCTCCTACCGGCCAGAATTTGGCCAAGGCAAGCACGATGGTGCAAAACCCACCGAGGCTAAAAACACCCCTGGCTCCTTGCTGCGTGGCGTCGCTAACCCAAGCTGCGTTGTTTGGGGGCCCTAGGGAGAACGGTTTGACAAATGCTGCCCTGGAAAGTATTCCTGGGGAATAAAACGGGGAAGGCGGGAGCAGCCGGTGGTCGGGCAGCGCCAGGGTTGGTCACGGAAAAGCTGATTTTGTGCGCGGCCACATCCGAAGGGAGCCTGGCGGGGGGACGGCGTAGCTGCTCCATGCAAAACGAATTGCAGCTCAATGAAAGGACCCCCAGGACGGGGTTTAATTCCTTATTTATTGCCAGACTTGCAGGGGGGAGCTGGAGGGAGGAATTTTATCTTCCTTCAGCACGGCTCCGTACCCCGAGGCCATCAGCAGCGCTGCGGCAGGGGCTGAAGGAGGTTTTCTGTGGTGTGTGGCCGGGGGAGCTCATTTGCTCTCTCCACCTCGGTGCTTTCCCTCTCATATCTTGCTCAAGAAAACCAGGAGCTTCATCCCACCAGCCCAGGGGCTTCGTCCCAGCCCCTTAGAGACCCTCTCTAAGGGTCCCAGCTGCCCTCGCTCGTGCTCAGAGCCCCTCATCCCCCCCCCTGCAGCCAGCAACATCCCGTAGCTGGTGCTTTGGGCTTTCGTGCACCAACAGCGCAATCGGGTACGTGAGCAGCCCTTGCACGATTGCGATTACCCTTTGATGGTGCAGCTAATGCAAGAGCTTCAGAACAACCGCAGCAAGGGTTGCTGTCCCTGCAGCGTTGTCTCTGGGCAGACTGGCCGTGCGAGTTAAAAGGATCATTTATGGTCTTGGACACCTTCATCAGTGATTTCCAGGCAGAGAGCCCGCATCTTCAGCGTTTTGCTGGCTGCTCAGTGTTATCGTTCTGCTGCAATAAAAGATGGTCCTTCTCTGGGCCGGGGGATCTCACCTTCGTGGCGGATGGGATGGCGGGAGGGCAGGCTCCTTGCTGCCCCGAGGGGATGGGCATCTCCGTAGATGTGAAAACGTTTCCAAAGGAAGGAGGATTGTGCTGCAGTGCTGGGGGTCCTGCTGAGAGCACGAGCACATCAGGTGTCCAGCAGGAATACTGCAGATCGGAAAGCAGGCAGTGGGGGTTTTTTGTGGATCTATAACTTAGTTTGGGTACCAAACTTCTCCACTTTACCAGGGCACGTTTGCAGTGGTGTTTGCTGAGCAAAGCAGTGAAAGGGATTTCTTTTCTGGCCCAGGGCCACCTACAGGAGACTGTGCTCTGATCAGGTCCCTTCCAACCTGAATTAACCTGGATTATCCCATGACCCTGTTACTCTGAACGCAGCCTCCCGCGGGACGAGGGAAAGAAAGGAGCTCGAGCGCCAGTCGCTGCCTTTCACCGTCCCTTCCCTGCAGGAAAGCCATGCATGCTCAGAGTCGCTGCGAGCGGATGCCCAGGCCCTCAGTCAGTAACCACGAGCCTTCAGTCAAAGCGTTCCAAAAAAAAGAATGTAAATTCAAGAAAAAATAAATTCCAACTTTTGAGGATATAATTCAGATCCTCTGTGCCGTAATATTGCTGCTGTTTCTGATTTATAGGCCTGTTCTGTTAGTATTTGTGTCTCTTGTTGTACTTGATGTTAAATATATGACTCTGTACGTACTCTGCTATAATTCAAGCATGATGTATATGCACTCAGTACTGTAATGGCACGTGGCCATTGCACTGTAAATATGTACCATGAATAGAGAGGCTATTTTTTGCATGCTTTTGTACTCTAGAACTGAAGAGAAAACGACAATAAAGTCCATAGAAATGATACTCGGCGTAAGCGCGGTTCCTGACGCGGCGCTGGGTGCTGGCTCGTGCGTGCTCTCTGCTGCTCGAGCCCTCTCTGTGCTTTTAGCTACAGCAAAGAGGAGCTTACAGGGGCTTCCACCACTTCTTTCGTCCCTGCCCTTTCCCTGCTGGGCTTTTCCCTGGACGCAGAGGCTCAGGGACCCGTCGTCGTGCTTCCGTACCACATCACCGGCTGTTGCAGCATCTTGCTGTAACGTGACCTGTGAAGTTGTCTTGCCTTAATTGCATTTGCTTCCAAAGAAACGTGCGATTTGCTTTGGAAAAGAGGGGTTGGCCTGGGCCAGAGCTAACTCTGCACGGTTGTGGAAACCACAGCAGAACCCAGGCTCGTCGGTGCCACCGGGCAGGAGTGGGCGGTTGATCCCGCGGTGCTCCAGGGACCTTCCTCCAGGTGAGGCAGGCGGAGGCACCGTGCTCTTCTCTTTCCTGTAATACTGAAAAAGAAAAAAAAACCAAAAGGTGAAAGCATTCTGCCCAAACAGACACACGCTGGGCCCAGTAACCACTAACGCTAAACACACTGGTTAATTCTCGGGTATATGAACTGCTGGCACCCTCGGAGTCTGAACGTGAACGGACCCGAGGTACAAAGTACTCGTAGTGAACCGGCTCTGGGGTCTTGGCTGTGGACCGAGACGCCCTGGGCTTTATTCGTTCTCCCGATGCCTTCGCAGCCCGTTCCCGAGTTCCGGAGCGAGCTGCCCAGGAGGAGCCCGGTCCCCCCGCACACGAGGGAAGAGCCGGGCTGTGCGTGCCCCGACGCTCAGCGCTGGGGTGGCACAGTGCTCCCTCCCTTCAGAACCAGACTCGGCTTCTCATGCCCACCAGCTGATTTTTTTTTTTGGCCTCATGGTCAGGGGACAGAAACGGGGAAACCAAAACCCTTCCAGCCAGGGATGGTCTCCCATGCAGGTCCAAGTCCTTGGCTGTGCCTGGACAGCAAAATAAATGGAAAAAGAAGAAACCTGGATGCATCCGTATCCCGAAGCGCGTTTTTCCAGTAGAGCTGGGCTGTTTGCTGTTGTGCTGCTGGGAGGTGAACGCTCAGTTTTGCCGGACGACCCACATTGTTTCTAGGTGGGCTTTGCCCTTTTATCTCCTTTGGCAAAGTCTCCAAGCGTGGGCGTAGCTTTGGCAAGCCCTAACCTCCCTTTCCTCCCTCCCTGAAGAAAGCAGGAGCCCACTTTGTGCCCTGAGCCAGTTGTTGTCTGCTGGGAAACTCATCCCGTCACAGAAATGTCCCTGTCTGAGCCGATCCCCCGACAGCCGGCGGAGGATAACGAGGCACGTCCATGCTTCAAATCAGGGTGTTACAGCTTCGTTTCCCCGCTCAGCAGCAGACTGCACACCGAGCTGACGACTGGTGTTTCCCAGCAAACCACACTAAGACAAAAACCTGCGATTTCTTTTGCAAACACTGAGCAAAAAGCACTTCCTGGCCCCGTTACCTGTAACGAAGGATACAGCGATTACCATCTCTTAGGTGCAGCCCCCATTAGAACAGAGAGGGGTTTTGCCTGAGTTTTATAAGCCGTGCAGCTTTATTTCTCACCTAGGAATGTTTATTCCTAACAAGGCTTTGCATTTTTGTTAAGGGAATGAATCTCTCCTGGGTGGCGATGAGGACGGACGGCTGCGGCTCTCCCAAAATCACGGCAGAAATGGCTGGGGCTCGGTCGCTGCAAGGGCTGACTCGGCGCTGGGAATGGGGCACGAGCCCCATCACCAGCTCCTGCGGGCTCAAGGCGGCTGCTGAACATCACTTTAAACTTTTATTCTCCTTTTTTTTTTCCTTAGCTGTGTTTCCTACCTTGCTCCCAGCACACCAACGCCAAATCAGTGACCAAAGAGCTGAAACCCCTTTTGGGGCCGATTCAGCGCTGCAGCCATCCCGACCGGCCCAGCCTTAGCGGGTAAGGAAGGTACCGCGTTGCTTTGTGTTATCGGAGAAGCGATTTGTGTGATAAACCCAGAAAAACATGCCCAGATGTGCCCCAGTGCCATAGCAACAGGGCTGAACCCGCTGCAACCAGCGCCACGGAAGGAAGGAAAACCGCTCCGGCAGAGGCTCGGGTGGGCAAACGGGGACGTCGAGGACCCGTTAACGCACAAGCACTTTTGCTGGATTAATGCTATCGCCCACTCCCACGCCGGGTGGATTAAGACCCCAGCGTTTTGTCAGGGAGATAATAAATATTAAGTCACGTAATTGCTTGTTCCCGGGGATGCGGCGTCCCGGTCCCACCTCGGTGGGTCACCTCGCTGCCACCATCGCACAGCCAGCCCCGAGACGCGGTGGTGCCGTGTCCCAGGCCAGTAAATGCCCCCAGGGTTTATGGTCGGGTTAGGATCTCGCTGCGGACTCGATTTGGGGGTTGATCCAGCCAGGTAAATGACTTGCAAGGTGCTCCCTCCTCATTTTCTTTTAAATGGGCTGCGTTTCAAAATGGATTTCTTGAGCAGTAAATTATAATTTAGTGGTTATTATAATATCCATTAAGAGCTGACTTCTGCTGTAGCGTTATACCAAACACTAATTATTAGAAATTAAGGTGACAGGAGGGAATAATACTCTGAGTTGTGTGAGTAGGAGGAATAACAGCCCGGGAGGGATAAGCGAGGCAAAGCAGCGGGAGGCTTTCCTTTCTGCAGGGAAATGAGAGGTGATAAAACCCCTAGAAGCAGCCGTGCAGGAGCAGAGGGTACGTAGAGAGGTGCCGGGCTGGGGAGCTGCCGGGGGAAGGGGACAAAAATAATCAGAGCGGCCGGTGGGTGCGAGGGCACCACGCAGAGCGGTCGCAGGCGTGGGACCATCGGGTCCAAAGTGTCCGGTTTCGGGGCATCGCTGCCTGGCAGGATCCGTACAGGGAAATGAGCTCCAGAGGCTCAGTCGTGCTTTGACATTATTTCTCTCGTTCGTTTGCTTGTCGTATTATTTTTTTTTCCCCTTCAGGCTGAAATGAAATCTCCGACGATGATTTCCGACAAAAGATGGGAAGACGTTTCTGCTGGGTCTGATAGGAGATGCCGGCGTGTGTCCTGACGAGCTGCAGGTTTGGTGCTGGTGAGCAGCTGGGGCCCGGGCTTCGGTCCGGCTACAAACGGGGGGTAGTTTTAAAGCAAAAGCCTGAGTCCTGCACTACAGCCACGCTGGAGAATCACCAACCTCTGAATCCCATTTTGCCGTGCCGAGTTTGGCCCCGGGAGCCACGACTGCCACTTAAAACCAACGGCAGCGTTGGCAGGATGGGTGCGGGTGCGGGATGAACGCCCGGGGAAGCACCCAAAGCCATGCAGGGCTGCGCGGGGGACGTGTTTCCTCCTGATCCCCTTGAGGTCCCCAGCGAAGGGGGGGTCATCAGCCCTCAGAAGCCACAGCCCCAGCCAGGAGTCACCCGTTACAAACCTCACCCTTTATTGCTATCCGGGCTGTCCGCTCTACGCTGCTTCCCTCCAGCAGAGGCTGGTTAATCACGCTCCCTCTTTCCTATGGTTTAATTAAGTGTGGGGGGGAAATCTTACACATTCTTGCCAAACATTTCCAGGATTTGTCTTTTCTTCTCCTTCAGTAGGAAAAAGCCGTTTACCGTTTTCTTTTCTAAAGAAATTTCCGGGGAGGCCCAGCAAACACGGCCAGGAGCCGCCAGCATCAAGCCCCGACTGAGTTTCTTCGCTTGAGTAAATCGATGTTTTGCCACTAATGCGAGCTGAATGCCCATTTTCTGTGCCCCATTTATTTTAATGCAAGGGCTGGAGTGCGGGGAGGGGGCAGCACCGGGGCAGCTCTCCGTAAATCCCACCGAGGCGCTCGGCGCTTTCACCCCCATCCGATTTTGCAGAATATTATTCCGCAAACACAGGAGGGGAGAGCCGCCCCGCACGCAGCCGGGAGAACTTGCATCACCCGTGGTGCCTCGCAGCGCCCGTCTGTCTCCCTGCCTGTTGATCTCTATTTTTTGGGGGGGCAGGGGAGGTTCCTCAGGGCTGTGTTTTGGGAAGGAGGCTGCTCTTGCTTAGCCTGGGCCAGCCAAAATACCTGTAAAAGAAAATTTTTTGGCATAACAGGGGTTTTTTTCATCATTAAAATGGGATGGTGTGGCATGAGCATCTCCTGCCCTGTTGGTCCCTTCAGCCCTGCTGCGGGATGGGGACGGGGACAGGGCCAGGGCCAGGGCCAGCCCCGAGCCACCGTGGGATTGCCGGCGAGGGAGAGAGCTGACCCGCCGCCAGCTTGAGGTGAAGCAATTAAAGCATGTGGCTGCCACCAGCGTTTCCTGCCTGTAATTAAAGCTTTTAATGAGGAGGCATATGGTAACCCCCTCCCGGCCCCAGACTGGCATTTTGCCAGGTGTGGGTTTATTAACGGCTGCTAATTACACCGTCATTCAGCGTCTAGGTCGAGGAGGGTTGCATCGCCTGCCCCGAGGGCTCAAATTGGCTATGAATGCTGCCAAAAAAATTCTTAATTTTATTAATCTTTTTTCCCCTTGCATTGGGAACTGAACCCCCAGGCGTTTGTAGGGCATTTTGGGGACACCACCACCCCTGGGACACGGTGCTGGCTCCTTCCCCGATGCACCCAACCCCCTCTTCCAGCCACAAATCCGGCTGTACATCCTCCCCCCAGCTGGTGAGTGCTTTTTATTCCCTGGAGTGAGTTTTGCTGAAGACCTGATAGTCCCGGTAGCCGCAGCGGGGCTCGAAGCCTTTCCCCATCCCGATGGCGTATGCGGCTGCTGGGACGTCCCCGGCCCTGACGAGCCCCGCGTGTCTCTGGACCAGGAATGCGTGTTATCCCGGTAAGAAAACGGGGGGCTTCGTTCCCCTTAGACCTCAGCTCTGTGCTGGGGTGTTTAGGGGACCAAGCGAACTACAGCAAGGCTGGTTTTCCCCTGCAAAAGGCTCTTGGTAACGTTGTACAACTGCTGGTTATATTTTTCACATTGGGTGTTATAAAGTACCTCGCTCCCAGCCTGGGGCTCTTTGAATCTTCCAGCTCTGCGCAATCATTTAGAGAAAATGAGCATTAAAATCAACCACCTGGAAGTTCTCCCCTTTCTTTAAGAGCCAGTCCCAGCTCCCCTTCCTGCAGCAGCTTGGTGCCATCCTGTCCCTGCCTGCCTTGTGCCCGTACCGCCGTCACCGACGGGACATGTGCCGTGGCCGTCGCTGCGCCGATGCGCTGAATCAGCCGCCGGCGAGCCGGGCCAGGACGGCCGGGAGGCCAGCGAGGGTGGATCCAGGGTATGTCGAGCTGCTCACCAGCGCCGGGACCTCGAGGGGACCCACAAACGCGTGAGCACGATTCGGGGCTGGGAATGCCCGGCCGGTGCCGTCGGAACCCGCAGCTGAAGGACGAGCTGCCGCCGCGGCAGGTGAAGCTGGAAGGAAATCCCTGTGGCTTTCGTCGGATGCCGTAACGCTGCGGGGGTCCCTGAGGTTCATCGCGGGGGGTTGCAGAGGCTCTGGGAACTTCCCCGGCAATTAGGGATTCGGGCAGCGGCAGCCCGGAGCAGAGCGGGGCGTTTGCAGGCAGCTGCCTAACGAGCTTTTGCAAAGCGGCAAAGCGCGGCAGCAGCTCCCGGGCTGGTGTCCCGGGGGGGGGGTCTCCCGCACCGTTCTCCAGAGCATCAGGAAATAATTGATTTCAAAATATTTCATTATGATGACTCGAGTGACAGGAGCGCACGTGACAGGACGTCATTTTGGGGAGCAGGTAGGAAGGGGTGCTCACAGGAGGGTGCGCGGCCGGTGCGGGTCCGGCCCTGCCAGAGCCCCGAGCTCCCTGCGCGGGTCTGTTGGACGTCCCGCACCAGGAGGGTTGAGCGTTCAATATCAGATTTACTTACTTGAGCTATTTACCTGTTTGACGTTACCGGGGATTTCGCTTTAGCAGCGGGATACAGCAGTACACCGAAATCACAACACAATTGCAACGTCCAGGCGAATCCCAGTACAACCATCACGCCCAGTGCAGCGCTCCCTGCTCGCCCACAACCGTGATCGTGAAAAATGTGCTGGAGAAGTCCTCGGTGCTGTGCAAGCTGCCTGGTCGGGAGAGGAGAAAGCGCAGGTTTGAGCATAAATGAGTGAGAACAAGAATAATTCCTCTTCAAAGGAAAAGACAGCGTTAGGGTGTATAAACTCTGCACGTCCTGCTCCAGCTTTCTGCAAACACGTGCGTGGTCTCTCATGGCACGCAATGCCCAAAGTGTCTCCTGCTCATTAAGGGTAAAACAACTGATTTACCTGAGGAGACACTTGACAATTCTTGGTGCACGTGAAAGTTGTGGAGAGGGGGAAAAACAAACCAGACTTCTCTGCGAGCGAAGCCTTGGGCCAGTGGCCGGGTGCCCTCTACTGCCAGCCTCCCCGGGCCGGCGGCGTGGTCCTGCCGTGCTGGCTCCGCAGTGTTTCAGGGAGCTCAGGGCCGGCTCCTGCCCTGGTTTCGGCGATGGGGCTCAACGATTTTGCTTCGTTGGTGCTACTCGAGCCTTGTTGGTAATTTCGCCCTGTGACAGTGTTTTTAGTTTCGTCCCATAACGTTGGCATTAGGTAAGGTGAGCTCCCGTGAGTGCCACCCGCTCTCCGTTAAAATGTCTGTGGATATCCAGTTCATTCACTGTTTTATTGAAAATGTTATTAAAAAAAGGACTTTCAATGCTTATTTGCATTTCATAGGTAAGCATTTAAACAAATAGCATTATTCCCTCTCACAAAACAATTGTTCTTCAATATACTGCTCCCACGTGCGTTACTGAAATATGCTGGATCTCCTGGTGAGGCTTTCTGTTACTCTTTGGGAAGGATTACATTTGGCAACAGCCTTCACTCTGTGTCCTGCCCCCACCGGCAGTTAAAGACTTTCATTCTTTAAATTGATTTTATGAACAAAAATGAAGAGGAGAAATTAGGTGACAGGATTTTAATAGCAGTTGAAGTTAAGAAGCCGGTATCTCCAGAGGGGTCATGGCAAAGTTCCTTTTTTTTCTTCCCAGATCTGCCCTCTCCATAGGTCATTTATTTCAGCTAAACGGTTTTGTCACCAGACCACCAGCATTTAATCTCGGCTGAAGAGAAGCCTAAACAAAGAGCTCAGTGTAATAGATCTCCTGTTGGGAACCTCTATTAGGTGTAAATGGCTGGCTTACCTGTTTATATTAATGATTTATTCATACACCAAAAAAAAAAAAACAACCCAACCCCTTTTTCAGAAATAAATACCTTAAAAGATCTAATTCAACAAGAGAAGCCAGGTCACCCTTTAACCCACCGGTGCCTCAATACCAAAGCATTCCACAGCGATGCAGACCCGAACGTGCAGGTGCTGAAGATACGTGAAGATACGTGAAGATGTTCAGGACATTCCCCCGCCCTGTGCAGCAATGCCTTCATTCAGGATTGCAAACAGAAAGGAAAAGGTTTCCGATACACCAGTACCGTCTTTCACACCACTTTTCCCTCCTCTTTATTTCTAATACAAGATGCCAATAATTTTGAGGACTTCACTGATATACCGTGACATTACGAGATTTGGGCAGGAATTACCCTGAAATGTGCCCTGAAGAACAGGCAGCAATCGACTGTTTCATCCCCCTTTGTCAAATTCTTGCTTGTAGTTCTTCTCTTGTGGAACCGTTCATGGGCTCTTTGGGTTCAAGTCATCACTTTGTTTCTCAGGCTTTTCAAATGTTACTCGTTACAGTTTAGCATGAAATGAAGCAATATCTACGTAACTGCATTCAATTTACAGGCTAGTGGTGCTTGATTTCTGCAACAAAACTGATGGTAACAGTATAAAATGAAGATTTTCAGCAAGATTATCTACAGCAGACATTGTACTAATCATGACATATTTCTACTTTTCAAACTTCAAGTTGTAGAATATTAGGTAACTTTTAAGTCACTAAGTTGTTTCCTAAACAAGCCACTTAATTTTTATCCGATTCCCTATTTTTCCCTCCTCTGAACTCCAGCCTCCACATGGGCTAACGTTCACTGCAGAAGTCTAAAGCTCAACGTCAGGAATTAATTCCTCTGTGAGGATTTCAAGAGTGGCCACCGAGTCTCACAGGTCTCCAGCCGCGCATCGAGGCAATGTATGTTTAAAAATACTGGTTTTACCAAACTGATTCTGTAGGAAGTCTTCAGAAGTCGGGGAAGAAAGAATTGCAAAGTGTTTTATGCTTTTAATACATTTTTTTTTATTGCAGTAATTTCTAAATTATTCACAAGGTTAATGTCTTTCAAACACCTACGCTAGTAAAGTAGAAATTAGTATTGATATTTCACACTATGTCTGTACAGATTTAAAACCTGCTGAGGCCAACAGAAAGATGCACGCAGACTGTAATGTATTTTGAAGCAAGGACAGACAGAATAAGCTGAATTAAGTAACTTCAAAGAACTCAAGCACATCAGTCAGTCTTCACAACATTTGTACGGGAAAATCTGATTAAACATGAATAAAATGAACTTTGCTATTTAGTAGAAAAAGGACACCGGACAACAAAAATAAAAACAAGCAAACAAAATATATATATAAAGCAACATAAGCTAAAGTAGACAAAGTGATTGAGGTGCTAGTTTCCTCCAGTGGCTTCTATATTTTCGATCTACGGAGCAGCACGCTGTCCTTGCTTACAGAAAACACAAGGTACCTCTTTGCAAAGAGATGTGCAGTGGTAAGTAACCCCGAGATTTCAGGAGCTGAGCTGAAATTCAGTATTGACGCAAACAGATCTATTTCTCGTCAGAGCCTTGACAACAGCATCACTGTCTCGCTCTTCTCCACGGACTTCCTAGTTGTTGGCTTTTAAAACACAGCGAGCGGCGCCTGAGCCGTAACAAGACACTGCCTGAGCCATACAGCTCCTTCGGGAAGCGGGTGCCAAGTCCCGATGTCCTCACTGACAGAAACATCGACTCTGAACTGGAATCAGTCTGGAAATTCGCTTAGACATTCTTACAGGTCTTACTTAGGCATTCTTTTTTTTTTTTTTAATACTCCTTAAAATAAACTAATGCTATGTTGTGTTCAGAGTTAACGTTCATAAGGTCAGGAAGGTACGTGCACAGCCAGGTTCTCCAACCCAAAATTTATTCCCAATCACCAGTTTCAGAGTTGCATTTTACAGGCTTTTTCCTCTCCCTCCTTCCCTGGGAGGTGCTAAATAGGTGCAAACGGACACAATTCAACAGCTTTTAGTCTAGATCCTGGCAGGATTAGAGGAGTAAGGGATGAGGGGAGATGCTTCTGGAAAGATAAGCCCCTACCATTTTAAGCAAGCTGTCTAAATGATTTTTGTTGCCTTTTCAGAATTTCCATTACAATAACCGATCATGCTTCTTTATTTTTTTGCTTTTCTCTTCAACATCTTTCAGCACATCTTGCAGTTTCTTAGCGTTCTGTGTCAAGAATGCAAAGCTTTCTTTGAAGCTGCATGTCCCATGCTCCCTACAGATATTCTCAAGCCCATCAAACCATTGCAAAATCTTCTCAAGCTCAGCCCGAACAGCCTTCTGTTCTTCCAGTTCTGCTCGCAGTGCCTGCCCAGCAGATGCCTCAGCCCTGTACTGCTTCTGCAGCTGATGGATCTCATCCTGAAGCGCCTGGAACTGTTCTTTGCTGTAGGGGTACTGCTCGTGGACCTTGTCCTCGGGAAGGAGCACGTTCTTGGGGATGTTTAACACCAGCTGCAGAAGCACTTCTTCCATTTTACTGAAGAGTTTATCAAAGTGCTCCTTCATGAAGAGAAGAAATTTCTCCGTGCTTTTCCGGATTTGGAAGGGGCTGATTTTACAGGCGGGAAACCCGTCCAGCTTCTTCAGGATTACGCTCTCCACCACCAGCATCATTTCGAAGAGGTAGTCCTGGAACGCGATGTAGACGCGCAGCATGCACGTCTGCGGGGTGAAGCCAAAGAACTGCGCTTCGTAGGCCATGGGATTGACCGACATGGTGGCGGATGGAAGCCGGTAAGGAAAGGAGAGAGAAACGCAGGCCCTGGGGCAGACGGGCCTTGCCGTAGGCGGAAGGCCGAGCCCGGAGCTGAGGGGAAACCGGCTCCCACAGGAGGCCCAGCGCAGCCGCGGCCTCCCGCGCCGTTACCCGAGGCAGCGGGGCCGCTCCTCCCGCTCTAGTGCTGCAGACCGAGGCTGGTGACCGAGCGCCGCCGCCGCCGCCGCTCAGCCCACCGGCCGCTCCGCTGCCTCCACCGCTTCCCGCCTCGTTCGAACTCCCTCAGGCGGGCTGCCCCGCCGGCAGCCAATCAGTGGCCGCGAGGATAAAAGCGCTGCCCAATCACCAAGCGCTCCAGTCCTCGGGGGCGGGGAAAGCGAGGGGAGTAAGCGGCCACGCTCGCTGCTCGGCCAATGAGAGCGCAGCGCGACCGCACGGGCCCTGCCGGCGCCGATTGGCTCCGCCGGGGGTCGGCGGCGGGGGCGGGGGGCGGAGCGCAGGCGCAGAGGCGTGGCGGAAGCGGAAGCGGCGCAGGAAGCGCTAAGATGGCGTACCAGACCTTCCGGCAGGAGTACCTGCAGGTGCCGCCCGTGACGCGGGCCTACACCACGGCCTGCGTCCTCACCACCGCCGCCGTGGTAAGTGGGGCCGCCCCGTCCCGCCGGCCGCGCTCCCTCCGGCCCGCGCCTCCGCAGGCCCTCCGAGGGCCCGGCCCGTGGGTGGGGGTGGTGGGGCCGGCTCCGCGGGGTCTCGGGCGGCCGCCTGCGGCCTAACAGAGCCGGCGGGGTGCGGGGGAGAGGAAGGGTGCGCGGAGGGTGCCCGGGAGGGGGGGTGAGGCTCGTTGGAGCCGTGCCGGCGGGCTGGGGAGAGGAGTGCGCTTGGGAACGCTGGAAGGGGTTACCTGGGAGACCTCCCCAGCCCAGGGCCGGGTCTCTTCCCCCCCAGGGCCTTCTGAGCCGGGGGGATCCCCTGAAAGCGGCGCTTCCAGGGTCCCCGCTGCCCGCCCGCCGTGCAGCCTGGGCAGGGGCAAAGCACAAATACACAACCACAACGTGAGGGGGGCTGGAGAGGTTATCGAGGCTGGCTTTTGCCGGAAGGCTCAATGTGCTGACTGAGAACTTGTCGGCCTCTTGCTGGCACAGAAGAGGGGGGTTGGTTGTTTGGGTGCATACAGCTTTTTCTTGGTGTATTGATTCCATCAACTGTTCTCTTCTTTTTCAGCAATTAGAACTAATCACACCCTTTCAGCTGTATTTCAACCCTGAATTAATATTTAAACACTTTCAAGTAAGTGTTTTCTAAAGTATGGGAGGTTTTTAAGTAAACTGTTGAGTTTGCAAGTGCTTGTCCTCTCAAAATTGTTACAAATGACTATGGCTTTTCACGTTAAAGTTATATTTCAAAAAAGCTAATGAAGCTAGAGTGCCATCACTGTATCTTAGCATAGGTCTTAGATTCGTTGACTATGAAGGAGACTTCAGTTACGTTGTTACTTGGTTTTGTATTTAGACAATAAAACTAAGCTGTCATGTTTAAAGTCCTTGTATTTGTCTTATTTCCAGGTATGGAGGCTAATCACAAACTACTTATTCTTCGGACCAGTTGGCTTTAATTTTTTATTTAACATGATCTTTTTGTATCCTTCATCAAGTTTGTTTTCTCTCCTCGGAAAGCAGAGCTCCAGAGTACAGGCATGTTGCTATACGTGCACATAGGCAAAGGTTCAGTTCTGCTCCGCCGTGAGGTTCCTGGGAGTTTAGCAATGCCGACTTCACTGATGTCATGAATGGACATCAATGGGATTTCCTTTGTAAGTTGTCAAGAATTTTGCCGTTTATTTTTGTGGTGTTAAGACTTTGTTGTACCAGCCTGATCCTTCAGGTTGGTTCTGACACACAGGAGAAAATTCCAAGTAACTTTTTTCTCCTGGGTCTGCCCTCTCTGCTGAGGCACCCAGAAAGAGCCAGTTGATGAAGTAAATTGCTACAACACTTACATCTAAGCTCATGTGTAATTGAATCCTTTTCTGCTTGGATCTTTCTTTAAACTCATTTGCAATCAAATTTTCCTGACCTGCGACTTCAGATATCGTTACTGCCGAATGCTTGAAGAAGGCTCTTTTCGAGGTCGGACGGCAGATTTTGTATTTATGTTCCTTTTTGGTGGACTTTTAATGACTGTATCCTTTTTTTATTCCAAACTGCTTTAGTGAAGCTAAAGATACGTGAGTGAGAACTGTCACCATGATATTACATTTATCTTATTTCTTAGGTGATAATATATCATGTTTGTGGTACAAGGAATAACAGTATTTGTTAAAGTAGTTTTGAATGCTTTGTGACTTGCTGTTAAATACTGGGCTGGTCTTTCAGGCTTTTTACTGCTTGACAGGATTATGGAAATGAGATTATCAGATAAAAGGGGACTGCTCAGGTGTGTAATCATGCTCAGGTTGTCTAAGAGAAATGCTGCTATTTCAGTGATTTCATGCTAAATTATACTTTAAAGGGATTATTCATGCTGCAGGTACCCTGAATCCTGCTACAGCTGTTGAATTTGATCGACAGTAGGTTTGATTTACTTGAACCTGGGAAAGTAGAGGTAGGAATTGTATGGAAAATGTAGGATTACAGGTCAAGCTGTCAAATTCTTCTCATGCTTGACCTCACAACAATTATTTAGTGAACTGTTTTCTTTAACTAACTATCACAGCTTTTTGGCCTGTTTGTGAACTTGGTTTTCTTGGGTCAGGCATTCACAATAATGCTCGTGTATGTATGGAGCCGCAGGAATCCCTATGTCCGTATGAACTTTTTTGGTCTTCTCATCTTTCAAGCCCCATTTCTACCCTGGGTATTGATGGGCTTTTCGCTGCTTTTGGGGAACTCCATCATTGTGGATCTCCTGGGTAAGGAATCGCCAGAATCACAAGGACTTGTTCCTGCTAGTGTTTAACATGAAACAAAAAATGTGGAAAAAAACAAAGGGCTAAATGCCTCTCTCTTAGTGTTAGTTAGTCTGGTATAATGGTGCTGTATTTATACCAGGCTTTCCTTGATTTCTAAACACTGTAGCGTATTTTGTATTATAACAAGGATGGAAAGAGCTTCTGACGCTTTGGCTTTTTATTGCTTGGAATCAGCCCAGGTACATAATCTGATTGTGGGCATCAGACTATTGAGTAAAATAGCTTATATTACTATTTTTATCAACTCTAATAAAGCCGTAACATCAATATGTTTAATAATGACAAGCAATTTTCTTTGTATTAATGTCTTGTAGTGCAAGGTTTTCATCTGATGTCAATGTGCTTCATTTTTTTTTGTATTTCTATATCTCTTATTGTATTTTCTGTGAAAGAATCGGTGTGTGGTTTTGTTTTTTTTTTTTCCTGAAAACTAGTGAAGCATTTGAAAGTTGTAAAGGAGAAGTATTGAAAATCACCATTTGACTTTTCTTTATATGCTAGGCATTGCCGTTGGGCATATATATTTTTTCTTAGAGGATGTCTTTCCCAATCAGCCCGGTGGTGGAAGGCTTCTGCGAACACCATCTGTCCTGTAAGTATTGGTGTCTGATTTGGAACGGATGTAGAAAAAGTGCTTGCATGGAAAACTGTTTATAATTCAGTCACGTCAACTTCTGGTAAATTAGGCAGCTTGAGACAGAATTGTGGTGTGTCTGTACTTGTCTTTTATTTAACTCGTGTGTTGCCAGATGAGGGAGGGAAGGTCTTAGAGATGTGTAAGTGGGAACTAACTTCTTGTGGAGAAGGGCTGGAGGGGTTTTGTAACCCTTGATTTCTTCTTAGTCTTTGCTAACTGAGTTTCGCCTGTTGGTGGCACCAAAGATGCACGTCTCTTACTGAGGTGTGAGGAATGAGAGTACTGGTGTGTACGAACAGAGTGACTGAGGTATTAAATATATCTAATTTTTTTGTTTTACCTGTAAATCATTCTCTGTTTCACAGCTTTGGCAAAAGACTGGTGTTTGTACTCCTACTCAGTTCCCTCTTCCATAAAGGGCTGCAATCATCTGTAATGCTTCACAGCAGCCTGGGTGAGAGAAGCTTGCCTAAACGATAGGGCAGTTGAGACATTGAAAGTTGAGGTCTGTGAGACTCTTAGAATTATCTAGAGCTGAACTGATTATCTTTTTTTTTTTGTTGTTTGAACTAGCCTCCAGAAGCCTGAATAATAAAAATGTCATATACAGACCCATGCTTAGTTCAATTGATGGGTCATACCTGTTTGATTGGACAAGTACACTTACATGGATAGTTTATTTCTGTTCAGTATAGGCTTTGTCTTCAGCAGGTGGTTGTACCAGGTGATGGCTGCAGGAATGGCTGTCCCAGGACAGCTGTGCTGGTCACTTTTGTAGGCCTACACTAATCTAACTTGGCCTTGGCAGCTGAAGGCTGTTTCTGGTGAGGGCTACCTTCATGTAAATGCAACTGTAGACAAATGGAGTGTCCAGTTAGACGTGTGATAAAAGGATGTATTTGAGATTTCCCATTTTCACAGAGGGTGTATGCACCCAGCTGTGTGCAGGAGGAATCCTAAGGCTGTTGGAGCAATGCGTGCTGTCTCAGTAACTCTCGTCCTCTGGAAAAAGTGTCAGCCTGTCTTCAGGCTTCCACTTAAATCCTTTTACGTGTCTGTGTTCAGAAGGCTGCTTATGATTCTTGTCTGGGTCTAGAATTGTGCTTTTTTTTTCCCTCAGATGCTTTAATTTTCTTTGATGTCTTAGCTGTAATCCTGTAATACCCCTGCTATTTTCTTTTTTCCTGTTCTGAAAATTTCTCTGAAATGGCCTGTCACTCCGGGTGAAGAGGAATAATCCCTTTAGCTATTCTAAGAACTTTTACGACGTTTTGGATATAATGATTGCTTGTATGCAGCCTGTGATTTTTTTTTTGTTTGTTTCAGAGAATCTACTACATTTTTGTTTCTGGATAAACAAATCTATGGAGAGAGAACCTCTAGAACTAGTTTTGCGAGTGGCAAAATAACCTACGAGATTAAGCACGATTTTTGTAATAAATAGGAAGCCCAAGCCTCTAATATTGTCTCAAATGCAGACTCTTCTGTGGATTTCAAGTCTGCCTGTCAATGCCTGCATCCTGCCTGTGAGATTGAGATAATACTGCCTGTATTTGACTCTTACTTTGTCCCCTTCTCAAGATGTGAAGAGCTCTTCAATATCCCATTCATGTTTTGTTCCCTTACCCTGTCCTGGGAGAACATGCTAGCTGTATGAAATTCTGCCTTTCACTGGAGGTGGAATTTTAACTTTCAGCTGAATCTCGTCAGTCTCGGTTGATTTAGGCACATAATTCTAGTCCTTATTCCAGATGGCTCCTAACTGGAGAGCAAGTGTGACTTGGATATAAATCACCGGTGCTTTGGCAAGCTGTTTCTGAAGGAGGACGCTGTACATGTGCAGAATTTGAGCAATCTTGGTCTTATTGTGAAACACGTATTCTAAAGGGAAAAAAAAAAAACCCTTTTCTGTTTTCCAGGAAAGCAATATTTGATACTCCGGAAGATGATCCTAATTACAATCCCTTGCCAGAAGAACGACCAGGAGGATTTGCATGGGGAGAAGGTCAGCGCCTTGGAATCTAATAAATGTCTGTGCCAAAACCCAGCGACAACTGGGAGAGACTGACCTGAATGAAGTTCCATACTGGGGACTCTCTCATTACCCATCGCAGAAAGGACGCTTTTTGACAGCTCTATGGTTTTAAATACAAGCACTTTATGAAATGGCAGTCTAATCCAAGACACTTCCAGGCTACCAGTGTCTTTCCCGGTCAGGGAATTTATTGTGCTGGTAATGAAAATACTAATCCAGTGGAGCCAAAAACCTAAAACTGGAAACCATTTCCTGTCAACTTCAGTTAACAAGACCACAAGTACTTGTTTAAAGTGATTTCTAAAGCATTTTTTCAAGTTATTTGATACAGGAAACTATATGGAAAACTTTACAGGGGACAAAACCAACTTTTTTGGTTTTAACTCATTTTTTATTCTTGGATAAAACAGCTACAAGATGGTTGAAAGTGTAAGTCCCTATTCCAATGGCAAAAGGTTTTTTAATCTGAGATGCTGTTGTCTCCAGTCTTGTTTGAACTGTAAGAAATACAACACATAGCGTAATGCAGGCTTTTCATTTTGCCGGTTGGGTTTCTGGAATGTGCCTCTGTGTGAATACACTTGCAGGCTGAGACTACATTTTGATGGCTTTTCCCCCAAAGACTGTGTGTTCGGATGACCAGGTTTGAGTCTTACTGGTTTGTTTAAATAGGTAGTTCTACAAAATCCACCCCCACACATGCACACTTCTAACAGTTATTAAATGACTTGGAGCACTAGGGAGGAAAACTTGTCTGGAGTCAGAACTGCTCAAATATCTCAGATGAGTTGAATAAAATGTCTTGTGCGTCCTTTTTTGTTAATCCTTCGTATAATCCTATAGTCTTGAGGCAGCTGGTGAAAAAGCAGGTTGGGAAAAGCAAGTCCCTGAAGAGACAGCATTAATGCAAGCTTTTCCCACAAGTGTCTCTCAGAACTGTTAGGAAACAGGATTGTGCGCTTAAGATGTTAAATTTGTGGTCTGCGTATGAAGTTCGTTGCGGGAGGACTGAGTGTCTGGCACAGGTCAGTGGCACTGAGTGGGATTTAGCTTGAGGTTATGTTCATTATAAATATCTGTATAAGGAGCCACGTAAGGAATTCGGAGCACAGTTCAGCTTGTCATGTCCAGTCACTCCTAAGATGCTACGGGCTGTACTGGGTAGCTCTTTATCGATTGCATCGTAATAGATAAAGAGGTATTGTTGAAACTGCATCTTCCTCCTGAATTTGGGAGGATAGGCTCACCCTTGACACAGTGGTCATCTTGTTTAGCCTCAGATTTTGCTGTTGTTAAAAACTGGCTGCAGGTTTTTAACTTGTTTGTAGTCCAGGAGGTGAATGTGTTGGGATCTCACGGGGAAATGCGTTGTCCACAAGCAGTGTATTAGATCCTGATAAACAAAATTGGTGAGTCCGTTTGTACCTGCATTTTATCTGTTAAAGGTTATATATAAAAAAAAAAAACTTAAGGGAGTTTGTTTGGTTTTTTTTTTTTTCCCAAAACAGACTTTAAATCTTACTCTCTAGGAGTACTAAAAATGCTTTGGGCAATGTTGCTTCAGGGTAGCTTATGAGATGGGAATTAGATCAAAACCTTTTTTTTAGTTCAGTGTTTAAGAGCCTCTTAGTAGTTTGCTGGTGGGACGTCCGCGGCGCGGATAGAACCTTCTGTAAACCCAGTGCCCTGCTGCGAAGTGGGCAAGGTGGTGTGCCCCTTCCTGAGGACCACCTCCTCTTCTAAGCCACGTATTGATAGACAGCTTGTCCGTCCTTGCTCTTCCAAAGCTGCTTTCCTCGCACGCTTCCCTCCTCTCGGGTGGGGTGTTCCAGACCGTACGCGTCTCTTCACAGAGCAAGGCCACCGTGTCTGTATCTTGCACCCCAGGACTAAATTGACTGGTACTGGCAGATTGCTGCCTAAGCTGATCTTTAATTGCCCTTGGAACCATTCTTGGGCAGCCTGTCCCATGAAGAATCATAGAATCATTAAGGTTGGAAACTGCCAACCCAACACACCATGCCCACTACACCATGTCCCTAAGCACCTCACCTACACGTCTTTTAAATACCTCCAGGGATGGGGACTCCACCACTTCCCTGGGCAGCCTGGTCCAAGGCCTGACCACTCTTTCAGTAAAGAAATTTCTCCTAATGTCCAATCTAAACCTCCCTTGGCGCAACTTGAGGCCATTTCCTCTCGTCCTATCGTTGGTTACTTGGCAGAAGAGACCGACCCCCACCTCGCTACAACCTCCTTTCAGGTAGAGCGCGATGAGGTCTCCCCTCAGCCTCCTCTTCTCCAGGCTAAACACCCCCAGTTCCCTCAGCCGCTCCCCATCAGACTTGGGCTCCAGGCCCTGCACCAGCTTCGCTGCCCTCCTCTGGACACGCTCCAGAAGTGTGTTCAAATACCAGAGTCCTCTTTGGCGAGTGTATCGTCAGCCGTGTGCGGAGTCAGGGATGATTTGTGCCGACAAACCGTAAATTGGGATGACGCAGGTCTCGAGCCTGCCCCTCTAAGGCGTTCCCTGCCAGTCAGCGCCTGCCCGTCCCGGCCGCTGGTCGGATTCCGCGGGTTTCCCTGCCGGGGGTTGGTGGTGCCCCGGGACTACATTTCCCATGACGCCCCGCTCCCGCCGGCGATCACGTGCGCGGGGCGGCGGCGCGATGACGCCATGGCGGCGCGCGGGGCGGCAACCGTCGCCCGGGCGACAGGCGGGCCTGAGGCGCGGCGGGGCGATGCCGCAGGGCGGCGAGGCGCCCCCGGCCAAGCGGCTCAAGGCGGCGCCGCCCCCCCGCCCCGCCATGCTGCCCGCCTCCCCCGCGCCGCGCCGGCACCCGCCGCCCGCCGCCTCGCAGCGCCGCGGCCTGCCCATCTTCCAGGCGCGGGGGCCGCTGCTGAGCCAGCTCCGCGGCCTCGACACCGCCGTCCTCATCGGTGAGTGCGGGAGCCGGGCGGCCCCGGCGCGGGGCGGCGGGTCTCCTCAGCGCCGCAGCCCGGCCGGGCGCCGCCGGGGCCTGGGCGAGCGGGGCTCCCCTCAGCGCCGCCCCGGGCCTCTCGGCGGGCGGCACCGCGGCCTGCCGGGGAGCGTTGCTGCTGCCCGCTGCAGCGGGGCTCAGCGGAGCGGGGGGGTCATCGGTGCCCCGAGAAGGGCAGCGGGGGTCCCCAGTGCGGGGCCTGGGCCGGTCCTGCCGGGCGTCGCGGCCTGTGAGGAGTTGCAGAGAAGAGGTTTGGGTGTAAATCTGAAGCGCGGTACATCAGTAATATTTTTATTCTTGAGTTTTGACTGGTTGAAGCAGCTGCTGACTTAATTCTTACGGAGAAGGCGAAAGTCTTTCTCTCTCCTTCCTGTCTCGCCATCTGCCTGGAGTTCAGTCAGCTTAAAGCCAAATGGGAAAACCCTGCTCTTTGGAAAAAGTGTCTCCTCAGCTACATTTTCAGGGGCGTTCACTATTTTCTTATGCTTTCTTTGAGTCCAAACTAATAAGCTTTTTGTCTGACTTTCAGGAGCTGAAGGCAGCTCCAGCTTCCCAGCTGGAAGTCAAAAGACTCAGCATTTATTAGATTTAAATGAACAGTGCTTTGTATTTCACTCCTATATGTGAACCCTTAAAAAAAAAAAGTCATGGCAACTGATAGACGTGACTGCATTTATCTACTTTCTTCTGTATAATCCTGAGATTGTCATTACTGCTTGCTAAATATACACTATTATAAACCACTTAAAATTTTACGGCTGTGGAGTGAGCTAAAAAGCTAAAAAGCTCACTCTTGCTATTTGCAGTCTGCAGTTCTTACAACTTGGCCTTCCGATTTTTCTCTCCTTGGTGGTCGTCTTTCTGAATTTCTCATGCTTCTCCCTCCCTCTTCTGTCAGCTCTCACCTCGCTCCCCCAGCGTGCTCTGTGCCGTTGCTGTCTTGCAAGGACTGAGAGTACAGGGCTCTGTTTTCCAGAGCCTCGCGCTCTTTCATATAGAGCGATTCTTGTAATGGGTCAGTAGGAAGCTGAAGGGGATCTGATTTGAGTTACAGATGTGTTTTAAGCTGTAATAAAACGTGCAGAAAAGTGACAGTGACGTTGAAAACATTCTCTGCCCTTCCCTGCACGTTGCACTTCAAGACAGTTTTACTTGCAGTGCCTCTAAGCGCTGTGATTTGTGCTGCTTTACACTGTGCCTGGTAAGTTACGCTTTTTGTTGTCGATGCTGCGGTAAGGACTGCTGGTAGCTGTCTGTATGCTTTTGCTGACTGCCGTCTTTGGTAGAGGGGTCTGCACAGAATTTGTGTTGGAAATGCTATCCCATTTCCCCCCAGGTGTGTTTGTTGTGTTGTGCACTAGTGCTGTATGGATGGAGAAGACATTCACCTGGGCCTGAAGGGACCGTCTCTGATTTCAGGAAGGCACAGAGGAAGACTTGCTGCCTTACTGGTGCCCTGAGTGCTCCTCTAAGAGAGTCTCAAACCATAACTTGCTACTTGCTGTTGTGAAAAAAGCTTCGCTTTAATTTGCTTACAGCTTTACTTTGAAACTTTCTAGTGTGTAGTGTAAATATATGCATAAAACTAAACTAGTGTCTATTCCTTGCTCTGCATGATTATCTTATGTTGGCTGTGTAACTCAACAAACACTTCATATCTGGACAGACTGGAATATGTTTCTAAACCAGAGTGTGGCTGGAGAGAACCTGGGTGAGAGGAGTTTTGTAGAGGAGTGGTCTAGCAACTAGAGCAAGGCGTTGGGTTCTGTCCCTGGTCTGCCGCTGCTTTGCGGTGTGACTTCGGGCGGGCTGTTCAACCTCTTCCTGTCTTCAGCCTCCCCATCCTGAAATATGGTCAAAAGTTAACATAAAAAAATGAGTTGGGTTCTTTCATTTGAAGATGTTATAGAAAGGGAAAACTCTTCCCGTGTTGTTCTTTAGGAGAAACGGGCTCAGGGAAGACCACTCAGATCCCTCAGTACCTCTACGAAGCAGGAATTGGCCGCCAAGGCATCATTGCTGTGACCCAGCCTCGCAGAGTAGCAGCTATATCCTTAGCTACCAGAGTCTCGGACGAGAAGAGGACAGAGCTGGGGAAACTGGTATGTTGCTTTACAAAGTCTTTAGAGAGTTGGTTTAGTACTGCAGTGCCAATGGGACTGTATCAGGGCTTAATGGGTACAATAAAAAACAGCCACAGGGGTAATATGTAGTCCTCATTTAATAATATGCCTGAGTGGAAAAAAATGGGGTTTTACCTGCCTCTGGGGCTCAGGGGGGGCATGTTTGACTTTGTCTCTGTGGTATTTTACTTCTTGATTATTATCTGTGTTCCTCCATTTGCAAAAATACTGGTTAATGAATAAACCAGAAAATATTGCGCTCTCTTCCATTGCTCCCTGTATCAAAAGTCAAGGAGAGCAGAGGGCTGAATCTGTGCAGATCTGTGGGAGAAAAGTGGAGGAGAAAAACTTCCCCTACATAAGTCTTCGGAGAGCATGAAGTAGTTTCTAGCAGGGGAGGAAGGAAAGGAAACTTGTAGCATTTGTGATGAACTTCTAGTTGGGAAAAAGCTAATTGGGATACAGTGTTGGGAGCTTCCTTTAGATGGATTATTAGATCTGCAAGACTAACTGCTCACAGACTATTCCAGAGTCTCCTTGGCGTTCTGGGTGGCTCTGTCCGATGCATTGACCAGAGTGCTTTGTAGTCCTTCCTTGTGGTAAGATGGCAATGAGAAATGCAAGTAACTTTGTGCTTGTACTTTCCGTGATGATCACTTCCATAGGTTGGCTATACCGTACGCTTCGATGATCTTACATCTGATGAAACGAGAATCAAGTTTTTAACAGATGGAATGCTGCTTCGTGAAGCTATCGGGGACCCTATGCTGCGGAAGTACAGCGTTGTCATCCTGGATGAAGCCCATGAGAGGACGATCCATACTGATGTACTCTTTGGAGTGGTGAAAGCCGCACAAAAGAAGCGAAAGGAACTGGGCAAACTGCCACTAAAAGTATGTGCATCTAGGATGGCAGCAAAGGGCAGGGATGGGGCTTGGACCCTGAGCGCTATGAGTATCTCCTGGGGTTTTCCAAAGTGTTTGAAATTTCAGCCTTGACTATTTTCCTGTTCCTAAAAAGCCCCTTTAAATCTGAATAGAACTTATGATGTGTGGGCCTGATATGACACATCTGAACAAGGTGTCTGGTCACCTCCATGTTGCCTTTTCTCGTAAGAGCCCCTTGGGTGTGAGCTATAGACTAGACACATTGTTATGGGAGGTTTTGGTACGGTTGCTGAGAGCAGCCTGGATACATCTCTGTCTGATATGACAGCTGTGTGACATGCTCACACTGGGGAAGGAGATTGCACAAGAATTCGTGTGAGTACGTGATGAAGCGTGTGAGAGCATGTTGGTTTTGATGGGGAAGGCATGTAGGGGACTGGTAGGGTCCTAGCACTGTGTCGTTCAACAGACCATTGTGCAGCCCAGCTTTGTGGGTACTCAGGTCTGTTTGTTAAATGTCAGAAGAGAATTTTAACACGTTTTCACTCATTTTATCATACCAGCACGTTATGCTTGTGTGATACCAAAGCTGATGGCTTTAATAAGGAAAGATCGCTCTCTTCTGTCCCAAACTCTGCGTGCTTTTTGCTGTTCTAAGCATATATCTCAGTCTCAGGAAGCTGACTTTTGGCTAGTCCTGACTGGTAGGTGTCCTGCTGGGTCTAAACCGCAGTGCTAACCCATCTTATGCTCACATTGAAGGTGGTCATCATGTCAGCTACGATGGATGTTGACCAGTTCTCCCAGTACTTCAATGGAGCTCCTGTTCTCTATTTAGAAGGCCGGCAACATCCCATTCAGATCTTTTACACCAAGCAGCCTCAGAGTGATTACCTCCAAGCAGCACTAGTGTCAGTCTTCCAAATCCACCAGGTATGGCAGCCTCGTCAGGTTTGCGCCTCCCTGGGGCGGTGGATGGTTGGTCGGGGGGGCTCACGGGTTGCTGCGGCAGAAGACATAGCTTCAGCTTGATGCTGCCAAATCAGAGGTACCCCTGAGGTGTTCCACTGCGTCCTCCGGAAAAGTGGATAGTTGGGGGCGTGCTGGGTTAGTGAGTTGGATTGGCTCAAGGGAGGGGTTGACAAATGCCGATGTTACTCCAAAAGTGGAAAGAAAGATTGGAAGTGGTCAACCGTGAAGAGCCTTGGCTTGCAGTGGGAAATCCAGGCATAAGCTAGCAGTAGCGTGAAGATGATTCTAGTTTACTGGCAAAGTGTAACCGCAGAGCAAGTAGAGATCTGCTAAAATAACAGCTTATAGGCATTTTGTGACTAAATGTTCGAATGCAAAACTGCCAGATGGTTAAATCATTTAGTTAAACTGTTTATTACCCTGCATTTAATGCTTTGAAGATGCTGCTGCTGTTAGAATTTTGGGACCTGTACATCAAGGCTGGAGTTGAAAGGAGTCTGCTAAGCAAAGATCTCTGATGTCAATTCATACCTAATACCCACATGTTCCTCTCACCTGAGTTTTCTGTGTTTACTGGCTTGTACCAGGGTGCTTGCTGGCTCTCTCGTTTGCATGTCCTGGCCACTTATTTAATGAAATAGACATGTGACTTTAAATGATTCCTCCATCCCATTAAGACTCAATCCTGCAAAATGCGGTTTACCCTTCACCTCTGGTGAATCCGTTGGGAACTTCAGGCTGTTGCGTACGTTGCACAGCATGTGATTTTTTTTTTTCTTTCTCCCTTACCTGCTTTGCTGACTTGCTGTCAGGACAACATCTCATTACAATCTCAGTTCTCCCTCCCTATCCAAACCATCTTGACTTCTCCCTTGCTTTTTCCTCTGGCTCCAGGAAGCGCCCTCTTCTCAGGACATCCTGGTGTTTCTGACTGGTCAGGAAGAAATTGAAGCAATGACCAAAACCTGTCGAGACATTGCCAAGCATCTCCCTGATGGCTGCCCACAGATGATGGTGATGCCTCTTTACGCTTCTCTGCCCTACTCTCAACAAGTCCGCGTCTTTCAGGCTGCCCCCAAGGTGCGGCAATGTGATGGGTAAACAGGATGAGTTTGTCTGTTTGCTTGCATGAGTGTTCGGAAGAAACGTGGAATTTAAGGGGTTAAAGCGGTCTGTACTGATAGTAAGTAATAGTCTTCACTGTCTACTGACTTTAGGCTGAATGGTTCCAGGGTGATACAAGACGATGCAACTGGGATGGTATTAACAGATACATACGATAAGTCATCAGGGATCTTGAAAAGAAGGAAGAATTAGGGGGACCGAAAAGGGCAGAGGAATTGAAATTTGCCCCATTTCATAGGAGTTTTATGTCCATATCACAAAAAAGCTACAGCAGTTAATGGGCCAGCCAAATACTAGGAAAGCTAAAAACCTGGGCATGTTTGGCAGAGCCATAAGAAAAGGAAATTGTGCTGCCTCAGGCCCTTTTGTACCTATTCAGCAGATAAACAAGAATTCAGGTCTTGTGCTTGTGCCAGAAATGAAATCAGAATGGTTTAAAGACATATTGATAACAGCTGTCCTGGGTGGTGTATTTTGTTGCAAGAAGTGTAACCACATGCTTTAGAACTGATTAGGAACTAGAGATTATCTTAATTTACGAGAGCTGGCAATGCAAGCATGGTATGTGGTCATAGCATGCTGCAATGATATGTAGGCTTGGCCCGTGCTGGCCAAAAGTAGTAGCGTTTCTTCATTGCTGCTAATCTAAAATGGCTTTGGACTGGCTTTAATTTGCTCTTCCTCCCAGGGCTGTCGCAAAGTGATCCTCTCCACCAACATCGCAGAAACCTCCATCACCATTGCGGGAATAAAATACGTTGTGGACACAGGCATGGTCAAAGCAAAGAAGTACAGCCCTGGTGAGGAATTCTAAGGAACGACGCAGAGATTGTTTTCAGTTTTGTAGAAGTTATTTGAGGCAGTGAGCCCCACTGAGAGCTGATTTAAAACACCCTTTGCACTAAATTCATGTCCTAGGTTTTAGGTGTGGGTTTTTAGGGGTTTTTTTGAGTACCAGCAATGCAGGGGTAAAAATCTGTCAAATGAATCTTCTCTTCCTGGACACAGTGCATGATAATTACCTTTGCTTGAGGGTGCTAAACCAAGTGAAGTCTGAGCAGTATTTGGATGGCAGACCCTGGGATTTTTTGTTGTTAATCCTACAAAGTTCTGTTTTTCAAAGCTCTGTGTTACGCAGACGTTAACTGAAGCGATGCTTTTTCATACGTAGAAATTGGTCTGGAAGTGTTGGCAGTCCAGCGGGTGTCGAAGGCCCAGGCTTGGCAACGAACAGGGAGAGCAGGGCGAGAGGACAGTGGGATCTGTTACCGGCTCTACACAGAGGATGAGTTTGAGAAGTTTGACAAAATGACAATACCCGAGATACAGAGGTGAGAAAAGAACCCTGATACCGTCACGCTTCTTGCCACACCTCTTTCATGTACTGTTACAGATGGAGCTGGGTAAAGAACTGAACAGCAAAACTGGATCTAGGGTCTTTTAAGAAAAATGAGCTCTGGAGACTAAACAGAAAAACTAGGAAGCATTTGCTCAGGGTGGACATTTGGGCTCTGAGACTCCAAACACGCATGGGCGATAGTTCTTTTGACTTCTCTCCAAATCTTGGACTCACCTCCTACCCTTTGTGGTTTAGGAAGTAAGGCTTCACCAGCCAGCATTGGACTAGTCCCTGTCAAGTTGCAGCACAGATCTGAGGATTCCATCTCAGCTTATAGGCAAATAAAAGAAAAGAAAAAAGAAAAAAAAAAAGAAGAGAACAATCTCAGTTGTTTTTTCTGCCTATGCAGGTGTAATCTGGCCAGCGTGATGCTTCAGCTCCTGGCTCTGAGAATTCCCAATGTGCTCACCTTTGACTTCATGTCCAAACCATCTCCTGGTAAGTGGTTACAAAGGCAGCGTTGGAAAAAATTGACAAATGAGTCACTGAGGAATTGCTTAAAAATAATGTCTTCAGGCCAGCCAGAGAAGATAGAGTACAGAAGGTCAGGGCTGTGAAAGGGGAGCTGTCTCTCTCAGCTGCATCTTTTCCTGGTGGTCCAGAAGTCTCGGATTCATTCACTGCTCATTGCTTTTGCTCAGTCTCATCAGAGCAGCCATGGTTATGGCAGAGAGCTGGGAAGTCCAGCTTCCAAACAGAGCAGGGAGCAGTTTTGAGTCATAAAGAACATGAAGGTGGGCCTTAACTGCCAAGGAAGGCAGTTAAGAGAATCTCACACGGCTTCTGCTCAAAGCTAGAGATGGCAGCTTTAGTTTTGCCTCTGTTTTGGATAGTTAAATTGGAAAAGGTGATTGTTCTACTGGGTAGAGGGGGATAAACCACAGTTTGGGGCACTAATTTCTCTAAACAGAAAGTACTTGTCCCTCTGGCCAGGGGAAAGAGGTAGTGATGGTACCAGCTGGTCCTTCACTGCCGGTGTCAACTAGGACGGCTCACAGCCTGAACCTGCTTGTTTTGACAGACGCTATTCAAGCAGCGATCGAGCAGCTGGACCTGCTGGGAGCTGTGGAACGAAAGGAAGATCAGCTTGTCCTAACCCCCCTGGGAAGGAAGATGGCAGCCTTTCCACTGGAACCAAAGTTCTCTAAAGTAAAAACTACAGAAAAATTAGCTAATTTTTATCTCATGTACTCTTCCCAGTACCATTGGCATTTCTCTTTCAAACCCCTCAAACAAGGTCTGGAATTTTGAGGCGACTGCAGCTATATTAGTATATTTGCAGTATGTTAACGAAGCACAGCTTTATTTCCAGCACCTGTGCTGGTTTGTTTGTCATTTGTTGTTTAATTCAGGGGTATTTTTTTAAAAGATAATTTCTTTCCTCTGGCACCTCTGAAGCTGAAACAAGGCTAATTCCCTTGCAATTTCCGGGATTGCTGGTAGCACTGTTTAGCAGTTTCATGAAGTGTCTGATGCTGTAGTTGATTTTAGTCACCATGTTTGTACTGTATATGAACTGGCCAGTCTCAGGAAAGAGCATGACAGTTGCTGTTAAAGGCGCTTGGTGGGCCCATAAGAAGATTTACAGTTGTCTCTAGGCCCGAATGTTTATGAAATTGTCCTAAACAATGCTTGGTAAAGTTCCTGGGCTGCCAGTGAGCAGAAAAGTCTCCCCATCTGAAGTAGATTTGGTTGACCAAAAACCAGTTTTGTTCTGTGATTTGCAGACCATCCTCCTGTCCCCCAAGTTCCACTGTACAGAAGAGATCCTGACCATCGTGTCGCTGTTATCAGTGGACAGTGTCCTCTACAATCCCCCTGCCCGGCGGGACGAAGTGCAATCCGTCAGGAAGAAATTCATCTCCAGTGAGGGGGATCATCTTACCCTGCTCAGCGTGTACAGGGCCTTCAGAAATGTCAGTGGCAACAAGGTAGGATGCTCTGAGGACTCCAGTGCTGTCTGGGCTCGTGGTGGTGAGGAGCTTTTTTGGCATACAGCAAAGTGGCATCTGCATCCTTCACGGTTGATGCAATATGCATCCTTCCAAAGCAATGAGAAGAGAGGACTTACTCATCCTTTACAGTTGGGTGATTGGAGAAAGCTGTTCAAGTGCCGAAGGTTTCCCCAGAAGGCTGTAGCAAAACTGATTATCAAAAGCTTCATAGAATCATTTAGGTTGGAAAAGACCTTTAAGATCGAGTCCAACCGTTAACCTAGCACTGCCAAGTCCACCACTAAGCCATGTCCCTAAGCGCCACATCTACGCGTCTTTTAAATACCTCTAGGGGTGGTGACTCAACCACGTCCCTGGGCAGCCTGTTCCAGTGCTTGATAACCCTTTCGGTGAAGAAATGTTTCCTTATATCCAATCTAAACCTCCCCTGGTGCAACTTGAGGCTGTTTTCTCTTGTCCTATCGCTGTTACTTGGGAGAAGAGACGGACCCCCACCTCACTACAACCTCCTTTCAGGTAGTCGTAGAGCGCGATGAGGTCCCCCCTCAGCCTCATTTTCTCCAGGCTAAACACCCCCAGTTCCCTCAGCCATGAGGCCAGTTCTGTAATCAGAGCCAGGTCTCTTCCTTCCCTGGTTCCAGCTGGAAACAGGAGGGAGTGGGAGAGTGTTGAGACTCGCTGATAAATACTCTAGACATGCTGTTTGGCAGGATTCACTGCAAAAACACTGAGCATATTTACAACCAGTTTTTGATTCATCCTACCCTATAAACTCCTCAGTTTGATTTGTAGATCTGTAGACTTGAGTACCCCATTCCTTGCAGCATCTGTCATTCTTACATAATTTGTTTTCACCACCTGTGGGATTGCAAGTGCTGTTTCGCAGCACTTGGTGACCTTGCAGAGCAATTCTGAGTGGGAAGAGAACAACAACATGCCATTTCTTGGCGCTGTGGGAGGGAATGTAGACAGGGGAGTAATCGGGTAGAAATATGACAAGGAAATGGGTTAGCACCTTTTCTCTGAGAAAGATTGTGTGTTTGGAGGATTCTGCTTTTCATGGTATCCAAAGGCTGTCGTACTTGGGTGAAGAAACAGCTCCTTCTAACTCCTGGTGTCTCTGCTGCAGGAATGGTGCAAAGAGAACTTTGTCAACGGCAGGAACATGATGCTTGTGTCAGATGTCAGAGCTCAGCTCAGGGACATTTGTGTAAAGGTAACTTGTTGCTATACTGTCTTTCTCTGTTTTACTTGTTTGTATTTTTCTGTTTGTCCCCAAACTGATTTCGTTGTGCACCAAGTCCCAGGAGTGAGAAAATGTGGTTTTGTTTTCAGTCTCCCATGAATAGTCAGGTAAAATTCCTGACTCTGCAGCTGCATCCCGAAATCTCAGAGCTGCAGGGCTCAGTGGGTCGAGGAGAGGTGAAGAGAGAAGGGGAGCTCTGGGAAGGCTTCTCGGGCAGAGGACAGTTTTTCCTAAGGGATTTCGCTGCTCTAGTGTAGATGCACCACTGAGTGATGTCAGCCTCAGCAGCCCATGCTGCACGGTGTCTTCACGGAGTCAGGCATTCGATTTAACAGCAGCTTTCACATCAGCACTGTTCCTGCCAGTCACAGAGCGTAAGGTGCAGCGTGGGAGCTGCTGCTGAATTGCTTGCAGTCTGTACATGACATGGGAGCCACCGTTTCGCACCCCTGTCCCGCTCTGAATGCTAGTTGGCCTGAAACTCACTCCCAGAAGGAGAGTCGCGATCCATTTTGCAGCTCATCTTTTGTTTGCTATTAGTCTGGATTAGCCTAACATCTACCTGAGCTGAATTCCTAGCAGTCCTTTTGTATTTCCCACCTAGCAGGATTTCTGACACAATATTGCCTGATCTCGGCAGCCCACTAAAATGGGGCTGTGGTTCCCCACGAGGGTGCACATCCACGCTTGCTTACTCTTGCGTCTCTCGCTGCTGAACAGCTATTGATGCCGATCGAGTCCTCCCGCTCAGACACTGGAAACATCCGCCGCTGCCTGGCTCACAGCCTCTTCATGAACGCCGCGGAGCTGCAGCCGGACGGCACCTACAGCACCGTGGACTCTCACCAGTCGGTGGCCATCCACCCCTCCTCCGTGCTCTTCCACTGCAAGCCAGCCTGCGTGGTTTACAACGGGCTGCTTCACACCAACAAGTGCTACATGCGGGACCTGTGCGTGGTGGATGCGGACTGGCTGTACGATGCAGCGCCTGACTATTTCCGTAGGAAGCTCCGAACGGCCAAGAACTGACCTGTGGGTCTGGGACCAACAGGTCCAGGGTTTTTAGGCTCACCCTAAAAGACTGTTTTTTGTTTTGTAATGAATGTACGGGAGCAGTAGAGCTTTGCCTTGCAAATCAGGTAAAAACCTTAGAGGAAAATGGCTTCTCCATGAGAGCCAGACCTCACAAATCTCCGTGGCTTAGAACAATCATCCTTTTTAACAGTTAATCTGTAAAAGGGGAACGTAGTATGTACTCTGTGTGCGTGTGTATGTGTGTGATAAATCTATACCGGGGGGAAAAGGGGAGCTGGTATCAGATTCCTGTTTTTAACGCTTACTGAAGTTTAACAGGCTTGTATATGAGGAAATGAAATCCTAAGAGCTCTTCTGAGCAGACTTGGTATTTTTGATGATTGTGCTTGTATCCTTAGCAGGTTTTATTGGGAAAAAAGGAGAAAAAAGTTTTAAATGTCTACATATAGGGAAAAAAATGCCTTTTTTTACTATTTCTAGAAGGGAGGTGCTACTGTCTTTTACCTCATCAAACATCTTTCTGCTTGCATGTCATGTTCACCGCCTTATTTGGGACCATACGAAGGCCAGTAGTGGGAATGCCTGCTTGGACAAGGTCTTCACTGCTTGTGTCTAAGTCTCAGGGGCTGGCAGTGGTTTCTTGGAGAGGTTGTCCAGCTGCCCACATGTTTGGTGTCATCTTTGCTCACCCTTTTGCTGTTAGGGAGTGTTGTTCCTCAGCAAATAGTTCTGGCTTTTCTCATTCTTGTCCGTGCACTTCTAGCTTTGGAGTTGGCACACCATCCACAATCAGGCCCACTTGAGGAAGACTCAGCAAAATGAGAATGAAGATGTAGTTTAGAGATTGGACTTCCATTAAAGGTCCTTGATTCATCAAATGTTTGTGTCTTCTGCTCTGACACCAGTGCTTCTTCACCCTTCTGCCTCCCCCAACACTGTCCCAGTTATACTTTAGTTTTGTATTAGAAGTGTGGAGCTTGACGTTGTCAAGAACCACAGATCTACCATTACTATCTATTACTTGTTTTTTCTTCCATATTTCCTTGGCATCTACCTATGTCTTTTTTTTCCTGTTGGAGAAAAGTGGCAATACCAAACTTAATCGTCTTTTTAAATGTTGGAATTAAGACATGAGTGCCACTTCAGAGGGAAAACTTGTTCTTTAATGTGAAGGAAAGTGGATTTATTCCATTATCACTGTGTGTTGGTGGGGGGAAAAATGTAAGTTGTTTTTAAATGATATCCTAAGTACTTCTAAAATAACCTCTCTGGGAGAGGTAACTTCCAGTTTCAACAGAGTCTGTTGACATAGTGTAGTAACTTCTACCGATTTTTGGATGAGCTGACCTAAGGCAGGTTAGGTGTCTGAAAGGGTGGGAGGGGAAGCTGTCCTGCACATGCAGTGTCATTGTGTAATGTAGTGGGGTTAGTTTACGCGGGCTGTGGTGGGATTGTGGTGTTTAGTCCTTGTATCCTTCAAATAGCAACTTTAAAAAAAAAAAAAAGCTTGTAACCTATTAATAGGGCGGCTCAGGGATGCAGTCATATTGGCTATTGGCAAGCCCTTATTCACTCCATTTGCTCGGGGAAAGCTGCTGGCTTTGCTTGTGATCTGTGGGGACAAGCTGCGTTTGCCATGTAATAATTTGTCCTTTCTGGTTACATGCATGATGGTTACACAACACATTGTAATATGCCTTTTCTTTGGGCTCCAGTATTGGCTTACCTTGGTTTTCTCTTTGAAAACTGGGGCAAATACCTCTTTTGTTCTTTTTTCCTTTTTTTTTTTTTAACTGGAATGTCACTTGTGCTGATTCGCAAATTGCTGTCTCCCAAAGAGTGTAAGTAGGTGCCCAGCGTACCTGGAACGGTCTCGTCTCTCAGCCTGTTCCTAGGAAGAGTGATAATGTCTGCAGGGGTGCAGTGGAAACGGACACACATCCCCTTGTTGTGTCTCTTTGCAGTATTGTTCTTTGGTGGTTTGGAAAAAAAGCAGAAAAAAAAAAATGATGAGTGGGGCACAGGCAGAACTTGCCACTTCTGTGTGTATGACCAGCTGCAGTCTTGGATTGGTATTTCAAGAGCATGCAGCTATTTCAGTCGTTCTCACTCACACAAACTGCAGGGAAGTATCAAAGCACTATATCTATGTATTTCTTGGTTTTACAGACTCTGCATCATGTAGGGGAAAATGGAGTATAAGCACATTTTGTTTGGGCAGTCTAATTTAACAGTCTGTTTAAGGGAGGGGATGAGTGTTTATTTAGAACTAATTTGTATATTTTTCCCAAAATAAAGAAGTCATGGCAAAAATCCAAGTCCTGGGTGTTGTTTTGTGAGACGCGAAAGCTGTGTGGATGGCAGAAATGATGATAGGACGTTCAGGTAGAAATCCCAGCGTTTTCAGTTCTTGTGGGAGTGTCTTCATTTTAAGCCGTCTGGGGTGTCTGTGTGCAGATGTTAAAGAGAAGGTGTTAAGGTGGGTCAGTGAATTTGTGCTTTGCATGCGGAACGGACCCGTCATTACGTGCACGGTGCTCAAACACCGGTGTGGAGCTGGCAGCACAAATGCCGGTCCTTCGATGTGGTGGGGCCCTGTCGATGTTCTTCTGCTGCAGCCTCGTGATGAGCAGCAATGGACCTTTTGTGCTTCTACTCCGCAGAGGGCAATAGTGCCAGCTTTGAGACAAAGGGAGCTCTTTATCCCAGGAAACAGTTTGCCTTGGTCAATCTTCCCTCGTAAAATATTTACTGCTAAAGGAGGAAAAAAAAACCGCAACACTTTTTTCTGAGCAAACTGCTGGGGTCTTGCCAGAAAGGTGACTATTCTAACGAAGAGCGGGGCGATGCACGGGAGTAAAGCTCTAGCCACGTACGCTGCTTTTTCTTGTTGCAGTCAGGAGGGAAGCACAGCAATTTTCCACATCCCTAAAGCTTCCTCTGCACCTCACCTGAGCGCCGGGGCGGGAGAGGCGGCCGATACTGGTGCTCTGTACGTGGCGTCCCTGCCCCGTCCGCCTGTTCCTGCTTTTTAATTTTAAGTTAAAATAGTAGTGAGCGCGCCTGTTGGCGTGTTCCCTTCTGCCGGGGCCGGGACTCGAACCCGCGGCACCCACTCCCCGCCGCGGGGGCCGCCGGGGCCGGCTGTCGCCGGAAGCGGGGCGGGCGGTTCCGGGGCCGGCGGTGTCCTCTGCCCGCCCCGCCCCGCTGCCCTCGCCCCGCCGCACCATGCTGCTCGCCCGGGCCCTGCGCGCCCTCGCCCTGCGCCCGCCGCTGCGCCCGCCGCCCCGCCGCCTCCTCTGCTCCTCCTCCTCCTCCTTCTCCTCCTCTCCCCGCGCCCTCCTGCCGCCGCCCGGCGCCGCGCCGCCCCTGGCGCGCTCCCTCTGGCAGCTGGGCGGCGGCGGGTGGCGGACGGCGCTGCTCCGCCCGCGGCGGGGCTCGGCCGGCGGCGTCTCCTGCGGCTGCGGCGGCCTCCACACGGAGGGTGAGCGGGGGGGGCCGGGGGGCGTCCGGCCCTGAGGGGAGCGCGGGCCCGGGGCGGGGGGGGGCGTTGTGAGGGGACCCCCGGTGGGAGGGGGGGGGCGTGGGCGTTGTGAGGGGGATGGAGCGCTCCCGCCCTTGGGGGGGCGCGAGGCGGGCACGTGCGCGGCGCCCCCCCCATCCCGGGCAGCACGTGGTGGCCGGGGGGGGCGGGGGCCTTTCCTTACCCCCCCCTTTCCCCGCCAGGCGACAAAGCCTTCGCGCAGTTCCTGACGGATGAGATCAAAGAGGAGAAGAAGATCCAGAAACACAAATCTCTGCCCAAGGTGTCCGGGGGGTGGGAGCTGGAAGTCCACGGGACGGAGGCCAGGCTGGTGCGGAAGGTAGCGGGTGAGAAGTAAGTGTGTGGTCTTCGGGCGGGCGAGCCCCGGCCCCGAGGGGGGCCGTAGGTCACAGTAGCCAGAGTTCTCCTTGTGCTCGCCTGGCTTTGATTGCCGTCTGTCCAGTCTGTGCGTGCTAGATGTTGCAGAGGCTCTGTATTTTACCACCTTGGGTCAAAGGTGCTTCTGGTTTTTTTAACACGTTTGCTACTGTATTGTGCGTTACAAAGTTTCGTGCAGTCTTCCTGCATTAAAAATAACAATTCAGTGCAGTAAAACTTGAAAAATGCTTGCTCGTGAGGGGAAGGCAGCTTCATTCAGGTGTGTGTCTTAAATTCTAGCTGCAATACCTGGCTTTGTTCACGGTGTGCGAATTTAACACCAATAACGCTGTCCCCACAAGAAAGGCTTCAAATAGAAGACATTTTGTTGGGTATTTTTTGAGCGCGTTCAAAGTAACTGCTTCTGTTTCTTTTGAAGGATAACAGTCACATTCAACATCAATAACAGCATTCCACCCTCGGCTGATGAAGAAACACAAGAAGAGCAGAAACCTGATGAGCAGGAGGTAACTTAGTCTTGATGTGCACTTCAGTGATGGGTACACAGAGGGAAGTTAGAACCTTGCCTTTAAGTGTTAAGGGTTTTTTTTCCCTCTCACTTGATATTTGGGAGCATTAAGTCACAAAATGCAGATTTTCTGGGTTGGCTGTCACTTGGCTGTGACCCTCCTCTCTGCAGCAGAAAGGCAGAGCAGGGTGAGAGGGCTCTACGAGGAGAAACGAGAGGAACTCAGATATCTCTTGCCTTTGCCAACCCTCTGCAATAAATACTGCCGTTTGTACTTTGCCAGCGTAACTCGCGGTGCTGGTAGGCAATGTCAACGAAATGCAAACCCATGACTTGTGTGGTGGTGTTGGTCAAAAGTGTCTCGCTCCTGTTTAATAAGACTGTTAGTAAAAATACTGGTAAAAACTGTAAATGAGCAATATAATTTGAGGCAGGTGGCTTCACCTGCAGTGACACTGGTGCCGAACGAGCCAGGAACGCAGCTGCTCCCTTTGTAGCAGTTAACTTGCACTTTCTGCGTGGTAGTATTTATTCCAGCACATTGCACTCAGCTGGGTGGGACAATACTGGGGACACTTGTGCGTTGCTTCCCTTCCCGGGCGTGCCTGTATGCGCTGAGGAGACGCAGCGCACTTGATCCGTGCACGTGTGCGTGTGTGTGGCAGTCTGTGTGCCCTGCCAAGTTTTCCCCCACGAAGGAGGGCAGGCACGAGCAGCTCCTGCTGTCAAAACGATCTGAGTGTGTTCCCTGTTCCTGTCGCTTTGGAGGGACCCATCCAGGTGAGCTGCGCGCTCCCGGGATTGTCAGGGGGTGGCAGATATTCCCAGCTGCCATTTTACCCCCGTGACCAGCACAGAGCAGAGGGGCTGAAGGGCCACTGGCGAGACTGGGGGAGGTTTGGGTTGCCCTGGCTAGGGCAGAGACTCCAAAAAGAGGGTGACAGGGAACAACCTGTGCTGGATGGGCTCTGTTGCTGGGCTGTACCGTCATCATCTTGGCTTCTGTTCAGACTCCAGTGCTGATGCAACTTTTCTCTTGTTTAGCCTGATCTTACATCAACTCCAAACTTCGTTGTGGAAGTAATAAAAGATGATACAAAGCAGACCCTTGTTCTTGACTGCCATTATCCCGAAGACGAGGTGGGTATCAAACTGGTCGTGTGTCAGCTGGAGCCAGCTCTGGGCTGTGACTCACTGTGCATTTCCTGCTTGACTGTCGTGTAATTGTGCCGCTGTTGAATCTAACTGCTCTTTGTAGTCTGTTGGTTTTCTGAATCTGCAGAAAATGCAGTCTCCTCTTACCTCTCTTATTTTAACACACCAAAAAAAAAGGGTTTGTGTTTGCAAGAACACTTTGGGGAGGAGGTGTTCCTTTGCATTCCTCACATCCTGACCTGGCGTTTCTGATCAGCTGCTTATTGGCCAGTTTATTGAATTACATTAGAGAAGGGAGGCATGGCTTAACTTCAACAGCATGGCAACTTGAGAGGGGTAAATAAGAATGGCCAAAACAAGAGAGATTTAATACCGGTGTCAGTAACTTGCAAATCTCGTTGTAAGGTGTTACAAAGAGAAGTAGGGATTAAAAAAAAGGGGGGAAGAAAATAAAATTGAGAGCTTTGGTTCACACTGATCTTTGTGGTTTATTTTGTAAACCTTAACAGATCATTTATGCAGCCAGTCCTAGCTGACAAAGGTTAGACAGACGTGCGAAGACAGATTTAGAACCACACAGAGGAGGCTTTTACGTCTTTGTAAAAATCAGGCTGCTGGCTTACATCAGGTTGCTTCTGGCAGCCTGAGCTGGTACGCTGACCTCTGAGGGGATTTCCTGCGTTCTCGTGCCTGTCTGTGCTTGTCTTCACAGGGAGAGGCACAGCTTTAGTACGGTCTTGGGGTTTTGCGTGCACTGCAACATTCCTAGCTTTGGGATGAGATGGCTGAAGGTGCCCAGTAATTAGAGCTAATTGTACGTCTTGCATCTCATTTCCTGTTCCAGGTTGGACATGAGGGAGAGGAAGAAAGTGATATTTTCACAATTCGGGAGGTCAGTTTTCAGCCCACTGGAGAATCGGATTGGAAGGACACCAACTACACCCTCAACACGGATTCCCTTGACTGGGTAAGTGCTGCTAACACGGCCGTAGGCTGCAGAGGGCACTTCGTCGTATCTCACCTGGTGCCCCTTGGCTCCTGAGCTGTGAGCGAGTCCTGTCCCGGATGCCTGAGACAGGATTCCCCTGCTCTGCCCCATGAGATAGTGGTTCTGCTGCAAACAGGATTGGTGCGCGGTCCCAGCAGCTGTGCAGTGCTGCCGGCATTACTGGCAGAGACAGACGTGTTGAAACTTGCTCCGTTCCAGGCTTTATAGGTTGGTTTCCTAGCAGCTATATTACACTTCAGAGATGCTTTGACACTTGCTGAAACATCTTTTGAAGTGTTTAACAACGTAGCTTATCAGATACCACGTGTAGATGCCTTTGTTTTCTGGGTTTTCCAGGTATGTTTTTATAGTTGTGACACTAAAAACTAATGTGCCCAAGAATCTGGCATCTGCTTACACATTCTCAATGCCAGGCTTTCAGAAGGTTAAGTCTTAGTTGGAGGCTGTGTATCATATGATTAAAACTTTACTCCTGGAGTGTCTCTCTCTTTGGGAAGCATTCATGTTGGAATTGGTTAGTGTGCTCTAGAACGTCCCACACTGCTTTCTTTTTCCTCTCTGACTTGAGACAGAAAACTAATGAAAAAATGTGGATGATCTGTGATCTATTCAGATTACAGAAGTCCAAAATTAATTATTTGCTCAGTAATATTGGTCTGTTTAAAAAAAAAAACAAACAAAAAACACCAAGAAAGGCATGACAGGTATTAGCATTACTGCACTAAGCAGTAATAATGAATCTGTTCTCCTGAGGAGCGAGGGGGGAACCCACAGCCATTAATATATGCTGGAGTGGCAACAGTTAAGTAGGATAAAAAAGAAGAAGAAAAAGAGTTGATGATTATAAAAGATTTAGTCTCTCAAAACAAATATTTACATCAGATACCGCCCTTTCCAGACACTGTTAAAGCAATTCACCCCCAAGGCCATAGCACTATATAGGGGGGCAGGCAGAGCTTGGCACGTGTAATCTTTGACAGACTTTACTTGCTGACTCCTGCAGTCAGTTGATCACCTCTAGAGCGCGGCGTTAGGGTTTATATGACCGAGTTTGGGTGACCTGTTCATGGCCCTTCCCTCCAACTGATACAGCCAAGGCCAGGCCCGCTGAGAAGGGGCTGGGGAGCCGCCTGGTCTGCGGGATGCAGGCCAGGTCTTCCCGGGAGAAAGAAATGACAGCTGCCATGGGACATTCTAAAAGCAACCCCTACCCAGGTGTGCTCTGCTAAGGAAGTTTCCTGTTCATTGCTTCCAGGCTCTGTACGATCATTTAATGGATTTCCTGGCTGATCGAGGAGTGGACAACACGTTTGCTGATGAGTTAATAGAGCTCAGCACTGCACTGGAGCACCAGGAGTACATTAAATTCCTTGAAGACCTTAAAAGCTTTGTCAAATGTCAGTAGGTTAGGCTAGGAAACTTCTCTTCAAGTGTGGGTATTCCACAGCACTGCTCAGCTAGCAATACCCAAATATATCTTCACAACAGATTCGGAGATGAAGTAACTTTGAATTTGGAAGTGAACATCATGAGAGAATGAGGATTCTTGCTTGTATTTGGGGATTTGTATTTATGTTGCAGCCCAGATCAAGTTCTCTAACGTTATGGTCCGGAATTGTCTCACCCGACGTGGTGGTTTTTGTACAATTAAGAATGAATGTGAAGAATAAAATCTGTTCAACATATCACTGAAAACTGGTGGTTTCTCTTCTTCCTGCTGTACCATTGCTGACCAGAGAGCTGCCATGAAAATGATGCTAATGTTTGTGCCTGAGCCAGTGTTAATACAGCTGCCCGCAGGGCTGTTGCTGCAGCGGTGGTGTGTGCTGGCCCGGAGTTTTCAACTCCAAACACACGGTGTGCCCTTCTGCCATAGTAAGAGGACGTTTGCTGGCCAAGCAGCACTAATTATGAATGTGAATCTTATTCTAGAAGTCTTGGCTGGCTGTCTATGTGTTAGGGAATAGAATTCAGGGTCCTAAACATTGTATTTGAAGAGCTGTTTTAAAAAGGGATGTGCTGCCATAATTATTATATTAGTACTAATGTAGCTGTTTTAGAGAAGTACTGCAGGGAGGCTGTAGCGCTTCAGTTCCAACAGAACGACTGAAAGGCCATGGATGCTGAGGTCGAAGGCGCTGCTGCAGGGCAGCAGCTGCGGTCTTCTGCTCAAACCGGTGTCTCCAGGTGTTATCTGAAGGTCATCTTAAGTTTAAACAGAAGTCAAAGCTGAAGTCCAGTGTGAGCTGTGATATCACTGAGACATTGTTAAAGACAACACAAAGGCTGAAATAAATGAAGCGTATTTATTTCAAAACATACACTGTGCCATCAAAAGTGCAGGTCAAGGCAGTACTACTGCCTTTTCCAGTACCTTTTTGACACAGCAGTTGCAAGTATATACATAAAAACCTAGCAACTCTGTCTTGAAGTCCTTTCAGTAAAAGCAGCAGCCGAACCAACTTACAGGAGAATCGTCCAGGAGTCGCAGACCTTTACAGAAGGTAAGTTGAACAGAGAAGCTATAGCAACGTATAAAATTAATTATTAGTGTTCAAAACTGTTTTAAATGCTCTGCTCCTAACACTGTCCTCACTGTGTAGGTACACACAGTGGTTTTACGTAAGCAGCAAAGCTAAAAACTTGCTAGCTCTAGCTTGACCCAAAGGGATGGTGTGTGTTTTCCAAGAGGTATGGGTGAGCCTTTTGAGGAGGCTTAAACTAAAGTAATTTTTAAAACTTCTCTTCGTGAACCACTTACCTGAACAGATGCTCCACACAAAACTTGGAAGTTGTTGGCTAAGGTGTGAGAAAGGTAAGGCACTGAGTTTGACAGGTCCTTGAAAGATTCCCTAATCCAGCAGTTAAGGTACATTGTGTAATTTGGCTCTTTCTTTTACAGTTACTGGTGGTCAAAAGTAAAACCATTTCCAAGGAAGCTTGTGAAAAAACAGCAACACAAACCCCTGGGATCCCTGGACTTGTGGTTTCTGCCCACGTAACTGAGAAGTGGACTCAAGCAGAGATCCTTTCCAGGATGTGTAGACTCACCGGACAGCTCATGAGAAGCCTGGCTTCTTCCTCCATTCCGCTGGTAACTGTGAACTCCGGGTTGTGAAAGCACCTGAGGCTGTGCTCTGTTACAGTGTTTTCTAGAAGTGACCGAAGCTTCCCTTCTGTCATACCCTGAGAAAAATCAGGTTAAAAGAAATCTTACACTTAAGTTGCTGTCTGTAGCTTAAAACTGCCTCTTTGCAGCAGCAGACTTAAGGGGTCACATTTAACACGTTACTCAGCGCAGCTTACCTGCGTGCTGATGTATAATCCACACTGGCAAAAAACCAAGTGATTCCTCACAGTCAGGTTATTCCTAGAAAGAGCATACAATGAGCATCACCACAACAACCAGAACAAAGGTAGTTTTAGCAAAATGACTCTTAGATTCAGGAGATTTTTTAAAAAATCTCAGGGTTGTTTATTTTGTTGAAATTAACACGAACAGCAGCCTGTTTGCCCACTGCCTTTGCCTGTTTCTAAGCCCGAACTGCTGTAGGTGAGTGGAGAACCTCATTCCGATGCCAAGGGCTTTCTTACTTTCTACACACCGGGCAGATGACCTTGTCGCTGGCATCCAAGCCATCAAGCATCACGTTGAGACATTCTTCATCAAACTGCAGACTTCGCTCGTACTCTTCTATAACTGACTGTTCTGCAATAACACAGCAAAATGCCCTCACGCATCCGTTGTGAACTGAAGACAAAGCAGCACACGTGAAGCTCCTGGGCAGATGGAGGCCGGGGCAGCCACTAGTTTCTGAACTTCTCTTTCTTTGGATCAGATTTCTACATTTGATGAAACTGCTCCTGTTAATCCAGTTTTTCCTATGGCTCAATCTTTAGCCGGTCTCAAGTGGGTGACTTTCCAACCAATTTGGAAACATTCTGAATGGATTTACACAGGTTCCTACAGCCCCCAAACACCTCAGTCCTGTTTCTCTGGTCTCCTCTCTTACTAGCTTCTCACAGACCTTAAAATGCCACTTAAACTCTTAAAACTGTCAAAAAGGGTCTCAATGCAGTAGAGAGGCTACAGAGATTTCTAAGGAGGCTCTTCTGTATCACATGGTCCACAGAACCAAGGAGCACAGCCTCAGCTGGTTTGGATTACTAGAAAGTCAGCAATCTAGAAAGTCAGCAATATTACAAAACAAATAGGAGTCAGAAAACATGTAAAGAAATTACCTTGCAAGATCAATTCCTGTTGGATCTCTTCCAGTACTGCTAGCTCGTCGGGGTCCTCTAGCATCTGAAAGGTGCATCAGTCAGGAATTCTCCCATTCTGGCTACTTTCTCACTTCACTTCCAGCACCTGACTGAGCTGTCACTGCAACGCAAACTCCCCCTGCTTACTCTATCTGGTAAATCTCTGTACGTGCAAAAGCATGCACTGTGGAAAGCCAGCCACAATGGATCAAGTCCAAGAACTTGCTTTTTAAAATTAAATTAAGGTTTTATTCCCGTCCCCAGGGGTGGTCGGTGACAGACCAGCTCGAAGAACCACAGATGACGAACCCACCCGCCCTCTGCCATGATTCACACGCAGTTTGTGAAGGAAATAATGAAGTTCCCCACCCGTGGGCCCAAAGGCAAGCACTTTCACAGCAAAACACCCCGCACTAGTTGTGGAAGCAGGATACGCAGTCGCTCCGAGTTTTGCCAGCTCCGATCAGTGAGAGACCGAAGTTACAGCTGCGGAGAGCTGCACTTGATGCGCCCGCGTTAGGCAGCGTCAGCCCAAGAGCACCGTCTGTGCTGACCTGTGCCAGAGCCTCCTTCCCCCCGAGGGACGCCAGGCTCTCCTGCCACTCCTGCTCCATCACCTCCTGCACCAGCAGCGCGCCCGTGGCTGGCCCACACGCTCTCTCCCCGGCCTGGCGGTACCGGTCCAGCAGCTTCGCCCGGCTGCTCCTCAGCCTCTCCATGCAGCGCTTGGGGGGGAGCAGAGCACACGGAGCCCGTTAGTGCCGCGCTGGGGCGGGAGACGGGGCCCCAGGGCCAGTCGCATCCCGGAGGGGTTGCACGGGAGCGAGGTGACAGCTCCTGCCGGGGGTCGGCCTCAACCCGCCCGCGGCGGCAGCGCCGGGCCCTCGCAGGGAGGATTCGGGACGGGGCCAGGCTCGGCCCGCCTCACACGCCCGGGCGGGCCCGAGCCAGGCCGGCCCGGGGAGACGAACCGGGGCCACGGGAGCGGGCAGAGCCCGCCCCCCCGGCGGCCCCACTCACCCGGCGGTAGGCCTCCTTCCAGGGCGGCGCGGCCGAGCCCTTGTAGCGAGCGCGGTGCGGCTCCATCGCCCTTCCGCCCGCCGGGAGCGCGGCGCCTCTGCCGCGGGGCACGCCGGGAAGTGTAGTCCCGATGCGGAGGGGGGCGCGGCCCCGCCGATTGGCGGCGCGGACGGTGACGCCGGCGTCGCGCGGAGGCTGCGCGGCGGCGATGGCGGCCGAGTGGGGCCCGGCGGAGCAGTGGCGTGCGGCCCTTCCGCAGCACGCCGTGCTGAGCCGCCTCCGCGATCGCGCCCCCTCCCCCGCCGCGCGGCCGCCGCTCTTCCGCAACCTCCTCTTCGGCCTCGACGGCGACCTCTTCCTCTGGGACGGCGAGCGCAGCGCCCTCCACACCATCGGCCTCCGCCGCCTCGGCGGGCCCGACGCCGCCGGGCTCAGCCGCTACCAGGTGGGGCCCGGCGCTGAGGGTGGGGGCCGGCGGGCGGTTGTGAGGGGAGGAGGGGGCCTTTACCGGGAGCGGGGCGTCGTGTCGGGGAGGGGGGCCGTGTCGGGAGCGGGGCCGGTCCCTGAAGGCCCCCGGGGGGGAGTTGCCCCCCGGCCCGCTGTCGGTGGGGCTTTCCTCGGTGAAACCCGTCGGCTTTGCGCGGCGCTGTGGCCTGAGGCGAGCGTTTGCCTCGTTCTGCGCCTCGTAGCCGTTGTGTAAAGTCGAGACGTGCCGTGCTTCTGCGAGCGCTTTTGACGGCTTGTGCTTAACTGTAATATTTGTGTTTTCAGACCCTTATCTGCATAAACCCACCCCTTTTTGAGGTTTATCAGATGCTGTTAAGCCCCACGCAGCATCATGTGGCGCTCATCGGTACGAAGGGGCTCATGGTGCTGGAGCTGCCAAAACGCTGGGGGAAGAACTCAGAGTTTGAAGGTGGGAAATCCACGGTGAACTGTAGGTGGGTGAGACCTCAGGCGGTCAGCGACATCCTTGTCCTGCCGTCGTTCCTCGGCAGCCTCTCCTCTCTTGCGGCCAGATATGGAAGACGTTGGTTCTATCGGGGTTGTAGGGACAATCACAAATGAAGTTATTTTGGCTCAGGGACTTGCCGATTGTCAAGTGACCCAAATAAGTGACCTTCTAAACTTGCTGCAAATGCCGAGGAGCAAGGTGCTCCTCTGTCGTGTTCTCTAGCCTTTCTGGGGTCTTTTAGCTGTGGTAGCTAAAAGCACATGTCCAGATGGAAATAACAAAGGGCTTCAAGTTAAAGCTGTCCCTTCAACTTTAAGAACAGTACAGCTAATGGCTTTGAAACCTTTTAATTGGGTTTCTAGCTCTTCTTGCCCTCACTTCCCTTTAGAAGTAACTTCTGTGTTTCTTGTAACAATGCATACTTCTGCTCTGTGTTTCAGTACTATTCCTATTGCGGAAAGGTTCTTCTTCACAAGCTCGACATCTCTGACTTTAAAGCATGCTGCCTGGTATCCCTGTGAGACGTTAGAGCCCCATATTGTGCTCTTGACTTCAGATAACACTATAAGGTAAAACCTGTTTGTAGTTGATTATCTAAGCATTTTTTTTGTCACAGCCAGTCTTGATTTTTTCGCTAGATATTTGTGTCCTGCCATTCTTACCGGGGTTACCAATAAAAAATAGGATGGGAGAAACTTTAGACTGATACCATTTGATGTTCCTGCATCAGCAGGGACATGTGCAGGACTGCCAGCTGAATGAACGCTGCTGCTGTTTCTTTCCTCTAGGTTTTACAGTCTGAAGGTGCCTCAGACACCTGTCAAAGTGATTGCTCTTTCAGACACTGAGGAGGAGACTCTTACAATCAAAAAAGGGTTTGTGTGGCTTCTTGTATTTTGAAATGCTTTTGACAGAATAAGCTCTGTATTCTCAGTTGTGTTTTTAATGAATAAGTGATAAATCTACCTGAAAATCTGATGTGATTTTTTTCATGGACTTCTTCAGTGCTAGGATGACTTCTTAGCACAGTAACTGCACTTTTTTTTTCCTTTTTTCCCCATCCTTCTGAAAGAAAATGTTAACAAACTGTACAGTCAAGTGTTTGTCAGAGTAGTCATTTGAAAAATACACTTGTCTTTAAGATGGGGTTAAGAAGGGCTTTTTGAGTGGGGAACGCAGAAAATCGATGATCTTTTTATTTCCCTCTTGGCCTAGTTGGAAAGGAGAAACTTGAGGGTCTCTATAGTCAAGTCACAGACTGATGCACTGCACAGGAAATACCAGTACACCCTCCTCTTATCCTGTGAAACTGGGCTGGCTGGTGCGTGTATTGCAGAAATGGGGTTCCATAAGAAGGATGTTACTTGCGTGCTTTTGCTGCTGAAAATAGCGTATGTCAAAGGACTGCTGGACAGGTGTTTAGCAGTAATTTGTCAGCACGCACTGATGGACCTAGTTAAACACGTGTTCTCACCACCACTGCTGACTTCGGGTCTTGTTCCGACTTGTCCCTAGGAGAGCCTATACAGCATCGCTGGGAGAGACCGCGGTGGCATTTGACTTCGGCCCGCTAGTGCCGGTCCCAAAGAACATTCTTGGACAGCGAGGGAGTGAAGACGTGTTGGCCTACCCGCTTTACATTTTATATGAAAATGGAGAGACATTCCTCACATATATCAGCCTGCTACAGAGGTAGGCTTACATTCGTCCTCGGGTTTCATGGGGCGCTTGTATGTTTGTACGATGTTAGGGTTGGAGAGCCACCTCTCAGTTTGGCTGGGCTGAGTGTTGTTGTATTGCAGCCTGTTTTATCTCTTTGTGGCAGTGCTAATAGACTGAAATCCAAGAATAGTGTGTTATCCGTTTTCATCCAGACGTTCAGGGTGCAGTTTGAGAATCCACTGTCCATTGGTTACAATCAGAAATTTGAAATGAAGACACTGGACTGTTAAAAGATCGGTGGGTCTAAGGCTGTTTGTTAGGTGTGTTTTGGGGCCTTCAGTTCACAGCACAGACATTCTTAGCTTTGGATGAGGCTGAAAGAGCCAGTGGCATCTTAGGAAAAGAATACTTCAAGGTCGTAGAGGGTTTGCAGGCATGTTCCGTAATGAAAGGTCAAGAATATGAATCAAGAATATGAACACGATACAAGAAAAAATCACTTCAGAAAACTGAGAAGATGGTGGAAAACTTACGAGTTAGATCTAGTGTTACTGAATGTTAAAATGTGTGGTATTTAGGTTAGAAACAGCCCTGTTTGCCTCTGCATGAGAAATGATGCAGCTTTGAGCAGATCCTGTCTGTAGGAAATGAAATAGGCTTAGTCCTTCCAAAGTTCTACCTAGAGAAATGCCAGGCCACAAAATGCTGCTTGTAAAGTGCTTTATTAAGCAAGAAAACAATTAAGTGATAAAGATAATTAACTTGAGCTTTCCGTGAGTACTTTGTGTTCTTGAACGAAAATGTTTCCTCTTCAATTTGTTGAAATGTAGCATGGTTGCTCACAAAGCATAAAACCTTACTACTGAGCTCCAATTTCTTTTTTGAGATCTCCACCAAGTAGGTGTGGTGCAGACTCGTAATCTGCAGAAGTCTGGGTTGCTACTGGCTAATGGAAATTAAACAGAACTCCAAACCATTGGGGTTTGCGTGGGGTTTTTTTAATCATCTTTATTTTGTAGTTATTGTCCAACAAACTCCTGCAGGCAGCCATGGGGAACTCTTCTTCCACACCTTGTGTTGTGAACACATCTTCTTTATTCCAGCGCTGGAAATCTTGGCAAGCTGCTTGGCCCCCTGCCCATGCACCCTGCTGCAGAAGATAACTACGGCTACGACGCCTGTGCTGTCCTTTGCCTGCCTTGTGTTCCAAACATCCTGGTGATTGCCACCGAGTCGGGAATGCTTTATCACTGCGTGGTGCTGGATGGGGAAGAGGATGATGAGCAGGTACCTTGGTCTTGGTTTTTTCTATACGTATTTTTGTTTCTTTAGTCAAAGTTCCTGGCTGCAAGATGGCAGGATGCCTGGAAGTGAATGCCAAGTGCCAAAGCAGCGTTCTTTTATAACGAGGTAGTGAGTCTTCCTTCTATTCCAGCCAGTCCCTGTGATTCTCTGGTGATTTTATTTTACATGTCAGTTCTGTGTATCCTGCAGGTATATAGTGTTTGATCAAACTTATTATGAACTATTTTAAAGAGGATCTTCCAAGAAGAAACCATGTTTCTGGGATAAACTTATTTTTAAGTAAAAAAAAAATAGAGACTTGAACCACTTTCCCTAACAATGAATACTCTTGCCTATATTATGTAAGTCTGTCTTGATGTTGTTTGTGTTGGCATTTCTATTTAAATGATGTCTGACAGAAGAATTCAATGTTCTTTACAGTCAGAAAAGTCGTGGGACCCAAGATCTGATCTTATTCCTTCCCTGTACGTGTTTGAATGTGTTGAGCTGGAACTTGCACTGAAACTGGCATCAGGAGATGAAGAAGAGCCTTTGGAGTCTGACTTCTCTTGCCCAATCAAGTTGCATCGAGGTAGGGCTGTCATTCAGGTTGTTGGCTTTTACTTGCTTTATTTCATGAATTTAGGATTGAGCTCTTCACAAATTATCATCGGTGTCAAAGAGTGGCATTAGAGTAAGGATTTGCCTGATGTCTTCAATAAAGCTGTGGAAGGAGCAAGCCTGGGAGGTGCTTTAGCATTTGCTGAAGGGCAGGTTACATACATACGGTCACATCATACTAAATCCTTTCAGCTGTGGATTAGAGAAGTTGTTGCACCTGTGATGACCAACGTATGTAAGCAAGGGCTGTGGGGATGGTGATCCTGAAGGAGGACTTGCTATCTGCTTATTGGAGTGGCCGATGTAGTTGTGGGGCAGAGGTTGGGTAGGACAAAGCGTTTGCATCTTTCTGAACAAGAAGCTTGGCAGAATGCTGGTCTGCTGGCTTTAACTGATCTTCCTTTTAAAGTCTAGTGGATTGATACAGATGTGGTGTGATAGGAATAGTGCAAAACAATGCATCAAGTATTTCAAGCATAATTTAATTTTATGCAGAACTCTAATAATGTGGGTAATGCATCTAGTTCAGTTTTTGGATGGGGACGAGTTAGTACTTGCAACAAAATGCTAATGGTGACTGGACGGTAAGTTGACACGCATGTTCGACAATGCAGGTTTGAAGGATGAGTTTTTCTTAGTTCAGTGCCTTCTCCTACATTGGCCGTTTAAATTTCAGATCCGAAATGTCCCTCTCGATACCACTGCACACACGAAGCTGGTGTCCATAGTGTGGGGTTGACGTGGATCAATAAACTGCACAAATTCCTTGGTTCAGGTGAGTGGTGAGACTCTACTGCGTGTCGAACATCTACATTTTGCTAGTAACAAGTTGGTGGATGTGGGTAATGCCGAGAATCCCTTACCCTGCAAAGTGGATCGCATGCATTGTGACAAATCTCTTTGTAGATGAAGAAGACAAAGACAGTTTACAAGAGTTGGGAGCAGAACAGAAGTGCTTTGTTGAACATATTCTTTGTACAAAACCATTGCCATGCAGGTAAAAACCAAACCCTTTCTATTGCTATGGGAAATACTTATGATTTGCTCTCTTTTGCTGCATTCTTGCCATTAAAAAAAATGAAGTCAGCTCAACAGAATTCAAATAATACAAATAAGCAATTTGTGCATCAGGATTCTTAATGCACAGTTAGGGAAGTAAGCTAAATTCCTGTTTACTGTCTGAAAATCATCTATCAAACCAGCAGAATTTTTCACTTCCATTTACCTGAGCCAGGACAGTTCTGAGGCTTGGTTTGGCTAAGAGTCTTGAATGCTGACATGTTCCTCTTACCCACTTGTTAGAGATCAAACAATGCCTTGAAAGAACATCTGATTTTTTGGGGGGCTCCTGAGGTACCCTAGTCAGGCTTAAGAGGCATCATTTTCTGGGCTACGTAATATTTATCTGTCTGCTTTATTTTCTCACTTTTATAAGGCCTAATAATTTCTATAGAATGCTATGTATTAAACATAATGAAAATACACAAAAAAAATGTTTATTAATAGGTGTTAGTCATCTAGGCTAGCACAGATGGTGACTCTCCAATGGTGTTAGTAGTTACCTGGGGAGAGGGCATCTGGTGGTACGCAGGGCACCTGTGTTCTCTCCTGAGGAAGTCTGTGCCTTGCACTAGAAGCGGGAATCGTTTCCTGGGTCACAGCAGATTTTTACAGGCGTGCTCCCTCTCCCAGGACGGAGGAGTTTGTCCTGGTGCATCCAGGTTGTGTGGCACGGGAACGTTTTGCAGGACTCATTCCAGGGAGTGCTGCTTAGCTTAGTGAAAGGTGTCTGGCTTAGGCCGATGACTATAGCGAGAGCTTTTCCAAAAGAGTGAACTTGCACAACAACTTCAAGAACAAAGAACTTTTTTCACCAGGTAATTCTTGTGTTTTCTTCCCTTCAGGCAACCTGCTCCAATTAGAGGATTTTGGATCGTTTCTGACATCCTGGGGTCCACAATGATCTGCATCACAAACACCTACGAGTGTATTACAAGGCCTCTCTTGTACGTTGCTCTTAATTGGTTTGAAATCCGTGACTGTTGCATGAAAAGGATCTCAGGATATTATTTTTTTATTACTATTCTTTTGATCCTTTCACCCCAGACTTCTGCACCTCTTATGACACATGATGAAGTTTGCCTTCTGGCTGAGCACTTAAGTGTTACTATAGTAGTTATTTACTACTGACAAGGTGTTTGTAGGGGATATAATTAATCTATAACACTTTTAATGAGTATTAGGACAGGAGTTGCATCAAAAGGTTCTTGACATTATTGTTGGGTTTTCCCCTTCATTTTTATAATGAAGGAATCTGCAAATCAGAAATTTGTTTACAGACAGTAGTATGGAGATTCTTAATGGACACCAAGGTTATGTTTGCATGAAAGAGGAAAAAAAAAACCCAAAACTTGGGTTCTTAAATTGCTTTAGGCTGCTTTGAAAAGCAGGTCATTCTGCCATTTGAGTCTTGCTTGCCTTCTTACGGAACCTTCTCCTTAAGTAAAAGGATATTTATGATTCTTGCTGGTTTCAGCTGTGGCCAAACAGAAAAATGCTCCACCAGCCTTGTCTAGGGCTGGATTTACCACATAATTGAAATATTTTCTCTTAGAACACTTCTGACTTACTGCTGTAATACATCAATTCCACACTTTGTTTTAACTACCATTTAAACTCTGATGTAGTTTAAATTTTTCTGGTGTAACCTCTGTTCTCCAATTCGATGTTCTTTGGTAGAAGTACAGTCCATCCTGCATCCCCTCCCCTGCTGTGTACCAGAGAAGACAAAGATGTTGCTGTTTCCCCTCTCCGTATCCTGGCCGAGTCACAGCATTCATTTGAGAAGCATATCCGAAGCATCCTGCAGCGCAGTGCTGCCAATCCCTTGCTTCTGAAGTAAGTAAATATGTTTTCCTAGGGGACCCGAAGGGGGAAGACTCTCGGGAATACTGTGTGGTCGTCAGCTCCTGACTGAACAGGACACGAGCTTGGACAGAGCAATGGTGGGGGCGCAGCTCCTGCAGCCCACTTGTGCCTCTCTGACCACAGAGGGATGGCACCAATCGAGTAACGATGTAGGCTGGGAGGGGGATCATCTTGCTCCAGTCCCCTCCTCAAAGCAGGGCTGGCTGCAGCCGGTTAGGTTGCTCATTGCTTGTCCCATTGGGTTTTGAGTATCTTAAGATACCTTGGGATTTCCTCGTATAAGAAAAATGATTTATAGCAAAGGGATTTAATTATAGTCCCTCACTTCCATAACTGAGCCCCCCAGAGCCCTTACCATGAATACTGAAGTAGTTTAGCCTTTCAAAGGAACATGTCAGAGTAAGATTGCAAAAGCCTGTCTCATATATTCTGAAGGTCTGCTGATAAAGATGCCGCTCCTCCCCCTGAAGAATGCCTTCAGCTTCTTAGCAGAGCCACACAAGTGTTCAGAGAGGAATATATACTGAAACAAGATCTGGCAAAAGAGGAAATTCAGCAGAGGTAAGAAAAAAACCCTGATAAATATCTGCTGTACAATGTCTCTGTGAAACAACATCACTAAGTACAAGCACCCCTCTGCTGGACTAGCCCTTGTAAATGCGTAAAATGTACTCATGTAGGACTAACAGAGTACCAGAACTGAAAATTGAGTTACCAGGGAAAGCAGGGGTAAGCGTGGTGCTTGATCTCTGTAGCAGTTCATAGGGGGAAAAAAAAAAAGAAAAAGAAAAAAAAAGAAAAGGTAAACACACCCACATAAAACACTTCTTTTTTGCTGTTGTCAGTCTGCCTGTGCCTGTGGGTGGCAGGAAATCCTTTGGCCTCAGCAATAATCCTGACAAAGCTGCTAAAAAGAAAATTGCATTAAATAAGTCTCTGCTTTTTCAAATTACAGTTATTTATATTATAGCATTAGGACAAAGTGGAAGAGTTTGTTCTCACCACTGCCCATTTTTCAGTGTCTTTAGTTCTTCGTACTCCCAGGAGCATTAATCACTTTTGTCGTATTTTCTATGTGGCCTAAATCCTGATTCAACTGGATTGCTGTTGTGGGTGGTTTGATTTTATGTATGTGTTTAAGAGTGAAGCTGCTGTGGGGACAAAAGAAGAAACAACTGGAAGATCTTAATTACTGTCGAGAGGAAAGGTGAGTATAATCTGTCTGCTTTTATCAAGTCAAACCTCAGGAATGACAGCCCCTTGTACAAAAGGTACTTTATGCAGGGTCCTGCATCAAACAAGTGAGTAGTGAATGCATTTCCAGCTATAATTAAGCTCCCGGCTCCAGCTTGCTTTTTCAGGCTCCTTGTCCTGTTTCCACATACAGACTGCCTTGCATGTAAATCTAAAGTAAATAAACATTTCTCACTTGCATAAAGGAAAAGTTTGCGGGAAATGGCTGAGCGCTTGGCCGACAAATACGAGGAAGCCAAAGAGAAGCAAGAAGATATTATGAACAGGTGAGTGCAAACTACGCTCTGTTTCGTCACAGATAACTTGCTGTTGTATGGAAGTTTGCAGGTGTGGTACAACAGGGTGGGCAGGAGGTGCCACCCCGGTTTGTTAAAAGACTGGGCCTCTGAAATTCTCTTCGTTGGGGCTCAGTGGTGATTTTTCAGTACTACTTCAGGTCAGCCTGCTGTTCAGAAATACTATGTGAGACTAGCAGAAAGAGGAAAGTAAGGTCTTGAGCCCCGAAGACTTAGGAAGAGCGACAAAAGTGCAAGACAGGCAGCTGGTCCAGTAGATGAGTTAATTCAGCAACATTTCTTGCTTTGTACATGAAGGATGAAGAAAGTACTTCGGAGTTTCCACTCTCAGCTTCCTGTTCTGTCAGACAATGAAAAAGATATGAAGAAAGAATTGCAGACAATACATGACCAGCTGCAGCACTTGAGCAATGCTATCAGACAGGTGAGATAACGAATTATCTGGCTGGTAGGGTACTGACAACATATAATATAGACAGAACCTCTGCAACTCAGTATAAACCCTAAAAAAGTCTACACCCCTTCCTCAGGCTTGGCACTAGCTTTCTCTTCTCTTTGTGGAGGAAGTGTGCAAAAGCAAGCAGATTTTAACCCAAGAAGAATTTTTATTGCGGAATGACGCACCAGTTTGTAACTGTAACAAGGTTTCCCTTTGGCAGGCAGTACCAACACTGACTGGGGTCTTCTTTTTGTACATGACTTCTAGGTTAAAATGAAAAAGGAATACCAGCAGAAAAAGATGGAGAAGGGTACCAGCCCCCGAAAACCCAGCATCACCCTCAGTGCCTACCAGAGCAAGTGCATCCAAACCGTCCTGAAAGAAGAGTAAGTTAAAGCTCGGCTCCTCCTGTAGAATTCAAGCGCTGGCACTTACGTACGCAGTTCTGTTCAAGTTTCTGGGGTATAATTTAACCTCTGTGCTGCAGGAGGGGCTGACTGATGCACCAGCTGGAGCTCACTGAGATAGTCTGAAGCATAAAGTGTGCCAGCTTGTGACAGCAGCACTGGCCTCTTATGCTACGATTAAAGCAGATTTAGTTTAGACTCCTTTTTGCCCAAGGATCTTTTGGCAGTCTGTATCCAGCCTATCATTAAGTTTGAGTTCAGCAGCTCCCATTCTCTGCTTCTACCACAGGAAGTATTTTCTTTCCTGATTAGTCTTGAGGAAAAATGACTTGCAGCTTTTTGACTTGAGTTTATTTTTCTTCAAGGGGAGAACACATAAGGGAAATGGTAAAACAGATCAATGACATCAGAAGCCATGTGAACTTCTAACACATCCACAACGAGGAACCTACACCGAAAGGCTGGACGAGCTTTAATTTTCCCTGGTATTTCCCCTTATATATTTAACGTTTGTATGTTGAACAATATGCCTTTTACTTACTATTTTGTAAAGATGGACTGTGAAATAAAATACTTTTGGTAAGACTCCTTACATGCTGTGGTTTTTCTCCTGGGAAGGAGACTGTGCAGCATTTTAAACCTTAATTATGTTCCAGTGCAATACTTACAGCTAGCTCAGTAGTGTGGGAAGGTTTTGCTGCTTCCTTCGGGAAGCTGCCGGGGGTTACTCTGGGAGACGACTTCTACCCTGGGTCCGTGGCATGGCTACTGCGGGGGAGGCCTGTGGCAAAAGGCTGAGTAGAAAGACCAGAGAAGCGCACACACTTCAGCAGCTTTTTTTTTTTTTAATTTGGAACACTTTCTTCATAAAGGACACACCTTCAATACAGTTAACAAATGGTTACACTTGAATCCTGTAGACAGCAGAATTCTACACCCACAATTGCACAGGACACCAATGGCTTGGTTCACCGGAATGCAGTATTAACTTCCAAACACTCAGTTTGCCTTTATCAAAAGATGGCTTTGGAGTCCGTCTTGACATTAAAAGGCCAATTATTTCTCTGCTGTAGACAAACTTTAGTGGACAATAAATAATGGTTGTCCCCTCCCCCCGCCCCTTAGAAAAGGTGACATGGTCAAGCTCAGTTTTGAAAAGTAGTACTGCACTGCTACAAAAGTGGCACAGTAAGAGGTGCCAAAGTAAAGCTGTAAGGAAAGGAGGGCTGTTATTACCTGTTAGGTAACAAGGTTACCAGACATGCTGCAAGAACACTTCTTTTTGTACAGATTAAGACTATACAAGTATAGGAATGCATACAAAACTTGATCTCGTCCCTTTTACAGACTACGTGAACAGCATCCAGCTTTCTAATCCGCTCACCCTGTGTATCCTGGCTCACCTGCCAGGTTAGCAGCAGTGCCTGTTAAGAATCTCTTACTAAGCGAGGAGAACCTACCACCCTACTCAAATCAAGCTCCAGCACACCAAGAACTGGAGGGAAGAGCATTTGTTTTCTGATGTTTCATGAGCGATACCACCATAATCCATCCAGTGAATATCTGGAACAAGAGTTTTTACTACACTTAATTTACTGTCTTTTAAATTTGCTCTGCAAATTTGGCACACACTGTTTTGTTTTATTTTTAAAGGCCCCTTTAAGTTTCTTAAGTTTGAGTTCAGCAGAAGCTTGAGTCAGTGCTGCTGAAGCTGTGCTTTCCTTCCCCTGGAGGGACAGCCCCTCTGGGCGAGCAGGACAGCTGTTTGTAGCGAGCACATCTCCCACCGCTTCTGTGAACAGTCAGGTTTCTAATTTAAAAATAAGAAATTTGCACTGGTTGGTGAAAAAGGTCACTCACGTTTCAACTCTAAAATGGTCACAGCTAGTACTTAACCAGGCATAAAGGTGTTCAGGTGCATGATGGAATAAGGTGGTAAAAAGGAAAACAACCACACAGTAATCGCATACCCTTCCTCTCCAAACACAAAGGAAGTTCCTCCACTGACTCGCGCGGTGCCTGGTTTAAAAGCAAGGAAGCCAGTAGTCGGCACCAACTCTTCCACGCGAGTTCTCACCTCAGTTCCCCTCATGCCCTACCGCGTACACCTCCAGCCTCCTCTAACTAGACCAACGTGCCTTCGCTGTCCACTGAGAAAAATACACAAGCATGCATACAAACACACACACACACACACATGCAAAACTCCATTCTGCAACTGTTATATTTGTTACTGTGTCTATGAAAGATCACAAACTGATTGCCCACTCACCCGTCTTCCCTCATGGACTGCAGAAAGACACCCTGCAGCCATCATCTGCAATCGGACAACACCACACCTACAGAAAGCCATGTCAACAATTTGTAAAAATACACTAAGGAAAAGCCACACCAGCCCTGTACTATTTGAAACAATCTAAAACGGTCAGCTACAGCCACGGTTGTTCAGAGGAGACAGGAAGGTAGGGCTGCTGAGAATAGGCACTGACACGTGGACCAGAAAGGGATGCTCAAAGGCCGTTAACAGCTGCTTTCCTTGCTCTCTTGCACTAGGACAGTCCAGACACTCAACCAAAAATTCTTTTTCTGCATAGGTCTTCAGCTGCATTTCCTCAAGTGTTCAGCTTGCTGAAGAGATGTGTAAGATTTGTTGCAGTTTTGCCATACAACAACAGGCTTCCTTAAACACTGCTGCACAGGTTAAGTATCAGTAACCAGTTAAGAGTTAGTTTTTGGGAAGGAAGGGAACATAGGAAAAAGCTTTTCACTCTGCAGCTCCAATTAAAGGCCTATATTTTTTTCTCCAAAGTTTATTCAACAGAATAGGATCCTAAACATTGGAAAACTGAATGCAAAACATCTGGTATTGGATCTATGCATAAGGAGGCAGCTGCTGTCACCTCACAGTTCAGCAAATATTAAGAAAGGTTAAAAAACCCAAAATCTGGTAATAGCCAATTAATAAAGAACCTAAGCCACATTTCAATTTCACTTTGAAGTTACGTGTCATCTGGAAGATGACAACTCTGCTGTCTATTAGTCTAGTCATTACTAAGGTAGGAAAAATGGCTGTTGGGTGTCAGGATTATGAAAGGAATTAATTGCTAGGGTGAATAAAATGCTTTAATTCTTGCAATGAGTGACAAGGAATTGAGCTTGTATGCTTCTTTTTGGCTGTTTTTAAGGCATTCCTCTTCAAAACCACCAGTTCTAACTTTATGTTAGTAGCAGGATATACACTACTAAAAATAGGATTTAAGCACTTAAAATATAATCATGTGCATTACAGTTTGGAGCATTTTCTGTCACTTCTGGTTTTCTTCATCACCTTCAGATCTATGGTCAAGTATGTAAAGAAAAAACAATAAGCAATGGAGGAAAGTCTAAATTACAAATTTTGGACAGTAATGATCTGCTCCTTCAGCCTCCTTTCTTTTAATTGAGTTGTAAGTAGGGGCCAGTTCAAGAACTTGGTTTGCACGACCAGTATTATCAACACCTGCAACCGTACATGAAACCATTGCTATCCAACTGTGTGCATGGAACTCCAACAAAAAGAGAAAAAGGAGGAGGAATGGTCATGTTACCACCACACATTTATAGAACAAGAAACCCAAACCTAGCACCTGATTGATCACAAGAATTTCTTGCCTCTGCTGTCATGTTACATAGTGTAATTTAAATGTATGGTTATAGAAATATTGGATAGTGTAGGAGTCAACTCTGAGCAACACCATGATACCATACTTTAAAGTAAGAGATGCACTGTACCTTTCAAACTTGAACCAGCAGAATAATGCAGCTCCAGCGCATTTGTGCTCTGTGATTGAGTCAATCACTGTTTTGCATACTATTACGCTGACCCAGAAGAGGTGGGTCAAGCCGATTGCTTCATTTAGCACCTTACCTTGACACTTTCCAGTGAAAGCTAGCAACTTTACATCTGGTGTTATGCACCGGAGCAAAGCAGACCTGCATAAACCCCATGCCAATGCTCAGACAACGCATAGGATTTATACTAGCTTTTTCAACGCCACCCCCCACCCCCAGAGAAGGGATTACAGGTATTGCTCAGCTTTGGAGATGAGCAAGAACCAGCTGTAGTTCCATATTCTAAATTACATTTGCAAAAAGAGATTACAAAACAGTGCATTCCTTGTGCTTTTCCTTAAGTATCAGAATTCAACAGAAAAATTTCAAGGAGCTAAATTCTCAGTACGTTTTTCATTTTTTTTTTGGATTAGCATTTATCTGTTCAGGAGACACACAGCTCATTCAAGTCCACCATATTTCAGCAGCATTCAGATTCTTCAACACAAAGTCAATGGTTTAAAAAAAAAAAAAAAAAGTACTGAGTTATGAAATAAGATCAATATCCAGTGTCCTGCTAATAAAGTCATATTTTAATATAAAATATTCATACAGCATACTCTACACCTCATTCTCTCTGCTAGCTGAATACTGTTACTGACTATTCAAACAGAAAAACTTCAACCACTTTGCTCTTCAATGTTTTGGAGGGACAATATGGTTTCCAGCAGCTAGTTTGATCACAGTAGTGGGGGAAAGGAAAGAGGGAAAGACAGGGGGTAAAACTCTATATTAGGTTACGAAGTCGGCTGAAAGAGGGGAAGTTTTTCAGAATGTAAGGACTGATCCCACTCAGTGGAACACGAAACACCACACTCATTAGTGTTTCCATTAGAAAGTTCTCCTTCCTACACTGCAAGTCACCCTTGTGCTCTCTTCCTGCCCAGTACGAAACCTTTTTCCCCTCTAGAAACAAAACTTAGTCATTGCTCCCCTCTGTTGTCTTCTGCTCTTTCGGTTAGAATTAAATAATAATTAATGTTGCTATAAAGATGAGTTAAAAACCCCAAATGCAGCCTTGGAGCCCGCTCATCAGGGTGTCATGTTTCAGGAAGCTGATTAATGTCCGTCAGTTTTGTGTCATTCAGGATTGCACGGATTCTCTCCAGGGAATCTGCCTGCCGGATCCGCTCCAGCTGCACCTACAGAAAACCAACAGATGCAACTGAGCGAGTAAAACATACTGGTGCAAGACCACGGACCCATAACCAGAACTGAGCCAACAGGCCACGTGAGCAACGCCTGTGCAAGCAGAAGAGATACCAAATTATCGTTGGCTGAAAAATGCAAGGTGTGAAGGAGCACAAGGTTAATTTACAACCAAGAACGGGGGGAAAGAAGATATAAGGCAGTTGTGTTTTTAAAATAAAAAGCCACTTTCTGTGGGGCTCAAGCAAGCCTTCATCGTCACTCTATGTTTTGCCTAGTAACCAGTCACTGACACCATACTGGCCAGGCAAACTGGAAGGGATGTGCAAAGCAATGTAAACTTTCACAGAAAGACTGTAAGGAAGTAGAGACCTGCCTAACATATGCCTTCAAGCCTCTCAATCTCAAAGCTGAAATGCTCTTGGAGGAAACATCCCATTTCCAAGCTCACTTCTTTTACTTGCTTTTCTGATAATCTATCTTAAGCTATTTCTTATACGCCGAAAAAATGCCCAGCAGAACTGTGTTGAAATGAACACGGAGAGATCACAATTTTTTTATACTTTTTTTTTTTTTTTAAACATTCAAACTTTCACGTTCTTTGTATTAGGATCTGGGCTTTCAGTTGCAAATTCCCAACTAGTAGTTAACTGATTTTTATCCCTTCCTCTCCATTGCTGATACCTAACTTGGCCAGCGGACACCTCACAGAGTCAGTCAGTCATACTCGCCAGGCTCTCCACTGACAAGGTCAGGGAAGGAAATAACCCCGTCCGGCTCTCAGGAAGCCAAAGTCCTCATTCGATGGTAATCTCTCGTACTATGCACAGCGGAGGTGGCACAAACCACCGTTTAAACTGAAAGCACTAACTGCTGAGAAACTAACATGTAAGAACTGCTTAGGGCAGAAAGAAAACGCAAATTACAGAACTACAACACTCTTACTGAGCTCAGTACTGAAGGCCTACTAAACTACCTGCAAGTTTTGGAAGAGTGTGCCACACATCTTCCAAGTGGTGTATATGTTTTTGCCCTAAGAACTGCATAAACCGGTGCATGCAGTACTTACTAAAAAAACCAAACGAGGACAGTTCCCTATTGTCCATCCAGCTAAACTCTGTCTAGTAAACAATCTCCTAAATTCCTGTTTTAGTTTTCTAAATAAACCTGAACAACTTGACTCAAAAAATCTGTATTTTTAATTCTGCTGAATTTCACCGAGCAGACTGGCCAAGAACTCAAAGGAGACAGTGCTGAAATTCAGTACCTCCTTTGTGAGCCAGATTTCTAGTAAGCTGGAATGTGAGGGGGCGTGCAAGTTCTAAAAACACAGACACTGAAGGTGAGATCAATCTAGCCTGGCTCCCTGAGGAGACAGTTAGTCACCCTGCAAACACAAAAACTGCAGGTCCCTTTGCGCTCTCTACAGTTAACAGAAAGAGATCAGCCTGACAAACTGGAATTAGCCTCGATGAACACCCCTGCCAAAACTCCTTCCTTCAGCCACCTCTCGGTATCTCATCGCCAACCACAGGTTCCACTTTTTCGAGGAAATACAAGCATAGCAACAGTGACAATAGCAAGGCTAAGACTTTTGGATGTATAAACAGAAGGCAGTAAATATAACATGATATGAATATATGAAATGGTTCTTCAAACAGTACAAGTTCCTTACTTTGTCCTCCAATATTTGCACCCTAATGATTTGCTATGAAAAGTAACATACTGGAAAAACATCAGGAAATGCTAGGGTCTAAAGGTGCCATCAATTATGGCTCTCTACAGTTCCTTTTAGTACAATAGTTGTGTATCTTTGCTGCTGAGAATCGGTTGGAATCAAGTAATCAAAATAAAATCCCCAATAGGCTTTAATACTAACATTATACTAGGAATACTTGATCAGTTTATTACACTAATAACTTTTAAAATAAATACCAACGTAAGAAAATTTACAGCTGCTACTTATTTTACACAGCTCTGGAAAAGTAAAGAAACAAAAGTAGCACCTTACAAATTGATTGCACTTCCCTTACCTGAAGTGTCTGAGAAAGCTTTACAAAATCTCTCTGCACTTGCTCACTGACATCTAATTCAGTCTGCAACCGCTGAGCTTTATTCTTCTCTTCAAATACCAGCTGTTCAAGGTTTGCCTGAAGAGAAAGAGATTCTTTATGCTATGCTTAAACTGAATAAAAAAGGAGAAGCTTGTATAAACTGATTAAAGATGATACTAGAGCAAAGCAGCGTAGTTATTCTCAGAGTCCTGGCAAGAAATTAAACCAATCACTCTTTCTACGCCTCAATTTTCCTAATTGCAAAATCAGGGGCTAATAGCCACCAGACAAACATCCTCATTAGATTGGTTAAAGCACGAAAAAGCCCCATGTCTTCTAACAGCACTACATCCAAGGATCTCAAAATAAAAAAGCAGATTTCTGAGCTTTAATGGAACATGACCATAGATGAAGGGCAGTAATCTGATAGAGAAAAGACAACTATCTTGCTGTCTCGAGTTTTAGTCAAAAAAGTCTCTGGGGGAGGGAAGAAAAAAAAAAAAAAGGAAGAGGAGAAAAATTGGATCACAATTAATTCGTTTGACCGCCAAAGTAGGGATTGGGATGAGGATTTAAACAGCATGCAACAGACACTATTTCACTGCCAGAATCTTATCAACATTCAAAAGCTTCCTTTTTCATTCTCATGTAGTCATACATCTTCTGACCACAGTTTGATCACCATAGAAGATGCATATATATTTCATACCCAGACATCATAGCTACCTTTGCTGCTGTCTCCTTCTTCAACTGTTCTTCTAGAGTGTTTTTTGTTTCCTGCAGATTCTCCAGCTGCTGCAGGTTTTCCTGTGAAGAACTTTCCAACTATATCATAATAATAAAAAAAAAAGTATTAACTAAAATTCCTAACATTTCAATTTCTCACAGTCCCTCCGTACAGGAAGTACAGCCTAGGTGTCCTTCACAGGACTCAGAAATACACCTCAATAATTTCTCCTAGGGACACAGAAAACATCTAAGTAACACCTCTTTCTCTCCATTTATTTCTTTTGGGAGCTGGAGAGAAATGTCACCCAAACCTGACATTTAGGTTATTATTAGGTAGCCTAATATTAGTCAGGAATTAGTTAACCCGATATTTAGGTTACAGATTAATAAGCAGACAAAACACCTTTTCAGGAACAGAACTATAAACGTGTCCAGTCCTATACTGGCATCAATACAGCTATTCTGATCTTCAAAGTTCCAGGCATGACCTTATGTGTTCCCTTCGAAACGGCCACAGAAGCCGCACAGGTGCAGTTACAACACAGGTGCATCTACATTCTTAGTTGGTATCAAGAGTTGCAACAGACTGAGAGTGTCCAGTACAGTGTCAGTGCCCTCAGTAAGAAAATCTGTGCAGATGCATAGACTGGTGTTCCTTCTTACAGAAAGGAAAGGTTATCTATGCAAATAAGGCAGCCCCCCAGCATCCCACAAGCAAGTTGAGATGAAGGAACAATAATGTTACACGTTTCAGAATTCTCTCCTTAGTTCAGCTCTCTTTCCCTCCCAATACTGGGCATGCTAAACATCATACAAAAATATATCTAAAGTGTTACTGACACCTCAAAGGCAGATTGGGAAAAAGGTTCATTTTCTCTGATATGAAGAGTTTGATGTCAAAGACAGCAACACAGTGTCACTGATGGAACTAGCAGAAAAAAAAAAATCCTATTCTCTTTGTCTAAAAAGAAAAAAAAAACACCCAAAACCAAAAATCCCACAGTGAAAGGGTCCTTACTTGTTCCTTTTCCACTTTTATTCTTTCCAGTTCAGCTTTTAAACTGGAAATGGAAGCTGAAAAACAAGAATATTAAAGCTTAAATGCAAGAAAACTACTGGAAACCACTGGATATACCCTGTTTACTTCTGTTAGTATTTAAAGGAGAATTAAGCACGTGCTACATCAAAGGTGCCTCAAAGGTAAATAACTGTACTTTTGTTTTCAGCTGCACAGCTTTGGTGTATCTGCTATCAAAAATGGACAGTATTTAAAATTCAGATAAGTCTACTTATCCGAAAATCAAGTCTTCACTTATCTTACTAATTTCTAACATTCCTATTTTGAGACTGTTTTACCCCTGCTCACCTATTTCCTCTTTGCAATTCTCTATTTCCAGCTGTAGAGTTTCTTCTATATTTTCTTTCAAATATTGTTCAGCTTGAATCTGTTCTTTTAGGAATAAAATCTCCGCCTTAAGTTTCTCCTCAAGGTGATCTGCTGCTGTCCGCACACTAATTATGTCTTCACGATATTTTAAAATCAGCTCACGGAGCTCCTGAATCAATGATTAACAAAGATTTGTATTACGATCTTCAGACAAACACAGTACTATATTTATCACCATACAAGCCAAAGACAAAGTTATGTTACCCCGGGGTTTGTCCCAACATACCAGATCTTGCATCCAGCAAGGTATTAAAACAAAAATTGCAAACAGCTTGCTTGGCCACAGTAAATGAAGAACGTGTAAAGATTCTTGTCTCCACGGGCTCATGACCCTTTCCCCCTGCCCTTCACCCCCCACGATCTTTTAAGCTTGACGTGCTTGAGCATAAGGGAGTGGCCATGAAAAGGATGACAAGGCTTATCATTATTCAAGGCTCAGGATTATTATTGGTCTTAATGCCTGGACAGAAATTAAAGTGACAGACTAAGCTTAATTTATTGAATCAATACCTACATTGCAGCCATGGTGACTGAACACTTGTGTGCCCAGTTGTAAAATAACAGCTTAAACTAGCTGAACTGGGATAAGCCCACACTCTACTGACAACAGAGCAGTTGTCAGGCCATAGTTAACTCATTTTATTATCATCTATCCATTCCCTGAAGCATGGTCATGGCACAGACTGCCAACTTTGTACATCACAGACTTACAGGGTTAAAATCCAGATTGTTGTGCTATGAGTCAGCTTTTTGATAAAGAAAATTCTTCCAGTGAGATCTAGTCACATGCATTATTTGTGTTAATGATTTAAAAATGTTTTACCTCTGCTGCTTCTGGTAGAATGAAATCTTCGGCTTGCTGTAAAGACACATGCAAGCTATGTTTTCCTTGAAGACTTTCATTATCTTTTTGCAGTCTCACCAACTCTTCTGAAACTTGCTCCCTTGACTGTATCAGGACAGCCTCCAATGTAAAGAAAAGCATAAATTCTCACTCAGGGTCACGCCCAGATCTCTTCATACCGCACTTACTATCATTGCTTTCAAAGGTCTGGTGAATTAATATTCTTTGTAAAGAAGGGAAACAAAATGTTTGTGTGGATCAACACTATCAGTTCTCTTTTGCCTGGCCTATGCACCAGAAATAAAGGAAAGATCAATCTTAACTGTACAGGTAGATAGGAAGAAGCAAGTGATGAATACAGCATTGTTAAGTCTCACAGTTTTCTTCTGTATTTATCCATTAGCTAGCTGTGCTGATGAAGGCAGGGCGGGAGGGGAAATCACATGTGGTTTCGAGAACTGGCAGTGATATTTATTAAAATCACCTAACAACTCAGCTGTAAGATCGGGTTATTCAAAAACCTTAAACAATTATCCTGAACCTTCCAATGGTAGGCATCTGCCTCCCACTGTCTTTTAAGAAAAACATCAAAACAGCTGATCCCTTGTGAAGAAAAAGGATTAAGAAAACATAGTTTTGCTTGCATTACAAAAGAAAAAAATCCAGCGAACTTTTCTAAGAGGAATGATTGCTTCGGTATAGGGAAACAGGGACTTGAACTCTGACAGAGGCTGCCCTTTGTATTATAGGTGAACAGCATGAAAAGCATATTCAGATCAATACATTTTCCAAATCTCTGCATCTCCATTGGGCATGCTCTCATGCCGAACATCAAACAGAACGTTTCTGCAAGCAATGTCTTGATGTCCTACAGACAATCCCAGACCCTAGAAACGCAATACTGGGATTCATGAGAATGAATGCTCTTAGTCCCCACAATGCTGTGCAAGGGAGGAAAAATGAAGGAACTTGATTCTAATATAGAAGAGAATGAATTGCTCTGAGGAAGTCAGACTTTGTTCTGCCCTAGAAAATGAGGTCCTATTCCTGTTCTCTGGCTTAATTCCTATAAGATGCTCAAAATAGTTTTAAAAAAAGTAAGTTCCCATACATATCTCTTCCTAGGTGTTAGGGCTGATATTTTAAGTCTGACCTGTAAAAACATTGAGCCTTCATTTCTAAAACTCAAGAAAATACTCACTAGTGAGGGTACTTGTGATGAATCCTAAAAAACTGTCGAGAAAATCTATTCTGTGTTCAGATCTGAGGTGAAATAAGATACTAAATGGGCATGGAATGTACGTAATGAATAAGGGGGGAAAAAAGTTAACTAGTAATCTCCATATTAATCAATATGCATACACACAGAAAGTATGGCAGACTGACCCTACAAACTGTTACAGGTCCAGCACTTGCTATCAGAGCTCATTTGGTCAGTAACTTTACATGTTAAGATGCACAGCTCTCTCTAACCAAGCTTCGCTGGGTAGCAAGACAAAGCCTTTGACAAACACGTTGAGCTCCAAAGGTTAGACAAACAGTGCTGTTCAAGTGATCTCTGGCTTTAAGCTGTCTTACCATTTGCTCCTGGACACTTCTCTTTGCTTGCGAAAACGCCTGCTGCAGTTCACTGAGGAAGTTCTCCGACTTTTGACATTTAGCCATAAGCAAAGAGATCTTAAAAAAAGAAAATCCACACAAAGATATAAAACATGAAACAGGTTTTGAAGAAGAAATAACCACTGAAGTTCTCTTGCCTGTTATCAGTAAACTAACATACACTTTGAAATTTCAAACTAATCCATGAAAGTTTATTTTGTTAATTCCTTACTTAGTAAAGCAGTAATGCAGCTCCAGTCAGTAAAGAAGAGATGCTGTGCTTCTATACCAATAATATACTTATATTCTATTTACCAAACTCTAAACACAAATAAACAGTTAATTCTAATCAAACTTGAATGTAAGTCAGTTCAGAGACGCTGAAGGGAAACTGCAGATACTACCTAAGTTTTCAGCATTTTTTTTAAGGTAAAGTAATTTTTTGTACCTTTCTCTGAAAGCATAGATCTTCAAAAACTTCACAATTAAGTTGTTCTACAACACCACATCCTTAGCAGTTAGATTAAGCATTACTTAATTAAGAGCACCCTGGTACAGCCAAAAGAAAGAATGTATAAACATATTCCTGTTATCTAAGACAGACTTTGTCTAACGACTACTGTTTCTTTAGTAAGAAAAAAATACTGGATGGGATGGAAGAGAAAGTTTTCCAGCTCAAGTGAAGTAAATTCAATGTCTTGTACACAGCATTTACCTCATATTGTAATCTTTAATAGGCCAAAGATGATGACTTTTCTTTTCTTTTTTTTTTTTTTTTTTTAAAAGCTATGACTACCACACACCCTATTTGGCTCCATTGTTCCAGAAGAGTTATGTACACATCTCAAGACTGAAAAACCTTTTCAGATTATTGTTTTAAAGAAGTCTAGTGCATATTTTGGACGCAGTACAGTTACTGCCTGCTCAGATACTCATTAACTGTATGTCTTCACCACAAGTCCGTCAAATATTGGTGAGAGCAAGTTGTATGAATAGTATCACTCTTCTACCAACCAAGAACATAGGGCTACTTTTGCGTGTTTGGGTCATTTCATACACAGGTCATTTCAAAACTCAAAAACTACTTAAATTCCAATTATCACCTCTGTAATGGATTTCAAGATTAGAGATGAAACTTTAGGGCCAAAATTGGATACCGTATTAAAGACATGTCAGACTTATGTAGAAACTGTGGCAGACTCAGGTGGAGCATAACTAACCCTAGAAATTCTCATTTTTTTGGCCTCTATAGCAGGTAGTCCATCCATATCTAACAGAAGACAAGAGTTCTTATTACATACTTTTAAATAACATTTCATGATTCCTACCATCTTGATTACAAAATGGTTGTACCTGATTAGAGGAGTCCTCAGCACTTTGTTTCATGTAATCCTCCAATTCTTGTTTATCTTTCATTGTCTTTTCCAGCTGGTCATTAGCCTGCCTCAGCATCACCTGCAGCTTTTTCACCTGTGTTGTTACCACACAATAATTTTATTTTCCATTCTTCAGGGGAGTATTTATTTCCTGGACACAAATGTGACCCACCCCATTGTGCCTCCAAACCACAAAACAAAATCCCTCAAAACCCTATGCAACCCAGAAGTTCCTTTGTTGTTCTTCTGAAACACCCAGCACCACAGATTACACCTATACGGAAACATGGGACATCAAACTGCGCTGGACCATCGCCATGTAATGACTTCAATCACTTATTTCAAAGCAGAATGTGACTCATGCCTTCCGTACCAATCTGAAAATTGTTCTTCAGTATATGGCAGGAAACAAACATCCTCCAATACTTTACAGTATTTTATGCTGCTAGGATGAGGTCCTCTAATTTTCCCTTTGCTGTTAACAATTCTTGCAGTATCAAAGATAATAGAATTTAATGCATGAAAAGCATTTTAGAATATAAATTATGAAAGATACTGACTTCAGCATGAGCACAACACTTTTTATAGAACAGTGCCTTTACTGCATCATCTTATAGCACCGGATAAAGTGGTTCTCCAAGGTGAATCCTTAAGAAATAGCTACACGTGGTGCTCATGACCACATAACAGTATCAAATCAGGTTATGTCAATAACATGTCAGAAGTTATCCAGATTTTAAGTATGCTGACATTGTTCAATTAAAACCAATGAATAAAACAGCAGATGGTTCACTGTTGCAACCTTAGTAGTAGGAACAACTGCAAAAGTCTTGCTAAAGCTTGAAGAGAAATCCCACCTGGTCTCTTGTCTCAGCCTCCTGAATCTGGATACCTTGCAACTGCTTCTCGTAATTCGAGCACATATCACAGCGTCTACCCAGCTTGTTCCCTGCATTCTGCACCTGAAGAACACAGAGTTATCACCTGCTATAGAGGCCATAAAATTCTTCAAGGAATGCAGGAGTGCTACATACTTTCAGGTGTGGTGTGTGATCACAAAATGTTATGAACAAAAGAAAGTGGCAGAATCATGTAATGGCAAGATTAAGTTGCTCTAAAAGTAAAGGATAATGTAAATTAGCTGCAGGATATCAGCTTTTCCTGGCATGAGGCCCACTTTTAGCACAAAAGCAATAAGCCATGACATGCAAGAGTTCATCGAGTCATTCAGTGTGTCCTTTTGAAATATATTATTGAATTACCTGTATAGAAACAAACATCTCTGAGAAATGCTTTCAACAGACCATAGCATTTTTTCATGCAATTATTTTATATTACAAATCAAATTATAAACACAATACTACGGTGTTTGTGTTTTTTTGTTTTGGGTGTGTGTTTGGTTTTTTGGTGGGTTTTTTTTTTAAATCAATACAAACCCATTAAAAAGCAAGTCAGTTCATCAGGTCAGTCTTCCTTAAATTTCCTTCCTCCCGTACCTGAGCTTTGAATATTTTTCAATGGCACAGACTAATTTTGTTCTACAACAGTCATCAAGCTTTATTTACTTTTTAATACCCTCCTCCAGTATTGCTTAGTATCAGAGACTGAATAATCAGCTAAAAGAACAATTGGGAAAGAATAAAGTAGAAGACAGGCAGATTTTAAAAAAAAGGCAAAAACAAACCCCGAAACCAAACCAAACAGGAGAGAGGGGAGGGGGGAAAAAAAAAGCGTAGGGGTGTGCAGCGGGGAAACAAAGAGTAAACCAGCTGCCATTTTGAAATTGTAATGGTTTTGGCCAAGGGGACAAATGCAAGTTTTACCAAAGCTCCAGCTGCAAGTCAGGTTTGAGCTGAAATTGTATTTGTATTTGCTGCTCCATGTCCCACCCACACAGAGTGGCATTCACATACCCTGCCTGTACTCCTGCCTCCAGAAACATGTGGGAAGCCGTGCATTTCTTTTCTGAATTCTAAGAAAGGGTTGGAATAAAATGTCCTCCAAATATCAACCGGGCAAGGAAACACTCAAGAGTAAAGGATTTAACTCAGCTCTAATGATCACTGTAGTTTCTCCAGATATTACAAATTAGTAGCAACACAAAAAATAGCAACTTTACAATAGGTTTGGAGAGACCTCCTAAGTAATGATTTGCAGATAAGTTGAATTCCAACAAGTTGAGGAAATAAAATATCATCAGTTCTTCATCTCATCTGGCCTTTGCCTGGCCTCTTCTCTTTCACTGCATTCTTACATTCCTTTTTTTTTTACCCCCACCTTGTCTTCCTTTTCACCCATTACGGATTGTTATCTCCCCCCGCCCCACCTTTTCTTCCCGCCAACGCCAACGTGTTGCTCTTTGGCCTCTCTTCTTCTCAAAGAGTAACCAGAGGAGCCCCACAATACTCCTCTTTTCAGCAATAAACCAAATACAAGCTTTGAACTGGCATCATATAAAACTGCTGAAAAACTGACAGGCAGAACACCTAGAAGCAACAATTTCCTTGGTCACCCATACTGAAACTGGCACAGTGTTAAGTCTAATCTGCTGCTTGTCACTCTCAGAAATTGGTTTCTGATGATGCAAGTCCTCAACAATTTTCTGAAGCTTCCTTTGTGGTAGCTTTGTGTTATGCATATCTTGGCTACTCATTTCTAAATTGCATTCAATGCACAATCCTCAGTAAAACTCCTTGGTGTACAAAAGAGCACTGTTAGCCTTGCTCCTTTTGTTAATCTTTGACCTTTCCTAGTCACCCCCAGATGCACTATAACATCCTCTTCTTAGCTTCCCATTTTCCCCTTTTCTTTGAGTTCTCCCACCTTTTTTCACCCCCTCGCATATTTGCGAGATCAACAGCTATCTCTGCCAGACCCTCCCCTAAGTGCAAAAATATCCTGTGTTTAGTAAAGCTGACTTTCCCACGAACAGAGTCAGCCAATATGGTTTACATCAGATATGCTTTACCTACAGAAGTATTCCAAGAAAAAAAGTGAATAGCTACATATGATGCTACGTATTTCCTTCCGCACCCGACTCCGTGTAAAGCAAATTGGGAAGAGCTTTCACTAGCAGACAGCCCACAACGCGCAGAGGCAGCCTGTCACGCAGGCAGCGGGTACTCACCTCCTTCTGCAGTAGGTTCCACTCTGTTTCGCTAACCAAGCGGTAACCGCTAGGAGATACATAAGCGCTTTCAACCCCTTGTGTAACACTGGAAAGAAGTGAAGCAGTCTCTTCTTGCTCTGGTGTCATTGCTTTGATTGCTTTTTCCTGATCTTTGGTTAACATGAACCCACTTGGCATTTGCAGAGACCCAAGGGAAGCTGTATCAAAGTTCTCAGACACTGAATCTGCTCCAACAAGTGGTCCAAAATCTGATTCATCCAGGTTCCCAGCAGATTTTGCTTTGTTGTTGTATCCTAAAGCTTTGGACTGTAAAGATCCAGATGTCCCCAGACTGTCTGTTGACTGTGCTCTCCGTAGTCCATCTTTAAACATATCATTATCCGATTTATTGAAACATTCGCCAGAAGAAAGAAGCAAGTCTGCATCCAATGAATGGACTGAACCATGAGTGCTATTTACATGCACCTGGAATTTAAAAACAAGGAAGAAAAAAATTATATACTCCGTTCTAGAAGCATGGTACAAAAGGAATGCTGGACACTAATTCTCAGACGTGGTAAAGGCAAGTTTAAATTGGCTTTGGCAAGAACATCCGATCACTAAACTTAAGATGGCAGAGAAAAGGATAGGGAACTGAAATGTACCAGCTAGAATTAAAAACCAAAACAAACAAGCAAGCAAAAAAGTCTTCTGTTAACAGAGTGCTTTTGTAAGAGTCTGTCTTCCTGCCAGACAAGCAAGGACACAGTCACCTTACGTCTTCCAATGTTTGAGACAAGGCGCTTCTTCCACTAAAGAGATACTTGCAATATCACTTCTAGAATTATAATCTACACAACAGAAAGTAAATATTCCACTTCCACAAGTAAATTCAGAAGTAAATTCGTAAACAAAAAGCTTTACGTTAATATAAAATTAAATGGAGAATGATATACTTAAAATCTACTCTATACTGACAAGTGAATATTCTTCTTCTATTTCTTTCTTCTGCTTTAAGTCCCTGACAAAATATTGTAAGAGAAAGAAATATTTTCCTTAAAAGATTATTTGTATGTAAAATAAAATGAAAAGGGAAAAGGCTGGGCTTGAACAGAAAGGCATCCTGGGGAATGCCAATACCAAAAGCCACACTAACTGTCCTGTGACGTGTATAAGGCACATTAAGTCTCTTGATCTCTTTTTATTTATTTGTAGCACTGAAAAGAGAGCAGTAATGCTTTATTTAAAAGCATATGACTGCTTTCAAAATATCTTACAATATATTATGCACTTCTGCTTTGCCATTAGACATGTAAAGAAAGTAACACTGAAAACAAGCCTCTTGAGAAAAATAATAATTTCCGAAATAGGTCCAGCAGAGACTAGCAGGCAGCTGGTACTTCCATATAGGTGTTTGTAACTTATAACAATATATTATGTATTACTGTTTTTATGACTCTTTTAAATGCCTTGTTTTAAGCATTTTTAGGCATAATATTTATATTTACTTTAATACGTGTATATATGAGTTTAAGTTCATAACAAAAAGTCAAGAGAATATGGACTTATATAAAACTGCATCTTCAGACAACAACTGTTTGGTGATACAGTTAACAAATCATTTGTTTGTATTGCAAACTGCTCAACAGAGAAGAGCTCAGAAGTCAAATTACGACAAGTTATGAGACATGACTGATAATACGATACATTACCACTTCTAAAACACATTCTGTACAGCTAGAAAAGGTCATAAAATAGCAACAAAATATAAATCCATACGCAAAACCGAAACCACTCTGGAAATTATACCCTTACTCAAAATGTAAAATTCTCCATCATGTATAATTCCTAGAATTAAATAAATGTTGTGATTAAGGGACTTAAGAGTATGCCAGGAACTGAGACTAAAAAAAGCATCAGAAGACAAAACTTCTGTTCACCATCAATAGGTCTCATTTCACATCTGGATACAGAAGTGTTAGTATACCACACAGAATTTGAAATAGAAAAAGTTGTATCCTTACTGTAAGATAAAGGGTAGAACTAGATCTCAGCTACATTTAGATGTTACAATTGTGAACATCTTTCTGCATTCTGAACTGTTACAAATCATTGATAACAATAAAGGGCAGACTCTAGAAGTATACACTTTTTATCCCTTCAAAGAGGATAAACAAAACAGGCAAAATACTGGTTGACACTGCAAATTCCCAAGTCTCTTGAAGCTTACATAAGCTTCTATAGCACAAAACTTGGTTTGTTTTTATTAATTTGTCCCTGTTTTGACTTACAAAATCAACATAGAACCTGTCAGATGATCAGATAAACACGCAAAATGCAGTGGGAAAGGATAAGTAATTGCCCATTTTGATATTGTTTCCATGTTACAACCTGTGTGCTCACTGGACTTGGTTCTTCACAAGCGAAAAGCTTAGGCAAATTTCAAATACAATTTTAGCTTGTCCCAGTATATGACTATCTACAACACTCAAAAGGCTTGCTAACTAATGACATCCAGCAGCATCATGTTTTCTGGCTGTTATAAAAAGAGACTACTAATACAGCTCAAGCAGCTTCCGCAAAAACTTGGTGCTGAGCCCCAGCTACTGGCTTGGCTAAAAAAAAAAAAAAAAAAGCTTATTTTTGGTTGCTGAACAGATGTGGCCAAAAACCTCTGCTTGCACAGTTGGATGTAGCTTAATACATACAGACACACACATCGTGCTATTTTGCACTTGCTAAGCAACTGGCTGACTTCATAATCCGTGATCTCAGACTTGTCTAACCAGTTTAAGTTTAGTACAGAATTCAACAAGTCGTTTAGCAAAGTAGCTACAATACACTTGCTGAATGTTCAGATATAATTGGTTTATTTCTGAACATTTAGGTGTGTTAGAACATGGTTATAAATCCCAAGAGAATTTAATAGCAGTTAACATCAAGAACACAGAAGGTAAATTACAGTTTTTAACAGCACTTCTCAGGATTGTAAAGTATTGTCTTCCAATCTTTATTACAATTTATCTATTCAAGTGCAACTCCAAAGATTTTTCATTGCATAATAAGAATTATAAACTACAGAGAATAAAGGGCACTAGTTTCCATTTGTATTTGTAATCAACACCCTGAGGAATGCACGAGTGCTCAAAGTTGCTTTGAATATCCAATTGTTTTACCTCTTCATTAGAGAGCTGGGTAAGGGTTTCCTCATGGGCTAGAGAACATGAAGCTTTCGTTTCATCATCTGAATCTTTCTGCTTCTGCTCCTTTCTCTTACTAAGCCTTTGCTGATCATCTTCTTCCTAGAAATCAGTGGTCAATAGAGAACACATGTAAGTGGGATTAAATTCTGCCATAGTAGTCATGACATTGGCTTTCATGATAAACTAAGCTACAAAGAAGGCACTGGAAAAGATTATTTTGGTTAAAACCCCAGTATTCTTCTGGTTAAAAATCTAGTATTCATTTCACAAGGCACCCACACTGACTTAAACAAGAACTTACTTTTCAAGTTTAGTGGCCAACTCATGTTCTAGAATAATTTTATTCAAAGAACATATTACCTAGATCAAAATTCTTATTATAGGGATTACCAAATAAGTAACAAAAATAGCTGTTACTAGCTATTGTATAGAACCTGATAATGTATTTGAATCACTAATGGCCCCATTAACAGCCCTTATACAAGCATGAACATTAAAACAAAATGTGAAAACAAGAAGTGCCTTGGTCACTCTAAACAATGGAATATAACATATGGAAAAAGAATCAAAAGAAAGACATGATAGAACGCTAAGTCATAAAGCATGTACACGGTCACTTGCATAAGCTAATTTAAAATGAAGCTCTTAATTTATGCCTGAGCTAGGTACTGTATTGGAAAAACCTAGAAAGAAGTGAAACTTGTTATCCTAACATCCTTAACCCAGATTTTTGCGTCACAGATGACTGTTTCTTCCTCCAAGATTAACCTCTGGATATTATTACCTTTTCATTTAACAATATTGGCAACGTTACTTTTAAAGTTACTATATACATTAATATTAAAATATTTGCACAAATGGAGAGTTTGTTATAACTGTCGGCTGTCATTCAAATGGAGAATTTCTATTAAAACTGTCAGCTATCATTTTTTGAAATACTAACAGACTTAAATAACTTGTCTCCAACATGTGATTTCCATACCTGCTATACCACATTAAAACTACAGTATTTAAAAAAAAAAAAAAAAAAAAAGGAAAGCAGCAAGTAACCTGATCCTTTTTTTTGAGTTCTTCAACTTGTCGGAGCTGCTCAGAGGTCAGAACAATTTCCATACGTTGCATGTCCCTCATCAGCAAACGTTGAGACTCCAAGAACTGGTCATTGGCTTTTTGCCATGTGTGTTTCAACTGGTTGTGCTGTTGTCGCTCTTGCTCTAAGAGATGGCAAACTATTCAAAAATAGAAAGCGTCGTTCTGAATCAGAATTTTTTTCAACCTCTTTTCCAAAGAAATGCATTTTCACAAATAAAAATAATTATTGTTCTAATCAAAAACAGTCAGGCTTTGTTCAACAATTATTTAGGATGAAATAAGACATTTTCTTAATTCCCAAACTTGGCTTGTGATTAGGCATGGATTACTGACAGTTTAAGATTTCCCAATTAGAAGACTAACGCCTTAACGTCATTCATGAATTCTAATAGTTTATTTTTTTTAGTGCTGGTTTCAAGAGACTGCCTTCTACGTCCCTATTTATTTCAACAGACGGTTCCATTTTTCATTCCTCTACAGTGATTCTGCGCTGTACTGGCATGCATGTACATTTACACATCCATTCTACCACCAGGCATTCAGAATTGACACACCTCAGGGAGACATATCAATACATTACAGAAACAATGCTCATAATTGTACACAAAGAAAAGACACCAATAAAATCACTTTAATAAGAAGGAAGCTTGCAACACTATAAGAACTTAGCAGAATTTCAATAGCATCCCCTGAGAGAATGAACGGCTCTGTTGTTTTTCTCCGTCATAAAAGAACTCCGCATTCAACTCTTCTGTAAACATTTCAAGGGCTTTAACATTTAAAAGTACTGCTTCCCCCGCCCCCAATTTCTTTAAATTCCATTCAAATAAGAAATCAGAAAAGGAGTAACACGTGTGCTTAGTGTCCTTAGTGTAAAAGAGTCAAAAGGATTATTATTAGATAGGTACCTTCATGCAGTTCTTTCCGCAACTTCTCTGCATCTTCTTGCAGGACTGATTTTTGCGTGTTGAGAACAGCCACGTACATCTCTAAGTCTGTCCTACATGACTTCTCGGCTTCCAAATAATGGTTCAGTTCTTTAACCTGAATAAAAAGAGGGAAATCCACCATCTCAGTGGAGGAACACTCTCAGGCATTTCCTTTTTCTTAGAAGTTATAGTGTCACCTGTTCAGGTAACTTACAGGTGCTGAAGACAAGTTTATTTCTAGAAATCACAAATACTCAAATACCAGTGCGCAAGCCGTATTTGTATTTATTTCTAAATAAATAAGTCATTAAAATTCTACTAAGTCAAACATACCAGTATATTTAGAGAGCTCCCACAGCTGGATCACAACAACAGCGGCACTGAGCACAGAGATGGTAAAGAGGCTAAGAACAGCAAACAATGAAGCAATCCTTTAATTAGCATTGATAAGCCAACAACTAAGTTCTGTGTTTGGTTTTGGGTTTCCTAGTCCGAAGAGGATGAGGAGACGGTTCAAAACAGAGTAATAATAGTAGTCTGAAAACATGACTATGAGGCAAGCTTGAACTAAACCAGGGATGGTAAGCCTAAGAAGAAAGAAAACTTGGGGACAGACAAGAAGAAAAACATTCAAACCCATGAAAGGCTGCTGCAAAAAGAAAGGAAAATCTGTCCACGGAGGATGGGATGACAAGCAGTTACAGTAAGAAAGACTGAAGAAGTATATTAGGATTTTCTTCTTCTTTTTTTGTTTTTTAAATAGCAAAGCTAACAAAGAACTGGAACAAACGTCCTGCAGAGACTGCAGAATCTCCTGTGAGAACCTTTTAAGATAAGGTTACATAAACATCTGTCAAACATCACACATGTACAAATGGATCCCATCTTGGAGCAGGGAACAGGGTGAAAGATTTCTTTATGGCCCTATTCAGTTTTATGGTTTGCTGAGTTAGGAATCAGAAGAGTTTTTATTTTAAAGGAAACAAAAGCTTTCAGGTAATTCCTGACTGGCTCCACAGAGCTGTTCTTCGTCTTCCTCAAGACAGCACAGGAGCCACAGACACCGACTCAGAGTTCAAGATAGCCCTTCAGCTTTAACTTGCCATTGATGGTAGGGACAGCTTCTCCTGCCCTAGGATACCAAGTCTCCTGTCTGCAAGCCTTTTAGCCATTGAAATGGAGAAATCTGACTCCCAGAGAATAACCCTTGGGAAGGATGGATGGAGGGGGGGGGGGGGAACAAACCACCAAAACAAAAGAAATGCATTGTTTCGCTAATCCAGCTAAATACTTGACACTGAAAACCAAAATTACATGACTCAAGATCTCAGGTCTGAGGGATTTCATCATAACCAACAGAAAGGCCAAATGTATCGCTCATTCTGCAGGTGTCAGTCCTCACACCAGTCTAGTAATATAAATCATGTAAATGATACCATGTGTTTTTATAGCATTGTAGACTAAACTACTTTAACAACTTCCTAAGTTTGCGCTTAAACATCTCCTTGCTAGATACAAAATAGCAATTCTTTCCCATTAGGCTAAAAAGGTGACTTGAAATAGGACCATCAGCAGCTTCAGACAGAAGGAATAATGAAGTGGAATAGACCACAGGTAAGAAATAAGAGCCTAAGTTTTTTTTTTTTTTGGTAAGAATCACCATCTAAAGTGAGACTTCTTTAAAACAACCCCTCAATGAACTAGAAACATGGATAAAGTGATTATTCTCTTTTTTTCAAGAGATGTGTGCTTGTGTTTTACTCATCCCATAGAATGACATGCTCAGATTTTAGAGGACTGACAGAGAAACCAACACAATTCCTGGTCCTGAAACACTATCAATTTTACTCAGGCCTTGCCTGTAAGGAAAGAGGGAGACAAGAATGACCTATGATTTTTATAACCAAATTCAGCAGAAAAGTTCTAAGAAAAGTTCTAGACTACTCATAAAAGAAGGAAGAAAAAAAAAAAGCAAAAAAGAAAGCATTTTGAGAGCAAGCAAGCAAGAAGAGAAGGTTCAATCTCCTCATCTTCCCCAAATTCCATGTGGCAATGAAAAGGCAGTATTATCTCATCAAGAGAAAAAGCAGAACTACCTGGAGAACTTATTCCTAGGAACACTTCAATCTCAAAAATTTGACCTAAAAACCAATTCACAAAGAATTTATGAAGAAGGAAAACACTCAAGCATGGACTCTCAAGCGAGTAAAATTGTTAAGACTGTTAAACGAATTACACTACTCTCCCAAACCTCAGACAGACCTCCAAGTTAGACTAAAAGGAAGAAAAAAGAGAAAGAATTCCAGCAAGCGATGAGCATCTATTTAAATGAAAATGCAAGTGATCCAGAAGACAAGGAAGGTATTTATTTGCATGTCTTAAAAACATCCAAATGATAAGTTATTTTGCAATTTCAGCCTATTTGACTTTCAAGATAAAGTATTTCTTACAGAAGACATGTTCATTTCTGTATAAAACAGTACATTAAATGCAACTATCTTACAATGATGTACATATTATTTACCCTTCACAGCTAGTGAGAAAGTTCAATAGGGGTTCTGACGTAACTGAAGAATACAGGAATGCTGGGTAAATCATTTACATTGACTTCTTGCTAGCAGTGGCCAGTATCCCTTTATATGAATCTGAGGTTTGATTAAAGTTTAAGATATAAAAATTCTGGTGATACTGCCTCAGTTTTATGCCCAGGATTAGAAAATGAAACATAGCAGATACTGGATGGAAGAAGATTAAAAGAATTCTGTCAAATGCAAATCTTTCTGTAGCTGCGAGCATGACATTAATCTAAAGGCCTGACTGCTGGAGCTATTTTTCTAAAGGTTTTTCTTTTTCATTTCTATTAGAGTTGAAGCCATGCAATTTAAGCTAAGCACAGATGACACACACACACACGTAACCCAACCCTCAAAACAGAAAGACAGGAAAACATATATAGGCCAAATAAATTATTTGAGCTATAGGAGAAAAGATATATTGTGCATGAAGAGTTTCACTATACCCCTTTTTCTCTCTTACAAAATTTCACTTTACTTATCTGCATCAAACTAGCATGAAGCAAGATATAAATTAGGATACAGTTACAACTCCACCTCACCTTTGATGCTTCTAACTCTTTTATTTTTTCTTCCGCTCCTGTCAATTTCTCCTTTAGCGCTGCAATCTCTTTCTCCATAGGCATCACAACCGAACGCAGCTTCTCAGCATCTTCCTGGGCCTGAAGTTAATGCAATAAATTATGAATAACACATTATCATAGTTTTCACCACAACAGTTTCCATTATGAGAGACATTTCGAGAAAATCTCTATGCCAACAAAAATAGCTGACTAAACTTCCACTTTCAAAACTCGTCTTATTGCTATTTATTTAGTTCAGCAGTCATCTCTATGACAACAGGCTGATATTATTCCATTCACAGAAGGCAGCTAAATTTTAAATCCATGTATGGACTAGGCCATGAATATATGTTTTTAAAGAGAATGTTAGTAAATCTGTCACTCTCGATACTTGGGAGAAAATTTACAGATCAGGCATTTCAAAATACGTACACTTTTCTGTTATTAAAGGCCTAACTGTCTTGCAACTTGCTGCCATATAGCACATATTAAAAAAGTGTAACACAAGAACTGCATGGTCAGTTATTGACCATTCATTTACTTACTCGTGAAGTTGAAAGAAAAAGGATCTGCACAGTAATGCATAGTGCAGCTTTGTTCTGTTTTGGAAGACCATTTTTCAACTTTAAATTACTACTGATGTAGCATCAGTTTTTGGTGTTACTGTACTAAATATTTCAAAATTATATACAGACAATTTATCAAAAAACCCATGATTTTTTCAAAAAGTAGTTCTGAAAAGATCAAAGCAGGACAACAGAATAAGAATATTGATACGAGGAAAAAAAAAAGAGAAAGAGCCAGGTAAAAATAGTGAGAATTAAAATGAGAAATAGCATTCAGTGTTCAAATTCAGAATTGCACGTGTCAAAGGGTGGCCCTGACATCCCTATTTCTTAAATGCTCTGGCTTTCCTTCATGGATGCACTAAAAACTTTCCAAGTGAAAGTAACAGCTCTCATAGCTTACAACAGCAAGCAGAACACTCAAATATTCACTACAGTAAAATTCTTCAAGCCATGAAGAATTTAAGCAACCTAATTTGGGTTGGTTTTATGTGTGAAGGCTCAGAATGCTCAATTGTTCTCTGTCTTCTACTGGAGCCTACTGGAGGAATTCAGCAGGGGAGGAAAGGCAGAGAACTACGTCCCAAAGCTGAACTTTCAGAAAATTACACTCCTCCTAACCTGATCAGCAAAGACAGCTGCTAAAAGATAACATTCATGTCTTGTTTGAAATCTAGACTAGAATGCAGGTCTTAGAGGGTACTCATTTGCCTTTCAATTTCTCGTAAGCTTATTGACAACTGTATTCTGAGCAAGACTTTCAGGAAGAAAAACAGACGGTATTTTTAACCATTGAAGTTTTCTAAACTTAAAATTGATAGACAAAATAAAATAATATTGCAATGCCTGTCAATTATCCAAATGCTACCAGGCTCTTGGGCTCTAAAAAGCTTTAAAGAAAACTCTATAGACAAAATAAAATTACATTTCTTCATGTTTCATCCCCTTCTGCGACATTTTGTCACTGCTAGTTTGCTTGTCCAAAGACTACAAATAAAATCCATGAGGAAAGCGAGGGACATCACATGATGCAGTGAATTCAATACCAAGGACATGTGACAGTGTCACACGTACGTACATATCCCGTCACTTGCAGCCAGCAACTCATCAGTCACATTTTTCAAACAGATGGGAGCAGGAGTTCAACTGCAAAGACTGCTTTGTATTTCATTTATTGTATCAGTTCTATTCATTTAATGCTACCTATAGCTGGCTCATATGGACTAAAGATAGCCCCAACATTTTTAGGACTGTTGAATAAGCTTTTTCCTAATTATTCATGATAACTGCAGGAACATTTCATCGCCAGCTTGATTTCACATGGTTCAAGATTGAATATAGAGCAAAAAATGTGTCCATGTTGGAGCCAGCCAGTTCACAGAAACAGTCAGAAACTTCCCCAAAAGCAAAATCGGACTGTTAACAGCAACCAACTGGAAACACAAAACTGTATCAAACTCCACATGACAGAAGAATCACTCTAGCTTTTACTGCTTGGTAAACAGAGCTGAAGTTTGACACTACGGTTGCAACATATTGCAAATGTTTCATTTAAAAAAAAAAAAGGGGAGGGAGGGTTGGGGGCGAAGGATCCATATTAAAGGTCAGTGTGATACGAAGCTAAACACTCAGAATAGCCTATATCTGCTAACAAAATGAGTGATGGACACTGGGTCTTCTTTTGAAGGTAAAGTATGATTACTGAGACTGCCAAATTGAGGTTAAAGTTCTACTCAAACTTTTCATTAAAATGAGAATATCTATCCTGTCAAAAAATGCTACATTAAGTTACTGTCACATGTGGCAGGAGTTGCCACAGCATCACATTTCCTGTGTTAAAAGCTGTTATTCAGACTCTTCCAGAGGTGTAATCATTAAAACATTTATCTCCTCCTAACTTTTTGCCAAACTAACTGTACTGTCAAAGACCAAGGTTTTACACATTATCAGCTTGTATTTATTCATCACCTAATCAAAAACAAAGCACCCAAGCTGCTCCTGCCCCAGCAAAGCCTGCTTCCCCCAGGAGAGCGGCTGAAGGACACCCTGCAAGGGACCTGCAGACCACAGCATGAAGATGACTCCACAGAGAGAACACGCTAAAAATGAGTCCAAGTCAACACACACAACACTGCATTGCTAGCCTGACGGCTAGCTACAGCAATCCTGCATGTCCTTTACTGTTACTCCAACCAACATTTTCAGAAGAACAAAAACCTGGCTGGAGAAATCTCAGGCACGTACTGTACCTGAATTTGTTCCTTAAAAACGAGACAAGCAGAAAACACACAGACACAATTTAAGAATCTCTCTTTAAAGTGGGAATAAACCATTTAAAGTTCATCTAAATCTACTCCCCTGTTCTTTATCATTACCAATGAAAGCAGCTTACTGTGTATCAGATTTTATGGCCAACTCTGTCACAGAAATCAGATTACCCTCCCCTTCCAATTTCCCCTCTTCTAATAAGTACACTTCATAACAGAAGGTTTGTCCTTTCTTGCTTTCTCTATATGCAAAATACCTGTTCTGCCGACTTCTGCTACTCAGAGTTTGACACAACTGTGCTAAGAAGAGCCTTTATATTCACCACAGCTCCAACAGAAAACCAGATCATTTCCTGAATGGAAAATGAGGTCTGAATAAAAAGGACTAGCCAAATTTTGCCAGTGTGCAAGACTCATCCCCACCAAGTCATTGCCCACAGGGAGCCCAGTCATTACTGAGCAGAGAACTTGCATGGAAGCTCATGCCGCTATGGCTAGACTGCTTTTAGCATCTGTGGTAACAAAAAACCCAAAACCTATCTGGTATTACAAAGCAACAGGAAGATAGGAGATTTTTATAGATCACCAATACATTTTCTGAAAGATTAATCTCTAGGTAAGCACACTTATCATTAGAACAAGGTATGTACCTTTTTTGAGCCGAGAAGGGAGATTTATAGAATATACACAATGTTTTCAGCACAGATTTCTTAGAAATTGTTGATTTATAATAAAAATCACAGAACACGCAAGTTTTCTATAGAGATTTGACAATTTGCAACTCAAAATATATTTACATGGAAAAGCAAAACAGCTGCTTCCAGACAAGTGCATGTTCCACCAGACACGCTCTTTCTGACAAGAGGATGCTCAAGAACGCCAAACGCAGGTTTGCAGGCTAGAGTTGGATACCTCCGGCAAAGTAGTCACAATCTAGTACATACAGCTCAAAATAGTATGCTTATCAAAACGTAACCCACCCCCTCTAAGGGCTCCCAAACCAGGATAAATAACATGCACATTGGAAGTCTGAGAACACACATACCAAAACTGTACACTCAACCAAATGAATAAACTTTAAATTCAAAGAGATATTTACAGAATTTGGAGCAACATTTGTTATCTACCCTTCATCTCTTTCAAGGGAAAAGCATGCAGACAATAAGCATAATCGTCAACAATTATGTGGACACAGTATTAAATTTCATGGATTTTCTTTGTTGTTTAAAAATGGATTTTATAGCCAAATTGAACACAACTGAACTGAACTATTAGCCAGCCAAGAGAGCCAAGAAGGTTAGTGTCCTGGACTGAAGCATATGGCTTGTAATCTTGTCTCTGCTCTGTCCATTCTTCTTACCTCACGTCTCATTGAGAATGCTAGCCAATGGTATGGTTTTCTGCTAGTTTTAAGAAATGTGATATATTATATGCTGGTACAGCTCCTACTTACAACCCAGAGAGTACAGTACTCTTTTTTTTTTTTTTTAACTCCTTTGAGATTTTTGGAGGTTCCTTAGGACTGGCTAGAAGGTGAAGATATTTTTTAAAAACTCTTTCCAAGTTTATGCCTAGAAATAAAATAAATCCATCTTTATAATGGAGCATATAAAGATGGAGGATGAATACAACATGGTTGGCTGGAAATACCGTTTTTCATGAGGAATTGATCACAAGTCTTCAAAGAGCACATCCCAAGTGATCAAAAAAATTCCTCCTTTCGTACTGACTGCTGATGTATGCATATTCATTATTTTGCTAGCCAAACACAGCTTTTTGTGGGCTTGGAATTTGCTTGTTTGTTTTTAGGTGAGATGAATGTCCTTTTTCTAATTTTGATCTAATTCTTAGTCTCCTTGAGGAAAAACCTCACAGGTTTAACAAGAAAGAAGATTAAAAAACCCATACAAAGCAGTTTAAACAATTATTTCAAGCTGCACTCTGAAGACCAGATTTACCCCGCCCCCCATATTACATAAGGTACACGTTCCTCTGCTTTACAGGCCTATAAAGCTTTCCGAGCTCACATTAATCACAGATTAATAAATCGATCACCTTTTCCTTTAGTATTAGAAGGGATATTTATTTCCTTTTTAAAGGAGTATTGTTGAAAATGTTATTTACCTGCTGTACTAAACTTAAATGCTAACTGGCACATAGTAAAGCCACTAAGTTTAGGTGAGCTGCTCTGTCATCTGAGCAACTTGCAACTCCAGCTGTTACATGACCAGTACATTCAGATCAAAAAAAACCAAAAAGAGCTGAGATTTTAGTTATTGGAAAGAGTCTCTCAGTCAAGATTGTTTTCTAAAAATTCTTATTGGCAGTTTGTTGGTAATGCACTGCCAGGACTTCTACACTATGAACTCTGCATCTTCTGGGTTGTTTCTACAAGACTCACCACACTGATCCAATTTTGAACTTTCCTTCTAGCTTCAGCCAAAGTCTTTTTTTCCTCTTAATAGGGCTAAAACCTTCTTCTCCTAAAAACAGCTGATGTCTTAAAATTCCAGTGGCAGTAATTCTGTAGTCAGAACATTGGCAAACAGGCTTTACTCTGACTTCCACCTTTATAAATCAGGACTATACAAAGAGCAGTCTCACTGAATACCAAACACCAAATACAACTAGCAATATTCAAGAATCTCCTTATAAGTCTCAGAAAAAGAATTCCATTTTGCAACACTAATACTGATTGCATGTTACAACATAGTAAAAATAGGTAAAATACTTATGTGGGATGTTTGTGATATTCAATACTGCCTTTCTTCTACTGACAGCAAGCATAAACAAGGAAATGCAGTGATGTGGCAGATTATCAGATGTTAGTCTACTCCTTTATTGAATATAGGATCATTTATTACATTAAAATTGTCTTAGAATACCTTGAAGACTACTGTAAGCCTGCCGAGAAGACAAATTCATTTAAATGCAAGTTTTTATAATATGACAAACAAAGATTCCAAAACATTGATCTATTATGACAGGTTCAATTTCCTCCCTGCCTGAAAGAGAAATACACCAAACCTTCAAACTCAACCAGAAAAAGAAAAAAAAAATCCAAACTCAACACAAGGCACCTCAATTTACTTCTATGAAGCCTTCTAAGTCACAGATCTTTGAACAACAATAACAACAAAATCTTTCCAAACTCCAGGGCAACTATCTTTCATCATCTAGAGCCTGTTGTTTTATGACAGCAAGGTTCTGTATTTCCTAGGAAGCCAGCAGTACTGTGTTGCACAAACATGGCTTACCTTAAAAAAAGAGAAAGACATTTTAGATATAGTGCCCATTAAAAACCTCAAAAGTTTATATGATCTGAGAAAAGGAATAAAGGTGCAGAAGTGTAAAGTAAGTTTTATAAATCTGCAGTCAATCCAGAAAAATTTAAAGGGGGCTTTACTTGAGTTCATTTGACATTATGACAAAAGACTTTACAAGGCCTCCTGGTTTTACAAGCTGAAGGCCAAACCTTACCATCTTCTCAGGTGCAATCCTCTTACTGAATCCACATAATCAGATACAACAACTTTACGGATTCAAATGCAGGATTAGGTCACGATGACTTCCATGAAGAAAGAGCTGAAAGCTGGCAGAACGAGGCTATGTGTATTTCTGAGGAATTATAGCAGGGCGTAGAAATGAACTCACGCATAACACCACAAGTGTATCTTGAAAGAGAAACTGAAGAGCTAGATTTCAACGTACCTTTTTCATTTCGTTTTCTAGGTTTTCTTCCTCTTGGCCTTCAGACAGTCGCCTTCTTAACTCTGCTATTTCCCGTTCCACATTTTCTCGATATTGATTCCACTGAGCTCGCTCTTGCTCCAACCTGTGATGATACTGGAGCTCATAGTCACGAACAGTCTCTATAAAACAGTATTTTCAAAACTTATTTTCAATGTAACTTGAAAACGGAGCTTTAGGAACTCTATTTCCCACCAGTCAATGATTTCTCATAATTGATCTAAACTAGGACAACAGTGAACTCTCCCTTCCTCTTTCTTCCCTTTGACTCTTGCCCCAAAAACCAACTACAGAAGCAAAAGATTCAAAGGAACTGCATCTCAATTTGTACCATCACTAGAAAACAAAGAAACAAGCCTCCAAAACTGTGTAAGTCCTAATTTCAAAACAACGTACATGTCTAACATCCTATTTAGCAGCACAATTTGTACCTCCAAGCACATCATTCAAACAAACTACCAAAACCCTACTTATTTACTCGAAAATGCAAAGGAACTAGAACCTCCCACATAGCTTTCATTTCCCTGTTATTAATATTATCTCTTCAGGTAAGGAGCTGTCTTTGTTTACATACGTACAGCAACTGGCACAACTGAGCCTTGATCTAGGTTCATGTATCTATGTAGATCATAAATAAACAGAAAATTGTGTACTCAGTATACATGAATATTTGTGTTCTCTGGGGGAAAAGCATAATCGGGTGATGGAAAAACCGCCTACAGCCAATAGGATCCTGTTTGTGAACCTTTAAGAAAAGAGCCAGTTATGGCAACAGTCTGTCCCCAGTTTACATCCTGCATTTTGTTCCTTGCCAGAAACATCAACAGCTGTACAATGTGCAAATGTAACAAAGAATAGCTCAGAACTATCAAGAAAAAACAATGACACACGACTGATACAGAGCAGCATGTTCAGTCACTAGCCTGGGGAAAAGTCCATGTGACAGTACTGGAGGGACACTTAACTGTCTGACAGCAGAACTGTGTTTACCCAAAAGGAGAGAAGACCATCATGCTGTCAGCCTAAAGCTGTTTTCAGACTTGTCAAATTAGATGCATTATACTTATCTTCACGGAAGGATGAAGTATCACATTCATTGTCCCTCAAGAATGCTTTGCACATACGTGGGAGTTCCCACTGCCATGATTCCTTCTAAATTCTATCCTCATATTAACAGAAAAGAACCACCAAGCTCCTTTCCACAAACTTAGGAACTACGCTTCATCTGTCACTTCTGTAACCCAGTTTTGCCAAGCCATGAAAAGCAGCTATCCATATTCTGCACAAGAACAGGCACAAATCACTAAACGCATACTAAAGAGGTGTCTGATCTTAGCGGCAGCAGCTTGCCTGGTTGTTACCTTTCATAATAGCTTGTAGCGAAGCTACTTCTTCTTGCCACTGTCTCTTCACCTCATCGATAGCTTCCTGCTTTGTATTCTCAGATACTGTAGCTATAGCTTTGATGTTCTCCATTTCAGCATGAGCTTCCATCAGCTGGGTCCGCAATTGTCCCAGATCATCTTGGGCTGCTTGCAGCACTGCATTTTGTCTTTTCAGGTCCTCTGAAAAGAAGTATTATTTACATTTAGCTTGATTAACAAAATATAGTTTTATGCCCACGTAGCCTATTTCAATGGCAATCACTTTTAGCAGAAACACCTGACCAGTGTACAACGAACAGCAAGCTATCTCCATTTATTTTGCTCAGTACCAAAATGCTTAATCAATCCTGGTGCCCAACACCTTACCCTTTGACAGAGAATATGGAACCTTGAGCTAATCGGGTACTCAAAAGGGCATTAATCCCAGTGTAAAAAAAACAAGATCTTGTAGCATTTATATTACTTAGTTCTCAAATGACAGTATCAAGGATGGGCTGCCACAGTCCCAATGTACATTTAGGAAAGGGTCCTGGAGAACAGGGAGGGGAAAAAGCTTTGGGGGGGGAGAATAAAAGTATATTCTCCTCTGGTATCCTTTCACTTCAGTACATGTGAAAGTTGGATTTTTTTTTTTTTTCACTCATCACAATTTATTTTTATTTTCTATTTTTTGACTGTTCTGTTTTGAAAAAGAGAGAATTATTGCTGATCTCATCAGCAGTGTCTCGTATCTTAAATTTCCTTTCATCCAGCTGCTAGAAACACAAAGAAATAGGCCTTCTGCATGATCTGATCTTCATTATGCCTGTTGTATTTCTGCTCTCATAAGCTTAAACAAGCAGCTGCAGTCTTAATGCATTATTTTCTGGCTTTGCTTTCATATGTTAAGGACAGGAAAATCATCAAGATTAGAAATAAATCAATTTGGCTCTCAGAACAGCAGCTATCTCTACTCTCCAATTCTTCATCAGATATTTGAGCTCATATGGTTCAAATTTTCCTATAGTGTTATTGAAATAGATGCCCTTGGGTGGTATTAAAACTTTTATGATGTTTGTCTGCTTACATTCTTCCTCAAATGGAAATTTAAGACAAATTAATACTACATAAAGAAGCTAGCCACAAAGTACAAACAGCACACCATCTAGACTATGTCTTTGCACTTACCAGATCAGCTGCTGTTCAGAGAGAACAAGCACACCATAACTTCAGAAAGTTAGTATTAAAACTCAGTGGTGGTGCTTCTGTGTGTACATCAGGTTGCTCTGCTGACTCCTATCCATGCAGGCAAATCTTTAAATTAATTCTAAAAATTCATTCTAGGAAGCTAAATAGCCACCTATTGAATTTTACTCTCTGCTTGTCTCTTATGTTTTTATTATGTGTCTGTTTAAAAGACTAGTCACTTTTTTGTTTTTGGCAAATCAGAAATAACAATCATGTTGGATATGCAGTTGACTATCCCAGTACTGGAAGAAAAATCCCTTAAATCCTAATTATCCTTAACCAACTTAAAAAAAAAAAACAAAACCAAAAAACAACCCCCCACTCACCCCCCCCAAAAAAAAACCCCACAAAAAGAAAGTATGTAGTGTGCATAGGCAAATGGGGAGTAGCAGTTGGCATTACAATTGTCATTCTTCATACAGGGATTATTTGAAGCTCAAGTTTAATTAAACTTTAGAATAATTCAGAGAATTGAGAACTTACCTTCCTTAGCCAAGTATAACTCCTTAAATTTTGCTCTCTTTTGATTAAATTCTTGCTCAAGTTGCTGCTTTGTGCGCAGAAATTCTGCATTGACCTTTTCCAATTCTGCTACCCGTTGCAGAAGAGCAACTAAAAATAAAACAGAAGATAAGGTACATCACTAACAGTTACGGCATCCCATTCTGTAACTGTGAGGTGTGGAGCTTATTGTTTTTAAAATGTCTTTATGCACTAGCTCAGCTGTTGCCCCATGACACATCAAGACAACTAGTCAGAGTCCTTTAAGCTACAAAGCAAGATACGTGTTCTTAGACCAAATGGTAATAGACATCTTCACAGCACTAGAGGTGCATGTGGCAGGGAATTCTGTAGCAAACAAACAATCACCCAAAGAAAAGCATGATTTTGTATATACAATAAAGAAAGAAATGAAAAACCACCAGTGCCAGAATTATTTCTATTGGTGCTTCTTTCCAAAACACTGGGAATTTAGTCACCAGGCACAGGAACAGTGTGTGAAGGCTGAACAACAATGCACCAAGTTCTCAAAGGCCGAGGTCAAAGAAAACAAAGTGACAGCTGCTCAGCTAACAACTATGAAAGAACAAAGCACAGAAAAACCCATAAGCTAAAAATTAGATGCCGTTATCTTTCCTGTCTTCAGTTCTGCATGTTCACCAAAAGAAGGTTTCTCAGACTGTACTCAGAGAAGTTTGCCAGAAGATAACCGCAATCTATGGAGACATAACTGATCATAAGATACAACTCTCCTTATTTCCAGCAGGTAAAAATCCTCAAGGCAGCACATACATCACACTATTTTCCAGTATTTACCGCATTAGCAGTTGATCTGGTGGTACAACAAAAGAGGGAACAGTAGAAAGTCCACAAGACACCTAAAGGTTGTTACAATGCGGTTGTTATTGAAAAAAACATACAATACCACTGTATGATGCTATAAAGACCCCCCACAACCGCTGCCCCTATAATATTGATCTTCATGTGCACTATTAACTTCTTTCCACCTCAAGTAGTATAGGTCTGGTTTAGGCGCCAAACAGTTTCACATTGCACACCTCAGAATTCAAATGCGAAACAGAAACAACAGACAGATGAACTAGAACAAAATCCACCTCCATGCTGCAATGCACTGAGCAAATAATGTTCCTCTACACAATTCTCTATCTGTTCTGCACACGCATTTTATGGACATGTTCCAACTCTGTCATGCAAAGCTGAATCACTTCTTTTCAGTTATAGCCTCTATATAGCACAGACTAGATACATAAAATATTGATCCATCAGCAGTGTTTACATATCACACCCAACATGCTTCCCACCAAAATCAAGTCGTGAAAACATAGTACAAAGGCTACATGACTTCAGCATCAAACATTTAGACTTACAAACAGCCAGAATCAGATCTAGAGTTTACAGTGGTAAAACACTGGATGGTCAATGCCATTGAGATTGGGTAAGTTATATTTATTTTTAGTAACAGATGACTTAGAGTAAGAGCAGACACAAACAAAAGGATCTTTTAAAAGCACAGGTATGCTTTACTGATTGCTGGTTATGAGGGCTTATGGCATTACAAAATACAGAACTTAATCTTTTCAACTCTAGATGAGATAAAAGGTATATATAGATACAGGACTGAAGAAATTTTAATGTTGTTTTTTTATTGAAATCCTCATTTTGTTTTTTTATCACCTTAAATATCAACACATCAGTTTTTCTGACCAGCAAAGATAGTGCAAAGCCAACTGCACAGGAGTGAGTGCATTCTCCAGAAAATGCAAGGAACCTGTAGCAAAGACAACACACTGAGAGCAGAGCTTCAAGTGAGTTAAGAAAGCGGCTGGATTAAAACCAGGAAAGAAACAGCACATATGGAGCCAAGCCCAGGTAGCAAAAACACTTCCCAAGGCTAAAGAGTTGCCTTTGATCTCTTGCCTACGTTTCCACTCCCCGCTGACTTCTGAGGGAGGGCGATGCTGCCAGCAAAGCTGCTTCCCGCAGCCCGGGGGGAGAGCAGCTCGCTTGCTGGCCCAGGCCAGAGCCCCCGCCAGCCCGCTGCTGCAACAGCCGCTTCGCACCTCCGAGGAATGAAAAGCGATGCTTGCCTCGAAGGAGGCGGTTTTGATCTCGCAGTTTCAGCTCTTGAAAGGAAACTATTAGAGGCACTAAAGCCTAAGTGAGCCGTATGCTGTGGTTAGGGGCAGGTCGCTAAACCCTACAGGTCAGGGAGGCAGCTCTGCATCTGCAGTCACCGGCCAGGAGGCCCAACGCCACACGCATACGTTCGAAACAAACCAAGGAGGAATCTGGACGTTGCTCACCTTCAAAACAGTGTTTTGAAGATCATACAAAAAATTGTTTAATTCTACAATTACTAATTCTGAAAGTTAACAAATCAACTGCAGACATCAGTAAACCTCCCCCCACACCCAAAAAAAGAAGAGTCAAGCACTCCTTGTTTACTTGTTTCCCTTTCCATCTTTCTTTTGCAGAGAGACAGCAGCAGCTGTGCTACTGCTCCCATGAGAAAGCTGTTCTGCAAAGCAACTGAGTTGTATTTCTTCCGAAGGTGGGAGTTGCTTCTGCTGAGGATGGAAGGAAGAGAGGACACCACAAGAGCAGAAACCTCCAGTGCTTTAAGCTGGGGAAACAACAGACTCATCCTTTTTAAATCCTCCCGCCCAAACGGAAAGAGGGATGGCAGAGTCACCAAGCAGGAAACGCAATTTAAACTTCAAATATTTACATTCACAGTATTCCCCTTCTCTACAGCCTAGCAGTTATGTATTAAAAAAAGTAATAAATAAATAATCAATCCCCACCACAACAAAGCTCTGGCCGCTGTCAGGACCAGCTGTAGGCATTCAAAAAACTGAACAGTTTAAGAGCTCAACTGCAGGTCACGCATCACTGCAACAGTGTATTAACATAATTCTTTTTATTTAGATACTAAGTTTAAAGTGTTTTTACCACCTGTACTATGTACGTGGCTCTGAACAGACCTTGCCATTCTCACACAGGAGAGGAGTTTGTCCACGCTACCACTATCCACGTTGCAGTGATACAAGGCACATAAACTTGAGGACAGTAAGCTATGTAATACATCAACCCCCTGAAACGCATGTGCATAAAAAGTAAAAGCAAAGGAAGGTTTATTTTCTAAGACATCATGACAACTACCTTCTTATTACTAAGTATGAAGGATTAAATTTTCAGCAAAATTACTTGCTTCTCTGGGGGTATGATTTGTACGATGGCCATACGGACCCTCCACTTTCCAAAATGAAAGCGTGACCCCAAATTCAAATTGCCAGGCGCAGGTAACCATGGGTTAAAGTCCGCCTGGAAGCGCACTGAAGTTAATGGCAGGAAATGGATTCATTCATAGATTTTCAGTTAGGCCCTTGTCATTTACAGCTGACTTCTTACTCTGCATTTAGGTCCAACTCACCCCAGGTCTGTAACAGAGCTGAAAAAGAAAACTGTATTTACCATCATAGGCTATCAACTTAAAACTGACCAAAAAAAAAAAAATCCCAAAACCAAAACATACATTTTGCAATGACAGTATTCACTAACCTGCCAGAGTCCCTGTCCCTACGCTCCCACTTCCATGCACAGAAATGCAGCTATCAATGTTTAACGACACCGATGAAGCATACAGTCAACAAAGCCCGAGAGATGGTCAGCTCCCGTGGAGCTACGCCCGACTGAAACAGGATCTTGTGTTACACATGAGATCCGAACAGGCACAGGACATGCTGTATTTCGTAAGAGCAGTAGAGTGGAAGACCTAATTCCCTAATTAAGGCCCTAACTCATCAAGAAACAAACAAAAACCCTAAAGACCCAATTTCTTAACTCCTGAAATAGCATTGAAAAGAATTTGAATTGAACTTGATATGCCAAACTGAAAAACAAACAAGAAGTCCCCTTGGCCAACAATTTACTAGCTGTAAATAGCGCCTTTTTTTCCAGAGTAAGACTACCAACGACACAGTTAGACATGCCAATTAAATTACTAGCTTTGTGTCTAACGAACAACACGGATTTTGCAGAGACACTTCAGGTCAGACGCAGGGATCACCATTTCCCTGTTTAACACTAACATTAAAGCAAAGTACGGTGTATGCTACTATGTGGCTTAACCAGGTAGAACTCAAAAGAAGGGCAGCAAATTTCATTTCAGAGTGGAGTCATCAATTTACAGGAGTATTGGAGTATACAAAGAGAACCTCTACTGAAAAAGATACAACTTTCTCTTAACCTGCTACACAGCAAAATTTCAATTCAAGGATAACACAGGAACAAGAACACATTTCTTATTGACTAGTTACTTAAATGCTGTTTCACAAATCAGCTCCCAAAAGGATTAAATTTTATCTATGACAAAGTTTCCAGTTACACAAACATGTAGTGACCAGTCCAGAACTAAGGCAGACAAAGCTGATTATCAATAAGACTATTTTTGAGTACTAGGTCTATTTATAAAATTAATGCCACAAAGCTTTCTACTTGATATTTAAAGTGCCAAACATGACATCAAGAGTTCAGTCCTACACAGCTGAAATCTGAAAAACAGATCAGAAAAAAACCGTATACATACAACAAACTTTTTGGAGACAAAAAAAAAAAAAAAATCACTTCTGTCATTTTTCACCTCTTTCTTCTCCTGTATCTTCTGCTTGAGACAGAAGTATGCAAAAATAAAAATATATGGCCACTCATTTTTCTTCATGCTTATTTCCTAAAAGTACTAATTTTCATCTATCATGACATCATGTTGGAGCCACAATTATGTTACTATATAAATTTTTAATCTAAAAGTCTGCCACCAGGGCATGTATTTAGACTGCAAAAAACTTTTATTTTCTTCAAACAGGATTTGATTAAAAAAAAACAAAACAAAACAACCAAACCCAAACAAAAAAACCCCAACAAACTCAAAAACCCCCACACTCTTAAAATATACTCCAATACAGTTGTTCTGTAACAGGCACCCAGAAGTAAAGAAATAGATTATAGTTCTTTTAATAAGCATGCTGAACAGAAACAACTCCCAACTTAAGAAATGGAGGTTGCGTTATTTTCAAGGAACAAAATTTGCCCTTACACACAGATATTCAGCAGCAGCAGACCAAACTGAAGAAAAAAAAGGAAGAAAAGAACTATTTGCTTTTCCCAAACTTGCATTTGGAAGTATCAAGCATTTTATTTCCCTGGACAAATGGCTAAAGCTTACTGGTCAGCATACACTTTTCCAGTTTTATTTGAGGACAGAGAATTGCACCAGACTTCTCACTTGCCACCTTCGTTTTCCGAGTGGCAACAAATCCCTCTGGACTGTCACACTTTGCCTTTCCTGTGTACTTCACTGCATGCAATGATGATAACTAAGCTACAGAAAACAAAAAAAACCCCCCACACAAAAAAAAAAGACGACGAATAAAAGAAAAAGAGACTAACCTGCAGCTGTGCAATGGAAGACATGCTGTTGCTTGCCAATAATACCACCAGTAAGTAGTTCTGCAGAAGTAACTCTTAGGCAGTTCCCCATTTTGAGCAGCGTGGCTTTCAGAGACGTTGTTGCATTCATCCAACAATTTCTAGTTTACTGCACAGTTGAAGATTATTTGACATCCACAATTTGTTCTCTATTGACTAAACATTCACAAGCAAACAATCCAGTACAAATTTAATAATATATACATAAGAACTTGGTGTTGCTGACAAATGCAGATATCACTTACGATGCAGAATTGAGCCTTGCTGCTCATAAGATGCAGTACTGTTACAGTATCTTTTTATTTACTGCAGTAAATCAATAATTGCAGGATCAAAAATATTCAGCTGAGCACTGCATGTTATAAACATCTAACCACATTATAAATATTATATTAAAATCAAGTGGAAGTTTGTAATATACTATTAAAGTTTGAAAGTAATACTACTTTTTCATTGAAGTTGAATGACTGAAACACACCTTTCCACTATAACTTGCAGTCTCAGTAGTGCTTATTCCTACTCTTTATTTTCCTTTTTTATGTTAAACCCTGTGTGACATGCTATGATGACATACATTAAGGATCTCAGAAAAAAAGAAAAGCTACCACTGAATTAAAATAATTAAAATCTAAAGAAATGGATGCGTTTGAACAAATGGGAAGATTCTCTTCTATAATACAATCAAGAAGAGAACAAAAACAAAGGGAAGAGAAAACAAAGGTCTTTTAAATGGCTTCATTAATCCTGCACTGTTGAATAGCTATACACAATAATAACTAAGTAATGTTTGACATGATATTGCAAAAACTTGCATAGCTGTTTCTATGACCATCTTCATGGCATTTTACATGAGTTGCTTGCATTTCACAGGTGCATCATCTCTAAAGATCTTGTTCCTGCTTCCACCAGCTAGGGTAGCTGCTATTCACTATGAAGCATTGTTCAAGATGGGCACCAAAGCTACATCTGGTGCTGCTGTTTTAAATTGATGCAGAAATGTACAGCAGGCAAATGAACGTGAGAACATTTCCAGGTTCAGGTCAAACACTGATTACCAGAAATGTCACTTAGTACTTGTTAGTAAGACAATGTATTGTCCTGTATCTTTGATGTGCAACCATTTTTACTGAAATCTTCCTCAAAGCTGTTTATACAGCAAACATCTTCATGCAGAATTACAAGGAAAAAGGCCAACATACTGTTTCTCCTTCCCCATTTTTTCCACTTCCGCTTCTTACTTTTTCTCCCTTTTCATGGCGCTCACAACATGTTAACTACTTCCTTGCTTTGTTATTGCCTTCCTCGTCTTCTTTCTGGACACAAAACCAGGCAGTTGCTGTTCTGGGGTCCAGATCTCCATCCCCTGACACTCCATTCGCACTCAGAAAAGGGGAATCACACCTGACTTCCTCCCAGTTTTGATAAGCCCACTTCATGTGATGAGTAATGCCCCTCACCTCTTCTACACATTCAGTCATTCTGGCCCCAGGTAACGTAAGTCTAGTTTTAAATTTATGCTTAGTTAAACATTATTTAAATTAGACTGCAATGGAACAGTGTTCACTCACATCAAGTATCACAGGAATGCAGTTAATCACATATGTCCACGTTGACAGAAGTGGGCTTGAATTTTTTTTCCAGCAATTTATATTTCATTTGCTAAAAGCACCATTTCTTCCCAAGGACAACCCCTACCTCCATTATCATAGCCTGGCTTTTCCTACATCCCTATCACAGTAGCTGGTTCTTTCCTTTGCGGTTTAACTAGCATTGCCATCAGACCTCTCAGTTTTGTGCACGCGCTTAATTTTCTCCACAGAAGTTTCAACTCAATGCGTAAGGGGTTTTGCCATCATTAGTTTTTACTCTATTTAATTTCTGCCATTGATGTTTTGGTGGGTGGGGAGAACAATCTCTCATAAAATTTCAGGAAAACACTATTTGTTAGCATTTTTTCAAGAGAATCAACCACGCTTTCTGCCTCATCAATTCGGTGATAACTTAAATAGGGCAGCAGTGGATGAATCACAGTGTTGGAAAAGTCAATCGGACATCACAATAGATGGTATCCTATAGAAAGCATTTTGGCTGCATCCTGCTGCTACCATCAGTGAATCTTCTCAGAAACGCAGTCTTGGTAAGCTTGAACGGATATCAGAGTATCTCAAAAGTCAACGGCAAGCTACAGTCTGGTGAACACAGACACTCTGAATTCATCTATAGTGACACAGAATGGAGAGAACTCAGTTATCAATCTCATCACAATCATCAGCATTTTCCCTGCTCTCTCAGTGCTTGTATCTTATTCCCCTGGCTTTAACAATTTTTCATTTTTATAACCGCTCTTTACAAGAGGATCAATTTTTAAAAAAGACTGCAGGAAAAAAGCTCAATGACTTCTTGAGCGTATGAAGGGTCTATTTACTCTACAGGCTGCATACATTTACTCAAACTAGGCACTGCTTGAGCAAACAAGAGCATGGTGACGGCAGCACAAAACTCAGCAAAGGTTAAGCATCCAAGCATTGGTCAAATTTCTCTAACAGGGTCCACAGCTTGCGCTGTCATTGCTGCTACGATTACACCACTCTCAGCTCAAAGCTAGCCTAGATAGATCCACATACCCTGCAGTCACAGCCTGACTTGATCCCCTTGGCAAAGCTTTTTGAGCATTTAATACATCTAAGCTTAAACAATGCATCTGTCAAACATGTCAGCATTCACGCACACTTTCACCACTCCTTTTATTTCATCAGACTGTCCTACCTCGTTAATTGGTAAGCTAAACATTCAACATAAGGTATTTTAAGCAGATATACAGAGGAGGCTCCTTCAGCCTGTAACAAGACCTCCAGCAGAGCCACCTATTCCCCTTCCACAGTATTTTAAAGCAAGTCCCCAAAAACTATCAAGTCACTTAATTCTTCTCGATCAAAGCAACACTGAAAATACGAATGAGTCTTCGTATTTACGCAGGAATGCTCTGCCAAGCTTTTCCACACTACCACATCTCATCATTTGTATGATATAACCACAAAATCCAGAAGAGGATTAAACTACTTCATGTGGCAATTACACTTGACAGTGAGGTTTTCAGAGTATCTTGCCTCGCAAGAAAAACAAAATTTAAATAGAGGATATTGTCTGTTTTACTAAACCATCAGAAATCTGCTGTTCTGACCAAATAAGAATATTTCAGATTGACAGACATTTAGGGAGAGATTCTGACACGCACTTCACTATACAGAAGACCACTTACACAATTTATCCCTCTGAACACCATTAGTATAAATGTTTTCTTAAAATGTAAACATTTGCTAAACCCAGACAACAAAATCAGTACTGATTTTCTTTCAAGACAATTTAACTGCTGACTCATTTTCAGTGGGAGGGGAAAAAAATCCCTTTGACTCCTTATAATATACTTATCACTTCGCCTACAGATTTATTAAAGGCACTCCTCTTTTGTGAAAAAAAAGTGAATAAAGTATGACTCAGCTCTCAGGAAAAAAAAAATTGAACAACCCTACTGCATTGTTCTCTTTGATGAAGTAATGTAATATATAAAACAAAACCATTCCATTAATTCAAAAATTCCCCCAGATACCACTAGTCTAAGATCTCAGGCTGTCTTGCCATTTGTTGTAAGGACAATAATTGAGGTGTAGCTTTGAGAGTATTCAGGCTACAGACCACCCCAAATACCCTGCTTCCCCATTTCCGAGCAGAAAGAACAAATTAATGATAAAAACCTAACACACTTAAAAATACAAAGGAAGGTAACAAAAGCGAAATATCCAATTGGAGAGATAAGCACATAGCTAGACCAAGAAAATGATGCAGAGAAAAACAAAAAGAAGTCACTGTTTGTGAAATTTATACAGGCAATGGCTTTTCTAGTTTACCATTGCTACAGGTATGAGGAGACTGCCATTTAAAGCAAATCAGCATCTTTGTGGACATTTTAAAAAGCTGACATAATCAATAATAGCATGCAAACTCACTTCCACATGTGCAGCTACCAGACAGCACTACTGTACTTTTACAGGTACCAGAAAAGCTTCAGAAACAGCAGTAATTCATACATAACCCAAGAGTTATGAATGTGAACAAACACCACAAAAGGGAGTTAACACCAGATTTCTTTCCCTTTGTGGTTTCCTATCCTTTCCTACGTAATTTGGCCATCCAAATCAGTAGGCAGAGAATAAACTCAGAAAGGGAACAGGTGAAGACTTACTTTCAAGGAATAGTAATTTAAAAGTGTTAGTTTTCAGAAAAGCAGGTTGCAGGCATGAAGACATGGTGCCTTAGAGTAACCACTTAAAGGATATAAATCTTAATAAATGGCCTGGAAAATATGGTTGCCAGATGTATTTATGAAGACACTGTGGTGATAAATACAGTATGACAAATAATAAAAAATTATTAACATCTTTATTTCGTAAGGAACAGGATGCAGTTCCCATCATTTGGAATAAGGTTTCTACAGCAATTAATAGTTTCCCTGAGAACAAGAGACTGCTACTCCCCCAAGCCTCTATAATCTATTTCTCAACAGAAAACATTGCCATCATTCTATATATTCATATTTTTTGCTACCACTTGTCAACCAAATGAATTCCTGAACAGTTAAAAAGGAAGAAAATCCTCCCGCAGCATGAAATTTTAAAAAAATTTTAAATATGCCTGGGGTATAAGCAATATAGAATGTGAAGACTTTACTAAGCCTGCAGTTATGATCATTTTAAATCAACTTAAGTACTGGCCGTCATCTGAAAGGGTAACTCAGCACTCCCACCTCACCCTGACCACACGAGGCTTTTAACCCCACCACGCTACAAGAGCCTTTGAGGCTGTCCAGTGACGGGATCAGAGAAGTGATACAGCAAAAAGCTGGGGGGTGGGAGGGGAGCGAGTCAAACAAATTTTCAGCCAAACCAGGTCCCTGATCACACTCATCACATGGCTGAGTATATACCAGAACTGGCTCAAACATGACAGCAAGGATGTAGACTAGTTTAAACTGTGAAAATGAGTCTGAACTATACTCTTGGACCCTCATATCACTACTGTGTGGTCTCCACCCCGTCCTTTATGCCAGCTCTAATGCTCATCAGGTCTTTCACTAAATCAATTAAACTCATTAATCCAGCAGTGAGTAGTTTTCAACTGGGTGACTGAGCTGAACTGGCTCAGCGATGGGTCCAATGTGCAGAGCTAGCACAGAGGAAATGATGGGAACAGGACTGTGGGAGCAGGAAGAAGAGAGCAGGATCACCCCTTTCGGCAGCAGCAACCTTCCAGACTGGCTTAGCTGTAACGTGAAACCACAGCCTATGGGTACAGTTTGATAATCAGCTTAAACCTCAGTGCGTGCTGCTTGCCAGAAGAAATACCCTGGCCTTCCTTCTATCCTGCACTCTCCCTTGTGGCAACTGAGATTGGCATAGTCATGCAGCAGAGCTTACTTTTTAAGACTTGATGACTGTCATTTGTAAGTGATAAATGACCTTCCTCAAATCCTGATTCCCATTCATACTTTTCAGGGGAAGCTTACAAACTTAATCTGCATCAGAAAGCAAATTCCAAAGCTCAGATTTCCCATCAGTGTTTGTATACATACAGGTTTTGAACAAATGCAACTGAAAGGGTGTCTCGAGTATAGATGCATTTAGACTGGTACAAAACCTAGAGCTGTATATAAAAATATATCAGAAAACATTTGTATTCCAGAATACGGTTAGGCTCACGTTGACTCTTACTTGAAAGCAAATATGCTAGTACAAAACTACAGTTAGATTAGACCCTATAATGTGACATTACAACCCTTCCTGATGTATCACTAGGTAAATGTGAGCCTCAGTGCCTCAAATGAATGCAACCTTTGTAACATCAGGAGTTTCTACAGCATTTAGAGATTTAGCATCTTTATCTCCAGTTTCATCTAAAACTCAAACAGAAGCTGTGAAGACCAGACAGACAGCTATAATATGTTCTCAGTTAGAAGCGTCAGTCACACACGGAATCCAGAGTTTGGCTAATTGCTTTCCCATTAATTTAGCACACATTTCTAGATACAGCACAAGGAAGAAGATATAAACAGACATTGCGAGCTGACAATTACGAAAACTTACTTGAAACCAATCTTTATTGGTTAAAATATTTTAAAAGATGTAGCGTATGACATAAAGATGCCAGCTTGTCAGATGATTTGAAGTAACTGAGCCAAATTTATGCTTCATATTTCACCAAAATAAACAAAGTAACACCACAGCTAAATTATATCACAGTGATTTTGGCACAGACTACTGTTAATGTAAGATGAATGTTCCAATCCCTGTGTCTGAAGTCAACAGGAGTCTAATATGAACTTCAGTAGGCCTTAAAAAAGACAATTTTCTTAAAGGGTACCAGACATGAAAATTTATAGTGGATGGTTAACATAATTATTGCTTGAGCAATAACTTCTAGCACTCATCTGTGTTTCTTCCTATGTAGATTAAGCCAATGACACTGAAAATACAGATGTAAGGATTTTTTATATTCTGTGGTTGTATCCAAGTTACTGTTTGCAAGCTACTGCATATTTTTCTTTTTTTTTTAAAGCAACCAACCATGATGCTGGTCTAATCATTTTGCATAGCACTGATGTAGCATAGATTAAAATATAAGACAAAAATTACTTATGTTGGGGAGTATTTTAATGGTAACCACCCAAGCAAATACAAAACGTTACCCTACCGAGGCATGGGTGTGGTGGGTAAACAGTTACACATGGAAACACTTAGACAAAAAAGGTGAGAGAGAGCTCTTTCTTCTTTCGTTTTGCATATTTCTCTCTTTTGTTGCCATTTACATAGCATTTCAAGTCTCGTTGCGATTATCTGAAAGTTAAAAACATGTATCGACAAAAGATGCAATAAAAACCATACAGTCTATTCAGGTCACTTTCTATTCAGGCACGGGGAACACCACTATAATCAACAAAGCTGGTTTGGTCTGATCCTCAGTTAATCCTTTTCTCTCACCTACCGGCCGTTCCCTCTGGAGCACCACACAGTTAATGCTTCTGTTGTCTTTCAATTATTGATTCTGACTCACTTTGCCACGTGTAACTTCTATCTGTTATTGCACAGTTTTACTAAAAAACATTTTCAGAAACCACAAAATAGAACAAGATGATAAGTATTAACAAAAAATTCCCACCTGAATTTAAATTTCTTCTCTCGGTGTGACTCACCACAGTAAGGCAAGCCTCTTCTGCTTATTAAGTAACTAAATCAGGCTTCCCCCCCTAAGATCTTAGTTATTTTTCAGTTCTTAACGCTGCCAGACACACAAGACAAGACAGGGCTTTTAACTGCACACAGAACAAAATGAGCGAGTCGCAGCAGTGCGGGTTTCCTGCCCTACTCTCTACTGATACCAATTTTCAGAACTGCTCTGATAGCCAAAAGATAGAACTCTTATATTTTTTTGCCTTTCCAACAGGCAAAAATTAACTTCCAGCAATTAATTTGCACGATCTGTGAGGCACATAACTGCTTTGGTTTACAAATAGATACCAAGGTATTAAAGAATTAGATGTCAGCCAACCTCACGACAAGTAGGTGAGTAATTGAAGTCCATTGCCTGCAAAATACTATATGTTCTGAGAAAACTCAGAACCTGAAGATGGATAAGGTATGACTGAAAGGCAGATGAGTACTTGCTCTATATCAAGAGTAAAGCAGGAGATCTTCCCTTTTTAACAAAAGAAACTGGAGAGATCTTAAATAAAGAAAGATATTAAAAAACAGCAAACAAGCTAAGATTCAACATAGCTAGGGAGCAATGCTGTTTGGAAAAGAGAAAACATTTTTCACAGAGGAAGTTTATACGGTCATGTATTTTCTCTAGAAGAAGAATGGAGGCAAGGGAGAGTGAGAGTGTGCTAACTGCAGAGCAGAGCAAGCAAAGACCGGAGCAGCTGAAACAAGGGCAAGGTACACGGGACACCCACAGACTGGAGGTTGCAAAAGGCCTGCGAGAGGGAGAGCAATATTTAAAGAAGATGAGGTGATGGCCGGGAAGGAGGACTGAAGAAACCGGAGGATTAGCTGAAGAGCAGTAGTTGCCTAAGACAAGGTCAAATGACTGTTTGACCGGAGAGGAAAAATCTGTGACCAAAGGTCAAGTAAGGCCACATTTCTGCCGCTTAACTGTGTGGAAGCAGAAATTGCCAGGGAAGATGGAAACAGATGTGAAGGGTGACTCGAAAGATTTTATTTTTCCTCTTTGTTGTATTCGGAGGAGTCAGGCCCAGGAAGATAAGCATCAGATGGGGACAGGAAGGAAAGAAGCACCACCACAAGTCAGCTGAATGCCAACCAGAGTCATGGCTGACAGCAGACATGCATGGAAAAAATAAATGAATAAAATAAACACAGCAATTCCTCGTTATATTAGCAGTCATGCTGCAGTTCTGCATTCTTAAGGTACTATAGGCACTGCTAATAAAGCAACAGGACAACTCAGAAGTTTTCTCAAGCACCAGGTATATTTCAGTGAAGAGCTAAAAAGCAATGCTCTTCTTTCTGAAAGACATAGTAATGTTAACTAAGGGTACGCTACTCACTTGTTCCTCCTATGTCAATTTATATAAAGGTATCAAATGATTTAAATTTTTCCAGAGAGAGTTCTCATCATGCTTAACTGACTATACCATGACTAAAATTACACAATGCTTACACTATTTATAGAATAACTAGCAGAGGCTAGTACCACTAACTCAGACACCACTAAATTAGATACCAAAAACAATTCTGCAAGTAAAGACTATGAACCACTCAGAAGCATTAGACCTTTGGAATGAAAGATGTTCCTCTTAAATACACACGCACAATGGCATTTATAGCTAGTCATCTTTTTTTCCAACCTTGCTGTCAGAGACTGCTTAGAAGTGCTGCTTATCAACATTACCAGTTCTTATCTTGGAAGACTTCAGTCAGAGTAAAGCCATAACCTCATGCGTTTTCTTTTTTTTTTTTTAAACTACGTACTTTTATTTTTAAAAATACCGAATATAATAAAATACCTAAATGTAATATAGGAAACTTCACATCTTAGAAGTATTTTTTAATAAAGTGTCTGGAGTGAAAACCCAGGAAGTCTGCCATTCAACCATCACACGTTATAAAGCCTATGGGATTTGGTCCGCTCCCACGCTGAAAGGCATTGTTTGTTTTAGCTTCTTAAAAGTTTTAAAACAAAATTCCTCCTTCAATCACTTTCAAGGGAGCACACACAAACTAGTTCCACAGTGGGAAACCTCTCCACCCACAAAGGGCTATGGGAAAGCAACTAAGCATCTTGAGGCATCAGGCCAGAAAGGGAAGAAAACATTTACTAAGGCCATCTTCCCTGTGACGATGGTGAAGTGGCCAAGAAGCAATACAAATGGGCAAAGAATTTATATTTTCCAGTGTTCAAAATGCCAGAGAAAGTCAGTCCATGTGTTAAAGTATATTCACTGTGCCTTCAGGCGAGTCAACAGCTAATTATAAAGAACAGGGTCACGGCATTTTTCAAAATTAAGAGAGAGATTTGGGACTTGGCTTCAACAGGAAAACAGACACCCTGAATGTGCATATTTCCACTCCGGAGCAAACTGACCTGCTGAGCGGATCAAAACTTCCTTAGAAATTCTAAAAGGTGGAAACATGTATGTTCAAGGTGTCTGTTTTGCTTTTGAAGCCAAATCCCAGATTTGTCCACTGAACTGACATAGAAAAACATACAGCTTGGAAAAAAAAAAGTGTGAATGTTTATGTTTTTTAATTAAAAAGGTATTTGTTTAATAATATTAGTAACTATTAAATAATAAGACAAAGACCAAGCAAAATGAAAGTGAGGGAAGAAATTTTTTTGCTCTTGGAAAGTACCAACAATTTTGAAGTTCCTCCCCAAGAGAAGAGAGTTTAACATTTGACAGTTACATCAAGAACAGAGAGCTGAACTTCAGCGCCCAAAACCAGTCCCCTCCAACCACACCTAGCTTTTGAGATGAGTAATAGCATTTTTAGATACTTCAATTCAATTTAGAAGTGATACTTATAAGGAAAATAACTAGAAATGTAAAAGCGTCTAAAGCTTAGGTTTTGTTTGTTAATTTTCTATGCGACATCCCAGACCTCTGTGCTAGGAATGCTCAGGCTCTGGGATACGCAAAAAGTATGGCGATAGCAAGTCTTGGCTCGTCAGGATCCTGTATTATTGCCACAGGGAAACAATGCAGCTCATGGTGCTGCTAGTGGTACTAAAATCAATATGGCAACATCCTCCAATCTTCTATATACAGCCGAGCAGTTCTCTCCACTGACAACTGGCAAAATCTCTGACCACAAAAAGCAGACACCATTTTTACTGGCCTAAGCACAGGAGTGAGAACAAGTTACTCCAATACCGTACGAATTCTTTCTGCTGGCAAATTCTTATTAAATCGTTTGATAGACTGTGCCATTAACAGTTTCCTTTATCACAGAATAGTATGAATGGATATGCTATTTATCAGTCTGACTGTACTAATGGTTTAAGTTTACTAGTGCAGTAAGAAAATTTTAATAATTTGCATATCATTGTAATTAATTTTAGCCTTGAAGAATTAGTGTTTTATGTAACTGCAGCTTCTGCACTGAAGCATTTTCCAGATATGAGAAGAGGAATAATACTAAAGTCTGAGCATTCTGATAGGGAAAAACTAAGCCAAAATATTTTGCTTGGTAACCTTATTTTCAGAGATGTCAAGCATCCAGATCTGCATTAAACCCAGGAAGGCTGAGAGCACACCACCTTAAAAAATAAAAATATTTTGAAAAATAAGGCATTACTGTTCCAGTCACACAGTCTAGACAACACACTTATTAATTAAAATCTCAAGAAAACCTACCTTGACCAGGATCAATAAGACGCACAGACCTACTTGCAACACAGGTTGACATCATTAGCTAACAGTTCACAGCACAGCGCACAAAGCTACACCAGCAGCCAAAGGACTCTGCACTTAGCCTTTCTGCGATTGTTATCATATGGAAACTCTATTACCCCACACAAAAGAATTAGAAGGTTATTAACATCTATACTAAGCCAAAGTACAAAAACGGGGTAGGATCTGACGTCCATTCTCTTCCTATTTCTTTGTGCTATTCCTTCCCCTCTTCTTGCACCATTTTCATTTCAGTATGGGTATTAGAATAGAACATACATTCTATATTATATTCCTCTCATGTTGTTCCATATAAGTTATTTCTACTACAGTAGAAATAATACTTCTTTTATACTTGCTTTCAACAAAAAAAAATCACAGCTGATGCGTCTTGCACAAGTAAAGAATGCATAAGGTATTTATAATCAATATAAGCAATTAGCAAAAGCCATTATTTTTCCTTAGGGGAACATACTAATCCAGTTCTGTTTTGTCACATGTAATCTTAAATCAGAGGTTACACTACTCCTTTAAGCAACAAATTCAGTGCAGACAACTAAAAATATATAATTCCTTTCTTCAATATTTTCTCCACATTAAAATACAACGGAGAAGTTTCAAGGCACACTTTTGGCAAGTTACTTAAAAATAAAACCAACACACGAGAACAATACTATAGTAATCAAAGTGGATAAAAAACCCCAAACGGGTCCTATTACTGCCAAAGGAGGATGAGGGAGAAAAGCCATTTTAGAAGCTGTAATTCTTTGTGCGACAACACAGCAACCACTTTCAGAATCCAGCCAACTTGCAGCCAGTTCCCCCCGCCATGTGCCTTATTTACAGCATCTTCATCTTCCCACAGCTAGAAAGCATGAGAAAGACAGCAATTCTTACCTCCTACAAGAAAGACTTCACCAACCTATCAAATTACTAAGTTTTACTTGCACCTTTTTGCCTTCTTTTTAAATAACAACAACAAAAATCTATCCAACTTGTAACTTCTAATATACTACTAATATTCAACTACCTTTCCCGGTCAAGAGGCAGCAAACTTTTGTACAATGCACAGTTCCACTGCACACCTGCAGTCAGATAGTCTGCAAGAGCCAAGAAGAGAATTTGTTGGAAGTTGTTCTGTAGCTCTCAGAAGAAAAGGCTAAAGAACAATAAACAATGGTTATTCACCAGAAAGTACACAAGAGCAACCCATACCAACACCGATCTTACAAGCATGACAGCAAGTAATGTCACCTTCCCCTTAGTGCTCTAGAAGGACGAGCGTGCAATCATTGACCTTAATGTAGGAAAAAAACCCACAATCTAAGCACCTTCATCATTAAAACTTTGAAAAGGTAGACTGAAATCCCGAAATCCCTGAGGATAAGCACTTTCTTGTGTAACTCCACACACACACAAAAAAAAAAAGCCCACACCATTCCCTAGACATGCATAATTAAGAATACATCATTGCCCTTTTCTAACAGAGTGCTTTCCCAGGGAAACTCATCCGCTCTCTAAAAAAAGAGAGCTCTGGCATAGTCCCATGGCTGGGTAAGCACCTATCCTTCAAGATTCTGCACGTCTCTCTAGTCCTCCTATTTCTACATTATGACCAGCCTCAACTTAAATTTCTTGCTCTCTCACCCCTTCCCATACATCCCATACACTAAACACTGTCCCTTCAATCCCATCTTCCAAGCTGAGCATTACCTACAGCTTTTCTGATATGCATGCAGTTCTGTAAACGTATTCCAAGGCAAAAAAAATACTTCTTGTCCGTTAATTCCTCCCAAATCAGAAACAAATAACCTTTCCATAACAAAAACCTTCAGGGAAAGCTTATCTTCTTCCTTCACAGGTAAATACCATCCCAAGAGAAGAGCTGTCATTTTCTTTGTCTTTTCCAGCACAGGAACAAATTGTCCACGCCAAGTATCCTGACCTCAACCTCTTGAAGTGCCTCTTTGCCGCACGCACACGGCGAATACAGCCCTACATCACCTGCCGTGGCCAAATCAGTGACGAAGTCCTGTCCAGCCAAGAAATGTCGACCTGGATACAAGCATCACCACCCCTTTCCTTCCCTCCCGCGGTCCCCCTTCCCCAGGGCAGGGAGGCCTTCCTCGTCCCACCGCACACCCAGGCTGGGAGCCCCTTTCCTGGCAGCAGCGAGCAGCGCGTCCTCTGAAGCATTATCCTCTCTCCTTCTGCGCGCTGGGGAGCCGCCCTTGCTCCACATTAAGCACATTCACAGACTAACAACCACCTGCGATGCCCCCCTCGTCCTCGCAAGGCCTTCCCGACCCACCTCTCCCAGCCAAGCTCCCCCCGGGCGCCCACCGCCCGCCCCTCACACCGCGGCTCCCACCGCCGCGCCGCCCCGCCACCGTCCGGGGCACGGCTCCCTCCCGGCCCCACAGGCCTCTCCGCGGGTCTCCCCTTCGTGCATGCCCCCGCTCCGGGTCGCCCCTGCGGCTCCCCCACGCACCCTGTCCCGGCGGATCCCACCTCCCCGCCGCCGTCACCACCCACCGCCGCGGCCCGGCAAGGCCGCCTCGCCCAGGCCGCTGCCCCCCGCCCCCCGGGGCTCCGCAGGCGAGCCCGGGGCTGGGCAGGCCGCGGCCGCCCGGCTCCGCGGAGCGAGGCCGCCTCCCCCTTTACCGTCCGTCGGGGGGCTCGGGCCGGGCTGGGCCATGGCTCCGGCGGGCGGGCGGCGCCGCCGCGGCCTCCTCCGCCTCCAGCCGCGGCGTCGGAGCGGGAACCGCTACGCCAGGGGGCCCCGGCGAGAGACGGGAGCTGCCGGCCTGGGCCTCCGCCTCCTCCGCCTCATCCTGACAACGGCCGCCGCCGGCGGGAGGAGGAGGAGGAGGAGCGCCGCGCAGGCGCCCACGGTGAGACCACGGGACCGGCTGCCGCCACCGGGGCTGGGAGGGTTGGGGCCGCGCCGGCCGACGCCGCGGTAGGGGCAGGATGGCTTCTCCCGGGCCGGCTGCCGCCGCCCGGCCCCACGCTGAGGTGCTTTGTCAGCCGACGGCCGAGAGAGGAGGCAGAGCCGGCCCCGGCGGGAGCCGGGCCGAAGCCTCTGCCCGTGACGGGCAGGGCAGGGCCGGGGCGGCGGCGGGCTGGCGGAGGAGCTGGTGGGGCTGAAGGCGCTCGGCGGGGTTCCCGCCGCCCCGGGTCCGTCTTACGGCCCGGTCGTGGCGCGGGCCAGGCCGGGCGGTGCTGAGCCGCCGCCTGCCCCCTCCGCCTGGCCTGACCCCGGGGCCGCGGCCTCGCCTGCGGGCCCGAGTGGTCTCCCGGGTCTCCCCCGGGCTTCCCTGCGTCTGCTTGCAGTTAGGCTAGCCTAAAAGTATAGTTAGCTTTTATTATTAAGGGAATTGGTTAAAGTGACATCAACAAAATACTCCCTAGGAGGGAAGCAGGTGTGACGAGGGCGGATGGCGGAAGGAGCCTGTCCAGCCACGGGATCTCTTCCCCACCACCCGTGGTGTGTTGGCCTGTATTGATGGAGGAGGATGTTAATCCTTCCACATAACTGGAAGATCGTGTCTAAACAAGTTTTTACCAATAAAAAAGTACATTTACATCCTTTAGGCACATGTAAAACCACAGAAAGCAGTGTCGGAGCGGATAGTAAGATACCAAGTCCTGTCAAGGGCAGGTTCTGTTATGGCTTGCCTTTCTTATGGCTTGCGTACCCTAAAAATCAGTCATTTTTAAACTGGGTCTCACAGGACTTCACCCTTCCCCTCACTTGTTGCCACAGTTTATCAGGCCTTGCTATCAAAATAGGTGGTATGGCAAGACATGGGATTCTGCATTTTGTATTAAATTTTTGCTCAGTTAAACCAAATACAAACTTGAAATAGGGAGTCTTTGAAAATTAATCCTTTACATTTTGCCTATTTTGATCAATTGAGGTAAATCTTCTCAGTCTTTGCTGTTATAAAAAGCAGGTTTAAACTAAAGACTTAACTTTTCAGTGTTGCCAACTTGAGGCATTTAGAGCTTTCTTTTCATAGGTATTTGGAGAACCCAGAGCTGCAGATTGCTCACAGAATTGCTGGCTTAGTGACAAAATGATCAAAGGACTAAGTATCTATCACTTGAGGTACATTTCCAAATTTCTTAGCTCCTGCTTAGGCTTTTTTAGAAGTAGCTGGATATTATAATTATTCAACACATAAATCCTTTTGAAAATCTAATCCTAACTGTGGGAACTGAGCTCTTGAAACACTGTCCTCGAGTCTGTTCATATGGGTAACCCAAACCATCCATATTAGCAGCTACTTTCATCTTGTTCATGTCAAGGCGAAACTCCCACGTTTGATCAGTCCGGGATCAAACCCTTATGCATCACTCCTGCTGCAAACAGAAAGTAAGATAATATCAAGCTTGATATCTGTTCTACCTACAAGCACTTATTAAAGGATAACTATCGTATCCCTTCCGTCACTTCCATTGCCAAAATACTGACTATTGGAATTGCAAAATTTCAAAATCTGCATCAGAACTCCTGAGCTTACATATTAAATGGGATTTATACGGTAGTTTGAAGAATAGGAAAACTCTCAAGGGGCTCGTACTTTTTTTTTTCTTTCTTGTTCTTCAATCTAAAGCTGTACTAGCTTTATAGGTATGGTTCTTACTTTCCTTCTTTTTTCTGGACAGTAATTGGAGTTGACAGAGGCAAAGGTTTATGTAGTATCTATTCACAATGTCTTGGAACCTGGAACAAACGGGTAACTTCCTATGTGCCTCCCAAAATGTCCCATTTAATTCTAATCACTTGTAGTTCTTACAGCTGTGATCTCAAAGGATTTTCCAACATGACTCAGCTAAACCTTAGAAGAAGTAAGCAAAGTTTAGCAGCAGTTTGCTGTAATAGAAACAGGCAGTAATAGAAACAGGTCTATTGCAGTGGCAGAACCAGTAGAGACCAAAAGTCCTGAATTCCAATCCTTGTGCTGTAAATATTGGACAAGCGCAGTATTAATGAATCAGAGAGACATGGGTCAGATATAGAGAGCTGGAGGTGAGCAGAGACTATTTCTGGTATGAGCTTCTGCAGAAATAATAGCACTCCTAGAATCCCATGTATTTTTATCAAATATGTTTGCCCTAACATGGGTGTTTTCAGTACCACACGCAGCAGACACAACTTAATGGAAGATGCATCTTCCTTGAGAGTAGCTGTCACCTTGCACTCTGCCTGAAATTTAATCTTGCAGTCTTACTGAAAAGATAAGTTTGCAGCTTTTGTTTAAACAGTAACACCCAGTGACAAGCAGTAAGTGTGTACACTGGGTGGTTGTCGGGAGACCAGGAGTAAACTGAGGGGGGCTGTGGTTACTTGGTTGCAAAGAGCATAGTGAAGTAATGTACATAACACATCTAGGAGAGAAGTATTTTCTTTTCGCCTGAGGAAAATAAAATAAACAAGTAGCCAAAGAGCTAATTAAATCTGTTTTCCTAATAGATCTGTCTTGTGGTTGTCTGACTTCAGTGCTTATGAATGCCCAAGTTCCAAATGAAACTTTTCCTACTTTTTTTTTGAGCATGTAGAAAGATTTTTCTCTTTGCGTGGCTTTGCTTTTTCTTTTTTTTCCCCTTTAATTGGGGCACTTTAACCTCAATTAAAGCATCTATTTTCATTAGATTTTGAAGAATGCAATGATCACTGTTTTTATCTAGTCCCAGATCCTAAGTCTGGTTGAGTTACCCTGGCTATGTCCCAACTCCATGTCAGGACAAGACCCAATTACATACATTGTACTACCACTTGCAGCAAAGTACGCAGCTTTGGGGGAAGTCACTGCACACTCCAGCAAGTCCCTTGATGTGGATGATCAGAGGGCCAGGGCTGTGATCAGACCGATGAAGAGTATGATCACAAAAGCTTTATATTCATAGGAAGTGAGACTAATAAAATACAGAGCTGATTCCTTCAGTTTTGAATAGTACAAGATACTATTGTTTTATACGACAGCTAAGCCAATTCTACAAAAACCAGGGTCTTTAAAAAGATAAACTAAAGTTCTGGACTTGCAAGGCCAAGTCTACATCTGGTGTGAATTCAGTGGAAACAGGCTGATGTGTGGGAAATGAGAAGCTGGCCTGTAGCACAGAATCAAAATGGAGATCAAAAAGACCCTCTGAAGTGTTCTGTTTCCCATTTATGTTGCTTTACTGGCCTACTGGCCGCAAAGAAGTTTGATTCCATTGTGCCCCGTATGGCAGGAGTATGCAGTGAATTACAGGCCCTGCTCCTCAGTGTAGTTCATCTCATAAACCACCCACTGTTTAATTCAGTTCATCCAAGAAAGCTGAGTAACAAGGTAGATTTGGGAAGCGGCTTTGTGGATTGCCAAGACTAGAGTCCACTGCGCTTGTAGAGGAAGAAGGTTGCAGAACTGAGGACCCTCTGCCTGAGCAAGTAGGAGAACTCATTTCAAGAGCAACAGCTCATCTATCCCAGATGACTCTACCTGTAGGTGTTACACAGTGAAGATTTTGGTAACAGTCTCCTTCATTGGACAAACCATGAAATGACATTGTCTTTAGATGAACGCAACAAGAATGGTTTGAACGTGGAGAGTAAACATATGGCCAGAAAAAATTGTGTGTTCTTAACTCTAGGTGAAGCCCAGGGAAACAGAAGTTGCGCACATCTTTAAGGAGGGACTCAGCTGCTCACGACAGCAAGCTTTGGGTTCATTCGAAAGGCAAGTAACGGATTTGTCCTTCTAGCAAAAGAGAAGAGGAAAACCAGAATTTATTGCTTGCACTTTATATATTCCTAGATTTGCCAGAGTTTGTCTACTGTTTTTCTCACTTTTTTATTTGTTTAAAATAAAAAAGGGTTCAGAGTTTCCTAATGTTTAAACATTTATTTTCCTTTTGTTGTGATTGATGGGTCATTAGCATTAAGTATTAGTTCTGCAGATATGAGTGTTTGTAGGCTTTGGTCCTTCCTTCTTAATGCAAAGCTTTTGGAGAAAATTTACATTCATCTAAGTATTACCATAAAGAGGTTGGTTAAAAATCCCAAACCAGTCATGCTCTTTGCTTCAGAAGTTATTCTGGAATGCAAGGAATTCAGTCTGGAACAATTACATTATTTGCAATGGTAACTTCTTAGCGAACCCTGGAATAGTTTATGTGGTTAAAAACCTTTTCAAGAGCAATTGAAAAATTATGTTATCCCATCTATTGTTTAAAGGATTCCATGTGGTACAGTTCTTTGAATATATGGGAAGCAAATGAAGCCAAGAATGAAAATTTGGCAGGCAAAAATCGAAGTGCTTGCATTGGCCCTAAATCTAGATATATGCACATTAATGATCTCATTTGAAAGATGTCTATATTAAGATTTCAAAGCTCTCTGTTCCCAAGGGGCAAGCTCATTGAATATTGTGATGTACCATGAAACGAAACAATTTTTCTTACTGCAAAATAATCAAGGAATCAGAAACTCATTCTGTATGCATAACAAAGGGCACATTAAGAGCATAGTCTTTTGGGTAACCTTGCTCAGCAATACTTCATTAGAATTGTCATTGCAGGGAGGCACAAAACCAACACGGCTTTGTACTTACACACTCCTTCATTGGAAGATCTAAAAATATGCATAACCCCTTCAGACTGACTATATCTGTATTAACAAAGTTATCTGCACCTGTCTACAGACACACAGAGAAGGGTGCAAAGGGGTTCAGCAAATATTCTGGCAAATCTTTCCATAGTGATTTAAACTGCTAGTGCCCTATAGCCTGCTCTGCCTTTGTGTTAGAGATAACTGCTGTAGTGAAGCAGAGAGGATGGAGTGTAGGATTGTGCTTAGCCATGCAGTGTTTGGCCTTAGCCCAAATCTGCCTTCATCGGTGATTTAAGCAGAGATGCTAGACTTTGTATTGCAGTAGTTGAAGTATGGATGCACACAGTCCTCCTGCCAGCTCTGTTGTTGTAGCAGGATTTTATAATAGAGGAGAGCGGGCACCAGCAAGGCCCATGTCGGTCACCACACATTCATCAGACCTCACCCAGCAAAGCCCAACGTGATCCAGCAGCAGGGACAACAAGGGTAATGGGATCCCAGAGAGAACTCTTGTTTGTCACCCTGTTTATGAGATTATACTTTTCTTTAAAAAAACTAAAATAACAATAGGGGGCTCTGCTTTTTGAGGCTGTTTTGCATGTAAGTATTGCATGTAGTAGTATTTTTCAAAACAACAGACCATGTTAGCAGTAGCATCTCATGCATTCAACTTCCTAATCTTGACAAGACCAGTTCATTAACATCAATTAGGTCAGTCACGTCAGATTGGCAGGAATGGGCCATTTATCCCATTTTCTTCCTCTGAGGCATAAGCAGATCAGATATCCCATAAATTCTAAGGACTGCAATGCCCACTTGCCAAGAGAAGGAGAGAGTGTTGCAAGTACCATAAAATTCATTGTCCCATGTGTGTCATATTAAATGGTGTAGCCAAAAGATTTCCATGTTAAGACTTCAACAGCAGTGCTCATTTTGGAGTGTTTTGTTAATCCAACTGTTAACTCTCAGTATGTCCCTTTCAGAACTGTCTTTGGAGATATTTAGAAGAACATGATACTCGAGAAGACTGAGCAGTCTTTGTGTAAACAATGGACCAGGCAGCTGAAGAGATGCCATGGGATTTCAGAGGATCAGCAAATCTTTGCAAATCCTTCAGCTGAACAAGCCCACTCTTCTGAACAGTTTAATCCAGGTAGGATTGCTGGAAGCTCCAAAAGCATAGCTCGAGGCCTTCCTCCAGGTAGGACTCTTCAGTGATTCCTGAGCCTTTTCTGGGGTTCTGCCTATGCCTGCATGTCCAGAGGTGGACCAACCCAAATACTTGTTAATACAAGTTTAAATCCCACATCTTATGTTAGTGGTAGACCCAGCTAGTCCAACTGTTTCTCATCAATGCCATCCCATCCTTATGAATCCTTTTATTCCCTATTTTCCCTGATTTCTCCTAGGTGTTACAGTGGTCTCTCTATTTGCCTCTTTATTTTACTAGACTGCCTTTTCCAGAACTATGTCCCTTAGATGCAGACACACAAAATATTTTGTACTTCTATGGCACCTTTCACTGGAGAAAGAGCCTTTTAATAGAGCCAGAAGAGAAGAAATTATCTCATATTTACAGGCTGGGAAGACCAGAGGGATAGCCTGATTTGCCTGGGGATGCACAAAAGTCAGCAATAGGGGGGGGAAAAAAATGAACATGTATCTCCTATCTCCCTATAGCTTTTTTGCCATAAAGTATATTTCCTTCGCTTATTCATCACACCTTTAAAAATATCAAAAAGCTTCTGACCTTCTTTGAAAAATAGCTGCAGACAAACATCTGTTGTAGAATGAATATTTCTTAGCAGGTGAAAAGATCAAATGAACTCATTTTCTAAAGAATCTCAGTTTGATTCTCTCAAAAATGTTTGCTGCTGAGATATGCTTTCCTGCCTTACTCTTTCACCATTCATGCAGCATTAAGAAGCTCCCTTCTCCTCCGAGACCACAGGGGTTTCACATTACGTTGTTAACCTCCTTCAGATCATCTCCTCCATGCACAATCCAAGTTATGTTACATGCAGACATAATGTCATTCAGCCCACTTTAAGCCACTTACATCTCTTTTGTTGCTATGGGGAACATTGACAAGGAACCAATTAACAAATAAAATATTGGAGGAGGAATGTGAAAGCCACTACTTGGTGGATTTGTGTGTAATAGGCAGTGACATTTTATCTGGCATTTGTCCTTTGCCTAGCTAAGCTTCTTCCACTGCAGCTTCAGCTACATTCTGTGTAGTCAAAACATGCTCTTCCCACAGGATTTAGAGGCTTAGACATGTAACTGTATCTAACCCTGGGGAATTTTTACAATTCTCACGAGAAGAGGGAGTTTGCTTGCTTTGAAAGTGCTTTTGCTGGCATGGAAGTGCAAAGAGCACCATCCAGTGTCTAATCGGAGTAAATACAGAAAAACTCGATGGCATTGATACAAAGGCATCTCTGCACATCTCATAGTCAAGCTGCACCTGGTGGGGCACATGATGATCTAAATAAAAAGAGGCTAGAGTCAATTATAGAAGGAACTTCTACAGGAAGACTGGCAAAGTTGTCAGCCTTTCAGGAAGACATGAGACAACCTGGAAGATTACGTCTTTTAAAGAAGCGCTATATTCTGAGTTGGAATTATTGATGATTGAGGGAGCAAAAGACACAAGCAGGAGGAAGTGAAGGTGGCAATAGGTGAGGCTGGTCAAGAAAAGTATGCAAATTAAATCCATGAAGGGAAGGAGCTATGGCAGAGAGAGAAAATTGGGCCAGATCCTTATCCTGTAATCCTTCCCCTTTGCAGAGTGGAATCAGCAAAAAGAGGCTAGGAAGTTGCACTGGCAGCTGAGAAAATAAGGGAGAAGTGACTTCAGCTGCCACTGCCCAGTCTCAACAGCTTTGTATTGCTTGACAAATGTAGGTAGGCCTGGATTTCAAGAAGGAAAATTATTTGGAAAAAGATTTTGCACAGAAGCGTGCAATAAGTAGTAATTCTTCTTATTACGTATGGCTACAGGCTTTTGTGGGCTAGAGGGAAGGAACTAATAGGAGAACAAGGAGTCCATGAGGCTAAAAATGGGCACAGGCAAAAACTAATATTATCTGCAAAGAAGTGATACCCAAATAGATGTCCAAGAAAAAGCATGCAACTTTTCCATGGACTACTAGTTGTGCAACAATCTATTGAAACTCTAGGTAAACAAGGAAACAAGAATGCTTGATATTTATTAGTCAAAGATGCAGAGTGCTCCAGTTTAGCACAATGTTTGTAGTAGCATATCACTAATATATCCTCCCTAAAATCAGACTTTGGGCTGGCATAAGTTAGAAATGCTGTAATCCAAGACAGCTCCTCTGTGGTGTTCAGCGTTCCCAGGAACAACTTAGCATGTGTTTGCTCTTACTCTTTTTATATTGGACTTGCAGAGCAGAACTCACTTCTTTGATTGATTAATATTAAGCAGTGTTTTGCTTGTGCCCTGTGGCAGAAGTGCCCAGATGAAAACATGAGAAGCATTTAATGTTCTATAGAGCTCTGTTAAAGTTGTCTGAATAGAACATCTGGTATCAAATCTTTGGATAAATCAGTTTCTGCAAGTACTTGGACCTGCTCTGGGTCTGTGCTTTGTTCCAGCTTTACATTCCCTCTCTTGCTTCCCTGTTTCTAGAGCCAATAGAGGATGGTTTATTGCCTGGTGCAACCCATTAAAGTCCCTTTGTTGGGGCTTGGCAATTAGTTGAGCAGAAAGAGTATAAAAATCACTTTGGCATCTGCGGGGTTGAAATGGCAACACTGACTTAAGATCTCCCTGAAAGGCTTTTTATTTGTCCTCAAGGTGATGGAGAAAGAAGAAAGAGTGGTCATCCAGAGACTTAGGGAAGGTATTGCCTGATGTGTCTGCAGAGTGTAACCCCGTTGGAGAGTTTTTGTCTGTATAAAACGTCTCTGTCCCCCATAGGGACCTAGTGTGGATACATCCATGCAAGACCTCCCTGCCAGGGGAAGTGAGTGGTATCCCGCTGCTCAGCACTGACAGATCCCACTGCCAGTCCTGCTTTATGTGCAAAAAAAAGCCCTGCAGAGTTGGAGGGAGAAGGGGAAATGGGAGCTGTTGTCATGTTGTATGACTGATACCATACAACAGATAGAAGTGCCTGTACTTAAGAGATCCACAGCCACAGCCTTCCAAATCACATGCCACTGCTGGGCACAGTGAGGAAGGGCAGGCTCGCATGTTTTTCACGTCAATAACTGAGACAGCAGAGGCGAATCAAGGGCTGATGCATACAGACCACCCCATGTAGAAGTGTTTGAGATTAACTTCTTTCACTTTAGGAAGTGTTTCAGCTAAGAAAGGCTGAGCACACAGAGCTCCCATTACCCTTCCTGGGACTTAGGACACTTGGCTCCACTCCTGGGCAGATTTTCAGATGAGTGGTGTTGCGAATCACCTAAATTTAGCTGTGCAGAGGCTCGGACTCCTGGAGCTATGACCAAAGCCATGAAAGAGCATCAAAAGGGAATTCCTAAGTTGTATTCAGAATATTATGAAGCAACTGTTTCACATGTAGTAACCAAGAAAAACGTCTCACAATGTAACATTTTGTGCTATTGAAGAAACAAGGTATTTTGAATTATATTCCTTTAAGATGCCTTGCTATGTTCAAAGGGCTGATTTTCTTCTCTTTTGTCTTGTTTTCAGGCTTGATACATTAAGCAAACTTCAGTGGCGTTATTTTTGCCTCACACCAATGGTAAGAGGAAAGAGAAGCAAGTTATTCATGTTTAATGTTATTTTGTGCCAGATGTTTTGCTGGTAGAAATCCATAGCTCCACAGGCACCAATTCCTTCAGGATCTGGAATGTCTGGCCCAATTTCTTTCTCCATTCTGGATGGTCTGTGAAGGAAACTGCTTTATTTTGCAATATTGAATATTCATGCTGGGAAGTTATAAGCAAAAACAAAATAATGAGAGACAGGGTCTCTAATAAGCTTCCTGTCACATGAGGCTCTGGTTCTGTTGAAGCAGATGTGGTTGCTGACTTGTTTCCAAAATGTTTGTTGAGTGGTGATTAGATTCTGTCATACTGATGTTATCTCTCTGTGATCTCATTCAATACAAGTAGTTCTGCAAACAGTGAAATATTTTTTCCTATGGATTTATATCTTGGATTGTGTTTCGGCATGGATTCTCTGATGTTTAAGGGGGATTGAGTTCATTTTAGCCTGTTTCTTCAACGAGGGATGAATAATCTGTCTTCTTTACTTGGCCATCTACTTTCATAAAGCTTGCAGGAATTAAATATCTCAAGTATGTCAAATTTGAGTGGGAATTATGAACCAGTTCCAAAGTTATTTGAGGCCAACTCATATAAACAAACATGAACACAAGTCTCGTTTTCTTGCAACAGCAAGAGGTAGGAATCAATTTCTTAATATTTTGTCCTTGTATATTACCTGCTTGATTCTATTCTATTTATTTGTGATCAATCATATAAGAGATGCTTTATTTGTAAAGCTGTATGAAATATGGGAATTTTTTTGTCACATTGAATGCATATTGAAACATTATTAATTTATACTTGTTATGGGCCACACAAGAGATTATGTTCTTTTTTTATTGTCCTTGCTTGAGCATGGGAAAGAGGTGACATGCATTTTAACTTACATGTTTGCACAGGCAAGTGCAGAGAAAGAACAGATTGTTTTTCCTTTAGAATCAGACCTCACCGATTCTGGTTTGGAAAGGAAGAAAGGAAACCTAGAATTGAAAATGACCTTTTGGGTTGCTGAGTCCAGTCTTCTGCTTTTGCACTGAGTCAAGTTCCCAATCTTTTTCATAAACAGATTGTGCTATTCAAAATTATGCTCTTTCCTCCTTGTCGTCTCTCCTATCCTCCCAGTTTCCTACTTTATTTGGGCATTTGCTCCAGAATTTCCTTCTTTTGATAGGAAGAAACCTTCTAATTTCCATGGTCAGTTTATGCATGTTTGTTCTTGTTCCAGGAATGTCCTTTAGGTTGCTTAGTTCTTTTCTACACCATCTAACTAAACTGAGACTGTGCACGTGCTCTGCTGTGCCAAGTCCAGTAAAGGAGGCAGGAGTTAGTCTTCATAGCCAGCCCTTGACTTATTTTCCTCATACTTTAGCTGTTTAGAGCAAATTCTTCATGCATTTCTCATGGTATGTCACATTAAGCAAAGACACAGTTCCTGTGGATCATAGATAATTTGAGGAACTGGTCAAGTGAGAAAGGTGGTAGGAAGGTGGGCAGCAGTCTCAGTTCACTGACTATAGGAGGATGATCTGTTGCACAGCCTAAGGGGGTCATATGAAAATTATGGCTACCATGAAAAAAGTGAGGAAATCACAGCCATTTTCACTTGTTTGTAGTAAATAAGAGGCCTGAAGATTTTTCCTGTTCCTTCCACGTTGATCTTTCAAATGTCAATGACATCCGGTCAAGGCTTCATGTGGTTTGACAGGGGTGTCTTGGGGCCTGACCTGGGAAACTGTAAGCTTCCTCGAGTTTCATGTGAAGGGTCAGGGTTCTGTACCTTCAGCAAAGCTAACTTTTCTTTCGTGTCCTTCTCAGTGACAATAAAAGTCCATCTTGATTTTATTCATTTTACTTGTATAACTCATCTGATTAACCTTATCATCATCTCTCTGATTAATAACCCTACTAACCGTTCGAACTCTCTGCTAATTTTTTACATTGGAAATATAACTTTTGCTTCCTCTAGATTAAGAAATGGTTATATGGCTATTACAAAACATCAGCAGGGTTTAAGGAAAAAAGCTTTAAAAAAATCACAGTTGCTTCTTTCAAACCTCTCTGATACATTTTAAGTCACAAAGAGCAAAGAAAAATGACACCTATCCAATTTTCTGCTTACATCTTGAGAACAGTCCTGTAAGTAAGACAACTCTGGAAGTCTCTCTCGCTGTCTTTTTAATCTTCTGCAAGGTTAGTTTAGTTTGCTTAATGTAAATGAACAATTAATTTAAAAATGAAAAGCATGAAGAGGGAGGGCAATAATTCCAGAGGTAGAAGAAGTAGATGACACAAGAAGGTAAGAAGTAGATCAGGCAAAATGTGATGTTTTCAGCTTTACTTGCCAATGTAAAAGGTGGCATCTGTTTATGTTTAAAGAGGAGCTATCACGTGGAAACAGAACGAGAGCTAGAGATCAGGGCTCACTCATCTTCTGTTGCAAAGTAGCCAGATTTCTTCATTGTATTTGATAATGGCAGATTAAGCCCTTGAATCTGAGTTGAATCTCTGAAAGGTCCCAAGAAAGCTGGCAACGGAAATTTTAAACCCAGATTTTAGGACTGTGGTTGTTCTTGCTGTGGAGCTTTTCCTTTAGGAGATTTTGTCAGCTGGAATCAGTGTCTGTATTATGAAGTGACCCACATGTCGGTACTAAGCAGCCATGCTTGGACGCTGGGTGCAGAGGCCTGCTTCACATTCCTTAGATGTGAGTGATTTCTGAACAATGCTCATCCTGGTCCCCAAGAAAACATATTGGCAGCCAAAGATAACTAGAGTGGAATCTGGCTAAACATTGGTTCCCTTCCTCCTCTGAGCCTCACCCTGTCCCAAGGGTCTGCAAGGGTGTGTGTAGCGGGCAGCCATCACCCAGGAATCTCCCCTGTGCCTGGCAGATTAAGATTGGGAGGGATCTTTCCTGTTTTCTGGCCACTTTCAGGACTGACAAAAGGAAGCCAGACATAGCCTGGAACTTGTGCCAAAGTCTTCCAAGTCTTTGTTAACTGGCAGGATGGTGGATATTGGCCAGTGGTGTCTGGGTGTAAAAGAAAAAGGAAATCAGATGGAGTCTCAAGAGTCTAACAGGAACTGCACATGGTGGGGATGAATGTCCCAACTTTCTTTTTTTTTGGAATATTAAACTTTAACAAACAATGTAACAAAGAGCAATCCACAGCTACTTAGCATATGCTCATATCACCAGAACAGAAGCACACACACATTCCTGCTCACCACACAGGTGCTGTTAGTGATCCCTTTGCCATGTTATTCCACCTTCATACTTAACTTTGATTGTTAGCCTGGCTATAAGAATATACTGTCTACCTGTCTGTCAGCTTGTTTATCTCACCTGTCCCTTTTTAAGTCATTGACCATTTTCAACCACATCTGATAGAATGAGAGAAGTTATGAAATTCCCAAAAAATTCATTGCTATAGGTAGCCATGTCTGTATAGAGAATAAGGGAGGAAGACCCTTCTAAGAGGATAGAAAATCTACACTTGGGTAAATCCTTAAGACACAAGTCTGTTGGAAACGGGTCTTCAACAGCACTTAGCATAAAATGTTTGTTTATCTAATACTACTAGGTTTTTCTGGGACTGGCAAATGAATTATTTAGTAATGGAAACTGCATATGTGTCTGTTTGGCTTCTGTGGATTCATGGTATAGAAAACTGTAGGAGTGTCTATAGGAATCACAGCTGCCCAACTTTGTGTCATAGACCCTGTGTCTTAACAGGACACAGAAATTCCCATTTTGCTGAGTAGAGAAGAGAGCATGGAGTGGCAAGTTTTAGCTTTTATTGCTAATGCTTTGTAAAATAACCTTTATGGTCTGCAGACTCAGACCTGTGCAGGTCTGTCTGACCTAAGATGTATTACACCGCTACCATATTTGTACATCTCTCTCCAGTTCCTGGATATGAAAGAAATTAAAGGTCCAAAAGTTCAGCTTTATGTTAATAGATCCAGATATACCCAATATTTAACTTCCCTGGACAAAGGAACTGCATCAAGGGTTGGCTTGTCCTGTTATGTTGTGAAGGTGTCAGCACTGTGTGCTGCAAAGCTTCACGCAACCTTAGGGAAAAAAAAGAAAAAAAAGCCAAGTGTATGCTCAATGGAAAACAGATGGAGTTTTCATTAGATATTACTTTTAATGATCTGCTTTAAAAGTAAAGATACACCATTCTGAGCAGAAGAAGGGCCTCCTAATAGCTTTGTTTAGGTCCCAGGGTCTTAGCTACAGATATGATCGCAAGATCTTTGTATCATTAGGAGTTCCAGTCAAACTTGCCTACCATTATTAGAATTCCAAACACAGCAAAACAATTTTGGGGCCTTAACAATATTTTTCCCTAAGATGTATCTTTATTTAATGATTCAGTTATTATTATGGGCCTGGCAGTTGGTTGCTCAGTTTCTGGAGTATTACCATTTAACCTACGTCAGAATAAAAATCCTGGAATATTAATTGCAGGGCAGACCTTTTGCTTCTTTGAAGGCCTGGTCTTCACAGTCAACTTTGGTGTGACTCCTCCAAGTGGTCTTAGTGGCTGTGAGAGGTGACCCCAACAGTCTAGAAAGCCTGAAGAGCCTTCCTAAAAAGATGAACCCTGCGATCTGTGCCTGTAGGTACTAAATCAACTTTTGACAAGTAAAGAACAATGCAGTCCCAGGGTTTTAGGAATAGATGGTTGCTGCCAAACCACAATAAATGCTTTTGTCTGGAACTCATGGAACAGTAACATAGCAATGGAGGGTGTACCCTTGTCTATTATTCCCTCTGAGCAAATTCTCAGAGACATGTTACCAGGATTCAGATAGATTTCATGGAACTAGTAGAGAAATGGGCTTTCATTTCCTTACAAAGAGAGGAAGAGACAATGGAACTCAGCAAAACATATGGCTTTTTTTTTGTTCCTGTCTGAGAGTTATGCAAGCAAAACCCAGTGCTCATCCTCAGACAGTACTCTCTGAAGTGAGACTCACGTGAGAAAATTTGCATTACCTTTCTTCTGGTACAGGTTGACAAAATTGCTTTACTTCCTCTGCACATGTACAACCTATGTCTTCAACTGATCTCCAGCTGGAGAGTATGAATCAGAATCCAAGCTTCTCAAAGTTCAAGGAAGTTTGGAGCTGTTGTTCTGGTTCACTGCCACTTCTGTAGAAAATACCTACATAAATAAAAAATACCTGCATCAATAAAAAAGAAGTAAGCCTCTTGTTTTCATAAGAGAGGGACTAGAAGGATTAAGTCCAGTGACACTCTATCGCAAACTATTAATTAAGCAGTGTTCTGAAACCAGGTAGGTTTTTCCCACTCTGTTTGTTAGAAACCTTCTTCAATTTCCAGACTAGAGTTATTAATGACTAGTTTGTTCACATATATTATTGTGCCAAAGCTGTCTTTTAGTTTAGATTATACACAAATAGAATGTGAGCCTGAATATTAGGTTTCTCCTGCTTTTTGTCCCTTTCAAGGAAAAAAAAGGGCTGAAATATAAGGTCACTTTGTATTCAAGGTCAAATTATTTTCTCCTACAATTCAAGGGAGGGGGGGAGAATAAGCAAAGGGAGCAGATGATAAAAGAGTGCTTTATATTTAGTTTTGTGTAACCTAGTCAGAACGGTCCAGCCTTTTAGCAACAGCATCCCTGCTCTGATGATTGCTCCTGTTATCTTATGTCCAGGTAAATACTGTCAATTTTCTTTCTTTGTGCTATATCTGCAGAAATCAAGCATTTGCCCTCCCTCCCTATGTTGCTAGGGTGAAAAAAACAAACACTTCTCAACAATTGTTTCTTTCTTCTTCAGCCACTCAGGTGGCCCTTTTCGGATTCAGTGTAGCTTTCGGAGCATGGGTGACCAAACCTGTACACCATTTGCACAAAGCCAGTTCCATCAGACTGGTGATTACAACAGGAGGTAAGAGGTGTCCAGATACTGTTGTTTGTGAAGAGGACTGGTTTTCTGAGGATGAATTCTCAGCAAATTCTAAGTAGGCGCCTTTAAGAGGTATCTAGTTATGTAAACCTCAGTCACTCATGGGGGAATCTTGTCCTAAGTAAATAACTTAAGATGGATCAATGCAAAAATACACACCTGAACTGACAATGGGTCTGCTTCACACACATGAATTAACCCCCTGAACTCCTTGGAGTAGTAGCGTATGGTATCTTTTATTCACAAGTGCAGTAGCGTCTGTGTGTGCAGGAGGAGCACTGACTGAAGCTCTGTGAGTTACTGTTAGAGTGTTTCTAGCATCTCAGGAAAGGCAACTTCTCAACGAGGTAAATTGATCTTTTGGGGAATCTTTGCTGCACCACTGAAGTATTCCACCAGTGAAGACTTCTGGGGAAGTGATAAGAGGAAATACTCACAATTGACCTCCAGAGCAAGGTACTCCTGTTGAGAAGTTGAGTAGTTTAAGATCTGGTTTTCAGAGGTCCTGGATACCTTCTAGAAGTTGCTTCCTAAAGTGTCTGCACATTGGCACCCTACATATTTTAAACTGAGTATGCAAAAACATAGCATGGATGGGCACTCTTAAATGTGGTGGCCTACGTGACTTCCTCGTAGTCACTTGGCAGTTCAATAATAGAAATAGGAACATAGGGTTTCTTATGTCTATTGTGTCCATTAGAACAATACTGCTGAGAGCAACTGAGACCAAAGGCCTGGCCTTCAAAATATATGACTTGAAAGGAAAGCTGCATTTTTTTGGTAAGGTCCAAATGTATTTCATTCGGCTTTGCTGCTACTCCCAAAGTTTGGTTGTAAACAAGTATGATTTTTACCCTGGAAGCCACACATCTGGATTGCAGTGCCTGTAACTGTTTTCATCATCACAAGTAGTTATTGGCTTCATAATGTTCTGCGTGTGCAGAAAACAGCTTGTAAGAGGTAACCTGAGCAAACTCTATTTTATAATTGAAGAGCTTAAATGTCTTAAATCACCAGTCTGCAAGATAGCCACAGTCATTAACTTTCGATATATGACCCTGAAGTCTTAAAAGTCTGCGTTTCTAGCCCCACAGAGTTTTTCCGATTCTGAACTGCTCTCTATCAAATTTCCATGCTCTTTGTCCAGATAGGTCAACTCTCCAAAGCAATGATGTACCAACTACTTTTGGGGGAGATGAGTGTGAACTTGAGTAGAGCTCACCTATAGCTATAAACCTTTTTGTAGCTATACAGCAATAAAACTTTGAAAATAATTTCTGTACATCATAAATATAGCGATGTAAGCTGTCAGGATTATCAATTCTCAATGCCAAGTGACAAAATAATGTTGCACCTGCATAACTTCTGTCTAAGTAACAGGTTGTTTTCTCACTGAACAGTTGGCATATCCTGGAGTCTTTGGATTCCGCATTGTGGGTGCTGAATATATTTGAATTAATTAATATTTAAAATGTTCTATGTCCCTGATTCCAGTCTCAGTTCCCCAAAACATGACAATGCAGGTGATCACAGAAAAGCCACTGGAACAAATAGCCACTGAATCCTAGCATGGACAAGGAACCACAGAAAGGGACACGGAACTCGGAGACTTCCAATCTGTGCACAGTTCATCCAAAGCAGGGGTCTGGGTGTACATGGCTGCTGACAGAATGAGAAGGGGACATGAACTGTTCACTCTAGGGGACTGAAGACACCTAGAGAAGGCTGCGTTTGTTTGGAGGAATTGACAGACTTCACTGGTTCTCTGCCTTCCACTTCTTGGAAAAGTCATCCAAAAAGCCTTTCCAAACTTCCAAGCATGGTGGTAAGGTCCTCAGTATGGAAGAGTAAAATAGAGTGCTTTTGCTGCAAATTTGCTGTTATCTTCTGCTCCCAAATTGTTCCTACTCCTAGTTAAACCTGTGGCTTGGCAACTGACTTCCGTGTAACTTGTGGCTGATTACCTCATGTTCCAAATTTCCTTTGCACTTGTCTGGGCAATTCTTCGCTCTCACAAGCAGAAGTATGGACAGAGCCATAGAACAGTCACTTACTAACCACACCGCTTCAAGCAAACAAATAGGACTGTGCACCCCCAATCTGAGTAACGGCGTTGTTTGAAGCTCTGCAGACTTACGGATAGCACAGGAAAGACAGGCTGTAAAGGGCAGAGACAGAGACGTAACGTATGTTCATCTGGCATTCTCGTACCCCTCTTCTAACTGTGTGTCTCTGTTGACCTGTTTCATAATCACTAATAAATGATACTTCTGAATAAATACTTTCTCTGTATCTTCTCCAATACTAAGGATTAATTTTGCATGGGTCTATGCATTTACTCTGTACTTCAGCAGTCACAGAAATTAATCTCTTGGCCAGATTTTATGAATGATGTTCCACATTTATTACATATAATGACCTTTCTGGATGATATAAAGTCAAGTCTAGGGACCTGTCTTTGCTTCTGTCTAACAGTATTTTTCTTCTCTAATGAACAATGTGTTGCGGTATATAGATACCTGTAATTTACATCCTTTTTTTGGGTTTAAAGTAAGATCATGATTAATATTTTATATGAAGCAAGGTGGTGAATAGGAGAGTTCATTGACTTTTCAACCCCAGAGTCACCCAAACACTGGTTTACATTCCAAATAAAATATTTGGTGGGTTTCACACCAGTCTTTACCAGTGCGTATCACAATGTTGCTGTTGGGAAAAACTGAATTTATTAAGGCAGTATATTTTAAAAATTGGCTCCAGCACCACACAGCTGGCAACAAGGAAAAAATAATCTAAGGCAGCATGTAAAAAACTTGTTCTCTAGTTAGACTGTGAATTTTCCAAAAACTGCCTCCAATAGACCACCCTATGACACTGATTGCAAACATATAAAGCCTGATTGTTTCAAAAGTCATATAAATAAAATGTAGATGTTGAAATGCCAACCTCCCACTATTCGCTTCCAACCTTTTCTTTTCATCTCTTAGTGTTTATTTTGCTTTTTTCTTTCCGGGTGTCCTTCCTCTCGCTGATGTTTTCTTTCAGTAACCCCCCCCTTTTCCTCTCAGAACCGAGTGGAGCTTTTAGCTTTAATGGCAGAACAGGAGCCAGCAGACAATGAAAAGAAGCTGGGGCAGCAAATTCTGTGAGCACACCAAGCACCCAAGAAAAGAACAGTGCAGGTTATTTGTGTGTGCACACAACTTCACATGCCACACACCTGGAACCAACCTGAGCAAACCAGCATATCGTTGGAATAGTAATTCTCTAAAGCATGAGTCTAGCTCAGTGTGTTTTGTTGTGTTATTTGTAGCCATTAGTTTTAAAACTTGGAACTGTTCTAAGATCTTTTAATCTTTCACCTCACTTGCCTTTGTTTTAAATAAAAAGGGCTTAATAATCAAAGGGAAAAACACCTGGGGAAGTACAGAGAGGCTTTCAGACTCTAGCAATGCGTTTGTTGATTTTGAGCATGATGATGTAGAAGTGCTTCAAGCAGTGTATGAAAATAACTGAAAAATCTTCTCCTACCTGAAAGCAACAATAAAAGTAACTTATTTTGAGCTGCTCCAGCCAGTCATTGTTATGCCACTACAATGAATCCCATTGAAGGGGACTAACAAAAGAAAGGGAGTGCCAATTTTTTGCCTTGAGACCTGTGGGTGTTTTCAGGAGGCCAGAACAAGACCTGCACTACTGCTAACAGCAGCCGTTGACAGTGCACTGCACCCTGACCGCTCTGCTCTCACTGACGCTTCCCAGAGAAAACCCTGGAGAAAGCCCTGACTGCACACTGTTTGAAGGCCAGGAGAAAGATGTGTAAACAACCGAGTAGATTTTCGAGGCATCTCTTCTTGTCCTCTTGGAAAACAGAATATTTGTGCAAGGACAGGCTACTCATTACTCAGAAAAGACCAAAGTATGAAAATATAGACTAATTAGCCTAGATTACTGAAAAACCCAAGAAGCTCTCACTCCTGTTGTCTTGAACTAAAATAGATCAAGTACTTCCTGTTTTATAAAATACTTTCTGTAAGGGATATTTAGTGAAAGACAATGTTGGTGAGAGACAAGGCTGTTTTAAAAAATGTACTTGTAAAACAGCTACAGCTCAAATATAGCTGCATGGCATGAATATGCAATGAAACAAAATTTGTAAAATTTGGTGCTGTGGGTTAGACATAGTTCTGACAGGCCATTAATTTCACACTTCACAAGGTGAGCTGCAGTACAAGGTGAAATAGGATGCTTCTCAAGGATTTCTGCAGTTCCTGCTCCCAGTCCCTCTCTCCTTTGAATTATCTTTTGAAAAAAAGAAGTGTGTGTCAGTATGGATACATGCTTCTGTTTTTCATGGCATTTCTTTGGCTGTTTGGGTCAGTGACAAGTTTTTGTAAACGTCTCTTGTTGGAGCTAATTACTGTGAAATGTACTACAAATTTATCAACTGTTTTCTTTACTAAAAATTAAGCAAGTTGATAAGAGTTCCACAAAACCATAATTAACTTTCCATTTAAGAACAAAAGGGATGCGTTTTTAAAATGTTTTTATTGCTTTAGTACTGCATGTTACAAAAAAATGTCTGCCACAGCAAAACACACTAAGAACAGGGATGAGAGCAAACCAAACAAATCAGAAAGTAAATTATCTATGAAACCACTTATTTCAATGCGACAGGGAACAGTAATACAAGTTTGGAAACAGCTTCTCCTCCTCTGGAGAATGCAGAACTTTTTCTCTATTGGAGCTCCTGACATAGGTCAAAGTATTGCACTACACTGAGATTTCAATTCTTTTCCTCCCGGAGAGACTTAAACATTGTCCCCAATAACACTTTTATTTTGTTGGAATAGAAGAAAAACCTAGTCCTGAGAAAAACTGCAACCTATTCTGTTTTGCCAAGGCAATAGCTATGAAATGTGCTGTCTTCAGATGCTGGACAGAAAGATAAGGAGAACTTGGAACATAAAAATGTGGATTCCACACCACGACTACTTCTCAGATCTCTATTCCAATCAGTTTGTGCTGACTTCCAAAAGCATAACTTCTCCAGGAACACAGCTAGCATGAGCACTTTACTCAGATGCTTCAACAGAACTCCACAAATCTTATGTTCTGTCAGGCTTTCTTCTCTTAGCACCTCTACAAAAAGGGATTCTGAAGTGAAGGGATGACCGATACCTTTGTCTTTTGATCCACACTAACATATTAAACAATACCTTCCTGTACCTCTGATGCCAAATGAAATCAAAGTGCAACTAAAGTTACCCAAATTCCTGGATGTGCAGCCATCTCTTTGGCACCACAGTTCATCTGATGTCAGCACTTTGTTTTTTTCTGGTTAAGTCATGAATTCTGTGTTATTTTTCCTGAAGTGTTTATAGGCTGGCAAATTCTCGTTGTGAGGACCTGTTCACAGGCTAGTATAGCTTACAAAGTGAAAATAATCCTTTTTCTTCCCTATTCAGTATTTCTTTTAATGTTATGAGATAATTGACATTTCTTCTCTCTCTCTGCTCTCATTTATTAAGGTGATAATGCTTCTGAAGTATTTCATAAATTCCATCCGAACATCTTCAGGATCTTCTTCTAAGTTGGAATGTATTAGTTTCAGCTTGTTTAGCGGATAAGCTTTGAAGGTAAATAAAAAATAATTAGGTATATTCCTTTTATAAAAGAAATATTCACAATCAAGCTCATGGGACAGCTCATGCTGAAGTCAGTTGGAATTCAGTAGTATCTAATGTTTGATATCCCAGACAACATATAACAGGTGAAGAAGAAATGTGTCACAGCTTGTTAGCATTACAAACAAGTACAAGTTGTTGCTAGATTAAATTCTTCAAACATTATTATTAAAGCTTAAAGTACTGGTTTTGGTCTCACATTCAGTTAGGCAGAATCAAACAATTCAGCACTGAATTGCAATTTTACTATTGAAGTGATATGACATTCTTTGATTACTTCAAAATTATGGAAGGATGTTGTGTTAAATATGTATTAATATATCAATACTTATAATAAAGATGTATTTGTTTGAACACTGGAACAGTTTGCCGACAGGGAGTGTATGTTCTTATTTGTATAAACAGCCACAAATAATTTTCCAATATATAAAGTACCTATTACTAATTTTAAGAGGAAGATCATTAGATGTTTATTTCAAAGGGCTCCTATTCTTTTGATCGATAAAATGCAGGCTTAAATGGCCTCAAACATGTCAGTTAACAAAAGATAAAATTCAACGTAAGAAACAAACTACTAGTGATGATGACGTATGGCTAGAGACATCAGTTTTAATTCCTGGCTCAGCTACACACTCATTGTGTGGCCATAGAGAAGTCAAACTTTTCTTGCCTTTACTTTCCCTTCTGTGAAGTAGGAATATTGCTCACCTTCTAGATGACCTTTGAAATTAATTATTTCTGTTTTTGCAAAGCACTCTGGAATTCTTTGATTGGCAGATTTAAATGAAAAATGCAAGCCATAAGGTATGAACAATTTTGAAGATAAATAGATCAATAAAAAACTCTGAGTTGGAGTTTTCCATCTTCTTACCCAAGGACAGATTTTCTGTGTCCCCCGCACTGCCTGGCTTGTGGTGTGCAACTAGGAGACACTGACTGTCAAGCAGTGGCTGCTGCTGCACGAAACAGGAGTACCACATTTCAATTTCTTTCAGGTGGCTGGGCAGCTCAGGATTGAAGATTATTATTACGCCATGAGAGTCCTTCATCAGAGCTGGCCAGCACGTTTCAAACCTTGAAAAACAGGTGTATGGAAAATGGTAAGATTGATAGCTGGAAAACAGAAACATGCACTCAAACTTCCTCAAGTTTTCTTTTTCCCTCCTCAAGAACACATTTCAGTACTTTATTATAACACCAGTAATCTTGACAGTGATCTATCATATTCCCAATATTTTGACTTACCTATTATGTTAGTTGGTCCCATGATTTGCTGACAATGTAGTATTTGGTCAAACGCTTATTTCAACTTTTTCCCTAAAAATGGATCTGTCCAGTTCTCAATTGTATCTTTTGGAAATTAAGGCCTAAATCATATACATACATTGTTTGAAGTCCACTCACATAATGACTTCAAGGAGATAAAGGCAATTACAGAGTGGGCCTCTGTCTCCTGTACCTGTAACTTCATTCTAGGAGCTATGGACTTTACTGTTATACTCAGTCCTTGTCCAAAACAAAGTTCAGTGTCAGCTGGGATCATGGCACAGAGTACCTAGTATTGGATGCTTTATAGCAGAAGCTATAAAAAAAAAAATATGGGGTAAAGAGTCGGGAATATTCCTCATTTCAAAAAGATCATTGGTTTTAGGCCTTAAGTACAAGTATTTTGTGTAAATAAAACTGTTACGAATTAAGTAGCCTGGAGGAAGTAACAACGATGCTGGCTTACTTTTGATCACCACTGCAATCCCACAACTCAAATCGACATCCAGCTCCCTTGCTGTTACCATTCAAGTTCGGCTTCTCATACTCCAGGATCCTGTGAAAATGAGTGGATATACGATGTGGTATCATTCTACACATCATCACAACCAGAAAGCAGGACTTTCTGAGGGGCAGACAATTGCCAGGGGGTTGGTTCAGTCCACATGCCACTAGGTTTCGCTCACCTTACACCTTGCGTCGGGCTGTAGCTGCCAATCCCTTCTATGCTCTCCGAAACAAAGTTTGCCAACACCGATTTTCCAGACTGGCAGAAAGCAGGAGTGAAAGACACCCGCAGGAATTTAATGTGGCAAAGCCACAACGAAGAGAAGATCACGGTGTTTATCCAGGCACCCTGCTCTCCCTCCAGCTAAGGCCCCGGTGCATGCAGGCCTGCCCCCTCCTCCCTCCCGCCTCCAGGGACCCCCCAGCCTCCACAGCCGCATCCTCTGTATGGCGATGCCGCCAGCTCGCCACAGCGGGCCCCGCCTGAGGCAGGCCGCAGGGACCGCGGCCCTCGGGGGGCAGGCGCGGGCCTTGGGGAGGGCGGCCAAAGGGACGGGGCGGAGGTAAATACGGCCTCGGAGACAGGCGGCGGCGGGGAGAGACGGGCGGCGGGGGAGCCTCCCGCGGGCCCGGGGCGTGCTCACCTCGCGGGGCCCCACCAGCAGCAGCTTCGCCTTCAGCATGGCGGGAGGGGGCGGCTCCTCCCGCCCGCCCGTTGCCCAGCAACGCGGCCGCGCTGCCGGCGCGGGGAGGGCAGAACAGGGGAAGGCGCGCTGCGATTGGCCTTGCCACCGTCACGTGTCGGGGGGCGGTGCGCGCGCGAGTCTGGCCGCCGCCCGGCCGTCGTGAGGTGGCGTCCCGCCCGGGCGGCGGGGGCGGGCCGCTCCGTCCCCGCTTCGCTTGGCCGAGCCGCCCGTGGCAGCCGCTGTCCCTCTTCTCCTCACACACAGCAGGGCCCGTGGCGCGGGAGATGGACGCGGCCTCTCAGGTATCCTGGTGGTGGGTTTGCCCCGGGCCCCTCCTGATGGAGCTGGTGGTGTGGCAGCGGCGGGCTCGGGCCCTCTGCGCACCCAGGGCTCCCGCACGCTGCCCACAGTGGGGTTCGCAGCGCCTGTACGGCCTTAAACCCTAACCAGTGTGGCCTGAGGGGACCCCCAGCTTCTGTGTCCATCGGGCGGGACTGGCAGCGGATCCTCCTGCCCGCACTGTTCTGGGGAGAGGTGCCCCCTTGGCCTTTCTGTCCTCAGGCTAACAGGTACTAAACACAGGTAAAAATCACACAGCCCTCATGCATCGCTCTGGTCTCCCGCACTAGCTTGAGAAGTGCTGTCCTTGCCTGAAGTTTCATTGCAATTTTAACTGCAGATTCTCCTTGAATGGCTGATGAAGCAAGCTCTTGAAGTTTCGTATTAAGGCTTGTTAGGGGAAGCAAGAGGCTTTTTTAAATTGCAGCTTCTAAGAAAAAAACATCTGGCAGACAGATGTGCTGCTTCAGAGCTGTTTAGTGCCCAGGTACAATAGCAGTTTTAGACAAGCTTTCAAATAGGGCCTCTAGGCGCTACCATAATGTAAATGTTTATTACTAGTACTACTAATAAATGTGAACCAGAATTGCTCTGCTCTCACTGAGGCAGTAGAGTCTTTTCTATCACACTGTGGACTTATTTGCTGTTTCACTCCTTACATAGGGATAGTTTAGGATGGTTCAATGTGGCAGTGGCATCACACATTCACACTATTTTAAACTTCGGAAAACCCTTTGTTTTCAGGTTGATAGGACAAAGACAATGAAAAAACAGTAGTTGCACCTAGCACTGTATTTGATTCTGCTGTAGCAGACTGGATGTGTATTTTCTATTGTGAAGATCCACATGTGATTCAGGACCAAATTCACAATTAACTGGGACCACTCATAGTTAATCCTTTCTGCAGCTATATTGTTTTCCATGTTTCAGACCTACTAACTTCCAAAGAAAAGACAGAAAGGGTGACCCAGAGAGAAGAAATTAGGACAGCCTCTCTTATTAGCTGGCAGGTGTTATTAGCTGCCACTGGCACATGAAGAGAAATGTATTATAAAGGGTCCTATTGTGGACAGCAGCACAGAAGAGGGGGGGGGGGGAAAAGAGTACAAGGTAACTGAAACTGGGTAAAACTGGCTGTTTGTGCAGCTGCCCAGAAAGCAATTAGGATTAATTTTTAGATGAAGTGTCAGATAGGGTCTTTGTGTATTTATATTGCCCACTGAAGAGTAAGGAGAGCACAGCTGACTAAGGCTGCAATTTTTGGATTTATCCGTGTGATTTAGGGTTTGAAGTCACTTTAGAAAGTGGGAATTAAGCTTCCAAGCCACTTAGGGTGACATTTTTGAAGGCATCTAAGTCAAGTACATTTGATGTTATCAGCATCTGCCTTAGGCATATGGGTAAAGTTATGTTAGTTACTGATGTATTGTTTGCTGAGAGTACACGTGTACAAATCAGCCAGGCCATTTTGTTTCACTTATTTAAAACTCTCTGTTAGACTGCAGCAGAGAGAAAACTCCAGCAGGAAGTGAACTACTTCCAGACAGTACTAGTAATGGTCTATAAGTCCTGCATTTATTAGATGGCTGTTTTTCCACCATAATGTTTTGGTAGCAAGCAAAAATTATCATCTCCAGATGATTCTCCGTGAACAGATCCTCCTTCTTCCTTCAAAAGCCAAAAGCAATTGCAGGCTATCGATAATATTTCAATAAAACTGTTCTTCACTCTAGAAATGTCTATAAGAACTCAAACTACAAGACACATTGATTGCTGTATCAAGGCATGTGATGCTTGCTGCCTGAATTGCAGCTAAGAGGATTTTGCCTCCAAGTTAGAGGCTCACAGGTTTTACTGGAAGCAGCAGTAAAACGTAGTGCCAGTCACCTTTCGGATAATACTTTAGCACTTGCAAATCATTCAGTCTTTTGGAGAACAGTATTTTAAGTTTGCATTATATTTCATTTAATGTGGCATATAAAAATTTTCCTATGAAAACAACTCAAAAAATCTTTCATGAGATTTTGTGGCTCAGTACTAGTACTTTGTTTAATGTACTGTAACAATGTTTCCAAACTTTGGAAAACATACCCTAGAGCACTCAAATCAAGTTGTGTGTGAAAATAATGCCTTGGTCAGAAGTACAACCACATGGCAAGACTTACCATGAGAATGAATGCTCTGCCTGTTTGTTGTGCATTGCATGACATTTATTGTGTGTGTGCAGAAACAGCTTTCTAGTGGGTGCAGGCAGAGACCTGCATTACATCCTCTGTTTATTTATACTGGTTCATTTGGGGGCAAGGCACAGAATATAAGAATTGAAAGGAAGAAACACCTATTTTTGTGCACTGGAGCCTGTTATTAAAAATTAAGAAAATGAATATTGTTGTAAACTCGAAGCTTGTTGCTTAAGAAGCTTAGGGAAGGGATATGTCTCTGAGGTACAGAGCCTAGTTGATTAAGTAAATGGTGAAGGTTTAGATGAAGCGTGTCTGTCCTCTACATAAAGTTTTGGTAGAGCTATGAAAAAGGACCAAACAAAACCAGGACATTAAGGTCCATTGACAGGAGTGCAGTGGAGCGCTGCTCTTTATCATGAGTCTGTTTCACTTAAAAGTGGCCACTAAGGAGGGGTAAGCACTCAGTTCAGTCTTTCTCTGTCTCAGAAAACCTATTCTGGAATCAATAGGAAAAGCTCATGCAAAACCTGTTGCTTGGTTCATGCCAACATGATTGTCAAGGACTACAGCTCTGATTTATCTGTGGTCTCAAAGTCCTTCCCAGATGAGATAAGGATCTTTATTTCCATTTTATAGATGGAGAAACAAAAGCAGAGAAAGGTTAAATGACTTGCCTGAGGAACCCACCTGGCTGACAGCAGATCTAGAATTATTTAAAATGCCTCTAAGTGTCAGTGCAGGCTGTGGCCAGTCACAGAGGGGGCAGGGAGGCAGACAACTCAGCGGCCAATGTATTTTCCTGAGCAGTGGACATGAACTCAGTGACACCTTAAGCGGCCCAATTCTCCCTATGTAGCTTCATCAAAGTCAATGGAAGTTCCCAAGGGATGAATTTGACTTGCTCCATTTATGCAGTGATGTATAAACAAAACAGAAGGAGCAGCAGGCTACCTCCATGCTCCCCCCAAGAAAACACACCAAAGTGCTCTGATTTTTGAGTCACAATACGTGAATCCAGAAGTAGGATTTAGTTTCTACTGTTTAAATCTTAAGGTACAGCTGCAGATGATGTCTCTGATAGATGTAGTTTTGCTTTTTCTAAAGTGGTTGCTCTGATCACATTCTGTGGAGCAACAGTAACACCTAGTGGCTAAATGTGCCAGTCCATTGCCTCCTTTCTTTCCTTCCCTTCAAGAAGTTGGAGGAGACTTGGTGTGATTGACAGTTTTGACTTGCAAGGCCAACACTTAGGATCTCCAGGGATTTGCCGTTTTCCTTTCAACCCCCACCATGTTCTGTTTTCTATTAAAAGTGGTAGATGAAATATGAAACTCTTCCTCCCACCTCCCAACCCCCTTCACTTTTCTGGCTCATGGAGGAGGTTGTTCCAGTCCATCTTGATCTGTAGGTGGGTGGGCTGTGAGTGGCCGAGCCTACTGCTTCCAGCTTGGAGCACTCAGGTTTCTGTAAGGAATCCAAGCTTTTTTCTTTTTCTTTTTTTGTCTGAAAAGGATCAAGCAGATCATCTGATGGAGGTTGGTGACCTCAGTGCATTTGATAATGTGGTGTTAACTTGCCTGCGTTAAGGCAGACCAAACTAATCTGTTCCAAGAAGTACCATTTCTTAAGATGTGGTATGCAGGATTGTTTGCCATGACCTACTGGGACTGCTAATTCATCAGAGGGGGACCCCCTAGAAAAATAGCATTTGAGAGGAAAGAACCCACAGATGTTTATTGTGTTAGCAGGAGAGCCCTTCAGAGGGTCTTCTTTCCCCCTCACAGGGGAAAGTTTCAATTTTTCCATGGAAAAAAACATTAAGCAAAAGTATTTCTGCTAAAGCCCAGATCATTTGCATTTGTAAATAAAGCCTCAGCTCTTTGTGGGAATTACAGTACTGAGACATTATGGTCTCATCATCTTCATGCTGTCTAATTTCAGGCTTCTGGTTTAGGTATTCTGAATTACCCTTTGGAAGCATCTATTTAGGAGAGCCTTCACTGCCTGTTGACAGAGCCTGAACTCTTAATTTATGCTGTGGATGCATGCTCTTTTACATATGACATAAACTTGTATTGCCCCCTACTCAAAGAAGTAGTATTGCCTCCATTCACATCCCGAGCTCTCCGTCTAGCTTCCTTCTAATTGCCTGTTTAGATGGAACTGATTCAGTTGAAAACTAGTTTGTTGCCTCTGGGGAAAAAAAAAAAATCTGTTCCCTGAACCTGTTCACTGCATAACTGCACAAAAACCTAGTGCTAACAGAAAAAAGGTAATGAGGACCAGTGGGGACATGGCCAAGTGGGACAAGTTTCTTTCGGCTACTGTGCAAATGTATACTGAATTAAAGTGTGCATATAGTCATACTATTAGTCAAACCTCTTAAATTTGATGTTCTCAATACCTGTTTGTGAGAGCAGCCAAAGAGAAATACAGCCTGATGATGAGAAATGAGAAATATTGTGCTGGCATGTGTTGGGCACCCTTTACTTTTAGAAAAGAGCATGGCAGCCTTGTTGGGCTGGGTGAAAAACCTTTCTTTATGTTTGGTAAAAACGCTTTCATAGGTGGTAGATGAGAAGGTACTGAAACAAGACAATCAAAGGACAATTGTTATTTGTGATTCACAAGGGCTTATGGAACCTTTTCTATAAGACCCGTATGCTTTTTGTTTTGAATATAAAATTTCAAAGTAAGTTTTGTTTCTTACTGACAGCTGTGGTGTCTGCCGCCCCCATTGGTCTGGAAAGAGCCTGCATTTATTAACATCGTCTGATCTACTTATTCACTCAAGGCCAGACCCTCAATGACTTCGTAGAAAACAAGCAAAAAAGTGTGTACTGTCTTTAGAGGGACTGCCATGTGGTCTTATAGGAGAGGAGATCCTACTGACAGGAAGATTTTGTTTTCTGTCATTTTCATCCTATGGTTTGACTTATGTGTTACTTTGGAGTTTATGGCCAAACACGGGAGTTCCTTGACCCTGCAGTCCTTCCAGGCATTATGTTTCTGCTAACATCCTGGGCCAAATCGGCTGTCTTTTCAGATGTCCCACATTCATTTTCATTTAAGGCTCAATTACCTCTTGGCAGTATGCCATTAGAGACAACAGATTTATACCAGTAATTAGTATGTTTTGAGGAGTCTGGAACAAGATCTCAAATCCTTGCTCCTTTGCTTAGGTACCTGGATACAGTGATGAATGCTTAACTTTATGCCCTCAACTTAAAATTCTGTAGCCTTGATAATTTTGCCTCAATTCCCTTTGAAACCTGGGAAAGTAGTACATTAGTTTCCAGCACTTGACTCACTTGCAAACTCCTCATCTGAAAGGTCCTCCTTAATATCTCATGGCTACAAATACACGTATGTGTGAGGCTGGCACTTTGATTGAATGCGGCCTGCCACTGCAGACTTGCTGCGATTGAAGATCCTTGCATTTCTGCAGGTAGGGGGTAGAGTTAGAAGCAGCGTATTGTACTATGTATTTTAAACACCATGAGGAATGTCTTGGATATATAAAAAGCGAAGTAGACTGAGTACTATAAAAGAGTTCATATTTAGTACAGATTGTTGATCATGTAGTATTAAGTGGTTTGTTATTTTATTGTTCTTCAATAATTTGAAAACTTAAATCTTCTACTTTTGGCTTGGCTAGTGATGTTGTCTTGAGCTGGGTTATAAAAATACTATGCTTCACCTAAGCACAGATTGTTATAGTTTTCATCTTAATTAGCAAGCTCCAGATTTAGATGGATTAATACAATCACTCTTTCTTTCTTTTGCCATAGAAGTTCAGGAGTATAATCTGTCACTTGTGAGAACATAAAGAATTGGACTGGAAGCATTCCAAACTCTTTACTGTAAGTGTTCAAAGATTTAATGGAGTCCTCAGTCATAAAATCTTTAATTTGAACTAGACCTTTATATTCTCCATTCTTAAATTCACTATTTTTACATCCAGGGGATTTCCTGTTATCCAAGTATGTACGGAGGCCCTTTATTTCCCTCTGTGTGTGTTTTTTAATTCAAATCAAATGTAAATGTCAGTGGTTGATTGCACTTAACCTCCTTAGGTTCATATTTCTTATTTAATTGCATTACATTTTAAGGTTTAAGGCCATATATTTACTGCTGTTAATAGCACACCATATTTTAATGAAGCTGTTATCTTCTGCAAATATATACAGAACAATGGAGATTGATTATACAGGATCTTTCGAAGAAACTGTATCTTAGAGCCATTTAAAATGAATAAACACAGTGGAGAGCTTCAGTTAATGTAGTTCTTTACCGAACACAGCTTCAAAACTAAGGAAATGAATGGTTGGGTTATCAAGACTGTTTGCCCTCCTTTTCCCCAGCCAGAGACTGCACCTCAGTAGGTCGCTAGCCATAACTGCACTGTGCCAGGGCATGCGTTACAAGCTGTGGTTGTTCTCAGAGATGCTCCAGAATTGCAGCATTGCTTTTTCCAAAGTCCACTCACCTCTTCTGTAAGCTGGCCAGGCTCCCTTTCTGCCCGACCTACAGCTCAGCTCTGTAAATCTATTGTCAGTCAGTTCAAGGAAGGCTCAGAACATGGAAAATAATTATCTAATTTTCTTGAAACATCTAAAAAAAAGGCAAGTATTACCTAGAGATCATGTACAGAAAATCTGGGACAAATCTACTGTGCTCTGCTAGAAAGCCAGCCAGCTGAACACCTGTTTTCAATGCAAAATAGTGCATCACCCTACAGCTGGGGCACTGCACTGGGTTTTTCACAACAATCTTAGAGTTAAATACTCAAGATGTGAATTGAGCCAAAAAATGTTTTGCTGTGAGCCACTTCTTTCCAGGCACACAGCGAGGCTGATAGTCTTGTCCTACCATTCCATCACATACCAAAAATCTCCTTAGTCTGGTCAAAAGCTTTTATTTCTTTTTTTGGGCAACAATCAGTTTAAGCATTTCATAGTATCTTGCAGACTTTATCATTTCCTTTCTGCCAAAAAAAGAACACTTTATCTCTCTCTTTAGATTACATCTCATCTTGCTTCTTTTTTCTTCTCTTATTTCATTATTTTTACTATTTATACCATATCATTTTTATTCCATTTCTGTTATCCTTACAACAGCCATGCTATATAACAATGCACTAAACCCTGTGTTATAAAGGGAGGCAGTGAGAGATTGCCCAATGGCTCTGGTAGGGCAGGGAGTTCAATCTCAGATTCTTTCTGGGTGTAGACTGACAGCCCATGTCATGTATCCTTCCTGCCTGAGACCCAGTGGTGTGAGGGGTTGTGAGCCAGCGTAATCCCAGAGGTTTTGGGGATTAGTTTTGCATCTGTATGGAGATTGATCTCCCTTAGGCAGAACAGAAAACAGAGAGAGATGAAGAGCATTTCTTGTGGTGAAAGAGAGATCTGTGTTCTATGCGAGGAGCTGGATATTTGCAAAGTACAATTTAGTAGTTCCAGTTTGGGTCATTTAGAAATGGAAGCGAGGAGGGGAGGGAAATCTGCATGCAACCAGTTCCAGAAGGTGCTCAGACTAAGCTTGTTTGACAAAACCACTCAGAGGCCCTGGAAGAGGGGTGGATTTTGGATACCAAGCCTATTAGGTGTGGTATCCATTGGTGACAATAGAGTATACTGTGAACACCTAAGCTCGCATTAGTGTACACGTGCATGGCCAAGAAACACTTGGATCCAATTGCCTTGCAGTGACTTTAGCCTTTAATGCCTACAATGATTCTTTCGTATTTAGCACCTTAGCTGCCTTTTTATTGCTTCCATGGAGGAATCTGTAAGATTCAAGAGAGGAGATTAGGTAGAGAGCCAGCTAAAGAGCAAGAACAGTGCCACTGAACAGTTGGGTTTACTTACATGATTGCTCCCCTTAGAATGAATAAAGCAAAATGTTCATAAAGGTAAATGGATAAATCTGGAGAATACTCTTTCTAAATAATCCCCAGAGCTCTCAGCCTAACACACAGCTGTAGAAAAAAGACCCCAACAACTGAACAGGATGTTGGGTTGCATTACGGGAAGAACAGAGTATATATCAAAAAGGTGTTATTGTTATTACATAAAACACTGGTGAGTTCTTGTTCAGAGTGCTCTTTTCAATACTGCTCACTCTACCTAAGAAGGATATGATTAAGGGGATAAAGCAGAGAAAATGAGAATAATACTGTGCCTTTCAGCTCTGAGTTATAAAGCAAGACTGAAGAGCTTTGGTATTATCTTGTTTAAAAAGAGATCTTGCTGTGATTCAGTCAATGATTTTAAAATAATGAAGGGGATTAATCACACTGAAACAGACAAAGTCTATGAAAACAAGGAGACTTAATTTGAAAAATAGGATCTTGGGAAAAGAATGAAGACAGAAGGGAGAGGCTCATGTGAATGCTTCAAGAAATATGTAATGTCAGTTATCAGTGGGATCCTGTGAATCTAGATGCACAGTGCTTTATAAGGTGAAGATAGAAGTGTAAGGAAAATACAGGTATCACAGTTGGATTGTGGCTGACTGTTTACCGGTAACACACAGAGATAGTGAAAGCCATGCTGGAGCAGGCTCTGGGAAACACCTGCAGCAAGGAGGAAACAGAAGGTCCTGCAGCCTGTGTGGTAAGGACCAATACAGGCAAAGATGGTGCAGGAAGGCACTGACTGGCAAGAAGTTTGCAGTGTGAAGATAGATGGCTGGCAGGTAAGGAGTTTGTGAAATAAGGTAAAGGAGAGAAGAAGGAGAAAGCATATGGCTGCTATTTATCCACCTTAACTGCAGACACCTAAGGTGAAAATACTGGAGGCAATTTCAGACCTTAGCTGGGCAGAATCGTGCTGTGGAGGTGGTGGTCCCTGTATAATGGCTACAGTGCAGCGATTTGCAGCTTGCAGCCCACAAACTTTTGAAGGACCATAGCCAACTTCTAGGGGGCCTGTGAAAGCCAGCTGAGAAAAGCAGACTATTGTGGTTAGGCCTCATTGTCATGGCCCACAGGGAAAGTTGCTAAGAGATCTGAAAAAAATCAATAAAAGCTGAAAAAATATGGATGGAACATACGGATTTGTTGTGTGGAGGAAAGGGGACTCCAGTTTCCCTGCTTGCATCCCCGCCAGTTCTTCTGTTCCTTGGCTCCACAGGGCGGGTGGCACAACCTCTGGGGTGTGCAGGAGCTGGGAAGAGGGTGCTTATTTCCATAAATCCTTTCTTATCTGTTTTGTGGGCCTTTTCTTGTGTATTTTGTCAGGAAGGGGGTGAGCCCGCTTTTATGTGACTTGCACAATACAGAAAGGGAACTCAGACTCCCATTAATGTTGGGTTGCTCAAGTCAGGCAACCTGGGTCTGTGAGGAAATTGAGAGAAATAGGAGGATTTCAGGGCCAGAGTCCAAAACTGAGACATTTTTTGGTCATGAAAGTCCTTGCTTCTCTGAGATTCAGAGAGAGTCCGTGACTTGGGACGGATTTTCAAATCAGCTAAGCATTCGGATACCACTGAATCTGCATATCCTATAGTCAGTGACTCCACTGAAAATTGCAGCCTGATGTCTGGTAGCTCCTTCCACTGCATGTTATAAAATACTTTGTTTTGTTGTAGAAGTTCAAGACCGTCTGTGGTCTGGAGAGTTTATATGTTCAGTGTTTATGTCCTGTACAGCATCAAGCAAGCAGGCAGCCCTCAGTGACTGAATAATGTTTAATGAACAGTTAATGAACAGGAACATAGTTTGAGGATACAGACATGGAGACAGACGTCCCAATGTTTTCTTCAGTGACCTCAGTGATGGAAGAGGGAGCATGCTTATTAAATCTGTAGATGAGGCAAAGCTGGAACTGAATGCAAGAACACTGGAAGGCAGGATTAAAATTTCAAGTGATCTTGACAAATTGGTGATATGATCTGAATAAAACAAGATGAAACTCATTAAGGACAACTGCAGGGCACTATGCTTTGGCAGGAATAATTTTAACTAGCAAATACAGGAAGGGGGAAAGTCAGACTAGCAGTTCTGCAGAAAAGGTAGAGAATCCCAAACTAAACATGGATTAACAATGATGTACAGATGTCAAAAAGGCAAATCCTCCCTCTCTGCAATATGGGCAGAGATATTGCACAGAACTATAGGTTATGGGTATCATAACATGAGATAGATGTAGACCAGCTGGAAAGTCCAGAGGAGAATACCAAAAAGGATCAGAACTATGTAACATATGACCTACAGGGAAAGTCTGAAGAAGTTGGCATTGTTTTACTTCTAGAGGCAGGGAGAAGTGTTAAAACATTTTTTAAAGTATTTTGAGGAATTAAAAGTCTGTTCAAAGCGAGGAGGAAAAGCTTTCTAGATCCGTAATGGAGAAAGTAAGACATTAAGAGCTTAAATTGCAACATAATAGACTGAGAATGGATGTTATGAAAAACTACCGGTACAGAGCGCAAAGCATTGGAATATATTTTCAGATGAGCAGGGGGAGTTTCTGTCTTGACGTCTTTCAGAACAAGGCAGAAAAATTTGTGCCAACAATAATCTATGTATAATAGATCCTACCTTCTAGCAGGGAGAAGGAAGAGGGGTTAGATAACTCTTGCAGTCCTTCCTGACTACTTCTCCATGTGTTTCTACTCTGGCAGGTTTGAGTGCAATAGACCTGGTACTATTTGTGCCTTGGCTTTATCACACCTGTGTGAATCCCTGCTTTATTGCATTCTTGGTGAGTCTGATGGATCAAAGGTGTCCACAAATTCCCTGTGCTTGTGCAGATCAGTGCTTCAGTGCACGTCGAGTTGGGAAAATTTTTGCCTGACATCAAAGGTGACATAAGTTATTTTTCCCAGGACACAATAATGCTCAGGGTATGTGTAATTCCACCGGATGTAGTCATTGTCTCGCTGATCTCTTGAGTCATCACATTTTCCATCTGCTGAATTATGTTTCAATCTGCGTTATTTTATCCAGTATATTACTTTATAATACCCACACAATTGCTTCCACTCAGGCAAAGTTCTCATCTAAGGTAAATGAATTTTGCCAAAGTCATGACTTCTTGATCATTTCTTGTGCTTCATACAATATCACTGTCTATCACATTTACTGTATTTACATGCTAAACTGCTTGTTTAAGTGTGATGTTTTTTCAGTTCTATTCCATTTTGAGTTCAGCTGTGATTGATTTATTCCAGGTCAAATTCAAGAAATTTTCACACACTAGCTACCTCCTAGCTTAAAAGAAAAAACACCACAGTCCCCTAAAATTTTCAGTTTGGCTCAGGTTTGGTTTGACTCCCCAGTAATAGACGTGTTACAATAACATTAGTAATCTCACAATTTAATTTATAATAGAGGTCTTGAACTCTTACTGTTGCTAACTTCTTAGCCATCTCTTCTAATTTTCCAAGGTTCCTTGACTGCTTTGTTATATCGCAATGAAATAATCTAGGCGTTTTAGGAAGCTAAAAGGCGTTTATCCCAATTATTTTTGGTTTTAGATGGCCTTATCAATGAGTTCATTCTAACTTCAAAAGGACACTTCATAATTCTAAAGCTCCACAAGGTTTTATCAGCTAGAACAAAGCTGCTTTTCCTTTGGTCTCTTAGTATCCACATGAAAAGTGCACTCTCAAAATGCAAGGGACGGGCCTTTCAAAATTTGGTTGCCATGATTCTAACAATATTGTGACTCTATTTTTCAGCTAACTTCTTACTTTTGTAATACTGTAAGTGGTGCTGAACAGTTGAGATGGCATTGCAGTTCCGGAGCTGGACTCTGCTTACAGGTACGACAGTGCTTTTCTACCTTTTTGAGCCGCCTTTCAAACTGAAAACATTGTAGAAAACAAATCCCTCTTTTGCTGTATCATTCCAGTTTTTTCCTTTGCAACGGAACAAAAATCAGACAAAACTTTGAATGGTCCTTTTATTGTCTGTATTTCCCCATTGGCTGGCTTGCAAGTGGTGTATATGCTTAAAGAAATTATATATGTTTTTACAGAACAGTTTCTGATGTCTTATGTCTCAGGTATGCCCAATGGACTAAGAAGCTGAAAAACACTCCAGACCATGTGAAACCCCATGTGCCCACACATATCCAATGGATTAGTTTTCTGACATGACAGTGTAAGGCTGTCATTTGCAAGGAAGGTGAGCGGAGTGTTTGAGGAAGGCCCTCCAGGGACTGCTTTTTCATGATAGCAAAGTCAGTAGGGTTGGTAAATTGAAAACCTGGCCCTTGCCGCTTTACTATTTCCCTCTGTGTTTCCAGGCATTGTGGCTTTCCAGCATGCACCCTGCCTCTTCCATCTTGAACTGAATTGGTGAAATACATCCAAATAACTTATTTAGCCCTGATTGCCTGGGCAAATCTTTAATTAACATGCTTAAGCATAGGCATAAAGAGTGTAGCTTTATATTTTGAAATATAACATATCTGGTTTATAAGAATAGGACTGTTCGGATTTCAAGGGTTCTCTTCTCAAAGCTAGTCCCTCTGATAAATTGAATGGATTATGTTTTTGTTGGCTGTCTTTGTTACCTCCATCACTGTGTTTCCAATTTATCAACATAGTTTTGAGAAATTGTTAGAATATGTTGCACTTGTAAGCACCGTGGGGAGAAAAAATATTCATTTATTACTGCTATTGTGTTTGATTATATTATGCATATCCAAAGGACTAAAATGAAATGTCATCTTTAATTCTCCCCTTACAGTAGACAATATCACCCTTTCTTCTCTCTTTCCAAAAACAGCTTGGAAGTTAATTCTTCATTTTCATTTTAAATCAGCCATAGAGAGTAGAAGCAAGTGTGCATTAGGGACAGGGCAGAAGTAATGGAAGCCTGGAGATCAGAGCTCTATTTCTGACTCTGCTTTTAGCTCTTTGCAGTCTTGAGCAAAGTCATTTGACCTCTGGTCTCCAGTCTCTCAGTTCATGAAATAGGAAGAACATTAGCTTCCTACAGATGTCTCTAATAATTTGCCAGAATCATGTCTTGTCTAATCACCTGTGTTTAATATCTCCTAGGGTCTTGCAAAGTCAATGAAGGCTGAAGCAGCAAATTTTGCATGCAACCGAAAATAAAATGCTCTTGGACAGTTAAGACTTGAAGACTGCGAAGAGCTTCCGAAGGGGCTAACCCGAGCCAGGAGAATGGGTCAGAAAGATATTGGTGCCATTTAGTGCTGTTAAATACTGATAAATGCTCTATCCCAGCTTGTCAGGAGAGAGAACTTAGTGTGTTTGGGACAAGAGGCTGAATCAGGCCCTCAGCCCACAGCCTAGAGCTGCAATAAACTGCCAGGGATGGGGGTCCAGCTGCACCCAGTTTGGCTGTGCACACACAGCTGAGGATGATCACTCAGATTAAAGGGCAGGGGAGCTTCAGAGAACTGCCCAGTGTTTTGGGAGTGCTGCAGCTCCTGACTGCTTTCTCAGCAGAAGGGTGAATTTGAGGCAGTTTGTAGCCCTACCAGAAGGGAGACCAGAGAGTAAACCTCTTTTTTTGTTACCCTGTCAGGCTGAGCAGAGATTTCCTGAGAACTGACTCTGAGCAAATGACTGAGTGGCTGAACATCCTAGGGTGAGTTGCTGGGAGCTGTGTGTTTCTTGGGGGTGGGAGGTGGGAAGGGAAGAAATTCCCCCTGCTGAGGGGACACTGAAGGGAAGGGTGCTCAGGCTGACCTGAGCCAGGGCTGCGGGCAGAGGGCCCTGCTACGTCCCAGCTCCAGGCGCTGAGGGCTTTTTGTAAATACATAGTAGCTGTTTCTGAGTGGGCTTGGCAATTCAATGCTGCTGGACCAGACCTTTTGAGCTCCCCTTGAGTCCACAGAGTGCTGATCCATTGCCTGGTCCAGACACGGGTCTGGGACACCCCAAGGGCAGCTGTGGGGCAACCCCAGAGAGGCCGTGCTGAGCAGACTGCACCCCTGCCTCCTTGTGTGATTTGCTCCAGTGATTAATGACAGCGGCTGTTTAAAAACCTGGTGCCTCATTTGCAGTCTAAACTTGTCTGGTTACAGGCTCCAGCCAGGGGCTATTTATCTCTGTGTGCAGGCTCTGGAGGTGGGCACCGTGGGGGAAGGGGTAGGTGCTCACCCGCGGGTGAGGGATGAACTTAGCCATTTTCCCAGTATCTTGTAGGAATCATTTTCTAGCTGCAGAATCTCGCAGGGATCGTGTTGCCTCTGAGGGGAAAAGGTCTGTGCCTTTGCAGAGTCCCACAGGGAAGCCCAAGGCTCCAAGGATACCCTAGCAAGACTTGCTTTTGGTGGTAAATTAGGGCTGTCTTTGGATGGCCGCACAAAAAGCGAAGGTGCAGAGTGGGGGTACTGTGAGCTTGCAGGATCTAAAGGTAAAAACTTAGAAACACAATTGTGTCATCTTAAAAATTAAATCACTCCTTGTGGTGTTTGGTTCAGTTGCTTGCCCAGTGAGTGAGCTGCAACAGCCCAGGTTCCTCCGGAGCTGGGAAGGGGACACTGAAAGGCCAGCAAATGGGGTCTGTGACACTGTCACCAAATGGGGGATGTACAACGGCTTTCAACTCAAATTCAGCTGCTGTAGAGAGAGGGAGCCTTGCTGCCGGCTTCCTTCTCGGGGTACTGCCTTTGCAAAACACCCACATCCTTCCATGACTGCAAAAACATTCCTCCTGTCTGTGGCTGGGGTTGACTGTGCAATTCTCCAAGCTCAGGGCCATCCTGGGTGCTTATGTGTGATGCCAAAATGAGCGGGATACACATACTGAAGCAGAGATTACTTTTTCACTGGTTACCTTGTGAACGAAGCATCATAAAAATTATTTATTTCCCACTTTATCTGTGTAACTTCTGCAGTGCAAACATAGCAGCAGGCATCAGCTTTTGGGTGTTTGAGGTGCACTGCTGAAGTGTAGCGGGTTCCCCTCAAACTGGCTGTCAGTTAATCAGGCAGATGCAGGGCCTGGTGATCTGTGTCAGCGATGTTTCGGGTTTGGGATCGGGGCTCCCCGGGTGTGTTCCGTGCCTGTGCCCAGAACTGCCTGCTGACAGGGCAGCTGGAGCCCAAGCTGCTGCTGAGCCAGGGCTTCCCGTGGTGATGCTGCCAGCGCTGCCCGGGTGTGAGCGTGCTGCCCCGGTGGGTTTTGTGCCCATGCGGGGCCGCGGCTCGCCTCCCTCGGCTCGGCCCAGGGCCCCGGGGTGTCCGGCCGCCTTCACCGACGGGGAGCCCCTTCGCGGCGGGGTCTGCTGCGAGGCCTGGCAAGGGTTAACGCCGAAACCCCACGCCCCCTTTGACGGAGTCGGACCAACCTCGCCAAATTTGAAAAGGCATCCGGGGCTGAGTGTGCGCCCTGGGCGCAAAGAGCCGCGCTGGCCCCGGACCCCCTGCGCGGGCAGCAGTCGCCGCCGCCGGGGCTCGGCTTGCCGAGGGACGGGGCTTCCCTTTGGGAGCCGGAGCAGCGGTCCCTGTGTCCCGGGCACCCCTGCCCGCGGTCCCCGGTCACGGGGGCACCTCTGCGCCGTGGGATCCCGCCGTGACCTCGGCCGGGGGAGGCACGGTGGGGCCCCGCGCCTGCCGTGCCGTGTAAGAGGAAAAGGGGGGGCGGGAGGAAAACCTTGTTCTTGCAAAAATGCAGTTCGCTCTTTTCTTGTCCTGGTGCTGCTGCCTGCATGGATGTGCGCTAGGGACTGGCTTCCTCTATCAATTCCCAGCATCAACCCTGCAGCACAACTACCCAGAGCAGAGCTCGGGCTCGCCGGGCAGCGGCTTCGCCAGTCGCCGGTGAGTAAGACCGGGTCCGCCTCCCCGGCGGCTCCCGGGGGGAGCAACGGGCACGGCAAAACCGCGGGCAGCGATCCCCGCGGAGGGTGTGAGGGGCTTGCCGCGCTGCTGCCACTCGGGGAGCCGGGCTGGGCTGCCCTCATCCTAAATGGGGTGGGGGAGGCTCCCTACCTGCCTGCAGCAGTGTCCCTCTCAGGGGCAGGGAGCGATGAAGCAATCGAGGAGCTGGGCTTTGGCAAATGAAACCCGCAAACTCTCCCCTTCTTGCCTCCCCCAACCCGTCGGGGAGGGGAAGGCGGCTTTGCCGGGTCCGCGGGCAAGCGTGTCCCCGCACAGCCGGAGCCGTAAAACCTCCTGAACCGGGACACTGGTGATGCCGGCAGAGGGAACTGTTATAGCCCTCGGCTGCGAGGAAAATCTTGTTCAGCTCAACAAAGGAAAGACCTTAATTACAGATCTCTATTCAAGAGCTGCAGCTTTCAAATAGCTGTTTAAAACCAAACCTCCCACTCTTCTCCTCCCCCTCACCCAAACCAATTTCTTATAAACTTACAGTAAATCAAAACTGATTTACATTATCTTGCTTCTTCAGTCGAGCAAACAATTTAGGCTTTTCCCCCTCCCCTCTGTTTTCTCTGGGTATTTCTCTAGAGGTGAAACAGCTGTTCAGATGAATGAGCCGCACTGTATAAAGCGAGAGAGTGGCTTAACCTGATTCCAGTTGTTCTTGAATTTCACTTTTTTTTTCCGTGCGATTCCCTTAAATGGGGACTTGGGAATTTAATATTCAGGGCTCGTCCATCCTGTCTCTACCTCTTTTCCTCTACCCCTTGCTAATACCTAGTATGCATGAGTTACGCTGCTGTGGAGGAGGGCTTATGTTAGCCCCGCTTATTTGGGCTGGGAATTAGGATAAGGCATCTACACAGCAGATTTACATCGGCGTGTCACAGAAGTACAAGAGTGGGTGCTAGCCTTGTGCCTTGCACGGTACTCACATATGGTGCATATTTCATCTCCAAGTGGGGGTGGTTTTGTTTGCTGGCCTGTCAAACAGGCCTCAGTCTGTAGGGGGTGTGATGTTAAACTACAGTAACTGTCAAAGGGTTTGAAATGGCAGAAAATTATAGGAGAGTAATGGGATAAACCTATCCCAGCTGGATCTGTTCCAAGGTACCCCCTTCCCAAAGCATGAGCTGCAATGAGAACCACATGTCATTTGTCTTACATATCTATTAGCCTGCAGATCTTTGTTCAGAGCTACCACACTTACATGAATGCAGACTGTATCTCTGCTCACCAAAGACCTTCCCCAATTCACACTCTTGCATGATTTTCCCATGCCTCAGTTGTTTGGATAGCTGATGCTTTGTAAGGGGAACACGTCCCTCTCCAAGTCTATAAAGTGTTGTATAAAACCATCTAAAGCTGATTTAAACAATGATGTTGGGAAAGCTGGTAGATTTTTTTTTTTTTTTTTTTTTTGTCCAGTGGAACTTTGCCATGTGAGAATCTCCCATTCTAGTTTAAAGCAGAGGGGGAAATAAAAAATTGAAGGAAGGGGAAAATCACTGGTGAATGTTTTGAAGTAAAAATTCAACTGCTTAGTCAAATATCACACGTTGAAGCAATCTTTGTATGTTTTAATTTCCCTTTGAGTGGTGGAGTTTTGTTGTTGGCAAATGTCTAACAGCTTCACTTTCTGATGGGAAAATCTGTGTGGGAAAACTTTACCCAGCCACAATGTTGGACCTTTGGGGGGAGCCTCCTGCAGGGTGCAGCTTCAGGTTGGGATAGCTGTGCTTCTCTGCATTTAATATGGTGCTGGATAAGAATGAGGCTTTTTGCTCTAAAATCTGACATTGATCTATGTGGGTGTGAAGCCTTTTTTCAGGGGACTGAATCAGACTGGTATAAACTGTTGTTTATGTTGTTCAGTGTCCCTTTTGCCATCTAAACAGGGGATCTTAGTAGCACCTGAATTATGTGAAACAATAGCAGCTCCGTCACAGCAGAGCTTGCTGGCCTCTGCCCTGAAGAGGCTGCGGAGGACACAAGATGGTGGGTAGGTGATTACTATTAATGATACTACATGGCCATTCTCACTTTCTCTTCTGCAACTTTCCCATTGCGTGCTTTGCCCAGTGCCTTCTGGCACTTTTCCTGGGTACCATCAGCCAAGTATAAGCAGGCCAGAGCCTTGACAGTTACTGCTGCAGCTCCAGGTTTTGGTATGTTGGAGCACAAACTGATGCGATGCTCTACAGCTGACGTGTTTCCTTGATGCAAGATACACCATGTTCCTTTCAGTTGTCCTTGATCAGCAAGTGAAGACACGAATCTGCTATCACTTTTTTTTAAATTAGCTTGTCATAAAAGTTGTATTTCTCTAAGGGGGGAAAAAAAAAAAAAGTTGCTGGAATCTTTTGTCTTCCACCTAGAAATCCATTCAAAACTCAATAGCTGATATAATGGTATAGCTTGGTATCTAGGTTGCAGGCTGTTTCGGAGATGGGCTTCTGAGTCTCTGAGAACTGCTGAACACTTTTTCTGCCAGAAAATGAAGACCCTGGGCAGGGGGTGGTGGTGGAGGGAAATTTGGAGGAAAAAAAATTATTCACATCCTTCAAAATGAAATTGTGGAATATTTGTTCTGGTGGAATGTTGCTTGCTTTGTTTCCTTTTTTTAAAATGAAAATTCTAGCTTCTGGTTGGCTTCAGTTGACAGATCTTGGTTATTAGACTAAAGACACTTGCAGTCTATCTTTGCATGTGCTTGAATTGCTTTGAACTTCTGTAATAATGCAAGTAATAATGACTGAAATCCAAGCAGCAGCATTTGTTGGCATTGTATAAATTGTAGCAGCCTCACTATTTTGTTTGAAATTCACATTTAGCACGTGCATTTCTAACTTGCTACTGTGTTAAGGCAATGAGAATGGGAAGTGGGTCTTACCCAAAGCATAAGAATGGAGGGGCTGTCTGCCAAACAGAAACCGTTGTCCTCCACACTTGGACATGAGAAGCTTTGCTAACTGAATTAAGGGAAGCTTATTTTCATGCTGGAAGTAGCTTGGTTCTCAAAGAACGCCTGCATCTGTGTTAGTTGTCTTTGGAATTGGTGTTCTCCCAGCTTAACTTCTCATCCTATTTTCCTGTAGTTTCAAATGAGTCATGCATCAAGTCCTTGTGAACTCAAATGTCGGAGTTAGAAACTTCTGAGACTAGATGCAGTGCTTAGACTGGAAACCTCTTTGGATGTGAGGTGGAGGTAGCTGAAAGAAAACCCCCAAACACGAACCAGAAAGCAACGTAGGATGATCTTTCTTACTCCTAGCTTTACAGTAGCATCACAAAAGTCAGCTGGGGTGGATGCAAAGTCCAACTGTGATAGATAGACTTTCAAAACACTTACACCTCAGCCTAAAAATTTCTTCCTATGAATGAACGTTAGAACCACAATATTACAAATAACAGGACTGTCCAAGTAGGCGTTCTGGTAATTACAAATCAGTATATATTTTTGTCACACAGTAATTCCTAGTGCTTGCTACAGCAGTGATGTTTCTTGAGGATGGATATGGACAGGAAAGTAGTATCGGTCAATTGAAATCTGTAAGTGCAACTCCTGATTGCTAGAGGCAGAGTTTTCGACATGGAAGACCAGGTGGCTTCATCCATTTCTTGTTGCCGCATATGCGCGTCAGAGCACAGCCCAGGAGAGCAAGACCTGGGTTCCGGTTGTGCCTCTACCAATGGTTTACTCCACGTCAAAGGGTGAATCACTTTGCCGTGGATTCAGTGGAACAATTAAACATGCTCTGTGTGCTGCTTTGACGTGGGAAAGATATTTAAACTGACATCAGCTTTCCTGTACTATAGCGTGTCTTACTTTCCCCCCTGAAAAACCTGAAGTGTTGATGCTTTCAGATGTTTAGGTGATGCTTGAAATACATTGTCAGTTATTCCTTGAGCCTAGCAGTCTCCTAATAGGTCACTTGAATGGCTGGCTTTCAAGATCAAGATGTCTGGGTGGACCTGTTATAGGTAGATCTTTTCAAAATAGCTGCCTGCATTGTGCCTGGTCCTACAATTACACATTTGTGCTAGGATGGAGTTGCTCCTCCCCAGCCCCATCTGAAGGACTGCGCACAACTGCACTGTACTGTAACAACCCCCAGCGTCTTAGGTGAGGTTTTAGTACTTTTAAGTAAGTGTGGGTAGAAGCCTGTTCTTAATATTAAGAGGTGATTTATAAATTAGTATCCTGATTTATGCAGTCTGTCAGAGCACTTTCAGAACATGTATTTGGAGTTTTCCTGATGGTTGTCTGTTAATTCTGTCTTTACCAGAGCAAGATGATTTGAACCTGATTTCAGCCCCAAATTCTGAACCTCTTGTGGCTCTTAAGTGGGTGTGGAATATAAAACTATACATATTGGAGAAATGTGGTTCTTTTTCCTTTTACTGACAGGATCTTGCTTTCTGAGTCATTCCTTCCATCACCTAATAGTCTGCTCATTGCCTGAGGTCTCTGGTTTTCTATGGTTTGCTATGGACTGTGTGAGGATGTCAAGCAAACAAACTGGGATTTGTGTCACGCTGAGTCCTCTGCGTTAATTCCCCTTTGAAGTGCCCTACCCAGGTAACCAAGAGGTCAGAAGGTCTTAAGCTCATCACCAAACCCTTGAACTCTCCGGTGTTTGTTTCCTGGATTCTGCAGCCATATGATCTTCATCTGACTTGTAGGGTTCAGTGCTGTAACTTTGCAATGCAATTAACAGTGAAGCCAATGGTAGTGTAAGGACCTAGCAACGCTGGAATGGCTTTGAAATACCAGACGTGACTGTCATTACTGCAGTAAATTGTATTCATTTAGGAAATCTCCTACTGTCTTGCCTTTCCAGCTGCTTATGTGAATCACTTCCTCTCATGTAGGTTTCATTTACCAGCTCTAGGAAGAAAAAGGGAGTGGAGAGGCAAAGCAATGGGTGGCAGTGAACTTGTGCGCCCCTTGGATAAATTAACAAATGTGTCTCTTTCAATAATCCTTATTTGTTCATTTTCTCAAAGCTGAGCTTGTTAGTATGCTAAAATCCTAGTCAAACCATGTCAGGTTAGAAACTTCACAGCTTTGCTTGCGGGGAGCAGTTCTGTGACACTTGGATCATAGAATATTTACTCACATCTTTGTTTTATTGGGCTGTGCCTCGATAAAGGGGGAAAAATGAAGAATGACTTTGAGCTAATGATGAAAGACTGAAAGCACAGAGTGCTTTAGGTCTGCTGGATTAGAATAATGGACCAGCTACTCATGCTCTTTCCTGCATTAGACCTGTAGCATGTCTGGAAATATTATTGTTTCGTAAAGCATAGACTACCTCTCCTGTAGGGTAATACTAAAATTCACCCGACCTCATTTCTGCAATATGCTCAAAGCTCTCAGTTCACTTTGAATTAGATGTAGACAGTGCTTAAATTTACATTCACTGAGGCATAATATTTGTTTTGAGGCTTTCAGCATAAAGCTAGCCTGTGCCAACTTAGATATCACGAAGAATCTATTAAGGATCATAGCTGTAAAAGTTAAAAAAAGCATAATGCTACTAATTGGGTTACTGTCCTGCAATTTTTCAACTTTTTATATAGTTGAATAATACTAAAGCTCCTGCTTAGTGTATTTATGCACAGTGTGGCACAGATCTGAATTGGAGTCCTTAATACTACTACAGAAAGGAACAGGAGTGAGAAGTGTGATATTGTTCCCTATTGTTTTTGTTCCTTATCTCCTTTTTAGGAAGAAACAATTATTTGTTGACTTGCAATTTATTGCACGGAATAACGTGGTTTAGATGTTTTGGCTGTTTTTGACAAGTTTAGTATTTTCCTCCTCTTGGAAATGAACCGATGTATAAGTAAAGGGTGTGCTTGGATGAAAGTGTTGCCTGTAATGCTTAGGCCTGGCTATTTGAGAATAGTTGAATCCTTTTGAGAAGACCAACAAATAGGAAGCTATTTCAGGTTTGAGACTCCTTTTCAGCTTCCAAAGCAGGGAAATCGTAGCTCTGGCAAAGAAAAAAACTCTCCTATCTCTTTAGAAATGACTTTCACCCCGAGGTCCACACAATGGATGCTACTGAGACAAAAGCTGAAGGGAACTTCATAATGTTTCATGTTTGGGATAGATCAGTCTCCTCTTCCATATCTTTGTGGTTTATCTGGAAAAGAGGATCTGCCACTTAAAATCATAGTAGTTAATTTTGAAACCTATTTGAAGCTAACAAGAGAAGCTATCTGTGAGTTTCTCTTACATAGAACTCTTCCCTTCTCTGTGGTCTGCTGCATGTGTCCTGTGAGAGCTGAGTAAAGCTGTCATTATCCAGCCACCTTCCTTCGTGCTGAGCAAACAAACCATCTGTCAAAACTTTAAAGCTAATGTGAGGTACCACTACATAGAAATGCATCTATTCATGTCCAATCTTGACATCAGGTTATGTAGTCAGATGTCTTTTTAATCAGTTCCAACTTTTTCTGCCCCTAGGAACTGGGTGGAAGTGATATTCTTCGCAGTATTTGCACTAGATATAGGCACGTGTTTGCTCAGAGCATCTCAGAAATGCCAGTGCAATGAAATCATGAGGCAGGGGAATATCCCCCTGGACATGGTCACGTAACCAAGTTGTACTGAGTCTGTAGAGTTAAGAACAGGTCTGGTCCTGTTTCTTCTGGGTGTCCGCCCCCCCCCCTTTTTTTTTTTTTTTGGTATACGTGCACTTTAAAGGGGAGTTGTCTTCTCCATCTGCAAAGTCAAAACCTCTTGATTCTTGCTTTCCACTTCCAAGTGGAATAAAAAGACCAAGTATGTGTGGTGGGAAGAGAATGCCTCATAATGGCAGTGTAGGCAAAGGCGTTTTATGAAAGATAGCTGTTTCATGTGAGGACAGTTTTGGGGGTGGACCCTGTAGAAGTAAGAAAGGGGGTGCAGCACATGCGATTGCAGGACCTGAGTACTAAGGTTACTGGCCTTCTGTTCTGTGTGAGAAACAGGAATAGGATGCTCCTTACCCTGTGCGTGTTGGATGGTAGAGCTGTTTAGGACTAAGAAAAGGCAGCAGCATAGGTGCTAAATGAGCTAAATACTCCTTTTGCCCTGTTGTGATGACCTTGTGAGATGGAGCTGCTCAGTTAAGACACTGCACAAAAACTTCCCTTCTGTCCTTGGCTTGTTTTGTGCCTGGGGTCAGTCAACATCTGCTTTTTCCCCACAGGACTTTGCTTATTTAGCCGTTCAAAAGTGTGGTGCTGGGAGCTCTCAGCTTGGTTTGAATGCTTCTTCTCATCGCGAAAAGGCTTGGGGCAGATGGGCTGCTGCGGCTGTTCGGATGACATAACGTCTCCGTGCCGAGTCTCCCATTGGCCTGGTGCTGTGGTGCTTGGTGGGGTGTGGTAGCCCTGAACGGAAGGGCAGACATTTCTTTTTTGCTGTGTGCTGCTTAGCCCTTATTAAACTCAGATGTTTCTAACCCCTTCCTCCAGGCTCTCATTATTGCTGTAAACACAGCAGAGCACAGGGAGCTTTTTCAAATCCTCATTTGAGGCAGCAATGGGTGACAGCTCTACCAACAGCTCTCCAGTGTGCCTGTGTGTGAAGGGGGGTTGACATGAATTTATCACTCCAACTCAAGGGAGATTCAGCTTGTGTTTTCCCTAAAGAAAAACACCTTTTTGTTTGGTGGGGTTTTTTTTTGTTTTTCCCATCTGATGCCACTTCTCTTCCTCCTGCCTCAGGTTGCTTGGCTTCCTGGTGGTGTTCTTGCCCAATTCCCTCTTCTGCTTCCCTAGAACTGGTCTGGTTTCTGCCACCCTGCTCAATGTGGGCTGTCTGGCTGCTTGTCTCATCATTGTATCTTGTGCAAACTTTGAGTTGTTTGCATTTTCAGGTGACAGTGAAGGTGATACCAACTAAAATAAGGTTTCTGTTGCTGTGCTAGGATGACTAAAAAAGGCCCTCCTAGAAGAAAACACCTAGATCTGGCTGTCGGCAGCTCCATATCTCAGCTGTACCTGTTCCAGATTTACTATGTGGCTCTGACAGAAAGTTATTTTTCAGCTTTTTGTGAAGGAAGAAAGAGAGGAGAGACTGCCATGGTAACAGGATCTTAGATGCTTCTTACAAACTGCACTTCACACAGTGCGAGCTACCGTACCCCCTGCAGGGGAACTTATGAATCCTTGGCATCACCAAATATAAGCCATTAACTTTGAGGTGTAACCAGGCTATTTTTAACCTTCTTACACACAGTTCTCCAAGGACTATATCCTTTGCAAATCTACTTATGAGTCTCAAATATCAGTCTGTTTAATATCATTCTTTTTTGAGCTGAGAAATTCTTGGCCCAGTGAGGTATCAGAGCCGCCTTGTGCAGCGCATTTGACTTGGTAAAAGCTGTGTTCCTGCAAGATCTCTGAAGATCTCTGCAAGATGATCTGTATAACTTGTTCTTGTGACGTTTTTGCATCTGACTCTAGTCTTGTGTACCTTCTTGTAAATTGAGCTAAAGATCCTTGTTCTGCACTGTCAGGAGCTAAGTCAGATTAGGAAGATCATTGCCATTTTGATTCTGTATTTAGTCACTGGATGCCAGATTTCCTTTTGGAAATCTAGGATATCCTAAGACATTTGAAGATGAGCTACCCTCTTGCAAGGTTCTCAAAATTTTGTCCCTTGAGTCTCTGGCTTGGTTTAAATTGCCCTTCAGGAGTTTCTGGTGCACGGGAGGTACAGAGAGCTTTTCTTATTTGGTATTCTACATCCCCAAGAAAACACTGATTTAATTAGTGGTCATTGCAGGTGAACTTTTTATACTGCTTTTAATGAACTTAAAGCTAAAATGGCAGTCATCCTGAGAACTGAGCTGTCAGCTTGTGTCTGTCACTGGCACTAGCAGTACAGGACAGAGAAAATCTGATATGCTTAAGCTTTAGTATTTCGAAATGGCAAACCCCACTAACCTAAACACTGAGGGGGGAGCTGCATTCTTTGCTATGCCTAATCTCTGTATTTTGTTAAACATGCATTCCTGACAAACTTTATTGGACAGAACAATAGTGACCAGCTGGGCAAGTGACCCTGGCTTTTCTGGTCGGCAGAGGAATTCAGCATCTGAGGAGTTCAGATTCTCATGTGCAGCTTAAAGTGATCTGGATTTAATTGCTTTTAATTATCAGCTGGCTGATTCATAAGGCTTTGTTTTTCACCCTCTTTCCCAAGAAAAAGACCATTTGTTTAAATGCTCAGTGTATATTCTATAGACCAGCACAAGGTCTGGGAACTGAGACTTGCAAGTGTTCTCTCTCTCTCTCTTTTTTCTTTCCCCTAAATAAAATGGGAATAGTAATGCCTCCCTTCACGTAAGGGAAGGCTCTGGGGAGTATTTCATGAGGGTGTGGTTATATCTTAGAGGGAAAGCTGCGAAACCCAAAGTATTGTATATGAATATATGCAGAAGTTGATAATAAATCTATGAATGATAATACTTGGCACTTGTATAAACTTCCACTCTTACAGAAGAGAGGTCGTTGTGCTCCCTATTTACTGCACCTCTTGGAGCCTGGATGACTGAAATTGGTCTTTGGGAGTTAGTCTTTGCCTGATCTTTGCAGAGAAGGATTTAGTTTGGAGGGCAAGGTGGGAGAGAGCGGTGCTGAGCAGGGCAGGCTGGACTGAACAGCAGCAGAGGGTTGGGTGATGGCACAGACTGTGGTGCTTTCCTTTCCCCCAACTGCAATGAAAGGTTTGTGGGAGGCTGAATGTGTAACATGCCTATAGAAGCAGCACTGACCAATGGGGTCAGTGCAAAAATGCCTGCAACAACTGGTGCTACCGAACAGTACCAGCCTTTGAGCAAAGGCAGGTCTGGGCTGTGATGCTGCAAAGTTTCTCTGTTCCCATGCAGCGTCTGAAGTATAGCAGAGAGCAAAAAGGCAAATTGGCTCTGTAGGATGTTACCGCACTTGGCTTAATGCTGCTGTAAATCAGCGTAACCTGCAGCAATATATATTGTCTCCCTGCAGTGTATTTCAGGATGCAGCACTGAGCCAAATGGTTTAAACTATCGCACAGTAAAATGCTCTCTCTTGGGCCACTGTTACGGGAAGTCACTAATGTATATCACAAATTATACAAAAATTTTGGATTACAAAGTTGTAGGAATTCTTAGGCTGTAGGCCTGTGGATAAGCTTTGAATGAGTGTGCATTGCGAGCAGAAATAATAGGATCCCATTTTGCCAAGCACCAGAAAAATACTTGAGTCCTGATAGTGTAATTAAAAGTCTGCTAAAACCCTTTCAAGACCTCTGCAACCAAACCCATTGGAAATTTATTGCAAGGACCGCAGCAACATACTCATTTTCTTGGGTAATGTCTTTTGAAACAATCAAGCTCTCTAATTATGAATGTCAGGCCCTGCCAAGTGGTTATGGGTGTCTGAACTAGGAGGTTTTCAAAGCAGCTTCTACAGATGACTATAGAAATTTGCTGAAAGTAAACTTTCAGCTCCTAGGTATCTTTTGGAGTTGCTGCATAACCTTTGGGAAGGTAAAGATGAAGCTGTATCTGCCTGCACTGGGTGGGAAGAGAGGGGAGAGGTGGGAATGTGGAAATGATAGGAATCATCACAACTTGTCTCTTGAGCTGAGTGCAACTAGAGACTAGATTGGTTTGTATCGGACACTTCAGCTGGTGTCCTGGTTGAGCCTGGGAGTCGCCTTGTGCTACCCACGTCTGGGTTATTGATTTGTATCTGAGCATCTCTGCGGCCTGTGGAGGCAAGGCTCGCTTTGCAGGGCACCTTCGTGAGCTCTGATGTGTGTGGTTGTGTCTTGGTTTTTTTTGGTGGATTGTTTTTTTTAAAAATAAAAAAAAAAAACAGCCACAAAACCAACCAACCCAAAACCCGCCCCCCCCAAAACCCAACACCAATCCCCACACAAGTATTTGACTGGAACTGCACACTCTCCACATGGCTTGTGGCTCAGATATTGCCAGTAATAATTGAGTAAGTGAATAGACTGTTCCCATGGACATATCAACAGCAAGGGGAAACAGTTCAATAGTTGTTGTTCCTTCACTCCCTGCTTCGAGGCTCAACCAACCTTTTTGATTTGCTATGCGAAGAGTGGTTTCAACTGAAACTCGTACCAGGTTTTTTCTGCTGCAAGAAGTACATGACATGAGTCTGTCACAGCCATTTAATTTGACATTCAGCACTGATGTGTACAGTGAATGCTGGTGTTCAGTGACTTGGCTGGTGTATGGCATCCCTATATGCTTTCTTATGAATGAATGGGTCACGTGAGCACTGTTGTGATGGCAGCTGCCATTTTTGCTTGCAGGGTGGCTGTATTTGGCATCATCCTTTGCTGAGATGCTGCATGTAAAGATTTCTCCAAGCTGTACTGAAAGTTGTAAAGGAAAACTCTCATGTATGAGGGAGAAAAAGCACAAGCAAGTTTTAGCTGTGGTGTGTGAAAGCTGTTTGCATACGTGCTTAGTGAAATAATAAACCGTAGACTGTTGCTGAGCAGCCATGTGTCATTCACAGGTTTACTGGTTTGCCCGCAGTAAGTAAAGCAACAGTATGCTGTTCTTCCCAAACTACAAAAAAGGTAGCATAAATACAGAATAACTGTAACCCATCCATAAAATTCAGGTCATAACTGCTTGTTTTAATCAAGCTTTTATCTTCCACGCTCTTCTTTGTATGGCTCTGCACCCTCTGAATGTTCTGTTTTTGAAGAAATCTGTGGAAATAGGAGAGGAGAAAAAAGGTCAGCTGTCTTTAATGGCTTTGCCTTGAATTTACCACAAGCTTTTGCAAGTAGTGTGTGTCTAAAATGGGATGTGGCTGTATCTAGTGTCAATTGCTGCTTCTTTGCATGCATAGACTGAGACTCTTCTCACCAATAACTCTAGACATTCCTATTCCCAGCAGAGCGGCAAGGGATGTCTGTGAAGTCTTTGCTTTAGGAGGATGGATCATTTGTGTGCGTCAGTTTGCATCCTTACCAAATTCATGGTTAAAATGCTGTTGTGGAGTTTTCCATTTTGCCTTGGTGGAGACAGCTAGGTTGCCCTGCTCTTTTGCATTGGCAGGTAATTTTAAACTTCAACAACAACCAAAAAACCTCTACAACCCCCCATCTAATAGAGTTTGCCATACTTATAATTCCCCGTAGAACAGGGCAGGAATTTTTCTGGCCAAATGTCTGTATCTCTCCTTCGGACCTCCTGCTGTCCCCTTTCTCTTGCTCAGTGCTGCTTTCTCCCCATCCGGTTTCCCACGTGTGTACTCGGGAATGTTTCAAGGCAGTGTTATCATTCCTAAGGAATCTACTGTGCGTGCACAGGCTACGGAGTTTTTTTTTCGGCTGTTATTACTTGGCCAAATCAAACCCATTTTCCACCTGGATACCGAAATGTAGATCTCCTCCCTCAAGACCCTCTCCTTTCCAAATAGAGGCTTCCAAAGCACCAAGGCACTAAAGCGGTTTCTTAGATTGCTCAAGAATTTTTTAATAATAGAGAAAGGTGTTAGTGTTTCTGTTCACAAGAGAAAGGGTTTCTTTTTTTAAGATTTTTTTTTTTTCTAATGAACAAACTGGATTGCAGCAAGGTTTAAAAGGAGAACACAAATAATTGTTCTTGGCTAGAAGTGAGGTATGGAGACTGCTTCCAAAACCAGTGAAAGCTTAGGAAGATGTGTTAAAAGCAGAAGAACCTTTAAAATTGAAAATAGGTAGTTAAAGCACTTTGTTTCTAGGTGTCTTTGTACAGTCTATCTATAGACGGATATCGAAATGCAATGTGTGATTGAAACGTATACCATCTGCTCCAGAGTGAGCTTAAAACTTGTTGAGGCAATATGGAGTGTTCACTAGCAGGGGTTTGGAACTACTGTGTGCAGAAGAGCTGATGTACAGCAACTGCCGTGTAGTTACTTTTTACGGCTTTGGACCAATGCAGTCGGCAGAGTGTAAGAGTGGGAGTCTGGAGAAAGGTGAAAAGGAGGTTGCTGGTATAGCAGATTGTTGTGCGCCTGTAACTACCGCATCCAAGCTGTGTTATATTCTCATGGAGCTTTGAATGAGGCTTCCACTTTGTACAGAGAAAGCACTTTGAAAGGGCTCGTGACCGGCAACTGGGAGTGTTTTAGGGCAATTCATTACTGCATTTACATGGGCACTGGGAATGACTGGCTTGAGAAGGAGGCAAGGAAAGGAAAGATGTGATCACCTAACCACCCATGGGTGTGGACGTGTGCTTGTAAAGGGTATTGCTAGTTTACTATGCTAAAGATGATTTTTGAGAGTTTTAGGCTGTGCAAGTAGGAATTTATTAACCTTAAAGCTATTGAGACATCCTCCCGCCTTAGCTCACTGTCTCTGATCTCTCTCCCAACATGCACTTGAATCAAAACTGACTGTTGTAAAGGGCAAACTCAGCTCTCTGATCGCACAACAGATCTCAGTTTTGATGTTCCTACTTCCCTACACATGAAACTCCCATGGGTGTGACTGGAACAATAGGATTATTTTCCAAATTATTTTTTATTGTAGTAACGCCCAGGACAGCCTTGTGCCAGACATGGCAGACATGGAATAAAAAGTTTTCAATTTAAATAGCAAATTAACACACAGGCTTTGGGTTTTGTTTTTTAGACTGATTAACACTTTGAATACCTAGGCAGACAGATTTTGCAAGGCTTTGTTTTTATTGAACTGGGCTTTGCGTGGCGCATCTTGGGGATCTCTGAGCTGGGCAAGCGAAAGGCAACCTGCTTTTATCTACTCCATGCAACACAGCCTGGTATCAGAATGACCTGGCATATCAGTAGAGCAGTTACTGGAGAAAAATGCTTTGCTCTTGGAGTACAGGCATGTTGGTAGGGTACAGCTGTCTCCAAAAAATCTTCCTGGAGCACCAGCAGTAGTCTTGTCTCAGGCCTAATGCAAATGCTGGCTGATGGGTACCTGATCTTCAGTTGCCTCACTGAGTGCAAGTGGCTCAGCTGACAAATCAAAAAGAGAAAAGAGGAATTGTTGATCTCGGAGCTGTAGAAGTAGATGGATTTGTCTAGACTATTATTTCTAATCATCTCCTCCAGCACTGGAAACATTGGAAAGCTGTAGGGTTTTCTTGCATTTGAGGAAAGACTGTTTCGTTAGCAGTTTCAATGAGGATGTTGTCACATCTGGCTCTTTGTATGGTAATCACCTGAAACAGAAGTTGAGGTGAGCTGAACGTGCACACTTATTGCGACTGCACTCCTCAAAGAGTCCCCTTGGCTCATGAAATCTAGTTCCCAACAATGATGGGCAACCACATGGTAGATAACTACTCCAGAAAGATCTGCTGCATAGTTCCTTATATAGCAGAGCCCACAAACCCCTTTACAAGTTGCTGAACAAATTGAAGACCTAGACTGAATGAAACAATTGTAACGTGCCACAGGAAAAGAGGAGGGAGGGCAGATGGAAGAAGTATTTCTAGAAGCGTTCTCGGTTCTGTTTACCTGACATAGCTGTCTGTACAGGTATTTCCAGTTGCATCGTAACGCTTGTGAATCCGAAGCTGATGCTCTGATTTGCTTTTCAATGCCTTTTTGGGCCTACAGGACACTGCTTTGAGTGTTGAAATGGCTCAGGAAAACAAATCTATATTCCCTTAAAGAGAAAAAGCAATGTTTTGTCTGTGGGATCTCCTTCAATTTTTTTTTTCTTTTTAGCTAACAAAAGGTTGTACCTGTCTCCAATGACAGTAATATCTCTACTGTTCAGCTCCAGGAAAAACCTGAAACATGCGTGTTACATGGGCAGATTAACATCATTCAATTAATAGGAAGCAATGACTTGATCGTGCCATCCTAATTTTTTTCTTTGATACGCTCAGTGCTCTCCTTTTGACATTGCCTTTTGTTCTTGTTGTAATTTGTGGGTTTTGGTGCCAGTATAATGCTAATGAAAAACACTGCTTCATTTAGGCAAAGTCCCTGTGTTCCTGTCATGCATGTGGCTTTCATTGCTGCTGGTAAGTGCTGTGAGTTTGGCAACAGAGGGCTGAATGTGAGGCACAAAGATGCCCTGTTGTCTGTACAGAGATCTATAGGCAAAAAATAAATTCGGGAGCAGACCCTGTTCAATCCTTGCAGACTAGCTCTTGATGCATGCAGATACAGGCCCTATAGGGCTAAGTATGTGATTTGAAGGAGATGCTGAAAACCAGCAGGAGCCTGATTTGTCTGCTTTGGAGGACTCAAATTGTGCGAAGTGTTGTTTTGTTATGATGTAATGTAGCAAGGGGAATTAAAGACAGCTATGAGTACTGACTTTATGGATGGTGGAGATGGCTCTGTAGCAACACAGGAGCACTAGTAAAGCATAGGATGCTGTTATAGGGTTGCTGACTCCTTATGCTTGTTTTCTTAATGTTTTTCTCTCTGCAAAGGTTTTGAGGACAAGTAGGTGTGTGTTAGTGTCCTGTTTTTCCATTTACAATTCCCCTTCCACCTCCTGCTAATTCAAAGTTAGAGTTTAATTCTGAATGAATTTATGTTGGTGTAACTTTTATCAAAGTTAGTCTTATACTTTAATGAAGATCAGGGCCACTGTCCTCAACTTAAGCAGTTCTAGATCAGATCTTCAGAGGAGGACACATAGACAAGTGCCAAATGTTGTCTTTGAACACAGGGGTATATTTCAGACAAATAGTTGGTGTTCCAAATCCTAGCTCTATACTTTCAGTCAAGGTCTTTAAGGATATTTTTTTCCTTGACTTCACCCCTCCTTTCAAGGTCAGGCTTTCTAGGAATAAACAAACCAATACTACGGATGTATTGGCAATATGAAGGTAGGAGACCTATCTACAACCAGGTTATCCAGCTGTGCAAAAATGTTTAGACTCGGGTTCTTCTTTTGAAAGGTTCTAATTCAAGGAGCTTTTATGTTGCAAAAATGACATACTTGGTTGTAATTGTACATGATTTCCACGCTGCATGGATATTGAATGCCAAATTCCATCAAGTCAATCTAATTTAACAAAGACAGATTCCATGGATATTATTTTTGTACATTTCCTCTTTCCTCCCTCTGTGAACACTGGAAACTACTATCTTCTCATTGATTGCGATAAGCTTGGGGGAGGGAGCAGCAAAACAGTTCAGTGCCTAGAAGAATGCCTGTAAAAGCAAAGCATTTCAAAGGAGAGAACCCCCCCCTTTTATTTCTGAGCACTCAGTCATGGACTAACTTCTTCCATTTTCATGAGGAAGATAATTATGGTTCAGGTCAACCATATTTATTGTTTGATTCAGTTGGAACATGCCACTAGCAAACTGAGAGGAACTGGGTAGTGGGTATAAATCAGAGGGACTTTATGCTAGAGAAACACTCCTTGTGCCTTCTCGCCTCTTTCCCCTTATGCATGCATAAACAGATACATAGGCACAGAGGTGCATGTATTGAATGTGATTAATTTATTTCTGATGCTACCTGCCTGCTCAACTTTTTTTAAGTCCTCATCTGCCTCTATTATATTCTGCATTTATATTAGTGCTGATGTTCAGGGTGGATCTACTGTACAAATGAATCAAGCGTGTGTAATAGATGAGTGCTATCATCTTCAGAGCCCCTCCTTCATTAGTTACAGCAGTTGGAAGGTGCCTTGTGAATGAGGTGGGGGATTGGAAGAGAAGAGGAATGGTCTCATGGCTGAAGAAGCTCATTGTTGCTCTGGGGAACTGGATTCCCTCTTTGTCTCTGAAAAAGAGTTGCACCCGTGGCTCCATACTATTTGGCTATTCTGCTTCTAGGCTTTTAATAATTCCAGTAGGGAGAGGTTTTTCCCTTAACCCCTGTAACTTCAATGGCTGCAGAAGGATAAGGCAAAATTTTGTGCAGTTTCCTATGAATTGAAGCGAGTTCAGCCCTCGAGGTAATGCTGTTTGGAAGGTCAACCATGCACACAACAAAGCAAGAAAAGCACAGTTAAATGTGCTTGGCTGCAGAACTTGCTGAAGATTAAAGCTGTTGTGCAGAGTGAACTGCATTTTCCTCCTAAGGTAAAGATTCCTCTAGGACTAAACTCCCTCCAGCAGTCTCTGATAATCCACTTTGTGTGGGAAAACTTAAGACTGTTATTGGCAACTGCGTATTTGAAGTGCACTAAGCACAGAAACATATTGCCCCCTGGGGAAGGGTTATGCTATTGGGAGGTACCTAGATAAATTGTCCCATCTTGCTCTGATAGCCAGAACTTATTTTTATGGCCACTTTTTTCAAAGTCCTATATTGGGTGGGGGGGTGGTGGTGTGTGCAGAAAGATTGGAGTTCCTTCCAATCTTTGTCTGACCAACATAGCAGAGTGGGAGACCTGGAACTTGTCTTATTCCTGTTCGTGCCTCTGGCTCTCTGCTGCTTCAAATGGCTGCTGCTGTCTGGCTTCAGAAACACCAGCAGTCTTCCAGTTTTATTCATTTCCCAAAATGAATGGGCTGTTACAAAGATTTTTCTCCCTTTTTCACAGGAGTCAGGGTAACCTCTATTAGTGACTGTGAAGTACTCAGTGGGAGTAAGGCATGCGTAAAACATCAATATTGACAACAAGATTATTGCAGCTTGTCATATCTTCTGACTTGCAGATCTCTTAAAACTTTGTAATGGAAGAGCAGACTCTGCTTAGAACTGAACTTTGCCATCATAAGCTTGTGTACAGCCACACCCTTGCCCCTGCCAGGTGGTCTTTCATGGATTCCTTAGCAATGGTGCATCAATCTGCAGACCTGAATCAATCCATCAACTCTGAACATTCTAGTATTATGGAGACTGCTGCTAACAATTGAATTTTGTGGCTGGCTCTTTGCTCGACAATGAGTTGAGTGACATCCTTGGATCCTAAAACCTAGTTGCCTGGGGAGAGCACAAATATGGTCAAGAACAGGAGAAACTTAAGCCCAGCTTGGTTTTTATCTGAGCTTTCCAGTACCATGTGATGTGATTGTTTCCTTTTTAGCCAGGTCACAGCAGTAAAGAGTAGTCTGGTCACAGCCAACTGAATTAGCTGGTAAACTTGATCCTGATGAGAGTGAAAGCACATTCAGGGAGGTGTGTATTTGTGAATAAGAAGGGAATAATGTGGACAGTTCAGGAAGAGATACCCCAGTGAGCCTGGCAGCCTTTGAATCTGGATTTCTTGGCATGTAGAGGGCAACTTCTGCTCCTAGCCTCAGTGGAGTATATAAATAACTAACCTCTCCTAACTATGGGCTCCAGCACACAACGTATGGATTGCTGTTCTGGCAAAGCAAATGGGATGCTGTACTATTTACACAGAGAAAAGGGCACAGTTCGCTTTCATTGAGTCAGAACGGCAACTTTTTCCCAGTGAAAGTCAGTGACCTTCTGATTTTATTGAAATTCCTCTCTAGGATTGCAGGGAAATTGATAGCTCCAGTGAAAAATGTTATGAGGAAACTTGGGGAAATCTATCTAGCTATCAAAACACTCCTACTGTTTTCTGTGCCCTAAATGTTGATCTCTGCTAAGTATAACACACAGTGCATTATCCTTATGGAAACAAAAAGATAATTCAGTGCAGTTGTTTACATAGCACAAAGCTTTAGGGTAAATCACAAGCATCAGAAATGCCAACCTTATTGAGAGACTTCTGTAATATTTATTGGGAGTGGGGAAGGTAAATTCATGCCCAAATACTTGCAACAGGTGCTGATGAAACAATCCTGCTTTTTTTTTTTTTGTTTGTTTGTGGTTTTGGTTTTTTTCCCCTCCCAGAAAGACTTTGCTTGCTTCTGTCTTGGCCAGTTAAGTCAAATTTGAACTTCTGTTGTAGTCTGTTGTATATGCTTTCATCAGAAGTACTAAAATCACACTAAATTTCCGTTTTACTTATCTCTACAACAGCATAAATGGCTTTGCTCAGAGTCTAACTTGTAGGATTGTCTCCGCTGAAAGTGCAGCATTTCATGCTGGTAGAAGCATGATGTGCTATAAGGCCACAGATATCGGGAGTTGTAGCAACGTCCTTCACTCCAGTGAGCGCATCAGCCAGAAGGTCCTGTGTGTGGTAGGTGTTGCCTGCTGTAGGTCTGTCCTTAACAGGGCACGGCAGCAAGTCAGTTTTGTGTGTGGAGCTGAACTGTCGTCCCACTGAAAGAAGTGATTAGGCAAGAATGTAGCTGCTTTCATTTTCAAGTTGCACGCTCCTGATTAAACAGGCTACTTGCTGAGTCCTGATCAGTTCAGCCCAGTGGTTTCTGACATTGTTCAGTTTGTGATCACTTGTCCAGTGAAATGAAGCCTACTAACAACCAGTTGGCTTTTCTCTTGCAAACCCCCTAGAAGGTCCTCCAGGGACCCCTAGGAGTCTGAGAAGTTTGGATAAAAGCCAGCAGTTTGGACTAGGAAAGGAGCTTTTGGGGATGGCTCTGTAAGTTTGTTGTGGTGTGAGTCTTTCTAAGCATTCACAGTGGGCGAATGGATGGAGGGATCCCTTATGTACTCTTTGAGTGGTGGGCTTAGGAGACAGTACTGTGCAAATCCGAATGTGAGAAGGGGGGAAGAGGAAGCTTGCTGTCTGTCATTGTTTTCCCATCTGTGAAATGATTGCTCTAAGCTAATCCAGTCATGCTAGCCAGGAATTAAGCTTTGATATGTGAGTATATGGCTGTTCTCGAACTTACAGTATTTTACCTGGAGTATTTGTTACCGTACACTTCTCCACCCTGTGCAGTCCCTTTTCTCTCTCGCTGTAGGATTACAGGCTGTACAGACATCCAGAATCTCCAGGGGATGAACTGTGCATCCAAATAAGGCTTCTGATGAGGTATGCAGCAGGTTCGGAAAGCTGGTGGGGTGCAGAATATGGCTTCCTCCCTGGCATCTGCCTACAGAAGCAAAATGCAGCTCAAGCTCCCTGTGTAAGTCCAGCTGCCCTTTCAGGTCCTCTCAGCCTGCTCCGTGCACGCTAGGTTTTCTTAGGTTTTCTTGTCTCCTCCGGTGTCCCGGTGCCTGAAGCCATGCATCACTCCTCTTGCTGAGTCAGCAGAGAGCAGGCAGCTCCCTCCCAGCATCTGCTGAGGGAAGGGTCCATTTAAGCTCAGGATAGTCGTTTTCAGAGTATTGCTAAATGGAAGCAAACTATTGAGTTGTTTGCTCTAGTTAGCCTGAAATGTCTGAACCTACACAGTAAATATGGTTTGGTATCTGCTGGCATCAATGCTCGTATTCTTTCTGGAACGACATGTTGTCATCTGTGATCAAGATGCGAGATCTTGGTCTGTAGCCCTGGACTGAAACTGTCTAAACCAGTAGCTTGCAGGCCATGGTCTGCAGATCCTCAGTTGTCTGTGAAAGTCTTCCAAGAATTAAATAGGGTGGGAGAGGAGGGCATCTCTTTGGAAATGGCTGGGGAAAATGGACCAAGTGAGACTTGCCTCTCTAAGCAAAGCAGTGGAAGACTAATTCCACAAGACGCTGCAGGACATCGTGCTAAATATGCTGGTGATGAGCATGCATGAGATCTGACAGACCCAGCCCTAAAGAAGCTGCTATTTGGATCATTTTGTTTGCTTGGTTGGAATATTCTTTTTGAATAAGCAATATATTCTCTGCCATCCTGGATGCATGCCAGTAAAAGTCCTAAACCTTTCTTGCTAGCATCTGTATATAATATAAAGGGTCATTTATAATCTCTGTAAGCCATGATGGGGCCTTTCGTCATGTTGTCTGAAGCCTACTTGCATTCTGGAGACTGTTCTTGCTGACTTTTGGCTTGCAAAGAGAAATCTTGGGGTGGTTTTGTCTGTCTGTTGTCTTTCTGTTGTAGTCACTGTATATTATATCTATAGTGAGTTCCTAGCTGTATATCCTAATGCATCTTATGATCAGCTATGTTCCTGTCTTTCTGTCTCACCTGCTTCTATGCCACAGTAAAAACCAAACACATAAAAGTTGCATTTGTAAGACAATTATGCTATTTATGGGAAGCCAAAAGTGTGATGTTTTGCAAGTGGGAATGTGCCTTTCACTCCTGGGTGGGTGCCTTTGTAATCAAACTCTCCCTTATGTTGGTAAAGAGAGAAGTTGGAGAAGTCTGTGTTCATGTCGGGTTATCTGAGTATCTTTGGGGTCTGACCATTTTTTTTTGCCCTCCTGATCCATGCTGTGGTGGTTCTGCTTTAGAGAAGGCTCCGAGGTGCTGAGGTGACATGTTTTGTGGTACTTTATCACTGTCACTGCACTCTCTGTGCTCCTGCTGAGGAAGGTGGAAGGTTGTCCCTAGATCTGAGCGAAGGATCTGTTATTTTGCCATGGGCTATCAGTCCTGTTCAGCCTGGCAAACCCAGGGGATGGCTTCAGGCAGGGAAAGCAATGAATGGAGAGCCTCGGGGAAGCTTCGCCCTTCCTGTAATGATTGCTTCCTTTTATAACAGGTCCCTGAGCAGGTCATCTGAAGAAATGAACCTGGGAAAGTGTTGGGTTTCTCCCACCACCAATGTGCAGGCTTCTGTCTTTGTAGTGTGGGAGCAGCCTTTACCTGCAACAGCTGCCTAAGGCTCTGTCACCGGATTGTAACAAGGTCTGTCCAGCTCGTCTCACTTCCAAGAAAGGCTTTACCAAGGCAGAAATGACAACTTGACTGCCAAATTCCTTTGACTTGCAAGGGGATACGTGTACCTGACAGCTTATTCCAAGGACCAGGTAGAGCAAAGGTGCAAGACACCTACTCAGACAACAGCAGTTTTGGACTCGTTTGGAAAGAAAATCTGTGTGCATGCTGGCAGCACCCACTGAACGAAAGCCCTGGCAAAACCAGCTTTGTAGGTAGCTTAAAATAATCAACCTTTCTTGCAGTTTTTGACATAGGCAGCCTGCACAGCGCCACCTGTTCAGCTCCAGATCCACAGAGACTCCCAAGCTGGTTGAAAATAATCCTTGAAGGAGCAAGATGATGTTAAATCTGGGTCTATGCAAAGGAAAGCTAAAGAGAGTAATGATTAGTTTCCAATTTCTCCTTAGGAGTTGCAATTGGAGCTGCCATTATACATTAACCAGAGCAGATAGGCTGCCAGATTACCTCTGGCAATTGCGGAGTCTGCCTCCAACACCTGCCTTTCTCTTCTGCATTGTGCTGGGGTGTGCGGTGGTATTCGTCTTTGTTCACCTTCCCACCTCATTTGCCTTCAGGAATACAAAGCTCTCTAGTTTCAGCATCAGATATGGAGGGTTTTGCTTGGAGTGCAGTTTAATTTTTTTTATCTGACACAGAAGTGCTTTGTGCGTACCCAAGAAGGTGCAACAGGTTGTCTCAGAAGCCCACCAAGATCAGTATTAGAGTGGAATAATCAGTGTAGGATAATCCAGCTCCACACCATGGAAACAGTACTTCTTCCCAGATGACTCTGTGATGGGAGAAGGCCAGAGGGACACAGATACAAGCTATGTAACAATTAAAGCATAGCATGTGTAAATACATTTTTGATTTATTTGGATTTCATTGACAAGCCAGAAAAATGGTCTTAACATGAGGGGAGGCACTTGAGTCTTCATAATTATGCTCTGTTTTAAAAATGTTCAGTAACTTTATTCTGAATTTGTTAGTATTCATGTCCCTTCGTGCTCTGTTACATGTTGCTAGTGTGCATACTACTGCTTCGTTCCTCTCCTGTGGTGGGACCAATTCCTTTCCTCATTGCACATTAATGAGAAGTTTTGTTTTTCATAATTTTAGGACATATGCTTCTGTGATTATCCTGTCAGGTTCTGTATATGTGCAGTTTGTTTTGCCTGACATGAAATACTTTTGCCCTGAGGTTTGTGCAGAAGTGCTGTCCTTCCAATGGCTGTAAGCACTGTCCTAAAACATGCTCGAGGTAAATCATACAGAGCTGTGGTTTCCCCAACCCCTCTCGTACTCGCCCTTTCTCCTGGCTGCTTTTCCTTCCATGCTCAACTGGCTGTTCCCATAGCATAAGGAGATCTTATCTAGCAATACCCGTCTGAACAAACCCCATGACTAAGGCTTGGAGAGACAAAATGGCCAATTGCACCATGTGTGCCTGTGAAATTAAAAAGAAAACTTTAGTTTGAATTATCACATTTCCAGTCTTTAATTCCTGTCTTTGTTTCTTCTGGTTTTGCTCCCTAAACTTTGTGCAGAAGTTGTGTTGAGCCTGTTAAAGGATCTGTTTTCATCATGTGATCTGAAGCGTCGTTAAACTTACCTTTTCCCCCTCTGTTTTGCCCTTTGGTTCGATGATGTAGATGTTAGTAGAGACATTTGGGTACCAGGGTGTTTGATCCCTATATATACACCACAGATCCTCAATAAATCTGAGAGAAGTGGTTCTCTAAGACCTCCCTGCCAGCCTGGGGTCACCTGAGATGTGACTGTAGTCCACACTTCCCGATGAGGGATTGCAAGCGGGTTTACAGTGAGCAGGAGCAGTGTCTGTAAGGAGAGCTGCATGGCTCTGCCTTGATGCAGCTGACAGGCTCGATGGCGCTGGGTAGAAAGCCACCCTCTCTCCGGGAGCCCCAGCTCACCCGTCCGGCCGTAGCCAAAGGTTCGGTGAGCAGCTTGCTGGCCCCAGCTTGTCCATTGTGGTCTGCAGTGCTCGGCTCAGCCGCTGGCATGCATACCTCCTATTCATGGAAATGAAAGTTATCCAGAGAGCAGGGAGCCTCCTGCGGAGATGGGAGGGGAAGCCAAAAAGGAAACAAAATGCAACAAATGCTGTAAATGGCAAATACTAGAAAAATTAAACTGTCATGGGGAAGGTGGGTTACGGAAGGAGGAGGGGATGTGCAGGTGCCTGTTTCCACTGTGCAAGCAGTTTGGTTTTTGGTATGCAAGATTGGGGAGCCACTGTGGTACTTGGAGAAGGGATCAACTGTACCAGGGGCTTTTACTTTAAGATGGATAAGGAGCAGGACTCATCTGTGTGTGCAGGAAATGCTTACACAAGCACTTTGTGTGTTTTGGAGCACACGCTGGTGTCTCCACTTCCCATTAGTGACCCCAGTTCTGATCCCCAATCAGTAGGAAAGTGGCTCTCAAACCTGTTAACGACACTGAGGTACAAAAGCAAAAACGTGAACCGGTATTTGGCAAATACGAATGATGCTTGCAAGGGGAAGATGAAAATATCCTTTTTTCCACCTTGAGCATGACACTGGAACCTAAAAACATATTTTTCAGAGAAGGTGGAAAGGGTCTATGGGTCCTGATTCCCAGGGCTGACACTGTAGTTCCTGCCTTCTCATATGCCTTACGGTGAGGAGGTCTCTCTCTTTTCTTATGAGACAGCATAAGACACTAGTCCCTCCCTGCCCTGCATTTTCTCTTGCTCGTTTTTAGACTGTACCTTCACCAGGACAGCCATATGACTTGTTCGGCACCTAGCTTGTTCGAGCCCTGCTGACAATGAGCTCCACTATACCAAAAAGCAGAATTTTCCTCTGCTCAACTCAGATGTTGTTCAGAATGGTAGGAAGCTGGGGAACGATACCATAATGAGCAAGATGAAATTAAGACCAGTACAATGGGAACTGACTATCAGGAGATTTGGAACACTTTTTTTTTCTTTTTTTTTTTTTTTCCTAAAGTCCTATTGTTTATGATAACTAACAGAAGTAAATTTTGTACTGTAAAACTCTGGCCTCTGAGGACCAAGCAAGAGGCGTTACTGGATCTCTTGCGGTTCAGGTTGGCAGAAGCAGGGAAAATCTTTCTGCAGCTATTGGGAGGAGAGGGTGGGGTGAGAAATGAAGACTGCAAGTTAGACTAGCTATGGCTGGCAGGAGAAGCAACCCCACCCCCAGATACTTGGTCTGTTTTTACTGCAGTCTGATATATGTTGGTTCAGCTTGCTGTCTTACTGGGGCTAACAGTGTCCTTTCTCTCTGCAGGCATTGGTGTCACTATACGGTTACACGGACAGTTTCCTGCCAAGTGCAGAATGGGTCAGAAACGGTGATCCAGCGAGTTTATCAGAGCTGCCGGTGGCCAGGACCTTGTGCCAACTTAGTGAGGTAAAATCTTCATGTCTCATGTTGCCCAAATTTTCCTGCACTTCTCATTAAATTGGTTAGCTTTTAAATACTGTATAGAGGGTTGAGATCAATGGGTCAGATGCTGATATCCTGCTTCATGGTGGAGTAAGTAAAGAATGCCACTGGTGTTAGCTGCAGAGTACTTACACATGAAGGTAAGTGTAGTATTAGGGACAAGCTATGTGAAACAGTTTAGCTTAGGTTGTAATGCCAGTTTGTACTTCTTGGCACAGGAGGCTGCTGCTAGTCAGGCATGAAGCTAAATAAATGTAAAGTCCAACAGAGTGCAGTGTGACTGAACCAGGGTTCGCAGGGATTCTGGACCAATGGCACTATGTGGCTTGTTGGTATCGAGTTCTCATGCTTGGGTCTTTAAGGGTAATATTGACCACGTACACTGGAAAGCTTTGATCAAATTCCTTGCAGCGGGTGATGGACAAAGGTAATGTGCCCTGTACCTTTCAGAGTGGAATTTCTTATAGCACCTCTTAATCCTGCATCTCAATATCCTTTAGAGACATACATGAAAGCACAATGTTCCCTCTCCTCAGATGAGAAACAAAGCTTAGAGACAGTGACTTGTCAAAAACTTGCCCTGAGTCTGCTGTTAGCCTGTTTTGCCTTTCAATCATTTACAGTCTTAGGACCCACCTACATTTAAGAAAAAACCCCAAACTGTGTGAAATAGCTATCCCCAGCTACCACCTTTCAGTATGCAAAGTGTCTTTGTATTGTTGAGCTTTGCCTTCTCTGAAAGACATTCTCAGAGCAGAATAGTGTTACCCACCCATCTGGGAATTGGTGCAAAAAAGCCATTGTGCTCTAAATTTACACCTAGCTTCTATAACAATTTCCCATGTAGACAAGCCCATAATTTAGCTCACAAAGCTTAGTCATTTTATTGCTATTGTTACCAATTCACCCACAGGGCACTGATTGAGGTCCTCTTATAATTGATAACCTGGCCAGAATATGGTTGAAATACCCACTTAAAAACCCAGAGATCCACCTTCCCAATCTGTTCTTGCAACTCTTCATCTGGAATTCACATTTTCCATGTGGCAGTTACCACACTTGGTTCTCCAGTTTCTACTTGGCCACTGGTCAGTCTGAGTTTTTTCACTTGTAATATATCTGCTTTGGTGTCTCTTTGGTCTTGTTTTATGCAAGGCTGTGGTTGAAACACTTAATATTTTACACTGTCATGGCCAAACTTCTGTTGAAGCTTTTTAATTTCCCAGACTTTTTATGCACATAATTGTCATTAGAAACTTGTGAGCTTTCACCTTGTCTCCTAAACTTGCCAAAAATCTTGCTTATTTTTCCTTGTTAACATAACTGTAGTTTCATAAGTACCAAACAATTGATCATGTTACTGGTAAAAATCCTTTTTATGGGCTCCTGCAGTTACTCATATACATTGATTCTTACATTGTTAACCCAGAGACTTTAGGAGTAGTGTGTGCTGTTGTGACATTGTTATTCATGGAATGTTTTCAGTTTCAAATGTAGTTTGGTTCATTTGCCTGACGAGTCCAATTGTTTGGAGACAATGCAGAATGGCAGCAGACTTCTCAATTTTTCTTTCTATGTGAAAATATCATGGAAAGAAGCTGGGATTATTGATATTTAAGATCTCAGCTGGTGAAAGCTCAGCTGACAGGAACTGCGTTTCTGGAAGACAATCACCATGAAGAAACCTACCAGAAGAGGTGGGAGGACACTGATGCTCTGTTCCCTTTGCGAGTGGGAGGAAACGCAAGCGAAGTGAATGGCAGCCTTCCAAGGAAATGACTATACTGTCTGTCCTCTGATCGTGCATCGTATGACATTCTTGCATGAAGTAGAGAAAGGCCCTGGACCTCTCTTTCCCAAGGAACTCCAAAAGCCGCTGACAAATGCTGAAGCCCCCACCCAGTTATCAACAAAGGTAAAGCAGGAGCGGCATGTGCTGGTTCCTGATCGTTTCCTATACTGCCACTGCAAGAAAGGGGGGCCCAAGAACAAGTAGCGATGAAGTTGAAGCCACTGAGGTCCTGAGAGTTGAATAGGTTGTTGGATAAGTTATCCCCACCCCAGACATCTTTTATAAGTGGTTGCTTGGTTTTGTCAGTGCACCTGATTTCTGATAACAGAATGAGAAACAGCCACTGAAAATGATGGATGTTGGGACATGTAACTACTGTGGGCAACATGTGGTAACCCTGAGTCATGTTGTATGGTTGAGGTCTTATTTCCTGGGCCTATGTGGCAGCCTATCGATGTTACGTTGCCAGCACCTGGAGATGTGTGAATGGCTGGCTTTTGTTTGTCTCAGAGTCAAACTGAGGTTTTAAAATTTTTTTTTTTTTAAATATTTTTCCCTCCTCTTTCACCAAAATGAATATTACTTCTTTAGGAAACACCAACCTCTCTCCTAATTCAGGTGAATCCATCTCCTGTTTTCGGATGAAAACTCTAAAGGATAGAATGAGAAAGAGTGCCCAAAGTCACAGGGCAGTTGAGTCCCACTTCTATGCAGCACCTCACTTGCTAGTGCAGTTCCTTGCAAGTTATACTTGTTTTCCTTATTTTTCTGCCGAGAAACTGGCTTTGAAGGGACTTGTAAGCTTATACCAGTCACCATGCTGCACAACTTCCTTTGACAGATCTCTGAAAATTCCTACAGAAGATGAACAGAGCAGAAAACTCAACTCAGGTGCCCTACTTTTTTTTTCTCCCTCCCCCCCCCCCCGCCCTTCCCCTAACTAGTGGTTTGAGAGTGATTCTGTACCTACTTTTTCAAAACAAAACAAAAAAACCCAAACCCCAAAAGCTATCTTAGCACGTTTGAAAACTTTGAGTGACACTGCTGTTTGCCTGGGAGCTGTCCTGGTTTTCTTGGGAATCTCTTTTTTCTTGTAATGAGCACACTGTGGTGCAGGGCAAAGACAACCACTCTGTGGTTAGGGTAAATGTTACCTCTCTTGTGTTTCACACTAACTTCTCCCAAAAAAAGAATGATGGATGTGGCGTAGCAGAACTTGAACCCACAGGATTGCCTCTTTGCCACCATGGCTCTCACTAACAGCAAAGGACACCTCTACCCATGTTTCATCTAATCCTGCTACTGCAGGACTGAAGTGCAGAAATGCTGATAAGCCCTGATACCTTGCAAGGTCAAGGGATTCATCTCTCAGGGGGACACCCTAAGCAAGGATATGTTCAGTAGATACCTTCAACAGGGGAAAGCAGTGTGAGTAGTATAAAATCTGATAGTGTCCTGTCCCAACACTTCGCAAAACGTAGGAGAGGGCTTACACTAGCTTCATGGAAGGGGAGGCAAAGAATCTCTTGTGTCACTAAATGCCTTCTCTAGGTCACCAATCCTTGAGCGTGTTCCTGTAATATGAAGGCACTTCTCTATTTTGTCTACAGTCCTTAATGGTTGCCTGCTTGACTGTATCTGCTCTACATGACAGGCCCAGCAAGAATGCTTTAGAGGGCCAATGCTTCACTGCCATCAAACAACGTTGTTTCTGTTTCCTCCTTAGCTTTTCTGTACCAGCACCTCTGTCTTTTCAGGTTTTCTGGAAGTCTGGCTTCTGGCGATGTCAGGCTTACCCCAGGTCCTGTTCTTCTCTAGTGAGATTTCTGGTGCCTGCGCTTGAAGGGGGGGCACAGCCAGATTCAGATGGTGTTACGCTTGACTGTAAGCAATGCAAAATGTCAGTAAGCCATTGGCATTGTTTTGGCTTTATAGTATTTCTCTCAGCTGCGACTTGAAACAAACTGTTTTCATCTCCTTGTTTACAGGGAGTCAACCATATCTGGGAGAGCTCTCATTCTGCCAGCACCCGTTATCAGGCTGCTCACTAGCAAAAGGGACGCCAGCCAAAAAAAAGGCATCTCTCAACCTCGTGGTGACAGCTGAGAGGGGCTCTCTGTTACAGAGACTCTGCTTACAAGCAGACATCAGTGTGGCCAGACAAGGATTTAATCCATTTCCTGTCTCCCATTCATTCGTGTTATGTTTCTTTCCCTTATTGCACAAACTGCAGCGCAGGGTCAGGCCTTTGACAGAGGAGTATCTGTGAGATCCCCAGCCTAGCAGCTTCAGTTGTGCGATGTCCTTGCTGTCTGTTCACTTGCTCTTGGGAAGCTGGCAGCTGTACTTCTTTTGCAGGAGTGTCGTCATCTTGGCTGGGATGGGATGAGCTGCTCTGTTCTTGCCCTCCACCCCAGACTCTTTATTTAGCTTGGGTGCTGAGTTGCTTTGGAGCAGTCTTGGCTGGAGACTTTCCCTTAGCAGATCTATTCTTGAACTCTCTCCATTTGTGTAGTGAAGGCTTCAGCTTCTGCGCGCCATAGGATATGCCTTTGCTTTGTCACGCTACGAAGTGAACGGGCAACTTTCCAGCAGTCTGGCTGAAGCTCCTAGTGTACTTATAAAAATCGCATGCCATTTATCTGTCTGAAGGAAGGCATAAAGTCTCTAGCTTGGTGTTGCAACGGCAACCTAATCTCTGGGTCTCTGCTGCCTGGATGGTTGCAGGCAGCTCCCAGTAAACCCAGGCATCTGAATTGTAACCCTTCCCCTGAGCAATCATTTTGCTGCAGCAGCCACAGGCTAATGCACAATCCTATCATGCTTAGGACACTATGCTCCTCGAGGCTCACAGAGAAGGGTGGTCTCACCGGCCAGGCAAGGATTTGAGACCTGCATTCAGTTGCTGGAGCTTTTGTGACTTCCTGTGCCTTCGGTCGAGCGATGCCACCTCACCTATAAGATAACAACAGTACTTCTTCTGTCTGACTGTGTTTTATGACTTTGAGAATAGGACAACTTCTTGCTATACCCTAATAGGCCAAAATCGGCCTAATTTTGATTAGAGTATTTGTGTATCACTATTGTGGTCAGTAAAACAGTATCTCAGGAGGTAAATCAATGTGATGAACAGCCTGGCAGATTGTGCACTGTTACAGCCTTCAGAAGACAAACATTTTCTGCTTCAAACTGTTGTTGCTGTGAAAATCCCTATCTCATCTCTGGAAGCATGCTGCTTCAGATTGTGGCAGGATATTCTGACTCCTCTCCTACTTGTTTCATCCTAGAAAAATGAATGTTCCCAGCAAGGTTGTGTGAGTTTTTATCCTGCTATTTTTTGCTGTACTCAGTGGTCATGTAGCTGTTTCACTCTAGCCTTTGAGCATCCTGTCTCTGCAGCACTTTCTGGCTTCAGAGAATCTGAAGATGCTCCCGGAAACCCATAGCTGGCTTATATAGGGATGGGCTTACCTGGTCTCTGTACTTTAGCAAGAGCTATTGAAACCCCAAACATGAAGTTACTCATCTGTCAGCTTCAAACATCTCTCAAAGGCAGGAGAGATGGAAGGGGAGAGCATTCTTGCAACACAGCAAATCTGGGCTGTAATGCCCTTTCTGCAAGTCATTGCATGTTTTTTCCTTTCAGTATTCTAGCTGGTTTGGCTTATCACAAATGCTATGTGCTTTTGATGACATTTTTAATGTAAGCAGGCTTCACATCTTGCATGGATCATTCTTGCTGTTTGGTGTTTTTGAATGTTGGGTTTTCTTTTTTGTTGTTTTCATTAAAACTGAACACATTTCTGCTCCCGGAGGGATTTTACAAGCTAGTTTGCAGAATAACAAAGAAGGAATTCTGCAGGCTCATCCATTTTGGTCTTCTCTGCTTTTGAAGACTCTGTTGCTACAGGGTCAGTAGGAGAAGTTGGGGATCTGTCACCCAAGAGATTGGCCTGTAGCTGATGTTTCTCTTCAGTTTCAGAAGTAGTAACGCCACAGGGAAATCCTTCTCTCTTTCTTTCTTTCCAGTCAATTGAATAATAAATCCCAGAGCTTATTCCAGTGCATTAGGATTGCTATTTGAAGTCCTGTTACACACAAACTCTTTTATGTGTTTAATTCCCTTATTTCTCTCCAAGATGTAGAGTCATATGCTTGGAAAAAGACGCCTGCTCTCCCATGACACACGGGATATAAATGTGGGGTGAACAGCGCTCCCGCAAACAGGGTAGATAGAGGCTCTGGGTGTGTAAGGCGTTAGAGCTGTAGCACAAGGGCACCTTCTCAGGTTTGGGAACAGTGTGGATGGCTGTGTGTGGCTGGCTGGGCACAGGTGGAGGGCCATCTGCTTTGTAGATACTGCACAGGCACAGGTGTCCTCAGGTTGCTAATTGAAAGCCTTTTGATCTTGTCCAGACATGCTGTCTGGGCACTCTTCCTCCTTGCTGGTAGGGAAGTGCAGTGCTGCTCTGCAATAGCACTGAGATCTAATTGTTAATAAAGACAGGAGCTGATGATTATTCTGGTGACATAGAAACATCTGTCTCTGTGTTCTTTGTCTTTTTTGTTGAGACTGAGAGACTGGAAAGTATTGCCATGTACAACTTGGGATGGGAGGTGTAAAAGTTTCTGTTTTCTGGGTTTTAGACTCTTGATAAGTTGTGCAAACCAGACAAGCTCAGAGTTAAACAGAGTCCTCTTCCTCCCCTTTGGCAAAGGCAGGAGACATGTACAATGGCCTCTAACACTCCTGCAGCTGCAGGTTTTGTTTTTTGTCCAGTGTCTGCAGGAGCATATTTGAAACTCCTCTGGTTTGAAACTTCCCTGGGGAACTACTGCCTTTGTGCTAGGGAAGCTGGAAGAGCTGGGGCTGCAAGAAAAAAATGAGCGCAGGTCTGATTAACAGAGTGATGATCTCTGCCATGCTTGTGAATGCAAACGTGTCAGCAAAGGTACTTCTTGTCCCTGCATCAGCTGTGGCACTGGTTTGAAGTGAAGTTATCTTGTCTGTATTCCATAGAGAAGCTACCTGGTGTAATCAGTGTCTGGTAGGCATTGAGAGGGTAGTTATGATGGTCTGTCTGGAGGCGGGGATGGTGGTGTTGGCAACCAAGTATGTTCTTGATAGCTTCTCTGAGAAACAGACTCTCTGGGTACACCCATAGGATATTCTTTTCTATGTAAATACTTGCCCAGCTCTTTCCAACCTCCCTTCTTTCCAAGGCAGCCAAGTACTTCAAGATTAGGTTACGTAACCTGACATATTTGAAATCTGATTTCAGAACACCCTGATTTTGTATGGGGAATTTTAGGTTTTTGGCATGTCTGTAAATCAGGCCGTGGGTACCAAAAATTAGATGAACTAACACGAGCTTTGTTCTGATCTTCTTTTAACGCAGAGGTAGCACTTGTTATAACAAAGATGGATTGTCTCATCCCTGTTAGACAATACACCAGTTATATGTACAGGGTTGGACCCACTGGGTTGATATGTGATTTTGTTGTCATGAGAGTAGTAGGTAAAAGAAAGCTTGGATTCCTTGGTTTCCAAATTCTTTGCCAGTCAAAAAGGCAAGTTCATTCCTCTTGTTATTCTGAAATCCAGCAGTAAGTGATGTTGAAACTTTCAACCTGGAACTTGAATAAAAATGAAAAGAAGCCTCTGAAGGTCACCAAGGTCTCCTCAGGCACAAACTGCAATGGCTGAATGAATTGCACTAACAAAACCATCTCTTGTGATGTGGAAATGAGTTTCCCGCCTTCCCTCTCATGTGGTCTTCGTGTACAAACAGCTTTGTTTTTAAGTGTCAAAGGGCAGGGGAAATCCATAAAGGGGGGAGGTATTTCCTGTGTGTGACAGGCTGTCCTGCTTGGGTCATGGCAGAGATCACGCCTTTCTCTTTGACCTGATTTCTGAGGCTCTGATCCAAGAATGTGACACTCTTTCCCTTTCTTGTGTCACGTCTGGCTGTTGTGTTCAGTGACACTTCCTTGAAAGCAAGGGGAACATATCCTTGTGTGCTGAGGCGTGAGACTTGTTGGCTGCCATCCCTTGAAGTGTCCTGACCTCTCCAGTATTTCTAGCTTCATACCCCCAAATCAGTTAAGCAGTCATCTTGTGCTCCCTCCCCAAATTACCACTTCCTGGGCAGTCACTTGGACAGACATAAGCAAGAGACTGTTTCCCAAATGATGACTGCATGCCGATGAGCTCCTGTAGCTTGTCTGAGACTGATCAGGCAGTCTCCAAGGACAGCCAGGTGTTTGATCTGATCTAGTAACAGCGGTGGCTGCTCGTGGAGTTTTCTGGGTTCTTCCCTCAATGTTGCCCCACTCCCTGGGACCTTGCTGTGAGCCTCAGCAAACATGTTGGTAAATGATGCCTATCTCTTGCAGTAGAGTGGCAGGTCCTGGTAGTTTGCTTCTCTGTGAAGTGCTTGGAAGCCTTCTGCTGAAGGGGACTGTGTATGCTGAGCACGTCCTTTGGCTGTCTGGGAAGCAAAGAGGTGCAGGTTGTGGCTCATCCTAATCTCTTTTCTTACTGTGGTTTTGCAGATTTCTATGCCAGTGTTTGTGGCTTGGGTGACATCCCAGGGAAAGGCTTCCCTGTTCTGCTGACAATCCTTTTTTCTGCCTGTTGTGTTTTCCACGCATTTTCATTCTGAGGTTTCTGATCTTTAACAGGTGCCTTCTTTTCCTCTCCTTTTTCCATGTTTTTTTCTCTCCTTCAATTGCAATGCTTCAGGTATCAGACCGTGGTGATGCTTTGCTAAAGGAGTTTTCTTTGCTCCTCTCCTGGAACAGCAGTCAGAAATCTGCATGATGTGATATGTTGATATATGTAACAACAAACTTTGATGCCACGTCACATGTTTGAGGAAAAATGATGGTATGAAGAACAGAGCAACTTTAGAGCAAACTGGAGTTAGCAAGCTGGGACCGTTTTGTATGCCTGACTGCACGATGCTGAACAGAGCTGCGAACATCAGGACTCTTCCAGGAAATTCAGGGTGGGTGGTAGGCTGTGACAGCTGAGCTCCATGTTTGTCATGCCCCAAGAAGTCCTCGCTTGTTTGAGGATTAAACTGTAGCTACTTCCCCGACACAGAACTGCTGCCAAGATTCCAGTCTGGCTCAAGCCACTCTCCGCACTTCATAATGAAGTTTGAGAGAGCTTTAACATCTTGGTGTTGGCAGAAACATGGTTTTAAAATCACGGTGTGGTTGGAGACTAGCTGGCTCTGGACACTGGTAACAGGGCTGGAGACTTTCATCTCAAGGTCAAATCCAGCTGTGGTGTTAGTGACGAAGTCATGAACTTCTGACTGATGGTTTGGGGCTTATGTGTGGAAAGATGTCTCGAGTCCAACGCCAGGACTGCGAATTGGGAGACTTGGGTTTAGTTCCTGAACTTTGCCAGAGCTGTTCTGAGAGACCCTCAGCAAGACACTTAAAGTCTTCGTGCCTTAGGTCTCTCTGTGGAAAAAGCACTGAAGGTCTACCTACATCAACGTGGTGCCAAGTCCTCAAACTCACTCATGACTGCAAACTCTTGAATACCATTGGATGCAGAAGCGCAAAGAACGAGGTGGGACGAGCTGGCTCTGTCCAGCCCCTATTAGACAAGTGCCTGGATCACAGTTGTCGGTATTAGCAGTAACTGGCTTGCTTTTTGGCAACTCAGAGGGTGAGGACGTCATGTTCTCAGGAGGCAGCGTTGCTCTCCCATCGCTGGGCCATGCTGTTCCAAGTGCAGGCAGCCCTGTGCTCAGGAGGAAGCTTGTGCGGCCCTCGTCTCCGGTGGCTGTAGGAGAAGTTGGTTTCTGTGTTTGGCAGCTGGCATAAATAATCAGCAACAGCTTACTAAGAAATTAGTTTCCCAAAGACTGCGTTAATCACAACTGAGCTGCTGCCTTCTTTCCAAGACATACGTGGGCAGCCTCTCCTGGCAAGCCTTTGTTACTGCTCTTCAGAGTAACTGTACCGATGTCACTGCAGTGCCGTCCTGGATGTACACCTGTGCCTACTAGCCCTTGGAGGGGTTTTGGATGAGATTCATGCAATTTCTAGCACCATTTTGGCCTTGTGCCCAGCCGAGCCCGGGGTTGTGCTGCAGGCAGAGCAGGCTGGGGCAGCGCTCCGTCTCCTGGCGGCTCTCGGCACTGCGGGAGGAGGCTCTTCCCCTGAGGAGACTCGGGTGCTTGGGGCTTGTGTCTGCCTGGCCTTGAGAGAGAAGCATAAAGCTGCAGCCTGCAACACTGTAATCCCAAAGCTTCAGCCTCTCCCTGTGCGTGCCAAATTCCTTTGGCTGTTAAATAAGGGTAGGAATTTCGAGGGGAGCTTGCAGAGTACGACTTCTGTGTTTGCTTTGAGCTTTAAGAATAGCAGCAGTGACTTGGCTGGCTGTACACTGGGAAAACTCTGATTTGCCAGCTTTGAAGGGCTGCTGTTTTAAAAGAAAAGTTGGCATTTATGCAACTGTTCATTTTGTATTGACTTCAAAATCACTGGTGCCTTGCGCAGGTCTGCTTGTGTCTGTAGGTAGCCCTTTAGTTTCCAGTGGGACATGGCAGTACTTGTGCTTTAATTGGGACCCTGGGAGTGCTGTGTGCTGTACACGGAGCTAACAAATGTGTCCTGCAGAAGCTCAGCTGTGGTGAGGAAGAGTGTAACCCTATTTAGGGTTACGGGTGTACTCTTCACTGGGTAAAAAACTGGCTGGACGGCTGAGCCCAGAGAGTTATGGGGAACGGAGTTAAATCCAGTTGGCGGCCGGTCACGAGCGGTGTTCCCCAGGGCTCAGTTTTGGGGTCAGTCTTGTTCAATATCCTTATCAACGACCTGGATGAGGGGTTTGAGTGCTCCCTCAGTAAGTTTGCAGATGGCACCAAGTTGGGCGGGAGTGTTGATCTGCTGGAGGGTAGGAAGGCTCTGCAGAGGGACCTGGGCAGGCTGGATCGATGGGCCGAGGCCAACTGTATGAGGTTCAACAAGGCCAAGTGCCGGGTCCTGCAGTTCGGCCACAACAACCCCAGGCAACGCTACAGGCTTGGGGAAGAGTGGCTGGAAAGCTGCCCGGAGGAAAAGGACCTGGGGGTGCTGGTTGACAGCCGGCTGAACATGACCTGGCAGTGTACCCAGGTGGCCGAGAAGGCCAATGGCATCCTGGCCAGAAATAGTGTGGCCAGCAGGAGCAGGGAGGTGATCATGCCCCTGTACTGGGCACTGGTGAGGCTGCACCTCGAATCCTGTGTTCAGTTTTGGGCCCCTCACCACAAGAAGGACATTGAGGTGCTGGAGCGTGTCCAGAGAAGGGCAACGAAGCTGGTGAAGGGCCTGGAGCACAAGTCTGATGGGGAGCGGCTGAGGGAACTGGGGGTGTTTAGTCTGGAGAAGAGGAGGCTGAGGGGAGACCTCATCGCGCTCTACAACTCCCTGAAAGGAGGTTGTAGTGAGGTGGGGGTCGGTCTCTTCTCCCAAGTAACAAGCGATAGGACGAGAGGAAATGGCCTCAAGTTGTGCCAAGGGAGGTTTAGATTGGACATTAGGAGAAATTTCTTTACTGAAAGAGTGGTCAGGCCTTGGACCAGGCTGCCCAGGGAAGTGGTGGAGTCCCCATCCCTGGAGGTATTTAAAAGACGTGTAGATGTGGCGCTTAAGGACATGGTTTAGTGGGCATCGTAGGACTGGGTTGACGGTTGGACTCAATGATCTCAGAGGTCTTTTCCAACCTAAATGATGCTATGATTCTATTTCAGATGGGGAAAACAGAGGCACAGGTCAACTAGATGGAAAAAAGCCTCCATGCAGATCACTGATATAGCGTTGTGTCATGATGATCTTTGTCACGCTGATGTGTTGATACACCCCAGATCTGAGTGGTGGGGGCGGGAGAAGGGAAGACACCAGAGAGATTTATGCAATTTTTGAGATTAATGTTTTGGAAACAAAAGGAGGAAAGACTAATGCCAGCCTTTGTTCAACATCAGAGAAATCCACATGGAGGTAGAGTGAAGGAAACAAGAGTCATCATCTCTGCTGCTTGCAATGACTTGGTAGCCATGAGACCTCCACAAAGCATACTGGTGTTATTTGGGGGAGTGGTGTGGGGAAGAGCCAGAAGAGTATGAGGGCTTAAGGAGAAAAATGAGGGTTGTCAAATCAGGTCCACGCTGTGGTAAACCCTTGCTCTGTTATTTTGTGTGTTGTCTTTTTCTGCAGCTGTGGGTCGCTGAGTGCTCTGGGGATACAACCAGGCAGGAAGATGTGCTATGAATTAGTAGCAACACTGCCCTTGAGTAAGTAAGTGCATTCTACTGACTACTTGTTTGTGTTAGTTACAGGACTCTCATCAGGCCCACATACAAAATGTCCTACCGAACTGTGACCACGCTGGAGTGGAGGTGCTGTCCTGGCTTCACGGGGAGCAACTGTGAAGAGGGTAAGTTATCCAGCAACGCATCTGTCCTTACAGAGCAGCAAGGGGATGTGTGGATGGACTGGCTGGGTTGAGTTGGGTTTTGTTCCTTAATTTGCTCAACGCCTCTCAAACACAGGAACAAATCACCTATTCTCTTCTCTCCCTATCATTATCTGAATGCTCACACACAAGCTCCGAAAGGTGGTCTCAGAAAACAGACCATACTGAATGCCTGCAAAGAAGTCTGAACAGGGACGGGGAAAGAAATAAAGAAATGGGTACTCAGGGATGACCTGTTTATAGATGTGCTCATGCTTGGCGTCCCCATTGCACAGTCCTTCAGAAAATGCGCTTTCTCCATGTCAGCGTGTTATCTTCTCCACATCCCATTGTCATCACCATCAGTTGCTGTAGCTGATGAAAGCTGGTCCCTGGATGGCTGCTTGTAAAAGTTATGCCTGTAAGGTCTGGACACAAATAATATGTGTTCCCAGAGAGCTTTGAATTAAATTAGGCACCTTTGGTTCCCCTTCCCACCTGCCCCCTGACTTATTGGTGCAACATTCAGGTTGCACAGTAAATGTGAAAACACAGTTCTGGGTTTGGCATCTGATCTTTCACACGGAGGAAAACACAGGGCTCTTTCCAGAGCTGGAAGGAAGGAAAGTCTTTTCCCTTTCTCATCATGATGGACAAAAAAGGGCATGTTTTGCATTTTCCTTCCTAATGTTTTCTGCTTTAACTGTTGCTTCTGCAGCTTTGAAACAAGTCCTGCTTCTCCATCGAGTTTCACGTTTAGGCACTAAGGCATCTGCTGAATCTGTGTCATTAGTGTTCATGGCTTATGAATGTGAGAGAAACTAAGCCTTGAGTTTTCTGTTCGTTTGCATCAGGTCAACACAGCCTGCCTCTGCTGGCTGGTGAAGGCTCATTGGGGGCGTCCAACATCTCTAAGACTCTGCTGTTTGTAGCTGCACCTCATTTTCTTTGTGCTGCAATATCTTGGTGCTAATCACACAATTCGGGCAAATCTCTAACTAGGAAGTTGTCCCGTTACTGTCACGAAGAATGATGGTTGCAGACAGCAGCTTGCTTCAGGCTGCAGAGGAAACAATAGCTTCCCAGAAGCTCAAGAAAAGTTTTAAAAAGTGACAAAGCTACCCTAAATTGCAGTCTGCAAGAGAGAGCTTTACATTTTAGCATGCTGCTAAAAGAAGTGAGCCTGGGAAAGAGAAGCTGCTGTGTGCAGCTTGGATTTTTACCTGTCACTGCAGGGGAGAGGGATGCTAAGGATTGTGGCAGAACTGTTATTTCCAAAGTAGCTGCAGCTCAGCCTGGCCGAGGATCTGACTGGGGACCCGAGAAGCCCGTGTGTGCAGCCCGTTTGTGCCTGTAGGTTTGGACAGGTGTGAGTAATTACAGCTTAGCGGTGCTGCTGGTGTAAAGGAGAGAATCCAGCTCCCTCCCGCAGTGCCAGATCTGTCTCAGCAGAGTTCAGTGGAAATAAAAAGCCAACATAAGCTTGTTTGAGAAAGTCAGCAGCGATCTCACAGGAGCAGGTCTGTGGAACGAGGTGACAATTTTATGCAGTCAGTTTTCAAGGTGGAACTGTTCTTTTGGGCTTGGATACGGTCTGCGGAGTGTGAGCAGAAAGCCAGTAGCAAGCCCTCACTTTCATGTGTGAGATTCTTTTTACCTTTTTTTTTCCCCCTCCTTAAAACATCTGGCGCTACCGACAGTCCCATGTTCTTGAAAGAAGGAGGAAAATAGAAAAAATAAAAAGCCCCTTTTCTAGTACAGCAGGGTTGTGCCACTTAATTTCTAGCAGCAGTATTGAAACTAGCGGTGTGCTAGCTGTCAAGCTGACCAGAGGCATCAATTTTAAAATTGAAGTATTTACTTACTCCTTATGTTAATTCTTAATGTTAGTGTCCCTTGGAATTGTAAGTAAAAGAGACTGAAAGGAGTTTTTTAGGGCTTTTTCGCAACCTGGTATAAAGCCTTTTGTACTCTTTCCTTTCTGTACTCTCTCCTACTACAAATTTGGTTCCTCTGAGAGGGTAGCATGCTTACGTCTGTGTGGGTCCTTCCCGGAAACAGCAGACAAAAGAAAACAGAAAACTAAACTGAAACAAAACAAAAAACAGTGCAGTTATGAAGCCACAGCAAATTAGCAGCGTAGAACCTCAAAATGCTTTCATCTTTTTTTGGTATTGGTTAGATTTCTCGTCAATATTTCATTTCATTTGTATGTGCAGCTGGTGCTTTTGATGTTGATGTGAGGTAGGTATGATTGAAGGCAGATTGGACCTGCACTATTTTTAACTTGCCTTCTTGCTGTGTTGCAAATGCTGTGATTCTCTGACAGTCACTATTGTTCCCCGTGTGGGATGGGGGAGAGAATCGGAAGAGTAAAAGTGAGAAAACTCATGGGTTGAGATAAAGACAGTTTATTAGGTAAAGCAAAAGCTGCGCGCACAAGCAAAGGAAAACAAGGAATCCATTCACTCCTTCCCATCGGCAGGCAGGAGTTCAGCCATCTCCAGGAACGCAGGGCTCCATCGTGCATAACGGTTACTTGGGAAGACAAACGCCATCGCTCCGAATGTCCCCCGCTTCCTCCTCCTTCCCTCGGCTTTATATGCTGGGCATGACTTCATATGGTGTGGGATATCCCTTTGGTCAGTTGGGGTCAGCTGTCCCGGCTGTGTTCCCTCCCAGCTTCTTGTGCACCCCCAGCCTCATCGCTGGCAGGGTGGTGGGAGAAGCAGAAAACGCCTTGACTCTGTGTAAGCACTGCTCAGCAATAACAAAAACATCCCTGTATTATCAACACTGCTTTCAGCACAAATCCAAAACACAGAGCCATACTAGGTACTATGAAGAAAATTAACTCTATCCCAGCCAAAACTAGCACAATGTGTCAGCAGAATGGCAACCGCAATGGCTCTGAGCTTCCCCTTCAAGATGTCTCCTGTTTCCAGCGACTGAAGTAAAAAGTTTTCTTTCTCAATGGGCCCTGGAATAATAAGGTTGCGTTTTCATGAGCAGAACAGACTAAGCTAAGAGATAATGGATTGATCAAGCACACGGAGCAGTTTTGGGAGTTGTGTGTGCATGGGCGTAGCTGTGGGGTCCCTTCTTCAGACTGATGGTGTTTTTTGCATCTTGAGGCTTGAGAGATCCTATCTATTGATTCCTTCTTTAATCCTCAGTGAGCAGGATTGATACTTGCTCCTTTTTTGTGCTGTTCTGGAACAGTGTCTTTGGGGGAGCCACTGTAGCCTATCTGGAGGATGGATTATTTTTACTAGCTGTCCTTTTATGAGGCCTTCCTTGCCCTTTTTAAATCTCTTTTTTTTTAGCATTTTATGAGGAAAGATAGGATGGTGGGAGGGTGAACCAAGGAAACCGAGTCAAAGAACTTGAAATCATTCGAAGGCTGCAGTGCAGCTATTTCCGACATGCATACTTTCTTGTTATCTCCCAAATGGCAGGTCAACTTTTCTTTTGCAAAGCAAACAGTCCAGCATGGATGTCTGGCCCCAAAGTATGACAGATTCCTGATGAGACTGGCTTGCTGTAACACACCTTCAATGAGAAACTCCCCTTCCACAGTAACATACTGTGCTCTGATGGAGCAAGCTGTTAAATGCAATTCGATTATTACAGAGTGTCTTGACCCTTAGCTGATAAGTCTAGCTTGAGAACGTGACCACTTAACTGTCACCAGCTGGCAGGCACCTACATTAATGCTGAAGGCTGCACATCGTTTAGATTTAAATTATCTTGGGAATTTAACTCTTGCATTGTAGCTGATGAAGAGCGGCATCGTCTGGAGGAAGCCCAGCTCTAGAAGTGGGTGGAGATTTTGCTACTCAGTGGGCTATTAATTTACTGAGGTGGGGATGGCTGCTTCCAATCTGTTTCCTTGTATAAGTCAACACTGATTGGGGCTCTCCCCCCTTCCCTTCATTGCTTTCCCCTCACCCAAAGGTATGTCAACATTTGAAAGGTCTCTAATTCCTTTATTGTTTTTGTAGAACTGTGACCAGCTAGTTTAGTAGATAGTTAAAAATCACCAGTTGTACCAGGGCTTCCTGAAGAGTTTCTTGGAACTTTCTTGGATGGAGAAAGAGACTTGATGCAAACAAGTCTGGTGAATTTAACTGTCAGTAGATGCTAATTTTTATTTTCCAGTTTCAGGGTTTTTTGTTTTATTTAAACTGGAGCCCAAGCCTAGGACAGGAAATGAATCCACTGAGCCACCCAGTCTGCTGACTGCTGATATAAAGAACATATGGACGAGGGCAGTGCAGAGGTGAAGTGGTTTAGCTATTGCAATCATGCATCAAGCTGATTGATTTGAATCCAAGATGATGCTGACATTTCAACTCAGCCTTTTTTCTATATGGCTGAGAGTTCAAAAGCAAGTGCAATCTCTTGGGAGAGGAAAAGTGTCCCTAGCAAGTTCAGGGGCTCAGCACTGCCCTAGAGCTCTCCAGCTAGGCAAGGTCTTATTTCACTTTAAAAATCTAACATAGATTTATTTTTTGTTTGTTTGTATTGCTTGAATTTGGGACAGTAGCCAGTATCCTATTTACCCCAGAAGCAGATTGATGGTAGACAGCTTAGCTCTTTGGGCAAGAAGCAGCTCCAAGAGTAACCTCGGCACCTCTAAAGTGATGCCATTGTGATTCCAAGCTTACATTTTTTTTTTTTCTTTCCATAAGTGTACAAGTCGCATAGGAAATTTGAGCAGCCTTGTTCAAGTAATAGTTTAATTTGAGAACTTCCCTCCCACCCCCTCCTCCAACCCCCCCTCACTATTTCAGTTCTTGGAATATTTTTATCTACTTTTAATAACTATTGTTTGCATCATGTCATCCTGATATTTTTCAGATCTCTTAGATTCCCACGTGTTTACAATTTTCAAAGCAGCATAAGAAAATGAGGACTTTCCTCTTGGTATGATAGAGTGCAAAAACCCTCTCCTTTTTTACTGCTGGTTCACAAAGTTTCTTGGTCTCGGGAGGAGAGATGCAGAACAACACTGCCAGGAAAATCTTAAACTAGCAAATGCAATTATGATACAAAATTTGATGAGGCCATGAGAATGAACGTCAAAACTAGATACCTGAAAGTTGAAAGCCCATTAAAGTGCTCTAGAAGGAAGGATATTCAAAGTGGTGTTGATGGGACCTCACTTCTTGAGGTCTTAGTTTGCTCCCCTGTGAACCATTAAACATAGAACTGTCAATCTATGCAAAAATACAATGTGAAGATTATGGAGTAACATTTCCCATAATACTGCAGTAGTTCTCTTTAGGAGTTGAGCTTGTGTGAGTTTTTCCCTTTCGTTAGGTACTTTAGTTCCTTCTTGCTTCTCCCTCTTCCTCATAGCCACCGTTAGGAAGCAAGGGAGTTAAGTCTGTGTATCACATACAGCGAGTAGCAGAGTTCTTTGCTGCCGTTGAGCTTTTTTCATCTTGCCCTTAGAAACTAAGAAAATGTAAGAGAAGGCAGTGGGAGTCAAGAGAGGCATTGTGCTATCTGTTCCTATTGCTGCTAAATCCTAATACAGTGATGTTTTCCCACTTCAGCAGAGTCCAACTCCTGTCATTATCACAGCAGAAGCTTCCACTTGAACAGGGAAATTCTCCCAGAGGTGGTTATCTCAGTGCTCTCTGGTTAGCAGGGCAGTTCTATGCTGCGAATGTGTGGCAGACTGAGGTGCCTTCCTTTCAGGTTTGGATCTAGCACAGATCCTTGCATGTATGTAGTTACCTACTAGAGACTGGCTCAGTAATTCCTTTAGTGAAGTGCGACTTTGCTCTCATTTTGAGACCTTTGTTTCAAAGTCCAACATTTGGTTCCACATAGCAAGCTTGCTTCTAGAAATATCTTCTCATTTCAAAGTTTAATGTTTATTAGATACAATAAGTGTTATAGACTATTAAGTGCAACCTGAATTTCCTAATAATTATCTAGTTAGTAAAGCAATTAGTAAGTAGGTAGTAAAATGTGGTAACTAACTGTAAACCTACCTTCAAAAATATTTCATGAAAAAACATCAAAACATGTTGATCAACCTTGATGCATGAAAGCGGCTTTCTGAGTAATGATGTTTGTGTACCTATAGTACACAGGTGTTGGATAGTATCTACCCTGATATTTTCTTCCATAGCATATGCTTCCTGCTCCTCCATACGTTATACCTTCTTCTGCTTGTGTTTTTGGTGGCCTCTTCAATATAAGGCAGAAGGTCCACCAGAAGTTTCCCAAACTACTGTGATGCGTCACCCAATTCCTATCCACTCCCATCACCATGCTGACCATTCAGCAACCTCTGGCTTCAGGCATAACATGTGTGTCACCCTTCATCAAATTTTCTGAGGAGTTCCTGGAGTGTGTGGTCACTGTTGGAAGAATATGCAGCCTGCTGAGAGCGCTTTCTGGCATCAGTGCTGTGTGACTACTTGAACAATTTCTAAATGTTCATCTTCTCTTTCGATACATAGTCAAAAAAAAAAAAAAAATCCCTGTCAGATTTCCAAAGATTTTGACACTGCATTCCAGCATCAATGAGTAGTTTCATTTTTTTGGACATTTTTAATCTGAACAGGGAGAATTTTATTCAGCACCTAATGTCAAAATATTTGGAGTGCTAAATATCTGCAGATGTTATTTTAACATAATTAGAAAAGCTGTATGCCGTACTGTTACATTGTCCCAATTTTTTTAGCTCCCATCAAATTATTGTGGTATGTAGAGAATATTTTTTTATTTTGATAAGCTATTTGTTTGCTTTCCCAAGTATATTGGATGCTTTTTGTTTCTCTTAGCTGTGTATTTCTTAATTCACAAGTGACAGACCCACCTATTTATAGTTAATGGCTTTCCTATTAATGTGCTTTATTTCTAATCAGGAGTGAACATAACCTTACCTTGGGTAGGGCTAACACAAGAGCAGGCTGCGAGGCTCTGTGTGTATCTACTCTGCCTGGATCATTCTCACCATGCTGGCAGGATTCTGCCAATTGCTGTCAAAAGAGGGAAGCATGTGGGGCTTCTTTAACAACTTCTGCCTGTCCGTAGGTGCTGGTATAACTAATTGATAGGCATGTTTTCTGGGAAGTGGTGAGGTGCAGCAGGAGAAGGTTAGAGTTGGGAAGGAAGTCCTGGGTAGTTGACTTGAGCTTCTGAGCTCCTGCTGCTATAGTAAAGCAGATTCTGCCATTACACAGAACAGATGCTAGTGGCAAGGTATGGCTCTTCCATGTCTCTGCCGGTGTTGCTGCTTCCTAAAGAAGTTTCACCTTCATCTTCCATGCAACTGTCTTTAGTGTATGAAAACAAGTAGAGTAGCAATCATGATCCTGGAATTGCTGGAAAGACCAAAAATGGTGAATTACTAGAATATTGTCTATGAAATTGTGCAGGGTCTTCATTTTTGCCTGTTAAGAGATGGCACGGGTTGGTTCTGCCTTGAAGCTGGGAGTCTCTTGAGGTTCTTTTTATCTGCTTCAGTGACAGAGCAGGTAAGTGCTGATGAGCTGGGCCACATCAAAAATATTTTCAATCAGTGACTGGAGCTGCTATTGGCAATGCTGGTTTCATTGAATCCTGCTTTAAGTACTTGTGATCCTGTGAAGAACATAAAGGCTAGTGATCTTGAAGCTCTTAGTAAAGCAGATAAACAACTAGGAAAAGGTCCACAGAAAGAAATTGCTTTTGTAGGGAGTTAGAATGTGTTGATCACAGGAGTAGATGAGTGAAATTTTCAGGATGCTGCTGGTAAGGAGGTCAGCCAAGGGGATGCAGTGCTCTCTCCGAACTCTGCTGTGAGCCTGTAAAGAGAGCTTGAGGCGGGGTGGAAAAGGTAGATCTTTGACTTCAGTAGTTGGTTACTGAATAGCAAATGCTGCCAATTCCTATTCATCTGTGGTGCTAGCGTGTTTTTAGCAGGTTAGGACTTCCTGATGGGATCGACTTGATCAGCCAGGAGAATGGCAGCATGGAAATCTCGGGCACTGCATATCTCTTTCTCTTGACCAAACAAAAATTCAGTGATGGTGGACCTGAGAGACTTCAAGAAGTATTTTCTATTAGACTTGTGTAAGTACTCTTAGACACATCTCTGGTAGTTGATTAGTTAGATATTAAAACTTTTGCACCCAGGTGAGCTCTTGAATTACTTGGGAATAGAACTTGAGAGGCTTAGGTTCTGAAGAACCCATATAACCTCTTGACAGTGTCTTCTTCCTTTCATAATCCTTACTGCCTCCTTCAACCCTATGCTTTTAACTCGCTACTTTCTCATGTAGATATTCCCTTCAGAGCTCCTGTCTTCCCCCAAAATTATCGCTTATTTCTCATTCATCCTCACAACGATGAACCTTTTATTTGCCTGAGGCCATTAGAGGGGAGGTTTTTTTTCCCCAAACGCAAGACTGCGTCCAGCGCTGGAACCCTCAGCACAAGAAATACATAGACCTGTTGGAGCGGGTCTAGAGGAGGGCCACGAAAACGATCAGGGGGATGGAACACCTCTCCTATGAAGAAAGGCTGAGAGAGCTGGGGTTGTTCAGCCTGGGGAAGAGAAGGCTTTGGGGAGACCTTATTGCAGCCTTTCAGTACTTAAAGGGGACTTATAAGAAAGATGGGGACAGACTTTTTAGCAGGGCCTGTTGTGACAGGACAAGGGGGAATGGCTTTAAACTAAAAGAGGGGAGATTTAGACTAGATATAAGGAAGAAATTTTTTACAATGTGGGTGGTGAGACACTGGAGCAGGTTGCCCAGAGAGGTGGTAGATGCCCCATCCTGGGGAACATTGCAGATCAGGTTGGACGGGGCTCTGAGCAACCTGATCGAGTTGAAGATGTCCCTGCTCATTGCAGGGGGTTGGACTAGATGAGCTTTAAAGGTCCTTTCCAACCCAAACTATTCCATGGTTCTATGATTAGCATTATTACAGCCTCCGGGATAATAAATTTACATTGTGAACTTCTAAATCTGCTTAGGAATTGGAGGGGATTTCAAAAGACAGCTGACTTCTTTATTCTTCCTGGTCCCTGTCCCCCTTTTTTTTTTTTAAAAAAAAAAAAAAAATCCTTGAGGACCATATCCTTCACTGGCTTTGCAATTGGAATTCAGGTTTGTTTTGGGGTTTTTGGGGGTTGTTTTGTTGTGTTTTGTTGTTTTTTGGGTTTTTTTAATATATTTGGTCTTGTCAAACTTCACAAACTGTGATGAAATCTTGCAACAGAAGGCTTGTCTAGGAAATATAGAGATTGCCTTCCTTTCATGAGGTTTAGAAATGCTTCTGGCAGAAGCAATTCTGCTTTTACTGCAGGGAGTTGGAATAACTATCACTAGTCCATGCTAAACTCTAATCCTGAGATGGACAATTATCAGAGGGCAGTGAATGGATGAGACGGACATGACGCTTTTTTCTTTTAAATATTTATTTTGGTAAGCCACAGATTGCAGGATGATCTCCCTGAAAACCTGTCCACAGAGGCTGTCCTAAGATGAGTTGTGCAAAATGTACTCCTGCCCTTTTGGAGAAGTCTGAGAAATGTATAATGATGAGATAGCTGAGGTGGGTGTTCGTAACTTGGGGAGATATCCCACGTGGCGTATTTGCTACTTTCACAGGTGGTGGGCTGTGTGAGAAGGCTAGATCCTTTGATTTCCAGTATCCAAATCTGGACACATCTTCTGATGGCTGCTAGTTTTTGCAACCTGCTTTCCTAACCTTTGTGGGATGAGTTGATGTTGCTAGTGCATTAAGAATAGAGGAGGGATGACCTTGAGGAAGTAATTTTGTGTAAACAGACCAGATTGTTGCTATTGTTGAGAGTCATGTGAAAATAGCCAGAAGATTGGAGGACTTAGCTAAGCCATCAATTCTATGCAGGGTAAGGTCTCTGGACTGAATGCAGAGCATGCTGGAAAGTTCATGCAGCTGCTGCCGGTGTAGTGTCCTCCGCTGTTAAAAGGAGGGTGTGACACCTTATGCTGTCAGTCCTGTAAATGTAGTTAGTACCAAAATCATGAAAAACATTCTCCTGAAAAACTCCATCCTATTTCTCTTTTTTACAGAAATTTCTGTCAGAGGTGGTGGAGGAAGGGTGGAGTTGTGTTTATAACAAAAGTTAGCAATTTTTGGAGTGCATACCACACTACTAGTTGCATATGGAAGTGCTAAATGAGAGGAATAGTTCCTAATTGGTGTCCACTGTTCGTTTTGATGCCTTTCAAGTGAATTATAGATAACAATGGAAGAAGAATTAAAACCACTTGCTGAAGATGTATCTGAGCTTCCTTGCTGCTGCAATAACTTGATTTTTTTTTTTTTAATCAGGAATAGTAAATGAGGCTTAGGCCTTTAATATGAAATGCCTACAGCTGGAAGGGGTGGCAATGAAGAGGAGTGTCTTCTTTCCTTCACTGAATTTGCAAGGCTATTGCCTATTTAACAAGCTGTTTTGTGTTTAATTTTTGAGCATAACACTTATAAAATTACAGCTGCCTCCCCATCGTTTTTTAAGGGCTGAGTTATGAAATGTGTGGACTTAATGTTGCTGTCAAACAGTGTTGAATGGGATGGTTCCTTGAGGAAGAACTTGTTGAATTTCTTCCAGGAGAATACTTGAGTGGACAAGTAATGCCTGGTATGCAGAGTGCCATCTTTTTCCTTATGAGTGCAGTAATTTATTTACTTTTAATTATCCTGGATATCTGGGCCTAGCAGCCGTGGGGACTTGTACAGACGAATGTTGGTGAGGATAAGGGAGAGATGAGGGGATCATGCCTGGTTTTCATCCCTAGGTATAACCTTCACCTCTAGGTGTGACTCTGGGTTCAGAGTCCTGTTGCCATCTCTTATTTCTGTCTTGTCACATACTGGAGGAGAGATGAGAACATACTTTGCACCACCTGAGTTCTAAGATTCCTGTGCAGAGCTGTTCTAATAATGAGTTGTCGCGTTGCATGACTGATGGAGGAATATCTCGTACTGCTGAGGTTTAAAGATAGGAGAGTAAAGGAAATTCCTTAAGACGGGAGACTTCACTGCCAGCTTTCCACAGACGGCAGATAAACAGGCCAATGTACTCTTTTTGCAACGGTTTTCTAATAATTTTAAACAAAGCTGTTGACATTGCAAGCTGTTTGCATGTATAAGTGGTAAGAAGGGTATAAGGTGTGGCAAGACAATGGGGAGAGGCTGAAGAAGTCCATAAGAGTATACAGAGAGCGGTGCAGTTGGTAGCAAGCTGAACTGGAGCCAAGCTTTGGGGTGAGGCAGATGGAGATCTTTCTGCTTCTACCTCATGGACTCTTGCCTTTCTTCTTCTTTTTTTTTTTTTTTAATCTAATGTAGGATTTTCATTAAATGAGTTAATGCAATTGGTACAATAACATTTGTGTTTTCTGTGATAACTAATTCCAGTTGTGGGCTGCTTAAAAACATCAACGTAATGAAGAGTTCATGCAAGTGCAGTACCTAAGCAGGCTAAGCCTCATCCACACAAAAGCTTTCTTCAGACAAAAAAAGAGATTTACTGAGGACCTAAATCCCCAGGACAACTGTTACAACTATTCTGGGATGCTTTGCCATGTGGAAGTGGGATTGCAAGGAATTGGGATGCAGGTGGAATTGGGATTGTAAGCCCAGGAATAGGAACAGAGAAGTTTTGTCAGAGAAGTTTGAGACTGGTTTCATGTTTTGTAGAAGACTTCAAGGTGAAAGCAAGAGGTAGGCATCAAATTCCCATGTTGCTGAATCCTAGACTTTATTCTTACTCAATTCCTTGTTATTAAAAGGGGAACCAAAAGTGTTCCCCCAAATAATAATTTCTAGTGGAGTTGAACTTCAGTTTAACATGGAGAAGTGCTAGGCATGTTCAATGCATGTCATTCCAACATCATGTCTTCTCTCTGTGAGCTAATTAGCAGGATAAAGGCAGCAAAGTTAGTACAGCTCCATTTGGGAAGCTACAGGAACGTGCATTAGATGGAGCAACTTTGAAATACACAGTTCACTCAAAAGAAACCCTGTGCTGTAATTAGTAAGGATTCAGACTGTGTCAGTTTTGTGTCAGTTGTCAAATGGAGTTGTACCAGGGACTGTTCTCAGTCCAGTATGGCTTGCTATTTCATTTTAAAGTTAGTGTAAGGAATGGAGAGAGCCTTCTAATCAGATCTGTGTGTGTTAGAGGCTGAGCAGTACTGGGAATACATACTAGACTAAGATTAAAATGCAGTCAAATCTTGATTAAATTGTAGAGTTGGGCAGAAATCCATAAACTGAGATTCTGTCAAAGACAGTCACAGAGGCAGGAATAATCTAATGCACAAATTTTAAATGGAAGGAGACTCTGAAGGTAGCAGGATCCCAGGGGAGGGAATGGAGTTTGTGGTAGATGGTAGAATGAAGTCCTGCTCTAAACTCGGGAGAAGAAATGCCATCCTGGAGTCTGGTGCTGCAAATACATGATCTTAAATACCGTAAGGGGTGTGTTGCATCTGTGAAGGAAAGTATTTGGCTGGGAAAGAAATATGCCTTTTTTAGTTGATGGAATTTGAATATGTCGTACTGTTAAATAATTAGGTTGGTTAACTTGGATTACCAGCTAGAGTAGTTAGTAGGTGCATGTTATATATGCAACTAAGAATAACATCAGCACAAATGAGCCTTTCTAAAAATAACATAATTGGTAGTCATTGAGGGCTAACTCATGTTTATCAAAAACTGGACAAGAAGTAGGTATTCACTTTTTCTAGTGACTACATGCACGTGATTACAAAGAGTATAGGAAACATTTAATCAGTTCCTAAACAAGTGTAGCATTGCAAGATATTCTGATTGTCACTGCAGCGTAAAGAATACTTGTTGGATGGGTCTTTAGCAACATTCCAGTTCCTAAATAAATGAAGGCTGGGAAAAACTTGCTGGTGAACTTTCTGAAGAAATCAGCTATGATTCTATGTACCATGAGCTAGATTTCGAACAACGTTTAATAAAAGACTTCATCAAAATGTGTAAGAGAGTGAAACATCACCATTTAAACAGGTCATACTAGGTCCCTCAATCACCAAAGCAGGAAAGACATTAAGGAATGGCTCTGTGAAAATCCCCTATCATGAAGTTTGCTAAAGGTTGATAAATTTTATTCTGGACTCATAACATATGCTTCTTGCTCGGGCTCCTGATTTGTCTCCTCCTTGGATAATGCATCCAAATCCACAAGTAACATGCAAGTTTGCATTTCATTTTGAGCCCAGCAGGCATACGGCAATGAGGTTACAAGACCTTTCCAAGTGAGCCTGGAGGGACTTGTTGGCTAGAGTTTGGATTTCTGGCAAGCAGCTTACTCCAGCTCTTTTCTGTAATAAACTCAGGGTTCAGTCCCCGGCCTCTTACAGATACCGAGCACTGTTGCGTGTCTCTGGATAATCAGTCACTGGAAAGGCACAGATGTTTCAAGATGCGTAGCAATGGGTGCAGCATATAAGAAAGGCAACATCAGGGTCATACTACAGATGCAACCACATCTTACATGTGTTCTTTCTTCACAGGAAAATTCTTGTAACATTTGCGGTTTTCTGGTTGCTAATACCATCAAATGAATAACGCAAAAACTAATAAAGCTTGTGATTTTTATTTGCTGTTCATTAAGCCTTGCAATGCCATGGATGGCTGATGCCTCTACTGCTGGCAGATCCAATAGAAGAGCATTACAGTAATGAACAGAGTGGTGTGCAGGATTGCCCAAGGCAATGGCTTAAATTAATTTGGGCAGCAATTCTAACAAAGACAGAAGGATTATAGATATATGGGACTAGAAGATGTCCTAGTCCTTGCCTGGTTGTGGAGAAATTAAGAGATGGTTGAAGAAATTCCTGCATTTTTTCTTTTCCTGTAAATGAAATACACTCCTTATTACACAAGCATAAAAGAGAAGCAAACAGACCCAGGAGAATTCGTAATTCGATGTTTAATTTGTTTGTAAATGATGACTTTTGTAGCAGTGATGCTAAAGAAGCCTTTGGTGTGTATCCACTGTGGAAAGTGCAGGGGCCTATATTGATTGCTAGGTGGTCCTTCATTTTAAAAACCTTGAGGAACATACATGGCAGATGGACTTTAATTAGACTACTTCCTGCTGCTAGTGACTATGCCAAATGTGGCTCCCTAGGTAAAGCGCTAGAGGTTTCTGTTGAAGGTGTCAGGTCTTGTTCTCATGGAGAGAGAGTGTTTTCTACAGCATAAGCTGTAGAAACTGCTGTGGTACCATTGAGACACTGACGGAAATTGTGAAGTATCTTGGTTAAGTAGTTCTTCTCCAGTGGCCAATCTGGGTGATAGATACAAAACTATTGCTGTTGTCAGCCTGTGTTTTTTAGCTTCAATGGTAGAGGCCTGTGTTTAAGTAACAAAGGTTCTGGTTTTCTCTTTACTGGTGGTGAGAGTTGTTAAATCCATATGGCTCATAGTACTTGCGCAGTGATGGCTCCAAATGCCGCAGTTAGTTGTATTGCTGCAGGGCTTTGCACTGTAAAATATTATAGCCCATTAAATAAGGGGAACAAGCTACTCCTAAACTTGGCTTATTTGATCTTTTCAAACTTACCCTCAAGTGATTAAGCAAACAGTGGCTTTTCAAGCATTCTCCAGTCGTATTATCTGCTAAACACATCTCCCAGTGTGATCTGCCAAAGATGCCTTGAACACTGTCCTGCTGTGTACTTGCTAATCCTTGTGGAAACATAAATAAGCAGTTATTTCTATTGCATCTAGACTGTCTGGGTGGGATGCAGAGGATGGGTATTGGTTTATGTTTAACATAACATAAACTTGAAGATTCTTGCTTTTGTCTTAATATTAGCCCTCGCAGCAAGACAGCAGCTCTTTATTAGCTACACAGGAAAATAAACCATTCTCCTTGCTATGTGAGTAGTTCAAGTTTGTTTATAGTATGATGTGTCTGTACAAAGGTATCGTTCTTGCCCTGCACTTGTCTTAGGGAAGCAGAATGACGACTAGCAGTGGTAATTAGGATGATAACCATAAAACTGTAAGCTCTTTACAGAACAGTGTAACAAGATCCTTCATACACTTAATGGGGAATGTGAATGAGCATTTAGATGGCTCTATTAATGTCTAGTCGCAGAATTTTCTACAATGAGTGTCCTTTGACACTCAGCACTGGTCTCCAGATCTGGACAATTGTGAATACTATAAACTCTGGAATATAAACCTTTGCCCTGGAATCTTTTTGCTACAAGTTCAGCTGTGTTAAGCTTTGGTCTTTGATTTAAGCAGGAAAGACAGAGTAAAAGTAAGTTTCAGCCTTCAAACTCATTAAAAGCTGGTAGGAGAAAGAGAAGACCATGTTCCTGAAGGTGATTATTTATCAGTCCTTTGTTCTTGGAGTTGTGATGATCCCAGACTGAGTGAGTATCCTTTTTCCAATCCCACATGGTTTTGTATCTCATTTATATCTCAAATCAGCAGAAACTCTGATCTTCACCTGGCTTTTTATGGCAGCTTGTAGAACTGTAAATGCGAATACTCTCTGACAGCAAACCCTAAATCAACCTTTGGTCACTGCAAGCTGGAATGATTTGAAAACCTGTGTAACCTTTTGACCAAACCTGGGCTGATGTTCAACATCTTTTACAAGAACTGAAGCCAGAACAGCCCTGATGACTTCAGATTTTCATTACAAGCCAGCTGTAGACCCCAATGTACACTCAGGTTGGGACAGAGGATATAACGGGTCAGCTGCACCATTTGGGCAGGAATGTGCTTGTTCCCTTGGGACCCTGTGAGCAATGGTGTTCCCACCATTGCTCTTTACTTATCCGGCACTGAAAAGCAGTGGCTGCTTTCTCCTCCTTTTCACCACCGCTCATGAGCATCAGCTATCTCAGGGCAGTCTTTGCCAGCATCTGTCATGGTTTTCCTTTGCTCTCCAGCTCTCACCATGATGCTGAATGGTGCGATGCTGTGGGCTGCTCCCTGTGAATAATCTGCACAAACCCTGCATTAAATGGTGTGCCAGGTTTGTCGGTCCAGCTTTGAGTCCCTGGTGTGCATGTGATTTGAAAGGAGCCTGAACTGTTGATGTGGAACTGGGGAGCTGTGTGTTAAACTCCTTGTTCTGGCACAGATCCTTGTGTGACTTGACGTCATATCGATGTGGATTAATCCAGGCAGGGATGTGATAGCTCTGCATCTGCATTAACCAGCTGAATAGAAGCTAGCTTCAGTTTGGGTGCAATAATCAGCCTTTTATCTAGCCCTATTAGTGTGGGTCCTCTCCTGTTTGCTATTCGCTGAAATGGTTCCCTGTTTCTGAGTGGGTGTTGGAAAAGCTAAGGAGTAATCATCAAGTTTTTTTCTGACTAATACAGATGACAGAGGACAGTTGGACCACTTATGTTTATATATGTAGGAAAAGTAGTATAACAAAACTCTGTGGGCCTTGTATAGAAAGGGAAGGTGATTTTATTTTAAAACACACAAATATGTTGATTCTACCCACTCACATACTTTTAACTGTGAGCACTTGTGTGGTCTGGATTGGATCACTTGGTGACATGGAGAAAAAGGGACAGTGGTTGTCAAGTCCTGTGTCTTTTGGGTCTTTCCCGACTGATGATGACAGCTGGATTTTGGACAGTCTTTTATGCCTTTTAGATGTCAACAATAGTTATGATGTATCCTTTTGACTTAGAGGATGAAGTAAGCAAAATTCTATAACTTATCCAAGGTTGCTGCTCATTGTCTTTGACCTTGTTTTGGATATCTTCAGGGCTATAGTTTGTCTTCCCGTTGAGATAACAGGAAGAGGCATGGTGTGTGCTGGGTGGTGTAACCTTCGTGTGTGTTTCATTCTTACCAATGTTAATGTTTCTGTTAAAGAAACAGTTTGCAGATGGACTAGATGATTGTTGTAGGTTCCTTCCAACTGGGACTATTCTATTCTTAAAAAATAATTTCCGTGTGTATGACATACCTGTGCCTTTTGAGATGCATATCATGGACTATGTGTTCTACCCAATGTACCTATAGACCCAGGTTTCTCTTTAGGATCTCTGGGTTGCCTTGGATGTGACAGCACGGGAGTTTCTCTGTGCTTGCTGCCGTAAAGACAGTTACGTGCACTGAGGCATCCTCCTGTGTGCTCTGATCTTAGCTCCTACTCTTCCTTGGCTGGTTCTGGCATCCAGCATGCCCATGCTTACAATGCCAGTGAAGAAAAAAACCAAACCAAAACAAAAAACAACCCACAACCAAAACCAAACAAACAAACAACCCACAACCAAAACCAAACAAACAAATAACCCCCCCCAAAAAAAAAAACAGCAAGAAAGTCCCTAAAACCAAAACATCATTTAGTGTTCAGGTTGCACATTTTTTTCCCCCATTCCGATGTCTACATTCCACTTCATTGATGCAATAGGATGCTTCAGGCCACACTCTCCAGGGCAGCGATTGCAACTCCTCATGTGATTAAAGTCACTTGGCTAGCAGCCCTTATCACCATGGGGTTTGCTCCTCCAGTAAGAGTGGCTGGTGCATGTTAACTACACTGTGGTTCCGGCTTTTGTAGCCTCAGGATTTATGTCTCAGTAGTGAGAATACGTTGGTATTTGTTGTTATCCCACCTGAGACCCCCAGGCTTATTTTACTGTATTTGGGTAACTGGTTTGTCATATGGGCATATAGCAGGGTCTAGCGTGTCTGCAGCTGTCAATCTCTGTAGGCATACAGTAGATATTTTTATTGCCCTTGCTTATCTGGCTGTCCTTCACTGTTTTAATATGAACCATACCAAATAAAGCTGCCTAAGAATTGAAGATTATCTATGGTATTCGTCACTTTTAGGAAAGGGAGTTGGTTTAATGTTGGCTTTTAGCATTTGCTAGGCCTTGTCTCCTTGACAGAAAACAACAGACTAAAACGATTACCAAGAACAGCTGCTTAGAAAGGGGCTTTGGATATTTTTTCCGCTTTTGCTGACCTGAACCACAGCAATTATAAGTTCTGGTTATTGTAAACTTACCACAGAACACAAGGCATACCTTAAAATGATGTCATGTCTAGACACACAATTCAGGTATAAATTATGGAGAGAAAGTAGCTTGTTCAGTGGTTAAACTGTAAAAATTTAACAAGATATTTCTGTGTCTCAAGCCTTCACTCTTGCATACGTATTTCTTTACCTCTTACCAGGAGAATTCTGTGACTGCCTCTTAATTTTTTTGTGTTGGGAGATGGAATTTCCTCCCTGTTCTCCATTTCATTTCCTATTTCTGCCTCGCTGGGTCTCGAGGGAAGCAGTGTAGCCATCTACTTAGAGCCCAGAACTAGAGAGGAAGACTCTTGGGTCCTGTCATGACTCAGGCAAGGTCACACAAGGGGTGATATATAGCAACCTTTTGAAAAACTGGCTTGCTATTTTGGGTTACTGTGTTTTATGGGGTGGTAGGGGAAAGAGAACAACTCCGCTGTGGTGCCCAGATGCTTGATTTTCAGAAGTATTCACTGTCTCAGCAACATCCCTGGAGTCCCTAGTGGGGTTGAATGGGCCTTACATTTAAGGGTGAGTTGGACCCTATTTACAGCAGGCTTGTCTATTTGGTTATGCTAGTTGAATTGCTGTCTAGAGTCTCTGCTGCCGCTCTGCGTGTGAACGGTGGAGCGTAACTAAGGTGTTACGGGCAATCTCATACCCGGGGACTAAAACCTTGCAAGCTCAGAGGATGGCTCTTGCAGGTGCTGCATGGAACAGCACATGCAGAAGTCACTTGTGTCCTGTCCACCATCAGTTATTTGGGCACTGCTTCATAGAGAGTGCTCCCCTGCCAGCAAGGGCCTAGCTAGTCTATTGACTTGTATTAAAATACACAGTTCCCCACACTTGGCCTGGGCTTAATTTCATGATGAGATCGGAATTGTTGGCTTACCACCTGGTGTAATCTATACCCTTCAGGTACCTGCTATGAAATGCAGACTTTGGCGATGGAAGAGGCCGGTTGGGTTAACAAGCCAGTGCAGGACTATTCTCTATAGCATATTCTGTTGTGCTTTTCCTGGCCTAATTACACAGTCCTCAAGTGAAGGAATTTGGCAAGAATATTCTTCCGTTTTAACTGGTATTTGGTCTCAAGTTCTCTGAGCTTTTTTTTTTCCCAGTCATCTCTATCATAGCATGCTGCCATCTGTGATTTCTTTTTTCTGTCTGTGTAGATGCCTTTTGCGGACTTTGCTTCCAGGTCCAGATACGATGCCTCTTCTTACCTGAAGAGCACCTTGCTCTCCCCAGATACCTATTCTGCTTGTGTATGTCCCCTTGAGGGCAAGGCTTCTGCTTCAGGCCAATAACTGTGTCTGGATCTAACTCTTATCATACCTGGGCCTCTCGTGATCTTTTTTAACCCATAATCCCATTAGTTTGTTTCCTGGAAGCTGTCTACACTGCAGGTCTCCGGAGACAACTTTTAATGCTCGGCAAGCAGAGATGGCAATTGATGGTATAGAAGTTGTTCTGTTCTTGTTGCCATAGAGACAGTTTTGAGATGCACTGAAGAACTATTTCAGTGCATGCAGCAATGCTCTTGTTTCCAGAGGGGCACATGTGTCTGTGTCTCATTAACTTGAAGTGTCCACACTAGCAGTTGGTGTGCTGGGAAGGGAAGACTTTTCTTTGGTATCTACAGACTTAAGCCCCAAGTCTTGATTCACTCCACCTGGCTTTTTGATAATACAGGAATCAAGTCGACTTTCCTGTATGCCATATAGATGTCAGGTCTGTTCTGGAACCATGACTTTCCTGTCCTGACCTGATGTTTGTGATCAGAAAGTCCCAATTTGCCTAGGCCCTTTTTGCTGTCCTGCTTTTCAGAATCATAGCAAGACTTGTTTTCATTTAGATGCATTTGTATCAATTATTTCTCCTGGCCCCTTTGGTCCCTATCAGCAGGGAATGGCCTTTTTGCTGCATTGTTTCTCTGCATTTGCACCCTGCTACGCTGTTGTTTGCAAAGCGTTATATGGAAGATGAACATAGTGTGCAACTTGCAAGGTGCCCAATGTCCTTAGAGTGGTTAATGCACTGTGCAGAGTGAGGTTAGGTGACAAGCCTTGTGATACTTATGAATGAACTGCACCACAAATTGTTATAAAATCTTCAGAGATCAATAAACAAAATGATTGTGTGCAGCAAGGCCATGAAGTAGATCCTTCCACTGGAATACTTTGCTGTATTAAGAGTACTCGAGCAATTAAAACTTCCACTGCACCATTCCAATCCGTTGCACAGGCTGAGGTGGCCTTAGGGCCCTTTTTTAGTTTTGATTGAGTGATTGTTTTTGTACATAGATGTCTGTCTTTTTCATTTTTTAATGGCTATTAAACATTGGAGGAGAGTGTTATTACAGCTCTAAATGCTGTCAGCCAAAGTTTGTCCTCACTCCTGCTTCTAGGATATCCACTTCCAGTGTCCCAGTTTTCCCCATTCATGGCTTTTTAGAGGTACTTTTTCTTTTGTGAGACTTTTGACCAGTTCAAGTACAAACAGATGGAAAGCAGTAGAGATCCAGCTCCATAGCAGCACCCTGGCCAGGGTCTTAACTCATCTGAAGTGTTTGGTGCTCAGGGACAGGGGCTACAGCCAGGAATTGTGTAGCCTGGGGCAGGATGCTGTAGATTCCTCCATGTGTTGTCCCTCACTGTTCCTACATCTTTTCTTCTCACCGCACCTCCCTTTTCATCCCATCTTTCCAAGTCTGCAGCCTGGTTTTATGTTCTTGTTTGCCCAGGTGGAGCTTGCTTCCTTTCCTGGAATATGGAGATGTCCCTCTCTTGGGGCGGTCCAAGGGCAGGAAGCTACAGACTCAGCTGGCACTTGTCCCCTCCCTGTGCTGACGGGGACAGAGAGTGGAGGCTGGTGGTGCACGGGAGCTGTAAGAGGGTTATGGAGAAACAGGTGGTGCTTCAGGCAAGAGTCGTCTTGGCACCCTGTTCTGTTTATGGTTTCTAGGAAATGCTCTGCAGTGGAGGAGCAGTTTCTTTGAATAATGGATTCTGGACCTGCTGCTGAGTGTGTGTTGTAAAAGCCATCTTCTGTTGTTCCTGGAGTCTCTACTTCAAATGCCCGCAAGATAAAAGCAAACCTTTTTGAGCCCTAATTAGCACAGGACACGGCCTACTAGTGACAATCCTGCCTAGTGGGGCCGGTTTTGAGCCCGTGGGATAATCACTGCCTCAGGAGTAAGGCTGCTAGCAGAGACTTGCCCTTGTCCTGACTATATGCCAACAAGGAGGATTCTCCGATGAGGCCACGGCGTATGTTTCTCATATAGAATTACCATCACGTAACTTTGTCAGGATCGATGGTGAGCCTCCTTCAAACAAGTGTCATATGGAAGTTTGCAAATCCCATTGTCCCAGGGAAAATTAACTTGCTCCAGAGTGCTGAAGTGATGCAGGAAGCAAAACTTCAGACTGTTCTGGAATATTGAACTGTGTCAAAGTTGGAGAGTTTTCCCGCTTCTACTCCATGTGGAGTAACTTAGCTTTTTCAGCACCTTAAGGGCATTGACATACATCCAGGGAAGGGAAAGTAGGAGAAATGCAAGAAATGAAAATGTGAACCAGAGCTGCTTAGGCAGAGACCATGGCCTGGATATGAGATTCCCTTTTGCTTCAGAATTTACAGGATTTTTATGGGAAAGGGAAGGGGTGTGATCTCTGGGAAGAAGACACTTATTCTGCAGCTTTCTACTCAGAGATAGCCTTTAGCAAGTGTGTGTGTATAGATAATCTCTTAAAATAAGTAGTTCTGCTTCTCATTAAGTTCTTAACCACATCTGTTTAAGCATCATCACTAGGAATTCTGCAGTGAGGGATTTGTTTAATTTTAGTAGAAATAGTCTCTCTAGAAAGTTAATTTAAAAAAAAAAAAAAGCCTGGGTAGCTATAGGACTAGCTGCTTCTCACTCATACCTTGTGGTTGGGCCAATGCTGGGTTGTGAACTAAACGTGCGTGGTGTAAGTAAAGCAGTGGCTGGAGTGTAGTGTAAAACCTGCTGTGATGCTGATCTTGAATAGATGGTTGTGTTGCCTAACACAGAATAACAATTTCTTTTGATATAAGATTGGAAATATGCATAGAAAAACGTATGTGGCATCTGTGGATACATGTTCTCTGCTCACAGATTTTGTTATTTGCTCACAGATTTTCATGTTCCATGTTTGTGTGATGGCTGACAACCCACTTTGGTATTTTGTGTCACGTAATTGCATGACTCTATAGAGCTGTCCTACTGTTTTTCCAAGCAATGCTATTAACCATACCAATAAGCCAGGCTATGAACATTGAGAAGATAGACCGTATCGCGTTTTTTTTATAATCTCTGCTAGTTCCTGAAGTGGAGCTTTGAGTGACTGGTGACAGATCTGCACTAAGTTTGGAAGCAAATGCAAATTATTTCAGAGAAAATCTTTTTCACAGAGCAAGCCTCTGCTGGCTGGGGAGGAAGGATCAGATATATTCACCTAGGTTTTCTCATCTAGCCAGCTTCACATTCCTTTCTCTCCTTCTCTCTTATGCTTCTGTTTCTTTTCTCTTTCTTCCCCCCTCCACCCCCCCCGACCCATTGTTCCTGTTCTTTTATAGTGGTTAAGGCACAGCCCGGGTCAGGAACAGGCAAAGCATACAGTTTTGGAGTGGCGGGCTGCTGTGGGTCCTGATTCCCAACCTCGGCTGCTGTTCTATGCCCAGTGTTTGGTGGCTCACAGCAGCTCCCACCAGTGCCATCATCCACAACTGCTTCTGGGTGCCGGTAAGATGTCCTTGTCCACAGGATCAGGTATTCCAAGCTCCTCTGCTGGTACTCTACACCTATTTGCCCCCTTCTTCTGCATTGTTAATAGGGAATAATCACATCACATCCTAGGCTTCCTTAGGAACTGGGAAAAGGAACGGGACGTAATTGTTTCCTCTCATCTCTCTGGCATGTGACACCACAAACCCCAGATGTTGCGGACAGACTTTTGTTTGTACATGCTATAGGAGAGCAGCAATACCTGGAGAAGGCTCTTTACAGCTGGTACTAGGCTGAATTTCACCTATGCTGCTAAGATGATTGGCAAAGGATTGTCTCCACCTTGTCTGCCACCTTCCTCCAGGTTTCCAGAATTGCAAAGACTGCTCTCCTGTGCTTGCCTCTTCAGGTTGAGGGAAGGTGAGTGAACTGTCATAGCTATCAAACTGGGACTGCGCAGTGGTCTGGAGGCTCTGCCTCTAACTCTTCTCCGGCTGCTCCTTGTGGAAAGGAACTAGAAGGTAAATCCAGCAGTATCTTCTCGCCTATCCCTCAACCACCTGAGGAAGGCATCTTCTGTGCATGCTTTCTGCAGCTGCCTTCCCTGGAGGGCTTTATGTAAATGCAGGAGGCCTGTTGGCCTGTGAGAAGGAAAGTGATACTTTGGAAATTGCTAGGCTCCAGGATTTAACCCTTTAGCCTCTGGAGTTCAAAAGCACTGACTGCTTCAACATGCCAATTAGTCCTTACTTCCCAAGTGTCCTGCAACTGAGCTGCGGGCTTCTGAGCTAGTGCAAGGCAGCCCCTTTCCTTTCCTGGATCCTTAAGATCCCAGCTGTGCAGATGAGAAATCAGCAGGGAACAACCCAGAAAGAAAAGGAGGTGAGAGCAAGGGCCCGAACACTGAAAAGGGAAAGTCTGGGAGTGGCTCACCCCCCTCCCCACCTTTCCTAAAGCTCAGCAGCACTCATGGAGCTGGAATGGGGGCTGCATTTATCAAATTCCTGTCTGCAACAGCAATGCAGTTGTTTTAGATTAGTGTACAAATAGACATTAGTGTAATACATCTGTTGTTAATCCACATCTTGGTAGAAAAGAGATGCCAACACATCATTTATTAGCCACGTCGATCCTATAATGTCCTTTCTTTTGTCTTTTGAGTATTATAATAGGTTCCAGGATGTCTTTTATTTCATTCTATACCACATTTCCTCTTGTCTAACATAGCAGGTCATAATGCGTTCCAGGATGTAATTTATGCCATTTTGGAACTGGACACCACACAACGTATCCTGAACTTTTCTGAAAATATTCAGTGTGTTAGTTGTGCTCTGCTCACAGGTTAGTCTTTGCAGAATTGATGGGTAGAAAGAGCAGGAAAACTAGTAGGAAGAAAAGCAATTTATTCTTAGTCCAAGAGAAGAAAAGCAATTTATTCTTAATTCAAGGTGAGCTAAAGGATCATCAGGAACACTGGATGCTGGTATGACAGGCTGTAACTCTTACACCCTTGGTTTGTTTAGAAAGTCGGACAGGGAAGTGGTAGTGCACCTTAAGAGCCTATCCTTGACTGCTTGTATAAGGTGACCCTGATAGTCTCGGAGGAAGTCCACTTCAAAAAGGAACCAGTCGAGGAAAGTTGTGATGGCTACATCTCTCCTTTTTTGTGGAAATTGAGGGCTGCTGCTGGAGTTTCTTTATCTGGTTGTATCAAAACTCTGTGCCAGTCCTAGGTGAAAGAGTAAAAAACCCCTAACTGGCTTTTTCCCTGTTTAGTGATGTTGATGGGTTTTGAGAAGCAGATGACATTCACAGGTGATGAGGGAAGCAGGGGCAGGCAGGCTGCTCAAAGTTGGCGAGGTTGGCAGTAATTTCCTTGTTGTATGATCATGTGGGGAGGAATAGGCAGTGGCCACTTGCATGATAGCTTCCACAGGAGTCTATTCCTTTTGCTTTTGTTTGTCTTAGTCATGAATTGAAATCCCACCCAGAATGATGGAAGCGAAGTGCTACATACCCTTACCACTGCATTATCCAAATGTCAGCATTGGCCTATGCCAGATGTTCACTGTGCGGTGGAGTAGGACACTGGAGCAATAGACTGGTCCAGGGGACAGCACAGGATTTCAAATTAGCTTCTGCAGGGAGGAAGAAACACCATGAGCAGGACCTTTGAGTTTTAGGTTAGACCAGCAGCTGTTCTAAATCCGTGGAAAGGTTTTGAGTAGAAAATATTTTGGCAAAATAAAATGTTTTCTTTCTCTTTTTGTTGTTGTTGTTGTTTTCTTTCTTCCGTCACAGGATTCTGCAGGAGACAATTTACCTTGCACTGCCCCAGCTTCCCTGCTTTGTACCCCGTTCTGTCTGGTGTGTGTCTGGCTTCTGGTGCATCAATCTTGAGGCTTGAGGACTGTAGGGGAGTAACGACAACGTTAGCTGCAGCCCTGAGTTCTTGCTTTATCAGAACTTTTTCTTTAGTATGTGTTGGTTTTAAGCACATGAATAGTATAGGGAGTTTGTGAATAGGTTGCTAGGGGTAACCAAGACGTAAGACCAGCGGGAATAATGTTAATAAAATAAATTGCTGACTTGGAGCAGGCTGATAACTCAGACGGATGAGTTCTTAGGCTTGACATCATGTTTTTCTCCTTTACTCCCTCTCTGCCCCACATCAGCTGCCTCTCACTTGCAGGCACTCTCATTCATAGGTCCATAGTTTAGTTAAATCCAATACAGTGTCATGCCATTAGCACACAAGTCTCCTGTGCCAGGATCTCTTGTTTCCAGGTCTCCAGAGAACTGAATGTTAAAACTTTTAAAAATGCAAACTGTTGTAGAAATGACAAGCTCTTATCCCTCTCCAAACAGCTCAGCACCATTCTTCTGTAAGAGGAGATACGGCAGAATATGAAATAGCAAACAGCACAGACGCCAGTCAAGCAATTAATTTTCTTGTCAAAGCATAGGAATACCGGAGGATAGGAAGGAGGGGAGAATGCAGTTATTTGTGTTGTGAATAACAGCCTTGGGTCTGTATTGTGCTATAAACAGAGAACTGAGCCCCTAACCCAAAGACCTTACTGTCTGCTTTAATTAAAAGATCACAAAATTAAGGCAGCTGTGAGATTGTGTTTTTGCATATGAACAGTCTTGGGAACTCAGTATTGCAGGACACGAACACAGCCAAAAGATCTGCGTGGTTCAAAAGATGTTCAGAACTTTTTACCACTATTGAGACCAGCGCTGGTTGCATCAGAGCAGATAAACCTACCAGAGCACAGCAGGTAGATGGTGCTTGAGAAGAACCTTATCTAAGAATAAGTTTTTCTGTTAACTGATGTACGGAGGTTTACGTTTTCCTTTTGAATCATCTGATCCCAGCCCTTTTCGAAAACTTGTTCTCCCTGGCACTTCCTATTGGCAGTTATCTTGTTGGCTGGTACCTGAGGCAGGTAGTTGCTGTTGGGGGCCTGGATGGCCACACTTTGTCCTCCTACCATAAAATTTAAGAGATCTTTAGGAGGAACGGTGTGTGCCTGTACACCAGGGAGGTAGGAAAAGCAAGCACCAGCATACTTTTATATACTGTACAGGTTGGGACACTGAGGGATAATGTGCCTCAAGTGACTTGCCTGTGGTTAACAAACAGGTGATCAGCAGAAGATGCTGGTGCTTCTCAGCTCTGTCCTTCAATCCAGTTTGTATTTTCTTTCCCTGGAACAGAAATGGCAAATATCTGAGCAATGGAAGCTGCTTTGTTCGCACAAAATTATCCCCCTGTCTTTTTTTCTCCTAGATCAAGCCAACTTTGTGTAGCACTGCTGATAGTCTAGTGAAATACGCCTGGCCTGGACTTGCATGCCCCTCAGCACTGCATGTTGGGGCATGTGTTGCCCCAAACACTTGGCCTCTAAGCTAATTGGCTTTCCTGGGGTCCAGGTAAAACTGGCTTATGGTTCACATCCAGTTCTTGGTCCATCTCTAAACTTTAGAGAAACGTACTCCGATTCAGTGGCTTATAACTGCCAAGTGAGCCACTTCCTAGGCTGTGTGTGCTCCTGTCTGGTCCCTGCAGCCAGAAGGTTGCAATTATTTCCTTGCTCTTTCAGAGGGTTCATTATGTTGCTCTACATGCCTTCATATGGTAAAGGACGCTGTAGTTCTAACAAGCTTGGCTGGAATAATCATTCCTTCTTGGCAAATACTTCCCCTGACTTGAAGCTGTGCATTGAGACTAAGGAGTCATCTTTGTCTTTTGCTGTGGGGCGGCGGTGCTGGTCACTCAGCTCTCTCCCTGTCTCTGTCCCTGTGTGTCGCTGCTGAAGTGGGTATGCATGGGAAGGGAAGGGAAGGGAGGAAAAAACTTTTATTTTGGCTATGCAGCCAGTGTCCCCTGTTCAACAAGCGCTAGGAATGTGCTGTTCCCATAGTGATCTCTGGGCTGGTCAGTGCCGATGTTGCTGGTGACATGACTTCCAAGACCGCTGTAGGACTGGGGCAGTGGGTTAAGAAGAGTGTGTATAATTAAGCATAGCAAGCATCAGTTGGTACAGAGTTGTATAGGCAAATACAGCGTGCCGTGAGGGAGCAGGGTGTGTGTGTAGGGAAGTGTAGGCAAAGCGATAAAGACTGGAGACTCTTAAAATACCTTGAAGGTTGATTTTCCTCTTGTACTTTCTCAGATGAAGCTGGTGCGCTTTCAGGTACTCTTTTACTTGCACATCCCGTGGTCCAGCATGTTAAATTTCATTCCTTCCTACCCCTGAAGCCCCTGGAACTGCTCTGAATTTACACCAGGAGAGCTGAGGTTAGGCTTAAAGTAGATATGAAACTTGGCGAGCTGCGCAGGCAGGAATTGGCTTTGCGGAGGCCGGGCGCGACTGCAGATCTGTGTGCTTCTGCCATTCTGCATATCTAGTCAGAGAGAAGGTTTAAAGGGGGGTTAGAAAAAAAGGAGAAGTCATGGTGTGATGCAGTGTTTTGGCACCACTGAGTTATTTTGCTTAATAGTTTGGAGATGATTTAATCTCTAAGATAATTAAATTGAAGGTGTCATTTCAAAAGATAACAACGTCTGTATGAGCTCTGTTAGGTTTGGCATAAGCTTCAGCTTGTTTTGTAGGGATTGAGGGATTTTCTTGTGTGGAACATGGGGGAGGAAAGGCAGGGCTAGTTTGATGGTATTTATTTCCACCCTTTCTTGCTATAAAATAAACTGACATAATGCAGAGCAAGAAAGCAGCCCCTGTGACCTCAAGAGGGTGAGAGCAAAATACTCCCTTGGACTTTAACGTAGCTTCTGACAATGAAACCTTTTAGATCAAGTCCCATGTTCATGTGTCTGCTCCTGTGACCTGCCAAGGGAGAGAAATTGGTCTGTGAAACTGCCCAGGGGGTCGGAAAGGAGGCACATGGCACTGTGAGCTCCGCAGGGACCGTTCTTAAAGGTGTGCGGTCCCAGTGTCCAGCACCACTCTGCAGGAGCTGCTGGTCTCCCAGAAGGGTGCTCTCCTCTCCACTGCCGCTTATTTCAGCTGGAAAGTGTTTGTACTTGTAGCCAACGTGGTTTGCGACTTGCTGTGTGCCTTTCCTCTAAGAGGAGAAAGAGCTGCATCTGACTGGCACCTCTCTGCTAACCCCAAAAGAGAAAGCTCCCTGCCTGGTGTTGGGCAAAACTCAGTTTGTTTTCCCTGTGGGGATGTGCTAATCCTTGTGCTTTGGGTACATGTTTCCTCCAGAGCTATGTGTGATGTGGTGGACTTACCCAGCCGAAGGTTAACATTTAGCCTTCTGGTATGTGACCTTTAGGTGACTGGAACACGTGTTCCGGGAATTAGGTACCAGCCTGCTCCTACAGACCCTGTTGCATGGTTAGAGGGAGCCAGCCTGCAGTTTTCTTGGCCAAAATCTCTGCGAGTTGGCAGGGAGCCCTCAGTTACACGCATCGGTGCTCTGCTCTATCCCTGCCGTGCCCCAAAACTTCCCCGTTACATGGGGTGTGGTGGGGGGGAGCTGGGCTGGCAGGGAGCGGATCTCTGCTGGCAGAGCACCCGCCTTAGTCAAGATCTCCTCCGACTGTCCTTAAAGATGCTCCCTCAGCCCGTGCCCTGCTCAGCAGTGGGCTCGTGAGTAATAGCAGATTTCCATCTCTTTGAACAGGGTATTGTTAGTAATATTTTACCTACTTGCTGGATGCCGCATTTAGTTCTCTTGGCCTTGATGCTCTGCTACCACCAGTTTAACACCAGCTGTGTGACCCTCAAAGAAGAAAGGCTGTGTGTAATACGTGTGTGTCTCTATTTTTTTTACTTCAGCTCTGATGTGAAAAGAAAAGTCATGTCTGGGCATTTGAGTGGTGTGGCTTGTGATATACACCAGTTTATGTAGAAGTTGGCAGGGAATTTTTTTTCCTTACTAGCAGGAGAAGCAAGGGGACTTGGGACCCCCTTCTGGTGAATTACTTAGAAAAACAGCCAACATTTAAAATTACAGGTTTGGAATTGAACTATAAATTCCAGTGAAGTAAGAGATCCATGAATATTATGTCTTTAGGCTGAAATATAATTTGTTTGTATGTTTTAAGCAGTAGAAAGGAAACAGGATATAATTCCTATTAGTAACGTATATATTTTCCCCAAGCAAGGAACCAGCTGTCCAATGGAAAGTTTGTGTTTGCTCCATAAATGTTTTTAACTGTTTGGTTGTTTTGGGTTCTTTTTCCAATGGTACATGCAGCTTTAATATCTCTTGTTTCAGCTGGTTTGATATGTTCCTTTCAGTTTGGGATTGCATATCCTCTGCAGTGTAGCTCACCTTTTCAGTGTGAGAATGTCATCAGTTGCACAAATTTAACACAAGATCCAGAAATCAAGTGCAAGTTTATCTATTTGCTCTGATTAGCATCTTGAGAATTATCAAATCAGACTTTAAAAAGGGCTGTTACTATTTTTGCTAACAGCTCGAATCTGATCAAGCTGTTCTGTGATTTGGAAAAGTCTGATGAAACACAAGGAACTATTTTTATAAGGGGCTTTTTGCATTTCTCGCATTGTGTTGGACCCAGTGTAATCATAGAGCAATTTTGGTTGTTTTTATCAGAGGCCACATGATTTTGCTCATGTCAATGAAAGTCTGAGTGAACTGGATCGAAGTTGTTGGATTTGCTTCTGTTTGAGACAGAAATTGCCACAGATCCCTTCCACAGAAAGGTTTAAGACACTTGTGGTGCCCTTCGGTGTTTGCCCTTACAGCGATCAGAGGTGGACACCAGCTGAGGAATTTGGAGTTTATCTGATTTTCTTTTATCATCTGTCTCCTCACTGCGATGATGATGATATTATGGCTGCACTTGCTTATCTCACAGCAGGTAACCGTGGAAGGCAAAGGATTGCAGAAAACCATTTTCTTTAGAATTATTCCAGTTTAACATGTGTGGGGTCATATCTTGTGTTTAAAGTCACTTCGTGTCTGGTTTTGGAGGCTACATGTATGCAACTTGATTTCAGAGAAGTTATGCTGGCTCCAAAATGGTGCATCTCACGGGTGAACTGGGGCTCACTTACAAAGAGCTCTTGTGAAAACAGGTCCTGAAACGGCCTGAGCTTCCTGCAAATGACCTTGCTAAGGTCTTGGTTGCTCACTCTGAATTTGGCCTTAGAGAGATTTAGAGCTTAGTCTGAATGAAAAAGATGAGAGCTAGGGACTGACTGTGGTCATGCAAAGAAAAGCACCTTTCCAAGCACTGATGTTTTTTTTTTTTTTTTAGATATGTGTTCAAAAGCTGAAGCGAAGCCTTGCATAGATCTTGCAGAAGGATGTTAGAAAGCAATTTGTTTTCACTAACGTAGATAAACAGTGCCAGTTTTAGACGTTCTGGTGTATCTGAGACAGCTGTTGAGGGCTGATGGATATGATCCCATGGCTGATTAATATAATCTATGGGCCTCATGTCTTTCTGGAGCAGGTGGAGGCCAGGTAGAGTGCTCAACGGTATATAAAGTGGCATGAGATGCCTGTGTTTAGGTGGCTGGATGGCACCCTTGGGTGTGCATTTTGTGGTTGGATATAAAAGCTGAAATGAAAGTGAATTTGTGAACAGTATAGGTAATATAAGCTGAGTTGGCTTGGTGGAGGGTGATACCTTTCAGGTATCTTGTTTCCCACTCAGCAGAACCCCTTGTGCTGCATCTAGTGATGGAGGACAGGGTTGCTTTTGGGGACTGTGACCTCCCTGCCTTGCCTCTGCTCTGTGCCTCGGAAGCACTGAGGTTAGACAATGTGGTGAGGGCAGAGTGCTGCGAATCCATGAGGGCCAGCTGGAGATCATGGTGTGATACCAAATGGTGAGGATGAGAGGTGTGATGAAGCTGCCAGGCACCTCCACTAATCTAGAAATGCCTGCTGACGGACGGAAGCACAAATGAGAGTAATTTAGCAGCGTTAGTTTGGGAGTAGGACAGGGAGAGGATTGAAAGGAGATTTCAAACCATGCTAACAACTCTTGGGGCGGGGAAGAAAGCTCATTTCTTTTGTTTTAAACTGTTTTCACCAAAAAAAGTACTATCTGGCTTAAAGACTCAATATAGACAGTTTTTAAATTTAACTCAGATTTCCTGTTTAATCCCTTCATGCATGTATGAGAGTTGAGGATTTTTACACATCTTTGGGCCACTGATAGTCTTTTCTTTAGCCTGAAATCTTTTGAGGTAATGTGATTTCACACCCCAGGACTAAAAATAACAATACTGATGTATTTGAAATTTTAACCATTGAATCTTGTATGAAGCCTTGTCTAGATAATCTGCATTAATTAAACATATTAATTTGAAGAGAATTAATTAAACTGCATTAGACCGACCATCACATAAACACTCTTATTCAGAATTGAATCAACCTTAATTTAATATTGTTTGGAAATAACTAAAACTGAATGATGGCCACTTACAATGAAAAAAATGTCCACATAGGGTTCAGTGTGTTTTAACTAATTCCCTGTTTAAGGTCAGACTTCATAGATAATACAGATGGCTTTTTCTGAGTTTCTCTGGGTAGATGAGCACTTTCCTTTTAAATATAGCATTAATTTATTTCTTCCATCTGAGTAGGATCAAGTTGTTCAACTGTGCTCTGTATTGACACCTGGCACTGCAAAAAATATGAAGGTACAGTATCTGTCCAACAAACACACATGTACAGTAAATACATAAATGCAGGAGGTCCTGGTGTGTTCTCACTGCTCTGAATCAGAAGCAACTCAGCCGAAGGCAGTGGGAGAGCATCAGCATAAAGCTGGCATAAATGGAAACGTGGTGGAGACCTGTAGCACCCCCGTGAATCCTGGGCTGAGACAGAAAGAGTTAAAGAGCTCCTGTCCAGCAGAGTAAGTGCAGGAGCTGCCATTTGGTGCTGACAGACAGGGAGTCACTTGCTGCCTGTAGCTTCTATCAATTTCCACTCTGTTGTCAGCAGGTTGTAAATAAAATAGCTGCGGCGCTGCTCTTTCTGCTGGCTCTGGGACTGCGGCTGCCTCTGAACGAGCGTACAGGTCTGATTGATAATGAGGAGGCCTGATTGCGCCTCCAGCTCCATCGGTCAGGGGAAGGGAGACGTCCGGCTCTCGCCCAGCGGCAGCCTGGATGGCTTTGAGGGGCGGGAGAAGGCAGAGGGTAGGAAGTGTTTCGGTTGGGTTGCTGGTTCGCCCTAAGGAAATAAACTGCTGTCTGATGCGAACCGGGTCTGGTTTTTTGGCAGCTCTGAGAGAGAAATAGGATTAAAAATAAATGGAGGAATTCATCTTTTCAAAAAGAAAAATGGAAGAAGAGGGAAAGGGTCCAGCTAGGCATTAAAACTTGAAATCAAGCTTAAAGTTGCTGCCTGCTCTCAGAGTTCCTCAGAAGACATCTAAAGAGCTAGCTTATATATTTTTGAATATATCGTGGCACAGCACTGCTAGCAAACTATGAAATGGAGGCCCCCGAGTTCTGCTCTGTGGCTCTGCAACCAACTCCTGTGCGATGTGGACCAAATTAATTGGGCTAGCTCTTCAAAAGCAGCCAATAATTTTTGGGATGTCTGGTTTGGGAATTGCCAAATCCAAGCAGCTTCCACTGGCTTCCTTTGGTGGTTCAGGGTAGGGAGAGCCTCAAACAAACAAACAACCACCACCCCCCTGCCGCCGCTGCTGCTCAGACATCCCCAGTGAAGACACTCGAAGTCTGCAGTTCCCAAGTTCATTTTCCACGCTGGAAAATGTTGACTTTCATCTTTGTCTGTTTCTTCATCTGTAGAATAGCAATGTTACAACCAATTGCTTATCCCTGATAGTCACTGTAAGGATAAATGTTGTTTGCAAAGTTAGTTTCCTCAAAGGAAACTTGGTTGTGAAGCAGACTTTATAAATCTGGCGCCAAGACTTTGATGATGGCCCTTTCTCTATGGGAGGCAAAGATGCCATGTAACTATCTGTTTTGAACAACAGCATTTCTTGTCAGGCTTCTGCAAGTCTTGTTCTCTCTGAACATGGGTGTTCCCATTCTCCAGTTTGTTTTTCACATCCGTGCAGTCATCTGGAACAGCCCTGTTCCCCGGGGGAGGCTGTATAGGGAGTATTGAATTTGAGCGGTATAGTGTTCATCCCAAGAAAATGGTAATTTGAGGTTACTCCAAAGCAATAACCCCAGGAGGACATTGGCAAAGCTACAGCAGGGACTATGGGTTTGAATGGCAACCGTGAACCCAAATCTCTGAAGCAAGGCAGAAAGCTTTAGCTTATGTTGAATAGGCATTTTTATTTGCATTTGCTGCTGTGATAAATGCACGGGCTGTTCTTGTCTCCTCCTGCCTAGAGGACAGAGTATTTGGTTCTGTAACTTTAGCTGTTCAGCGTCTGGTTTGTTACACCCGTGCTCGAGAAGGGAACTCGGCAGTAAACTTTCCAGGTCTGTCTGCAGTTGATCTGCTTCAGTCCTACTGGCATTTTTGATGGGAATTTTACGACCTCTTTCTTGTAAGTTTGGTACACATTTTGTTTTCTTTGGAGCCAGTATTGGCTCCTCTTGCCTTTCTTTTGGAAGCTCCAGTGATCAATGCCTTTGGTTGTGGGAACTCTTGCAGAGAAGAGAGTTCTGTCATCATTTATGGGGGTACAGGAAAAACAGATGAAGCAGTGTAATATATGCCAAATATTATCCTCAGAACTGCTCTTATCTGATATCTACAGCTGTACTTGCTTAATGTTAATATTATTTTGCTTAGCTTGACCTTTCTTTAGAGAAAATTTTTTAAAAAGTGGAGTTCTCTGCAATCAGACATCTTTGTGCAGCAAACAGAATTATCTGTGTTGATATCTGTAAGTATGATTCACTTTTATTGCATCAGGATTAGGTCTTTCATACTCGTTGTCTGTGTTTTCCACAGTCACCTTCTGGTGAAAGCTGTCAGATGGAAAGGAGCTGTTATGGTTTCGGAAGGTAATTGGATACTCCGTGCTGGTCAGCTATATAAGATACAACACTTTTATTTTTAATCTGGCGCTGCTCTGCCATCCAGACTGGCAGCTTAGGTAGGCTCTTGAAAAAGATAGTAATTCCTGGATAGTATGAGCCAGAGGGACAGATTCTCCATTTGTGTAATTGTCACACCTTTCACGACGTTTGTGCTGATTTAAGCTAGGTGACCATCTGCTCCTGAGCCCATTAAGTCATCTGAGCAATTAGTCCAAGGCTCATTCATCAACCATTAAATATTTATGCTTATTTTTGGATCTCTTTTGTAATACTGCCTGGACCTCATGAAGGGAGTGCAATATAAATGCCAAGGCAGGTGAATGAAATAAGCAACAGTAAAAGTTTTTATATCCTCCCAGTAACTTCTGTAATCAGACAACCTTATTTTGGAGACAATGTATGTGCACTTAGCCGTTTAAGGGAATCTGTTGTTCTGTCTGGTAATGCAGACTAACACTTCATCTTTAATTTCTACTGCAGCACTGTTATGACCCAAGGCAAGACATTCATCCCTCTTGCAAAAGAATTGTAATCCAAGCCCTGACCATTCATGATAGTGATGATAATACCGGAGCTATTAAAAAGCTTACTGCATGAAGCCAACATTTGCAACAACGTTTTTAATAGGTGTAAAAGTGCCTTGTTATATTACCTGCCTGCACAAATAAGTTTAAATGGGAGTAAAGAGTAGAGTCTCTTAAACACACCAGCCTAAGATTCAAAAAACGTTTTTTTTTTAAGTGAAAAGCTTAAATAATTTCCCCAGAAAGCCAGTTTGTAACATAAGCCTTCCCAGGGAATGATCCAACGTGCAGTCTAATCATTTTATGTGACTATTTAATCTACTGTTTAACAAACAAAAATACTTGCAGTACCATAGCAACTACTGCACAGTTTGATGCCCTTGGGACAGAGATCAGCTTCTTGATCCAAAGCAAACCTGCCTACTCTGTACTTTAAGATATACTTTAAGGCAACCTTATGGAATCATAAGGAAGACTTTCCAAATCCAGGCAACAAATAGGCTCTTTTTTGGTGGATGTTTCATTCACTGGTCCAAATATGCTCCTTGCTTTGGGATAAATAGGCATTCATAATTCTGTAAGTCTTCAAGGACATGAATGGTTCTAGTCTCTTTCCATGCAGGTGTATTATAGATAGAAATCACATTATTTGTGCATAAAACCTGTGTGTATTGAGTTTCAGAGGAATGCCCAGCTATTGATTCCATATTTAAGGTGTTAAAGTGCATTGTCAGCAGGGAAATCTCTTAGTAGGCTTACCTTTCCATGCTGTAAAAAGATCTTCTTGTAGAGAATAGTTTCTTTCGGTGTTGAAACAGAAAGGAACTTCTACTCTGATTATGGCTGAAAAGCTTTAAGAAACTGCAGAAATATTCTTTTTGATAAAAGGCTAAATACCAATGCTCTTGATTCCCCTCCTATCTTCTGGATGTTTATTCCACATCTTGACCTCTGCAGCTGAGAGTTTTCTACACCAGCCTTTCATATGCTTTGCTCTGATGCTGTCGGATCCGCACCACACGGAGGAAACTGCCCTGAATCACAGCACAACTCAAAAATGCAACTTAGTCGTGGCCATGTTTCACTCCGTTGCATTTGTGCCACCTGATGAATGTGCTCTGGATCTATGGCTGTCATGATGGATAGCGTATGGCCTTTATTCTAGAGAGTATAGATTTATCCTTAGGTTAGAAATACTTCTGAGCCTTCCATACTTCGTCTTGCATCTTGAGCTGGTCAGGATTTTCCCAGCAGAACTGTTTTCTGTAAGAAAATGCTGACTCCATGGGATCTCCTTTTTGTTGTTGTTGTGGGAGACCTGTCAAAACTGTTGACAGGAACCAGACAGGCAAGAGTGATGTTGGTGACCAGCCTCCCGGCTGCCTGATCTCTTGGTGGGCTCTGTGGCTGCCTGCCTAATGGGTGGTAAGAGATCAAACCAGGGGTGAGCTGGGCAGCCGGAAAGGCGCCAGTCGGCCGAATGCCTGATCCATCAGCTGCCCGCAGAGCTGTGGGGCAGGCAAGGCCAGGCAGGCTGGAGGGCATCCCTCTGGATGCATCCGTGTCGCTGGAAACTCTGCAATACCGGTGTTTGCCTTTCTCCTGTGGCACAACCAACCAAATATTGGCAATTTGGAATTGTCTTTGAAACGTAAATCCTTCTCTGGTCTTGTTAGCAAGGTAGGTCTGAGTAAGACGAACGAGCTAATTACTGTCACTACTTGCTATTTACTGCATGGGACTGTTCTTGTGATGTGTTTCTTGTTCTCTGGTTGGGCGCCTGAATCCTTTTATGGCATTACAGAATGGTTTGCGAGCAGAAAAAAAGGGAGACATTTTGGGATTTGTTAATACTCTCATGAATGTGAGTTGCTACAAAAGTTTTTGGGTAGTGACAGTGTGATCTTCTATACAGTAAATATTTTTCTTTTCCCTTCCCCTCCCCTTTTCTGCTTTTCTTTTCTCCTCCTGTTACTCTGTGAACTTCTGTTTCTGCTGTCTCCTATTCTGAGTTCACAGCACCAAAGAAAGCTGTTAGTAAGCTTGCCTGAGCGAAGTGCATTTCTCACATATGTACGCGTAAAGTTTGAGAACCTTTCTGGTTCAAAAACATAAGTAAAATGTTAAGTTACCACAATCCTAAAACAATATACTGTACTTCATCTAAAAAGAATCTGTTCCACATTGCAAGATCTCTGGGCACTCTATGTAAAATGATACCCTACTAAGAAATATAACTTATTAATGAAAGTTTTGACAGAGAAGATTTCATTTTGAAAATAATGTTCCCCAAAGCTTTTATAATAATTAGGTTTGAAACAAGGCCGTGCAGACACAATAATTTCCAGGCTGGGTGATCAGCTATAACTCCCTTCTATCTATCTTTTTTTCTTTTTTTTTTCCCCCCCTCAGTCCCCCCAAAAGCCCCTTCAAAAGCCCCCCTCACAATTGGACCTGCCATAGATTTTATACTATAAAGTCCTAATATGGTATAACAGAGGTAAGCTTCCTCCAAGCTTCCTTTGACTTCTTTCTCAAATTATCCTTGTATGTAAAACAATTTAAAATCAAAACTGTACTCTCCTTTGCAACCCCAATAAACTGAAATCGAGGCCTATCTCTGTGCAGCTCTGCCTGATCTGTGCCTTTATACTGCACATAGCTCATTAATACGTGAATTATGTCAATCCCTTGCCTTGTCATTTTAATTGCCGTAATTTAAAAAAAAAATAAATCTTTAATTGCATACTTTTGGACTGCATTTGTGTCTTGTACTTAGTTTTCTTCGTTGGATTAATTACTCTGACCGAGCTGTGAATCGATATTTTCCCTTTTATCCCTTAGGACGTGATGGGAAAAGTTGCTTTTAGTGATATGCCGTGGTGTTTCATGGACCAGCCTGTTCTGCCTACAGCAGGTCCCCATCCACCTCCCTTCCTGCTACAGCAAAGCTGCAGGGGAAGCTTGCAGGGCAGCTGTGAGGACTAATGGGGGTCAAGCAAATAACATCTTAAAGCAGTAGAGATCTGGGTTGGATCCTCTGGCCTCTGACTTGAGATTGTGCGTAGACTTTTAGTGCGATAGAACAGTGGTTGTATCCAGGTGTGTACGAGCTTACCTAACCCAGTTGAAGATCACTGGAAGAGTTCACAGACCTGTTTTTTCTCTTACGCATTGATCAAAGACAACGGTTCTTCCCTTGCTTACACTGTTTTGGGGGATGTGGCTGTTAACGCCACTTAGAGAGATTCTAGAAGAAATACTCTAAGAAATCTCATAATTGGTACAGGTAATTTTGCCAGTTTTGTGGCTTTGGCAAATCAGCTTATGGTGATTAAAAGCATCGTTCCAGCAGGGGGGAGGAGCTGCTTGTCCCCTCCCAGATTTAGATGATATCCACATGCAGATATTTAACTTGAAATGGCTTTGATAGTCTCTTCATTTAACTAGTGTAAATCCCTTGTAGACATTTTTATTTTGGGTTACATTAAGAGTATGGATGGGTATCTGTTATTCTCACTACAGCTTAATGAGTTACAGGTCATCAGTTTAGCAGTCTAGTGGACATTTTGTACCCTCTCCTTGTGGCGAACACAAAGTACGATCTATTGGATAAAACAAACACGAGAGAGTGCTGACAAACTTCAGGTTAGGTTAGCCTAACTTCAGATGCAGAGTTAGCAATTTATTAAATTGTAGTAAATTAACCCTTTGCCATTTTCCATGTAGAACCCCAGTCAATTACTGGCCTAAACTGCAGTGAGGGCATCCACACCGTTTCCATACCTGCTTTAAATTTTCGTGAGTACTAGCTTTTTTGGCGATGATAACAACACTGACATAGCTGGATTCTGTCCTGCTGGAAAGGTGGGTTTGTGCCCGTGGGATTTGGCAGTGACATCTTGAAAAAAGATGAGTATTGTGCTGTTGCAGCACTGTGAAGGGAAAGCTCTGCGCGGGTGTATTGTAGTTAATATAGTTATGTGCTTTCCAGGTGAGTTAACTGTAGATACGCTGAAGGCCAGCTCATTTTTAAAATGGTTTGCTGGCATAGTGCTTTCTCTTCAGGCCCGTGACATTAGGATTTATCCCGTACCTTGATGTGGAGTAGCATTATCTTAATTGTTCTTGGCACAGTCCAAGACAGATGCAGCATTTTGGGCTTTGGATGGGAGGAGTGAGAGCCTCTGGGGAGAACAGGGGTGTTTTTCTGTTGTCTGGCTAGTTGATTTAATTGCCTGGAGTTCAGCTGCCTGAGTGGCTGAGTTTTATTGCATGATTTGTGTTTTGAGGTTTGTCAAGAGGCATAGATCCTTGAATCAGCATGCTTTCTTTTTTTTTTTTCTTTTTAATTTTGAATAAATCAAACTAAATTATATTGAAAATTTCTGGTATTTTATCGGTCTCAAAGCTTCTTCAAATATTAAGTCTGCTAACATCCCAGACAGCTAGGTGAAGAACATGAGTTTCAATCTGTCTATCTTTTCAATGAGTAAGACAGATAAATTAAGAGACTTTTTATGCCAAAGATACTGGTTGCAGAGTTGGGAATAAAAACTGAGACCTTTTGCTATAGTCATCAGACCACCCTTCCAACCGTACGCTTATGTTTCACTGCTCAGCCTTTTTGCAACCACTCGCAATTAGTGATCTGTGCTGTGCTGTCCATGCTATCAGAGACATCTCCATTTAATTTATTATCCTGCAAAAGATCTAAGCTTTTACATAGTTATACCCTGGCTATGTTCCTTTGTGAATTATTTACGGTAGTATTTTTGGTCTTCAGTCATCCAGTTTTGGCTAAAACTATTATTCCTCCAGTTTCCTGCCATTTATCCTTCATGTACTAAGCCAAACTTTTAGATTGTCCGATTACCACATTTCAGATGCTGTTGTTAACCTCTACCTTGGAAGGAGCAGCTTTATCAAGCAGACATTACTGAAGCTGTAGGTTTGCATATAGGTAGCAGATGAAAATTTTTTGCCTTTTTTAAAGGGATGGTGTCAGATGCTATGTATTAAAAAAAACCAATTCTGCTTCTAATAATCCAAGGTTATTTTGTAACATAGGGAGGAGACTTGTTTTTTAAACAATTGCATTTTTGCTATTGATTTTGTTTGCTGCCACTTGAGTTTCTCAGCTGGGCAATGAAAAGTATTCCTATTTTAGCCAGATCTTACAGTAAGCACTGCTTTTCACTTCCATCACGGAAAGTTTTGTGTGGGAAGGGTACAAGGGATCAGATATTTTATTTACGTTGTTTCCTTTTCAATTCTCATGCTCCAGGACAGTCCTATGATCTTTGCATTGGCAGGCAAATATTGCTGATTTTGTAAAACCCAGCAGAACATTTCATCAGGAGTTACAGTAGTTCAGAACAACAATAAAAGCTTACCTGTGGAAAACTTGTATTTGAAGACCAACTGTACTATCTTCCCTCTAATTATAATGGTTACTGAAGAGCTGCTGGAGACATAAAAGACTAACGCATTGCCTGTAGTTGCTTTATAACCAATGCAGCTGTAGAAAATAACCTGGTTTCTTACTAAAGGCAAAGAGGGAGAGGATTAACTCTTCTGATACCTGAAATGCTTTGTGAGTGCAAAAGATGGAGTCCTTGTCAATAGGGATTTTCTGAATATTTTTGATTCTAAATGCAGATATGACTATGTAGGCAGGATATGAGTAAGTGGATGATAAGGTTTCAGTAAGAAAAAAAGGAATTAGACTCTGAAGGGTCTGTTTTATGGCAGAAGGGCACCAGAGGGGGAGCGTAAGAAGAGATCTGTGTATACATGTGTGCCTGTGTCTTCCTTCACTTTTGCCCAATACCATACAAATTAAACCTATTTAATCTTTCTTGCACCATTTTACAAGTTGTTCATGGGTTCGCATATTACCTCTAGTTTGTCTTTGGCACAGTAGCATTACAGATGATGGACTGTCATGCATGTCTTCATTCATTTTAATAGAGAATGGGAACCTTTTTCCTGCAGGTTAGTTCTCATTTCTCTTTCTGCTTTCTTTTTTGCTAAGGAAGAGGCTATCTGTTTGACAACAGGATCTTTGTTTCATAGGAGTTTGTCTGCTCCTGCTGTTTATTCTGCACCTGGAGTCAAGATATGTGATTTGTGACATTGTGTAATCCCATTCGCAGCAACCCTCTGGGACAATTTGAACAGTGTGATGGAGCTCCAGGTGGGAAGGACACAGAGCAGGGAGGATCTTTGGAAAAGCTGGAGAATCCTCTCCTGCTAATACCCTGCAAAACAGAGAAATGTGAGGACGGCCGCATGGCATCAATCCTGTGGGCCTGGCTCTTAAGATTTTCATCAGCAGTGCCTATAATAATAGTGAAGGATGTGTTTTGAGAAAACGTTTGACAATCTTTAAATGCTCAGTGTTGTCTAGAGTTTCTCTTTGTAATATGGCTTTACCTTGAACTGTCCTTTTGGGAATAGCTCTTCTCCCCCTCCCCATCTGTTTAGCTCCTTATCTCTTCCATGCAAAACTCTAGGGCTTGGTACGTTAAAATAACGGTGGAGGTTATGAAGGAGCCTGAACAAAAAAGATCTCTCTAGTGAAGTGGCTATGGCTCCTTGATTACTTCCATTCTATTTTGTCTTTGGGCTGTTTATTTTTGCTTTCTTGGGTTAGATGTTTTATGGATATTAGCATCAATTTTCATCTTAGAGACCTGAATATTTTGGTACCGAATAGTGCTAAACTTCCATTCACATCAAAAGAAATTTTGCTCGGCTAATGACCAAGGAAATCTGGCTCGGTTGCCTTTTGTAATATCTGCAGGTTACTTTGCAGTTTGCTTTGTCTTTCTCAGTTTTTATTGCCCTAGGTGTCATCTGCAAACTTGTTCATGGTTGAGTTTATACCAATGATACACCCAAAAAAGGAAAAGGCTTTTTAAAACTTGATGTGCAATAATCCAACTAACCAGATGTGTGGAGAGAAGTTCAACCCTTAAAATGAGACACTTGAAACTTTCAAGGTCAGAGGAATAAACACTGTTGTTTAAATTGTGCATTCCTTGCTGCTTTAGCAGAAACAGCTCTGTGGACCTCTAGTGGTCTAAGGATCAGACTTTTAACCACTGGTTTTATGTAGGATATAGCCTTAACAAATTTCAGAAGTTGTTATGAATTCATAAACCTGGTTACTATGTGTAGAACTGCTTTACTGAAGAATTGCTGGATTCTGCTCTGGCATTTAAATGTCAAAAGCTGAGCAACATTTGAAAAGCCAACTAAAAAAGTGCTACCCAGCAAAATGGGAAAAATAGTCCACCCAGTCAAAATAAAATGCAGACATAAAGGAATAATCAAAGGTCAGATTTCACCCCAAATTTAGGGCCTGTGTTCTCAAAAAAACATCACGCAACATTTCTCTCAGACTTGGATTTCATAGAACATTTTTTTTCTCTGAAAAATGTTCTACCAAGAGAAATGTTTTTCCTCAATCAAGACGTGTATGTGTAATACAAAACACGGTATCCTTTACATCCCAAGCGCTCCCACATTTTGCTAGTACATTAAGAACTAGTTCAGTGAAACAGGCCGGGAGCTGTCAACTAGAACAAGCCACCTTTTAGAGGGAAGCAAAACCTGAAACCATACAGTGTGAAAAACCTGGAAAAAGGAATGCTTTCTCAAATTCTCCATTTTAATAATGTGAGGGGATCTAAATTATTGCTTGAAGCGTTACTTTTTCGTTGTCGAAATGATATTATCTCTGTTACGAGACAGTTTGCGAGTCCAGCCGGGTTGTGTGCAGGATGGGGGAGGAGTGCGGAGGCTGCGTACCACGCAGATTGCACCTGGCCTCCTGTTCTCTGCTTTAATACAGACACGATGCTATGAAGACGCTAGGGAAAAGGGGGGCCAATCCTAGTTTATGGTATGCTGTCCCAAGCAGTTCATAAAACAGCGTTATTTTTTTTTAAATTGCAAGTTAGTCTTCACAAAAGAGCATTGTATGACCACTTATTTGTATGTATTCTTTCCTGCATTCGGTTGTCTGCTTTTCTAAAACCAGATTTTATTGCAGCAGTAACTACAGAATACCCAGAGCATCAGAAATTAGATACCTGAAAAGACGATTTTTTTTTTTTTTCTTTATATGCGATTAGGCTGTGATGATCCCCACAACAAACTAGAAGGGGGAAAATTCAGGTCATTCTGTGCTTACCCAGCTGCAGCAGATAGAGACAGCAGATAGAGAAAATGTAGCAGAAACACACACTGGCCACACCATTCCTAATGTGCAGTCATGGCAAAGGAGAGGACTGTGAAACTGGCCCTAGACCGTAGTTTCATTTGGGAATGTGTTCATAGTAGTTATTGTAATTTTTCATAGACCTGATCATGAATTTTCTAGCAGTTCTTTAAAATGAAGCTGCTGTTGGAAATAAAGGTGCAAGTTGTTCAATGTCAAGTCATGCTTCAGAGGATTTGGAAGCAGCACTTGTATTCAGATTACCAGTTTTATTTCTTACAGGTACCAGTTGCTCCACAGAAAATCTTATTTAAATGGAAATGGGATAGGAAGCGTGAAGGCACTGAACTCAGCGTCAGGATTTCTTGCAACTTTTTTAACATTGTCAAAGTGTTTGTGGGTGTTTTTTCTTTCTAATTTCAAGCTTTCAAGCTGATAAATTGGATAGGTTATTTTTTAAATTACTTGGAATTGATAGGATGTGTTTGAAACAAAGATAGGGGACCAGCCTCCCTGATGCCCATGGGCATGGCTGTGTTTGCAGTTCTTACCTTTCAGTGTTTTCTGAGCTCAGCTGTTGGGACAAGGGGAACAAAGCAAAGCAATGCTGCCCGACAATCGTTTCAGCACGTTGCTCTAAATCACCACTTGCACAAAGAGCCCCAGACTCCAGGTTTCTCTAATGTTTGTATGTCATTCTGGCTAGGGCTGCTGCTCGCTTTCGCAAAGCCAGCGGTGATGATTGTCTTGCTCTTGAATTTTGCCTTGCAATTAGAAGAGTTCACCCTCACCTTTAGAGAAAGTGGCTTGATTCTTTTCATCCTGAAGTGCTTTGAGTTTCCTGTGTAGCCGTGACCACTGCTTTTGGATATGGAGTTTGGATCTTGGCCCACTTCTAGCTGACTAATTCAGTGTTTGTGATGTGAGGAGGCCACAATCAGTAGGCGAGAGACTGGTGTTGGCACGAAGATGATGAGAGATAAGGCAGCTGAATGATAGGATGCCACTCTGCAATGTCTAAAATGGCAGATAGAGATCTGGTGTGCAAGCTGCGGTCTCTTCCAACAGGAAAGTGGGCCTTTGTCTTATGGGACAATGATACGGCACAAAGCCATCCTATATGCTTTGAGCGGGGAGCTTAACAAATGAGCTCATTTCTACTGAAACTCTAGCACTCTGAGCATATTACTACTATGGATTAATGTAATTTATTTTTGTCACTGACTGATTCATAGGGTGTTCTCTTGCAATTTGCAAAAGCACCTCATGAATCATTTAAGCAGGAATTATAAAATTAAATGCTTCTTTCCTCTTCTGACGCTAGCCCTTGGAGCCAGGCTATCTGGGGGAGGTGTGAGGGAAGGGTGTGTGACTGTGCAAAAAGAGTCATGTCAGCAGTTTCTCCTCTGCTTATTTCAGATCAGAGCTTGAGGGACGGACATTAGGATGTCAAGGAACCCACTAGTTCTGCTTAGTACGCTCACGCTGCAGAGGGGGTTGACTCTCGCTCCACAGCTTTGAGTTGGTTGTAGTGGATACAGCACTACACTCATTTTATGTGGCCGTCTCTGTTTTGTGTTTATGATCCATTGCTACTTGTTGCAGTGCTCTCCTGCCAAACTGAAGACAGCTCGCAGCCAAATTGCCCAAACAGGCACCAGCTTTGTACCGTCCTTTTGGGTGTCAGGCTTTAGCAGATAACCCTAAGCACAGCCACCTCCTTTTGTGGACAGTGGAAACAGGCTGTGGGCACCTCAGCCTGCCCAAACCACCCAGACAGACAAGCGTTATCTATTCCTCGTGTGTGTCTGTCTTCAAAATTCCCTGTTGATTGCCATTACGCTGTCGTGTTAAGATTAGGTAACTGCTTCTCCATGAGCTGTTCTCCTTCTTTCACCTCTGGAGCCAGTATTTCAGGAATTGTTGGCTCTCATTCTTCCGTCCTCCCCCTCCGTCCTGCCTCCTCTTGTGGTCCTGTGGCTGATTCTGTCTGTGCCCCAAAGTGCTTCAGCCAATTGATATTTTTTCCTTTGTTACCACCCTGAAATTTTGGCAGGGTGTTTTGGAGCTGGGTTAGGTGATGTGCTGAGTATCCCCAGCTACTACTGGACAAACACATGGGATTGTCCCAACCCCTAAGAGTAATTCTGCTGTCCTTGTTCTGAAAGGTGGATATTTTATTGAATTAACTGAGACCTAAAAGAATGGATACCTTCTAGCAGGTGGGCAAATAAACATTGTTAACTCGTAAGAAAGCCAGAACACTTCTACAATGTGATGTCAAAAATAGATTGTCTGAGAGAACTTGATTCACCAGCCAGAAACAGTGAATCTGTTTTACCTTTAGCGTACCTTTTGCAAAGGGGCTTAGGAGGATGAAAACATCAGCTGTTGTTTAATTAGAGTATTCCTCAATTTGCAGGGTTTTCTCTTTTTTTAAATTACTATACTGTAGCTTTAAAACCCCAGAATATTATAAACATATTGCAAGCATATGCTCTCCATGCAGAAAACCACAAAACAATAAACCTAATGTTGAAAACCACATTAAAACAAGGAAAAATCACTTTGCTAATGTTTTGTTTCATACAATTTTTTAAGACTTGGAATGGAGTTGAGTCCGTTTTCTTGGCTGCTAATCAAAGAGCTGGCATGCTTCACATAGGAAAAATGTAAACTTTGGAGGGCCAAGGTTTTTACTTTCAATGCCCCTTTCAGACAGTGGTTTTTATGGGTTAACAAATGTTAGCCAATACTTCTCTGACAGGGACAATCAGTACGTGGGTATCTGAGAATAGCTGACTTCCCTTTGGGGGACCTGGAATCATTTAGATCTTGTTAGCCCAGTGATTAGGGTTGTTGAGTTTTCAGTGTGTCACCATTTTTGTAACCTGTTAAGGAAATAAACAATATTTACAAAGGGAAATAAATGAATGTGGATTCCTTAGTTAATTGCATTCATGTCTTCCTAAATCAAGATGCTTTATTTGGATTTGCTGGAGGGCTACAATTCTTGTCAAAGGCTGATTGATTTGGACTTTTCTGTGCCTTCATCTGGATCTGATTCCCTCTTGGAAAGACGACTAACAACAAAAACATCTGATAAAAGGGCTTTTCACTTGGAGCCCTTTACAACTGTAATTGCAAATTATCAGCCTGAATTAAGATAGGGGAAAATTATTAGTAAAAAGTATTTGGCTGAATAAGCTCCATACATCGCAATTTTATCTAAGAATCTTCCGACTGCTTTCACATTACATCCTCTGATTATTCAGAAGCATGCCTGTTGGGTCTCAAATTCAATTCTGTGATCTCCTTTGTCCATGTGATCATCTCTGGTTTTAGCGTTTATAAAAACCTTCTGAAGGCTTACAAAACTTGAAGAGGCCAGGGTGCAATGCTGATCACACCTGCTATGCACTGGTCTCTCTTCACTGACTGGATTATCTGCAGTGGGGAGAACTCGCTTGAGTGCCCAAGGGACTAGGAAAGGCCACAGGTGAGTTGGCTGCACAGTTAATACAAGACGAGGATATCACAAATGCCATATTGGAACAAACCAGTGGTCCCTTTGGCATTTCTCAGTGCCTGATGGAGAATCACCTGGGTACCCAGAAATGTGAGAATACGAAGCAGGGACTCATAGTGTTGTGCACAGTCACTGATCAAGAAGCCACTTGCTTCTTGCCTGGGAATAGAATAAGAAAACAAAGGCAAGTCAGAGAGTCATGCCGCTGAAGGCATTACCGAAGGGTGCTCTGATGCCATGGGGATGTGTGCGGTGTGAGAGTAGAGGCTGTTTTAGCTCTTCAGTTTCTTGTGTTAAGAGTTTTCATGGGGGCCAGGCACCTGATCCTAGCTGCACTGCTGGATTTCTGTATAAAGGATCCTTCCTTGAAGGTGTCAAGTCATTTGCTTCATGTGGGATGTGATCCAGAGACTGTGAGAACCTTGAACTGAGCAGTCAGTAGATGTCAGTAGAAACTGGGCCATTTCTCACCCTGTGGGACTGGGCTCTTCCTGTGAATTCACCAGAGCTGGTAGTGTATTTGCCAGCACTGAGTGTGTTTCATGTATTTTCTTAACCACTTGGCGATTCTTCTCCTGGTCAATATTCTTTCTTGTGTGCGCACTCCTAAGCAAACCGTATAAGTGCAGGTTCTTCAGTTTCCTTGGCTTTATTTCCTGGGCACCAAACTTCTGTCTAGCTCTGCAGGTGAGCTCTGACCCTTTTGTTGACTGGCTTTCCTCGACAGGGTCTGCTGCAGCCACACCTGAAGTACAAGCTGTTCAATGTTCAGGGCTATAGCTTTTGTTCTTGGGTGTTGCCGTCCTTCTCTCAGATCTCTCATTTGCTCCTATGATGAGCCTGAATGTAGATACCTTTAATAAGGTGAATATGTGTAAACTTTATAAACACATACTATTCCTCTGCAACCACATTGGTCTGGTGGAATTCTGCCTTCCTGTTTTGACTCCTAAACCTGCCTGGGTTTCAGTTTTAGTCATTCTAGCTGTTCCTTAAGTATTTCCCACTTTTCTGTGGTTAATTTCCAAGACATGCTATGGAGTCCTCATCAATATTCTCCAGGGCCTTTTGAATCTAGCTGCTCTAAAGGGAAAAAAATCTGTACACTCCTTTCTTAAGTGCATACCGTCTCCTCAAGAGCTCCTCAGATCTGCTGATAAGATCAGAATGCTTCTAAACATCTGATGTATGTAATTATGCCTAGCATGATTTTGAAGATTAGGAACACCACAGTATTTGCTCATGTTGGCTGCTCAGCGAGTCACACTAGGGAGTTCCTCTTCTCCTGACACATGTTCACCCCTGCCTTACTGTGCCATTAGTGTCATCTCAACCAGCATCTGAGTCATTGGAATTTTGGAATGATCAGACTCCTCGCTTCCGCCCCTGGTGTGTGTGGTGGTTTTGTGTGGGGTGGGTTTTTTTGGTTTTTTTTGGTTTTTTTTTTTTTTTAAAAGATGTGCAGCAACATCCTTAATCCATAGTCCAAATTTAGTATCCTGAATCTCTGCCCAAGAATTTGTCAGATGAAAAGTCTTTAAGCTGTTTCCTTTCCCCTGTGGGTTCTGTTCTCCCATCTGTGTCTCCAGCAATAGCCATTTGCTGTCTCTCCTTCAGGGAGTCTCTGCAGTTGTAAGGTGGGGTTGCAGGAGGGGATGGCGCATTGTTGCCACCTTTTTAGAGGATGGAGCCAGGCACCTGGCATGCTGGTGCTTCTCATCTGCTATCTCACACTGCAAGCATTCATTTTTTGTTAAACATTCCAGAAGACATTTAGTTGCTTTGATTGAAAAATACTGTCAAACAGTGAATGAAGTGTAACCAATGCAGAAGAATCTACTTGCCTCTTCAGGGAACTGTGAGCAGGTGCTCGGGTGGGAGGACGGGCTGATCTGTGTCGCTGAGCACAGTCCAGGGAAGTTGCTGAACCACAAACAAACCACTGGGGACTGGGAGGGTTTCCAGTGCAAGTCTCGCTATGTGCTTGTCCTCTTCTTATACACTTCCACAGGCAGCGGCTGTTGGCTGCTGTTGAAATTGGGATCCTAGCAAAGCTGTGACATGGGTCTGACCATATCCTTACAGTGATATTTTTATATGTTAAGTTCCTTGTGCGGAAAAGAGAGGTGATTCTGTTATTTATTGTGACTGGCATCTCGTTTAGCAGGTGGCAATTTGAGCTATTGCTTTTTCCCTCCGACCCACTCACAGTCAACCTAAGCAGCCTTAGCACAATTCCTGAGGTTTATTTGAAACTCCTCCTTCTTTCTTCACGAGGTAAACCAAACCAAACTAAGGGGTTGCTGGTACTCAGTTATCCCTTCCTGAATACGTTATTTTAACAACTTTTCAGGCAGGACTGCAGGACTCCTTTGTGGGTGATACTTTGACAATGATTGCCTCCTTTTCTGCATTTCAACTCTTTCTCTTCACTATGAACCAGTTTCCTTACTTAACCCATTGTAACAAGATTGTCATATTCTTTTGCAGAAGGATAATTTGTATAACCTTAGGTAACTCAAGATCCTAAATTTCAGACCTTACCTGTGTTGCTCATATACTTTTGTTCAAAAGGTGCTGGCTTAGGTGTTGTATGATGAAAGACAGCAGTTGTGTGTTGGAGGAGCCATTGAGTGGCAGCTGCCTGATGAAAATGTCACGATTCCTGAGTGTACTGGTAGTGATTTGAGGTAGACCCAGGTCAAGTTTACCAAGCCAACTTTAATAATTCGGTTTACCTTGAATTATGAGGATATTCAAAGCTTAATCCAGAAGATGTAGTTCAGGTCTGTCTCAAAGTGTATCTTGTGCACCAGATATATAGAGTGTGGTGGATTTTTTCCATGCAGTAAATTTTCCCTACTATCACAGTTTTGGGTTGGATCTGTGGTCTTTTTTTTGGAGCACCTTTCTTTCCAAACTGTCCTTGACCTGTGTCCAAATGTACATCCCACAATCCAGATGTCTGAAACAAATACAGCCTATGTGCAAATTGGGCAGGAGGACTGCATTCTGCCAGTTCCCCTTTTTCTTGCCCAAGGACAAGGAAATCCCCTGTGCAAGTCTGGACAGTATATTGCTCCTTTTTCTTATTCCACGTTGACTCAGCAGATTTCAGAGGAAGCCTAGATTTTCATCTGGCGTGGAAGGAAAACGTTACCTTCCCATCACAGTTCTTTGTAAAAAGGATCTAAATTACCATCACAGCTGTATATAATGTCCACAGAAGAACAGGATACATCCTGCCACTGTGCCAGGTCCCCTGCTGGCTGCCCTCAATTCCTGTGCAGATGAATAGGAAGCGAGTAAGTAAGTGACAGCCTGTTGCATGCCATCACAGATGTTGGAAGCAGCTGTAAGTGCAATATACCGTGTAACTGTATTGCATGGAAGAACAGCCATCACTTATTCCCTTTTGTATAGTCTGCTTGGGTCACTGTTTGATGTGCAGTACCTCTTTCATCTGAGACTTGGCAGTCTGTGGTTTCCTGGTTCATTTAGCTCTTTTTCAGAGATAGAGACAAAGATTTTTTTTATTTTTTTTTTTCCTTTAAGGGGATGTGGAGGAGAAGTAATTTGCAATCCATAATTTGGTTCTCAATTGAGAGCAGCAAAACTTTCCAGGAAAGGATGAGTCCCCCATTGGCATGAAAATCAGTGGGTTTAGTTGTTTCTGGTTTGTTGCCTGACTTTTCAGAGATTGCTGAGCATACGCAGGTCTTACAAATTCACTGGGATGCAGAGAGACTGAGGACTCCTGAAAATCACACCTTCCTTGTCTAACTTAAGCTCATCTTTCTGGATCACTGGAAGAACTAAACTTTGCTAAGTGGCAGATCTATGTCATCCTTAAAGTGACTTGCACCTCACACTGCATCTCCTTTTGGTTAATATCAGACAATGATTTAATCAACTCTTTCAGTAACAAGCACATTTCATTCCTGGCTGGAAGTTGTAAATCAGAAATCTCTACGAAAGGATGTAAATAGAAACCTACAGAATTAATTTGTCAGCCAAGAGGTTCTAATTTGTCACAACTGTTACTCTACCATGAGAATGTGTTTTTACAATTAGAAAGAAATGCTTACTCCAAATGGTGTATTACATTAAATAGAAAAAATATGCTGTCAGATTGGAACTCAACCTGGGGTTACGGTGGAAGTAACTAAATAAACCAATGAAGGAGAAAATAAAAAAGGATTTTTCTGTGTAAATCAATTCAATGAAAGAGTTACCCAATATATACTGCATGTGTAAGTGGATATAAAACAAATACAACGGAAACCAAATAAAAGCAAAACAAAACCATAATCAAGGTGGTAAGGAATAATATTAGATTGCCAAATATATTGAGAATTTGGGAAAAAAAACAAAGCTGCTGAAAAGCACTTTCTAAGGGGTGCTTACAACTTCTGACATGGTGAGCCCAGCAGTGCTTCCCATAATTTCAGTTTTTTGTCTTGGTTTTAATTATGTGCTCTTTGTGTTTTGACCAAATACATGAAACAAAGAAAATTGTAAGCTTGAACGGAAATCGATTAAATTTAATTAAAGAAGAGATTGACAGCAAGAAAGAGTTTGAGTTAGATAGAAACAGTAGCTAATAAATAATTTGGAGAAAAATGGTCCCAACCAGATACTAGTATAATCCTCTTTAAAAAAATGAGAGCTTATAGCTGCTCAAACCTGAGGTGGCAAGGCTCCGAGTCCAGAGAAGTCTCCCCAAGGCTTACTGGAGATGGGAGCGACACCCGTGCTGCTGCTGGGCGAGCCACATGGACTAAATCAAAGTGATCAAAAGAAAGATCTGTAAGAAGTAAAGGAAGTCGTTGCCTTGTCAGTGACCTGATTCAGTTAAGTGCTTGATAACTGGAAATAGTGGAAAACTAACTGATGAACTGTGCAGATAAAGTAATTGCACATTTTTAAGGAACTGGTTAAACAGATGTATGAATCCCAGTGTAAAGCAAGCAGATGAAATCTTTGCAAGATCCCAGCTCAAACTGCAAAGTATAATTTATGTTCCCACTGTGGTAAAAATGTAAGCATTTATGTGGAATGAGCTAAAACTTTGGGGAAAAGTGGGAACCCCTAAAATTTTGTGGTCCACAGTGCAGTAGGCTCCTCAGCTCAGGGGAAATTGCTGTATAATTGTAGCTTTGAGTGATTAAACCTCTGAATGGTTTGTAATCATTAACCTAAACGTGCTTTCAATAAACCTGTGTATCTCCCTCGTCTGCAAACTTCTCAGGGTCCTTTGGCTCAGTTCGTTGGTTTGCAACAGTGGGTGCAAATGCCTGTGCGTTCCTGGGGTGTGCTGAGAACCACTGCTGGGACCACAGCAGCGTAGGCGGTGGGCACTTATGTACATGTGCTCTCCAATATTTCAACATTAGTATGCATGTTTTAAACATTTTTTTTGGACATAAGTGAGCAAAATTAAATGTAGCATTCAATTTGAGATGAGCCGCTGATTTATATAAAACACACACAGATTGCCTGAAGTGGTTGTGCAGCCTCCAGTGTTGGAAATCTTTAAGAACCACTTAGGCAAACATGTCAGGAATGATAAGAGCAGAGCTGATCCTGCCTTGGGACAAGAGGCTGGGCAGATGGCCTCCTGAGGTCCTGGCCCCACGGCTGGAGGTCAGGGAGGCATTTCAGAATGAAATAAAAAACAAAAATCAGACCTCTGCAGATCAGCTCTGGCCAAGAAACACGCCCATTATTAGCAAGTACAAAAGAGGAATTTGAGCCACTTGCACTTCATGAGCCTTAAAAAAAAAAAAAAAAAAAGTCCTGAAATAGCATCCAGTTGTTTAAGTGACTCAGATTTTTGCTTTGACAGTGTGCTTGGTAAGCTACATTGTTTTGAATGATTTGCTGCTCAGTTCTGTGACATTTATTGCTTTTTGGATGAAAAGGAGAAAACTCCCCTAGGTCTGTTTAGAATTTGTTCATCTGTAATTTCCACGTATGTTTCCTTATTTAGCGGTTGGAGTTGGAAGTGTGTGTTGGCATTCCCTCCCTTCAAATTTATTGAGTTACACTCAGAAGAGCCTCTATTCCTCTCTGTTGGGCAATGTGTACAAAAAGGCTTATTCAGCAGTTGCTAAATAGGTGATAGGTATGTGTGGTTTCTTTCCCTTTAGTTCTCTGTCTTGTCCCCAGCCTTGCTTACCATTGCATTTTGGAGTCGCCTCACTGCACGTTGGGAATGGAGAACTTGCTTTGAGGAGTTGCCCCAGAAGGACCATGCCTGGTGCCAAGGTGCAGCCCACTCGTGGCGTTCAAGCCGCACGTGGCACAAACGCTGTGGAAATGGCTGGCGGAGCCACGGGACTGGCAGTGGGGTGTGCTGGGGAGGGAGCTGCTGGCGAGCCCGAGCTCCCAGCTGCAGGGAACGGAGCCAGCAGGGGCTGGGGAAGAAGTTGATGTCATTGGGTTGACCTGGGACCCACCCACACACATGCCCAACCCCACCGTGGACGTGTGGGAGATGACTGTCATCTCCCACTTGTGTGCACTGCTCCTGGAGCACCTCCTCCCTTTTGCTCTCGGAGGTATTGTGGCTGGTGACTTGCTGCTTTCAGCCGTGGGAAGGATGTGGGATGAGGCTTGTAGGTTCAGGAAGGTCAGCATCTTCTGGTATAGCGATCCCAGTCCTGTTGCTGTTTTTCCGTAGTATTTTGTTGTCTAGACGATCCTTTTTTCTCTAACACGTTTTTCTCAATATTGAGGGCTGTTTGTATGTGTCCTGTGGCATCTGCACTGCAGGTAGGACAAGCAGCACACTCAGGCTGATTCCTGGGGGTGTCGGGAGTGAAACCTTCTTTGCAGCAAGATACTCTTTACTGCAGGTATTTTCAGTCCATTTTGATTTATAGGTCTGCCTATTGATGGACTGCATCACTGTCACACTGTAAAAGTAAAGCTACGTGTGGCTTTTCAGATAGGCAGTTTGAGTCTTTTTTTTTTTTTTAATTAGGGTATTTTTTTTCATAGTTAAAGATTCTGGGAGAGTTCAGAAGTCAGATCAACGTTAACACAGGAGGGATGTTGATTAGATCTTACTTCAGCTACTAGCATTCACTGTAAGTGCTTTGTCCCGCTGATAAGAAGTGAGAGCAGCAGAAACTATACAAATCCCTATAAGAAGACTTGCTCTTGCAGAGAGAGAAACTTAGGCAAATAATTCAACAGTAAGGTACAGTCACTTCAGATTAAGAGTGTGGGCGTATGTGCCCACCTTCCAGCTGGCTTGCTGATTGAGGAAACATCAAAGATCACATAAGCAATAAGTTCCAGATAGAGCCCATAGGCTCCAAAAACCTCTACCAGAATCGTGAGCAGAGGTATAAAAAGTGCCAACATTCAAGTAATTCTTTCCAAAATGCTGCCAGAAATGATTTAGTAATGTTCCACTCCTAGCAGTTCTTCCTCGTTGCTGTTCATTTCTGGAGAAAGTCCTAGTGGCGTTTTCTGGACTATACGTACATCGGTTGAGATCAGGCTTGAATTTCATCTCTTGCCTCGTGTATTATTCCAGTCCATTGCAAATCCTCATTCCCCACCCTCCGCAGGCTAGTGAAAATTTCCGTTCTGACCACAGTGGCGTTAGCAACTTGGGTGTTAGTAACTCATTTAAGCTCTCGTAATTTCTTCTGACCACTGTCTGGCAGAGCAAAAAGCTGCAGCAGGAGGCTGTGGCCCTTTTTCTATGCAATTTGTCAGTGTGTTTTTTCTCCTAGGTGAGGCCGCTGTATAGGTCAGCCAAGAGAGTCTAGTATCGCTGGAGGTTGCACGAGATTTTAAGCTACTTTATGCCTATGTACTTGTATTACTTGTTTATAGGTAGATCACTTCTGACTCTCTGCGGAGGCTACTTGAACGAATCCACTGTATAGCTTAACCTTTTTGGTTAAGCTGCTAGATGGTGACTCAGAAGAGCCGGTGTTTAGTCTCAGGCTTTGCTGTGTGCCTCCTAAATGACCCTCTGTTGCATTCTCTGGTCTGTGATGATGAAGATGGGAGAGATCTCCCATCTCGTGTGGTTGTGAAATTTCTCTGCTCTGTTTAGACACACGGTTCCCGGTTTTGTGTCTGACTTTATTTAGCCATTGCATGCGGTAAGGCTAGAGCCAGCTGTTCTGTGAGTGGCAGACGCTTATTATAATTAACAGAAAAATACATAAGAAAGAAAATGCACTTGATGTATGAGAATGTAGCTTTTCTGCAGTAGTTTGAAGACACTGTAATTCAGTTATCCTTGAGATCCTACCTAGATCATGGTAGGCTACCTGCAAACTTTTGAAATAGAAGTTTAAAGAGTTTAGTCCATTGGCCCCAATGTGTGTGTGTTTGGGGACAATCTCGTTGCTGATTAGTTCAGGTTCCTTAGGTTCCTCCCTTTTCTTTTAGTGTGGCTGATAAAACGAGAGTAATAGTGTTTTTAGCTTACAGGAATTCAAACCCTAAAACCGTATACAAACAAGAAAAAAATGCTTTGAGTTCCCTATGTGAAGTGCACAGGACGTTGTAGGAGTGGAGATCCAGGAAGGATCCTTGTCTGCAGGTTCACGGCAGGGATCCTTGTTTTCCGGGGAGGGTTGCCCTTGTGACAGGATCCAGGAGCTCAAAACTCTCAGCAGTCTCAAGTGGGCTGAACCCTAGAAATTACGGACATTTGTTCTGAGCAAGCACTAACATTGCATATGCTGATAGCAGCGATGGCCAACTTCGTGCTCACCTTTCTGACACTGACACTCTGGGGTCCTCAAATCGAGGACTGAACAAAAACACCAGCGGGTGAAACACGTGTGGACAAATGCTGACCTTGTGGAAGTGCACGGGCTGTCTGCCCCAGCCTTTCAGCCTCTGTGCAGGAGCGTCAGCAGGATTCGTGAGAGCCGAGACTTGTCTAGAAAGGTTCCCTTTCTAATCAGAGCAGGAGGAAAGGTTTCCCCAAGGGTCTGTTCAGAACAGGAGCTGATAAAGATCCAGAAGGTGATTTCACTCGTTTGTCCATTGATCACAGGCAACCTAGGGAGACCAGACCAAACATAGACATGTAGGCTGTGTCCCAAGGTTATGTGATATAAATACTCTTGCTTAGACGAAGGTGGGTTTTTTTTAAACTCCTCTTGATTACGTGGTCAGTGTGTTTAATTCCTTTCTCTGCTGCATTATGAAGTGGGATAAAATCTCAGTCTCCCTTGCTTTCAAGGGTATTTCCTGCATCTCCCTTCCTCCCAAATACCCCATTTCTTCTTGCCTTATGGTTTGAATATGTTGGAATAGGATTGGGGCGGTGTGTGAAACCGCTAATACGCAGCAGCATTTAGGAGGATGAGGGATCTGTGGTCCAGAATGCGAGTATATGCTTTAAAAATGTTCCACTGAGTAGGAAAGGAGAGAGGATTAAAGCTTCACTTCCTTTTTATTTTTATGAGCCGAAGTTATTTGTCAGTTGGAAACATGATAAATTAGACAAACATTATTCTTTCCCTCCTCCAGGTTGGATTTTCTGCTTTGCGTTTTACAGTGCAATGAATAACTAAGCTTCATTATCACCAAGCTGTCAGCACTGAAAAGCTATTGCAAAGCTCTTTGCCTGGTTAATTGAATTGAGTGTGCTGTGCACCTAATTCATCGTTCTGTGCATTTGTCATTCGCTGTGTGAATGGCAACAAAAGATGATTTTGGTTGGAACATTGCTGTTGCCTGGTGTTCACAGTTCTCTTTTCAAAGCTTTACCAGCATTGGGTATCTGCGTTGTACAGTCTTGAAAATGGTATCATTAAATAAGTACACCAGGGACCATTTCATCATCTCAATTATGTGATTGAAAGATGTGGGGAGATGCAAAGCCACTGAGGTTAAGAATGCCATGATGTATAAATAGCCTTGGATAAGTGTAAGCATCAAATTGAATGCAGATGGGTTTGTGGACTTTGCAAGCGGTTTGCTTAAGAATGTCTACACCATACACCCAATCATGCATCCATCATGGTAAAACTTCAGTGTTTGTCAGCAGGTCTGAATTATAATAAAAATACCTAATTTGTACATAATATTTTGCATGAATCACTGAAGTGCTTTGCTGCAAAGGATGGCATTGTTTTTCCTGTCTTAACATCTAGAAAAACTGTGGCACAGAAAGCCCTGGTCATAAAGCAGGTCAGATGGGAGCTGGGGAGAAAACCTGCTTTTGAGGCAGCTTTGTTTCCGAGCCTGGGCAAGGATGAAGGTGCTCAGTTTCCCAAGGAGCATCGTGGCATGGAGGTTTCCTTATGGAGCTTCTCCCTACAGTAGCTGGTAGTAGAAAGTAGAAAGCCGTCGGACAGAGGCAGTGTGATCTGCTCAGGGACTTTCCTCATCTTGGGAATTAGTGCAGAGTCCTTCCCCGCTGCCTCCCCCTCTGAAGGCGGGTGTGGAAGCCCTGCCTGGCATTCCTGCGTGCCTGGAGACTACCTGGAGCTGCTGCTTCATGCTCTCTGCGTTGGCCATTACTGTGTTCACCGAGTTATGGGTCTGCAAGTGAAGGCTGGGGAGTCTAAAGGCATGGCAATGCCTGGGCCTCCGCCTGGCGCAAGCAGCGTTCCCAGCCTTGCAACAGGATAATGTTCCCGTCAGCCGCACTGGGGAGAAACGAGCTGGGATGGAGACAACTTTTCGGTGTAAGTCTGGATCACTGACTCGTGCCGTGCCGAGGTTTCATTTCTCACCTCAAGATTAAAACTGAGATTTAATCTTTATTTTTGCAATGACTTAGTCTTCCCAGTGCTTTTGGCAAAATGGTTAGCTTTGATGTTGGTCTTAGCCAGACGCTCTTGTGAGATGAAATGCTGCCCATCCCAAACTTCCCCTGCGGTTCCATTTAGCAAAGGAATTTTTGAGTAGGGTCTTTGAGTTGCCACTTTCAAGTGGTGAGTGTAACCCTGAATTTATAAAGCCTCTAAGTCACCATCAGTCACGCGTTCTTTTAGTACGTGACCACCTTTTCCCAGGCTGGAGAAATAAAACGGGGGAGGGATGGAGTCAGCCTTTGAAGTCTCTATAAATGGGCCATGGTCATCTCCAATTTAGATTTGGGGTGAGGGTCACAGCTGTAGAGCGATAGGTTTGGATTAGACTTTACTGGGAGACGCTGCTTCGAGACTAAAGCCTGCAAAGATGTATTCCTTCTGCAATCTGCAGACATTGGGGCAACACAGTAAGAGGAAGGTCTTTTCACAAGGCTCCAATCATCTGACCAGCAGCAAAATTGCTCTTGCTGGGGTTTTAGTTTGACTTGTGAAGAAAGGGATGTGCTCCAGCAGCTGGGCTTGAATATAGAAGCATATGAAATTTAGAGTTGCAGCTCTGAAGATTTAGGGTAATAGCTTTGATGCTTCTCTAAAATGTGTTATTTTTATAGGTCAATAGTAAGAAATGATCTGAGCAAAAGGAACCTGTTCATATATAGGCAGTATAGACTGCATAGATAGGAAAAATTATATGGAAGGAGAGGGGCAAAAAAAAAAAAGGTGAAAAAGGAAATGATAGGAAACCAGTATAGTAGCACTTGGTGAGCGGTTCTTCAATAATTTAGGGAAGGTTATACCTGTTCTAACTCAGCATTAAAATAAAAATCATGGGGTAAGTTCTGAGTTGTAACATTCCCCTGTGGTTAGTAGCAAAGTTTATTCCAACAAGCTAATGGTTTTTTTTGAAGATATCTTTGATCTCCTAAAGTCAAACTCGTGGCTAGTTTAATGTTTTATGGCTGTCTGAGGTACCAATTTTCATTTTCAGTGTATTTCCATACTGTGTAATTTTTATGGCTACACTAGAATTACTGATGTTTGTGCATACTTACCAAGTTATTTAAATATCCTGGTGACTCTCAGCCCAAAACACACACACATGCTCTCCTGGGAAGTGCCTGCTACTCGCGCACAGTTGACTCATGTGGTATATATTGCAGAACAAATTTGAAGCACAAGCTGAGAACAGAGGCCCTATGCTGAGTGACTAAGATAAATTACGAAAGTTATGTTATTTCTTAGCCTACATACAGGAAACTCTGAAGTCAGTGAACCTTAGAAAAGATCAACAAATGCAAGATGCTCTTTGTAATTTTCTTTGTGCATTGTTTGCAGTGTTTTGTTTCCTTATTTCTTCTGGTTTTGTTTTTTTGCTTTGTGTCCTCACTCCGTGTTATAGCCCCAGGCCACCACTGAGCTATCTTGCAGAAAGGCAGTGGGAGAAGATAAAAGCCTGGGATACTTCTTGTCCTTCATCTTTATCTTACTGTGCTCTGTTGGGATGCAGAAGTGTTCCTTCTAAACCCAGAGAACAGCCACCTATGATGAGAGGAATAATGAAGCACTCAGCTCAGGCAGCATCATAGTGGGAGGTCTAATGAAAAGCTTTTGCTTTTTGAAATGAGCTTGCAGGTGTGGGAAGCGGGTGCCCCCTCAGCGCCCGGTGTGCTGCAAGCCTTGCTCCGCAGCCCAGCTCTCAAACCGAGAATCAGACAGGACTGTGGATACAGGGATGGGGACCGTTCCTTCTGCAGAGAGAGGCCTCCTGTGATGATGATTGCTGAGCTCCAGGTCTGGTAGAAAACCCTGTAAAAAGGGTTCTGGTCCGCTCTGATTTCTGTGGTGATGAAAGAGCCTGCATGTCCCATCCCTGGAAACCTTCAAGGTCAGGTTGGACAGGGCTCTGAGCAACCTGATCTAGCTCATTCCAGGGGGGGTTGGACTAGATGAGCTTTAAAGGTCCCCTCCAGCCCAAACTATTCTATGATTCTATGCCAAGTCTTCAAAGTGCCGCTGCCTGCTTTCCTTCCCCTGTGATTGGGCAAGGGATTCCTCCCAAAGGGGTGCCTTTGGAGAGAGGCCCCTTTAAATGGCTTTTCTTTTTCTTTCAAGGTCCACATTTAGAAAAAGTAAAAAAATGCTTGAATGTGTCATGTTTTTAAAGTTTCATTTAAAATAAATGACCACTAGCTGTTTTGTGTAATTGGTGAACTTGAGATTTCTTGTGTGACTTAGGTAGATATTAAGTAATATTGGAATGCTTCTGTCAAATAGATTATAACAGTGAATGTGGCATGGGAATCCTTGTTCCTTTATTTAACCATATTAAAAAACCCCAAACTCCAAATTAGTCTGTCTAGTAATGCTAATTAAAAAGCAGTTTAAATTTTCATGCTCATTTTCATGAAAAAGTTCATTTCCTGTACAAATTTCTGAATCTGGACCTTTTCAAATTAATATCTCAATGAAAGAAATGAGCTGATGTCTAACTAATGACCTTTCAATGCTGCTGGGAACATAGTTCATATTTTTAATTTTATATGATGTCGGCAACCATTTACAGGGGCTGGCAGTGACTGACACCTGCCACGTACTGTGGGTGAGCCCAGGAACGCTTCAGAGACCAGCCAGGATTTTCAAAACAGCCGTAAGAGTTTTGACTCCTGGGCACTAAGGAAACAAATGTGCTTTATGAACTAAGCCCATCCACAGTGCTCGTTTCCCAGGCTGCCTCATTTATTCAATAATTTGAGACAGTGTTGGATTAAATTTCATCTTCCAAGCCCTGTCTGCTGAAGCTGCTCGCCAGCACTGTCATTTATCAAGGGCGCTACATGCTATCCTCGTTTTGATTGCTGCTTCTCTGGAAACCACTAACCAAGGGTGAGAGAGCATAAAGAAACAAACACCACCCCACCCCCCCCTCCCCCAAGCCCCCAAACAAACAAAAAACAACAAAAAAAAAAAAAGGAAAGAAGAAAATCGGCATTTCTTCCTTTTGGAGGTGAGGAGTCCCTGGCTAATCTGCTGAGCCCTTCAGTCCCCAGAAGCCGACCCCTAACCTGGAGTTCTGTCAAAACCGAGTTCTTTCCTAATGAAATACTGAAGGCAGAGTAAATTTACAGCTTGCTCAGGGAGAACAAAAAGCCTTTCTGTGACTGTCTACACTGGACCCGCTCTCTCTCTGTTTCTGATTTTTTGTTTTGGATGCATCTCCAAACAATCATTTAAGATAAACAACATGAGCAGGAAAGCCTAGCCAAGTGGCTGAAATTACTGAACCTTTGAAGACTAAACACATGCAGGATCAATCTTCCCTGTAGCTGTAGACTTTCCTACTGAAATTGGATCATTTCTTGCTGCTACAGTAAAATTTTCTGGAAATCCCACAAGGCCTTCCTGAAAGACTTATAATCCCTTACCTGCAGCAAACTGTAATGTGTTTTCCCTCGACCAAACTTTCAAGCCTTCCTTGCTGGGCTGCATTTCTTTCTCTTACCGGTTTAGGAAAGAGTATGGATTAGCCTAATAACTCATGGGGTCATCCAGAAGTTGTTAAAGCTACTGATGTCTTTGAAAGCCTTGTTGTCTGAAGCAGCCACAGTTTGTGCGTGGCTTGGCTGGTAGTTGGCTCCGCTGTTACTACCACTAACTTCAGTAATTGCACAAGGAATCTTCCTGTTGCGACCTTTGTCTGCACTTGCCCAGATAATTTTCAAATTCGTAAAGAGACTTTTTTTAGCTAGGTCACATACATACGTTTGCCAGCCTCTGCGCACCTGGTTTGAGAAGCGTTGCTGCTGTGGCACATGTGTAGTTATAGTAATGGCATGGGAAGAACCGAGCATTTATTTCCAGCGTTGGCTTTGTACAGAGGATTCGCCGCCACGCTCTGCAGTGGCTCCTGAGATACTGTGCAGTGATGCTCATGAATCATCATGTCACTAACGACTGAAACTGAGCCGAACTGGATGCTGCTACCGCCTGGTGAGACAGGAGGTCTAGCAGGGAAAACGGGCGTGGGAGGTAGAAGCACCGGGTGTTCTAACCCTGCAGAGCCACTGGTGCGCGGCCGTGAGCAACCTGCTTCAGATCCTCTGCTCCACTTCCCATCGTGGCATGTTTTAGGTGGAGGGTGCCACCAGTATCCAAAATAATTGTGATTGTAACTTCAGTCAGCAAAGTCCTTGGCTGTCTCTCACTAGGAATGCTGCAATACCACCATTGCTGCCTCAGTTTCCTTTTCTGAGACAATCTGAGAAGCAGCAAGGCTCCACAATAGTGCTGTATTGCAGCCCAGAAACTAGAATCAGAGGTTTGTTAGTGGTGTCTTCCTTTAAACGCCACACATGTTCAAAAAAGCATATTTATCTATTAGTGTTTGTCCATCCTGATTCTGCAGTTGGTGAATCCAACATCCCTGCTGTATTAGGAGCTGTTGCAGCAAGTGTGTGTTTGGCCGTCCACAAACCCTATTTTATTCAGCTGAACTGCACTTTTCTTACTCTCAGTGCTATTCAGCATTACTGTGCCTGAGGTTGACTTTCTGCAGCAGCTAAAAGACTTCAGCCAGCTGTGTCTTACCTATACTGTCAGATGGGTGTTGGTCTGACCCTTCTCCCTGTAGTTACTCTCCCTTTGCTGAGGAGATACTGTCCTTATTCACTGAGTGCAGCCTCTGCCTCTCAAAGCACTGTTCTTCCTCCAGTAACTTGCGTCTGCGGTGTTTTCACATTTCCTTCCTGAGCAGGTTCATCCCTCACCGTACACCAAATTTTTTTGCTGGATGCTAAATCCTGGGTGTCTCCCCCTCAGTCTGAATCACTGCAGAATGTATGTATAAATTTTGAGATTTGGTCACTTTGTGCATAGGCAAAGAGAGGTCTGTTCCAGGCATGATCTGCTGTCTAGAAAGCACTGTCTAAACAGATCAAAGGAAGCATTGCAATGTTAAGACTTGGCCACAGTCCTGATCCCTTATGGTCTTCAAGCCCATCCTCCTGGAGCAGCTGCTTGTGGAGCTTCCACCAGGTGCCTACAACGAGGATTTGACACGATGCCACTTGGCACTCAGCCCCCAGCATTATGGGCTAGGGAAAGCAGCAGAGGCTTACTCCTGCTAGAGCAGACACTTTCCAGGTACTCTTTCCTTGATCCCTCTGTCTGTCTTCTTTATCCCAAAGAGCAGGAAAATCATGATAGAATTAAAATAGGATTTGCTTGCTGCAAAATCCTTAGCAGCTGTCTCCTCAAAAGCTGCATGTTTTAGCAACCCTCCTATGAGGGTCCAAGAGGTCGGTGGTGAGGTGCAACGGTTGCTTTTTGATGAGATAAGGACTCATCATATCCTTCTCTCCTTTCTCTTTACGCTGGCAGCTTCCATGCTCTGATTTCCATAAGAGAATCCTAGGTGGGTTAAACAAAAACCATATCAAGCATTTCTGTTCTTTGTAAGTTTGTTCTTTGTAAGAAATTCCTTATCAATTATCCTTATCTTGGAAGCTAAGGATAGCAGATGGAGAATGAAGACACAGGGATCATATTGGTCACATTGGATCAGATCAAATATCTGTCTAGCCCCGGTTCTTGTCTCTGACAGTGGCTGGGAGCTGATGCCTATGGAAAAGTGTGAGTAAAAAGGCAAGTGTGTAGTAATACTTCTGACTACTCTGCCAGCCCGCATCCAGCAAGCTATGTCTCAGGCACGTCCTTAGCTGTGAGCTGATTTCTTTCCATTTTGTAGCCCTCAATGCATTTTTCTGTGACTTGGTCCAACCCTTTTTGAATCTGTGAAAAATTTGGTCAAGTGCAACATCTGTGGCAAGCTGTTACACGGCTTAACTACATGCTGTTTGAAAGTGCAGTTTTCTGCCACAGACTCTGTGATCTTGGTCAAGGCATTTTGTTTCCCCGTATGTAAAATGGGGATTACATGTTCCTGTTTCACAGGGAATTGGGAGGATAATATTATTAGGTTGTTCAGATACCAGGGCTGCGAGATTCATAGAAACATACATAATAAATAAAGCAATTTGTTCTTAATCTGATTCTTTTCTGGCTTCCAACAGACCAAGCCGTAAAACCACGCTGCCTTCCTTTTAATTCTTTGTAGTCCAGTTTTTCTCTTTATCATAAAGAAAAGAAAAAAGTATAGGCAGATCTCTGTTTTCTTTATCGTACCTAATATTTGTGCTCGACTGTCTCTTAGTGCGGGTTTTCCAGTGTTTGACTCGGAGATAGAGGATGCTTTCATGGGATATCATTAATAAAAACTGCAGTGGAATACTAAATGTCGGTTTTGTGAGCAGGGTGCCTGACAGCTGCTAACTAACCCAGCAGACGATACTTCAGTTGAGGTCATCTTCAAGTAATGTGAGCTTTTAGCTCTCAGTCAAGGAGGGCTGAGACTCTTTAATGAGAGGCACAGGCCACCTGAGAGTTCCTGGGTTCAGCAAGAATACGCAGTCCTCGTCACGTTCAAACACGAGACTCCTCCATAACAGAGTTTAAAAAAAAGAGTCTGGTGTTTCACTGATTAAAGAGTCTGAACGTCTCTCCTTCCCGTGGCCGGCTTAGGCTGTAATGCTTATCTCCAGAAAGAAGAAAAGAAAGAGGAGGAGAAAAATAAATGCCTTCTTGGTGTCGGGTCTGTCCTGGTAGATGGAACATTCTTCAGGGTGGATGACACTTGGTGAAATGGTTTCAAAATGATTGAGTGCGTTCCTGCATTTCAGTGGGGTTTTTAATTAGTTCCAAAAAAAAAAAAAGCTACAAGTATTCATGCTATGAAACGTGAAGCTGTTGTCCTGTCTGCTCTGTTCATGCAGAGCGGAAACTCTGAAAGGGCCAATTTATCCATGCCTTCTGTCTTCTCTAAAAATGAGAAGGCGTTCCTGCACCTTTTCATTTGTAACTTTATGGAGCTCTGTGGTAGAAATTAGATCATCTGATTCATTCATAGTCAATCAGTGACTGTAAATCCCTTGCATTCTCATGAGCAATTTATAGAGGTCTGAGAGTTTACCCCTTGAGCTGCAGTATAGGCTGCAGCCTGGCCTAGAGACTCAGTGGCCACAATGTGGGATTAAAACTGGTTAAAACCCCTGGACTTGCTATCCTCTAATGCTTCAGATTGCAGGAAGGTGTTAGCTCTTTAGTGGAAGTGGATGGCTGATGAGAGCGGTTTCCAAACAGAAGCGAATGCCTGCAGACTATGAAATCTGAAATGTAGAGCTGTGATACTGCAGGTGATGGACCAGTTCTGCTCAGGGCTGGGAGCTGCATCCATGGGAAGCATCAGCCCACAAGTGATAGTAATGCTTAATTTTAGTTCTGCATTTATTTAGCCCAATCTACTGCAATAACAGGAAGTGGAGGTTTCACCCTGGCTCTTCTTGTTCCTCTTTTGAGATGAAGATTTGGGAATGTGGATATAAAGGTGATACGAATTGTTTATGTTTGTCTTTATTGGTATTAGTGCATATAATTATGTTATTTGAAGCCCTTGTTATTGCTTCAGTTTTGATCACTTGAGCAGCTAACAATTCGTTTAGAGTTAGGGGTAGTCTCTGCTTCTTCCCAGATCTGCCATTGGAAAATATTGGAATAAGCAAATTACACCCTCAACCCCCAACCAACCTCAAACTCATCTTTTTCTGGAAGAAGAAACAAGGAGAAGGAATATATATACACCGGTGTACCAGCAAGCATCAGTTTTGGATCCAGCCAGACAGATGGGTTTGGTTGCTTTGTGTTCATCCCCTGTTACCAGTTATATCTTGTGAATTTCCAAGTGAAGCCCAGTTATCATCATCCGCACACAAAACCCCATAACCCTTAGTTTATTAATTCCCTCTTCCCACTGACCTGACTCTCCATAAATCTTAGGCCTGGAATCTTTCTTCCTTTCTTCTCCCCCTGCTCCCACCTCTTTCCCTCTTTTTCTCTTTTAAATTAAACACATTCCAGAGAGAGGCCAGGAGCTGTCAGGAAGCTCTGCATTGATAGGGCTTCCTTTGGGATGTGCAGGCTGATGAGATGCCTGCCCGTGCTTCTCCAGCCTGCAGCAGTGAGTAAGGGGAGACATCAGCCCGCGGCATCTAGCACTCCCCCTTTTGCTCCAGAACCACTTTTGCATTCCTAGCTCACTAGCAGGGAGGCAGTAAGTAGGTGAGGGTCCTTGTAGACAACAGTCAAGAATAGGATTGCTGGAGATCTAAGGGACAAATATATCAGTAGGCTTCAGGGTAAGCTACACAACGCTGCCGGGGTCCCTGGGCTTTGATCAGACAACTTGCCTTTACCATGCTTGCTGTTGCTGCACTGGTATCTCTCTAGACAGATGCTAAACTGAATTATTTTCTGGTTCACACAAAACTAAAGGGGATCAATTTTACATGGAGTGAAATATCTGATGCTGTGTATAGCTGAGGCTTTATCTGTGCTGAGGACAGCAGAGCCCTTATTTCTGTTGTCTATGTGCCCATCACGCGGCCCCGTGTGGGGCTCATCTTGGTCATGATAGTGTGTATTGGTGTCTAAAGTTTAACTTGTCATCCTCTATAACATGAGGACCTTTTCTTCAGAACCAGTGCTTATCCAGGCATTCTTCATCCTGTGAAGATGCAATTGGTCTAACTTGTGATTCTTGCTCATTTTGAAAGTCATTCTCTTTATTCAGGCAACTTCTCCAATTTAAAAATCTGCATTTTTGCTTCAGATTATGCTATGGATTCTTTTTTACTGTATTGTTTTGTTCAATACAAACATTAATGTTTGCTCATTGCCATGTTATTAATTATTGTATTTGTATAAGGTTTGCATTTTGTATTAGAGTTTGTTCTTTATTTTCACTGTTCCTAAAACACAGAGCACAACCTGAATTGAGGTGGAGCCCTATGGAGCTCCAGTACATCCTTTCACTTTGACAGGAAACCTTTGATAGCTGCTGCGTGATTCTGTGATCAGTTTGCCAATGTCCCCTGTAGCAGACTCGTGCAGACTCTGCATCCTTAGTTGCCTTACAAAAATGTCACAAAAAAACTAGGACTGAAGCCATACCAAAATCAAGATGTGTGCAAACTACTATTTTGACTCTGTTCTCAAGGGGCCTGGTATTTCATCATGGAAGGAAATTAGATTAGTTTGACGTGATTTGTTCTCGACAGATGCATGTTGGCTGTTAAGTGATTTGATTGTTATCTTCTAGGTGCTTAGAAATAGTCTGATTATTTACTGCTGCATTTTTCTGGTTATTGGTATAAAAATGGCTGGCTTCTGTTTTCCTTTTTTAAAGATAAGCATCACACTTCCCCTCTGCCCAGACTCCTGGTCTCACATTGTCCTCCAAAAGTTCTTGAACATGTTTGCCGGTGGCGCACCAGAAGACTCTCTAAGTGCTCTCAAGATACTGTGGCTCGGGTAATCAGAAACTTAGAAATCACCTTGATAAGTGAATAATTAACAAGATTTTGCCCTTTGGATGGTATGTTTGTGAGTGACGCATTGTAAAACCTCTCTGAAAATAGGGAAACCTTTTCATTTTTTAACTTATAGAACTGCCTTGGTCATTCCCAAAAACTCAGCCTCCCTGCTGGGTGAGTCTTTACCAATGTGGTTTCCCCACCAGAAGAAAGTATAAAAGAACCTGGGAAATTGGAAGGAAGGATCTTAAGGACACTGATTGAAGTCAACCCAAGTATGGCAAGAGAAAGCCCCAGGGTTATATGTACTGGAGGCCCAGCTAAGAAATAATGTAGTGAATCAGCGGATATCCTACCTATTAATTTTGCACTTTGTGTTTGGGTTTACTGGATTATTTTTACTGTAGTGCTTTAACACGATAACTGGTGTAAAACATTTTAACTTTCTCAAAGAAGTACAAATACTTTTAACAGATGACTTGATCTTTCGTGCCAATGAGCGTATGCTTTAGTCTCTGTGCAATTTCCCTTTGAAAGAGTGCCCAGCCCTGCATGATAACAGCTGAAGGCACAAAGTAATTTGATCAAAATTTTCAGACATCTTGAAGGATCTAAGGTTTGTCCCACCAAGAACAACCAGTTTTCACCTTTCCCTCACTTCTGCCTCTTAAAAATCCGTAAGGAAGAAGAAAAAAACCCAACCCTTAATTTATATTTAGAAGCTGACTTTTCTCTTTGAATCCCTTTCTGGCTCAGCCAAACTCGGAGCCCAGGCTGACAGCTGTGAGTTTGTACCATCGATTTCCATGTAAATGTTCCTCAGATAATTACCTGAGGGACCACGTTTCAAACCGCAACGTGTGGCCTGCAGCCAAGGCGATAGAGATCTGGCATTGTGTGGGAAGAAGGGTCAGTGCAAATCAAACACGAGCCTCATTCCCACATGAAAAGGAAATAAAACCTCCACGTGCAGGCATGTGGAGAAGCTTCTCGTTAGTCCCTTAACTAAACATAACCAAGCAGGAAAAATAATGCTGGCAAGAAAATGCAACTATGTTTATTAGCCATTCGGTGCCCAGCAGGTCTCAAACTCTTCTGCATTGCGTTTTTCATTAATGCTGCATTGGAAACCCTAGCTGCCTGTTCGTTTTAAGAGCTGAAAATCTTTTATATGCTGGAGGCATGAATAAAAAGTTGGTAGCAAAGAACATAAAAAGCAAAGGTTAACGTATATCATGTATGGCTGTGAGCTCCTTGGGTGGAAATCTGAAAGGTGGAGTTACGCTATGCTCCCCGCACAGTCAATGCAGAAAAATAGGTTCCTCCAGACTGTATGAACTAGCCTGGAGGTCTGTCGCAGAGTGACGAGAGCCACCCGCTCTTTGCCTTTGAGCATGAAGGGAGGCCAGGGTGACTAGCTTGGACTTAAATGGCTAACTTGCAGGTGCCTAAATCAGGGCAGGTAAATCCTACGCTTGCAATCCAGGCAGGGACTGATGACTTGTATATAGCAGTGCTTCAGAGGAAATATGTCTGTCTGGGGGGAGTAGGATGTCAGTATATACCATCGTGTCCTGCTAAGCTGTTAAAATCAAAACTGTCCGGAAAGGCTCTAAAGGCCCTGGGGTGCTGGGCACGTTCTCTTTGTCCAGGACATAAACCCCATCGTTTGGTTTCTTTTCTACCAACAAGAGCAAAGGGGTAAACCCAGTTTTCATGGCCAGATTGTTTCAGTAGCTTGTTCAACAAGTGACTCCTGTGGTCTCAGCTGTAATCTTCCTCAGTGTCACTGTCAAGAAATTGTTGAATTTTGGTGTGTGTGGAATGGCTCTTTGCTATAATGGAGACCTGCAGGCGTGGTCATAGAGGTGTGCTTGTGTTCAATGGGCTGCCGGAGGAAAAAAGCTCAAGCAGCACGGCGTTCCCTGGCCAAGCTCTCAGGTTTACTCACCATACAGCATCGCTTGTTCCACCCGAGAAAGTCACAGACCCCAAACTTGGTGACAGCGAGTCAGCTGCAAATCCGCTCGGGGAGTGGAAGGCAGGAATTCTTCCTGTACAAAAATTCTAGGCAGTGTAATCTAAAGGGCTATATTTAGGCATTTAAACCACAACTAACTGAGTGCCCCCAGTGTAACAGAGCAAAAGGAGTGTGAGGAAGTAGCAAAGTATTTGTCCCACATAAAGACTAAATATCCATTATCAGCAATCTCTTTGGCCTGCTTCCTCTGTTGTTTCTTTCCCTCTGGAGATTTGGCAATTGGATTGATTTGCTGCCTGACTCACTGTATTAGATTGAGATACTGAGAATTGCTGACAGTATTAATAAAATTAGCGTTAGGGAGGATGTTTGAACATTTGCCTTTGACGTTTTTAAGGGAGAGAGCTGACATTTAGTCTAAATTTAAAAGTTACTGAATTGCCTTTCCAGCCCGCCCCACCCTCCCCGACCAAAGTCTTAGTAGTTTTCATCTGAAAACTTAGTCCGGAATTAAAAATTTTGGATTGCAAGTTTTGGTCTTTCTTTTTGCTGAGAACCTCTGGTTAGTTAAGAAAGCACTAGATATTTAACAGAGTTCTTGGAAGAAATATTTTCACAAAACTGTAAGATAAATGTAATACAAGTGTCTGTAGCAGTATTGTTTTATGATAGCGAGGATTTTTTTTTTTCTATCTTAGGTGACATAGAGGTCAAACTGAAATAATGGTCTTAATGTCAAAATCTAAGGACAGGCAAAGATCTAGTTTTTATTTTTCAAGAATGGTTTGCATCATTACTTTTAAATGCAGTTGCCTGGTCTTTAGGTTATGTGATTAACTTTTACTCCCTGTGGGAAATGACTGAATTCAGGAGACATTTGTTTCATGTCATAACTGCTCTTTGTCTATACATTCTGCACTCTGTTTTCATGTGGTATGGTTTATCCCCAGGTAAAAGCAGCAGGCTTAACTTTGGTTTTGCTGTGGTCTGCAAGAAGACAGCTTTCCGATAGTCATGTTATAAGCAATTTTCAGTAGCCCTTAAACTTTTCATTCAGGTGTTTGTTACTTTGAGATCTTTGCCTAACGAACGTAGCTGCCTAATTTCGCTGCAAGCCTCCTTTAACGTTCCCTTTCTGTAACCCTTGCAGCAAGCATTGGAGCCACTGCTACCAGTCTATGTCCACATAAAATGTGAAAGCATTTGAAAGATATTCCAGGCGTTAACAGTTGTTTGAAAGTTGCATCCTTTCAAAGGACAGGGCAAACGACTGCAGTTTAAGAAGGTCCAGCTCTGCTGCGGAGCAAGTGCGCTGCTGAGGTCACCTCCCTGCCCTGCCTGTCTCCCTGCCAGCCTGTTCCCTCGGCTGGTGGGAACATAAACTTTTGGGGTTGGAACTGGCATGACTTTGTGCATGTATCATTTTGAGACCCTATATGCAGGATATGCGCTGCTATTAGCAGAACTAGTTACTCTTCAGTGGATTTTTATGTAGGGGAATCGCTGGTTGTGCTCAAACAGAAAGCCTGTGCCAGTCATAGTTGTACATGTATGCGGTCGAATTCCTGCTACCTTTAATGAAGGGTGAGTGCCAGAGTCTAAAGAACTTTTCCTGCTCCCCTAAAGACAGCATTACTTGTTCTGTCTGACAAAAGGTTGCTATGCTCTTATTCATTTTTTCCCTTTCTCCTTCTCTGACTGCAAAAAGTATAAATGATTTTAGTGCAGAATTTTTGGAAGGTTTTCCCCCCCTCCCCCATTTCCTGAAAAGCTTGCATTCGGAGTGAGACACTCATAAGCTTTTCCGAGATAAGAACTTAATTTATTTACGCTTCATTGTTCCAGGCATGGCTACAGACTGGTTTGGAAATTTGCTGTTCCAACTTTAACAGGTCACTGCATGGAAAGGAGCAGCTGGATTTTCCTCCAGAGCAGCCGTCAGCTGTTGGAAATCTCCTGATACTTCCCTGGCTTCTCCAGATTCAGCATTAACTTCTCCTTCCTGTAACAGGAATTATGCTACGTGCTGTAGACTCTTTAGCTAGCAAAAGGAGTAAAGCATAGGAAAGGAATACGGCACTGATAGCAGTTTCTGGTGGGACTGGTAAAGGCCACGCCATTGCTCTGCCTTCTCTTCACCTTCACCTTTTCACCTTGCAAAGTGTAAGAGAAAAACACTCTCCAACTCCAGCATGTCTCAATGTTTCTGAAGTAACTTATGTGGTTCAAAGTCAAGAAATGCAAACTCTTCTGCATGCTATTACATTGCTTTTCCTTCTCACTTCTCCCCCTCTTAGAAAGAGCCTCCTCCATTACATAGTCCAAAGTTCCAGTCAGATAGCTGAGGTATGAGGGCAGCAGCCCCATTTCTCATCTCACACTGACTATATGGCAGCACAATTCTGCTGGCTTCGATGAAGTTAGTCCCTATTTACGCAGTTAGAATGACCCATATGTTAAACCTGTATGATGACATATGTAGGATATGTAATACAGCCAAGTAACTTTGCCATGAGAACAGTATTTCAGTGTTGCTTGACTTTCTTTAGAATACAATGGTGAACACATCATATTGCATTAAGTAGTACTTAATTAACGTAAACAGTGAGAGAGAGAAATTCAAGCAACTTGCTCCTTTGATCTGGATGTTTTACTGAGAACTAAGTCAGAGTGGCATAACTGGTGACTTCTTTGAGAAGTTGAGCTGTTGGTTGCCTCTCTTCTAGACTCGATGGTGCTTACTGAGATTTGTCCTTCAACATCAGCTAAAAAAATTTGAAAGCAGGTTTTCTGCTTGATCTTTCACATTCTTTTTATCAGAGACCTCGACAGAGTGCTTCTTGCTATGAACTTTGCACTGTAATTTGATGGTCTTGAATGTCTCGAGAGGCTGTGGGCAAAGCTGTGATACAGAAACTGCAAAATGCAGGAGTGGCCCAAGGCGCACAGTGCTGTAGGCTACTGACAGCTTACAGTTTTTAAACTTTGCAGGGATTTGATTGATGGACGTTTTGCATATAGTCACAATCAATATAATTTTTTCGTATAACTAAAACTCGTTATGGGAAGAGAATAAAGTGAGAAAGGGAAAGAAAAGGGAAAAAACCCGTATTGTTACCACTGCTGGTTAGCAGAACTTGCAATTTATGACCTGTGAAAAACATGGGGAAATAACTTGAAAGTCAGGAGGGAAGAGTTACTAGCCATGACATCATTAATTCAGTTAATATAAAACTTTATATTTATACACTCACAATGGGAGACTTGTCTATTGAGCTGATGGCAAAAGGGGGTGGATCCTGCCTTGGTGTAAATTGGCATGGTTCCACCTTGGACGTGTCAAAAAATTTGCTGGCCTTTTGTGTGGTTTTGTCCAGGCCAGGAGATCCTCAGTTCTGTGAGGTAAGCGTGACCTTTTCCTCTTAGCCTTTCAGGTTAAGATATGAGAGAGAGGATGTAAAATCTGTTGCTAGCCATATAGGTTGCAAGTAGCGTGAAGAAACTCAGGATGAAGTATCCAGATTCTTTTGATGCATTGTTGACTGTTTTCAGGCACTTTGTGTCTTTTTCCTACATTCTGAACTCTGAGCTGTTCATTAAAAGGGAAGAAAGGAAAAGCAGTTTCCTCTAGTTAATGCACTTAATCATATTTCTAAGCTCCACAGATGCAACCCCCTGAATGGCCTGTTGAATTTGAGACTCTTAGCTCTCCCCGGAGGATATTAGGGGATCATCGTTCACACATCTAGCTTCTGTAATGATGAATAGGATTATTAGAGAAAATCCTCTTGTGCGTCGGTGAATCTAAAATCATGTGGTTCTTTTGCCTATGCATTTAGACTCCAATTCACAAAATAAAACAGCTGGATTAGTATAGGCAAGGCCAAGTTATCTGGGGGAGGGGTACGTTATATTTTGCTAGCAAAGCGTTCATAGCTTGGGCAGCATTTTGTGGTTTGTCCGAATCTGAGGTTGTCTTGGTTTATGTGGGGGAAGGTCGTCACAAAAATAATGATTGTTTTTAAAGTTTGTGTCAGTATTCTCGTATGATGTGTGACTTTGTGGTACAACTTTTCTTCTGAAATTTTTCACAGTGTGCTCAGAACACCCCATGTCCTGGCCAATGCTAAACATAATCGCTTGTTAATTGAAAAATGATGAGGGAAATTGGTAGCCCTCTATAGAATGAAATATTCCATGGACATCTGGTGTTAGATGCATGTATCCAAGGGGTGTGAAATAAGAAAGCAATTGTCTGTGTCCCCAAGGAACTGTAACCCTGTCAGTAAAATTTTTTTTCAGGGAATGTAGGTGAAGGGTGCCTTCACTTTTGAAAAGTGTGGACAGCGTTGGTATTGAGGTAGAGGATTCTCACTGTGAGTGAGCGAGAGTTGAGGACACATTGTCTTATGCAAAGGCTGATGTAAATGGAGCAATCCGTCCCATCTGTATGTAAACAGGAGGTGGCTGGGCAGATACTTCAGCCACTGACTAACTGAAACATCAACCAAGCTTCAGAGATTAAAAAAATGTAATTTACCCTCCTGTAAGCAGAATGAGAATTCCATATGCATTCCCATGCCATGATTTTGAGTTAATCTTCCACTGGCTTGTGATTTCTGAGGAGCTATAGATTGAATCCAGGCACGCTAGCTAGCTAAGTCTAATTTCCGAGTGGGGGGGTATTTTTTTCATTTTTCTTTAATTTTTTTTTTTTCCTTTCAGATTCCTTCAATACCAAAGTACAAATGGATTCTCAGGCACTAATTTAAAATACTGCTACTAATAATAACAACCTAACGTGTGCTATTTGCCAAAAGTTGAGAATCGGCAATGATGAAAAATGAAACTACCCCAAGTTTCTTGGCAAAAGTGATGTAGGCAAATATTTCAAAGGTCATTTCAATTTTGAAATTTGCTTCCTTGGAGATTGTGCTGTGGTAACGTTTCCCTTCTAGATGTTATCAGAGAAGCACTGGAATTTCATAGTAACTGAAATGAAAGAATTTTAGGATGTAGAGTCTGGTCGTTAAAGATATCCCCTGTCCTGCTGTTCTCATTAGCCTTGCTAGTCTTACAGGCATTTGCTGATCAGTCCAATTCTAGCATTTTCAGTCAACATGTTACATTGCAAGTTCAGAATGATTTGGTTGTCCCCATTCACCGATAACAGCTTGACTCTTGTCCTATTTGTCATCTGTTGATCCTTCAATAAGCTTTTGTGTTTTTAAATTTAAAAAAAAAGCAAACATAAACCCAACTTTGCTTGTGTACTAATTGACTTTGCAAGTTAAATAGTGCTCTGTTATTTAACAGCAATCCTTTAGTAGCACCAAGAGACCACTCAGACCAGGGCCCTGTATAAGCGTTGAACAAACTCACAGATACAGCAGGACCTGCCAGATGGCAGCTTCTGCAGCCCTAAACATTCCCTTTTTTGCATGGGAATAATGGAGACCTTGAAGAAGTGCTGCATTGATAGATTTGGCGAAATGTGTCTTATGTAAGGAACAGTTACTAACAGCTGAAAACTTTTCTCTCCCAGCTTTATTTCTTCTCTCTATAGCAGGGCTACCCAATTGGTGTTTTCTGAGATCAGCTGAGTATCTGCCTTCAGGTCTGCTTATTTTTACCATGCTTCATTGGGTAAGCCTCCTGCCAAATGTGCTTGCCCCAGGCACTGTGTGCCACCTTCACTGACGGCTTGGGAGCTGCTGTCCCAAAAGACTGGAGAAGAGGGCTGCAATCTGGAACGAGGGATTTGTGATGTGGTCAGAGCTGGTGTTGCTGTTCCAGACTTTGATTGCCCTGCTCTGGTTGGGACTGGAGAGAACTTGCTTGTTTGAATGCAGTGCTGGGTTTTGGAGAGCTTTCTTAACAAGAGGTTGTGCATTGCCTGATTGCTTCCCCAGGTTCTGTGCAATGTATTTTTTTTTCATGCCGAAATCAACTTGTAAAGCCGTTGAGTCTGCTATAGCTCAAGGGTAGCAATGTAGGAAGACAAATATCTTCTTTAAGTTTTCTGTGCACCCTTTGATGCTATCCTGATTTTAATGTTGCATAGTACAGTTGCAGAGCATAACTTTTGTTGCTTTTGGTTATTAGATGAGTTCAGCAATTCCAACTTTATCCACTATTTCTAGCCTTGAATTCTATCTATAGCTTACTGGGTGAGCAGGAAGGCTGTAATCCAAGCATTAGTAGGAAATTTATTTGTGCTTTTTCATTAGCACATGCAGCTATCCTGAATCTCACTGCCAGTCTTGGGAGCAGCATCATGAGAGCTGCTGGTGGTGTGTTGTGCTCTTGCAGTTGGCTGCCTCTCCTTGGGGTATCTTGTATCTCAGTGAGGGGGAAGTGAAATCTCTTTTCATTGGAAAAAGAGGGCTTGTGTGAGAGCTTCAACTCAGAGAATGGCCTTTTGTAAGAGGCCATGAAAGGAGACGGCTGCAAGTTGACCTGTTCTTATAGAAGTCATCAAGTGGCTACTCTGATCTCCAAATCAGAAACGGAGTGCCTGTTTCTCTGAGCAGATGAAAATACCCCAGGGTATGGTCAGATTTCTAAGAAGTTTCAACACCTACTTACCGTGTTTCTTTCCTTATCTCCCTCCAGCAATCAGAGGTCATGTGGAACACCTTTTTTCATGGAGTCGAGCCGCAGATTGAAAAACCCACTGCAGTAGATTATGAGCAGGTTTCTGTTTTGACTTTTCAATTTATATCGCTGAAGACAAATTTTATTAGTAAAATCTTGGGCAACTCAGCAGTGGATTTTTAAGCTCTGACTGGGTGCCTGGAGCTGCATTTCTTTGAACTGTCTTTTAGAGGAACTGCAGCTGTATAAATGGATGAAGACTGTGGAAAGAAACTATAAATATGGCTTTATTAAGGTGGGTTTTTAAATCAAAGTGACTTTTTGAAATATTTTAATGAACCTTAAAAACTATTTTCCAGTTCTTTCCAAAAGCTATGTTACTTTTCAGCAATGGTGAGGGGAGTGGGACATGTTATTAAGGGAACTGTGGCCATTGCATATATGGCAGTGGATAAGGCAGTGCCTTTTCCATGAGACTCTTTAACCTTGACTGGACAGACAACTTAAAATGACCAGGGACTAGCATGCCTCTTCTGCTGCTAATTTCCATGGTGCAGAATGAAGATAGGTTTTGCAGGGCTAGACGGATACTGCTGGGATGGTGCTGTGTGTGTTGGGGGTTGAGGAGTGAGGAATTTGTGGGTATTTGGAGACATTTCCTGTTGCCCTGCAACTTTTTTCAGTGGGCAGTGGTGGATCGTGCCTTACCAGGAATGTGACAAACTCACTCAATATATGTTTTCTTGCTAGAAGTTAATTGAAAACAACGATTTAGCCCATAAAAAATGTGCTAGCATAGCTTGATGATGGTTTAGTGCCTTATATTCCCCTCACGTTCTTGTCACAGATGGTTTAGACTCTCTTTGCTTAAGTACGCGTGGCAGGTATCTGAAGTCCACAAGCCAACTGGTACTTTGAGTTGGCTGTCCTGGGAGTTAAACGTGGGTTCAGTAAGCACCACTGAACTCTTGTTTCCTTAGCAGCTGGGAGTTAATGAAACTGTAGAAGAAGGTAGGGCTTTGCATCAGGAAAGACACGTCTATTCCAGCTTAAACACAGCTCCATCTCTCCACATCTCGATGACTCCAAAGCTGGCTTCAGTGAAAACCAAAGAGACTTAGACTGAACCAGGGCAGGCGAGAGAGTGGAGCAAGGGATAGGTGGAGGGGTATGGGTGGTCGTTGGAAAGTCAGGGCTAAACCACTGGCAGTTCTGTCTTGCTTATTCTTCGGCATAAGGGCATGTCTTTGAGGAGAACACTGGACAAGTTTCTTCACTGAAGCCCAAGGCCATAGCATGAAGGAAATAATTCAGAAAGCTTCTCAGTAGTAGTCTGAAGAGAGTAAAAATAGCTGTGATGGAAGCGGTTTTCCTCTCGGCACAGACACAAGGGTATGTGCACATGTATATGCATCTGTGTAAATGAATGTGTAGAAGAAAAGGTACATCATCCAGAGGTGGTCTGAGCTAGGATTTCCATTCAGCAGAGCCTGACATGAAGAGACTTTGCAGCAACCAGAGTGTTCTGTTTCAGGAGGCAGAGGTGTTCCGGATACACTGTACCATCATGGTAAAAATGCCTTTGTTTTTGGCATAGAGGTAGCTATCCCTTTTTTTATTCAAGTGTCACATTTTACCCGCTTGCAGTTTCCTGCTTGTATGTTTTGGCTTTTGACCAGGACCTTGGGCTATGTGTGCTCATCTGGTTTTGATAAAACATTGAACTTAGACAATACTTCTTCTTGGACATTTCTTCCTGTTAGATTCAAGTGTGATACAAAGCAACCGGTACTTGATCAGTAGCAGACACTGTTTTTATCAAGCATTGTTGGATGTTCGTTAGCCATGAAAGGATTGTAGAGAAAACTTGCCACAGCACAGACCAGTACAGGGTAGGTGCTTCCTCTTCCGAGCCCTTCTTTTAGCCACTTTAGCAAAGCCCTAGGCAGTAAAGCATGGTGCCCTTTTGAAGTCCATATTCACGTACTAGGCTATAACATCTAACTTATTTGGCTGGTGTTTATCTTGCTGCTTTTACAGTCTTGTTAGTCTACTAAGAGAGATGAAATGCTCATGAGATATTGAACAGTGGCAGATGAATGGGAGTAGCAACCTCATTAAAAATCATCTCCTCATCCTGACATTTAGGTAGCATTTAATGAACATGAGAATTTGCAGTGCAGTAATATATTGGGTAAAAAGCTGAGTAAAAATAGCATTTCTCATGGTCTGCCCAAGGAGCGTATGTGACCTCTGTTACTATAGCGAGTCTGTCAGCCTCCGTAATATACTTAATATACTTAATATCCCTAATATATGCAAGGAAAGGATGTACCTTGTGATCTAAAACATGAAGAAAAGTATTAATCTCACTGAAGTTCATCTGTCTGCTTGTCTACCTGTGTATCTAGCGCTCATTTACACCAGTCATCTGGGCTCCCCCTTGGGGGAGAGGGACGTGGAGTAGGAATGGGGAGAAACAGGGATATCTCTGGAGGGTTGAGCATCCCTGCCTGATTTGCATGCCTGGCTTGGACTACAGTGTATTTCCACTGTCACCACATGGTGCAGCACTGTGTTAGCGATCCTGAGCGAGCTTGGGATGGCTGCTATGTCTGTGTGTTAGCACCATCCCGCACAGAGAAATCGCCTTAAATCCGGGTACCGGTGTAGTTCTGCCTGCCAGCACAGCACTGCCTGTAGCTAGTCTGCCGACGTGGGCACAACGAACTGCTGGCGGGGTTACCTACGTATTATCTCAGGATAACAGCCTATAGCCCTTCCTATCATGCTGTATTTTCAGTGCTGTCATACCGGTAGGCATACGGCGTCCAACTCGCGGCACTCTTATAGCAGGAGTGGTTTGTATGTGGGAGCATGCGAGTGAAATGGATGACGGGTGAAACTCCATGGAAGCTCTCCAATTAAGTTGTTTCTTGTGCTGTTGGAAAGCCTGTGTCGCACAGGAAGATAAAAGACACTCAGACTTACAGACCGCCCTTCTTGGAGGTTTTAGCCTGACCTCAGGATCTGACAGACACGTTTATCCAGCGTGAGAGAGGCTGGGAGGCACTGCGCAAATCTCTCTGTTCCGAGTTTTTTTTTATCTTTTTATGTCTCCGTCTCCCTTCCTTCATCTGGTGGACTGAGATGAAAGTTACGTGCACCCCTCTGCAAGCTTCCTGATAGATCCAATTAAAATACCTCATTCTTGTAGCATATGTGAGGGTTGAACCTATTCAGCTGGAGTGTTACAATCCTGGAGCTTTTTTTCTGTCCGGGTTCTGGGATCATGGGGATTCAAAACTGAGATTGAACATTTATGGGAAAGCCTGGTAGAACTTAACATGCTATTAGGTTTTCAGCAAATTTTTGCACAAAGTGGAATTGAATTTTGCAATCTTAAATACTATACTCCAGTAAATAAATGTGATAGAATCCCATTTAATTTGTATGAGTTGCACCCCCTAAAATCCTCTAGGCTATTTGAACAGATTACAAGCCAGAAAACAGAGCTTTTTTCCTAATTTTCCAGCTGTGCAAATCCAGCCTTGGATATTAAAAAGACTAAATCTTGTTATACGTTTTCTGTCTCCTGTATCGTGACCAATTTGCTAGAATTATCAAAGATCTGGTTCTCAGAGTGTTATAACTAACAATAGTGTTTGTTTCATCATATCTTAATCCTCAAAGGCAAGAGATAACTCTCAAAGTAAGAGTTGACTACAGTTTTCTCGGTGACACTAGAACACGTGATATACCCCCATTAGATCTGTTTCCAGTCCTGAGATTAGAAGGCAGCTGACAATGTTCATTAATGATACAAAGGCTGAAGGGGGGGAATCCTGCTTATACTCCCTGTATTGATTGTTCAACTGATTATAATGAGATTTTATTTTTGCTGGTACCATACGTATATGGAACAAGAAGAAACACACAACAGAGGTTCCATTTTTTTGAAGCGTCACTCATCTAAGCCATCTCTGATTTAAAAAATGAAGTTGCTTTTACAGAAACCATACAAAACCGTTGTCAAGACTTATATGAAATACTGTTGTGTCCTAATAATAACTTCTAGCTGAAAAATCTTGGCATCCTGCAGTTTAGGAAAGGGTTTTAAAATTCACCTTCAGTTTTTGGGCAACAGGCAAAACATGTGGCTCTGTTTAGGAGCTATTTTCGTTAAAGCTTGACAATACAGGATGATAAAATACAGCTGCATTGTTTAAACTTTCAATTTAATTTCTGGTTTGTGTCCAAGTTGTTTCATCAATATGGCGCCATTCATTTCAAAACAAAGCTCTTGGAAGGATCTCCATTACCCCACCATTGATCAAGAGGGTGTTAAAATGTAGAGCCTAATTATGTTCCTGGCCTGTTTGGAATTCCAAAATTGGATTTTTATAACTGTCAAATTTGCAATCAGGGTAACTTTCCATGACAATTAGTGAGTATTATTAGAGCTTTTGTTGCCAGGGAGTTATAACTAATAGTGGTGGTTCACTTTTCAAGGCCCTGTAAGTGTCAAAGGCAACATACGTCTTGAAGAATAGCCGTTTGACTACAACATTGTCTATACTTAACTGCACCCAAATGTCTACTACTGTTACAGTCATTTTTATCCATCCTCCAGGGCTGAGTTGTTGCCACAACCTCTACTGCAAGCTCTGCAGATATAATTAATGACTTAGTTCTGTCTTGTTGGAAAATGGGACTTGTGAAATTGTGACATGAGAAAGTTCCTCCTTGAATGTTTCACTCAAGCTCAGCTTGGTAAGGGCTGGTACTCAAAAAGCTATTAATGCTGCTGATCTTGGTCAATTATTGCTTTGAATCTTTAAAATGAGCCAAACATAAATATCTATACAACCTGTCTGGATGAATGCTTGCTCTTCTCAGTCTGACTGATACCTTACTCACAGTTAAAGCACCTACCTATCTGTGTGTATTGTTGAGTATGTGCTGAACTTGAGATGTTTGCCCAGTCAGGACTTCCTTCTTGGTATAGCTCTAAAAAAGTGGAAAAAAAAAGATTGAAGAGGAAAAAGAAAGAAGAAAACAGTTACAACAACAAATGAAAACAAATCCAAAGACATATTAAAGCTGAGGTATCTTCCCTGTGCTGCCTTTTTCACTGTAGACCAGTTTTTTGCAGACACGTGGTACTTTAGCCTGAACGCTGATGCATGAGTGTATGTGCTTACAGAAGAGCAAACACACAGAAAAGCTTTCCTTGCCTAGTGTGCAACATCTATTTTAGAGGCATCTGTTGAAGATGCAGATGACCTTCTGTTGGCCTGTTGATGGCAACAGATTTTTGTCATCAACTTCAAGCTTTAGATCAAGTACTAACTGTAAGAGTGCTGTCTGATACTGGCAGGCAATGGCTGTGTGTTCATCTTTGCAATTAATTACATGAACCACTTTCCGGGGACAGTTAGAATTTACCCCCTTCGCCATGCCTGCTGTTCCTTCCACCCCTGCACTGCCCTTTCTCTTCCACTGACTCAAGCGTCTCTGCAGCCACATGGTTTAAGGAATTGATGTCCCTGAAAAATAATAAATTATTTTTTTTCAGATTGGGTTATTTTTCAGCTCTCTCTTTCCTATCTGGTATACTGTCCGTCTGTGAGGTGCAGGCACACTCATTCTAAAAACAAAGGTGGCAACTTCTTAAACAAGTTAAGCTTAAGTAGTAATGCTACTTGGTGTCAAACTATTACTTCTGTTTTTGACCAGTAAGCCAGAGCCTGCCTTTTTCTTTTTAACGCATACGTAGAACATCTCTGTGTCCACTGACATGTATTTACCTGAATTGTCGTGTGATCGTTTTTGACAAAAAGATCTGGAATATAGCTTTATTGATACGGGGTCCAAGTTGTTCAAACTCCTAGTCCTGCAGAAAGTTTGCCCTGGAAGAAAGAGGGATTGTAATCAATTTTAATTAAATCAACCTAAACTAATTGTCAGCTAATAAAATAGTGTTGGTCAGCTCATAAAACAGAAATGAAGATTAAAAGAGTAGTTGCCATGAACAGGTGGTAACTCTGTTTCCAAGTTAGACCACATTACTCTCTGGCACAGGATCTCTGAGAATACCTCATATTCTAGTTTTTTAAAAAAATGTTTATGAAACTTATAAAATATAGGGCTCATTTTATAACCAATTTTCTATCTCACCTGCCAAGAGCAGTGGGGGTTGAGCCAGCACAAGGCGGATGCAGAGTTTTAGGCAGCTGTCCAGAAATGGATTCCCTGCACAGGGCTACGGAATACATTTCTGCCTTTGATTGGCCTTTCTTTTGCAATTCTTGTGATTTAGTTTTCTCTTTCTTGTTGCTGTTACAGAAAAGACCTTGTAAACAGGTTTTTTTATGTCATTGATCTTCACCTGGCACTGTTGTGCAAAGGGAGAAACTTCCTATGCCGCACTGTGGATGCTGTCTAACTCTAAATGGATCCTGAGTTAGTAGCAGGATCCCTCTGGATTTGGCCCTTGATATTTCTGTTGACTCTGCAGTTCTTGCAAAAGGCATAAAACATTTATCTAATTTTGACTGGTAAGGACTAAACTGGAATCTTTATCTGCTCCTCAAAGTAGAAGCAGAACTTGGTGGTTTGTAGTTGCTGTTAATGGTGGAACAATGAAAGAAAATTTATTGCATAGTGGTTATTATATTATTCAGCTAATAGCGCAAAACTATGTAGTTCTGAGAATTTTGTTAGGGCTTGCAGTTAGTTTGGATGCTCTGTAGTGATGCAAGGCTTTTGGCACCAAAGTGACTTGTTGCACTGTCTATGACTTATATCTCACATCCATTTTGTGTGACCACTCATTCCCAGAAATCTCATGGAGGATGCACTTGGTTGCTCTTATGTTAAGTCCTCAAGCCTCGTAAGGCACTGAGAGACTAAACTAATTGTCTTTTCTACACCAGTCCTCCTCTTTCAGAGAGTACAATCACAAAACAGTGTGCTGCATTGATACAGCTCTTTGGGGTCTCTGGCTGCAATGACAATCTCAGTTAAAAGGGATTGCTCCAGGAGAACTCAACACCTGAGAGTTTCAGCTGCGGGGGCACAAGACAAACGCTGTGTGGCCTTGTAGCCTCCAGCATCTTGTTGGGGGGCTTTACCTGGCTTTAATTTGCTGTCACGTATTGCTTTGGGACCTCAGGTTGGCCAGACTTGGCCTTAGGGTTTTAAAAAGTGAGCCTCAGCTCTTGCTTCTTTGCACTGCTCTTGCATGTGATGTGCCCTTCCCTGACTTGGAGGGCAGCTGCTGTCGTCCAAGATAACTAATTTCTAGGCTCTTTGAGACTTGCCTGTGATGCATTCTTTGGGCTAGTAGCTGACCTGGATAACTGAGCTTTGCTCTGCCTTCTTTCAGAAGGCGAGGGATAGGAGTTCCCCTAGCTGGCTGTCGTGGGGAGGTGGGGAAGGTGCTAGAGCTGCATCCCAATCCTCACTTGCAATCATGTGTCTGCTGTAACAAAGATAGGGAGCAAAGTGGTTTTGACTTAGTCTTCTGTGAAGCAGGGCACTGCCATGGCTTAAGACAGGTTTGTTACCTATAGTAAGAGGTATCAGAGTTAGAAACCCATCAGATTTGGAAGGGTCAGGAGCTGGAGTATCTGGAGAGAGGTTTCTGTGGGAGGCCGGGACTCCCCTGTCTGGCTCTTGCTGAGTTGATTTGGGAGGTTGCAACTGCTGCTCACAAAGAAGCACAACTGGCCCTGGCCATGCAACAGGAAAGTCTCACTTAATAAGTACCATGTTTTCTATCTTTGCATTTACAGTAATGCTCAGATCCAGCCAGGCTGCTGCCCTGGCTTAGGATGTGTCCTAGATCCCCACTCGCCTGCTCTCTCCTCTGCAGCCAGAGATGAGGTTGCAGTACATGCTGACGTAGCTTGGAGCCAGCTGGCACTGGTAATGCTTGCAGGAAAGGCTGCAGTGTGGCCATCACCTTCTCCCTACAGGATTTTCCAGCGGCAGGCATTGCCTCCCGGCTCCCACTGCTTGAGTTAGTGGGGCTAGAAGTGGTGTGAGTGGTGCAGCACATGCTGTGGTTGCTCATCGGAGCAAAGCCATGGTGGAGCTTTATGGGAGCATCCCCTTGGGTCCCTGATCTGATTTACCACGTCTCTGCCTAATGAGCATCACTTGAAACACAAATCTTGGGTTAAAGCAGCTGAAAAGATTCCTCACATTGGCAATCCTGTCCCTCTGAGACAGAGTTTCTTTAAGAAAAAGGGAACAAGATAGGGTTGGTGTCCATTCAGGGCAGTCTTCGTTCATCCACAATGATGTCCCATGCTTGCCCAACATTATGGAAACAGCTGCTGGGAGTCACACCAGCCACGTCTCTGTTTACTTCCCTCAAAGGATAGGTTTAGGAGGAATGTAACACTGGTGACTGTGGGACCGGACTTGGCCTGTTATCACTGCTTGTGTGTGCTTTAAAACTTGAGGTGACACAGAAGAGCTGGAGGAATATTGAAGCGTCAGCCCTCCAAAGGAATCTGTGTGGGTTTTAGTGAGTGTTTGAGGGTCTTAAGGGACTCCTGGCCTTGTCCAGATTTGCACTGGTGTCTCCCGTTCCTCCCAGTGAAGATGAGTAGGAGGACAATAAGCAAGCCTGCTGCTCAGCTTTCTAGGCATATGCACAAAACCATCTAGGATCCCAAACTAACAAAAACCATATTCAAAGCAATTATCTGATCTTGTTTGTTTGTTTTTAATGTGAAGTTTCTAGACACTGGTACAACAAACACACTCTTGTAAAATCTTGTAACAGTTGTTTGTAGTTAGTATCTTCAAGATGATTTTATGTGTGCTGATCATGACTAATACACATCACTTCCGTGTGACCGTCATTCTCCAGTGCTGTGGGAAATTTTTGGTACTAAAATAATTATTTCCTCAGCTTGTTTAGCATTTTTCTTTTTCCTTTTTTACCCTTCTATGCAAGAAAACGCAGATACTGATTTGCTCATATATTGTGCTTTCCAGATGAAAGTGCTTTGTGGTTCACAGACTTAAATAATTAGGTCTTTGCAGGCCTCAGAGTGGTTTACAAAGGCAGTTGGAGTCGTCTTCTCTGGTTTTACACTTGGAGACAGAAAAATCTCTAGAGGCAAGGTTAAGTGGCCCAGCTCACAAGCTGGCCCTGGCAGAGCTGGGGGCAGACACCCCCTCTGAAGCGTCTCTGGTTTTCTAAACATTAGGAGATGCTGCTGTGCCCATACTGCTAAAGGCCGTCCCCCGCCGCAATTTGATTCCTTCTTGTTGTCATAAACTTGTTTTTTAGCATATGCACCAGCTGCTGGGAAGGTGCTGGGTTCTTCTTCCCATGGCTCAGCCAAAACTGCTCTCCCTTCTTGAACCTGGGACCATTTTTTCCCCATAGCGTGCAATAGAGGCAATGACTGCCATTATCCAAAAAAAAAAAAAAACCCAACCCAAAACCAACCCCAAGCCCCTTTTACATTCAACCAGAATGGATTGCTGCAGCCTGTTTCATTCAGTAGGTTTTTCTGTGGCTGTATTTCTTGGAAGCATCATCTCCAGTAGAGGCACGGGGCTCTTTTACAGGCTTATTTCAGCACTTTGAGAGCACGAGTGTGTGCGTCTGTGCATGCATGTCTTGCTGTGGGTGGGAAGGGGGGAAGTGCTGGCAAGAGCGCAAACGAGCCGAGTGGGGAGAGCGAAGGCGCTTTTATTCCTTACCAAGTTTTGCTCTGCAAGCTGAGTAAACTTTTTCTCTGCTGAACCAATGCTGTGCAGGGTGAGGGTTTGACACGTTCCCAGTGATAATTGCCTTGTCTCCCCCCCGCAGGTTCATCTGGCCGCCAGCACGGTTACTTTTCCAACCAGGACCGTAAGTGGGCAACACGAACATCACGGAAAAGCAGAGCCTAAGAGCGAAGCGGGGTGCACTCCTGGGTGGGGGGCCGTGGCAGCCAGGGATGCCCTTCGCTTGCAGGGGGAAGCATATGGGAGGGGGTCTGTGAGTCTCTGCCTGCTCATTGCCTCAGTTTCCCTCAAGTGTCTGGAGGGCAAGGAAAGGGGGAGCTGGAAATGCCCCACTCCTTTCAGCTTCAGGGAATTGCCCAGGCAGCACCCGATGAGCACCTGGGAGGGGCCACCCTGCTTGCACTTTTCTCGTTTTCTCTTGGGTCAGTGTCTGAGAGGGGACACCAGGCTCCACAGACCCTGCGTCTGCCCCAGGGTGCCTGTTGTGGTCTTTTCCTTGCAACTAAAACTCACGCCCCTGTTTTCCCTGACCTGCTCATGGTCCTCATCAATCTTTGGGGGTGGTATGTTGAGAAGAGCCAGAAACGGGGTCGGCTTGACGAGGTGAGTGCTGCAGAGCTCTCTGAGGGAAGGTGGCGCTGACCTTGTTTGCAACTGCAGGCTCTCCCGTGGGGAAAGAGGTTCATCAGCCATTGGCATCCAGCAGCCTGGTGTCTCCTCACGTCCGAGTGTTTCTATGACGCTCGTCTTGGTGTCTCTGAACAGCCTCCCCTGAGAAAACTGAGGTGGTTTTAAAGTGAATGAGAGCCCATTTGTTGCTTGCCGGTGCATGAACTGTATGTCTCCAAGGTGATGGTAAAAGTGGTTTGAAAGTGCTCTGGTGCATGTGCAAAAGCCCAACCAAGGTTTTAAATTCGACCTTATATCTCCAATGATGGTTAATCAATAAAAAGCAGGAATTTACATGGGAGTCTTTGTACCTGATGGCCACATGCAGATTTTGTGGTAAATGAAAATCATGGGACCTTAGAAGCAGCACATACACTGAGCAGACGAGTTACTCCAAAGTGCTGGTTTTGTGAAAGCAGTGATATTGCAAGAGTATGAAGAGCTCGCACTGATCTGCCTCTTTGCTCTCCTTGCTGAACACACACTCAGCAGAAAAATAAGCGTCCCAAAGCTCTATGAAGCCTTAAATTAGGACGAGCATCTGTCTTTCTGCCCCTACCTCTATTGCAGATGTGCTTCATGCTCTAGCTGCCGTTCCTCTCTCTTTGTGTGCTCTGCCTATGGATGTTACAGAACATGCTTCTGATTCCTCATTAACCACGGTTGTTCAGCGTAGAATCGGCCGTTCGTCCTGGGCACAGCTGGAGCCGGCAGTAGCCAAGCAGGGCAGAGGTGGCAGCCTGGGAAGGCTGCGTCTCAAACCTGCAGCGCTGCATCCGTTGGGGTGGGACCCTGAAGCTGAAGATGCCCAACACCTATTCCCACTGCTTACTGCGGAGACCAGTGGGTATTTGGAGTGCATAATGACTTCAGGTCTTTTCTTGAAATTCTTAGTTCTTATTGTATCAGGAAAAAATCAATGTCCGAGTAGAGAAGTCACTCCCAGCACTTCTGGGAGAGAAGGATCCTTCAGTTCTTGTTTCTACCCTTGTACTCTTTTGTATTCTCTTCCACGGTTGGGGATGCTATTGTTTACTCCTCTCTGTTAGTTGGGCATGTCCTGGCACACGAATGCACTTCTTATCGCATTGACCCTCGTATTGGAAGTGCCATGCAGAGGAACTAAATGACATGTCTAAGGACATGTGGGAAAGTATTGTGTCAGTAGGAATTGCATCTAAATCTTCTGCATTCCTTATTATTGGTCCTGCCACAGGCCAGTCTTGGTTTTGGATTGTCTTTTTAAAGTGGTGATTTGTTTCCTTGATCTCTCTCCACTTCGTGCTTCAGTTTCTCCCTTGGTGGCTGTGCCCTTTTCAATATCTGCCCTGTTCTGTGTCCGTAGAGCGCAGGAATAGTCCTACCCCCTGCACATCATGGGCCCCTGAGGAGACAAGATATTAAATTATTTTAAAATGTGGCTTGCTCCGTTGCACGCTTCTGTGCACCTTTAAGGTTTCATCCAGGCAAAATCTAACTGATGCTATTATTCTTCTGATAACCTGACAATGGGGGTTAGAGGATATTGGCTGGGTTTTTATAGGGATTTTTTGATTGTGCAAGGAATCTCCTTATCAGCAATTTGGCCTAGGATTCCTCTAGTTGTCCTGTGTTTGAAGATGTTTTCTGCTATGGTTTGCTCTTAGTCATTTAGCTTCCAAATGATTTTTAGGATGTAGGGTGAACTCTTTGGACGTATGGGACCAGACAGCAAGGCAGAGATGCGTTGGGACTTGCTCTCTGAAGTCTGGGGAGGGGAGATGACTATTCTGAAATGAACAATGAAGCGTGCGGGAGGGATTCCACAACTTCCCTGGAGACTAGATAACAAAATTTGTGCAGTGTAGGGTGTATGTGGCACCACATGACATGAGCATTTGCTCTTCTCCTTTTTAGAAGGAAACACACCAGATAAGTAGAGAACAGGTAGACTGAGGGCAGGAGCACTGTAAAATCAGCTCCTTCCAACTGCAACATTCATTAACTTTGATATAGGCAGGACCAAGAGGGAATAATGGAGAGCTAAAAATTAGGTCTGTTTTAAGTTGTAATAGAGTTCTGGCTGCAGATGCTGTTCTCTTTTCAAGCTAAAGAAGCTGAAAATATTCTAATGCAAGTGCCTGGATTGCTTGAATTTTGTCATGGGCTTTTTCTACCCCTTGGTGATCTGGATCCCAATACCTTGGGAGTGTCGCTCCCGGCATCTGGCCCACTGTCTTGGGCAAGGTGGGAAGGTAACACAGTGTTATGCTTACGTACTGGAAGTGCTTCAGTAGTGTGAGTTGCTGCTGTATTTCTAGAAGGTACAGAAAAGGCTGTCTGTTTTCTGTAACTCTGTGACGTTCCTTGTAGGCTAATAACCGCTGCAGTATAGAGAGATCTGCAGATGCTTCTGGCCGCACTCAGGCACTTTCAACCCTACCCAAGGTGGGTGTCTCTGCCTGGTGTTTCCTATTGGCTGTTTCTAAGTATTCAGCCCATCAGAAACTTGAGTTTCAGGGACTAAAGTGGAATTTAAACTATCTGAATATAGTCCTTTGTGTCAAATCAAATGATTTGTTAAAGCGAGGCCAGATTTGCGGGGAGAATCAATCTTTTTTATTAGATCAACTGATGTGGAAAAAGCAGACAAACTTTGAGGCATATTAACCCTTCTTCTGGCCTGCGTTTGTATTACAAGAATAGAGGGACCTGTCTACCGGGGGAGATGGTGCTTTAGGATATGCGTTCACACTGACCATTCCTCAACAGTCTTGGTCTGAATGCAGACCTGGGTGGCATTTTTGGGCATGCTTGTACACTTTTTTGGGGAAAGACTTGTCTCCCTCTGTGTTTGGACACTAGATGTTACTACACAACAAATAATGGGCTCTGCTCTGCAGCTGACTCATTGTGCAAGTCTGGGGCTAATTACTGAATCCCTCCGTGCCTCAATTTCCATCTGTAAAATGTCACAGATGCCCACCATTCATAAATCGCTTTCAGATTTCCAGATGAGGTGCTGTGTAAGTGTAGAATAGTGTTAGTTTATACATATTGTGCTACAGCATAATATAAAACACATGCAACAGAGGAGCCTCACAGATGTGTCCCTTTCAACTGCAAAAGGCAAGGCCTGGGCTGATGATTTAGCACAGCACTAATTGGGCTAAAATAGGAGATTGCTTTTGTACTGATGCAATTGTCACCATTAAAGTTCTCATTTACCAACAGTTCTTGGAGATAGCCCAGTTATTTCCTATTGAGGAAAACTGTAGCGTCTTGGGTCTTGAAGCACAGCAATTTATAGCAAATGTCGACATTTTTATAGCATCCCCCACGCTGGCTGTCCTCACACTTCTGGAAGGGGACTGTTCCATTGTTTATTTTGAATGTGTATCTTGCTTGGCCTGTAGCTGCACTTAGCACTTCTTTGCTGCCTGCAACCTTTTGGGCATATCCGAATTTCAAAGCAGAGGCATTTGACTGAGTCATTTCCAGTGCCATTACTGGGTGTTGCATGCACAGGAATCCCCATTTATTGATAAGAAAGCTGTTCCTGTGGCTGCAAGCGAACGAGTGCCTGGCAGCTGTTCAGCATTCAGTCAGTTCTCAAAGTTTAAAGGATTTGTGGGCTGTGATGGTTTGGGTTCGGGCAATTAACTTTGGTGAAGTGCTTGAGAGTGTCTTCCAGACACATTTCACAGAGAAGGATGAACTTAAACAGTTAAGAGATTTGATTTGTTTAAGTGCCCTCAATTTTCCTGATTGTGCTGTTGGGGCTAAACTCTCAGTGTGTATGAAACCTGGGAACTCTTTTGACTGCAGAAGAATTATGATTGTTCCTTCCAGTTGCAATCTGGCCCTGTGCTTGTTTGAAAGTGCCAACATCATCCCTCTTGCCAGCGGCATCATGTGGCAGCAGGCACCAGTGACTGTGCATGAAGCCTCTGGAGCTATCCTCTAGCTGTTTAATTTTAAAGCCCTGGTCTGAGCTTATTTGCGAGTGTATTGTTGCCTGGTGCTCAGAAGTGATTATTGACGCTGAGCTGTTGTGAGAAGAAGGTGTGGGGTTGGGGGGAATGAAGGTGTCTCTGGAGATATCCAGTTCCTTCTTGGTGTATTGCAGACAAATTGTGCCATTCTGCATTTGTCTGGTTTGGACTCGCTGGCTGTTCTCCCCGTTCCTCATCAGTGCTCAGAGGGAGGGTCAAAATTCATTGTCAAATCCTCCACAGCTGTAGGAGTAACATAATATGGCGGCTGAGTGTGTCGGGTGACAGGCGTGGGAGAGGAGATTGGCTCACACCCAGCCTTACCCAATGCTTGCCATGTTCCAGGAGAAATCTCCCCAGATGCTGGGCCTTCAGTTGTTGGTCTAAACTTGCCATTTAAGGCATTTTTTAGGAGAGTTTCAAGGTGGAGGCAGCTAGAACCTCAAAATGAAGCTCCTCAAACTACCAACAGCATGATGTCTCTTAGGGGACACTTATACTACGGTGCTCATTGTTGTGTAGACATCATAAATCAGAGAAAGCGCAACAGGGAGACTGTGAATAAGGGCTTGGTCCCACCAGAAAGTAAATGGATCCCCAGATTTGGAAGCATTTGGTGAGTTTTGGGTTAAAATAACAGGATGCGGGAATTCTGGAGAACATTTTGATTATGAATATCCTCTGATTTTTCATTCTAAAATGAGTTAGAGAAGTAGCCTCGTGTAGCTATTTTGAAGAGTTAAAAATCTGAAAATGAAACATGCCTGGCTAACCCCAAGTGGATATTTCTTTTACTAATTTTTCTTCATCCAGAAGTTAGTAAGGAAATAACAAAAACAAACAAACAAACAAAAAGAAGTCTTTGCACAGCCTTGTGCTAGCCACTAATCTGAGCAAAGTGTTACCTTGTTCTTCACATCATGGGGACCAGATAGATGATACAAGGGATGCGCTGGTCTCCTGACTCCCCGGTGTCCCTTGTGTCTCAGAGAACAAAATCCCAGCTACAGAGAAATGTGGAAGGGATTCCTCTTTCTGCTGCTCAAATCTGTAAGGACCATTGCAAGGCTCAGAGGGATTTAGATAAAGGCCAACAAAGGGTAATCAGCAGAATTAGCCAGAGTAATGATCCTCAAGAGACTATCTTGTAGCCTTGAACCATTTCACTCCAGCTCTCAAGTGCTGAGTGATAGTCATCAGCCTTGTGCAGAGCCGCGATGTGTTGAACAAGGGCTGTGGGGTGCTGTGCAGAGCCCCGGGGAGGACCAAAGTGTGGGAGAACGGACAAACCATGGTGGGTTGAACCTGAAGTTGAAATGTTGATCTGGGAAATCAAAGCTTTGCAAAAGTGCCCCTGGCACTAATAATACTACTGCTACATAGTATTTTGATGTTCAGGGAGGCAAATTCTTCTGAATTCAGACCATCCTTTTCAGTTGCTTAAACTATTGTTTTCGTTATTGATCTTTTAGCTAATTTTTTGTCTTGGCTAAAGGAAGCTAGCGCTAAATGTTCTGGATGAGGAACCACTAGTGCTTGACTGAACATCCTAAATGTAACATGTTTATGGGTTACAGGGACTTTGTGGAGAGAGAAGGCATCTGACCCTAGAAGGTGTCTTTAGTCCTTGCAGGCTGAAGTGTAATAAAACTCAAAGCAGGGGTAGAATTTAATGTCAGAAATCCAAACTGGAAACAGGATGCGTATTTTTTATACAATGGTTAACTTTGGATGCAGTTCACTAAAGAAACGTAGGTAGTCTGGCTCTAGAGTGTCTTTCTGAAAGACATACTCCAGTTAAGCACACGTTGTTTGGCTCGAGACTGTGAGAGATTCTCTGACCTGTGATACACAAGTGCAGAACCAATATTATAAGAGTCCCTCCAGACTTTACGGTGAGCCTCGATTCGAATGTTTCCTTTAGTCCTGTCTGCTTCTTTATTCCATGTTACATTACGCCATATTTTGACTGCATTTTTCCCCTGATTGCTTCTCCCAGCAGGGAGAAGCAGTCTCTTCTGTAAGGGATGTGAGACCATCTCAAATTGAGATGAACTTTCAAGCGTTACAGGGTTCCCATGCATGCTTGGACTGGGGTCGAAAGAGTTAGCCAGGTCCCATTAAGTATCATTCCATGTCATAGATCAGGGAGCGATAGAGAAATGAGTCTGGTTCAATGATGGTGGGTATCAGACGCTGGATTTTGGCGTAGTGAGGACTGGACCAGCCAAAGGAGGAGAATGTTTTCCCCCTGGGAAGGAGCCGCAGCCCCTGTGGGCTCTGTGCCCTCGGCTTCCTTCGCAGGAAGGCATGTGGGCTCCCTCCTTTTAGTCTGGGGACTCTTAATCTAGCTTGCTGAGAAGTTTGTATATGCATATTGTTCATACTACCTATGTGTCGTTATTTTCTGGCTTTTTATTTGCTTCGGTGTGCTTTACAGCCATGCAGTGATACAGTGGTGAAGTAGGGGAGTAAAGGGCTCATGGGGGGGTTGTTTTGTGCAATATCGGAATTACTGAGCGCCCACAGTCCCACCAGCATCGCTTGGGAGCACCATGTTCAGCAGCTCCATAGACAGCAAAGCTTTAACAAAGTCATGCCGGATAGGTAAAATCTTTTTTATCAGGGTCATTTCAGTCCTCAGGCAACTATGCTGGGCTACATTAGTAAAATGTCCTTGGTGTTTCTAAAAATAATAGATAATACATTTCTAGCAAAATGTGTTGCATCAAAATCCAGCCATTCCCTGCTAAACCTTACTCTGATAGATGAAGATGGATTGAACACGGATCTCGCAACTCGTGGTTGCCTGTGAATAAATGATCCATATGCTAACAGAGCACAGGCTTAACCAGCAAAATAGATCTCTGGCACTGTGAAAGAGCACAAATCCCCAGGCTGAGACCAATTATGTATAAAATTAGTTAGTGGTGTGGGAGTGTGCATGTGTGAAATTTTAAATAAAACAATGTGAGTGATGTGAGCTGTTTAAGAATAGACCTGGGTGAATAATGGAGGTTTTTTGGGTCCATTTGCCAAACCAAAAAATTGGAAAGAAAAATGATTTGGGAGAAACTGAAATGGAAATTTTTAGGTTTTTGACACAATGTAATGACTAAAATATGGGTTTGGGTCAACCCAAATTATTTCATTTGACCTGAAGTGAACCATTTAGTTTCACTTACGACTATTTAATTAGTTCATTTCATTTTTAATTTAAGTGAGTTTTGAAATAAATGCTATTTCAAAACTTAAGACTGAAATGTGTCATTAAGAAACTATGAAAATAAGTTAAAAAAAAATAATCTGGAGAAAATATTGCAAAACTTTAAAAAATTGCACCCATTTTCTTCACTTAAAACTATGTACCAAATTTTATGTGGGTTCTCGAATAGTAGTTGCTACTCCAAAAGTGCATTTTTTGGTAAACTTTCTTTTCACTCAGTTTTGCTCAGGTTTTTTTTACAGACACTTCAAAATCACAGAATATCATGATAATGAAAAAATATTCATTGCTTATTCAGGGAAAATAAGCCTTTTCCTGTTTAAGAAGGTAGAAGAAAGTAAACATGAAAATGAATGAATATTTTACAAGCAGAAAAAGATCAGATAGCAGTTCTCATAAGAAAGGAAATTTGAGCTGCTTTTTAAAGATAGCCAGTAAAGTTAAGGGTTATTATAATAGAGATATAAGAGAGAGAGATTACAAATAGAGAAATTTTGGCAGTGATCGGGGTCTCCTAGCAGAGATGGTGAATTATCTGTTACGATGGTAAAAACGCAAAAATATTCTATAGGTGTTCTGTTTCATATTGATAGGCAGCCTAATAACTCACAATTTACAGGTGAAAATAAAACTTTCCATCCTGTAAAATCCTGATGTGAAAACTGTGGGAGACAACAAACCGTCTTTGGCCAATGAGACCATCTGTAAATTTCTCTGAGCCTCCAGTTCCTTGTCTGTGAGATACTTTAATTATGCTAACGGTCGTGCTGAGCGGAAATGTTGGGGGGCTTTGTCAGTGCTGGTTTTGAACTTGGGATTGGAGGAACTGTGTCTTGAAAGCGAGTAGCCTACAGTTTTCGGTAGTTATTGGACCCAGAAGGGGGGCAAAAAGAAAGATGCTCTCTTTCCCCCCTCCCTTCCGCGTTTGCTTGTGGGCGAGGCCCGGCCTCGCTCAGCTGTCTCTGTACTGCCGAAAGGGAAGGGACGCTGTAAGGTGGTGGTGTGTTCTGTGCGCATCCAGCCTACGCGTGCTTAGGTTAGAGCACGCAAGGTTTGCCATTCAGCAAGAATACAGATTACCTCTGCAGCTGAACGCGCTGACGTGTTGGGGAGAGGAGAGACCTGATGAGCTCTTCTTTTTTCAGTCAGATAGATGCTGTCGATCGCAGCATCGCTGCTGTGAGAGACCCCGGCCACCTGGGGCTCTTCCCTTGCCACCGTCTTTGCTAAAAGGTGAAAATCTGCAATGCATGCAACAAGTAAATATGGTAGTAAACTGAGAGACTCTTGCAGCTGGGTCTTAATGGTCCTACACTGAACAAAACTCTGAGAGCTTCCCCTTACAGAGAAACAGTTCTTGCTCCAGCTTACTGGATCCTGAGCCGTGGCCAGGGCGTACGATGTGCCGGTAGGAGCCCCCCTCCCGCAGCTCTCCAGACCTTTGAGTCCTGTTCGCTCTTCAGACCAGAGGCTACCGGGCGACACAAGCGTTCCTCCTCTCCACGGTTGCTGTCAGCCCTTTGCCTTTCACATGCTCAAACCCTGTTACAGAGCTACAGACATCACTGGTTCTAAACAAGTACAATTAATAAAGCCCATCTAGCCAACATCTGACTCTCGTTAGAGGAAATGTGTTGAAAAAACAGATCCCAGGTTGGCTGTGATTTATGGCTTGGGCCTGCTATCCTTCACAAGCACTGGCGAAAGCTTTTGCAAAGGGCCAGAACATAAACTACTTAGGGAAACTCAGTATCCATGTAAAAAGGCTGGAAGGGTCAAATCAGACAAATTAAAGAGGGGTGGAGATGCAAGCCCAGGCTGGCCGTCCCCTACTGAGGGCCACCTAGGTAGGCACAGGAGATCCGTGTTCATATTTCTACTGTGGAATTTGACTTGAAATTTCTTCTGTGCCAGAGTCTGAAAGCGTCACTGTTTTTTGTTTCTGGCTAAACTGTGTGTATGTGTGTGGCAACAAGTGGATGGAGGGGTTAGTGGTCTGGTGGTTTATCTCGAGAGTGCCTAAACATGACATCTCTGGTGCATAACATCTCAAGTGCTCACTGAGTTGACAGTAGAAGATAGCTGTGCTTCCTACTTCTCTCAAGAGTTTCGAGCTTCATCCTTTTCTCCTTGCAAAGAAACATGGATGCCTTGACTAAATTAGCTGACTTCACTCACGCTCTTCCAGATTTGTTCAGAGACTACTCTGAACTTGTCCTGGAGAAGGGTGTCTACTAACTGAGAAAAGCTGGCCTCCTGCTTCCTTTGAAAGACAAAATTTTCTTCGAACTAGACCTACGCAAGTTGCGTGTTACTGATTCGTAAGACAGTGCACCCCGAACTGTAACAGCGTGGTGCCTGGAGACCTGCTCTCAGTAGTCCTGGTTGTGCAGCTCTGGCACAGCGTTAAAGCTGCTGCGTTGTGTTTCGTGGCGCTGCTGTTGTGTTCCCGGTGCTGTAAACGTGGGCTGTTGGCGTGGCCTTGACGCAGCTCTGGTTTGCTCCCCCTACCCTGGGGACAACCGAGTTTGTCCTCTTTGTGCATGTCCGTTTCTGAAAAGTGCAATGGAAGTGGTGGACTTTATTAGATGGAAAGAGAAGAGCTGCCAGGCAGGTTTTATCACAGAAATCAAATATACTTATTTATTTCTCTGTGTGTAGGTAACATATGGTCATTTTTCATCCTCTGACCTCGGGTCCTTTACAGAAGAAACATTGCACTAAAAATGGATGAAAGGAAAGTAAGACTCAGAGGAGGAAAGTGCATTGTTTAGAGCCCCGAGCAGGTTGAAGCATGAGCTGCAAATGCGATTCTTATGTCCCGAAACTTGACTGTGTGCTACGCCCCATTGCATTGCAAGGTTGAAGTTTCTTGTAATGGCAAAATACGGTCTTGAAAAAACTGGCTGCAAAGATTTTATTTGTTTAAACAAAGGCTTTGTGATTCCAGAATTCTCTCCCCTTTCATATGCTATAAACCACCTCCTCCACCTCCCCTCTGAAATATGAATTTTGGAGTAATCCATCAAGAAAAAGAGAGACAGAGCCTTGATCCCTTGACTTCGGTTGAGCTGTGCAATTTATATCTACTGAGCATCTGGCTGTAGGGAAACCAAAAGCCCTTTTAATATTCTGCAGAGACTCTGGGTATACAAATGAGCGTGGGCTGTCAGAGCTGAGAAATGGGGCAGAGATGCCAAGAGGTTTCTTTGCCGTTTTGCGCAAAACTCTGACCTGCGGCCCCGTGGTGAAAGTTGGCCTGGTTTTTTTTACTCCCCTCAGTGCCACTGTGATAATTGTGCTGAAATCATTAGAGGCCCATTGGTATAAAGCCGTTATCACGCCTTTCTTGTTTCGAGTGAGGAGTTTAAAGACTTGTGGGGCTTTCAGCCTTGAGCAGCTGAATTGTACAACTATTTAATCATGAAATTATGCAAATGCTGCTCGAGCCCTGCAAAGCGGGAATGCCAAGTTAGCAAGGCACCCGAAGTCAGTCATTCACCGCTGTAAGTCGCTTGTCGTAGGAGCGTATCTGGAGTGGCAGCCACAGGCTTGCAGCCCGGCGTCTGTTTGCAAAGCTGCAGCGCTGGAGGCACTGGCTCAGCCTTTAATCGAAGATCGGTCAAATGTAGCCACCGTTGGATCAGGGTCAAGTGGGGCACTGCTGGCACAGCGTACATGACTTGTTATTTTCCAGCACGCCGAGTCTACCACATCTCTGATATGTTAGGCTTTTCTTTCCCTCTGGTTGCGTTGCTTTACCCACGCAGCCAGAGAAGGGGAATGGGAGGGCGGGAAGGGAGAGGTGTGCTAGGACAGTAACAGTGAGACATTATGGAGACAGACTGGGTGTCACACGATATGCCGGTACAGTCTCATGTTCATTATCTCAATTATTTATTCTCCCTGCTGGAACACTTCTAAAACAAATCCTACCATGTGTTTTGAGGTTGGGCTTCACAGAGTGAAATCACAACTCTTTTCTCGGAGTTTAGCTGGAAAAATACAAATCTGCCAACTAGGAATATGAGGGAAATAAACTGGGGTTCTGTGTAGCAACAAGTGATGGATTTCTGCAGATATGGAAAGCGTCTGCTCTGGAGTTCCTGGTCAGAGGGTATGTGTATTTGCTCCAGTGTTATATTCGTTGCATGTGAAATAATGATGTGAGATTCTCAAGCTCATTTTAATAAAGCAGACTGCTTTCACCCTGATCAGAAAATTCAACTTCACAGTCTCAGGCCTTGGAACCACCAGCCATCAGGATTAGACACTAAATACGTCAGTGCATAGTAGTCAGGGAAAATATTTATTAGCTTGATTTGTCACCACCATTCTCAGGCTTTCTGCAAGGACAGATAACCCCAGACTTTGAAGCAGCCTGGTCCCCGGTGTGTTGTGAGCTAGCTTTGAATGTAGTTTCTGTAACTGCAGTACTGAGCATTCATCTCTGTGTTCGAAAGCATTGTCCGTCTGTTGGTTAGCTAAATAAATGTCACAAGGATTTGTTGGCAGGATGGCTTGCCTTAGTAAGAAGATCTTTTGCATTAGGACGTCCACTTTCTGGATTAGTTAAATGTCTTTTGGGTCCAGGCTAAGTACCTTGGGTGTGGATCTGGGTTTCCAGGCATTTCACGAAGGAAAGGATCAGAGTTCAAATCCAACTTGAGCTTACGTAGTTCTTTTTCTGACCTGGGCTGTGTTTTCCATTCTGTTTCAGCAGACATCACTAACATGAAGGTGATATTAGTACAAATCTCACCGTGCAGTGGCACTTCTACTTCCTCCCCTCTTCTGTCATTTTGTTCATTTAAATCTAACCTTGTATGCTGCAAACACACCTGAAAGGGCTCTTTGAGGCACTCGTCAAGAGCAGAGAGGGTGCTGTTTGTACATGCTGTCTGGCAGAGATGATCACTGTATCCTTCCCCCGGGAGCTGGTTGATTCACCCCTATGCAGAGGAGTAGTACAAGCCCTTTTTTATGAACTGAGCTCTCCAAAGAGAACTTAAATGATCAATCCATCTCAAATTATGCACAGAGATGGTTTTCAGACAGTTCAAGTCAGTCTCTCTAAACCTATGGGAGTTATTAATATGTGCAAGCCAGCAGAAGGGAGAATAGGACTCCATATTTTATTTGCTCTGTAACACATCTGGTACGCCTTTTGGCTCTTGGGAGCACTGGATTTATTCAGCCTTATCTTTCTATGGGGATGAGCAAGATCAAAAGCATAAAGCCGGCTACATGCAGAACGTAATTCCCTGTTACACACACAACGAGCAGATCCAGACCAAACAAGATTCACCCGTTTCCTTCCCTGTGGCACAATGCATTTATGGCACTTGTGTATTCGTGGGCCAATTCAAGCCAAAAAATATTGCCCAAGATCTATTGCAGAGAATAAAAATAAACAAATGTGATTTCCTGCTGGGTAAAAGAAAGTCCATGTCAGTATTGACCTGTGAGGAAATCCCTCAATCTAAGTGTTCCTGAACAATCAAATGCTTTGCCTGCAAAATGTTGGGTATCGTGAGGTGGAAGCTCTATGTCTAGCTCCTTTGGGAAGCTACGCAGCTCCTCATAGAGGGTCAATGAGAGAATTTCTTTGGAAGATTTATGCTATGGGTGATTGGTTGCCGTTAACACTCAAGCAATCTTCTTAGACTGTAAATCACTGACATGGAACAGCCAAGCTTCCTGGCCCTCAGAGCCATGCGCTAAAATCTTTGCATGGCTGAGAGCCATCAGTACATACCATGCGCTTCATGAAACTGGAAAGTGTTTGTGGATGAAGATTGGAGAGATTCCTTGGGGCTTCTTGTGCAAAAGGGAAAAAGCTTGTTAGGGGGGACAACTGAGTCCCAGGTGTTGGGGTGATGTTTAGTCAGGCCAAAACCCACGTTCACCCATTCGTCCCCATAGGTAGGCACTGGGTTTACTCAACATCCCCTGCATCAGTACAACCTCAGCCTGAGCTGCACTTGGACGATCTATTAAGGGGCTCAACCTCCCCAGCCCTATGGAAATACTAGGATTAAATACTTCTTCCATGGCCAGTCAATGAAAACGGGCTCTGGCCCTTACGGAGCCCAGAAACGCACACAGAGATGTATTTCTCCTCCGTGGGACAGTCCTGAAATGCACACAGAGATTTATTTCTCCTCCATGGGACATAGGATGGCAGTGATTCTTCACCTGAATATGGATGGTTTATTCTCTGAAGTACTTCATGCTGCAAGTAATTTTCCCTTTTTAAAACCTGCTGCGTTTCAGAAGTCATGATAGGTGAGTGGTCCAGCCTGGAAGGCTTCTCTGAGAGCTGGGAATGGGCAGTTCAAGACTGCTGCAAAGCGCTGGGAAAGTGCCTTGTTGATTAAATCTCTGTTCAGGGCTTTATCCTCCTTCACTCCCTTTAAAATTGCTGAAATGAAAACAGAGGCAAAGCAGCAGTCCTTCTGTTTAGATAAGTGATGTCCTTTGTATCAAGCAATCATTTTAAACTGCACTCAGAGCCCATTATATTAACGTTTGTTCTTGCTGAGGCATCCTGTCAGGACCCCTTTGGTGGTTGCTGCCTATCTGTTGCTTCTATGCAGCAAAGTGAGATGGAAGCCACTTTGTGCTGCAGCTCCAGTCTGCATCAGCCCTGGGGTCTGTCTTGGATTTTCTTGCTGTCACTGAGACAGATGATTTGTTGTGGGAGTGGTAACAGGGCCTGGGAGTCCAGGGATAGAGCAGGACTCCGCAGAGATGGGCATTTTGTATATTCATTGATTTTCTCGATATTTGGCCAGGACCTAGTATAGGAGAGGGTACAGCACAGAGCTAAATGGAAGTAGTAGTTGTGCAGCCTGATGTCCTGCACGTGCCACACCAGCTTGCACCAGTGGCAGAACAAGTGTCTCTGCTGGTGACAACAGGTCATGCTGGTTGGCACCATGAGAAGTCTTACAACTGATTTTTTCTTCACCCACCTTCTACCCGTTGGGAACTTGGTTTCATGCTCTGCCCCACTGAGCATCCCCAAACAAGGTTCATGTAACGTGGCTGTGGCTGTTTACCTGTGCAATGCATTTGAATACTTGTTTTCCTCCCATAGCTGATCTTGAATCACTTTTCTGTGTGCCTTGGATCAAAAGAGGATCAGGGTCTGCAGACTGAAAGCCATGGATTAAAATGCAAAGTATGAGAAATTTTACATCGTTTTGTTTTGTTCTTTCTAGAATGCATGAACTGCACGAGACTAGCGGATATGACCGAGAGGCTAAACACACTTGAGGCCAAGGTAAGGACCTGCCTTTATTCTTCTGTTTGGCAAAAATTTCCAAGAGTTGCTGCTGAAAAAGATGTTGAGTTGGCAGCCCTGGAGAGATCAGGTGTCTGTCCTCCTGTCCACAGCGAGGAACACGCCGTGGTGGTGGGCGTGTGCACACGGGCACACGGGCATCGCTCACCTCTGGCCTGGCTCCTTCTGCTTCCCACGCATCCTCTTCGGCTTCACTCTGCCACACAGCTGCATCTCTGCCTCCCTTCTTCCCTGCTGTCACAAATGTGCAGCTGCTAATAAATAATACATAGCTCATTGCTCTCGACTGGAACACGTTGGCTCAGGTTTTGCTCCAGAAACAGAGGGCAGACGGAGCTATATGAAAAATCTCTTTCCTTCAGCTGGTTGATAACGTGGGGATGTAAAACAGTGATTCCCCTGGCTCAGGAAAGAAGCAGACGCTGATTCTGGTCTCTTTCACTAAAAATGCCTTGTAGAAACCTTACCAATGTAGAGTGCAAAACAGAGGAGTAATGGTATGTAGATTTTTCGAAGAACAGTTGTTCATTAGCCTGCTCTTCAAGTGCTATCTAGCCCTGCTTTTATATCCCTTTTCTGAAAGATGGGAGGCTTTCATGCGTGGTTTAGTGGAGACAAATGTTAAGGGGAGACCTTCATGTTGTGGGGTTTTTTTGTGCAAATTGTTTTAATTTCTACCTACTGGGATTCAGATAAATCGTTCTAGTCTAGCTACAAAGCAGCTGAATCAGTCAGACCCCTTTGAGCTGTGGTCCCTCCTGTGACAGCCCATTCCTGGCTGTTAGATATAGTGCTTTGGTCCCTTTAAGGCTTTGTGCTGCTGTTGTTATTCATTAACTGATGGTTATCAATGACATAAAAGAATTTGGGGAGAAACCTTTGTGGAGGGGGGTGGTAGATGTGTGGTGTTTTTGAGGCCAGTGCATGATATTGTGGTAATTTGGGAATTGTCTGTGCTGAAATGGAGTGAGCAATGTTATCTGGAACTTCCTCAAAGCCTTTGCAGTTGTATTTCACTACAGGAAAATGAAGGGGTGGGGGGGAATGAAATTCTGGGTAGCAGAGTTCTTCGAGCGAAAACAACTGTTGTAGTGCAAAGGACAAAGATGAGCTGGATTGTTTTTCCAAGCAGCAGGACCTGGCAGGTGGGTGTTCTTTGGCAGCGAGGAGCTGGAGGCGTTTGGAGAGGAGAGAGGGGCTGGTGACTGACCTCTGCGTGTGCAGTCCCAAATCCAAGTAAGACATGGGACCAGCCTCAGAGAGGCGTAAATCAGCCCTCCCATGCTCAGCCTGTAGCCAGCTGTACCTTCCTTCGCTTTCCAGGGCTTTCTATATTTGGCTCACTAGAAAACGATAACCAAAGACTGTCCTGACATCAGAGCCCCTGTGCTCTGCTGGCTTGTGCAGCTCGGCGCTTGTCGGGTAACAAAGCATAAGAGGCTAATGGCAACCTCAGCCGGGGCCCTGGCAGGACTTCACGGAGGAGGGAGGAGATCCTACCTACCCAAATCCTCTCGAGAAGTCTTAGCCCAAGAATGAAACTGCACTCGTGTCAGTGGGCTTGTCTTCCAGATATGAACCTGGTTTAAATTCATTCCCATAAATTCCCATCACCTGAAAGCAATCTGCACTCTGCTGGTGGCACCAACTGCTAGACGCCCATGGTATTTGGGAAGTGCTGCCTGCTTGCCTTCTGCGTGGGAGCTCTAGTGAAGGCAGGAGCATATTGTCTTCTACTCTAACCTAGGACACTTGTTTGTGCAGCAACTGGCATTTGACTCCCGACTGGCAAACCTGACCTGCTGTCCTTAGAAAATGCTTCCTGTGTTGGCAGCCGTATGGCTGCACCCTGCTCTGCGTTCAGGAGGGAGCACTGAGTCGTCATCAACAAACACAGTGCTGATGGCTGAAGACTTCGGAGTCTTGCAGACCTTCTGACTTGAGGAACAGTGAGGCGGATGCCTGCAAAGTTCAGTGCCAAGATGTGTAGCCAGCCAGACCCTGGCGATGACACTTGAAGGATTTTGGTACTGCCTCCGTCCCAGCCATAGCCAAGACCACACCAACCTCCTCTCTGCCTTCTTGAGAATGGGCCTTTGGGTAACTTGATTCTTGTCAGCTCTCGATCTTGGGTGTAGTGCATCATGTCTCTGTTTTAGTGCTGCAGTGAGGCAATTTGTGTTGTTGCTGTGATGGGTTTCCTTCTGACTTTGCTATGCTCCCACAGAGACCCAAGTTGGGAGCAAAGCTCATCAAAGGGTTTACTTTTATGGAGAGAAATGAGTTATTTCTTTCTATTGTGAAGTACTAAAGACCTTGTCTCTGCAAGGGTACCTTCTGCAGCACAGCCCAGCAATGTCATTATCAATCTTTTGGCTTCCACTTTGTTTGAAAAGCTGTGGGTGCTATGCGAAAATTGCCTGTAGCAATTAAGTGGAGAGTGAAGCAACATTACACGAATACTGGTGCTGTTCACAAGAGAAATATGCTGATTCACCCTTTTTTCAAGGTTAATTTAAGTTCAGTTTGATCTATGTAGCAATGTCATGACCTCAGTTGTTGTTACTCAATAACAGCTAGCACTATTAAAAAGGTGCTTGAATTGTCTGTATTCCTGCTCTGGATTTTGGAGAAAGATCCCTATTTTGCTGGATGATCTGAATGTGAAGTTGTCTCTCAGCTCTCCAAACTGTCATCTTGTCACGTCTCATTTCACCACAACAGCCTGAAGCTGTTCGGAGGAAGACAGGAGTGTTGGGATGGGCACACACATCCCTTACCAGTGTTGGAGACTGATCCCCCCCCGATTTTTGCTGTCTTGTTCTGGAAAGGCAGATGTGGAAGTTCATCCTTCCTATGAGCAGATTTTCCTGCCACAGTCCTGCTCCTTCTGGAGACAGCTGAAGTTGAGGAGCTTTTTGAATTTCGGTCCAGCATGACCATGGTGAGCTGAGGCAATGGCAATGACTAAGATCAGCCACCTCAGCGTAGCCAGCCAGCTTCAAGCAGGTCAGGCCATTGGCACCTGCTGTAAGGGCTTTGAGGCATGTGGAGCCTGTGTAGACTTGTTACAGGTACTGCAAGGTCCAAGGGTGAGAGCAAATGTGTGGAAAGCTACCTCTGAAGGCACTGTGGACCGGGGCAGATCGGTGCTGGGTGAGAAGTTTTGCTTTAATAGAGTAGGTTAGGGACAAGTGAAAAACAATCTCTTCCTCACACCTCTGCAATGGGGACAAGGAGCCGAGAGCCTTTCTTGGTTATGTGTGAGGACATGTAAAATGCATGTTTGTCCTCCAGTGGCTGTGAAGGGCAGGTTAAGGAAACTTAAACTCAGTCATGGAAGAAGAGGCTACAAGACTGTGATTTCTTCTTTCCCCACTCCTCTTCTGCAGGCTTTTATAGCTGTCCCCGTAAAAAACGGGGATATAACCAGAAATGGTCTCATCTTTCTTATTACAAGGATGAGGTGGTTCATTCAACTTGTAAGATCAGTGTCCAAATGAGGTAATAAAAGTAACCCTCTGATTTTTGTAATATAAGAGTTGGATCAGAAAGCGAGGAGCAAGAATAAACACAGAGCAAATGGAATGAAAAATGACTCATTAGGGACTGGTGCTTATATAGCCCTTGGGAAGGAGAGAGACTCTGAGACATGGCTGAACTGTGCGGCAGAACAAACTCTTCACGTGTCATGCTTTCCTTAACGCTGCTCTAGGTTGTCCTTGTGGCTGTAGGAGATGTTTCTGCAGGAAAGGAGGTGAAGGGAGATGGAATCAGGCTCCATCCTCGTCTCCCCTGTTTCGAGTTACCCTGTCATCTCCCCAGGATGGAGTTGGCCTGTTCCATTTGCTTGATACCAGACCCATTTGGATGCTAGAGATTTGAAAGCTTGATTGATGGTGTTGAGCTTGAAATCTACAGGCCATGGGATTCTACATCAGGGAGGATGGTGCTGAGCCTGGGGTCAAGGACAAGAAAGTGTGCAGGCCAGAAGAAAACTACCCCGTCCCCAAGCCCCAACATGCCAAACCTTACTTCTCTCCCATGACATCTTACTTGACATCACTACAGCACCCCCTGACCTGCGGGGAGCCTCATTGGTGGGAGGGCAGAACGAACCCCGCTTTCATTTCATATGAAAGATTTCTCCTTAGCACAGCTTCTTAGTGGGAAGAGCGTACAGCCCTTCCTTTCTGAATTTCCTGAGCCTGGTGCTGCCCTCCTGTGTCGCAGGACTAAGCCCGGACAAACTCCACTGAAGCTCGAGAGAGCTGCAGTGTCGGGAGAGAGCGGCACCGCTGCCCACGGCAGGCAGTGCTAGCAGGAAAGCAGGCAGCTGCATAGAAATTTCTGCTCATTTTGTTTGCCCAGTTTCTTTCAATAAACTCCACCACAGAGCCACGGGCAGTGCAATATTAATCGCAGCTTTTGGTTGGAGCTTGAGTGCAGCATTTGATCTGAGTTGATATAACCCAGTCTTATCTCCTGACACCGCTTTTGAGAAGTTCGTGGCATTTCACTTACAGCTTTAATGCAGGGAGATAACGTTACATATCTAGTGTCTGACTGATTCATTGTGTGATTGATAAATGACATGCATATTTTTTGCATGAAAACAGTCCTTGTAATGTGATTCCCCATGCAGAAGATTCTGAAAGGTTTTAAAGAAAATCTTTGTACTGTGCACAGAGTTTGATCAATACATTGCTCTTTATATGAAATGACCCATTTGCTTAGAACAGATTACCCCACAGCACCTTCGCCACCCTGTGCCTTTTGATTATGAAGCATCATTACTTGGAGTTTTAATGTAATCGTTGTATGAAATGTTTCTGTATCTCCCCCTTCTTGCAAGCAGCGACAAGAAATACTGGCAGCTGTCTGGGATCTTTTATGGGGTTTGTCTTTTCTTTCTCTGATAGACAATAAAACAATTTCCTGCTGTAGTGGAGAAATATTTGGAAAATCGAAAATGTTTCATGGTACTTTGTCATGGCTGAGAGATTGGGAGGGAAACCCCACTTGCTTGGCTGTGAGGCTGCTGCTGGTCCTATAGAGTGGACATTAGCGGTTGCTTGATATTTCAAGGACTTCCGTGGATTTTCCATGTTGTGTATGTGATTGCTACTAGCAATTCTTTATTTTCTTTCTGTTCTGAACAGGAAGGTGGCTTACCCAATCTCTAAGGTTTCCTAATGACCCTGTGCAAAATCTGCTTCTCCAGCTCCAGTAATGCATTGAATTTAAGGAGTATTTGGGCTATTTCACAGGTAGCTGTATAATAACTGGCTGGTTTCTAGTAGCAATAACAAACTTAAATCAATCCCTGTAAAATTTTTAATTTAATGCTGAGTTTCTGTAGATCAGTTAATGTAACAAATGTCCTTAAGAATAAAATGCAACTTCCTAACTGATTTTTACAAAGGGGAACCATGAACCAAAACTAGGTGGGCAAACCGAATTTTGTGTCAATGTTCGTATCTGAACCTTGCATCTATCTCATTGGCCTTTTTCTAATCAGCGATAATCATGGTTACGATTAGGACACTTGAGGCAGTTTGGGTACTGGCCTTTCTCTCATTTGGGCATGCTTCCGTCTTTCGGAATGACAGTTAAAATACTTTCGTTCTCAAGTCTAGTAATTGTTGGATCTTACTTCTTATCACTGTTGGATTGAAGGAGCAATCTGTCCCCTAAGACTGTTCCATGTGTTTGGCAAATGCTGTAAATCGTTTGCCAGAACCACAAAAAGGCTTTAAAGACCTCCTCCTCCGCCATCCCCTCCCGCAAAGTCTTTTAGTTACAAGTTTGGCATTTTCAGTCAAATAGATTTAATATTTTCATAAAATAATTTTGAAAAATTCTCTTTTCGTATGACATACAACTTAATTTGCCAAGCAAATCCTGTGTCTGCATTAGGAAATGCTTTTGGTGTGTTTAATACCTGGGAGCATTGTTTACAAGTTTTGTTTTTTAAGTGAACAAAAAGTAGGTTTCAGCGAGGGAGGTATGTGAGGAACCTAAGGGATGTAAGTGCTCAGATCCCTTGGTAATCCCGTGCCCAAACATGCAAGCTTCCACTTGATTCTCAATCAGAAATTCTAGTGGAGCTTCATAAGGAAAGTGTGATCATAAGAGAAAAATGACTTTGGGTCCTTTTTTTCAGCTTGCACCACGGCGAGCCAGGAAAGGGCCAAGCCCCTTATCTTTTCCATTTGTGCCACTCTCTTGCAGCTTTTCATTTAGAATCTAGCGGAGGAGGAGAGCACGCAAGGCATCTCAGCCTATTTGAGCTAGCTGATGGGAATCTCTCGGCCAGAGCTGGGGGCTCCTCACCTGGTGAGCAGCAGAGAGCTGATCTCAAAGCCGTTGCCGAGAACAGATGTTGCTTTGTCAAGACTGAGTTCATCTCGGGCTGGCCTGGCTCCATGTCCGTAGCACTGCTGCATCCCCAGCAGGTGACAAGCAATAAATTGGGCAGAGAAGAATGATGTGATTTTGAGGGTGGAAGGTTATAGCTCCGATGTATTTTTGTCAGGTGTTTTAAAGTAACGGTGGGGTATCTGATTTCACTCTGAGCTCCTTTGTGTACTTCACTCTGCAATGGGCTCTTACACGGCATTGAAGGATTGCTGGATCCTTTCCACATCTAGCTTCTTCCCCTGGCTCTTAACACTTCGGGGTGCCAGTGATGGCAGGCTGCATGGGCTCACAGCAGCAGAGGTAAATCTTCAGTGAGTAGCAATATCAGAGAGGCTCCCCAGGTGCCTCAGAGTGCAGTGACCCGGTCAGACCACTGCCAGTCCTTCCCTCACTGCTGCTCTCTCAAGCAAAGCCTTGATGGTCTGATGATCTGCTGAACATTGCCTGCGTTTCATCTAAACTTGTAGGCTAGCCTGTGCTTTTGTGTCTTCTCTGCTCTGATTCCCCCCCCCAAAGATACCTGCGGATGAAACAGTCACTTTTTGCATCCTCTTTTTTGGAAATCCTGTAAAACTCTACAAAACCCCAAATACCTTTGCAGAAAGAGCATGAACTGCGCTACCTGTGCAGAAGCCTTTGGTCCACATTTCTGTCTTCCATGCAATAGCTGATGACACAAACCTTACCTTTTGGTCTGCATTGGGTCACTACAATGACATCAGCTATTGCTCCTCACATAATTTATCAATATAATGAAAACTCCTCCATGCACTAATTATCTTGTCCCCTTTGGCCAAAGCCTCTAAGATGTAATAAGGATGAAGTCACCCAGGTTCTCTCTGGGCACCCGGTTCATCAGATTTTAGTGGAGTCTCTTGGATTTTGAAACCAAGCAATTGCATCTGCTTTGGAGCCTTGCGTTCACAGGTTTCATATTGCTACAAGAGAGATACCATTCTCCATCAGATTTTGTAAAACTCCCTGTTTCGCTCTGTGTGTTGATGAATGATTAAAAAACTTACATTTTGCCAAATAATTTGCTATAAAGAAAGATACGTCCAACAAGTTATGCAATTACCATTATTAATCAGCTTGCGTCTTTACAAGATCAAGGAAATCTTATTTTACACTGGAATTTTTAGTTGATGAGCTGGATTCATGCAGTTTCTCTCCCTCCTCTTTAGAGAGGGATGGAGGGGAGTTAATTCTGCCAATGCTTCAAGAGACCAAATATCCCCTGTTTATTAATTAGTAATATCCATCTGGATTATGTCAAATGATTCCCTCTGCATTTCCATGGATTTTTATCCAAGGAAAAAGCATTCTGAGGCCTGTTGTATCAATTTTGAAATCTTTGGAAGCCCGGCTGTTCTTTCCTTGTTTCTAGCACCTACTAGTTACAGGACATCAGGAATGCAAGTGCAGGACAGATGATGGGAGGAGGCTGTGTTTGTGAAATCTTCTTTTGATGTGTGGGAACAACCAAAATAGGGTTCTTGAAAGCCACTACAAGCCAAAAAAAGTCCTCTGACACTGAACATCTCAAGAAGATGAAAACCTTCCTCCCATTTCCATTGTCCCTGGCCTGAGCTTTTGATCTGACGCAAGAAATGTGGTATGTGTCTGAAGTTCAGAAAGTTTATGCTGGCAAATAGAAAAGGGGGAGGTGGGTTGAGTAAGCTGGGACTGAGCTTCAGGCACATAACACTAATGTCCCTGCTGAGGGCCCTATGCGTGAGCGGGCCCCACAGAGAAGAGCCAGGCTTTGAGCCACGGGAGAAGAGCAAGCGCCAGATCCTGTACAGAGGTGAGCCCGGCGGCTCTGCGGGACTCGAAAGGCCCAGGGGTGAGTTTTGCAGGCAATAACCTCTGCCGCTGGCGCTGGCCTGCGAGCTCCTTGGCCAGTGCAGTCCATCACCCCTCCTGCGTTCCCTTCGCGTTCACACGCCGTCTCCTACGTCGGGCCCGTCTCCCGCTGCGGTGTTGGCAGGAGACGCGGCCCCATTTCAGCTCTTTCCAGCTTTCTGACCCAGTTCAGCTGCGTCTGAGAGGTGGGGTCTGGAAACCAGAGACAAGCCCTCACGCTGGTGGGACCTCTGTTGCCAGAGACTCCAGTTCAGCATGTCCAGTTAAGCTCAGATTTGACTTTTTGCTTCCATACGTGCAAAAAGACAAAAACCCATGTGCTTTGTTGAGTTGAGGCCATCCTTCACCTTGTGCGACGCAGCGCAAACTGGGGAGGAAAGGCCTTCGTGTCTTCTGCAGGGATCTGCCCTCCCGACACTACAGGCAGCGACCGCAAGCGCTGCCCTTCAGCTAGTTCTCTGTACCTGCTCTGGTTGGTTGGGGGACTAACGTTACCCATGGCATCAAGACGTATTTCATTTATATGGTGGCATTAGGATGTTTTCTGCCTCTGTTCATTATGGAGGCATAACTTTTGCGTTGGAAGTGGTAATAGCAACAAAGGTGGGCACTGCTTGCAGTGAGGATTTCCAATCGAAACCACATGTTCTTCTTCACTTGGTGTTATCCCCCTCTCTACCTCAACCTTATTGACTAGAAAGTACCAAGACTTTAACACTGAGACTTTAATACATTGCACATTTTGCTAATTTGCTTTCTGGCTGTGAGCCTCTCTGGTATCATTTTCCAGCAGTTTACTCAGAGGGCTAGAAACTTTCTTTTTTTGTTTAATGAAAGTGGGAATTCTCCTCGAGTCCCTTGACTACGGCAATGGCAGCCTTAAGAAAAACAGAACGTGACAGAAAATAGATGAATGGCTCCAGTGCTATTGCAATAATGTGTAAGGACCCCATTTGCGCTGTGCTGTGCTAGCTTATGAGAGGACACTCCTTGTTGAAAGAACAGCGTATAGTTTGAGATTTTGAATGTGACTAAATCCCTCGTGCTTTTCCTTCTTTAGTTTGGCTCTGTGGATCTCACGGATGTGAGAGCTCTCTTCCTTCTACTTTATTTCTTTTGGGCACTTCTTCAGTCCTAATTATAAAACCTAGAATTTCTCAGCAATTTAAAGGCTGGAGACTTCCTGACCTCTATCATTTTGTGCCCAGGGAAAATAAACTTGTTACTATGGTTTGAGCCTTAATGACTGCTAAGTATATATAGTCGATTTATAAAAGAGCATACTGGATTATTCTGTGCATGCCTTTAAATCTTTTACAGCATTTATCAGCAGAGCGCTCATTTAAAACATGTTGTTTTAATGAAAAGGATACCGTTGCCACTGTTTTGTGTTGATTATGTGGTAACACGTTTTTATTATCACCCATAAAAATGATTTGGAGCTGTTCCACTCCAGATGCAACCTTCGGCAGAGCTGTGCTAGTGCCGCTCGCGCCGCCTGGGAGGGCCCCGGACCCCTGCAGTTTGCTGGTCTCTGACCATTGCTGCTCTTGATTTAATATCACCTCTTCTCGCAGCACTGCTGGGCTGCGGCAAAATACTGTCCAAGACAGCCCTTGTCGGTCCCTTCCTCGCAGCAGGAGCATCCTAACCCTGCCCTGGCTCTAGCCCCTCTAATTTGCCACCTCCAGGATTATTTTTGCCTCTGTTGCTGAGTCCACTTTGGCAACATCCAGGTGTTTTACTGGGGAAGTAAGAGATAATATAACAGTATAAAGTGGTTCAGAAAAGGTCTTCAATCCGCACTTGAGTCCCATGTCAATGGGAATTAAGCACGATTATGGTAAGGCATATGCCTAAGTGTTTGTTGAACACACACAGCATATTTCCTTGAAAGTCTGACAAATAAATCATTGGGTAGAAGCACAGAAGTGCAAGAGACAGACTGAACCCATTCCTTCCTTGCCTGGCGTCAGAGAAGCCTGTTGAATAAAAGCATTGTGACCTGATTCCTTTTTGCTTTCTTATTACTCAGAAAGCAAGACTCTGGATCCATGAATAAAGATCCTTGCAATAAAGGAAGAATTTTGCTTGTTTGCAACAGCTGAGGTTCAGTTCCCTTGCACTTAACCTAGCTCCCAGTTTAATTAGTTTCTGATTCACCCCTGTCAGGCCAGTGCATTCTGCAGGAAGTTCATCATTTCTGGCGCTGCTGCAATACTGGCTCTCACCATGCCTTGTAATAAATAAGTGATAAACCTTGTAATAATTGCAAGTTAAAAACAAACAAGCAGAGCCAAGTCACTCTCATTTATAATTGCAGTGTGACTTCATTATGTAAAGACAACACAGCATGTAAAAGCTGAAACTTCTAGGGATTTAGTGGAAAGTTTGAGCTGTATTCTCTTTTATTTCCCTTATCCCTAAATCAGTATTTGCTTAGGTGGTTTCCAAACAGGAAGAGACAGCGCTGTAACAAACCACAGCGGTGCGCTCCTCAGACAATTTTCTAAGCTTTGTGCTTAGAAAGCAGACTGCTGGATGCTTGGATGAAAACTCTTGTTCTGGAAAGCTCGGCCCTGTTCCTGCCCGACGGGCATCCTGCGTCCACCCTAGGCAGCAGGCAGCTTTGCCAGGGATCGATCCAGCTGCCGGGTGAGCGGCAGGGTTGCTGCTGCATCCCAGGCATGGCGCAGGCAGGGGCTGCCAACCCTTGGGCTGCCCCGCTGGGAAAGTGGGTGCTGCCCTTGGACTCTGTTTAGCTTCTGTCTAGCGACTGGGGTAAGATCCCTTTGCAGCAGAGCACGTGGGCTTGGCGCTCCAGGTCGGTGCTCCCACTGGGTTTATAATTGAAGGGGTAGTTAGGCCTTTTCAAAAGAAATCTGTGGACTGTTTTGTTATGCCACCCTTGTTAGTGGCTGGGAAGGCAGGGGGATGGAGCATTTAGATTAAAATAGAAAAATTATTAGTTTTTTAAATCCTAATTTTGTGAAAACTTTGATTAAAAATGTTGATTATAAAGTGCAGTGAATGTTCCCCTCGGCTTCACTTTAATGGAGTTTGTCAGTGGGCAGAGACCACCTGGGTCCTCCATCCCTCTACTTCTTGTGGGCGTTTAGGTTTTGTGCAGCCATGTTAAAGACTAACTTCCAGTTTCATATGGGCCAGCAGTGGCCAGGGGAGCACAGCCTGATGAACAGCGGTCTAAATCATACAGGGAAAATGGGGTCATTTTGCCAAGGAGCTTATCTGGTAAATGGCCCAAATAGCTCAGGGACGCACATTGGGATGTGGATTTATTTGAAGGTAGTGTGTTTACAAGGTATAGAAACAGTTGCAAGTTTTAATAATATCCTATTATTTCTAAGTAGAGCTCTTTGAGGAAATTGCCTGCCTGTTTTTTATTCACTCCAAAGCTAAAGCACTTCAGCTCTTTAAAAGCTCCATGTTCTCCATCTTCTTTTATTTGGTCAGCATTTGTACTTTGTCTTGCAACCAGGACTTTTCCTGAGGCACCTCAGCTTGCTACCCTGGGCATCCTACAGCCCTTCACCTTGTACCAGCTCTCAGCAATTTCTGACCTGATGACTCTGGATTTCAACACGTAACCTAGCAGTGAAATGCTGTGTCCCCTAGCACCAGCTCTGGTCCCTGGTTTCGTGTTTCTCACCAGGGAGACAGCCCCACGTGAGGCTGAGTCTCTCTGCAAGCAGTGAAGCCCTCTCCGAGGAGGGCCTGTGTGGGACCCTCTTGCAACTTAACACAGCAGCTTCCTACGCTAATTACTGCCACTTTGCAGAAAACCAATAGAGCTTTAACACCAAAACCCTGCGGTCTGTGATGCAAAGTTATCCACAGCTCCTGCTGGCAGGGAGAGGCGTTTCAAGACCTCTCAGGATTGAGACCACGTATGAAACCATCCCACTGACCTTTTTTGCCTTCCCTGTGTCCCCTATCTAGATCCTTCTGCTCGAGGCTGCAGAGCGAAGCCCACCGTTGGAAAACAACCTGCCAATCACTGGGACGACGGCCACGTGGTACGACGATTTGCTACCAGATGCTTTTCCCCTGCTAAATCCCGGGACTGTCCTGAGGAAAACAGTGGGATCTGTTGGTAAGCATAACCTGCTCTTCACCAACTCGCCCACCCTACATATGCGATTCCTGTAGGGTATCTAAAAAGGAGGCCGTGTCAGTCTGCTGCAGTATTGGAAGCTGCAGGGGAGAGGGCTTGGAGGGAAATGCCGGCAGCTCCTTCCCTCTGCTCTGTAAAGGAGAAGAGGGTTAAGATTTTCGGATGGACAATTCCTCTCTTTTTTTGTGGGCACGTTTGCTGCCGTGTGTTTGAGCCAGCAGGGAGCTGTCGATGGGAGCAGCCGCACTCGGGCTGCGTGGTGCTGCCTGATGAGCGCGGGGCAGGCAGCCCCGCTGGCGTGAGAGGTTCCGTGCCTGCGCCTTGCTTTGCACCCGCGGCAGGGACACCATAGCTTTGGTTTTTGCAAACGCTCGCTGCAAGGTGGGATTGTGCTCAGCAGGAAGACCACCTTGCGGAGAGGCATTTTGAGAGCTTTCAGCCTCCATTTTAGGGTCAGAATCAGCATTATTTAGCTCTAGAGCCAGGATTCATTCAAACCAGGGGCTGTTCAGTCTAAGGGTTTAGTGTTGTCTCGTGTCTCTCCCTCTCTGCCGATCCGTGAAGGCAGAGGTGGTCGCACGCCAACACCCATGTGGACTCACGGACAAGGAAGGAATTCAATCCTCTCTGATCCCACCTCGAACCATCCTTTTAGCTGCAGGGAGCTGGACGCGATTTCCTCGGGGCCCCTTCCCACTGCCGGTGCAGGATGAGGATCGCCCCTTTACAAAGAGAGGGACTTTCAGCTTTTCTCTCCCCGTCTCTGCCCCTCTTCGAGTTAAGCGCAGGGCAGGCATGTTCCTGAAAGAAAGCAGCTAAACTCAGAGACTCACATATTAAGCTCCATATTAAGCCTTAACGGCCTGTCGCTAGCCTTGATTTCTGTTGGCACAAGCATCTACTGAAAGCTGAATTCTGGTCTCTGGAAAGTTAGATTTCTGTTAACCTCAGTAGGGCCACTATGCCTGCCTGTGTGTTTCAGGGTACATGTTTTAAGTCTAAAGACTCTGGATTTTGAGGCCTGAATAGGTTGAAACATTCCTGAGGAAACTCCAGAGAGCCATCGGGATCACAGGGGGACAATTCATACTCACCTACTGAGCGCTGAATGCAGCGTTTCCCCATCTGGGAGCGGTGTGGGGAGGTAGAGGACTGGGGTAAGGGTAATTCTTGGTTTTATTAGGACAAAAAACTTTCCCATGAATAGCAACATCAGTTGCACTCTGTATTATATTTTTTAAATTTACCATAAACACAATGGGCTGTTTTATGATCCCTCTTGTGGCATGAAAAAAAAATACACTTATAAGAAAATCTCCCTCTGAGCCCACTTGGCTAGACAGATCCCCACGCATTGAATTTCCTTGACCTTGGCATTCTCATTTCAAGATCCCCACTCTCTGCTTCCAAAGCCCTGTCTGTCAGTTGCTTTGCTTGCTCCCAGAGCAGTTCTTTAGTTCTTTATCCTCTATAGGGCCTACTTTGCTTTTTTCTTCATTTTTTTTCTTTTTTTCTTTTTTTTTCTTTTTTTTTTTTTTCCGGTCAGAATAGTTTATTATGGCAGCCCTTCACGACTGCAGCAGACTTGGAGCAACCAACATAGACCAGATGTCGTCCATGTTTATAATTTGACAGGGTGCCACAACATGGAGGGAGGTTCGCTAACAATATGTTCTGCAAAGTATTTTCAGAACCACAGTGATGGCTGCCAGGAACTGAATTAAAGCAGTTTCCCCCAGTGTCCATTATATGCTCATTCTGCCTTCTCCATGTCATTTATTTTTGCTGTTGCAGTATCTCTGCACCTGCACTTCATTGTACTAAAGTCAATCCAGCAAAAGTACTGACTCTGTACCTTCCACTCGAAGTCCTGTGCTCCTGGAGGCTTGGTACACATGATAATCTCCTCTTGCTCAGCAAGGAGCAGGAAACGCCACTCACCCAGGCAGTGATGCAAAACGGAACAGATCTGTAGCACTTGCATCAGGCTGACTCCATGGTCCACTACCAGCACCCTCCACCCCTGCAGTAAATCCGGGGGGTAGCTAGTGATCGCCTCCAAAAAACAGGTGATGTTGTCTGAGCTTTACGTGAGTCTGTCTTGTCAGCCAGACCTCCAGGCTGTGCGCGCAGCCGGCTGCATGCGTTACAGCCCTGCCTGCGTGCTACCCGGTGTAGTCCTTGCTCACTGTTACCCTTTATTTTTCTAGCCTTGATTTATTTAACCTAGTGTGGAATAACAATTCTAGCGTAATAACTGGGAATCAGGCATGCACTGGACCGTTTCAGGTCAGGACAGTGTCTTTCAGCAATTAGAAGTTATCAGTTAAGTTGCTTATTGACATGTGATTACCTGCTTAAGCCCCTACCTGAGCTCTGTGGGCTTCAAATGCTTGCTTTGCTAAGGAGCTGTGGGGATGTTTCATGGATCTGGATCCTTCCCTGCCCGCACCAGTTTCTATCTACAATTCAAAGCCAGCCAAAAAAACACACTGTAGATTTTGTGAAATGTAGGGAATTTCATGCAGTTGGTTTAGGATGGTGGGGGACTGCCCATTTTGCATGATTTCATGTGACTTTTTGCTCAAAGCTGGCCCCAGGTTCACTTACAGAGAGTGCAAACCTCAGGAGATCTTTCAACAAGTGTGATATAAGAGTAGGTAGAAGTCAAACTTGAGCGTCCTGTGTGGTTTGGGGTTGTGGAAAGCTAAGCTTCTGTCCCTCGAATCCCCTTCCCCAGAGTTTTTTGTGAAATATTGCCTACTTTACCCTGCTTCTAGTTTTTCAGCCAAAGCAAATCCAAATCCTAGCTTGCGTGACACCAAGTTTCTCAACTGGATGGACTAAGGGCGTAATGTTGGTGCCTAACACAAAGATGGTTGATATGGACTAGATGCTTTGAATGGTGGGAGTGTTTCTGGATGACCTTACAGCTCTGGGTTGGCTGACACCTCTCCAGGCTGAAGTCCAGGAAAAGTTGCTACCGTTTATTAGGGTAGTTATTTCTTCTGTGAGTGACAGGGCTGAGAATAGACAATCATTTAAAAGCAATCAGAGCTGTTGAGACAGCTGCACCGCTGGACCGCTGGCCTTTCTGATCAGCTTGTTAATCAACAGGATACATTTTACTGAGTATTAAGAAAATATATATACACTCTGGCTGAGCCAATTGGCAGCAAGAGACCTAATTTTTCATATCTTTCTTTTTTTTCTTTTTTTTTTTTTTTTTTTTAACCTGACCCTCTTAACTAGAGGCTAAAGGACACAGAGGTGCAGAGGAGCAGCTAATACCACAGGGTAAGTCAATGGTTTCTGCTATTTCCTCTTTCAAAGCACAAAATGTTGCTATGCCCAGTCCTGTGCATGTTATATCCTAAAAAGCAGAAGGGTCCTGTGACCGGGAGTCCTCAGTGATTCAGAGCCTCACAGATACAGAGAGGCTGGGTTTCTTCTTTGGGTTTTATCTGATCATGGGCTGCTCTGGTTAGAGAGGTGAAATGCCAGCTTTATCATCTTTAAGACATTCAGTTCCCCCATCCCCAAAGGATGGAGAGCGCTGCCTGATGGAGAGGCAGTTCACTGGAGGACACGTGGCTAGAGCGAGCGGGACGTGTGCTGAGTGATGGGAGAAAACCCCATTATTACCTTATTGGTGTTGCCTGCCACACACACTGAGAGCTGCTGGTGATGTTCTGGGCATCGTTTCGCTAAGCTCCGTACAAACAGAGAATATCCTGCTCCTGTACAGAGAAAACCTTGGGGAAGGAAAGGGAACAGATGGTGTGTTGCAGGGTAATGACAGGGCCAGGAAGAAAATCCAGGTCTCTGCACGTCTGATTTGAATACTCACCCTCTGCCTTTTTTTTTCTTTTTTTTTAAAATTTTTCCCCATGGCTTTTCCTTTCATATTTTTGGAAGATAAATACTTGCCATGGGCTTAAGCTCTCTGAAAGCAATGCTACTGCAGTAGAGCTGATTTATGCCAGCTGAAGTTTTGGCCTATTCATTTCCCTCCCCCTTTTTCCCTGAATCCTTCCCTCTCTCTTCTCCCTTTTGCACTTGTCTCTTTTACGCTGGTAACACCATTTGTCACCAGTATGAGCATTTGCCTGACACATTACTCAGTGCTGCTTCTCCTAGTCTTTCCTTCAGCACTTTCCACCTTCAGGGAAGTAAGTGCCAGTTTCTTTAAAGCTCCACCGCAGCAGCATGATTGAGGATGCTAGCAGCAAATGATTGCTCTTGGTCTGCAGAAGTTCACAGGATTGAGTTATAAAGGTTGAACTGAAGGATTGAGGCTGATTTATACAAGCGAGGAAATGTTGTGACCCACACTCAGCAGCACAGTGTGTTGTGCTTGTAAAACAGTGTTTCTGCTGTTCTTCCCTCTATGCTGGAAAGTATTTGCTGCAATAAAGTTTCAGGTGGGGGCTTTTTGGTAGGGGGAGAAGCTGTTTGCAATGCTGTGAACAAATGCTCTTGCTCTCTTGAATGGGCTCCTGATCACCTGCCTGAGCTTGCCAAGTACAGCATCCATTGTCAGTGAGATCCATTAAAGAAGCCCCTCTATTCACAGAAAAGTCTGCAGTTTGTGTCCTGTGGGTAAGCAAATTGATCCAAATTAAAACCTTACCTTAATCCCTTGTTCAATACTCAGATCTTTATTGATGACAGAATAAAACAAAAGTACAGGCACACACTCCCACACAAAGCCTTTGAAAAATCTCATTTCTTCAGTCTTGCCCTGTTTCACCATGGATTAGAGATGGATAGATTTCATTTTTGAAAGAAAATATAATTTGGCCATCTCTCCAGAATGGTAAAAAAAGAAGAGAGAAAGTGGCATCTTTCAAGGGGGTCTAGTATTGGGGGATTGTTGCTTTGTTCTGAGAAATGCAGAGAGTTTGGATGAATATCTGGGGGGACAAGGTTTTGTGCCCCAGGTGGGCTGTCCCACACCTAGAGTGGGAACTGGATCCAAATGTGGGAGCTGCAAATCCTGTGAGCCTTGGGTTTTATTATGTAGCCCTGTTCCCTTTGGTACCAGCTGTGCCGGTGTTTGTTGGCCAGCATGTTTCCTTTCTTCCTTCTCTCCCTCTATTCCCATCCATTCTTCTGCACCCCCTACATGCAGCAGGTTCTCCTGGTACTGCTCTTGGAGGGTCCAGTACCTCTTCTGATACCAGGGAAGGGGAAGAGCTTATTGAAACTTAACTTGCGCTCTGCTGGGTTATGGTCATACGTAACATAGAGACTAAAACTTGAAATCTGAGTGCACTGAACTTTGGACTCAGACAGATCTTCCTCTGGCTTTGTAGCTTGCATCTGCTACTGCTTTCAAATACTCAAAGCCCTTTGGTAGCCCAGAAACCTCTGACTCTCTTGGCTCTGACAGTTAATGCCTTTATTGTAACCATTAACCGCTTAATCTGAGTAGACAGACTAACTCCCCCACCTCTATAAGGTATTAAAGGCTTCACTGATGTTTTCACAGTATTTAAGCGTATCTTTCCAAAGCAGCTACTACTTTTGTGAGCCAAAGATGCACAGTGTTTTTCTGAAAAACACTATAAAATTGCCAAGCGTTGTTATTATTTTGATAGCCTAAAGAAAACCACATTGAGATCTTATTTAGTGTCATCAGAAATAGTCACTTTCAGATTACAAACGGTGCCTGCACCTTTCGTAAGCTTACTGGGGGTCTGAGCGGACTTGCCAAGAAGCATCCCGCTGGGCTGTAATTATTGTGTTACTGGTATTTCCAGATGGGTTTGCTCAGCACCCTATTCATTGATCTAAATTAGTAACATCTAGTTACTTCAAAAGTGTGGGCGCATTAATTTCAATTTGGAATGAAAAGTGCTTGTGCACAGCATGGTACACTTGTTAGATGAATGAAAACAGGAGAAAACAGGGAAACACCTTTGATGCAGAATCTCTGGGTGGTATGTATAGATCAGCCAGAGCAAGTGGGAGACAGGGTTTGATTTGCTTTTGCAAATATATTTTGTGTATTTTGATACATTGGGGCTACCATGGAGCGTGCACTAGCAAAGCAGTGCTTGAGGGACCAGCCAGATCCTGCCCAGAGCCATTCAGACCTTGGGAAGGGGGCAGTTTAGCTAAACCGGACCGCTGGAGGTTCACATCCTGCTGACTTTTTGGGGTGGGCCTTGTTCGTGGGGACATGCGTGTTTCTTTAAAGACTGGAGGAAGAAGAGGAGAAGCAAGGTCCAGTCTGGAGCTTCCACCCTACATACCAGCCAGCTCTTGCCACCAGTACCACCCTGTCTGCGCTGTCTGTGCAAAGCTGCATTTCCCCCCCTTGCATCTTTGAGCCCCTCTCCTCCAGTTTCTGGGTTGCTGAAGACCTGAGCAGTGTCCTACCCTCCAACTAATTTCCTTTCTGAATGTCTTCAGGGCTGCCAGGACAGGTTGGTCCTCCAGGCCCGGTCGGACCAACTGGTCTTCCAGGACCACCAGGGCCAAAAGGAGAGAAGGGACAACCTGGTGAGAGGGGCCCAGCAGGGCCACCAGGTAAGTCCTACCATGATAGGAGATATTTCACTTTATACAAGTTATCTGTGACAACAGATCATAAAAGGCTGGACACACAAGGTGTTGAGCATCTTCAGTTGGTATTGAATCCATTCCAGCGAGTCCCCTGGGCACTGAAATCTGCCAGCAGCTCTCAGAGCGGGCAACCACCTGCACAAGCAACGACAGTCCCTGGGATTTCCCACGGAGCTGGAGAGAGCTTGTCCCAGAAGGCTGCAGAGCAGGATCCTGTTTCCCCATCCTGCCCAGGAGCTGTAAAAAGCAGTCTCTGATCTGTCAGCCTTTGGAGAAGAGTGTTCCCTGTTTAACCCTCTCGCTGTGTGCCTGTTTTAACTCATTTTTTTCTCCACCATTTGTGTCAAGCTGTCAGATGCCAGGATGTCAAACTAATGATGCTTTTGTATGTTAAGGGGAAAGGTTATGAGGCCATTCTTTCAGAGTACACTCCATTCCTGAGCTAGGAGACTTTCTTCATCCCCAAAATGTTCCTAAATCTTTTGATGAAGGCGATACTCTACACAATAGGTGCCAGACCTCAGGGTCTGTGCTTTCTATGTGTCTAAAAGGCTGTGCCTTGTAAATCTGAGCTCAGGAAAGATTTGAAACTTGGAGCGTGCCTTAAATGTGAGAGCGGCCCTGAATGCTTTTTGGCATTTTCTGGCAACCTGTCAATGGCTAAAGTCTGGCCAAGGATGTGTCTGCCTTTTGGTTTCTCAGTTTGCAATGAGAGCCTTCCAGCCCCACAGGAAGCGGAACCGGTCTGCTGCCGGACTGACTGAGTTTCCATTGTTCTTCCTGTGCTTTCCTGGCAGTGAGGTGACATACAGGTGTACGTGGAGGGGAAGAGAAAGAGCGGTGCTGGATTTCACGCCTTGCTGCCTTTAGTTTCTTGCTCAGCCTCAGGGAGGGGGGAGATTTTCAGGAATTAAGCTTCGCAGCACCTTTGAGCCAAGTAAGGCTATCTGCTTTGCAGAGGAAGATGCTAAAGGCAAATAATGGAAAATGGGGAAGCTGTTCCTATTTCCCCCCATACCCCTAACTCCCACAGTTCAGGACAGAAATCCTTTGTCTTCTTACTGCCTTTTTACATGGTAGCATCGTTAGCACATCTTCAAATGCACTAACACATCCTCTCCTGCCTCTGCACAGGGCTGTTGGGACCTCAAGGACCAAGAGGACTTCCAGGAGAAACCGGGATCCCAGGTCCCCCAGGTCCTCCAGGGCCACCAGCCACCCCAAGCCTCCCTCTTACCTTCCAACAAGGGGTTCTCTACTCACTCCAGCCCACAGCTGAAAAAGAAAGTAAGTTTCCTCTTCGGTTCCATTTTTTCTGGTACATCGGCAGAGTGGGCAGGCACGGAGCAGCTCAACTCTTCCTCCCACCTCCCTCTGCCAGGGCCCTGCCTCCCCTGGGAGCAGCTAGACAATCTGCCTCCGTTGTGTGGGTCTCTTGGAAGTTCCTGTTCAAGATGAGACACTCAAGACTTAGAAGATAGAGGGGTTTACCTCTCCAAAATGAGGAACTAAGTCACTGCTCTTCTAAAACCATCAGTGAGAACAGGGTTTGGGGGATTTATGGTTGTTCCCTGTGCCTGGTTTTCTGGGTTCATCTTAGCTTTGAGGAGGCAACTTGGTGTCCTTTAAGCTTCTATCATGAGTAGCTGCTGTGAAGAGGGGTCTCTAGTGAACTGACAGAGCTCAGATAGCATCACATGAGAGACAAGTGGGTAGAGAAATAGAGCAGTCTGGCCCGTTAGGTGCTGGTGCAACGCAACTGCGCTGTTGAGAGACCTCTTGGTGCCGCTGTTGCGGTGTTACAGTGCTCAGGGTTGTTCCGAAATTACTAAGTACCAAAAGTTTGCAACTCTGAAAATACATAACGTGACAAGGACATTTGTTAAATGCGTCTCTTTTCCTGCCCCCGCAGATGCATCCTCCACCTGCGTTTTCTGGTGCATCAACATTATCTCACAGGCACGCAAAACACAGAATTACAGACTCAAAAGCCCAGACCAAGACCATGATTTATCCCCTCCCTATAACTGGAGGGTCAGTTGAGCCTATGGTGACTTAAAAATATATTTATTTGATTTGTGCTGTGCCTGGCAAGAAAAGGCTTTCTAGGAAAGGCACATCATGCGCTTTTATCTGAGTGCTCTCAGATTTGGGCTTGATTCTTCTGGTCCAGTCTTGTGTAGCTGGCATGTAATAATGATAAAGCAGAGCTCAGCTGTATCTCCACTTGGCTTGTAAACTCCCGGAGCCCCGGCTCTGTCGGGTCTCCTGTCTCCACTCCCCCAGACTTCAGCTGTGCCTCTTCCCCAGCTCTCCTGCTCACGTCCAGCTTCAAAGCTCCGTTGTGTTAGTTACAGCCAAGGATTAGTAAGTCTCCCTGTGTCTGACAGTTTTCTAGAGCTCTCCTTTCCCTTCCATCCACTCCGATCTCCAGACTCCTTTTCCTGAAAGTGAACAGATGTATTTTTAATTTGGGAAGAATTTTAACAGCTCGATTTCATATTCAGTTACTTAGAGCGTATGGGCAGGATGAAATTAATTGTGTTCAATACTAAGATTTTCACAAAATGTAGATTGAGCTGCTGCATTCACGAGCCTTATAACAAGAAAGTTTTGCTCTACAGTCGCCTCACCACCTTACAGGATCACACCAAATGGTGCCATTCTGCATTCAGCCTTTTATTCCAAAGGATCCTTCAGGATGGTTTGGGTACTGCTGCTTGCCCTGTCCCTCCAATCACCCTTTAAATTAAACTCGTTCTTGCAAAGTATTGGATAAATTAAAAAGTGTATAAAGGCATTGATTACATGGCCTTTCCAGCTGATGTGTGAGAAGGGTGAACTCTGTATTGTCCCAAAACGGGGAGTGAATAAATGAGTGGATAAATATCTGTATTATCGCTGCCAACACTGGGCAGCAACAGGCTCCCACGTGGATTTGAGGACGTGAGTAAATGGTGACTGTTACATCCCTGGGGCAGCCCTGTACTTCTCCTCCATACCTGTGGTGGATTTCTTGGTTTGCAAAAGGAGTAGCCCAAGACTTTATGACAATTTTTCTTGTTTTAAAAATTTTTCTTAATACAAGTCTCACTTATCTATGTGGTCATGATAAAGTTACGGCAGCATCAAGACCATTTTCTTACAAAACTTACCATTTTGCTTATGTGTTGGCTGATTTTGCCTACCACAGGTTGGTGGAAGGCTGATCCTCTACAACCAATAAAACTTAGCCTTGTAAATTCTGGGTAGATTTTTTTAGAATTTATTTATTTATTTTGAATGGAGCACATCTGAAAACTATAAACACAAGATTCCAGCTGCTGACAGCAGAGGGAAGCATATTCCTGGTAATGGGCATGTGCACCCACGGAGATGTGAGAAAGCTGTATCAGATTATTATTAGCAGTACAGTGTTTGGTTCCGCCTGAACATGGTTAATGCATGTGCCTTTATTAATCGCAACAAGTTCCTGTTGGCAATGTTTATCACCAGACAGAAGCCAAAAATGGGGAGACAAATATTTTCTCACAGTTTCACTGTGCTGTGGTAAAGAAATTGGTCCCAGTTGTCTCCCTCCAGATCAGGTAGCAGAAAGAAATTAAGACAGGATTACTTCATTTCCATCCTGTCTCAACAAATCAAGCCTATAATGGGGGAATTTATCCCTTAGAAACGTTAGACGTAGGCCAGAAGCTAAACTGCCATACCCCACTGCTGAGGCTGCTGCTACAAGGTTCGCTTGCTTTCTCTGCCGCTTAAAAATGAGTGGATTGGGTATGCGGTCTAGAGTCAGCTCAGTCCTCCTTCTCGTGCTAAAGCTAAGAATTTTTAGGGAAAAGAGAAAAGAATGCAACTTTCACTCTGTTGGGGGCTGTGTTTTCTTACATCTCAAAGATTTCAGTTTGCAAAGGACACATGAGATAACATTAACCTATTTTGCAGGGAGAGCAAGGGGAAACCGAGGCACAGCAGGCTGTGCGCCCAGCATGTCATTGGTGAAAAAGAGCGTAGAACAGAGATTTGCCAAGTGCCATCCCAGTGCCTGCTGCCGTGCGTAGCCCTTCCTGAGGAAGGGAGAACAAAGCAGAGGAAGCGAAGGGGAAGGAGAGAAGGAAGGGAACGGCATTTGATTTAGAAAACCGTACGGATTGCTTTCAAAGCCTGTGCCTCTGAGATGCCTTGCCAGTCTGGCTGGGCAAGTTTCACTGCCTCGTTCAGGGCATTTCTGTGCTGTTTCAGGTTTCCCCTTTGCAGGATGTTTGTGCTCTCTTCCAGAGAACGTAAGTGCTTGTATCTGCCCAGGTCAGACTGGTTGTGCCCTTCCTCTTGGCTTGGTTAGGAGTTGGAAAGCTCCTGGAGCAACTTGTGCATCAAGGTCTTCTCAAATGAGGCAGACAGTCGTCTGCCTTCCGCTTTGGTATATCCAAAGCACTGGCCGAGCAGAGCCTGGGGCAGTGCAGGAGACGGCTGAGAAGGAAAGATTCCTGCTACCATCTGTGCTGGAGCTATTTTGTGGCTGTTATAACAACCTTTAGCTGCAGTGAGCCCCAGAATGTCCCCCTGTTTATAAGGAGAAGGGAGTTTATAAGGAGATATGAGTTCTTCCTGCTGCTTTATGGGAATATGGAGAGAGTCCCTTAAAAAAGTGAGGGCTGTGTTTTAACACACTTCAATCCCATTTCATTCACAGTATGTTTCATTCAGAGCTCATCCTGGAAAGAAACCTTGATCCGAGTGAGTTTTGCCTGGCCAGGCAGCTGAGGAAGGAGCCACTCTGGATTTCCTGCATGTCCGTACTCCTATGCTGCAAATCAGGAGCTACTGAGCTGAAGGGCTGTGGGGCAGAGCTCTCTTCTGTGTCACAGTTATGGAATCACCTTTCATAGATAACTTTGAGTCAAATGTCAGAATATGTGGATTTGTGGGAGTAACTCTGTCATCATCATAATGTACCGTTTAGCTGGAATGTTTTGTAACCCAAATCTTTATCTCTGGCTTACCTCCAGCAGTAATTAAATCCTGGTTGGTTGCAGCCCATCCTCTCCCCCTCTCAGTGGATGTACGTTTGATTTTGTTGACCACTTGTTCTTTAAAAACAAAAGCTCTGCAATTGTTAATGCCTTCACTGCTGTTCGATGCTCATTTCCCGATTTCATCTTACTCCCAAGCCGTGATGGATTTTGACATGGTCAAATAAAACTCAAATTAATTGGATTACACACTTCACTTGGGTACCTTTCCTTTGAACATGAAAACAGTCTCAGTTGTTTTGTTTCAGGGCTGTGAAGAAGTGAAGATGGATGGGGTTAGAAACAATAGTCAAAGAAATACCTTTGCATTCAGGCTTTAGGCACGAAATTTGGTTCTCGGAGGGATCTGGGTTAGATGTTGTGCTGTTCTGCTGCCAGGAAGGCATTGCAGAGATATACTGTCATCCTTGGCAGTTAGAGAGATTTCACAGTTTTCCCTAGGAACTGCTTTCAAACAACTTGCTTGAAAGTCCTCTCTATCATTGCCAATGCTCTAGAAGTTGAAAAGGCTTCACGTGTCTGCTAACATTTCTGGAGATTTCACCTTATGTCCTTTGGGCTGGACTCTGCAGAGTAAACAAACACCCTTCTGATCTTCCTGGTGTCACTTGGTATTCACATCAATATAGCAGTGAGACATTTGCAGTCTTTTACACCTGCAAAGGGTTCCCCTGAATTCTACTGTGATGAGTTAAAGGGATGGGTGAAAGGAAACATGAGTAAGTTTGAGGTCATGGGCAGGAGGAGATGGACATTATTGCTGCATGGTGGCCTCCAGCTATGGAAAATCAGGACTTTTCAGGGGGTTTACTATCCCAGTGACCAGGAGCCAACATCTTCATCCAGGTTAAATGCAACAGGAATATGCAGTTAGTCCTATAGCACTGGTCAGGACAGTGGATTGCAAATCTTAGCAGCATCAGGACATGGGAGTTCCCTTCCTTGCTTTGTGACCTTGGTGTCTTGGTCAGTCATGGAATTTTTTCCCCTAGGTTTCCACAACTGTCAAATAGCATTGTGGGATGCTTAGATGAAAGATTCTGCCATACAAGTACCCCCCCAGACTACTAGTATGCTACAGTACAGATCCATAGGGAATAGGGTTGTTGAATATGGTTTTGGAATTGCAAAAAATAATAAAGGTTGCTTTTTTTTATATGTAGTTCTGTTTTTTCTATTCAGTCACCAGCTGAAGTGGTAAGCCTATTGGTTCAAGTATGAGGGAAGGTGAGGGCAGCTACAGGCTGCCGATTCTTATTCTTAACAGGAGGGGACTGAGAAAGATGTGCAAAAGCACAAAATTCCTCCAGTTCCTGCCGATGCCTTTCCCCTCCCTGCTCCACTCCCATTTCCATCCATTTCCCAGAAATCAGTGGACCTGCCCAAACTGGCCAGTTGAACACCTAAAATGATCCTAAATGGCAGGTGAGTTTCCCGAGTATGTGGAGGGTGCAGAGCACACCCTCCCTCCGGGCTTTCCTGCATCCTCAGACCTCAGGATATCTCCCACCAGCACCTCGATGGTGGGGTGGCCTTGCTGGGTTGGTGGGGATAGGCTAAATTGGCTCGGCAGTTCACAGATGCCAGGCAGGAGGGAGCTCCAGATCCATGTCTGATTTCTCAGGTAGCCAGAAGCCAGATGTGTCCTGGAGATGGCAAATTTTGGGTCAGTTATTGCTGTACAGTGCAGAGGTATTCTTAATTTGCTTTGGCATTCAAAGGTAGGGTTATGTAGGTGTGCAGGAACACCGATTTTTTGACAGAAAAGACAACTTTTCTGGGGTTATCAGAGGTGGGATGCAGGTCTGGGGGATGTAGCCTGTGCCCTTAGAGAGCAAAGGGCAATTGCTCCAAGAGCCCAAATTTTGCATCCCGAAGCACTGCCTGCCCTTGGCCAGCAACAGGCGCCAAAGGATTTTGGAGAGTCCTGCCTGCTGGGACTGGGCAGCTCTTGCTGCAGGGACACTGACTGCTCTGCTCTTTTACACAGATGGAGAACCCCAGCTGGCCTCCACCGTCATAGACACCATCATGGCTGGCCTGCCAGGACCACGGGGAGCCCCGGGGCCCGTTGGGCCACCAGGTAATAAACTCAGTTGAGCTGCAAAGCTGTAATGATGGGGACGATGAGCAAAAGAAATTTCTGATGGAGACTGGAGTGGTCTGTGGGATGCCTGCAGGGAAAGCGAGTGGTCCTCATTGGAAGGGCAGCAGAGCAGTGGGTCCAGGAGTGGGAAGGGTGGCAAGAAGTAACCAGGCTTCTGATCTGTTGGTAGTGGCAGATTGGTTTACCTTTGGCAGGACACATCGTGAGAAGGGAATAATTAAAGGCTATGTTTAAGAATGGGTTGTCCAGTGAATTCCTTTACGAGAGCAGAGTTGTTCTCGCCGCTGTGTGATCCTGTCCTGTCACTGTAGAGCTCCACTGAGCAGGATCTGGCCAGCTGCTCTGAGATGTGTATGCAGACTTTGCAGACTTTGGAGCTGGTTTGAGCTATTCCAGATTTTCACCAGTATAACTGAAATCAGAATCTGGGATGAAAATTCAGTGGCAAGTCTTCTTTTTCTCGGTGCTGATGGGTGGCTTAAATGATAGTATTCCTGCAAACATCAGCACTTCCCTGTATGATGCATATTTAGGAGTGAACTCCCATTAGTTGCAAAAAAGGCTTTTCCTTTCATTATGAGGGCCTTTCATTTATCCTTCAATTCCTTTATTCTTTGACTTAAGCATTTGTGTGGTGCATTAATGGTTGAGGCTGATTCAGCTGTACTTTGTGTATAATGTCCACATTGTTTCATCTCAAGGGTTGTGACAACTAAAGCAGAGAGGAGTATTGCTAAGTTCAGACTAAGCAAATATCCTGTCTCCCATTTGCAGGTATAATTTAACAGCTACTGTTGAGATATAATTATTTTTCCAAAAGAAATGAATCTGTTAAGTGACTGTAAAACAAGTTGACCTGTTTAGACAGTGGTTAACTCGTCCTGGAAGCAGGCTTTTCAGTGGTACAAACTCTAAAAGAATTTATTGCCACTGGAGCGAGCAAAGAACAAGAGAGAGCTTTGCTTTGCCACAGTCAGCCTCTCATGCAGGCTATGTCCAAACCCCGTCTCCTTCATGTTCATCATCAACTTTCTGACAACACTAGAGAGACAGACCGTACGTAGCAGGCTTGTGGACTTCCCTCGCCCCCTACGAGACTTTCAGAAACAGCAACTGTCTTGCTCTGATGTAGCTGTTTTTAAACAATGGAAATGCAGCATGTTACTGACATCCTTCCTGCCTATTTTCACCTTTTTTTCTTCCCAGAGCTCTAACATCTTCCCTAGGGCGTAGGGATATATTATATCAGGATGGGGGTATCCAGTAATCCAGTGCGTGATGAAGTGCTTACGCTGTGGTCCTGTGATCGATGAACAGCTCTTACCCGTTGAGAGACTAAGTAGAACAATGAAAGGAAGTGCATGCATTTGGAATTTAGGGTCCTTCCTTCTAATTGTCTCAAATGATGATTCCCACCAGGGCCACCAGGCGCATCAGGACCCAAAGGGCCACCAGGACCTATCGGAGTCCCTGGATCACAAGTAAGGCGCTTTAGTGCTTTGGGGCTGAGGGGCAGAGTCAGGGGTTAGGTGCAAAACATCTCACTGCACAAAGAGAGAGAGAGTAGTTCATAAGTCTTAGATCTGATGTTTTGTTCCTCATGAAATTCTGTGATTTTAATACCTTTTTTTCATTCTGAATTGTGTTGAGAGGTTGAAATGGTTGCACTTTCCAGATTTTCCCTTAATCATAACAACACATCTTGCTGTTGCTGTGTCAAAACATTTCATTGTGGCCCGAGTTGACGCAAAGGATTTGACATGGGCTTTACTAACACAGTGATAGAATAATACTGTGTTTCCCGTGGAACACATAAAAAGAACAAAAATGCATCAATGGGAATTCACCAATTCACCAAAGTGAATTTGTTAAGCCTAGCTTTTGAGAAATAGCACTTTCTATTCAAGAAAAATATCACAAATTCCCATCAGTTTGATTATTTATCGATATAAAAATTGTGGAGGGGGAAGGTAATAATGGAGTGTGATAAACCCACTCAAAAGAATTTATGATAGGAGAAGAACAAAATGCTCACATGGATGGAAAAAGCCGGTTAAATGGAAAGAAGTGAAGTCATGATGAATAGTGAACTGCCAAACTACTCAAAATTCTGGTTGGCTGATACAAAGGGCCTCCAGTTTTGGGAAGAGTATTACTTAATGTGGAGGTAAACCAGTAACATCAAATATTTCAAAGGAATCTAACATGACTAAAGAGATAAAAGTGACTGAAGAGCACAGAGAGAGAGAAACGTTAAGTGACTTAGCAGAGGGATGTAACTTAGATCCTGATAAGAAGAGGTTTGGAATTGCTAGAAATTAGAGAAAGGAGATTTTTACTACGTATTTATTAATCAGTTTGAAGAAGCAATGGACAGCAGGTTAGTGAGAGTTTGCCAGTGTAGCAGAATCATTTCAATTAGTGAATGCTCTGGAGAACGATGAGAAACTCCAGATAGATCTGAACACAGTGGGAAATTTGGCAGCAAAATGACAAATGCAGTTTAAGGTGATTAAATATAAGGTAATTCACAATTCATAAATAGGTTCTGTAGTGGAGTCTGGCTTTTTCACATGCAGCACACATTATATATCTTTTTTTTTTTTTTACAACAGATTTGTGGAATTCGGTGTTCTTGAGTATACCCATATAATCACGCACTGAAAGTCACTGTTGAGAGCTCTCAAGAGCAAAGGATGCTTATGGACACTTAAGCTTTGTTCATGCTGCATGTTTGACATGGGGCCAAGTCTGGTTGGTGCCCCACCTCGTTTGGCAGCCCTAGTTAACCTCCTAAATCAGGCCTGAGTTTCTGAATCTTTTGTGGGCCCAGGGGAGACGTAGCTAAGCTGGAGGCCAGGTCACTCTGCAGCTTGGTGGTGAGCTGGTGGGGCTGACTGCAGGCAAGGAGCAACACGTTAATGGTGAGCATTGCTGCCGCCCGGATGGAACTAGGAGAGTGCTCCTCCTTTAGACCCTTAAAACACTAATGCCCAATCTTCTTGGGCCACTTAACCAGACGTTGAGGCTCCTCGCAGCTATGCCTCGAAAGCCCATTTCTCTGGCGCTGAGGGGTGAGGGGTTTTGGGGGCTGTTGTTAAACAAGTTGGCGTAAATCACCAGCGGTCTGGAGTGGAGCAGTACTCGCACTTGCTGCATTTTCCAAGGTGATGTGCAAGTCACTTGAGGTGGAAAAAAGCATCTTGCGTATGGTCCTGGGGAGCTGACATGCTGAATATAAACAAACAATATTGTTCTCTCCCTGGCTGGTTTATAGCTGTGGCTTCGCTGGGTGGATAAGTTAAGAGTTTGGATTGATTTCTGCAAAGCAGTTCAATTAATAGAAATATGGAGACTATGCCCTTCTTATCCGTTGGTGACTGCTTTATAGATTTATTCAACCCAGGGAGCAAAATTATTAGCAGAGATTGGGCTTAATTTGAAAATTGTTTATTAGGGTGAGTGAATAGCTTCAAAATAATTTCCACTGCACAATCCAATTAATTTTCAGGTATGTATGCTTACTTATGCCACCCACTGAGGCAATTATGAAGAGGGGGAAAGTAGTGGGGATTTTTAAGCTAATCGTATTATCTGTGTATTAATTTCTTCTTGGTAACTGAGAACAAGAACTATCCTGTCATACTGACCCCCTAAAAATGTTACATCAGTAGCCTGCAGTGCATTAAAAGACCCAAACAGAGAAACTATAGGCCTCAGGATATCTGCAAACAGAGCTTCCATTGTTGTTGCTTGAGGGTAAAAGAGAATCCAGCCCAATTGCTTAATTGGGTGTATGAGGTTTTCAGGATCTGAGGATCATTGGGAAATGTATTCACTACACCTACACAAAGGATGCACAGTAGATATTAATTCCATCTTGTTCTGCATCTCTTCTAGGGCTTACCAGGCTCTCCAGGACAACCCGGGCCAAAAGGCTCCAAAGGAGACCGAGGAGAGAGAGTAAGGTTTTACATACACAGAGAGATTCCCAGCAACATCTGTGGTGATGCCTCAGAAATTATATACAATATAGGTCTTTCAAATTCTGTGGGACTACAGCCATGAACAATTTTAAATGCAGAGTTTCTAGGTCTTCTGCAAGAACCAAGATGATGGTTTACTGTACACATAAAGGGTTGTATTACTTGCAAAGTCTGGGGTACCCTAAAGAGATTCAGGTAGCAAATACATGATATATAAAGGCTTGTGGAGACCAACTTTCTTCTGCCAACCAAAGCTCTTTAGCTTGGGGTATTTTGGGTGGTCTAACTGAACTCTTTCTTCTGTGGCAATAAGGCAGTAAAAGCTCATCAGACTTTTCCTGAACCAAAGCCATTCCCTAGCTCAAATAATGTTCTTCATATGTTTGGAATATTGAAATGATGTTCTTGATATGTTTATGTGCTATACCTCAGTCCTTGATGGGTTGTCAAGTGCTAATAACTAAATATAGATAGAAGGGCTGTTTGAATGTTATTTCCAAACTGGTGAAGTTTAGGAAATACCAGAGAAAGATCTAACAAGGATATAAATGTGTCAGATTCCCAGTCCAGCATTCAAGGACCAGGAAGGGTTGCAAAGTGGCATTTGGGCCTTCAGCTCCTTCTGTTCAGCTTACTCTCCAAAAGACCACGGTCTTTGAAATCTCTGAGAGACACTAGGAGCACAAAATCCTTTGAGAATGTAGTACGTGGTGGAGGATCATTCAGCAATTAGATCTGCAAAATGTAGACGTGGGCACAGATGGACTGTGGATCATGACTAAGAACCTAGTGTGGAGCAGAGTCAAAGAAAGGAAAAAAGATAAGGAGAAAAATATTGGTTGGTACCTCTAAAATGATGGACGTCTGCAATGGTGGCTGCAAGGCCACAGCCTTGGGCCACAGCTGTAGGAAATAAGTTTCATTTTCTTCCAAGTGCCACTTTTACCGAAGCATAGATGGAGGTGGATTTGGAAGTCACCACTTGTAAATGGGTGGCTGTAGACGGCGTGCTTCCCCCATATGACAGCATCTCCTCTTCTTCATTTCTGCTCACTCTTCCAATCCAAAAGACAGAGGGATGTCTGAAAGAGCTAAGAAAGACAAATACAAATTGGTTAACTCCAATTTGATGACTTCCCAAATTCATGAGAATAACTAGCAACAGACTTAAACTATGTTCCTCTGTCCAGACAGTGTGCAAGGAGAGCAAGTCCAGGTGGCTTGTTTTATTCCCTCCTGAGGCACTTCGCATCAAGGAGCAGTGGATATCTGAGGATGGAGCACATATGCTTTTAAAAAGCTCCATTTTATTTTAGTATCTTTGCACATTGTTCTGGGTGCTTGGTCCTTATGTAAGAAATCACTTGCAGCTCCCTGAAAGACAGAGACCATTTTAAATGACTGTTAGTAATTTTTTAATAACAGTTTCCGTGTGCAGATCAGCCACTTTGGGCATGTATTCGCTTTACTAATAGATTATAGACTGAAGTATTTCTGAGATTAGAATTTAAGATTCTCATAGGGAGCAAAACCTTAACTGATGAGATTTCAGCACAGGTTACCGACTACAGCTCATCACCATTAAATGTTAATTTTCAGTTTTTTTAAAAAAAAAAGGCATGGTATATGGCAAAGCGTCAAGCTTCCATCCAGGAAACTGATAAGAGCTCTTCCTCAATGATTCATTTAACATTTTGCTTTAATTTGTGGTTGACCATATTGCTAAGACTATTTTGAAACAAAACCTTTCTTGCACTGTGTCCGTTCAGTACAGACAAATCTTTAGACTTTGATTTTGTTCCCTCCTTGCTAGATATTCAGAATTGTAACTCTCCTTCTAGGTTTGGGACAAATGAGATTTTCAAATATCAGAATGTCTTGCTAAATAGAAAAAATAAATTCTATTTCCTGTCCTTCCTCTGTTGGCGTGGAAAGTGAAGCCGGTTGCTTTTTCTGGCAGAATTTCTGTAGGATGTTCTGTGTGCTTTTTGTCTTTTGTGAGTGTGGATTTGAATGCTGGTTTTGACAACCACATGCTGCAATTTTGGGTTTGGTGGATACAAATTAGAGCTAGCTTTACACAGAGCGGAGGAGCTGTGCAGCTGCAAAGAAAAGCAGAGGAGGGTTTACAATATCTATTGAGATTCGAGAAAATGTTATTATACATTCTTCCCGCTTAATCTCAGAAAGAACAGATGTAGAAGAGACCTGAAGCAGTCTGAGCGCGTCCCCTGGATGGCACATCTATATGTGTGCCGCTCACGATCAGCCTCTGTTCTTCTTATTCTTAAACAGCACCAGGGAGGGATACAGCACATCATCTCAAGGCAGTCTTCGGAGGTACAGCTAGTGAGGGCCTGGGATAAAAGATATTTCTAACATCCAGCCTAAATATCCTTTGATCCCCTTTAAGCTGATAACATCCTTTCCTGTTCCCCCTGGACATAGAGAACAGCCTGCTTATGTATTTTGAGTGCGTTGTTATGTCTCCTCTCCGTGATGTGCCGCTTGCCTGTGCTTTTTTCACAGGCCTCACTCCCTCCAGTGCAGAATCCAAGTATTTCCCTTTGAAGATGCTCAGAGCACAAATGGGGCCTTCCTCCCAGTGCTCTTCGTGTCGATACGGGCCTTTGTCTGGTGCTGGCTAGCTGCTCACCGAGCACTGCGCAGCTCTCCATAGTAATGTTTTTCAGATGCCCAAGGCCCATTGGTTTTTTTTATACAAAGCAGCAGTTTGATGGACGCAATAACAAAGCAGCTCTCCCTTTCCGGCAAATACTACAAAAAGCTGCCGCCAGCTAGGTGGTTTTTTGGGGGAAAAAAGGATGTGTTTGTTTCTGTGTATGTCTAGGGGAGAAGAGCCAGGTTAAGTATGTGGCTGTTTCATCAATGGATTTCTAAAGATGTTTTTAAATTTCGCTGCTTCTTCCCCAGCTCCTGCTTTCTCATGAAATAATCTATAACTGTTCTTCTGGTCAGGGATTCTGCCCTGCCCCAGCGTGCTCCAGGGTGGGAAACGAACGCTGCAGAGGAAAACAGGGGGGGAAAAGATGCTCAGTTTGATGGCATTTCATTCCGCCCCAAACCAACACGTACCATTTCAAAATGTTTCTGTTTAAAACAACAAAAAAAACACCAACCCCAAAAACCCCACTGAGAACAATGTGAAAATTAGCACAGCAGGAAAAAGAAACAAACCAACCAAAATATTGTATGTGTGTTTTGATCAGTAGCTGTTGGGGTTAACGCAGGGATGTGTGTGTGGAGCAGGAGGCAGATTAAATCTGTGCTCTGTGGGAGTCCTGGGCTCTGTTTGCTGTCTGGGGCAGCATCAGCCCATCAGTTTTACTAGAGAGAAGAATGCGGTATCTGTGTAAGAAACAATCTCTAGCCAAATTCCTCCCTGGTATAATGTAACTGACTGCTGTAAAGTTCAAAAAATTGCTAATCGTCTTACTGAGAGGGTACTGAGCTGAGTAGCTCTGTATTGAACCAAACTTCTCCAAAGTGTGATGGGATTTGGAGCTGATACTTGACAGAAAACCATGACCCCCTTTTGCTGTCTCTAAGTGATAATGTCAAGGGAAAGGAATTTTTTTCCTATTATCCCAAGTGTAAGGTTTTTCATTAAGCCATCTTAATTCCACTAGTAAAAATTACACTATGTTCTTGTCAAATGGAAGAATATCTCCTAATGACACTTACTTTATTTCCAACAGGGGCAAGCAGGTCTGACTGGAGAGAGGGGCATTAAGGGATTTCCTGTAAGTGATGTACTTGCGGGTGTGTGCAAGACTCAGGTGGGTTTGGTGCCTGCCTGGCACCGTACATACCACCTAGCTGGACTGCGGCTGGTTCAGCCAGCTCTCTCAGATGCAATGCTTAGGTCAACTGTCTCCAGCTTAGACATTTGTTCAATAGGCAACCTCACCTTAACGTATTCCTCTGCAAATGAAACGTAGTCTTCCTGCATGTTAAGCATAGTGCTGAAACGCCGTGATCAGGAAGGCGTCATGCCAGCAGAGATGCGCTTTGCTTGCAGATCCCTTCTAGCCAAAGCTTGGCAGACGGAAGCCCTCTCCCTGCCCCGTGAGGTTCCTGGCACTAGCAGAGCCCACTGTTAAACAACCCAAAGTACCTCAGCTGCTCTCAACTCCCTCTTGCACCTTGGTCTGCCAAGCTGAGCTGGAAACCCTTTAATGACATTAAGAGATGTCTCCAAATGACTTCTTGGCAATACCTGAACAGATGCACACAGGCGATGTCTGCACTGGCACATATGGCTAGGGTGCAAACAAACCGGTGGAGATGAAGGTTGGCTGAAAGTGAGATAGTGGAGCAAGTTGGGTTTTTTTTGGCTGGCAGCATCCAGAGAGGTCCTAGGTCCTCTGGGAGGTTTCTCTTCTCTCTTCCTTAATTCCACCTCATCGTTTCGTACAATTCACACAACCTTTTCTTCAGTCCTGCCTCCCATACCCACCCCTGCCTTGCAAGTATCTCAGGGATGTCCAACAAGCTGGAGGAGCCCAGGCATTTCCACCCTATTTTGTTCACCAGTTTGTTAGCCCTTTTCCTTGTTTTATGCTTGTGGTTTAATCTCTCCATGTCATCTGTTCGTTGAGAAATGCATGAACTTCTTGGTTAGAGGGGAACATCAGACCAATGTTCACAGCACATAGGGAACTTTGTTCAAGAAAAGCTTAATGAGCATCTTTAGAGGCAGAAAGTGATGTGACTAATTAATGAAAGCAGAATGGAGGATTTTATGTTCTAAATCAAAGATGAAGTGCATGTTTGGGGGAGGGGAACAGTATTTTTATCTCAGTGTGAGATAAAAGCATTGCTCATTGAGCTCTTCATGAGATGTATGTAGTCCTGTTGTGGGCACAGGTCACGGCAGCCAGCCCTTCCTGCACCTTGGCCACTCCTGGCAAAGTTTATCAGTGTTAGAAATGGTGATGACCTCCTGGGAAGCTGGTGGGAGCCAGGACACAGCTCACGAGAGCACTTTGGCCCTTGGTGTGAAGTGCCAGAGAGCCAGTTTGTTTTCTGCTGGTGAAACGCTTCTGCCTTTAATTTGTTCTTTTGGAGGGAAGGGATGCAAGTGATCCTGGACAGGGTCCTCAGCACATGAAAACAAATTTCTTTTTCTCGTCTGTTTTAGGGTGAACCAGGCAAGAAGGGTGAGGAAGGTGACAAAGGTGCTGATGTAAGCATGTATTTCTACTGTTGTTTCACTTTCCTTTTTGTCTCTTTACTGTGCTTCAACCATATTCCCTTTGGCAGGCTGCTTTGTGGAGGGCAAGGGTCCTGTCCACAGTTAAAAGTGCAGAGTGAGAGATGGTTTGAACCTTGGGTTTGATCTTAATACATGCTAGATATCCGGGTCTTTGAGGTTTCCTTGGCCACGTTGTCAGCTGCCCTTCTCACCATGCTCTCTGAGCACCTCCTCAGTCCCCAGTGGGTGTTCTGCCACGCAGAGCTTCTACAAGGTAGGGAATTACTCCCCCACTGTCCCTCCCACAAGCTCAGGGACAGACTCCCAGAAGAGATCAAACTGATGTGCAGGGAGAGAGCTGGAGTTCTCCCATCTCAGCTCTCCCACCCTAAAGTACTTCCCAGTGTCTATCTGTCCCTTCAAGCCCATATCTGAGGCAATGGGGGGGCAACAAACTGCAGCTTGAGTGTACGTGAAAGTACTTGGCCAGGCTTCAGGCAGCACAAGGCCCAGCTAAGAGCTCTGTGAGAGGCAGCGTGAAGCCCATCAGGATGGGCTTGCATGCCCCTGTTCCAGTTTATAAGGGAGCAACAAGATGGTGCTAGCTAATGTCCCCGTTTCCTGGTGTACCCACAAAGAGGAAGGCCAGGTAACTCACCGATGTTCAGAGTACACGTCAGATGAGAGCAAAACCTGTTCTCCAGGTGGTTCAGCATAGTTGTTAACATAAGCTTCCCATTATAAAGGTTTGACAGGAATATTACACCACTGCAGAAGCAGGAACCAAACTGAAAGGCTTGGCTTTGGGTCAGAGGCTCTGCAAACACGGGGTATAACTGAGGAGGATTTCTCCTGCATTCCTTCTTTACTCTTGCTGCTTATCTCCCCTTTTACATCTTTTCTTTTTTAAACATTCACACTGCATAGTTTGGCATTATGGAGGCAACATTATGAACAAGAAGCCTGTTCTGCAATATATACCAATGTTAGTCGTCTTTTCCTTCTTGCAGGGGGAAGGTGTTCAACAGCTTCGAGAAGCTCTGAAGATTTTAGCTGAGAGGGTATTAATTCTTGAGCACATGATAGGAATTCATGGTAAGCGTCGCTAAGGTTTTTTTTTCTAGACAACTGGGGTCTCTGTTCAGGCAGCTGCTTGATCGTCTCCTAAACTCTCTGTCTAGTATCTATTTAAACTGGGTTTTCAAAACTAGGTACCCAACAGTACTTAAAGGGTGCTTAGAACTGTTGAGGATCTAGAGCTTCCACCAACTGCACTATAGTTACTCTGGCTTTACAGTAGCAGGTGAAATGACCCCCACAATAATTTTTATTACAATTCAGAAAGCCAAGTCACGAGCAGCAGCTCAAGCCATGTGGCACAGATCATCTACCAGCTTCCCAGGGAGCTGCTTGTTCAAGTCTTTAGGCCAGATCATTTAATCCTGTTAATAGTATCTTCCAAGTGACTTTAACACCACTGAGGCCCTTGCCTTGTGTAGCACTATATTTTACAGAGAAAGCCCAAACAGTGCTACACGTTACTCTGAAAACCAGTGATCCCTGAACGTCTTGTGATTATAACTTACATAAAACCTATTTTCACAACCAGATTTAAAGAAAGCCTCATGTGTTCTTTGTTCAGATAGATAGATTTGAAGTTTTCTGTTGAGGCTATTTGCCATCACTGGTACAGTGTGTGGCATATCCCTTAATGAGCGTTTTCTTCCCTTAACCAGAGTATGGGCTTGTGCAATCGTCACAGATCAGACTTCTCCCTTTGGGGTACTTGAGGATCAATACTCTCACAGCTGCCAAAAGTTGCTGTGCCAATTTCTCCCCTTTCGGAAACACGGTAGAGGCAAAATCTTGTTTAGATCTATGATCCCAGCCTGTAGGAAGCAAGCCTGTTCCTTGGCATCAAGATGAGCATATTTTTAATCAAGTCCCATAGCACTTTTCTTTCTTATTTTCTCCTTGACATATGGCACCTCATTCCTGCCCTCACTTGTAAAGCAAGCTGCTCACACCTTCCTTCAGATTGACATCCACTTTTATTATGGAGTGGCCTTTGGATATTGATTTAGCCTATGAAAATGCTAAATAGTTAAAATGTCCAGCAGCTCCTAAGCAAGTGACTTAAGGCGCATCTATTACTGTGCAGTAAGGCAGCATGCTTCGACAGCCCACAAGCTCCTTCTGGAGCCAGCACAGTGCTAAAATGAAAATGCTGCTCAGCACTTCAAAGCCGGAACAGCGTCAGTGCATGGTGCTCCGTTAATGGCTGAACTGGCTTGGGTCTCAGCACTGCTCTTCTGTTCAACGGACATGTGTTTTTTAGAGGCCCAAAGTACTATTTCCAGAAGCAATAGGCAGCAACAGCTTAAGCTTTTCGGGAAATCATGAATCACGAACCCATGATTTAACCACAGTCACCCTGACCTTACCTCTGCATTTATCGTAGTTTGCTTCATATTTTCGTTGGATTTTATACACCAAGGGCAGGAAGAGATGTTTTTATGCTTCTTTGCTTTGAGATGGTGGAGGTACCGGGAAGATGCCCACTAGCTTACCTAGGCAGCAATCCATGCCCAGCCGGTATGTTCTCCGGGCAAGAGGGGAAGGGAAACCCAGTCCATAGCACAGTGCGGTGTCTTTACAGGACCCAGGGCCCGGCTCTCCGTTACTTTTTACTTTGTACCTTCACTTATACTAGTATAAAGCAAAATGTCAGCTCCTCGGGAAGCTTAGGCACTGTATAGGCAGTGTATAGACACTGGGGCTTGGACTGGGGGATTCATGCAACTTTGCCCCTGCAGAACTGCCTAGTTTATCTATTTTATACATTGGCTGTTTGGCAATACAGCAGCAGCAAGGCATGCGCTGCTGTTATTTTGAAACGGTCATTTTGGCAAACCGTTTTTACTGACATAAATGTATTTTCTGTTATTGCCTGGGATAGAGATGAGTTATTTATACCCATGTATACTTCTATACTAGTGTAACTGCATCAGCAAAAATGGATGGGTTTTAATTGTACAGTGTAGTTAAGGCCATATTTAAACACCTATATTATATGACTTTATATAAATAGTTCTTTTTTATCCAATAACAGTATAGATAATTTTATTTTTCCTCTGTGCTTTTGAGATAGTTCCATTCTTTAACTTAAGACATATTTTAGGCCCTAGAAAAATACTGTTTAGAAAAAGAACTTGGAAAGTGAGGCGTGTTTTCCTTGTGCAATTATGTTCATCCCTTTATGTGTATATGGTTAAGAAAAAAAAACCAACAGGAAAAGACATAAAATAAAATGGAATATCCTTGAGCACAGACCTCCCTCCACTGAAAGGTACCACACAGGTTTAAATCACTCAGCACCAACTATCTGGTCATGTTCCCACCGTAGGTGTTAAGGATTTTACCACAGGTTCCTGGGCAGCCCAACTCGGCCCAGCTTTAAAGACCCACGCAGAAATGCCAATCGCATGCTCTCATTTTCCCAAGAAACTTCACAATCAGTGTGGTTTCCAAAACCACAGCCACCCAAGCAACAAGGCAAAACATACCAGCAAACAAACCTATTCTCTGCAATGGGAGGGCAGTTTGAGATTATCTGGCCTAGCAAACTGCAGAGAGCAGCCCAGCAGGACAGACGAAAGCCCCAAATTGTTTGGCAGCGTTTACTTCCAGCGAACACAGCACAAATCCTGCGGCAGCCAAACGCTCACTTGAAACAGAAACGCTGCCTCGTGGGATCAAACCAAGGCTGGGTGTCTGGCTTGTGAGGTTGGGCTCTTGGCAGGGAAACAAGCAAACGTCCATCTCTGAAGGCAAAAGGAAGAAGAAACTGGGGCATTAGAAACGATGAGGCAGCATCGAGTTATCCGCATCTGTTGCTGACTGCTGGGAATATGGAAGAGTGGCCGTAGTCAAATGTATATTTAGCTTTGTAGGGCAGGACGCTGTGGGAAGAGGAGGTGTGTGTTACCATGAGGTGTGCTGGGAGAATGGACAGCTAATATTTATTGCTGATTTGGCTTGCCTAGGGTGGATCGAGCCTTTCGTTCAATCTTTTCAGTGCCTCAAAGTGTCCTCCTTTACAAGGAGTGAAATGGTACTTAAACCCCCAGGAGCATCACTTCCCAGTGACCACTTGGCCTCGTCCTTCAATAACAGGAGTCGGTGGGCAATGCTGAGTAGCAGCTATCGCCCAAGCAAAATCATAATCAATAAAAGAACAGCGCTTTACAAATGGAATTACAAAAGAGAACAGGACGTGCTGGGCCACGTGCAGTACGAGTACTTACCCCAAAGAGTTTAGACAGAGCCGAGGGAAAAGACCTAATATAGGAGTGGTGTGATGGCAGCAATCACGTTGCTCCACAATTGCTTGCTGGATGGAGAGACCACAGGAGGGACGACACTTCTTCCAGAAGAGGTATCACTCAGAAGGGCCCATTTACTCTTTCCTTAGCCTCCCCTTTTAAATAGCGCTCTCCCGTGACTTTCTCTCCTTACAGACTCTTTATCTTCCATTGAGCCAGGCTCTGGACAAGATGTGATCCCGGGCTCCCCTCTGCGAACCAGCATCAAGATCAAACGTGGAGGACCCCAGCAGCCGCAGGCCTACCAGATCCTCTCTTCACTGCTGGATGACAGTGAAGCCAAAAGGAGAAGCAATCGGATGAAGTAGGAGCATCTGTGTGTTCTCTGTGCCTGTTCCCCAGTTAAAGATACAGTATCCCAGTGCTTAATTGCAGAGTGCAAATGAAGTGGGTAGGAGGCTGCAGTGTTGGCAACTGGCTTTCCTTACCTGGCCAATACTACGCCCTTATTGCAGGGAATGTCTTATCCATAGCTCAGAGAGGGTCTTACGAACATTTTTCTTGATTTTGTTGTGTTGCCTTTGGAATACCAGATGGCAGTTGTCCTCAGAAGCTGTCTACAGAAATGACACCTCTTGACTCTGTGCCTTAAGAGTTTAATCCTCCCCTTGTTTCCTCACTGCCCTTGAAAGTTACTCAGTTAAAGCACTGCTTAACCGGCTGAGACAATCAATCCCATCTAGACTCAAAGCCAAGCCTTAGCCTTGTCCATTGGTATAGTTGGTGGCACCCGCTTTTATTTCACGTGGTGGTGTCATGCTGACTTCCGGGTGAAGATACCACTTCTGTAGGCCATTAAAGCATGACCTGCAAGGATTTCTTTTAAGCAAAGAACAAATTGGAAAATTCAAAGAACATTGAAAAATGTTACTCTGAAAATTTAGGTTACTCTTTGGACTTTAGCATCAAAATCTTGGCTTTCCATGTTGCTAATTGCATGTGAGTGGCATTACTTCTATTTGTGGTTGGCTATGCAAGGACTTTTGATGCAAATGTTCATGGCAACATTGACTTTCTATCTATCTTCAGAGAGATTAGACTGTTTCTGTGAAAATATAGAGCAGTTTGTATGAGATATGACGGAATTGTGCAAGAATTTTCCCATATTGTATTCAGCTTGTGCGTACATCCAGAGATAATTAATTTGAGTAGTAGCAATAACTATTCACAGAAAAGGATATTTTGCAATAGTTTCTTAATCCTACATGAATAAGGAAAAATTTTCACACTGTTTTGTTTTTATCTTGTGAGTAAATCCTTGCCATTTGAATCTGGGGGCAATGTAGTAGCGAGCCACAGCCTAAGGAATTAGAGTGTTGTCAAGAGCTGGGACTGGGAGTTAAATACAAAGTCATTTTACTTTTTGCAATAACTTGTTATTTTAGGGGAAGTCCCAGCTTCCAGGGTTAAGAAGTTGAACCTGCCCTTCAGTGACAAAAGAATCACTACACCTGCTGTGCAAGCCAAATCGGACAAGTTGATGTCATTCATGTAGACAGTGATTTTTGTTAGAAAGGGTGAGACTAATCAACAGAACCTATGGTACTATTTTTTAATTTTTTTTTTTTTAATTCCCAAACACACCTCCCACCACCCCGCCCCCATTCTGACAGCTTTCAAATTCAGCCCAGGATGAAAGTGAGCAAATTGAATTTGTGTTTGTCATTTTATGGCATAAGTCAGGTAAACAGTCACATTCTATCTGGTTCCTAGTGCAAGATACAGCTATCTGAAAAAGGCAAACTGTACTGCTACAATATTTCTGTCGAAAGCTGTTGCAAAGACCAACAGTATGGTCCATGAATTCAGCCACCCTTGTCACTCAAAGTGATCTTCTTAAGGCAAAACCAGAAACACGTGGTACACTGGAAATGAGGCTTAAAATGAAGGAGCCCTGCCAACCCAACATTAGCCACACATTAAATTAACTTTCCATATACATTGTAAACATGGTAGACCTACAGAGACATCAGAACATCCAAATATTTCCTCTGAAGAGCATTATATTTTCAGAAATGAACAGGTTACAGGCTACTTCACGATGACTGAATTCACTATATGTTTTCATTTGGCCCTGTTCTTTAGAAATCCAGCCGTCCGTCCCAAAACAGGTGAAATGGTGTAAGTTGATGCTGAGCAAGCACCAGAAACTTGTCCTCATACAGAAGCTTTTTACTGCCCTACAGCTAAATAATAAACAGCCTTGGTTCAGCTGGCTTGGAGGCTGCAGTAAATGCATTTACTTGCCTGGCTTTTGAAACCTCGCGCTGCTTGGCTAATGCCAGCGGTGGAGCTCATTCAGCAGCCAACCCCCGTAGTTCAGGTTGCACTTCCGTACGCTCAAGTTTTCCTTTGGACATTTCAAGGAAACAAGCCCAAAGCGTTACAACGGTTTGGGGAGTTGAAGGCAAGGTACTATCAGGTGCTCTCTTTCCCTAAGACTCCAACATTTGAAGTGAATGCAGAGTTTTGCCAAGAGCTGATGCTTCGGGCTCCAGCATTCCTTTGCCTGCCTGTACTCTGAATTACAGCTGGAGCGTGATATAGTCAGAAGACAAGAAAACAAGTAAAACTGCCCAAGTCAAGCAGGTTACTGACCTGAAGCAGTCATCCTGTATTCATAACCCTTCTGGGAGAATGAGATAAAGTCTCTTGAATGCATCTTAGTTTCAAATCCAACACTAACTCTAAATCCAGTGCTAACTCGAATGACAGCATGTATATAAATGATGCTGAATTAAATCAGTGTCTTAAAGAAGGCTGGCAACCAGCTCTCAGCCTAGAAACAGTCACAAATACAAACAGCTCAGCTTTTCCACACCAAGCGAGTGACTGAAGTGCTGAACAGCAGCCCGTGTCTCTCCATTCACAACAGGGCAATAGCTCTGGTGGTGGACAGCTAAGGATGGTGCAGCCACTGATACATTCTTGGAATAATCTTTCCGTTTAAGAATTAAATGCACAACAAAAAGATGTTTGTCCATTTACAGGCTGATTACCGTGTAGGAATTGGGAAGTACTTGATTACCTCTTTGTTGAATCGGGACCATCTTGGTCTTGATCACATGGAATCACACGACATAGCTGGTGGCTTCCAGGAGATAACCCCTTATGCCTACCAGTAGGTGTTGGAAAGTCAGGCCCTGAAGATTGAGGAGGAATCCCAGTTCAGTCTAAACGTGTCCGCTGGGCAGGTTGGTGCTAACTATAGTCGCTTGCCACATTCAAAAAGTGTCCTCATGGCAGTTTCAGGAAATAAACTAAACCGAAGCAATCTTTAAAAAGGGAAACACCAAAATTTGGTTTCGCTGGTCTTGTAGCTACAGGGTTGAATTTGGGGAAGAGGGAGTACAATGGGGCCATTTTCACTTCCCTGCATTTTGGAGCCTTCACACTGAATTGAAAGAGAAATTTTTCTTCCTCCCAGTTTGTCTTCCTGAATTCAAAGCTATTGCATTAGCTTGACAAGCGCTCTCTTCAAGTCATTCATACTGACTAGGATTTTGGATTTTAAATTGTTTAAAACAAATTACTGGCAAGATGAAAGGAAAGTTAATGGAAGTTGTTTGCAATGAATCCTGCCAAGTCCATTGTCAAAAGGCTGGTTAGGTTTGGGTTGCAACCATTTTAATTATTGACTTTTCCAGATTTCTGTATGAGCTATGTAATTTTTTTCTCCCCACACTTCTTGCTTTATTGAGCTACATCTCTCTCTTATGCGGTACTGTATCTTTAATTTGGGTGACAGTAGGATTATACCAAATGGACTTTCTCTCTCAGCTGGGGTTTCATTCCTCTCTACTTACAAAAGGGTTGGGCCACACCATTGTGCAGTCCCAGTTTAATTATGTTTTAAAGGTGAACACAGCCTCACATGCTGACATTAATGATATTCATGACGAAGCAAACCACTCCAACCACGTTTTCCATCTTAGGCAGGATACTAAGGTTCATTTTAGCCAGGGCATGTAATGCATCTTGCCGTGTCTATGTAACTTAGAGAGTGGGTTTATTTTGAATGCGTGCTCATTTAGAAATATATTTTAATTGAAATGTTTAGTGCTTTATCTTACATGCATACTGTGCAATACCATAGTGTGTTCTTTTCCTTTTTTTCCCTAAGGCTTTTTTGAAATTCTTAATGTTTCTTTGAGGTCCAATGTGGTTTTGACTTGGATCGGTTCTGGTAGTAGTAACACATTTTCCTTGCCTTGAGCTAACCAGAAGCAGCAGCAGCACATTGCACAACCAAAAATCTTTGCAATTCACGCACCCTGATGTTCACCAGCAATCCGGTACTCCTGGGAGGTGGAGAATGCTTCTCTCCAGAGTATCTAATTTGCACTTACCGTAAAGAATTGATAGCAACCCAGGGTAATAGGAATAAACTAGCGAGAAGAGCCCTCACCTGCCCTCACCAAACTCCACAGTAATTTTGCCATCAACTTTCAAAGGAACAGGCCATAAAAATCAGATCCAGATCTTCAGCTAGCATGGACTGGTGCTGCTTTCAGTGGAGCAGAGCATGTGGCTCGCCAGCGGCTTTCTGAGAGTTTGACTCTGGGATTGGGGTTGGCACCCAGTCTCTGCAATGAACTATTTTAATGTAGGAACCTGACCACTGTGACAAAGGCTTCTAAAAGACAATCAGCTTCTGGAATTACTTCTCGATACGATTTATTGGAAATCCATTCCCCTCCACATTTACAGCTTCTGTCTTATTCGAGATTACATTCCATTCTGGTGTTTGGTGGTATAGGCGTTTAGAATACTCACAGTTTCTGTGATTGCGTTGAAACCAAGCAATTCAAAGGTGCTATAATTGTTCACAAAGCACATTCCCATCCATAGAAGGAAATGTTACCTTTTTCACTAGTTATTTTACACAGTATTTTTTTATTTATATCTGTGTGTTTCGTATGTGTGCAAATGGTCCCGGCTTCTCTCATTGTAATAAGCTTTACAACCATTTGGTCTTTTATAGGGCAGCCCTACGCAGTATCTTGCAATCATGTGTAATTTCTTAACTTAGAGCAAGAATAAATCTCATCTGACACGATGAACTCATTTATGGCAGGCTCTAATGTTTTTTGTAAACACAACCTGTTTGTTCCACCTCTTGCATGGTTACTTATCTGTTTTCATATTGCTATGTTATTGTTCAAAATATCTATTTCTCTTTATTTGCTATGGGGTTTGTTACTGTATATGGAATGTTTTGTATTCAGCATTTCTTACAGAGCAGAGTGGGAACAGTATTCAAGAACCCACAAATACCAAAGACTTTTCATGTAATGCACTGAGAAATAAACATACTGTAAATGAATATGATGTCAGGTGTCCTGGATTTATAAGGGTCAGAGCAAGTTCAAGCAAACTGCATCCTGAAATTAGGGCATCTGCTTTTCTTTCCTGCCATCTCAACTTTCTCTGACTGTACGTTTGCAGGTCTCTTAAAAAAGAAGATTGTGCATAAAGACCCTGCTTCTGGTCATCTTCCGTGGGGTGGAGGGGCAAAAAAGGGCCTTCAGTAAGAAGCCAAATCTGACAGTTTCCTTGCCCACAATGGGACTGACTCTCTGCGGATATTGGCTAGACTGCTTCAGCAAGCACGCCTGCCATCTGGGAGGTTTGAGATTTGTCTCTAGGACGCTCTTAGTCACCACTCCGCATTCCCAGCCACCCTAACCAAATACAGGGGTCGTATCCTGCCTTCATGGTGAGGCATTTAATTCCTAGAGCAGCCTAGGTTAGCCTTCAAGCGATGTCAACTTCGAGCATCGTGCTTTGCATTGCAGAGGGAGGCACTACCTGGATATGGCAGACTTCCTGCAGGAACAGCCCTCCTGCTCCGGCTCAGCGCAGATACAGGGATCGCAGCTTTCCCTCGCTGAGCTGGGGCACTCCGAGGACGGGTTGGCTGCGGCAGACTGTGTGACGGGGGAACAAGCCAGAGAGAGAATTCTGCAGCGCTTAAGAGCGTAAATTAAAATCTGTTGTTACCTGCAACTTGCCTCACTTCCTCATAAGTTTCCTTACAGTTCAAGGAGGTCGAGCTGGCTAAGCTAAGACAGCGACGGCTGCCCGGGCCCCCTCCCTGCAATCCCCAGGTACCTCCTGGGCATCTGCCTCCTCCAGAAGTGGCCGCTTTCTCTGAATTTGCCTCTGGGCTTGTGGAGACCCCCAGAGTCGTCACCTCTTGTGACAATTCAAACTGTTAGAAGAGGATGTGGTTAGGAACCTGTTATTTTTTTTTTTAACCTTCCTACGAGGGGAACAACTACCCATTTAGATGCAACTACCTATCTTTGCAGAGGGAGGCTTTACTCTGCGTGAGCCTTGGCTGTAGGAGAGGACCTGAGCTGGTTCTGTCAGAGACGTTCTGGTTCCTGAACTTGTTTTTTATATCCTAATGAAAACAAGAGATATGTAAATTGCAGCCAATTTTTTTCCCCCTACCAATCAGATTACACTGCAGATATGCAGATACCAATATTGTAGCAAAGGCTAAGCCTTGTAAACACTGAGAAACGTCCACAGCGTCAAGGCCTCTGCTTCATACAGCTTTTTGCATCACTGATGAGGACATACTCAAGGTTACTTGATGCCAAACATTCCCATGCAGCACTTCTCTGGGTCTCTCAGGGGGTATTTATCTTGGTTTTTGAGTCCTAACACCTCCAACTCTGATATATTTACCCTTGCAAAAAGTCCTCTGAGGGAAGGCAGTTCTGTTAATCACTACTTTACAGATTGGGAGTTGCTGGATAAAAGGCTAAACTAATTTCTCAGGACGTTTGTGGCTGTGCTGGTCTGCCAAGCACCAAATTAGCATCAGGCCCACGTTGGTCTCTGGGCCATCATGGCCACTGATTGTAATCGCAGCAAGGGGAAACGGGGCGTTTCCCAACGCTTAACACAGCTCAAGAAGAATCAATGGCAGAGTTGAACAGATTGAACTTCTAGCAGGAGCTCATTACAAGAAAAATATATGTTCACAAACGAAACACAGTTACTCTTTGAATACACTGCCTTAACTCTTCATTAACCACATGCTCAGCAGCAAGTTGCTGCTGACTTTTTAAAGACAGACGAGCATTAACGCTATAGTAAGAATGGCTCCCACAATATTGTTTTCTACATTCATGCAGCTGGAATTGCTCTCCGTATTTCAGCCTGTTGTATGTGACCAGGGAAGGGCTGCCAGCAGTACCCCCACCCCAGTGCAGCCCAAACCGGCATCTGTAACCCATGCTCACAGACTGGGGAACTGGGGATGGGGAAAGCAGTCATCCTGATACGGGAACAAACTAATCCTAAGCTTCCCAGGCAACACTACGGCCAGAAAGGCGACTATTACGCTGCACATATTATAAAGAAAAAGTAAGCAGGGAGATTATATTACCTTATTTACTATTGCTACCTCTCTTAGAGTGTCTACAGTTCACCAAAAACAGTGACAAGTTGATTCAAAGATGGATTGGAAAAAATTTGACTACTCCAGACTCAACAGACTCAAGGAAATGATTCGCTTGGCATCAGAGACTGGTAGCTGATCAGGCCTGACTTAGTTATCTCTGAGACTCTTTATGAGAGAGGCAGAGAGAAACGGCCGTGCCAGAGGGCAGGTCTTCCCTCCCCACATCCCAATCTTAGGAGGTCAAAGCCGATCCCATTTTTTTTTTTTATCCAAATGACAAACTCAATAGCACATATTCTTTACAGCCTAGCAAGGAAAAGGTATATTAGCCACTGTCTGGCAGATAAAAACAACAGTGCACTCTCTTAACGATGATGACGATGATTAACCATTGTAACAATTTGCCAAAGGATGTGGTAGAGCTTTTACTCCTAGACATTTTTCAAATTAGAGGACTTTCTCCTCCTAAATATATGAGAGAGAGAGAGAGAGTGTGTGTATGTACATATATATTCCAACTCAAAGAAGAATTCATTCAGGAGAGGCATACTAGATAATCAAACTGGTAGAATCAGTGATCCTAAAGTTGCAGATGATTCCTGACCCTGCCTGCACTGTGCGCAATACAGCTCAGCGCTGGGCAGATCTGCTGTACACCACCTACCCAAATTCACTCGTGCATGGGAACAAGATCTTTGTAGCTTCACACTAAAAGAGGCTGCCCCAAGCACATCTCCAGGACACACCATCTTTGTGCAGCACCCAGAGAGCTCGAGGCTACAACGACTGACAACCCGGCCCGTGGGAAAGGGCTGTCCAGGATGGAAAACTTCTGGCATCAAAATTTTGGACTGAGTGCCCCGCTGATCATGGGCTACCGTGGTAGAAGGGAAAGGCTGAGTCAGAGCGCCCAGAATTGGCCTGTACGCAGCGTTGGTATGTCTGTGGCAGCACTTGTGTGACTGTGCCAATGAAAACCTGATTTATATGTAACTGGATGGAGTTAATGTTCAGCCAGTTACATTATATGACAGTTAAACTTTAGACTTAGTGCAGAAAACATACTGGCTGAGAGATTAAAAGTGCACGATAGGATCTTGGCAGCAACCTTCTCTCTACTCCTCAACCACAAAAACATCTTCAGAAATGGATAGAGCCTGGGTCTACCTGGTGACAGGAGGATGTGGTTTTATTGGGGAGAAGATTGTAGAGCTCTTGTTTCAACAAGACTACATCAAAGAAGTCAGAGTTTTTGATCCAGTAGCAAGAGAAGAAGTAGAAAAATTCACCACAGGTAAGAAAAGGGTATCAGCTTCTATCTAGCAGCCATAACCCTCCCTTTCAAGACAGCTGGTATTATGTTGGAGATGCCACAGTTACAGGCGTGGGATAGGAACCTGGATTAAACAGACTAAGCTGTTTAATAAGCTAAGAAAAACTTCCAGCTCAGAGACGTTTTTCAGCATAGGACTAAATCAAAGCAAAAAGATCCATGGTGTGTAACCCCAAGAGATATATCACAAGGAGGATCTAAGTCCCCGCTCAGGGATCAGTTGAAAGAAGCAACGTGCACACCGAGTACCTGACATGGGAACTTGGCTACCCAGTTGCTTCTGCTCAACCAGTCTGACTAACAGCAAAGGGACAAAAAACCATGCTCCTGAACTGCTCCAACCAGTTACCAATTCTGAGAAAAATAAACAAAAAGCCCTGACAATAACAGAATCAAACTCAGCATCTGCTGCAGATATTGTGAAATAAATTACTGAAATAATTGAGAGAAACCTACAGTAGCCTTACTGTGCTGCGCATAAAAAAGGAAGAGGTGAGTCTCAGTAAACACGCTCAAAGTTACTAAATTAATCCATTTGATCATATTCTGAGAGCTGCCTTCTGATGTTTCACAAGGGTTGATTACAGAGAGACACGTTGGGGAAAAACAACCTGTTTTGCTGGATTCGAGAATACCCCCACAAAACAAACCAATGCAGCTCATGGTGCTCTGCACGGTTAACGGTGGGCTGGGTCCCCCTCTCTCTGACTGCCCAAACCTCCAGCCTGCTTCGAACGAGAGAGGAAAAAATGATAAGGGAGATCCCATCTGTTAGGAGATATCAACAGAATATCTTTTAACTTAAAGCAAGTTAAAAGACTCCCAGGGAAATATCACTATCAGAAACCCTCCCCAGGCAGATGAACTCACCAGACTGGTTTCCCCAGGCTTCAGGTAGCCAATTGCCTTAAAAGCACCCATAACTGAAGAAAAAAAACTGTTTAAACCTTAAGAAGCTGCCATAATCCCTGCTCCAGGAGAGGTCTGTGGCCTAACACCACAGCAAATCACAGAAAGATGAGGCAGAAGCATCCCTGAGGGGCCATCCCAACCCCCGTCCCTCTGCCCCAAGGCAGAATCAGCTCAGCCACAACCTTCCCAATGGATGTTTTTCTATTCCGTTCCCAAGCCACCTTGGGCACCCAATTTCTGCACCCTCAGGCCATTTTTGTTAGTACATTCTAATCTGCAATTTAAGTCCTTGACTTCTCATCTAACCTTACAGGTAGAATAGGTTAATACTGTCATTTTTTACAACAATCTTTGTGATTTGAGAACCACCCCGTTCCACCCCATGCTAAAACGGCTCTCGTGCACTCCTCCGTCCTCTGCCGCTCACACTTGCCGTATCTCTGGGCACTGGCGTTGCTCTCTTCTGGAACAGGGGCACCGAGGTTAGGACAGAGATGCCAGCTCTGGCCTTCCCAGTGCTGAGTAAAGCTGATGGACGTATTTCTTTTGTCCTGCAAACTATTCTCCTCTTTGTCCCTGTCAGTACAATTATGCCTTTTTCACAGTTGCAAGACCCTGCTGACAGGCAATAGCTCCTAAGCTGTCCTGGTCCAACTTAATTCTTTCATGAAGACCTGCTGCCTCTTCCCTACTAACCCCAATATCTTCTCTTTGTCCCTATCAAATTTCACTTTTTTTTCCTCCTCCAACTCTATGAGTTACCTTCAGCTTGTACTCTAATCCTCCAGCGTACTTCAAGTCCCTCCCAGTCTGATGTTATCTGCTCATTTAATGAACAAATCCACCAGATTCTTGAGGAAAACAATAAAAAAGACTCAAATACAGCAATAAGCCCTGGAGAGCCCCAGGGCAGCCACCTACCACAGCTGGCAGTTCCCTGGGAACTGTAATTCAGCCAGCTTTGTGCTCACCCTAATGTGGCTTACTTAGACCGTGTTTTACTGACTTGTGTATGAGAATGACACAGAGTTTCCAAAGCCCTTCTAAAATCAAGATAGATGACATCGACCTGTACCACAATGTCCGTACAGCCTGTTAACTTGTCATAAGACCAAAGGAGATTTATCTGACTTGATTTGTTCTTGACAAATCGATGTCAGCTGCTTCTATTCCCCCTACTATCCCACAGGTGCTCACACACATGTTGTTTAAATGTGTGTTCCTGAATTTCCTGGGGTTGAAATCAAGCTGTTCTGTAATTTCCTGGCTCTTCTTCACCTGCTTTCTAAGCACAGGTGTTTCACGTGCAGTCTTCCAGTGCCTCCTCCAAAAGTTCTCCAAAGTAGCTGCAGTGACATCCGTCACCTCTTTAGTAGCCCTGGCTAAAGCTCATCAGGCCTTATAATTTGAAAATTTCTCCTCGTTGCCTTGTATCCTCCCTGGTTTTGTCCGAGCTCTCATCATTCTCTTGCTGGTCTTAATTGCACCAGCTGCCTTAACACAGGTGATGCAAAAGACACTATTTAACACTTCAGCCTGAGTGGTTATGGGCTTTCCCTCGCCACTAAGTAGCAGCAGAATCCCCCCACCATGAGGCTGCTGACACCCTGCTCCACCTTTCAGCACTGGCAAAGACTTTCAGCAAGAGCATCCTCCTCTGGTCCTCTGCTGCATGGGCAATGCCTTCCTCCTTGTTCTGCTCTATTCTTGCTGAATCAGCTCTATGCTTTAATATTAAATTAATTTAATATTAAAACTCCTATGAGCTAGTCCACCAAATCTTGGTGATGCCAATTAAGAAATCAGCTTGACCCTGTTGTAAAACTTCTGCCTCTTCCTACATGCCATACTCTTTAGCAAGTGCTCAGCCAGCTGATCTACTATCTTGAATTTTGTCTCTCCTTTGAGTTCATGAGGAATAACCCTGTTCTTTTATCCCCTTGTCCTGGTAGCTGTTCACTGAGGGTTTCCATATCATAACACTTCCACAGCTGGAGTCACAGACTCTTCCCTGAGCTGCTCATGTGCATGATCCTTCAGAAATCACTACCCTGATCCCTGGCTGCATGGGGCTCTCCAGGAAGCTGCCAGCGCAGGGCAGAGGAGACATCTCCTTCCCAAAGCAGTCCTGCGACCGCTACTGCTGTCTGGCTTATTACAAAAGCCCCAAGCAGTACAGCTTCCTAACCCCAGCTTCTCACTTGACTATTCCCAACTACAGAAAAGGAAAAAGGGAAAAATCCCACTTAAACATTACAACACTGTCTCAAAGCAAGAAAATTAGCAGTAGATGCCATGGTAGCCATGTACGGAACAGCTATTTTGAGGAAGAAGAAGGGGGAAAAAGGACACGGGGGGAAAAAACCCCTTCTGAATGGCTTAAATTCAGGAGGGAGGAATTTCCTATGAAACTTTTTAACCTGTTACGTTATTTTCCCTTCCCATCTGTGGCATTTGCAATTTAAATAAAGCTCTGCGCAATGTCCCTTGAACTCATCTGGTGTTATTCCCAGTAAGCTCTAAAAAGCTTCTGTCTTAAGGAAATTGTCCGGCCCAGCTTCACTCATTCACACGTACTAGAGCAAGTCCTGTAACCAGCTGCAGCTCTGGGCCAGCAGCCTCCCATTCTTGCTCAGCGCTATCCTTGGATGCACGCTAGAGATTTGCAATGACAGACACAGTTATTCTGACCCACAGTTGGTGCAAACCAGCAAAGTGCTGTGCTGAATTAAACCAGATGCAGATTTTTCTTCTTGGGGTTCAAAAATAGGGATGTATTTTCCCCTGGTGTGATGTATTCAAATGGCATAGTCATTAGTTAGAGTGTGCTTCAGCTTGCCCTGCAGAGAAGAAAGCTTTCCAAGCAGGATCCTCATTCTGCAAGAAGGTGGGGATGCTGATTTATATTCCTCCCCTCCCCCCCCATCTATGGTTATATTATTTTTCTCCAGCTACCACTCATGTGACAGTGATGAAAGGAGACATTCGAGACTACAATCTGCTCCTTGCTGCCATGCGGGGAGTCCACGTGGTTATTCACACAGCTGCTATTGTGGACTACAGAAACACTGTGCCCTTTTGGGAAATGAGCGCTGTCAACGTTGGGGGTAAGCTCTTTAAAACAAGCAATCAAATACAGCCTTAAATTCACGCGCCTTGGTGTAGTCATAGGAGATGCTATGACAAACATATCCTCTCTGATTTAGTGCTCCCTTGTCCCCTGAATTTCACACGTACCACTCTGCCACGAGATGAGAAAGGTGCCCGGGACCTTTCCTTTCCAGTGGGGAAGTTTCTGCCTTTGCTCCTCTGTCCGTGCTCAGGGCAGGCCATGCTGCTCCTCTCCACTGATAAAGCTTCATCTTAGAACGTCAAATCTGGACCCAGTTATTATACAGTTATTCTGGCCAAGGGTTATAGCTTCCACTAACAGTACTGAGGGGACTCGGAACACGCCCATAGTGGCAAGAAACTGTTTAGTATGTGACAAAGACAGCAATTAAAAGTTAACTCCTGTTCTAGATACCTTATAGCATTCCCAGGGATTTCCAGGGAGAAAAAGCTACACTATATACCAGTGCAAGACTGCAGTTGATGTGCAAGTCATCTACACTATACACCAGTGCAAGACCAGTTGAACTGCATCCACGCTGTTAAGGGAGGGATGTTATTTTAATTATAGTCAGACTGCACAACTATTGCATGTCTACAAGCCACGCATAACTGAGAGCTCCACAACATTTGCTTCCTATCACCAAGAGCCGATTTCTTGTTAGGTACAAGATCTGCCTAAAGAAAATTTGTTCATAAATCTAGAAAATAAGCACAAGCTATAAAAATAATGAAATCTCTATTACAGCAGCAATTCCAATGGCACCTCAGGCTGTTAGCTACTAAAATAGTTGTTAACCACAAGGAAGGAATTTTATATTTTTTTTTTTATATATATATCTCTCTCAAACTCGATTACTGCTTAGGGCTTCTACTATTTGCTGATACATTCAAGGACAACATTTAAATTCCATCCTTCTTTTCATTGCTGTAGTTGTTTTCAAAACCAGATGCTTTTAAGAGGCTGTATTGTGCATGCGTTCTGAGAATATTCAGAGCCTGAGGGTTCCTGCTGCCTTTTAATGGCTTTGTGAGATCTTCCTCTTCATTGTCTGCTTTCTATGAGTAAGGTACTTTAGCGTAGTGAGGTTTTTACAGATAGCAGTGAACACTGGGCAACTCCCCTATTCAGCAAACCAAAGCTCTTGCAGATGTTTGTGACATTCCCAGAAAACCACACGCACAAAGTTTTTTCCAATGTGACTGGTGATTGAGTGCCTCTTTGAGCAGCACCGTTTGAGATGTCTTAACAGGAGCCTTATTTTCAGAGAGACACTGTTCTGCATTTCTGCCTCCCCTTGGATGGCTTCATGTAGACCTCCCTAAAATGAGGCTGCTGCCCTCGCTAGGACTTCTCAAAATCTTGAACTGAGAGATTAGTCTAAAGTTTTCTATTAAAGTCATAGAAGGTAAAAGAATAAAAATGAACTGCATTTGATACCTGCTGTAGACTTCATGGAAAAAAACAGGGTCAGGACAGGTCAACTATATAATCCTCTAGCTGGCTCCTCTGTATAACTCAGGCCACAGAAATTCATCCAATTACTGCCTTAAACACAACAATTTGTGGCTAAATTGGACTATGCCTTTTCAAAAGGCTTTTTGCCTAGAATTAAGGACTGCAAGTTAATGGGCTATCTATCATGTCTTTCAGCAAGCCATTAACAATGCTGAAGAGTATTAGTGTGGCTATGGTTAATTACTATTTCTGGCAAAATTTACATCTATCTTCTGCTTTGATTCTCTCCTCTGTTTCAACCACTGGCTGCCAAATCCTGTTATAGTTTTGTTGACTAGATTGAAGAGCCCTCTTCTACAAGAATTATTTTTTCCATCTAGTCACTTAAAGACTTTTTAATCTGCTTTTTGTTAAGCTGAATGGATTTTAACTCAGCTGTTTTCAGTGATGTTCCTTAACAGGGGTTCTCAGTTAACTTTACATATTGTGATAGGCTCATAGAGAAGTAAATTGATTCATGCCCTCTGAAATTATTCTAAGCTCAGGATTTCCTTTATCATTTCAGATTATGCCCTTAACAACAAAGAGAACAGAGAAATCACAAGCCCTCCCATGCAAGATCTGCAGCAAAGCTCAAGGGCAGAGCCTGATTAGCCAGGTATAAATTTGGGTCACAACAACCCCAGGCAACGCTACAGGCTTGGGGAAGAGTGGCTGGAAAGCTGCCCGGAGGAAAAGGACCTGGGGGTGCTGGCTGACAGCCGGCTGAACATGAGCCGGCAGTGTGCCCAGGTGGCCAAGAAGGCCAACGGCATCCTGGCCTGTATCAGCACTGGTGTGGCCAGCAGGAGCAGGGAGGTGATCGTGCCCCTGTACTGGGCACTGGTGAGGCCGCACCTCGAATCCTGTGTTCAGTTCTGGGCCCCTCACGACAAGAAGGACATGGAGGTGCTGGAGCGTGTCCAGAGAAGGGCAACAAAGCTGGTGAAGGGCCTGGAGCACAAGTCTGATGGGGAGCGGCTGAGGGAACTGGGGGTGTTTAGTCTGGAGAAGAGGAGGCTGAGGGGAGACCTCATCGCTCTGCAACTACCTGAAAGGAGGTTGTAGCGAGGCGGGGGTTGGTCTCTTCTCCCAGGTAACAAGTGATAGGACAAGAGGAAACGGCCTCAAGTTGTGCCAAGGGAGGTTTAGATTGGATATTAGGATATTAGGAATATTGGATTGGATATTAGGAAAAATTTCTTCACTGAAAGGGTTATCAACCACTGGACCAGGCTGCCCAGTGGTTGAGTCACCATCCCTGGAGGTATTTAAAAGACGTGTAGATGTGGTGCTTAGGGACATGGTTTAGTGGTGGACTTGGCAGTGCTAGGTTAACAGTTGGACTTGATGATCTTAAAGGGTTTTTTCCCCAACCTAAACAATTCTATGATTCTAAATAGTATGGAGATTTCCAGAAACCAACCCTATTGAATGGCTTCCTTTAAGATCTGCATTATCAGATTTGAAGGCCCTCAGTATGCAACCATGGTTATGCTGTTGTCATTGAGGTTCTCATAGAATCAACTTGAATCAAAATCACATGGAATGCAAAAACCATCCCTGGAAGAGTCATTTAAACCCACCCACTCCCCCCAAACCCACCAAACAAAAACCACGCACACTGACCCACAAGTTCAGCCAGAACAACCTTTCTTAAACCAAACCATGCTTCAGATTCATCTGGATTTCATGTGGACTTGTAAGCTGCCCCCGCTATTTTATTTAAAATTCTGTAGCTACTAAGAGTCTGTTGTAATGATTTTCACCCTATAGGCATCGTTCAGAACTTTCATAGAGCAATATATGCAACTAAAAACACCAATCCTTTTGCCAGAAGGTTGCAATTCACCATTTGACAGTCTGCCCATGAATCAAGAAAGACGGAAAACATGGAGTTTTGCTCCGCCGAGCTGTCAGCTTCCTTTTTGTTAGCAACTAGTAAGTCCAAGTTAAGTCAGTTGTCAATACCCATACATTATAGCTATAGATGTAACTGCTACTCTCATGTTCTAAACCATCCATGCCAGTGCAAACATATCTGAGGAACTGCAGCCCTGACCTGTGGCTTTACATCTTTTCAGCCATAAAAAAGATGGATCTGTTCCAAGTCAGAATCCCAAGCCTGGAAATCTCTATTGATTTGCACAACAGGAATCAAGGCAAGATGGTTAATGTTTGTCCTTCTCAATCTGCCCCACAGGCACTGAAAAAGTGTTAAGGGCCTGCTGTGTCCTGAATATCCTGTATGTTGTCTACACAAGCTCCATTGCTGCGGTGGGACCCAATACATCGCATGAGCTCACGTTCAGGTAAGGCTAAGCAAATCTCCATCACTCTGGATTTCCAGTTAAACAGCAATGAAACTGCAACCAGATGGAGATTTTTGCTATGGTTACAAAGGAGCAGATGTGTTCCCCTTCCTGTCAATTCCTCTTCTCTTTCTTGAAAATCCTTCTTTGCTGCTTTCCACTTTCAGGAACCACACCTCTTCCCAACCTAAACTTGACTAGTAGTGGATACCACTGATTGAAAGAGTCGGTAGAGAGATGTATGACCCAACCACTCCTCCAGGCTGTCCCCAGCATGTAGAGCCCTGCTCTTTTAAGCCCTAAAATCGGTTTCAGATAAGGTCTCAGATGCTGAAGGTTTGTGATATGGTCAGGTTGTATCCTGCTATTGGGTCAGAGCTTTTGCTGTTCCCTCACACTGAGTCAATCCAAAGGGTAGGTGATGCTCTACTGTAACCAACCCACTTTCCCCTCCCCTTTTTCAGCTCCACAGTGAACTGCTAGCAAGCCTGTACCCAGCTCCTATTATCAAATATATACAGACTATTTTAGCACTATCCCAGAAGAAAGTTAGTTGGCCACATAGTCTTAGAGGGACAGATGCTTTTGGTGTAGTTACACTCTTCTGTGACCTGGATCTGACCTGTAAATTGCACCTTTCTATCCCTCGAAATCCTTTTTCCTGGCAATATGTTTACCAGGGCTAACTCCTGGACTTTACACTTTTGGGCATTATGCTCAACCCATCTCTGCTATATGTGGCTCCTATAAGACTGACCCACAGACCCAGAAGAAGAAGCAGAGCTTCAGAAAACCTCCTGCAGCAAAGGTGGGATTTGGAGCAATACAAAGAAAGCGGTCAAAATTATGATTTGGAGGGTTTTTTTGCTTTTAGATCTTTGATATCCAGAATGGACTTTCACAATCAGCTGACACTCCTGCTCAGGACTCAGCATCCAGATACTTTTGTATTCATGGGGCAACACTACTTGCACCTTGAGAACGGGGCTGATATTTCCAAAGACCAGGAGCTGAAGTGTAAGGTTAAATTTGAAGTCCGGTAGAGATAGCTGCAGCCTGATACGTACCATTGTGTAAGGCCCCTTGCTGATTTTAAGCATGGTTGTAGCCATACAGACTGCTCAAACCACGGAAACTTGTGTGGAAGGGGAACTGGCTCAAAGTCAAGTTTTGTCTCTACAGGCAGCCAGTCTAGACACAGCTGGCTTCAGTCATTTGGATCTAGAGATCTGAGTCCAGCTAGAAAAGGCTACTTAAGACATAACTTAAAATGACCTACAAGCCTAAATTTCATACTCACAAGTAAGCTAAGGCATAACCCAGTTGTTCTGAAAAGTGTTTAAGCACCCAAATCTGTAGAATAAATGTCTGGCTTATGAAAAAAATCCATGAGAGCAACAAACCTCAATCCACTTGGGATGAGCACTAGAGGCTCTGTGTCACTGAAAAGCTATGGAATTTGGTCATTAGCATATCTAAATCATTTCTAAAAATGAATGTAGATACAGGCATACATCCTTGTTAGTATTTTAGTCCTGCGACTTAAGAGATAGTTGTGAATAGATGTCTTGAAAAATCTATCCCAAATCTTGCCTGAGAGGACAGTCCTTTGGCTTGTAATGATGGCACCAGCGGGTGCAAGCAAAAACCCATTCGGGCGGATGCTCATAGAGCTACACAGGAACATCTCTGACCACCAACTCCCAATCCTTCCCCTCCGCAAATGCAAATAAAACCACCACCTAGAGCTGTTAAGTCAGTTTGCAGAACACACTCAGGTTCTCCCATGATGCTGGGAGAAAGCCTCAGAGAGTGGTCCTTGTTCTCCAATGATTTTTATTTTAAACTAAGGAAATTACAGAATGCAAAATGAGAAGGGTCAGACCCTCAGTAAAAAATTACACCACTTGTTTCAATAGGGAGCCCAGTGAAGACTGGAAAGCAATGTAATATGGTTCCGTTTTCCAGACTGAAAGCACAGGTGATGTGGCTTTCCCCTTCCTCCTCATCTCCCCTGTCCCCACCCAATCTGTTCTGCTCTTCTCCCTCACAGTCCATGATCCTGCCTGCCTGCCTTTTTCTTCTTCTCTGTCCTCTTTCTCCATCATTCCTTGTATAATTTTATTTAACTCACTTTTACATGCTTGGGAATTCACACAGACAAAGCATGGTTAGTCTCTGGACAGGGTGATGGGTGCAGGGATAATGCTCACACCTCAGCATCCGACAATAATAGAAAATGCCTCTGTCAGTCTCAATCCCTCTGAGACAGCCACTGCTGAGATACCTTCTGACAATGCTGCTCCAGTCTTATTAGCGTTCGGTTATCTGTGATCGTTTTGAAAAGCAAGACCATTATGCTGAGCTCTTTGTTACTACCAAGCTTCAAAAGGGGTGGGGGAAGACAAACACAAGCAGAGCTCTGCAGCCCAGGAACCGCAGGCAGGTTTGCCCCTTTGAAGCTGCTGCTTTTTAAAAGCTTTGCAAGGCAGAAAATAAACTTGGATTAAAAAAAGAAAGCAATTAAAACTAGAACTTCTAGATAACTCCCCTAATTGTCTTGGGCCTCTCCCGGGCTTGCAACAAACCATGCACAATCAATCTTTTGTCTTGCTTGTTTTCTGGTTTGTCTCTTGCTCATCACCCGTAAACACAGGGAAGGGGAGGAGGGTTTTGTGATAAAAGCCCAGGGTGTGCGGGGAGGCTGTATTTCTGTTGCTCTTAATTTATTTCTGTTGCTGTAGCACAAGAAGGCCCTAATCTCAGCTGGGATATCTGACACACAAGATACCAGACTGCCAAACAGGCAAGAGAAAGGCAACAGCATTATCCACGTTTGACACACGGAGATCTGAGCACAGAAAAGAGCAAGCAAGTTGCCCAAGGTCAAACATGGAGCCCGAGTCAGAGCTTGCTCTCCCAAGGCCCAGTGTTTGACAACGAGATCTCTGCTGCAGATTTGCTGCATGAAGTCGTCACAGGCCACTTAACCCTTCCAAGAGGTGCATCCGAGCCCCATCTGCAAAAGGAGCATGATCATTCTTCGTTGCCCTGTGTGTGGGTACCCCATGCCTGGCAGACTGTGGTATTTGCCTAGGGTGAATTTCTCTAGGAGAGCAAAATATAGAGTAAACTAATTTTAAAACGTGAAGAAAGTCTCCTGCAGCACACAGAGGGAGAGAGAGCCTATCCTTGCTAGTCATGGCAGCAGGGGAGCAAGTGGACACATGGTCTTCATGGATGGTCCTTCCCAATGCTTCAAACAAGGTTTTTTCATTCCCCAGCTCCTCCAGAGCCCACTGAATCTGCTTAACCAAATCCTGCAATGGTCTAATATTGATCTAGAACCACTGCGACAGAACACTAGCATCCTGGTGGGGAATAGAGCTGCTTTCTTGGTTCTCCTTGGAATTATTTCAGGGCCTGTGAGGCCAGCTACATGTTAAATCCCATGGGCTTTCCTCCTTGCAGCTGTAAGTTAGGAGGCTGAGGAGCCGGTTGTCTTCCATAGTGGCAACCAAATATCCCCACCATGGCTGTGAGCCCTGCTTGCTCTTAATCATGGGTCCACTTCTCTGCGCTTCCCCTCAAGCATAATTTGCTAGGGGAGATGAAGGAATAATCCCAGCACAAACCTGCTGATTGCATGTCTTCCGGAGATCACTAGCAGCCCTAGCACGTCACTAGCAAACATCTCCCAACTCTAATCAACTCTGTAAGAAAATTAAGCAGCAGCTTCTCCTTTTAGTTTATGGCTCATGAGAGGCTTTTCTCTACCTCTAATGAAAAAATGAAGTAGGATTGCCCTCATTTTCCTGCCCTCCATCTTCTTGTGCTCTTTCCACCTTGTTCAGCCACTTGTGAGCTGCTTAAAAAGGTAACTCCTCCTAATTTGCCTGCCAGAATATTGTTTGCTTCAATCACACTATTAGACAAAACCAAATCCAGCTTTTGGAAATCAAACCACTGCCCTCATGCAAACCTGCCTATGAACACCCTGGTATTTCTTGAGGTCTTATTTCTCCCAAACTGCAGCAAGGATCTCAGATTCATATAACTCACAGCTAGTGGTAAGTTCCTGGAGAGCAGGGATTGCAGAGTAAATCACGCGGTGACAAATGTCTCCAAGCCCTGTGCTCTACTCCATGGTCACTCACCATCTCCCACAATCTATTTCAGAGGAAATGAGGACATCAAATACAGTGGGGAAGTGGAGCTGCCTTATGGGAAGACAAAGGCCATGGCAGAAAAACTTGTAATTGAAGCCAATGGAAAAAAGGTACAAAAGTCAATGGCAGCACCCCTGGTATTACAGCACAGGATGGGTGGAAGGAGAAGGCTGGTTAGAAAGACCCCACAACCCCTATCTTAGTGTGTATCCAACTTGACTTGATGCATAAACCACATTGCCCTAAGCTTACCAAAGCCTGATCTTCCCACATCATCAAGAAGTTGCCAAACTCTCGCAAGATCAAAGGGTGCTGCCCTTTGAGCCTGTGCTTTAACTCCACCAAAAGTGTGACTTTGGAAAGAGCTGTGTTAAATTAGGGCATAAGAAACCAGGTTCACTTGGCTCATACCGCATAAAGGTGTAATTTTCAGACGTGCCTGAGTGATTTAAGAATAAAAAATATTCGTGTACCCAGTCAGCCATCTACCTAAGTTAGCTGGCTAGTCTTTTTAGACTCCCAGTACAGTCAGCAGACAGATGAGTTCTTCTAGACGATGAAGCAGAATGTAAGAACAAGACTTCTGTCCTAAATCACTCTGGAGCATCTCGCTCCCGGTTACAGTTTGAGGCCAGCTAGCTTAGCTGGCTTCCTCTGGTACCTGATTTTGGTTGTTGCAAACACTTGTTTATATGTCACAACTACAGAAGGGGTTAATGCCACTAGCACCCTCCATCCAACATCTCTCAGTGAGCATCACACGGGTGCAAGGTGTGCTATGAAAGGGAACGGGGTGGGGCGGGGTCAAATTGGGCACCTCCTTGCATTTTTAGGGACCCAAACCAGGCCCTAGCTGTCCAGCTCACCTGTGCAAAGGTTGACTCCTCTAGCCCAATACTCCTTGTTTTGGTTTTATCTGGCAAACCCAATATCACTGCGGAAGATTTCAGCTCTGAATCCATCACTCACTAACATCCCTCCCTGGCTTTACAGATGAGCAACGGTGGTCAACTCTCAGCCTGCATTATTGGTGCAAACACAGCGTACGGGGAGAAAGCAACATTTCTTCAAGAGTTGTATTTGTTTGCCAAAGCCAGGAACGGTGTGTTGAACTACCTAGAGCCTGAAAACACAGAGCGTAATTACACATACGTGGGTGAGTGAATGACTGATCTCTTTGCATGTGGTGCTACCAGGCTGTTTTAGTCACAGGGGATTTTACACGTCAGGTTAACCATAATCTTCCAAAACAGAGAGATGAGTAGGGTGAATGAGCACAAATATTTTTATAACCACAAAACTTAGACTGGCTAAAAGACTTTTTAAAACTGTTGTTTGCATTCTACTGTTTTTTCTGGGAAGGGTTTTCTTTTTTTTTTTTTTTCCCCTCAACGTAGGGAAAATGTTGTTTAGAAAACTGAAAAAAAAGTCAGCAGAAAAAAGGATAGAGATCTAAACTTTCTTTTTCTAGGTAAACGTTTCAAGAGATATATGGGGGGAGAGCAGAGAAATTCAGGCAATATTTTAAAAATGTTTTTGGTTTGAAAAGATACTTAATTTCTTCTTCATTAGGAGAAATTAAACTAACACTACTTGTAAAATTCCTTGCAAAAAAGGCTGTATTACATAACTGATTTCAGCAAGCACAAGAAACTACTCACAAAATCTACAGAAAGAATTTGTTGTGGCGTTGAATGCATTTCAGGGGAGTATAACTCACCATTAAATCATGCACAGTTTTAGTTATTTCTGTGCAGCACACTGATATGTCTTTTTCCAAAAGTGCAGATAACAGTAGTTTGAAAGTGCTGTTAGAGAAGAATTAGGCCTAGATAAATCAAGTGACTTCTTCAAAGGCTCACAGCAGAGCCAGGAATAAAACCCTCGAGCACTGCCTCCCATTCATCCTGCTCTCGCTACAAAACACTGCCCTTTCGCTTCACATGAACCAGTATCACGAGGCACATTAATTGTCCAGCTCAAACGGGAGACCAAAGGTTTAAAGGATTTTGGAGGTCTGGATCAACTACTCAGTCTCTCTACAGCACAGCTGAGTAACACGATGAGTGCTTTTCCTCCTTCACAGCACTGAAGCTGGCAGATCCAATGTACTCATTCACTCCTACAGTAAACAGGAAAATGTAGCTCCTCCTGAATACCTGTTTCTCTCCCCCTCTTATTTCTCCAGGCAACGTTGCATGGATGCATGTTCTTGCAGCAAAGAACTTGCAGCTGAAACCAGACTTACTCGCTGGACAAGTCTATTATTCCTATGATGACACTCCAAGGAGACAAGGTTTCCTGATCAGGCATCAGCTGTTGTCCTCTATGGACCCCTGTGAGACTAGGCTCACACATCCCTTACTGGAAGATGTGCTTAATGATACAATTGCACAGGATAATCAAGGTCATCTTGTACCCTTTCTGGAAGGCACAGCCTTTCCTAAACTTGCCTTTACTGAACACGATAGTCACCACCCTCTCCTATGAGACAGACAAAGCCTCCAGGCATTTTGGGTACAAACCCCTCTTCACCTGGCAAGAGGGCAAACACAGAACGGCACAGTGGTTGAAAGCAGCTGCAGGGAACCTGGAACCCCTCCAACTCTACGAAAAGAAGAACTAAGTAGCATGTTTGGGGTAAGGAGAGAGCTTATCACACCAGCAAGTTTCATCTGAACTTCACAACATGCACAGATCTTTGGCAGAAATTTTGCAAACACTGAGAAATCCTGGTACAGAGAAAGAGCAAAACTCTCAGGGTGCAAGTATATAGCCTTGCCCTGCCAACAACTCAGCTATTTTAAGTGTCATATGAAACACCAGGGTGCACTTGAAAGCATCCTCTTGCAGGTATGTGCCACAGATGCAGGGCTTGCTGGCCTCACTCATTCCCACGGTGCCACCACTGCACAGGAATCGCTCGCAAGAACAAGAGAGACAGGTTCAGGTGAGAGGTGGTGCACAGCAAACACCTTTTTGATAAAATTAGTTAACCAGTTTTGTTCCACAGCCTGACAAGCCTCCATCTCTTTCCATACTCAGCAATGGACCTCTCCCTTGCCACGGTCTCAGGCAGCTGGTGGGATGGCTGTACTTGGCTCATACACTTAAGGGATCTTCAGTGATCATTTTAGTGAAGACAAGGAAAGCCCAGCAAGTTCTTGCTCTGTTTTTGGGTTTAATAAAAAGAAAAAAGAATTCCATTTTCCAGAGCTACCTTTTTCAAGATGCTTCCTATTATTCTTAACATGTGGAATGTTATAACTGTTTTAAAATATTATCCCTGTAAAAAAAACCTTCCAATCTCTCGTGCTAACAATGTATAGGCTGACTTACTTTCTAATCGTATGGATGGATAATTGACGTCTACAAGCTTAGAGGTGGGATTCATATAGTTTGTAACTCAAATTCTCTTACCTCACTCACTCTAGCAGCAAAGCAAAACAAATTAAAGCCCACGTTCAGCTGCCACACTGGCAGACAGCAACTTCAGAGAAGGCCTTAGGGGCTGCGTTTATGCTAAATAACGTCTGAACTTCAGGAGGAAGAGGTCATTTCAACTCATTCCATGGCACTGGAGCTACACAGTCCATCTGGGAGCAGTATTTCACAGGTGATATTTTCCTAACACAGATGGGGCAGGCACTTGAGAAGATTCACAACAAAAACTGCGGTTTGTATCAGTTTATCAGCTCCTCTATTTTTAATACATACAGAGAGACTGGTAAACCTACATTAAGCACGATAGAGATTTCAGTTTTCACTTGAGCTTGGAGGAATGGGATATTTTTTGCAATACTGGTTCAAAACTGAAATTAATTCTGCTGGTATCACACTTCTGTGTTCTGTGAATATGTACCCATCTCTCAAGTTTTCCTACAGTCAAAGTAGGAAATGCACAAATAAAAGCTTGTTTTAATTACAAGTGCCCTAATCCTCCTGGAAAAAGCAAGTTTCAGCATGGCATCCTTGATAGAAATGGTCAAAATTCACTTCTTGTTAGTCACAGTAATTACCCAGGAAGGAAAGCGAAGCAATACGGTGTGGGTTGCCAAGTTAACTTCACTGAAATTCACACTTACAAGAGAATTCTATGCAAAATGAACTTACAAATTGAAAATAATTTGCTCTGGTAATTAATTAATAATTTCATATAACAAATAAATTTTGGGGAAATTGCAATCTCCTCATGGAGAATTTGGGAGGGTGAAGTGTGTAAGTTATCAGTTCCCTACTTTTTCTTCTCCTACCATTTAAGCTGGGAGGTTTTTAAGAAAAGGAGTAATAAGATTGCTGGGTTTTCTATTTCACCAAAAATTCTCTTTGCAGTTTTTTGCCATTATTCAAATGGTAGGTGACAGCTTGCTAAGAATTTGACAAAGAAATACACACCCAATTTCTCAGAGCATTGCCACAGTATAACAACGTTGACCTCAACAGGTTTTAATGCTTCTGAAAGCTTGCTTTTATCTTGCCAAAAAAAAGAGCCACTGGGTGGAGCTGCAACTCTGTGAGACAGGTACCTTCCCCTCGAGTTCAAGTGTTGCAACCGCTTCTGCTTTAGCTGTTTTTTTAAAGAATTGGAAGACCTGCCCAGACAGCGAGGCTGATGGATGGGGTGGGGTGTCCAGACCATCCGGGTTCGTCCTCAATCTGTGGCATTTGGAGTTTTGGGCATCCCTCGGCTGGCTGGACACAGCCATCGTTTTATCTTCACGTAGTCATGTGATCAAAGAGACTGAGGAAATTATTTTTCCACTCAGAACTCATTAGAAAATAATAAAAGTTGGCTTTCTATTTTTAAAAATAGAATTAAATATAGTACTCTGACCTTTGAGAAAACTTGCCTAAGTATAAGAGCTGATGCTTTCAGTCCCATTCAGAGCCCTTGGTATGTTCCTTTGTGGGCTTTGGAGCTGCTGAAGGTATCAGATGGGACAGTTGTCAAGGCCCAATACTATCCCAGAGCTCAATGCTTTACAAGCTTGCCTGCTTTTAGAAACCTTGCTGGGAACCTCATCATGCTTTTGTTCCTGTCCTGCTCATCATCACCTATGCTTTCGATGCTTATCAGAATGCAGATGACATGCAAGATAAGGAGCAGAGATTTTTAAAGGTAGTTAAGGGCAGGATTTTTCAAAAGGAGTTGAATTAGTTGGCTGCTTAGCTTTTTTTATACCTACCCACTTCCCAAGCAAGTAGAGGATTCCCTTGCCCTGCTCATGGTAGAAGTGGGGGAAAAAGTTAGACAGCAAAGCCTCTGTGCTGTTTTCCAAAAAGATGAGTAAGCTTCCTTTGGCTGCCCTGCATTTTGGCTCCTCCAAGCTAATGCTGCTGCAGACTTCCTGTTAGATCCTTGATTTTATCAGATTATAACTTGTTTTCTCCTGGCAATGCTTTAATTCTTTCTACTGCACTGGGTTGTCATTGGCTTTTCTTTTCAGGGTCTCAGCCCTATTATGTAACAGCAGCAGCAAAAAAAGAGAAAAAAAAAAACATTTCAGATCTGTTTCTACTTCTGGAGAGGAGTCTTTGTGCACAATTACTCATCCAAGAGATTCAGCAGGTATAACTGCTTCCCCCAGGGGCTCCATTATATAATTGGATTTCAGCCATACAAATTAAATCCTATCTTACCCCTTAGTTAAGCCAGGCAGTAAGTATTTAATGCTAATATCCCTGACAACTATTGCAGGGAGAAGCAGAGATGAAGCACAGAGGAGACAGATGCATGCATTCTCTACCGGAGGAGCAGGGAGGATGAGCAAGGAGTGCATTGACAGAAAGACACCTGCTCTATTTTAAACACAGCTAAACTTCCCCAGCACGAGCCATGGTGTCTGCTGGAGCTGTTGTCTGAGCTGGAACGTGGTTCTCCCTCTTTTCCATCCTCCAATGTTCCCATGTGCGCACTGAGCATTCACCCCCCCAACACGCACATACACACTTCAAAGAGCCACATGCCTAACCCTGTTTGAGTTTCTATGGAAGTCTCTGTTCTTGTGCAATGTCTGAAGGAAGCAAGCTTAGTAATATTAAAACTCAAGCCAAACATACAAACAAGCAAAGAATCCCCAAATTAAAAAGAAAATTTCAACCGAGTTACTCATTCATCTGCATTTTCTGTTGCGTTCTGTCTTCTCCCAGCATGTTTCTTTTAGACAAAGCCCTCTGGGCAGAGACCATCTCTTTTGGTGTCTGGTACATCCGTCATATAGTTAGTACATAGTAATAAAGGAAAATAGATTCATGGTAGGAGTTAAACCAGTCAGTCTGGTACTGTAATTGGAACATAATCTCATATTGACAGTATTTAACACAGGATGCGCAGGGAACAAATGGCAGCATGCCAGGCCTCAATCGTGCTGCAAATATTGGAAAGATATTTTCCAAGTCCAGCTCCTGAACCTCATCTGCGATGTCGGAAGCTTTGCTTCCCCAAACAGGCCTAGATCCACTCACCAATCCTGGAAAAGCCCAACACACCCGTGTGCTCCTGAGTTTGCAGACAACCTGGCTAGTAGTGTTTCTATTGCTAACTATCTTACAAGTGTTTAAGGAGAGATTTTAAAAAGCATCAAGGGCAAAGGTCTCCGACACATACACATACACCTCCTGATACACTCACAAGCCTTTCCCTTACAGACAGAGATCTTGCCTGTGACACAAGACATGAACCCACGTGCACTTTCACGGTCAGGGATATCCACCGCTGCTTCTTTCACCTCTAAAGTCTTCAGTCACACAATTAACTCAACAGGGGCATACTGGCAATAAAGAGTTGTTCCTGACTCTAAGCCTAAAATGCTGAGCTAAAGCAGGTGAAAGGAGAGGAAGCACATTTATGTCCAAGATGCATCTTATGGTATGGAGCACGACGTTGTAAGCGCAGATACAAACTCAGCTTTCCAAGGGTGTGGGAGAAGTATACCATGCTTCTTATATCTGCTACAGGAAGTTTAAATTGATTTTTGTCTATTTCAGCAATTAATTCCCATTAATCAACTTACTGTACAATGCTGCACTATAATTCACAAGTTTTATGTATTATATGAATAAAATTGCACATATATTTTTATGTGATTTTCATTTAATTGAATTCCAAGGAGATTTATCTGCTGGGTTATTAATAAATCTTAATATGGCCTATAACACTCAATTGATATTTAATTAACCTGCAATAACTGCCTTGTAAAATGTAAATTAAATGCTTTATTTTTCCAGGCATATAACCTTAAATCAATTTTTCATTCTACCAGCAAAGCAAAAAGGAGTGGGGAAAAAACAAGATTGCAGGCAACCAAACGTTAGACCTGAAAATATTTGATGTTTAAAGAGGTTCAAAATGGAAACTGGATCCACGCTTTCTAATCAGTTCTTCTCCCGAGGAAGTACTTTTCCACTGTCTCCCCACCTTTAAAGATCACAAGAATCTGGGTGGATTTAGATGAAACATCAAAATCTCAGGAGACTTGAAGAGAAATGAGAGGCGCCCATTATTAATAATAAGGTTGCAAATTCCCATAGGTATTGTGGTATTTGGCATTTTTCTTAAAGTCTTGGCTCCTAGAGTCACATTATCAAACGAGAATGTCAATTTTCATTTAAAAATAAAAAAAGGAAAGATGTTAAAGCCCTTTGATAGGGGAAGAAGTTTGCAAACCTGAATGTCAAAGGCATGAGAACTAAGAGGCAGAAATACATAAAATTTGATCCTTATCTTTAAAAGTATCAGAACTTTTTGAGAGACTTGAGATGTTTGAAAACTGGGAGGTGGCAAGAAATGATCAAAACAGCCTTTACTAGAAAAGATGAGAACAGTCCAAATTATATTTCAACATCAAACTGTTCTCCTCCCCCTCCCCTAGCAATTTACATAGATCTACATTAAATACTGCAAACTGCAACAACAACTATTTCTGATTTCAAAACTAGGATAGCTAGCTACCTTTGCAAAGTGATTTCGAAACTTCAGGAGAGTATGTCTGTCTAAAATTGACAGGTCTATAAAGTTTTACTGCCATAGCATCTAAACTTAGTATATCTTTCTTTTTTTAATGCATGGAGTGGCCAATCTGTCTTACAATATTTTATTAAATAGGGTATTTCCAGCAAAGGACAGTAACCCTTACTGTTAGTAATCCGTCTGCATTAGATCACTTTAAAAGGTATTAAATGAAAATCAAACGTTAAATGTACCATGGATTTTAAAGGTGTCACAGCATGGAAGAATAAAAATGAAGAGAATGGATTCTGACTTGCAATGAATGAACGGAAATAAATCCAGATCTTCTGTAATGGAAAACCTGCCCTCCCTCCCTGTTCATCCTCTCCAGCCACTCATTCGCCACCCCGCTTGCATAAACTACAGCCAGTGAACCCCACTCAGCCTAACCAAGCGCAGTAATTCTGCCCAGGAACTCACAGGGCCGCGGGATTTCTTAAATGGCTCCAGCCCGCCATGTAGCAGGAGGGTACGTGATCCTGCCATCCCGTAGTTACTCAAGGGCTCGCGTGAATTGCAGTGCTGAGAAAGGCATTGCTGACTAGCCCAAATTTTGCCACTCTCACACTTTGCAAGCAGCTTCGCTGCTTCAGAAGAGGAGTACCCGGAGCGGGGAGTCAGCAGATGCAAGTGGCCTCATGCTCGCAGTAATTGACTGGAATTTTGCAGACCTGGGTTTAATCCCCAGCTCCAGCATGGACTCACTGGGTAATTTACAGCAGGTTTCTTCCTCTGTCTCTCTCTCTGCATTTTATGATTTTGGCAATTGATCAGAATTAGCCTCCTCTCCTCCTCTTACCTTTCATCTTTTTAATGGAGGAGAACATATCCCGCAAATGTGCTGCGTCGGATCTGCTGTCAGCCATTGCTTGGGGGGGAGCTGAGCCCAGTGTGAGTCTGCAGACCACAGCTCCTTCCCAGGACTGCTGCGTTTTACTCTACTGGATAAACATTGACACAGTAGATTTCCCCTCCCCCCCCTCAAAATGGGTTCTAATTGAGCTGAATCTAGCACAGCTCTCATTAAGGACTGACCATGACTGACAGTTTACATTTACTTGGGTAGCACTTTTTATCAGGCAAAGTCGCCTGAGAGCTGCACCAGGAAGAGACAGGAGAGTCCCATCTACCCACAGACTACTCCTAACGATGCTCCTGGGAATTAAATCACAACATGAGGAACAAATGTAATGGATCAAAAATTGGGGGGCTGCAAGTTCTCAAAAGTGCTTAGGGCTTAGGACCTGACAGGCTCCCTACAGAAATTTTACTGCTGAGTTTAATAAAAGCAGAAGCGAGCCAAGTGTAGGAGTGCTGGTGGCTCCTGCGTGAACAGTCCCTCTCTTGGGGATGTAAGAGCAGACCCACCATCGCCTGAATTACTTCTTTCTATTCTGCCCACTGGACAAAAATCCACACGACTATCCTATAGTCACCCCCACGTCTAGCCCTAGTCCTAAATCCCTTTATGACCATACCATCCTCCTCTTAAATCCCAACTCCGATCTCCTTTTCTGTAAGAAACACAGCAGGCTAAATATTCCTGACATTTCCACGATGCTCAAAGTCACCTTTTGTACAGGGCTCTCATGGCAACAGCCTCAGTGGGAACAGAGGGAATTCACCTGCTTGGCAGATACGGCTGATAGAAAACCTGTTTCACAGCAAGTAACCAAGAAGCAAAGCGTCTACAGTCCTGCTGCTGCTGATACCGCTGGGAGTAATCCCGCTTACTTACACAGAGATAGGTACAGACTATGGGGGATCCTTAACAGAAGGCAGACACAGCATTTGCAAGCTCTTCCATTCTCAAAATTCACATCTGGAAATGAGCAATCGAGCAAGAACCAGCCCCACGAGACACATCTAAATCAGCCCATCTTAATCTTGGGCACATGCTCTTAACTCGCACGTTGCTGTGCATTCAAATGATTAATGGTTCAATATAAAACTCAGATAGCATTGTACAGTGGTACTGTAGCACATCACCTAGATCAATACACATGCCTTGCCACAGGAGAAGAATTGGGATTTTTAAACCAAAGAGAATTAGGTGCCTGACTTCTATTACATTTCAAAGGGATTTAGAAGCTCTGCTCTCTCTCAGAAACCTCACCAGACTACCTTAGAGGCTGTACATATGCTTGACATGACACCAGATAATGTTTGTGGGCTACGGCATAAATGGGGATTACTGCCTCTGAAAAGGAGGACTTGCTGAAGTGGCTGTGGTTTAAGGAAGGATTTGGAAAGGGAGAGAAGTACAGAGGGAAGCTGTTCTAGACAGTAAGTCACATAAGAGAAGGCTTAAAAACCAAGAGCAGGAGGAAATGAAGGGATCTGAAAAGGAAGGGATTTGGGATAAATGAGAGGAGGAAAAACGTCAGCTAGCAGCAAGATTACACGGGGCAATGCGTGAGCTCCTTCAGCCCTTCTTCATGGGGTGACTGGAGTGATGGGAAAGGAAAGAGCTCCTGGGCCGGCTGCAGGAGAAAAATGGGCAACCACAGAGTCATGGTGGGAATAGAGGCAATTTGGTGAAATTACAACCCAGCTTGCTCAGATCACAGAGTAACTGATTGTGGTAACTTGTTACAAGCAACTCCAGCAAACATACGGATCAAAATACAGCCAGTAGGCATCCAAGCAGAGAGTGAGCACCGCAGCACAGGTCAGGAGAGGAACGGTGTGGGGAGGAGCGGGAAGCTGAGAGATGGTGCAGCTACACCCCGAAGCGGCGCTGGTGGAGTCTAATGGTGTAATGTTCAGTCACCAGACTGAATTAAACAGGACTGGCTCTGTTCATGGATTTTCCTGCACTAGTTTGCACTGGTTATCACAGATAAGCCACATTAATGCAACTCTGTTATGATGTTGAGAAACCTCAATAATGGAAATTAACTGCTCTGTATGGACGGATGAATGGAAGTTACACAACTGCTGCCCTATTTCCGAGAAGCACAGCAATGTTGAGAGGGTGCAGCCAAATTTAATAGCTGTTATCAAAATCAAGGAAAGGACCTCCATTCAAACGGTAACCAGGAGAAAAGCAAGGACTTGGTAGCATTGCACAACCACAACAACTCTGGACTCACACCAACAACAGTAACTCCAATGCTGGAACAATGTACCAGCTTAGTGATTTGACATGCGGCCAAGGGGCTTACAAAATACCTCCAAACAGTTAATGCAAATCCATATTACTAGGTCTATTAATGGCCTGTCATTGCCTGTCTGTAGATCACTATTTTGTGCCAGTAAGCTCTAGATTTCCTTAATCAGTTATCCTTAAATGACATTTCTAGCACTGGTGATTCCATAAGGTCCTAAAATCAGGAGGACCACTCTCTTTTCTACCCACTGAATCACCATAATATCAGACTCACCATTCCCCCACCCTCTGGCCTTGGTTTCCTTTTTCATATAATGGGGACAAGGTCTTGTACCTTCACTGTAGCCACAGGACATTTGTGTCCAACTCTTTTCAGACCTGGACGTGAGTTGAGTAACTCAAGAAGACCTTGAGTTATTTTGATTTTCTTATTGCCTCGATTAAAATTTTAAACTGATTCTTACAATCTTTCACACACACGAGAAAATGATCAAAAGCCACTTACAGCTGGTTTTAAACGCATGCTGGACTTTACTGAAACCTGGTATTTCTGCCCCATTTGCAGAGGACTTGGCAGGGAGGAGAGGAGAAGGACTGCATTTCCCTTGTCTCGGTTCCCTTGTCTGTTAAAGTGAAACCTAAAATACTCCCCTCCATTTTAGATCAATGTCACATAACCTCATTTCCTCAGCTTAAGAAAAAGCCTTAGATTTTATATGTTGCACTAAAATATGTCAGCACTGTTAGGTTAATAAACAGTGCTAAATCAAAACCAGGCCCCAGTTCGTAGATCATATGAGCTCTGTCAAACACGGGGAGTGATACCATAGAAGAGATGTAATGGACAGACTCCTTAGCCTGGTTTTTATGGCTGTGAAAGAGAAAAACCTGGTGTTCAGTCACTTTTCATTCACCAGAGGCTGTCACACAATCTCTCACAGCTTTTTGGGTTATGTTTATTTTTCCTGGGGTTCCCAAGAGCCCTACCTTCTGATCCCTTTGCAAAACCTCCTATGTGACTACCTAAAGGACTAACCTCTGAGTTACGGCCAAAACTTGAAGCTTTTACTGCACGTTAGACCAGATCCTTACCTGATAAATCAGAGTATCGCCCATCAATTTACACCCACAGAGGAAATAATTTTCACAATTCAGAGGAACAAAGGTTTGATTTTCTTCTCCGTGTTGACTTTTCCTATGTGGTGGCTCTGTTAAAGCCAAGAAACTTCTCTCCCTCTCATTTGTCAGTAGGACATCCCAGCAGCTTTTAGGGCTGTAATTCGGCACCTCTGGCCACCCTGGCCTGACAGCAACGCCGCCCCCTCCCTCACCCCCCCCGCCCTGCCACAACCACACTGCAATCCCTATGGGCCTCCTGGTGAAATTAAAGGAATGAATCCCATCAGGCAATTGCCTCCTCAGAGAGTGTCCTTGTTAGCAGTACCTCCTAGCCAGCATCCTCTGTTCTGGGGGAAAACAATCAGGAACATGTCTTAGAGGCTATCACACATGCTCGTTCATTCAGAACTCCCATGCTTCTGATGACCAGCATGAGTAGACACGCACTGAGACCCCGTCCTGGTTTCGGCTGGGATAGAGTTAGTTTTCTTCCTAGCAGCTGGTATAGTGCTGTGTTTTGGATTTAGTATGAGAATAACGTTGATAACACACTGATGTTTTAGTTGTTGCTCAGGAGTGCTTACGCTAGTCAAGGACTTTTCAGATTCTCATGCTCTGCTGACGGAGGAGGCTGGGGGTGCACAAGAAGCTGGGGGGGGCACAGCCAGGACAGCTGACCCCAACTGGCCAAAGGGATATCCCATACCATACGACGTCATGCTTAGTATATAAACTAGGGAAAAGCTGGCTGGGGGGGCCACTGCTCAGGGACAGGTTGGGCATCAGTCAATTGGTGGTGAGCAATTGTATTTCATTTGCATCACTTGTCTGTCTTGGGTTTTATTTCTCTCTCTTTTTGTTATTTTCCTTTTCATTACATTAAAAAAATTATTATTATATTAATTTATTTTGATTATTAAACTGTTCTTCTCTCAACCCACAAATGTTCTCTCCCCCATCCCACCAGTGGGGGGGATTGACGGAGTGGCTGTGTGGTGCTTAGTTGCCGGCTGGGGTTAAATCACGACAGACCCCCAAAGCAGACATTTACTGTCCCTCGTACCTGAAACATGACTGATTACTGTGTACCTTTAGAGATCCATAGCGAAAACGCTCCTCTCTCACTCGCTGCTGGAAAGAAAATGTTTTTGGAAAGCCGTCCATGTCATTTGATAGTGTCCAGTTTTTCCACTGAGAAAAGCAAAACCCGAAACCTACACGAAGGTTCAGTTTTTCCCTTGGCAAAACCCAGCAAAATGCTGCTCAGCATATATATACACCTCTTGCTGCTGCTTCTGAAATCTGTCACGGATTAACGCAGTGATGCCAGCAGGCGGCCAGAGCAAGGCACAATCTGAGGCCACCTGAGTGTCATTTGCAGGGCAATACCTGAGGCCATGGCAGAAATCGCATGCAAGTTTTGATCCAGCTATAAATATTTGCTATGTTGCAGCATGTCGGCATCCCACTGGAGCCCCCACCTCTGGCAGGGAGAGAAGGCCGCCACCACGTTGCAAGAAGTCATCCCTGTCACTCACAACTGAAAAATAGCCACCTAAAAGTTAGTTTAAGTTCAAACTTTCAGTCTCTGCTGTACTCAATGGAGAGAGAAATTGGCACCTATAGAGGGCTATTCATCCCATCCCAAGATAGCTATCTGAGATGGGTAGGGTGAATTGATGCTGAAGGTGCCAGTATCTTTCGACAGGGACTATAAAAGGAGCCTAGATGATTATCTTGGACTAGACACCTAACTTTTAGGCAGAGTCAGTTAAGGTGAATCTTTGTTGAACTGAAATCAGTGGTGGTTTTGCCTTTGCCTTCAGTGGGGCCAGGTTTTCACCACGGCAATCTGAGGAGATTAGAAAAGAAAAACAGAAAAGGGAAACACATCTATAAGGGAATGAAATATTTATTTCCCCCTATTCACAGAGAGCAATTAAGATATAAAGAGATTAGGGGAATTCTTCACAGACACAAAGTGGGCTTGTATTGAACAAGAAAGGAAGCTTTAGAGTCTGCATGCACAACTTGAGCTATCAGCCACCCTGCCTTGCTCCCAGGAAAAGCATCATGCAAATTTTAGGAGGAAGGAATCGCGGTAGACATGCCATCTGGGAGGATGATGGACAACAAGCTGACTAGGAATAAATAGCAAAATATAATAAATTCCAAACCATGCCAACAGCAACTGTTGTGCTATGAATTAACAGTGCTATTAAATGTTTACGCACACACTTCTGTCAGCACCTGTCAGCATTTATGCAATACATACGTTGGCAAATCTGTATTACGTTATTTCTTGCAACTGATCTGCATTAATACTGCCCGTGCACATGTTCAAGCAAATTGCTACACTTCTTTTTGACCTATCCATGTGCAAAAGGTGCAGCAGTTCACAGTATTTTATGCCTATGCAGCAAATTACGGTTTTATGTGCTAGGCAGCAGAGCAAGGCTGGGGGATAGGGGGCAGCAAAGGAAAAAGAAAGAGGAGCAGGGAAGAACAAGGGACCTGGAAAGCCCCGGCCGGGGCAGGAGGATGCCCAAGGAGACGGTGGTGGGCTTAGGGCAAAGCTGGGTTCACCCCAAACCCGGCCAGAGAAGGGGAGTCACACAATAAGCCTTCCTGAGGAGGAAGAAGAGACGGGGGGGGGGGGTGGGTGTGGGTGGGTGTGGGGGTGTCCTCAAAATACAGCCCTAAGCTGCAGCCCCAATAGAAAGGACAAATCATTTGGCCAGGGCTCTTGCTAAAATTGTGCTTCAGAGAACAGAGTTATGCTATAGCCAGCAAGATGGACTGCAGTGCTCCCTGCGCCCAGGCACTTAAATTAACTTTCCCCCTTTGATTCCTTCTTTTTGCTCCTTCCTCCCTTCCCCCAGCCCCGAGTGCAGTAGCTGGGGTGGAGGAGATAAAAATGTATAATTAAGGGAGTTGCCACTTGCTAAAGCTGGAGACCGCTCAAGCAAAAGACAGGGTTTGTGGTGACAGAGCTAAATCTGGGACTCACCAATTGTTGCTAATGATGAGAGCCTGTGGTTACTGTGCCACCCAGGCAGAATTGGTGGAAAGACAGGCTTGTTATTGCAAAAGGAGCATTTGTGCCCCACCTCTCCCCTGTGCAAGCGGATTTCTGAGGCTTGCAAACACGGGATGTTTGCAGGGCTTTGGGACAACTGCACAGATGCAGGCAGAGCAGTGGGAACCGAAACAAGGTCCAGCAATGCAAGACAGTGCTTGATATGACCACTGCATGTGGACATCCTACCTCCTTGGCCAGGTTTAACCTGAGCATGGGTCTTAGGCCAGGGGGACACAAGCTGCAGAAGAGGAGGAGACATACAGTGCCTTCCAGGGCTGCTGCAGGACTTGGGAACAGTTCCTGTTCCCTCTCTCCCTGTGTTTGTGCATAGAGACTGTGAACTTTTGTCTTTTTACCCTCAATTTATTGGAAGTACCAAAAAGAAGCAGCCAAAACAGTAATTTAAAAGAGCAGACCTTCAAGAGTTGCTCCTCCTGACCTGATTGAGAGAAATTTTTGTTGAAACTGAAGCCACAGAAAAATCCAAACCCTGGTGTGAGCTGCAGCAAGACACAGGACATAGGCAGAGTTAGCTGATGTTCCTACCAGTTGTGTGCCACATATTACCCCATCCAGCTCACCTTGAACTCTTGAGCTGCAAAGGCCATTTGTACTTAGCAAAATCAGAAGGCCCAAGGAAATCCAAAAATGCATAAGGATATTGTATTGCCATTTTTCCTTGTGAATTAAACAGGATTCAAAGAGAGCAGGGAGTGAAAGCACTTACCCGGGCCATATCTACCCTCAGTCAACACATTCATTCGTCAACTATATTCCTATGCCTTTAAAAACACATGATTTTGATTCAAACTAAAGAAGGGCTTTTATACTTCACATTGGAATTGACATGACAAGCGATTAGCAGGTCATCAAGAATAACACTTCTCTTCATAATACTAATAAAAAGAGAGGTATTTTTAATGCAGTTCGTAGGATTAATAATTGCCATTCTGATAGAGTCAGAATTTCCAGCATGAGCCATTCCCTCCATAGCCACAGGTGCAGATGGATGAAGCAGCTCAGACAAGCTGAAGTTGATCACATTTTCCATGTAAAAGGACACAGTAATTACAACTGATGAGGGTGCTGGAGCCAAAACTCTGGGTTTTGGTAGGGAAAAAAAACAGATTCATAATCAACAGGGGTAGCCACAGGAGAAGTTTTAAAATCCTAATTTAAAAACACTTAGCAGTAGCATGCTATGCTCCTACAATTACTGAGTACTAGGACATTAGAGGAGAGGTAATAAGTGTCCCTGGAAAGTGCTGCTATACAGGGCGACTCTTCAGCTTTACTGGGATTTCCAGTGCTCACACATCTGAAACTCATGTTTTTTCTTCTATTTAAGGAAGGCACTGAGTATTTTAGTGCATCTCCAAGATTAAGTGGAAGAGTGAAGAGGTTGCTGTTTAAGATTCAGTTTTGGGGACTGAAGTCAGGCTGTAGGGATAACAGCTCTATGTCCCCATCCTGGAGTTAGAACACCCTTGCAAAATAGAAACATTAAGTTTGATAATACGAGTGTGCATTTGTGTCTTTAAATAGCATTTGCTTTGCTGAAAAGGATGCAAAGATCTTGTCTTGCTGAATAGTAAATCGACGGCACTTAAACACTGAATTTCCAAATGGGTTCAGCCTCCAGTTTGCAGCGCAGCTTTGTACCACAGACTGATTTTTGTTTGTCTAAATGAGTGCTAAGATCCTTGGAAATCTTTACTCCTGGTTGTGGGTTCTGCGTACTTTAAAACATGCCCTTGGTCTCTTCTAACACACTGAACCCCGAGGAGAAATACCAGTAGGGTTAGAAACCACCACCAGATATATTTTGAGCTTGATTGCCTGTATTATCTTAACACCCTATTGCTCCAAAACCTCTGAAAACTACATATCTCATCTTTCTATTGTTATTACACCCAAAGGATATGTCTACACCGCAGCGTTGAGATGCCCATGCCAGCTTTCAACAAGCTCGCTCTGGTACTGCAGCAGCACTGAGCAAATTTCCTCTGCAGGCTAATTTACCCGGCTTCTCCTGCCCCACTGAAGGTGGCTGCGAAAGAAAGCAACGTGATCTTGGCTTGACTCTTCTGGCAACACACAAATGCAACAGGGCAACCACTCCCGATTAGCTCGCTCCCACACCATCTGTTTTCCAAGGCTACATGGACTTTCTGGCACAGAGATTCCTGTTTGAGGATATGAGCTTGTGTACAACAGTTTACCATAAGCAGCAAAGCCGAGCTGACACTCCCTCCCTCAGAGACAGCAACAGTTTTGCTTTTTTTTTCCTGGTAACCCTTTGCCTATTTTGCATCGCTGGGTACCACACCGGTATCACATTGCAGGGGGGCAACTGCTGCGATTTCTGCATTCGAGGCAGGTTTGTTGGCACAGAGCGGATCATCTCGTGGGTACGAGACGTCACGGCCAAGCAGACACGGGAAGGAAAAGCTGGTCCCTGAAATCACAGCAGGTTTCAGGCCACTCTGCAACAGCCCCGTTTAGCCTTTAGATGAGAGGCAGCGCTGAAGCCTCACCAGGCTGCAGGGCGAGGGGAGCGAGGAATCGCCGATCCTCCAGTGCCGCCCAGGAAGGCGCAGCCCAAGGCAGGAGGGCTGCACGGCCCTTCTCCTCACACTCCTTCCTCGGTCTGGCAGCGACGGAGCAGCCCTAACACAATGCAGAACCCAGGCCAAACCCCATAGCCACTCTGTCTGTCTAACTCTGTCTGGCAGTGGTGCAGTACATTATTACCTTCTGTAATTCCCCCAAGTTATTTAGGGCTGTCTCCTTATTATCTCGATATCTTGGCTCCCATAATAATTACAGACCCAGTTTTACAAGGGCAATTTTTTTTTTTTCTTGATTAGTTTCCAGGATTCTGTTGTTGCATCAAAGCTGTGCTAGTTTTTGTGTATTCCTGACAGATGTCTACTGGGGGAATTACAGAACGGGCATGCAAAGAGGAAACCATCCACGGTGAGATTAAGGAAACAAAGAACAGTTCTGTGAATTTAAAAAAAAAAAAAAAAAGGATTTCTCACGCACGTGAGCATATGCACACACGGCTGGTCAGATGAACGCACACACACTTTGGCACTTGAATTTCTGTTGTTTCTCCCTGCTTTCGCCCATCCAGAGCATGTTACAGAAGTGCTGTAAGAACATCCTCTCATCTATGCAAGCGTAAGGAAGAATTAAACAGAATTTGCCATATCTAATTTCTTACTATTTCTGCTGGAACTCATTGTCTGTAGCCAAAGCTCTCAAAACCCTTTATAAAGGAGCTGGTTGCTAATTACTTAGAAAGGAAACTTTGGTGAAAAGTAATGAAGTGGCTAGCTAAAAGCAACTTGGGAACCAGCGGCTGAGCTAGGAATAAAGCAGAGGTCTGCAGAGTCCTTCCATCTTCACCACAAGCTCACATGAGTATTTGCTCTTCTCTAAACCCAGCCCGTGCCCCTGCTGCCTGTGCCACAAAGTCCGCTGTGAATCTGCTGCACCGTTGCTTGCTGCGTGCCTTCAGCTTGCAAGCAGGATTTGGCCAAGAATAAACAACAACAACAAAACACCCTGGTTATTTGTACTACAGTGGTGCCTAAAAAAATACTAATTATCTATAACAGAGCAGTGCCTGCAGGCCTCAGGTGAGACTGGCACCTCATTGTGCTAGGTGTTACACAAAACAGATTATAAAAAGATGGTCCCTGCCCTGAAGACCTTACAGTCTAATTATGCAAGAGGAGTGGGTGGAAACAAGTTCAGAGAGATAGAGTAACTGATTCAATATCTCCCAAAGCAGAGCTAGCTAACAGTTTCCTGGCCTCTGAACTAGTGCCTAAACCACACAGATTCCCTCAAAACATGAGGGTCTTCGTACTGTCTGTTGGCTTCTGCCTTGAGGCTCCCAAGCAGTTGGCAAAGGCAACAACTCCATGGCTCCGACGTGGCCTTGGAAAGTGCCTCCGGTCTCTATTGCTTACACAGAGAGGTCAGGTCCCAAGCAGGGGTGCCTGAAGCTCGGCAGTGAAAACAGCCCCGGTGCCACCAGGAACCGTGCCTGCAATTACCATTTTCAGCAGCAAGCGACCCCTCTGCCTGGTTGTCTGCTTCAGCAAAGGGTGAGTCATGGAAGCATGATTTTAGCCTCTACCAAAGGCAGAGGATTGGACTTGTTGGACAAAGAGCTCGATCTGGAATGGCAAATCCTGTATATTAAGGGCTGGCGATGAGTAGATCAAACCGTGTGTCAAATAAATCACCCACTCAGTCCAGAACCATACATGAAAATACAATTAGAGATTAGCCCATAGAGTGCAGAACTGGCAATACGTCAGCTACAAATCATTTTAAAAGCATGTAGCTGATCTAGTCTCCTTAATTCCTTGAGTTGTTGATTCCAATTATCAGCAGCCAAGTAGCAAAAGGTTTTTTATCCCAGAAGATTTCTTTCTTTTGGATACAATAAAAGTCAATTTATTCGATGATTACTAGGACACGGGCAGTTAATAGGTTGCGTCTGTTCTTTCTCCCCTCAGATACTTCAGAGTGGATCCATTAACACATTTACAGACTAGACTTAAACAATAATAGTGCTTCTCCTTCTCTGGGGGTAACCAAACCAACCCACTTTTTGTACAGGGCTCTGGGATGTTTTTTACTATTACAGCTCCAGAGGAATTTACATAATTGGTTATGAATAATTCGTAACTTGTCTAAGAGTCTCCATGTAGCTATCTGATTTACTACAGCTTCCCACTCCAGAACCAGCAGAGATTTTAATACAGTTTTTAATTGCAAGATCATAATTTAAGTATATCAGTGCTGCCTAATGTAGATGGGACATGAGACGCACTCCTCTCCATGGCCTCCCCCTCTACCTGCTATCTGGCTACGGGAGGACGTGCAAGGCCCTGGGAAGGCTGCTGAGATCACTTGCAGGGCAGGGAGCAAACACCAGTCTTCAGTGCAGACCTCTCTTCCCCTCCGTTACATGCTTGCCTCCAAATTATTTGCTTTTTGCAGGGAGGAAGCCCTCGTGGTTTAAGGATTAGCCTTCTGCTAGAGATGTCTGTGTTCAGTTGATATCTCTGCGCACCTTTGTTCACTCCTTTAGTCTGACCATAAAAGCAGTAATACATCCCTCTCCTTGGGCAAGGCTGCTGGAACGTAGGCAGGCAGTACTCCAGGGGTGGTTGCATACTCTAGGACCAGGTTTATAGGGAAAACAAATGACCTTCATCAGGGCTGAGGTGCTGGGGGGAAACGACACGCAATGCCGAAGACTTGGATTTTGAAAAAGCAATATGTGCACCTAGGCATCAAGCATTGCTTCTAAGCACTCTCTTTTGGAAATTTGTCCCTGTCATGCAGGTGAGGATAGATATAATAATCTGATTTTGCATAGGTACAAATAAGTCTCTTGCCTGTACAAAACTCAGAGATCAATGCCAGGGACTGAGGTGGTGTGTAGGAGAGCAGCTCGAACACTGGTGAAATAAACTAGGAGACCCCCTGCACGAAGGAGACCTATGGCCTCTGGGTGCACGCCTTGGCCCGAGGGCTAGTTCCCACCAGGGTTTTACTGTGGTTCGTGTATCCCTCTGGTCTGTGCCCCTGGGGATGCTCTGGTACCTTGCTGTTGAGGTTCAGATGGGAGACCTTGAGGTGGATCTGGGCAGTTGCCTTTGCCCAGGGACCTCATCTCACAGAACCTGCAGGAACTAACTTTCTTCCGAAACCTCCATCCAGTTTGGAAGAAATCAGCCATCAGATCCAAAGTCACTGAGCACCACAGACTGACTGCACTGGCTCTGTTTCCTGAGAAAATGGCACTAAAAAAAGATTCCACGTTTTCACTCAGTTAGAAGAAAGTAAAAAGCACAGGATTGCAACAAACTTTCTCTCATTTTTTCCCTATATGATGTTTTTGCTTCAGCAAATGGAATTTAGGACTGGGTCACTGAATCAAATCATTTGCTCCCACAGGAAACCTCTCCATGTAACCCATTTAATTATTAATATTTCTGCCCCCCAGTTCAACAAAACCATGGGAGCACTTCTGAATTTGTTTAACTTAAAGCATTCTAATTTTCAACTGACTCCAACGGGCATTTTGTAAGACAAAGGACAGGCTGATGTGCCTTACAAAACGTTGGTTTAATAAAAGATGCTATAGCTTTTTCTACAAATTTCACTATGCAAAGGGTAAATAATTGCTTAAACTCAGTCTTTAGTCAAGAGAGCATAAGCTTCATTGAGGCAAGTCCCCAGTGAGACTTAAGCATATGCTTAAACGCATCCTCTGAATTGGGAACTGAACAACCAATTTGCCTTTGCTATGATAGGTCCTTTACTGTATTTTTTTTCTTCAGTTAACACTTTCTTTTAAAAAAATCAATCCCATCAAACTACTAAAAAAGCCACCTCACTTCCTTCAAGTTTCTTCCCAGCATTTATAAAAAAGATGGTTTATTGTCCTGAAACCAAAACCATTACAGCCTGTCAAAACCTTTCTGTAAGGCGGCAGCTAGCTGAATAATACATTTCACATTAAATTACACAACTGTGTCATCAGGCTAACATTAAAGGTAAGTCATTAATAAAAAGAGAAAATAAAGTGGTCCTTAATTATACAAGACATTAAAAGGCTGAGTGTTTTGCTTCTGCGGCACACTCGCTTTGTGAGAATAAACGTTTTAAGACCAGTGTGAACTTTTCTCTGTGGAAATTACAGCTCAAAGATAATCCCTTACACCCGCTAATGCAGCTCATTGCTGTGAGATGTGTCCTTATGCACCTTCTGACTTCTTGGTGCTAGTTCTGCGGATGAGCCAGTTTGCAAATCCTTGGCTCACACACACAGTTTTTGCTTTTGTTTTGTTATTTATGGGGGACATTTTCAAAAGACTCAGGTGAAAGCACTTAATAGCTAAACCCCATTGATTTTCTGTAAAAATAGGGCATCTTGGTGCTTTTGACAAACATCTGAATACACTTTGGAAATTGGAGCCTAACAGGATAAAGCCAAAGGAGCATAGAGGGAATCCAGACAACGAAACCTCAGCATTCAGGGCCAGGTGTAGCCGTAACAAGGAGGGTGGCAGGGAGAGGGGCATTTGCAAGCACACGACCACTTCTGCATCAGCAGAGGATGAGAGGCACACTGGCCCTCCTGCTCCCCAGTTCCCGGGTAAATCCACACCCAGGAATCCCCACACTTCAAGAACTCAAATCACGTGGGGACAGTGTGTCTTCTGCAAATGTCCATAAGTAATACTTTCTTTACCTTGCAACTAAAAGCAGAAACTCCTTGGAGCCTGAACTCCTATAGGAAAACCAGACATTTAAGGCTTTTGGGGACTGTCACCATTTTTGCCTGCGAAATACCTTTTCCCAGCAGAAAAGCAATCCTCTCTTTTCTTTATACACCTTCCTGGCTCCTCCTTTACCCTGCAGCTTCCAGAAATGCAAAGCTACCATTTTGAGAATATGCATCCTTTATCATTCCTCATCGACCGAGCCAGCCTTGCCTTGTGGAACAGGACTAAGAGAGGCACCTTTTTTGGTGGCTCGCTGGGAACCCCTGAGGTGCACCTGCAAGCCTGAGCTAACTAGTGAGCTTTCTAGCAGGAGCCATAACATACTTCTGTTCATGGTTTGATGCAGAGCAAGCCATGCACAGCACTCATCAGATGTCCACAGCCGCCATCATTTGGTAGCTGTGGAGCGTTAAGTAGGAGTGTGCTAAAGTAAAGGTTTAGGAAAAGAAGGGTTAAGGGCACAAAGGAATATCCGTGACATGCTTGTACTAACGATAACCCTTCTCTGCCCACAGAACCACGGTTAAGTGGAGTAACTTTGTATTAGCCTGCTTTTGAGGACTTGAGTCAGGTAGGCTGTAGATCCTTCCCCTGGGGGGAGTGGAGCCCGAGTTCTCCAACAGAAACAAATTAGAAGGAAAATTTCCAAGGAAACATGAGAGGCTGTGAAAAGTGTTGGTTTCTGTGGAAAATTTTTGCCCTATTTTTCCTGAAAAACTAAATGCCTAAAAACAAAAGTATTTTGGCCAAACTCCTGCGTTTTTCAGTATTTGAATTTCTGAACTGTAAAAAAAGAACTTTTCTTGGGAACCGTAGATCAAAAAAATCCCCCTGCAATGAATTTCCTTTTAGTTTTCATTTAAATTGTCTGATTCATTATGGCACTAATTCTAGCTTTTTTCTTTTTTTAAAGAAACAAACTATTCAGCATTGCAGTTATACCAAGATTCAGAAGACCTCTGTGTTGTGGATACAGCCTTTCATCAAGTAGACTAAAGTTTTCCACAAAGCTTCAATGCTGGGGAGCCATCATCTAAGGCTTTGCCTCACGTAGCCAAATTGGCCAGGAATTAGTTTGTAAAGAAAACATCAGGGATTTAACCATATGCACGTCCCAAATCACGCATCTACAATCTAATCAACTGGGTTTCTTTTTGTAAATGCCAATAGAATATTTGCTGCATATTAAAGGATGCTAATAAAATTTACAAGATGAAATGAGATTCTTCCCATGGAGCACAGTGTCTGCCCCCACTTTGCACTTTCCGTGCTTCAGCAGTGCGGTAGAACAAGACGCGCAGGGTATATTGAAATTAGTTTGCAAACTGGAGGGGTGTTTTAGTGATTTCCTCGTGCGAAGGCACCCTCTCTCTGGTGCCTACTAAATCATCCTTGCCAAACATTATTTACCCCTGAAGCTAACAAAAATACTTTGAAGAGCAAGTCTTAGCATACCAAGCGTTAAATATTTCACATATGCAGGGGTAGCCTTCACATTAAAAGATGTCTACTTTACCTCGGGGTAATTAACACATTTGAACTGTCCTGGGGTTAAAAAAAAAAAAAAAGCAAGCGTAAAACCAAAACAAAACAGAATAAAAGCTCAACACCAAGTAAAGACCAGACACCTGAACTTAACCATGAAGCACATTCATCAGTGTTAACCCCAGGAGAAGATAAGGAGTTTTGGTAGATGTCCCTCACAGTAGAAGTCTGGGCTTTCCTTTATTATGTATAAGCTTTGCTGAACTCAGAAACAGTCACCCCTGGGTAAAGAGAAGAAAAAAAAAAAAAAAAGTAAGAACCTTAAGGGGAGCAGTCCTGTCCCCCCCCACGTACAAAACAGCCACAGACGCACACCCCAAGGGGGCCAGCCGGGATGAGCAGGACCGGCCACCGCGGGGTACGACAGAGCAACACCTTCAACTATTCCTTTTCCAGCGGCACACCGTGAAAACTAGCTTGTGCCAACTCACCTCACGCGCTCAGTTATTTCGCCTGCCTGCCTCCCTCGGCAGCAGGCTTCCCGTTCCTCAGGAGCAATCAGCCAGGTGAAAGGAGCACATTTTTTAGGGAGTCCCCTACTAAAATACCAAGAGCATGTTCTGGCTGCATTTCAGATCAACTTCCTTTCCACCTCTCACCCCCAGTCTTTGAAACATTAAGGAATGATTCACTTGCAGACACTGTTGTATCTCCATTATTATTAAACACTTATTCCTGTCTGTCCATGGAGCGGTACGGGAATTACTGCAAGTATACACACACCCCAAGACACCCACACACTTCTGCAAGAGACACTTTTACTAGGAGGCACATGGACTGGATGGGAGAGCAGAGGGCTGGGGACTGTGGCAATTACTCAGAATAACAGGCTGCATGCCTTGGGCTTTCAAGTGGAGCAACCTTGCATTAGCGCAGCATTTTCTATCATGGCTGAGAAGGAAATCAGTTGGGAAACCAAACAAATCATCGAGGCCCCGTCTATTCAGCCTGAACACGGCTCTCAGGGCAGGACTTCCACCAGGTAGATAAGGATCTCCTGGAGTCTCCTGTGCTGCTGGGTCTGCAAAGCAGCTTTGGAGCCCACAGTGGTGCTGAGCAATCGGCAGAGCATCGCTGGAGCCTCGGTGACGAGCAGCTGATCAATGGAGCAGCACTACCACCTGTATCACTGCCAGGCAATTACTGGAGCTGCACTCGGCAGTATTACTGCAAGCTGCTCTATGGAGCGGCACTGGTATTTGTATTGCTGCCATTTCATCAGCGAAGTGGCACTGGAGTCTGTCTCCCTGACAGCTGATCAATGAGGAGGAATATAATAATCATAATGTGGTGTTTTACAGGATATGGGCCTTTAACCCAAATCCCTCTTCAAACGTTCATTAAGCCACAAATTCCACACGCGTGGAGGTGGTCACAAATATCCAGATCACTGAGGTATTGCAAACTCATCTTTGTTCTTGTTGTATAGATGGGTAATCTGAGATGCCATGGGCAGGTTAAGTGTCCTGGTTTAATTCCCAGTAATACTAAGGGTAGATTGAAAATAGGTCCTCAATACAGAAAGGCTAAACCAGGCCAGATTCTCCAAAAAAGCTTTCCAGAAAACCTGGCTAGAAATACCACAATGAAAGCCAAGACGTGCTGAAAATAAAAACATACCTGACAACAGGCTTGCGGGTCATCCTTTTTAAATCCTGGGAAGTCAATGACAGACTTCAGCACACAAAACAGAAATGTGGGATGCCTTGGTGAAAGCCAGCACCACCGATGCCTCAGCAGGGCTACAGTCTCACCTTCCCTCTGCTCCCTCACCACAAAAGTATCCTCCAACTTCAAAAGTGGAATGAAATGCAGGTGTCTAAACTCCCCATGCTCTCATCTATCCCTGCACTCAAATCCTACACGTGGATTCAGGGTCAGCCTCAGCACACTGAGACGGCACTGCACCCTCCAAATCTTTCATGGAGCTTTTTCCAGTAAGTCTGTCAAAGAGCTCGGCTAAGGTATTATTTTCCTGAGCTTCCAATTCAGTATCACCCTGCCTAAGCAAGCTGCTCAGCTCAACAATTCTTGTTTCAAAGTTATAGAGGCCAAGCCTAGCTAATCTTTCTTTATAATTCATTCCCCAAATCCCTGAATAACTTTGGTTGCCCTACACTGCCCCTTCTACATTCTCAAATGTGCAGCACGCTTCCCATAATAAGGTAACTAAAACCGCACACAATAGCCTAAGTGTTTTATTTCACGTTCCCCACTGATTAATGCTGAATGCTTCCATACAGTATATCCACACACTTTACACTTAATGCTTCAATATATATATAGTGCAATAACCTCGTTGCTTGTATTTTACAGCTGCCAATGTGTGCAGATGGCCATAGTGTATTAGTCACCACCAATGCTCCCCTCCTCCTCCTCCCAACAGTCTTGTTCTCGGTCAGCATTTCACATGGCATTTCCTTTCAAGGTATCTATGGCTATTTTTGGCCCAAGAGTTCCTGGTATATTAAACGCAATAAGCCACATCCTCAGCTGGTGTAAATCTGCGCAGCCCTAATTCGGTCAGTGGAGCTGTGCCAATTCACATGAGCGGAAAGAGTCCCATAAATCAGTTATCAGACCAATACATTAAGGCAGCTTATTTAAACTGCTTCTTTGTTTTTGTTTATTTACAGATAACCCACAGCATGTAAGGATGATGGTCCTGCCCCATAAAGCCCACAAAGTACAGGCTGACTGACCAGGCATAAGGACAGACACACAGACAGGTCAGCTCAATTCACCATCGCACCACCACAGTCAAGCACGACTCTGGTATTAGCGAAGAAACCTTCTGTCTTCTGTCTCCTTTTGCCTGAACAGCAATTTGTTTCAAGCCCAGAATGGTTGAAGACCATTTCTATGTACGAGGGAAACAAAAGCGTAGCTAAAATTGATCCTTGCCACACCTCCCCATCCTGTACTGTTTCCTGGCTGTGACATCCTCTATTTTCTGTCCAAAAGCCAATTTTTAACCAGGGGCTTTTCTGGCTTTTCTTTAAACCCTGGCTTTTCAGAGCAGTCTGTTTCATGCAAAGTCTTCCCAATTGCTTGATAAACTGGCTCAGCAGCAGCTCCATGTACCATGGCTACAGCCTAGAGACACTGGAGAGGAGCAAGGCACAAGGGAAAAAACCCAACCCATTAGACTCTTGCCTCAATGTTTTGAGGTGAATGATTTAGGCTGCAAGAAAAAGCCTCCTGACAACAAGATCTATTAGTGTATGGAATAATCTTCCAAGGGAAGTGATGGAAACATTGCTGCTTGGCACACAGCTAGTGTTTGTCCAGACTAGTTTTTAAATATACAATCCTGAGTTGGCAGAGGAAAAGTCTAGTCGAAGTAGTTGCTCTTATCTATCTCCATATTCCAGGATAAATCAGGTCATCTCCTTTGTTCTAGTCTAAAAATTGAGGAATGCACTTAAAACAATTCATGCAGTTTTAATCAGCTATGATCTCCCTTTTATGATCCACATGGGTTGTATCTTATTAAATTAGATATATCTAGCTGTTTCTTTTTAATCATCAAGTTTTTCTAATATAAGGCAGCAGCACTGTCTAGCACAGCTGGCATGAACTGGGTCTGTGAACACCTTCAGGTCTCTCTTTGGCTATGCCCCAGGCTCCCAGGCAAGTAAATAAACCCCTCACTTAAAATAAAATAAACTCCCTAATTTGTTTTTGTCACTCAGAAAGCCTGGGACTGACTTTCAGAGGTCATGCGTGTTCATGGCTCTGGTCAAAGTCACTAGGTTGAGAGGAGCTGGGTAAATTTATGAAAGAGAAGGACTCAAAGGCATTTAGATACCACAGCACTTTGTATGGTATAAAAACATGAAAAAAGACCCATACTGCAGGATGAATTAAGACTGAAAAGCACCGCATCCTGAAACAGAGATTAGGAATTTCAGCCTTCGTGTTATTTTGCAAATGTAAATATAGCTATAATGCTCAAAACTGGAAAGCAAGACCAAGCCCTGCAGTCCCCTGGCTGACAGCTCGAGAATTTTGCTTTCAGAAAGACTGGTAGCACCCCCCCCCCCCCCCAAAAAAAAAAAAGGAACATATGATATTAGCAAATTCCTTTCTGCTGGAATGTGAGGTCTTCCTTCCGGTGCTCCCAGTCCAGCATCCCTCCCTCCCTCAGCTAAGGGATCACACACATGATGTCACTAAAGGCAATGACTTCAGCGTTGTTCCGATATTACACGGAAGCAGTGCTAGAAAATGGCAGATTTCTGCCCTTTGCCCTCTCAAGGACTTTGCATGTGATCCTAGGCACGACACATGACCATACCACAAAAATGAATGCTGAAGGGTATGTAGGTATGATTTTCTTTGTTTTGTACAGCACTGTGAGGCCCTGATCCTGAACAGGGCCTCTCGGGAAGGACTTGTACCCATCACCCTTCAGTACAAAGAAACCTCAATATGACGGATCGCCAACTCATTTGGCTGCCCTTAAAAAATTGCCCCCAACAGAGGAAACTTCAGGTAGGAGGCTCTATGAGATTTTGTTCATTTCTTATACTCTTTAAATTATTCCTTGAATTCACTGGAAAGAACTTTTTTAGCGACACAAAACTTTTTGAGAAGCAATAAATATACATTCAGACAAATGTAGAAAATAAGTAAGATACAGAGCAGCCACCCCAGCAACCATAAATTTAGCTGTATTTTTCTTTCCAAGGCCTCTATATCAGATCTTATCTCCTGTAGGAGACTAGTTTTCTTCTCCCTCAACTCCCAAACATTCATCTATTGTTTTGAAAATGAAACACCTGACAGCAGAACAGGACATCCTTTTCAGAACATGTCTGATACTAGAAAGTCACAGTAACTCTGGTATTGCTTAAGATTCAAACCACTGTTACTTAGTTCAGAGTCTGAACCGTTACTCAGTATGTTGTACAAAACAGTAAATGTGCTAAATTTGGTCATATTGTGACTAAAGAGGGTGTAGCGGGTCAGAATACAGGCAAGATGTAATGGATTTAATAGAGGGCAGAGTCACACTTGGGGGCATTGAATAGTCCTCTCGAGCAGGAACGAAGAATCGAAAATAACGCACGTTTTCCTGAGTAGTTATTTTGTAATCTACTCCTAACGTTGGTATGGGTTTGTGAGCTTCTTATAAATAGGATGGCAATGGGACTTCATCAAACATATTAAAGCAGAAGAAAGTCTTTTGGTTATTATAGATTCTACTCTGTAGCTGCTTCTTGTGCAAAATAACTCACTTGATATTCAAAAGGACCAATCTAGTAGTCTCACCACTGAAGAGGTACTCACTGGTGTTTGCAAGCATTGCCTATTCATGTTTTTGTATCTGGAGCACTATTGCATTTAGCAAAGTAGTTTTACCCCTAAAGGTATACATATGGATCTTACAGTTCTCTGGAAAGCCAAAGCTATTGGGGGCTTCCTGAACTACTTGTTATCGCTTTGAAGCATCTGGCTCGTGGTCAGCTGTTTCATGTTACTAACTTCTACATTTGTTTCTGAAGAAATTAGCACAGCTTCCTTCAATGCTACATTCTGCAGCGGTTTTGGTTTTGATTGTAACATCTCGTTGTTCATCTTGAAATCAAAGTCATTTATGGAAGCTGCAGAATTTTAATGTTCCTCAGACTCAAAAGCATTTGTTTAACCACCACCAGACAAGGAGATGAATAAGAGAGACTGTCTGCTCTTGATTTAGTGGGACCAGATTTTTAGAAGAGCTCAGCAACCAGTGTATGTCTTCAACACACTAACTTCTTTGGACAGCCTGGGTATTTATTACAGTGCTTAAATGAGAATGACTCTCATGAAAACCATGACCTTAGTGAACTGGACAGTTAATACACACTATACATGCCTATATTTCCATCTGAAGGAGGGGATTTATTCATAACTTCAACCTGCAATTTAAAAGCAGCTTTTGATTCTCATTATTTCTGCATCTGTTTTATTGTTCACCCAAAAGGCCTGTCTACACAATTGTTGAGCTATGAGCTGTGTTGAAGAATCACTGCCTAGTACAAAATGATATGCAGGACAAAAACAAAGAGACAGTATCTTCTTAGGTTACCTTTGTTTAAGCCCTACACAGAGAACAGAATAGATTAAAGCAGTGGGAAAATAAGAGATCGAGTCTTGTGATGTGGCATAGGGTGCTCCTTCCAGCCAACCGCACTTCATTTTTCTCCACTGATGCTTCCAAGTGGTTTTCTAGGATACCCCTGAGCAGAACTCATTGTAATAACTGGAGGAAATAAATTAATGGAGAATTACCGCAAGGTTCATCTAAGAGAAGTTTTGATAAACAACACTTCCAGGCTGAGATATTCAGTGCAGCCTGAGGAATGCGGACTTTCCCACTCCTGTCGAACCGAATGGGTACCTCTGAGTCAAGCTGGGAAGTGGCTGCCACAACCACCAAAAGCAATTTTGGATTTCAGGTGCAATCAGAGATCAAGAAGTACCCTTAAACTGAAAAATCCTGACAAGGAAAAAGGTGAAACAAAAAGCATTTGACCTATCCAGCTGGCATCACTACCAGACTTAGTCTCAGCAAGCAAACTCTCAGGTAAGTTGCAATCTCTGCGCTCACAGTCTCAGTCAAGAGAATTGCACAATCTTCAAATGGAGAAGAGAAGACGGAAAAATGGACAACAGTGGAATCACAGCCCAAGTGCTGCCACAGACACAGAGAGATGTCCCACACACGCGCAAGCCAGAACGGAAGCTTATAAAAATCCAGGCAAATTAAATATTATCATATTGCTTCTGTCTAAATTCTCCCCGGGCAAAGTCCTCCCTTGGCAAAGGGATAGCTCGCCCCTGAGCATTATGCAAGTCCTTTCCAGACCAAAATGTAGGCAAACCTTAATTGGTGCATGGGCTTTAGGCTGGCTGTCTGTATGGACAAAATGTTTTCCACTTGAAATGGTTTTGAAACCACCGCTGACACCTATGCAGCCACAGATACATCAGGTACTTCTGTATCTTTAAAAAGCAACACACACACCTGGCACTCTGAACCCAGATTCTACCTCATTTGTACCCATGGGATGCTGGTGAAGTCATCATGATTGCACAGGATAAACGAAGGTTGAAGTTGGCCTGTTTAAATTAGGAATTTTTTTTTTTTTTAAACCTGTATATTCTTCCCATTGCTAAATCTTTTAAAGAGGCTACTAAGGCAGAGAGCTGCTGAGCTAATCCTCTTTGACTCCCTGCCATCCTGGCAGGTACAGCAAAGCCTAAGGTAAAGTAGAGCATCAAAAGGAAAATTAATGTCTTCTAACAGCAATTAGAGGAAATTATTTAGATATAAATCTTGTTTTATATCTTCTCATACTTGTTTTTCAATCTTTCCCCTTTGATTTTTTTTTTTCCTTTCAGGCTTTTCAGAAAGAAACATTTAAAATCCCTCCTGTAAACCAGTGGCATAATTAGCTGCATGTTACACCTGGTATTTTACTCTTCTACAGAGTAATTCCTTTGAGCTTTCTTTTTTACTAAGCCCCGAGGTCTCCCGAAACTGAATCTACTTGTTCTCTCATCTGCTGGCTGACAGGAGTTTGGGGGGAACCAAACCCTGGGTAGGGACTGTGGGGTGCCCTCCTCCCGCCTGCCAGACCCCCCCCAGCTGCTGCAGTGGGTGACCAGAGGTGCCAGGCACGCCCAGGGCCTCCGATGGCAGGCAAATGCACCTCCCGGTCGCCCGCACTTGGCCTGAGCCATGAAGCAATGCATGTAACCTAATTGTACTCTGATAACATCAAACAAAGTCTCTCTGATCCAGCACCTGGCAAGCCGCCATCCTATCTGGGGTCCGATCTGACAAGCTTGCCGATTGATCAAATCATTATCTGGTAGTGTAGGTGTATCGTCTAACACGAGCCAAATTCCTTCAGTTGCTGCTTCTCTTTTCTAGAGAGGATACGAGGCTCCAGCAGGCTCCTTCCCCTCGCAGTACATGACTGATGGCTTCAGCAGCATCTTTTACCAAATGCAGAGTGGCTCATGTTCGCCCAAGGGAGACTATGCTTTTTGCTTCCCAAATATAGAAGACTTACTTTGCCCATAGTGTTATAGAAAACTTGCAAAAACAAGAAAGAAAACCAGTGGCACAGCACAGCAATCTACATTTCCAGAGACAGCCAGACACAGCTAAAAGTGCTGACCCTTCCAGTTTTGCCATGTCCTCTAAGCTGAACTCGTGCTGTGCAGAACGCGGCACTGAAACTTTTGGGCTCCCTTTCCACCTCCTTGTTACTACTCATGGAATGACTTGTCGGTAAAAATCTCAATTATTGCACCTCTGCAAACCTGATCTCCACATGCACCCTCTCTCCCCTGACCTAGGCAAAAGGACATGCCTTCCCCTGGAAATATATCCCTGCTACTGCTCACATAGGACAAGACCTCACTTTTACACTTCCCTCATATAGCACCAAGCTGCTTAAACTCTTTGCAGACGATTTGGGGACAAGATTTCCCTCTGAGCAGGAACACCCAATTGCTACTGTTTTTGAGAAGGCTGAATTGGCCGTTTGTCTGGAGGTGAACAACTACACCTGAACAGACCAAGACTAGAAGACTGAAGATACCCAGGTCAGACAAGAGCAAGGCCCACACAGACCGCAGATCCTAGCAGGCAGCCCTTCATTTTGAGCAGCTTTGCTTTTGTTCCCATCCCAAGAGGGCGAGTAGAGCATGGTGGGGTCCAAAGTCTCAGATGGCCATTTCTCAGAGAAAAAAGGGTGGCAGTCAACTGCACTGCAAAAGTCTGCAGACACGGCTCATCGTTAAGCTCATGGTGAAGCCATTCAGTTTGTGACATATCCCCCCCCATCTAATCAGTCCCAAAGGAATGAAGACGACATAGGTGGATGTTTTTCCTAACAACCCTTTTCCTCCTTTTGTAATCTTCAATCTCAGAGTTAAAGAAAGGGCTTGGCAGGGGCAGGAGATGGTATCCTCATTTTAGCACCACTGATTCAGGTCAGCATTTCATCTGGCCACCTCGTGGCACTTCCCGGAGTCCTATTTCAAAGTAAGCTATCCAAGGTAATTTATTTGGTTTATATGCTTTATTTTATCCACATAAATCATGAAACAAAGTCCATAGGGAACAGGCACTCTATACTTATCATAATATGTAACTTAGTTCCCCAGAGACTGAGTATGTACAGAACAGCTAATAAATGGTTCAAAAAAACCTGGGTCATTAAATCTTGTTTTATATCTTCTTGTTTCCATCAAAGTATGCAGGAGTGGAAATTCTCTTTCTAAGACAGGCTCCTACTTTTCAGCCAACTGGGAATAGAGCCAGCTGAAAAGAGAGAACCCCACATACAGCACTGACAGCTGTGCACAAAATTCATGAGCTCAAGAGACAGACTGCTGCAGAGACAGGTGTCCGAGATCTAAGTTTAGCTTGAAAGATTAAAACAGTATCTACAAAGAATGCATTTATTCTAATCCTCTCTATGCTAGAAACTACACATGCATCACTGATGTATGCATCCTGGAAACATTTGAGATATGTCTTTCTTCTGTAGGATTTCATCCTATTGTGTTCAGGGATAAAATAGGTTAGCGTTAAGACCACAGAAATGCACAAACCCAGGAGAGAGAGATGTTCCTGCTGCCTGAGGACGGGTTGCAAGCGGTCAGGATCTACAGTTACAGAGGAGATAGGATTCAGGTTTGCACGGCAATGACGGCTGCCCACCCTGGCAGCAAGCAACCCCACCCCAGATGTTCTCAACACAATGAAGATGTCTTATGTAAATAAGAGCTGGGAGGCAGATCAGGTGTGGTTCTTGCAAGACAAATGTGCTTGGGAATTATGTATGATTCCATGTTTAGCTACCCTGGTATAAATCCAGAGTAATTCTTTTGATCTTAAAGCAGCACTGCTCTAAATATACATTAAATGGAAGAACATACCCACTATCCTCAGAAGAGCCAAAGGTACGGGAGGACGCAGCCTTTCCACCTCCCCAGTGTAGCTACGGGTTTGAGGGAGGCTCTCTTCCCCTCGCTGCCATAACTGGGTGAAGAATCAATTTCCTTGTAACAAACCATAGATACAGCATAGCAGATTTTGATGCCTTAAGCTTGTAGTCTCTAAATTAGAGACAGTCTGGGAAGGCAGGAGACCCAGTTTTTGATTCACAAGGAACAAAGGATGAATCACTCACTTATTTAGTATCATGTGATATAGTGCAGTTGCATATATAATGGTCTATCAATACAGGCAGAAATTATCATATGTTAATACAAGAGAATTTGATAATCTTGAGGACATCAAAGTGATGAAGTCAACAACAAGGCAGGCTTAATAAACTTCACCTCCTTCACTCAATAAAACAAGGGGCAGGTGCTCACCTTTGGAAAGCTACAGAGCAAAATTCCTGGGTTGATAATAAAGATTTACAGATTCTTTCCCCTCTGTGATACAGAACATATTGAATCATAATGCCAGAATTTTTAGAACAATTCTCACTCCCAAAGAAACAAGAATAACAAAGGGCAGGGTATTTTAAAAGGGCAGAGTCGCTGTTTAACCACAGAATTCCTCTATATATCCAATTTCCACAGATTCAAGAAAATTCCCCAGTTTTGTTCAGGGAATGGAATTTCATTGTCATGAAATTTTGCAAATACTTGTTTAATTCGGCACTTTCACAGGGAGACAACACATCATTTCTAAGATCTCGTGGCAAAGCTGCTCCTAAGGCTATCACAGAGATTACTTAGTTGGCGCCAACCGGCACAAAATTATAATACATGGCTGGAACTGCCATGCAATTCTTGCAAGCAGAAGTAATCTCTACCCTTGCATCATCAGCTCTACCAAGCAGGAGGTCATGTGATGGGTGCTCCAGACAACGTGGGGGAGAACAGAAGTAGAGAGGATGTTTTTAATTTACGTATTTTACATATCTGTAATGGGCACCTGAGAACCAAAGCCGCAGAGTAACTTTTCTGCAGCCTCTGGGAAAATCTCTTTGGGAAATCGGCTGGACGGAGGGAGGATGCAGAGGAGAGGAATAGGGCACAACTGCAGGCAGTAGATAAACCTACCTATGGGTGGTGACAAGCACACACAACTGCTGAGTTTATAATTTTGAACATCCCCATGGCATGCAGAAAAACCTCTTCTCACTGGGAAAGAGCTCCTCCATACCCACTTTACCCATCACTTGAGATTTGGTCACGGTCTCCCACCACTCCAGCATCCCAAACACCTAGGAAATAATAATGAGTATTGCCCCTGCAAAACACCTGTGTGGTAGGGAAGCACTGGCTGTCCCTACTGTGCAGAGAGGGACATGGGGTGCACAGCATCTTGCCTCAGACTTCTCCAGTACGAGTGTGGCAGACTTCCAGCATGTGGTGCTTTCACAGCAGGATCAGCTTTCCATGCCGAAGAATGGTTTGGAGGGGGAGCAGTGGGGAACTCCATGGGCTGTACGTCAAAGCCTCCTCCTAGGGCTTTCCCACAAGCAGATGGCAAACTGACTCCCAGTTAGCAACTCATCACAAAATGAAAAACATCTTCCCCTTCCCTTCTCTTTCGAGGCAGGCTCATGTGTTAACTGTTTAGCTTTGTTTACAGGCTCCTCGGGGTTGGGCCTTTGGTTTTTTGCAGATTCTTGCCCTCGTACAATAGCAGACACCAAGAAAAAAGAATAATAATGATAAAAAAACCCATCAGTCCAACACTGAAATTCATGAACATCGCTCGGGTTTCTGACAACCCGAGTGTTTCGGCTTTGTCAAGATTCCTCAGTAATTCACAGCTGCTTCTTCCCTCTCCCTGGCTTGCCCCTGGGATCCAGGCACTCACAGCCTCACCACAGCTTCAGGACATAACAGACCCAGGAGGGATCCCATGCCTCACAGCAGTGAGACCCTCCAAGAAGTGGTTTCCTCAGAAGTACGAGATTAAAACTTAAGGGGAAGGAGCACTAACATTTATTTGAAAGGGAGAAAAACAGCCTGGGTAGCAAATCTAACAACTTTGTCCCAAAGTTAAACCCTGAGAGTCGCTCCACATCAAGACCAAATGGTTGTTTCTTCCTTCCAGGGCTGAGGACACCATTACCATCCTGCTCCACCCATCCCATGTCAACACAGGAAACGCAGACCCAATCCAGCCACCAGACTCATGCTTTTCTCCTCCTACTCAGTAGCATATTACAAGGCCACTAAATTAAAAGGAATGCTCTTTAATTCTTCGGCTTTCAACCCTTCCCAAGCACTGCTTCTGTATAGATTTCAAACCAGTTTGACAATATACAGTTCTTCTGGTGTACGTGTGGGTTTTGGAGCAATATTTAACAACTAAATTAGATGTATGCGTAAAATATACACAAGGGTGTCTAGATATTAGGTGGGGTGTTATTACATAAAGGCAAGAACAAAGACCATTTATATTACAGTACGCAAAACCAGCATACAGATTTGTGCACAGGTACACTGGTTATAAGTAAACTAATAGCTTAGGCATTTTATGCAGCATTATTCATGACTTTCATATTAAGCCATCCGTATTCTTTTAAATTCCATTTTATGTTACCCATATTATTTTTAATCCATGCCATTTACAAGGCCTTAGTGGAAGAGGTCTGCAGTTATGTTGTGGTGAAGCCTCTGTAGCGTGGCCACAGACGTGTGTGGTGCAGGACTACTCCATTATGCTAAGCAGCCAGCCGTGAGCTTATGCTCTAAGTACGAGATCATCATTGCTTCAGACAAAGCATAGTGTAGCGTTAGCTCAGTGTCCTCATTGTTTGTCTATGTTCCTTGCAAGTAAGAAGTAGCTCACTGGCCAGAGGCCAGTGCTCTTCAAACCAATCTGCAAATGGCCTAATCAGAGCTGTGATCTGTTCTGTATACTCAATTTGTTGAGTCACATCAATTTGTTGAGTTTCCTCTCCCATTAGAAATACATGCAAGTGCCGTTTTCTAAACATATTAACTCTCTTCAGGCTATTTTGTTGTGTAAACAGAAAGACAACTGACTAGGCATTGAAGTCAAGAAACTGATGTTCACCGTAGTCTAAATTCTTTACAACTTCACCAGTTTTACGTTTCTTTCATTTCATTACATCATTTTGAGAATTATGCTGTGCCCTTTTTCCTAGACAACTCCAGCTTAATCACAGTTAGAAAACAAAACAATACACTATGCAGGGGAAGGACGTTCTTCAGTTAAATAAAGTTGCATCATTTCAGCCATGCTCAAAGACCCACCCAATACCCAGAATGCCAATGGGATTAACCTTGAGGTTGCCAAAGCCACAATTTACCAGTGGTCCCACCACAATCCTGGGACCTTTGCTCAATTACAGATCCAGAGATCTTCCCACCACTGCCAGTCCTCCAACCCTGCGCTCTCCTGAACCATGTCTGGAGTCAGCACAGGCTCAGGGCACAGAAGGCAACCCACAACAATCCCACCATTCCCACTTCTCACCACTCCCCCCCAGGTCTGCTTCTCTCTACTGCCCACAGGGAAAGGCAAGCTGGCCTCAAAACAAGTCCTAGGAGGGCCCAACTTGCAAATTAGGAGGGCAATATAACTGGCTTTGCTGCAGGCTGCCAGAAACAGCACAGAGACTGGTTAAGGTAACTTCAAGGTCAACATTAAGTACTGCTGTAGACATACCTTTTCTCTTGAATTTTCTGCCAGTATCTTCTGTCAGCCTCTCCCCATCACTTCTGTGAAGTACAGTCATCTTCTTGATTGCTGTTGTCCATCCCAGAACTGGCTCATTTTGGATAGGGCTCTGTACACTGTTTGTGAAGCAAACCATAAAATAGGATTATTCATAAGCCGCTGCTTCACAGGATGTTTTCCATGCTACCATGCACAGCTTGTACAAAGGTAAAGATTTTCAGCTTTCTTCCCTCTGTACAGTAAAAACTTATGGCCAACATTTGTTCCTTTTTGTGTTACAAGATCACAACCAAGCTGCCAATCATCTGGCCAAGAGGGTTATGCAAGAGTCAGGTTTACAGTAAAGTTGTACAAATTTTATAGCACCACAAACACTTTAACTACCATGATGCTTAAAACTCAAGAGCATTTGGAGAACAAGGAGAGTTATTCAAGCTCCACACCATTTTGGCTGCATGTTTTCCAGGTGTATGATTTCACCACATGGAAAAACACAGCCATTGCCAAAGTGAACTCATAAAAACCTTTGATGAGTAAAGTTTGGATAAGCACAAATCATTTGAACCGACAGTTGGTCCAATTCTCAAAGGGGTTTGGCAGACATAATATAATTCGTGGTTTCACACACAGGCCATTTTTCCCCTCCCTCCCTCTCCCCCCCAATCTTCACAAATTCGGAAGATGTTGTTCTAGAAGGTGCACTGGGTTGGGTTTGCTGTGTTTTTCTTTTCCCCCCGAAGGGTTAGGCACCACACTATTGCAACTCAAAGCCATTTGGGGCTGTGAGTAAGCTAGCAAACAGGTTTTCCAGAACTGTGTTTAGATAGTTGCATGATCTGCCTAATAGACATTTTAAAAAAAAAAAAAAAAAAAAAAAATTAAACTCTAGGTCTCTCACCACCCATTTGCTAGCAGGCAGGTAATATAAGGCAAACGCTTTAACAATCTCTTCCTCTGACACATTTGGACATGTTATTTCAAGATGTGTGGCGTCATTTAAGGCTGTGCCATGAGATAACACAGTATTTACATCTCTGGGCTGGGAGCAATATTGCTACAGCTTTTAGACATTATTGACATAATATTTTCTTTGATAAACAATCTATCAGGAAATTGTCAAATTCATAACTGAGGTAATGCCATTGACTAAGCAATCCTACACGGTCCAACAGGCAACTAGAAATAACATTAGAGAGCATAAACACTATGAAGATGACTCCTGTTCCAAACGGCTTTTGTTAAGCCCTGCTATGGAGAAAAGCGTTCATTTACAGCTCATGCTGTCTCTTCTCTATCCAAACGGGTAAATCAGACAGACAGCGGAGGTCTTCCTGATTAACCTCTCCGTAAGTAAGAGCAAAACTTGCTTGCTCCTCCAGACCTGGAGTGAAACTCTCATCCCTTTAAATAGAAAATTTGAAATTTACCAGTAATTAGTAAGTTTTGGATACTTGGATGTATTTGAGCTGTAAGGATTCTGCATTTTGCACTCCACAATGCAAATGAGGAACGGATAGAGAACAGACATTTAATTTCTACAGCATGAATTACAGTTCTCAGTAGACTTTATGCACCTCATCTTCAACAAGTCGCTATGTCATCTTACACCTACGTGAATGGACTTATAGCAAGTAAGTAGAGCTTTTTCCCCTTTTTTCATTTTATGAATTTTTCCAGGGTTCAGAAAAATTTGTAAACTCCTGCTTGCCATTTGCGTCTTCCTAACGTACATACCAAATCTAAAACATTCAAATTGCCTAAGAAGAAACTTCGAGTGGTCACATGAGGTGCCCCTGTCCCTTGCTCAGACATATAAAAGAGAATCAGCTGCAGCAACACAGCACAGGTTTTTGAAATTCACTCTCCATGCAAGCTTTGCCATATTTCCTTATAAGCTTTTCCAATGAATGCTCCTGAAAATTCATGCCTGCAAATTCACTGGATGGAATAATCAGGGTAAGCAAAGTGAGAAGCAAACTGAATCACCTTTTTGCTTGCTTTTTTGAATTTTTTAGTATTTGCACAATTTGTCACAATGCCTCCCTTCTTTACCCTCGTAAATAAATCCCATTTCCTCCTACAGGAACTCCACGGATGTGACAGAAGTTGCCCTCATGCAAGGCAGAGGCAAAAAGGAACCAGTTAGACGTACGCACAACAATCTCAAAACATCCCCATCTTCTCACAGCTGCCTACAGAGAGGTCCAGTTTTCCAAAGCAACCACATATATAATGGTGTTACAATTGCCCTTCTCTTTCAAAACATCCACATTGCTTGGGCAGTTCGGGGCCTCAAGTGCGCCACTTAAACGTGTACATTAACCCCCGTGCCACAGCTGGTGAGGTTGCAAATGAGCTGGGCCTTCCTCTCCTTTCCATAGGACTTAATACTGACATACTCCCCTTGACTTCAATCAAGCCCCTAAGTCATAACATGCTTCCACGTTCAGCTTCTTGGTTTGTTTTTAAGTGATCAAGCTCACACAAGCCTAACGATTCCCTTCAGTTTTACAAGCATATTCATGTTTGCTGTCAAACGCATGAGTTAGTTTTCTGCAGGCTATTGCAAGAGAGCAACCATTAATTACTGCAACAGCACAAAATGCCTTTTTATTTAGAAATATATTTCAAAATGTTTTTGGTGATTATACCATCACTCTCCCAAACTAGGTAGGCACAGGTAAACAGTTTATCTACTCTGAATTTGTAGAAGCTTGGTGTATTTTGGTTTCCTACAGAATAATATTTCCTCTGTCTTTCCCTTCTGTGTGAGCTGATTTTTACCTTTTTTTTTTTTTTTTTTAATTCTGTGCCTTTAGGAGCTTAATGGAAGATTTCCAAACACAATGAAGTGTCTTAAAGGGTAACAGAAATGCACATTTACTCATTACTGAGGCTTTACAACACAATGTGTTTCAGCGGAGAGAAGCTCAAAAATATGGCTTCCACCGAGAGCCCTTGGGAAAGGTGCTTCCCTTCACGTACTCATGATGGCACCAGAGCCGGTTGCTCAGAAGTTTAGTTTGCAGTCAGATACCTCACAACTGCAGCTTTCAGAAAAGTCTCAACATTATTAAATGCTACTTAGCATGATGCATGCTTTTGATAATGCAACTTTTATTTAGCTATCTAAATTGAGTTCTGAACTCCTTCCAAAAAAAAATTCTACCTCTCTCAGAAGAGACCCCAACCCTCCAGCTTTCTAACAAAAGAAAAAGTAGTTCAGGAAACAGAAATGTGAGTTCCAGTTCATTAGTTTCCATTATGAAATGAAATTAATATATAATTATATGTAATATGTATTTATATATGTATGCATATAGTTGCATTCGAATATTATATATTAATATACTATACGCATTATATAATTTTTTAATATATATTAGAGAAAAATTCTACAGTCCCCCAGTAATTTATCCTTTCCAATGAGTCCCATGTTTACACTTATGCCAGCTATTTCTTTAGACATCAGTGAGGACTGTCAATAGGACTTTTCCCAACATGGTAAATAATTACAGGCTCAATCCTTGAGTGACACCAGATTTCACAGATTTAGAAACTACATAAAATCATATTTCTCTAATTAGCTATTAATCAAGCACCAGCAGTTAAACATTTAAACAGCTGAGACCAGATCCCCCTTTTAGAAAATTGCTTCCACTGACAATCAGTGTTGTAAACTTTTCCTATTGTCCTTTTGCAGGAAGAAAATACTGTTGTTATTGACAACAACTAAAGAAAACTTCACCTTTTCATCCCTGGTTATACACAGGCAATAAAGAACCCTTTATTTTAGCAAAAAAAAGAGGCTCAAAACTCTCCCGTTTTGAGTTTGAAGACGGGTTACTGAGCAACTGAGACACCATTCTTACCACTGCTTAGAAGGTGAAGGATGAAGACAGCCTGGAAGTGGTGGCTTTGAGATGTCAGGTCTCTTACATATTCTGCTGCCCCACGCATTTCTAAATACACCCTACTTTATTTACACAAATCTCTAGCTCAGGTAACCTAATGGAAGTTCACTGTTTTCGTGGACGCTTCCGAGATGTACTACCACCACAGAAGTCATGATAACACCTTACATAGCTAGAGGCTAAGCAAAACAGCTAACTTCGTTCAACGCTATCACTAATGCTTTCTATGAAAATAACCCTGTATGTTTGGCTGGCCAAAGGGTTTTAAGCAACACCATACTGTTCAGTTTCTTTCTATTTCATTTTTTAGTGGTTTGTGTGAAATCCTCAACCCTTACAGTGCACGTACTGGCTTCCTGGGTTTCATTTCCATCCAGTTATTTGTCTTTTTATTTGTGAATGAAAGTATCCTTAGGCAGAAGGTGTTGTCCAGATTAGAAGCAGGCAGAGTTTCTCAGCTGAAACTTTTATCCCTGCCCAAAGAAAACAGGCGTATTTGGGTCAACAAAAACATTGCAAATTTATGTTGGATTTGTCACTTCAGCTGAAAAAATAAAAGTCATCAGCCTGAAAGTGCTTACACATTTTCAAACTGAAATTAATAAATTAATTTCAATTAACAAGAAAATATTACAGGCACTTTAATGAAAGGAAGCATTATGTATCGAGTAAAACAAAATATTTTATTCAACCTGAGCCGATTCCCTTTTTTGGTCCTTTTACTAGTATCATCATCCTCTCCTCAATCTGCGGGGCTTTTTTGTTTTTCAAGAAACATTTTCCTCGCAGCTTTTTAGAGCAGACAGTTCAGCTTGTTTTGTTCCCTGCAGCATTTCAACTCCCTCCTGCCCCTTTCAGGACAATTTGTGCCTACCAGTCTCAAGACTAATCTTACTTAGAAACCAAAGGAATTCTTGCTGGAGAGAAAACTCTCCTGTTTGCTGGTAAGATCGGGGACAATCCAACAGGTTATAAGGCAGGGTAATACAACACTGCAGTGGAAGCCGGTTTTGCCCATGCCTAGCCTGCCAGGACAGGAGCCTGTGAACACCCTCCTTAGCCAGGAACTTTTTGACTCATTCCACCCAAGCAAATGTTCCTTAACTTCAAAAAAAAAAAAAAAAGATCAGATTCCCCTCGGCCACTGTCACTGAAGGGTCAGAAACTACTTAAAATATATAGATGGATCTGAAGGAGTTTAATGGCCTGTAATGACAGATACAGAGACCCTCCAGCTGGATGTCACAAAAATTAGAGTAAGCACTTTACAAGGAGATGTGGGAAGAGGAATCCCTTCACCAATTCTTTAGAGATCCAGCTAATTACTGGCCAGATGGATGCTAACATACTCAGAGGGGCTTGTTGCATTGAGAAAGGGTGTTTAACACACCCTCCCCAGATATCCGGGACTGATTAGTTGCTGCCCCCTGCCAGTGCTTCACCTTTGATTTCACATGAATGCTCAGGCTAAAGACGCCCAGCTTTCAGTTAGGACGCGATATGGATCCATTGGCCATTTCAGCAATGCTCAGGGACATTTCTGCTCAATGGTTTGCTCTCTTAGCAGCAAGGGACTGGCCAGTCTGCTCAGCTGGGCTCTCTGGCTTAATTAGGGCCCCCTCACAACTGCAGCCCTTGAATATTGAACCTTCCCTTAGTAGCCCCATTCCCTGCACAACCATAAAATGCAGCCTCTCCTGGTTGGCACAGACTCCAGACTTGGATACACAACAGAGCGGGACATGTGTCTGAGGAGGTTTGGCCCACAATGAGTCAAGGAGGGGGAGGATAGACTGCTAATGTCCATTCACAAGCCTTTTCGGCTTGTAACCCATGAGAAAAAACACAGGGCATTATTTGTCTCCTAACGCTTCTCCATACCTGGCTACTGCCTCTCTGGCAGAACAGGTTGGGATTCCTTTCTTGGAAAGAGCTGGGAGATGCACGTCCCCTTTCTGCATGCTGCAGTGACCACCTTTGAAAGAAAACAAGCCCCATTTCTTTAACATTAAAGAAACATTAAATACAGGGACTGTTATAGAAGTTCAGAACCGCATGAATGGTTTCTTTAAGGTTTGCAACCCTATGGGAACATTCCCCAGAAACAAAGATACTACAGAGACTTTGCAGCATGGCAGATTTGACCAGACCAGCCATTGTGTAATCAACCCGGCAGGAGCATCACAGAGCATGGAGGAATGTTTGCATGTCAAGCATAGTTTGGGACAAGATTACCTGCAAATCTGATCTCCGTAGCCCTACTCATTGCTTCTCAAGAAAGTCTCTTCATCAGGGAGAAAAAAACAAGACAGAGAGAAATTCTTATACAAGAAATATCTTTGGGGCTCATTCTTACCACTTCCTCCTGTCCTCCTTTATAGCCAACCCATTATCTCACAGCCACTGCTGCTGTGCAAAGCTGCATTACACCCTGGCTTGTGGGATTGCAAGACACCATGTGCGAACGTGGAAAAAACCTCCTGATCTTAATAAGCACCTCACCCTCTCACCAAGACATGGTTTGGACTGGCAAATTTTGTCCTGTTAAACCAAGCAACATCACAAATTACAGTGTGCAAACATTAATTGAGACCACACCCTGGAAGAGTGAAGGGAATTGATGTGCAGCAGCGTGACAGAGCTGGACAGTGGCAACAAGACAACAATTTCTATCACACAAAAGCTGCAAATCAGAGTTTAACTTGTCTAACCAGCCTCTCTACATCACATCACGGACACAAATCTACCACCACCCTGGAATTTGTGCTCTCAGGTCTGTGTTCCTGAGTTGCCAGCATTTAATGCGTGTCTCAGGTGGAGCCAGCAAAAGCTCTTGTAAAATTGATCTTGGCCTGCACGCACAGACCTAAGGTGGTAATTCACCTGGATAATTTGCAAATGGGAGGTTTGAGGACTGGCGTGGTGGAATGAAATTCGCTTCATCAGAATCTGCAGGTGATCAAATTCAGACTCCTGTGCACAGTCTTCATGGACCCAAGGAAGTCAATGGAATCACTGAAGATTTGGGATAGAATTTGATTGAGGACAATAAAATTATTATTTCTGGAAGCAGCAGGATTTGCTGGAATTCTGCATAAAGTCTAACCTTACAAACAGGTGTTGGGGGACACAGAAGACACAGGAAAAGTAGCATGGAAAAACTAGCATGTGATCTCTCTTGTAGAGATACAGTACCATACCCAGAAATACACAGGTGGATAACAACCCTACTACAGAACAAAATAAACTATTCCAGCCACACCTAGAGAGACCCTCCTTTAACAAGGTATTTCTGACTAAACAGAGAAGTTTAAACACCAGCAATCCAGGTAGAGGCCAGTCTGGCTCAATGGCTCCTGATGTACTGTTGACCCAGAGCTAAACTAATTAGCCCATTTCCTTTTAAAGTGTTCTCAGATGCCACTTGGCCATATCACTCCACACCAGAGAACTCTGAAGCAGAGTTCATAATTACACCAGCAAATGTTTGATTGAAAATTACACTCAAACGACATAGACTGCAAGAGGTTACCTCCCTCCCAATACAAAAGGCCTGATTCAGGACTCTGGGGCAGCTCCCCTTTAAAGTCACTATAATTCTGCAAGTCCAGGAAGCATGGTAATAGAGAAAAAATAAACTTATTTTTGGCACGCAGGCCAGAGTCATTTTGCTAGCAGTCCCCCTCTGATGCTGATGCAGCCCAAATGTGGCTGATGAGCCTGTTACAGCCTTGACTAGCTCAGATGTGGGCAGGAGGAGGGAAACACCAGGGTTATTCTCCTCTGGCGACAACAGCCCAGAGGCACAGCTCAGCGAGAATTTTAAGTAGCTAAAATGCTAAGCATCGAAGTGAGATTCTGTCCCAAAACTTCCTGTGGGTTACATTTGCACCTCAGTCTCTCTACCTGTAAAATAATAATTACCCAACACACCAGTTCTTGTAGGACTTAATTAGCACTTGTCAACCTCTTAGAGCTCCTCAAGGGAAGAGGAGCTATGCACCACAAAGTACTAATTAATGGAAGAATCCTTTGGAACAAAGTATACGATTCTGTTGTTGTCAGATCTAATAGAGTCATAAAAAAACAGGGCTGGAAGGGATATCAAGACGTAACCTAGGCTGTTCCCCTGCCCTGAGGCATGATCAAGTATATCTAAATCACTCTTGATAGATGAATACCCCTAAATCTTGGGATGCTCAAGCTGCGGATTAAAATAGATAAAGATAGACTCATATTACATGTGCATTGCACTCTTTGGCTCTGCTGAACGCAGATAAATACTCCCTCACGTGTGGCACATGGGGCCTCTCTTAAGTGCTCTCTGCACTGGCCTGAGAGAGGCTTTACTGCACCCGCAGTGAAAGTGTACTGCGAGATCTACCGATCTTTCCAACTCATTATTATTACAGCTCATGCAATAAAAAGACCCATTGTAGCATACAATCCCCAAATCTCAAAATCGGAATTAATGAGACACAAAAAATGTGAAAAAGACCTCCAAATGGGGAATGGAGCAGAGAGGTGTTAAAGGATATGCTCATGTTATGTGGGGCTTCAGCGAGAACCAGAAATTTGGTGCAGATCACCCCAGTCTCATGCATGGCTGAATTGAAAGACTTCCCTTCCGTAATACCTTCAAATCATTTTTGTTATGTTTTTCCCACTTTTCTCCCCCCCTTTCCAATCCCAAGAGTCCATCTAAAGTACAGTTTGGCCTAACATATAATTCAGATGTGGCTACTGAAGCATTGCATAGCCTTGAGTTTAAAATTTCCTTTTTTTTTTTTTTTTTTTTTTGAAACTGAAGTTAGGCAGGTCAGGCCTGGAACATTAGTTACACAAAGATTTTTAGAGGTTTTTTTTTTTTTAAATGCTTTAATTGTAAAAATGTGTCAGTTCAAGCAGTCTTTCCAAGACATACATGCAAAGTACAGTAGGAGATACCTTATATTTGATTAACTTCATACAGGAAAGCTTTTGAAACTTATACTTTCTTCATCAGGCTAGTGGATAAAAGCTAAGCTAGGCAACTGATACAGCACTTCAGAAGTTTATTAAATTAACCAATTAAACTGGGGCGGTATACAATATACAGAGGCCAAGGCAAACAATAGAAGGTGGAACACACTCCTGGGGCTGAGACGATAGTGTCGTGTCAGCATTTCCATTATGAAGCTACTTCAGAGTTATTGTGGGAGGTGTGCAATAAAAGAAAAAAAGCTTAAACCACTGAATTCAGTCATTCTAAGGGATTCCCAAACATGCCCAGGCGGATGGAAGAGCAAGATGCAAACCAGTTTTTCACTAATTTTGTCACTTGAATCAGAAAGCAGGTTTGGCCTGGAGAAACAGGTTGGCACATAACACAGGAAACAAAGGAAGGCTGGTTCTCTGGAGCTGCACAGTGCCCAGCATAAGGGAGCCCTGTTCTTGGTTGCTTGAAAATATGACCATAATGAACATGATTAATCAAGTACAGCATGTTTGCACGTTTGTGTGGGCTAAGACACAGAGCTTACTCAGTAATAGGAGGTCTTTGCGGTAAGGCTGGCATCTTGTATAGCATCTTACCCTTAATCACAGCATCCCTAAATGGCAATGTAACACAAATTGTAAAACAAGACAAATCACACATACAGCAAAGCTGTTTGTATTGGCAGAGTTGAACCACAGAAGCGTACCTGACTTGAAGTTTTGTCATCTTTTCAGTGCTAAACAAGAACCAAAGTGAATACTTTTCACAATAGGGAGTATCGAGCGTGAGCTGAACTCCCCCAAAATTTTGGGTGCCCAACATCAGGTTCAGATCCCAATTTTGAAGGTTGCTCCTTCCCTGTACAAACAGTGCAGATTTTTTGGGTCACAGAGATTCAGTGGTTTCATGTTACATTTCGCAGCACGTGAAAACCTTTTCATGAGGTGCAAACCTTTTCACGCAGCCCCAGAACCACTCACTGAAGGGGGGGAAAAAAAAAAGGAAAAAAAAAAGAGACCGATAATGGAAACACTGACACAACATTTACTGTAACAGCATGATCAACAGCAACTATAATTCTCCTTCAGAAAGTTACACCCACAATGCTTTCTTTGGCCTGTATACCTTGTATATTGCCTTGGTCTAACTGGTTAATTTAATAAGCTTCAGAAATATTTAGTTGCCTGGCTCAAGTTGGACACGATTTAAAACCAGGTAGCCTGGTTTGTGACCACAAGTTGTTCTTGGGATGGCATATCCATGGTTCAGTACAGCATCCCAGCTCGGCTCTGCTCGAAGGGCAGTTCTGCTGTGCTCCATTTCCTCTCTGGAAACCTAACAAATCCAGCTCAGTTCCCAGCACCACAGAGCAGCCACACAGCTCTGGATATAAAAGCAGCTCGGCAAACGAAGGTTAAATTCAATTAGCTGAACCCACTTAGTGTTCCAGCTCTGCAACAGGATTTAAGAGAGGCTAGGGAGTGCTGGGAAAGCACATGGGTGTTTTAGAAGAGACAGGATGCCATGGTGGGTAAGGACCAGCCTGGGACCCAAGAGACCCACTGCTATTCCTGCCTTTGCCAGTGACCTACCATATGACCCTGAAGAAGCCACTCCACTTCATGTGTTTTTCTTTCCCCTCTTGCCCTTTTTCTGCTTTGATTATAAAGTTTTCCAAGTGATTGCATCATCCTGTTTGTACAAAATATGCATTTGCATAACATCTCGCACAACAAGGCCCTGATCACAGCTGGGGCTTCTAGACACAAGAGTTATAAAGAAAAATATTAGCAAATTCAATGTGTTTAAATGCCCATTATGGGTATTTTGTAACCAACATTTCTTCATTAAAGATTCTACTGTGTTGTTTTGCCAAACGACACAGGATAGAGGAAGGTCCTGTGTGGAAGATGTTGGCTGATGCTATTCCTTGCAGGCAGAACCTGAGGGGCATCTTGGAGATGGAAAAGGGATGGGCTATTTTGTAGGCTAATAGCAAAAATCTAGAACAGCTGCATAGCTCTGACAACCTGACAAAGACATTTTTCAGTCCCAAGCTCCAGTTTTACTAGCTCTCTTCACAGGATGTTCCTGCCTTCAAACCCAAATTCATTGGTTCGGCCTCATGTGGACGCACAACTCAGTCCTAATCTAATCAAAGCCTGTGATCGAAAAAAACGCCTTTTGGATCATTCCCAGAGTTAATATTATTTCTACCCATTGTGTCTCCCTTTATACTCATCTCCAAAATGGTGAACAGCAAATGAAGAGAAAGAGGAGAAAAGAAATTAAGACAAGTAGTGACCAATCTTCCACACCCCAGGTTTGCCGCTAACAACTGTCTAACCAGAAAGCTGCAAAAGAGGCATCCGAGCCAGCAATAGCATCAGCAGGAGCTGAGCTGGAGCCTCAAGTTCTGGCAGTAGCAGTGGCAGTGCCCCAAGAACAATACTTAGAAGGAGTAAGGCCAGTGGCAGCAGCCCCTCAGCCTGTCCAAAATCTAGGATCCCCATCTCTTTCATTGGGGAAAGTGCAAGACTTCTGGGTGCACCCCGAAGTCTGGCCTTGCAACCTGGAGGAGGGAGGAAAACCAGCTGTAACCTTGATCCCTTTCCAAAGCACCACAGATCTAAAAACAGAGGCAGGAGAATGAGACTGACAGTACGTGCTGTTTAACAGCAGGAAAGAAACAGCATCAGCATAGATGCTGCTTTCCTACACCCATTCCCAAAGCTTGGATTTTTGACATTTGTCTTGTGAACTTAACATGCAAACTGGGTTGTGTAAGGCAATTCCACACAGCCCAAGAAACAATAATGGATATGCAAGTTATCATCATCTACCTCGTAATTCCTGTGGGTCTTGAAGACTCGTTCTGCAAAGCACCCACCTGTACAGCGCCAAGAATCCTAATAAAGTGCCAGGACTAATCCAAAGAGAATGAGATGAGCAAGTGCAAAGCAATTTGTTTAAGAGTTCATTAAGCCAGTGACAGACTTTGGCTTTCTTAATCTTCACCCGGTGTCCTACATCCCCACCCTTGATTCCTCAGCACATCCTGCAGCACACTGCCAGACAGAACGATTCAATGGAGAGAGTCAGTGCTGACCAGCTCCCGCAGAGCTCAGTGGAAATTCTGCCACAATTTCTGTGAAACTTGCAATTTAGGATCTTGCCAGCCAAAGCTGTCACATTTCCTACACAAGTGTCATAGCACAACTGCTGCATTAATAGCACTCACTGTTCAAGACTTGGAGTTGTAACACATAATGCTGTGCAATATGCAGGTACGCCAGCCGTCTGGAATACACCCTTTCACATTGAACGTTCCTCCTCTGCTTGCTCCAGTTGAAGTTGGATGTTCTCTTCTTGATCTCAGTACCTGGGTTTGTTTTGTTGGGTTTTTTTTTTTTTTCTTTTTCTATTTTGAAATTCTTAAAATTAAAATGCAAGGGTTTGCCCTTTTAAAGGGGAAAAGAGGCTGGAATGAGTAAAATACCCTTTCCCTTTAATGATCTGTGGCACAGCCAGCTGGGACAAAGTTGGATATGATGTCAGATTCCTAGTGCTTTAACACAACAGGGCTGTTTCCCCTAAGTATTTCTCTAACTAAGCAGAACTCAAAGGTTTCCTTCTCCAACAAACACCTGAGCAGAAATGACTCACCCACCACGTCGGCAACTGGCACAGATCTCTCAGCCCTAGTGCCAAGCCTACTTATATTGTTGAAATACTGAGAGGGGATTTTTCCTTCTGTGACTTCCAAAAAGGTTTGTCCGTCTATATTTTGCATAAAAAGTAGCCTATGCCTGTTTTTGTCAAGGGGCGCGAGAGATGAGTTGGACTAAAGCATATTTGTAAGACCAGCCATACAGTAAAGTAATTTTTTCAAGCTCATGAAACATTATAATGCATCTATCTCTAATCAAATCACTTTTTTTTTTTTCCCTGCCTGACTTCCTTCAAAAATAATGGATATATGATCATGGTGTGCATGAGCATGCATCTCTAATAACTTTTGAATGAGTTGGTTGCTTTTAGCTCAATTTGAAAGAGAGACAGGCGTTTCAGAGCTGTCACATTGCTACAAGTTTCATGAAAATAGGCAACTGGATAGAAAAGAGAGCTCTAGAGGCTGGAAAGCTGCAGCATGAGTTCACCCAGTGTCAGGCACCAGAAAATGACATTGTAAAGGCACTGACACGTGGAATAGCCTCAATGGAAGGTTACCATCAGCCAAGAGATAGAAAGCCACAGTACACCAAGTACTACCTGAATATTTATTTTGAAGGACATTGTAACAAAAGTCACCAGTCAAAAAATGAATGGCCTTCAAGATACAGCACTCAAAAGAGCAGACAAGACAGCTAAATACTTCAAAGAAAACCTTCAAGCAAAAGTACTATTAATTTTAACTAAATTAATTTCAGAAGAGTGACTTCTGATATACCCCACGGTAAGCCCCAGATCATACAAATCCACACTTTATTGCCTGAGTAGTGCCATTTAAAATCAATAGGATTACTCATAGTGGTAAAGTTAAGCACCTGTGAAAGCGTTTGCAAGATTGAGGCCTAGGGCCTGGTCTAGGCATAGCTTTTGTACTTGAAGAACTGGTTCACTTAAAGGTTTGTTTTGTTTTTGGTTTTATTTTTAAAGAAAACAACAGAATAATTAAAGCCATACAACCACTTTAAAGTGGACACGTTTTTATTACTATAACGGGAACTTCCAACAGCACAGCCATTCCCAGGTCAGCTACGCTGCTCCAACTGCACTCACACTGTAGGGAGTTGTGTCAATACCATTAAGAGCAGCCCCAACTTTTGCACCTTGAGCAGCTCAACAAAGAGATGCCAGCCCACTATGTCGACTCAAAGCTCTCCAGGTAATTCATCCACTGAAAACACCTGATGGAACAAGCAACATGGGCAAACCCACATTTAAACATTTGGTCTGGACTCTGTCAAAAAGTAGGATTTTTTTTTTTTTCTTCCAGAATTTTCTTCCTATCCTGTGCATGTGTACCCACAGGAAAAAAAAACACACACACACCTAAAAAACTTTAGAATTACATGTGCAGAATTAAGGAAGCTGAAAAAGATCAAGTTTGCCTCACAAGAAGACAACAAAAAGGAGTGTCCATTCTAAGGAAAACACCCCAAACTTTCAGAGATGCTAGGAGGAAGAGGGAGTGGAACAGTGAACTAACACGTTTAGATTACTAAGAGGTTAAAAAAATTGTCGCACTTTCAAAGAAGAAGAAAAAGACAAAAGACATTAAGAGTAAACAGGAAATTTGGGAAATCTATTTCACTCAAAGTAGCAAACATCTGGAATAAATTGTCAAGAACTCAAGACCATCAAAGCAAAGTATTAATGAGGTTAAGAGGCAGCTAGGCTGGAGGAGGAGACTGAAGAATACAGTGACAAAGGAGAGAGGTGGAGCCGAGAGAAACCTAGAGGCAACAGGCTCATTAGCCTAAAGGGCTTTGTTTCTCTCTCTGCCCAATACTTACTTATCTTCTCATTGCTTCAGGGTTAAAATGGGTTTTTCTGCTGCTTTTTGGTTTATGGAAAGGAAACAATACTTTTTTCCTAGTAATTTCATGCTGGGATCTGTGGCATGGTACTTCATTGTTGAGCCTCCAAATTCCTAAGTTTAACTCAGGAAAGTACAAGAAAACTGAATACACGCTACTCCTTCAACCAAGTAGAGCTTTCTGAAGTCTGGAGTCCTCATTCCTCCCTTTCACACTTAAAATTAAGAATAATTCTTACTTTTGTTACAGAATGTTTCTTAAAGAAGAAAAACCTCGTCCCTTTAATCAAAAGGATCTAGTAAACATCTCCATGGATTCAAGAGCTGTTTTTTAAGACTCATTTGTTTTGAAGTAATTCAAACCAGGCTGAACAACACCTTTAAAGATGACAAAAAACAGTAGGCATAAATGAATAAGGAGTCTAAGAAGGAAATACTTAGCATGACTTATCCCTTAATATCCAGATTCCTCTCTAGAAGGGATAATCAGAAAGCTATGTTGGCCCTTATTCAAAAGAAGAGAACGGTCTTCCATCTCTGCCTGGACTCTTATTAACTATATTGGTTACATTCATGGTCATTAACATCCTTTAAAAGATGATCTTGGGATTTCATTTTCCACCTCCCATTATTGAGCAATGGAATATTCATAAAACAGTAGACAGAAACAACTCAGAAGAAAAAGAAAAGAAAGCCTCCAAGTTCCCATTTCTGCCAGTTAAATTAAACTAAACTGAGGATTCAACATGAAATTGATTCAGGAGCGGCAGTATACATGCACACACATTAAAAAGCACACTGGGGGGGATATAGAATAATAAAACATGCGCTTGCCTGTCCTCTGCTCTAATAACCACATGCAAACTTCAGCCAAGCCTGACAGAGTGGGAGAGGTTTCAAAGATATGAAGTTCCTGTGGGTTTCACAGGATAGGCAGCTGGGTAAAGGATGAAGATGCACTTAAGAGCCCCACCGAAGTAAAGTGCTTATTAGACATAAGAGAATCCACACCAGCCTTCATTACTTGTCTAATAGCACAGGGCCTGCTCATGCTGTTCGTTATCAGCCAAGCACCCACATCTAAGGAGTCAAAGTTTTATTGGGAACATCTGCTCTTGTCTTTGCAAAAGACAGCTGGAGCTCCGCTTCAACCTCAACTGCTTCTCCATTAGCTGTTCCCAAATCCTTTTCTGCACCTTTCCAGCCCAAGAGGAGCCAACAGGGCTGTCGAGGGGCCACCCCGCACTGGTGGGGGCACAGGGAGGGCTGACTGGCACTCGCTTACAGAGAGGCCCCTGCTGCCCCGTAGCCCTGGGGTTTTATTTTTAACGCAAAGCAAAAGAAATATGCCTCAATACTTGCAAGGAGCAATGAATTAGACTAGAAGAGTTTTGAATAACTAGACGCATTCAAGTTACCCAAGTCTGTTGGTGAATTTAGCCACCAACTAACGTGGTGGTCGTGAGAGGAGGGGAGTCTCCTTCAGGAGCCAGCTCAGGCCTAGTCCCTCACTTCAGAGGACTGAAGCGTCCTCTGGGCCATCCCTCACTAGACTGACTATAAAGAAAGCACCAAAGCCCCTATTCCTCACTTCAGCACTTCAATTAGATGCCATGAATACCTACAGCAGTTGAACGGGCCAAGGCCTCTTATTTTTCTCCCAGTTCTAACACGGAGAATCGGTGAAAGAGGGGCTTTGAGGCACTCCACTCCACTTTTCTCCGCTATTTTTACCTTGCCATTAAAACATAACTAGAGGGGGCCAACTGGAAAAAAAAGGATTTTTTTTCTCAGTCAGCCAGGTATGCGGACAGGTAACCCGGCCAGAGCCTGCCGGTGAGAGCACGCTGCCCGGCACCTCAGTCCCTGGGGCTTAACCGATACCGGCCTGATAGGCACAGGCACAAAACACAAGAGATCTTTAATACTAAAAGCAGGCGGTTGTTTTTTCAGTGACTGAGGGGTGCTTTAATGAGCACACGGTGTTGTAGTGGCTGGAAAAAGGTGATAAGCTTTATACATTATATGAAAAGCCAGGGGGTTACTTTATGTAGTCAGACACAGCTGACTAAACAGGGCACTGAAAGTCATTCACAGCCAAGGTAAGACAAAACAAAACAACAAAACCCCCACAACCTTCCTGTCCCGCCTCCCCCAAAGAACCGGTTCCCCAGGCACAAGCCTAGGGTTGATCCGAGGCCTCAAACACCCTAATTAATATGCTGCTTGGAAAAAACCACTGGCTTACCTTGGCGTGCCGAGGCCTCACCTCCACCTTGGTTGTGCAGGAGCAGGGACAGGAGAGCCAGGCTGTGCACAGATGCGGAGCAGCCCCTGTGACTGAGCCCAGAGCTTCTCCTCCTGTCCTTCATCTGACGGTGGTTCCGGGGGGGCAGTGGAGCCCGTTAGCATTAATCCCCCACACCTGTGGGGCTGGAGGGGCACTCAGAGCCGCCCTCCCGGCCCCACACAGGTGTGGGAAGGTTCCAGGTGTCAGCCACGCTTGGGGAAGGGCCCTGAGACCTCAGCTCGCGGCCGAGGCACTACATGGGAAGGCAAAACCCCCCTGGCCTTTGCGGAGCAGGGCTGCCGCAGCCACCATGTTTCACCGGCTGAGGGAAAGCTCGGCTCCCCGTGCCCGGCCCAGTCGCTCTAGCTAGCACACTTGCATGCATGTGTTTAACCCAGGAACAAAAGTAAACTTCTCCATCTTTTCCAGGAAAAATAGGGCAGCACACAGTATTTCGGCATTACCTGTATGCTACTGTTTGTACAAACTTGGGTGAACTGTAACACCAATTTAAAAAGAAATTACTGATATTTCCTTAAGGCTTTGGACAATTCCAGACAAAATACGGATACCTGTACTGCTTCAGCACTAGATTCACACCAGTATTATTTTCCCAAGCATTAAATTCTGTCACAGCCTTTACACCCTCGGCCCAGTTTGGAGGGCAGAGATCCTTGCTGAAACTAGCTAATTCCTGTTCTACAGATAACTTTCTGGCTGCTATTTAAACTGCATCCTTTTTACATATGATAGCTTAAAGGCAGTAGCTTACCAGTAAATTCATGGAGATGTATCTCTTTTTGGTCTGTTAGAGGAAGCCCCTAACCCCATTCTCCCTGGTAATGAACTTTCTACTCATCACAGCTGTGGTGGTACCTGCAGCTTCCAAAACTTAAAGGGACAAGGTAGGAGAAGTAAAATTACCTGCCATCCTCTCCAGTTTTCTGTAAAACAACTTCTTTTTGAAAGATGTGAGCCTGTGACACACTGAGCAACACCAGTTTTCAGTACGGTGTGGGTAGGTTCATTCAGGAAGCCAAAACCCATGCAGAGGAGGAATCAAAAGGCTTGCAGCAACACTGTGCAAGTCAGCTAGAGGAGAACCAGCTTCGCCCCTTCCCAACCCTGGAGTGGGATGTGGTTTATCCGTGCTGTACAGGTATATACAAACTGGCTGCTGCCTGAGCGTGGCGAGTAGCTTTCACAGCTATCCAACCAACCATGCTGCTTCTCCAGAGATGCCTTTGTTATGCTCTCCGGTAATAAAAAAGAGAAGCTGTAACATCTGTAGCAAATACCTGACCAAGCCTATCAGGAAATTCGTGGGGGGTCAGCTTGCAGGATCAGCATCTGGAACAGCAATGTAGCCAACGGCTACTGGTCAACAGAAGACATGGCTGATCCTGACTCTCTACCTACTTACTATGTGACCTCAGCCAAGACGGTTCTTACCTTACTTTTTTCTTTCAGTCCTCTGGCTGTTTGGCTCTCCCTTCACTTGCGTACATAAGGTCTTTTACCCCATTAAAGGGCAGCTACTGTCTTCTAATCATTGTAACAAAAAATTCCTGCCTGGCCTAGCATCTGAGCTCTGCATTCTTGCTGAAGCAGCTGACCAAACACTGAGCTTGCTAGTATATTTTGCAAAAAAATTATGTTCCTCAGGTCAAAAGACACATTAAGCAATCATTTAAACTGAAAGGGACAGTAACAAATGGCAACATTTCCCCAGATAAGGACTCAGGGAGGTATTGCCATGCTTGACCTTAAATACCTGCGTTAGCATTCCTAGGCCCCTGCTTTATAATCAGTGGAGTCAGACAGATGCTTGCAGGGGCTGAATCAGAGGAGAGATGAACTTAAGTGCCCTGAAATACCTATTCAAGGACCTCTCTCCCTTCAATCACTGAAGAGAAGTCCTGCAGAGATAAGCCTCCTTGAATATATACTAGATTTAAGTGGCCAAAGTTAAGTCAATATGCATGAGAATCCCCGAAGTTATATAACTCTAAGAAAAATTTCCAGGTTTGCATGTCAGAAAACTATTATTTCAAACACTGTGCCCACGCGTGCTTCAAGGATCCAAAGTCTGGCTCCTTCAATGTGAAACCCCTCTTATGCCTTCCAAAATCTTGAGTTTGGAAAAGAGCATAATAGCGTGTTAAAAGACAAGGGACCTCAGATACTGCAGCTGTACAGACAGTTCTGCACAGCATCAACACGCCCAGAAGCGTTCCTTCGCAGGTTGTGAACCCCAGACATGTAATCAGAGCAGTGGCAGTTGCAGTCTTTTCTGGTGCAAGCCATGGGCTTGCCTTTAAGAATCAAGTGGATTTGCTCTTGCGTATAAACCAGCTTTGCTGAAGCTGGGTTTCCCCCATTCACAGTGGGAAATCCATTCTCACTGGGTATAAGCATTATCATAGGATGACTTAGAGAGATATGGCTGTCTGTGGTTCATGGATGACATCTTGCTGACCACCTGAATTTAAACAGACTGTTGGGGAAATGAAGCAAGGCCCACAGGTGAGAAACTTTTTCTGTATAGTTGCCTGCAGGCAGGTTAAAGACCAGTGACCTAGCGTACAGTTAAAAACCATGTCTAACATGAATTATCACTGCTAAAATAATTTCAAGATAACAAGGGAGAAGGAAAAGGAGGAGGAGACTGTCCTAGGGTCAGATACTGTTCAATATTAACAATTTGGAGGGCAAAACAGAGAACACATACAAAATTTGTGGATGATGGACAGTATGCTAAGGCAACTTATGTGGAGTTTGGAGGACAGGGATAGAATTCAGAACAGCCTTAAATTGAAGGGGAGATAGAGAATCAACAAGAAGGAATTAAAGATCAGTGCAGATCGTTACACATTAGAAGAAAGGTTTCAATAAAATTTGGAGAGTAATTGGTTAGGCTGTAGTTCCTCAGGAAAGGATCTGAGGTTCAAAGTGCAGCACAGATTGATCATATGTCAACCCAGTAAAAGGCAAGTGTCACTGGAGCTGTATTAACAACGCTGGCATATGTAACATCACAGCATCACAGATTTATTGAAGTTGGAAGGCACCTCTGGAGACAGTCTAGACCAAACCTCCTAATCAGAGCAGCATCGGCTAGAGCAAGTTTCCCAGGATCATATCCAGTTGGGATATCTCCAGCAATGGAGATGCACGACCTATCTGGGCAACCTGTTCCAATATTTGACCACCATCACAGCGAAAAAGTTTAAATGGAATTTCCTGCATTTCAATTTGTGTCCATTGCCTCTCATCCTGTCAATAGACACCATTGGAAGGAGTACGGATGTGTTGTACTCAGTCCCATCATCCAGGTCATTAATGAAAATTTTAATTGCATTTTCATATAGAAAACTCATACTTCAGACAATCTGCACCTTTTTAACATTAGTGAAAATTCAAGGTGTGTCCTTAGATAACCCATGCTGGCACATTACCAAAGTAACAGAGGCAGAGGGGAATCAGATCTAAGGAGGTTTCTGGGATAGACAGAACAGGCTACAGGGGGATCAGAAGTAAGCAGTTACTAAGAAAGAGAGGTCTGGAATAAACTTCTCCCCACATTGCCTAGAAACATACATAACCTTCACTGCTGCTGAATCACAGCGGGGTTTTTTGATTTGTTTGGTTTTTTACAGATAACCAACCCCTGAAATAATTATTCCATTCTGGCTAGTGCTGGAATTTTGTGTTCAAGTTGGCACACCGTGTTTTAAGAAAAATATGCACAAATTTAAGGTAATCCTAAAGAGAGCAAGAAGAATCAGAAGTGTAGAAAAGATTGTTGAGAGGAACATTTGGAAAAAGAATGTTGAAAAAAAGAAAACTAAACAGTCTTCCAGTGTGCTAACATTCATTACAAAGAGGATGCAAGGGATGAAATTGGCTTAATTTGCAGACAGAAAGATTTAGGTTAGATGGTAGGGGGGAAAAGTGCATAGATATAAGGCTAGCTTTGGACTTGAGGCTACCTAGAAAGTTTAGACAGGTCAAACATTTCTAACAACGATCCTGCCTCCAAGCAGAACAACAAGCTGGGGAAAACTCACGAGAACCTTCCTCTGCCTTTTATGACAGTATATTTCAAAGGCTGCTCTACCCATTCACAAGGTTTCAGAAAGGTTTACAGGATTAAACATTTAAGAGTTAATAAAACACATTATCAATTCTACACTGTTTCATTGGTTTTTTTCCCATCCAAATAGTAATTGTTTGTGAAAGGGCTGACACGAAAGAGCAACTGCCAGGGTTCATGCAAGTTCAATTCCCATCTGATCATTTTAATGATGCTTGGTGAGAATCTGTTTTTGTGGAATTAACCTCAGCTCTTTGTTCCATTTAGTTATTTGAATCTGCATCCAAAACCCATAAGCACAGCTCTATGTCCCTAAATGAAAATGGGGATCAAAATGAAATTGGGATTGATAAAGATTCTTAGAACAAACCTGTAATATTTTCATGATATTTATCTGAACATGTGTCCTTCCTCTCACAGAAGGTGAGAGTTACAGCTTCAAATTCTCTTGCGTGATGGTGCAAGAGCCCAAGGTGCTGAAGTCAACAACAAGCTTGGTGGTATAGTCCAACCCAAAGATCTCTTCAAGCACTCTGCAATAGGCACATGTCTGCTACACTGCCCTTGACATGCAGTAGTTCTGGGGCATCAGTCAGGAAAAAAGGGAGAAATGGATTTTGAACAAAGAGAAAAGTGCACCAATGAGGAATGAGCAGCAGAACTGCAAAAAACCTGAAGGCAAATAGGTAGGGTCACATGGAACTTGGGGCTTTATATAGCCCACAAACCACTTCAGAGTCATGAGAGTTCTGGGTGGTTGAGAGCACTCTGGTGGTGCATGAATGTTTGGTAGCTGCTGGAGTATCTCACAGCCTGCACCCTGATTTGGTCCCCATCAGGAACTGGAGGGAATTTGGAGTGAATTTCAAGCAGAGCTTCTGGTTTAGCTTCCTCCACAAAAGCTACCTAGGTTGCTCAAGGTAAGTCGTGGCAATCAGGTGGTTTGCTTCAAAACTGCACTGCACCAAAACAAATCGCTCATCTAGACAACGCCTGGCTCAAGCTAGTCTGCACTAAGGTGGTCCTATTTCCCATCTCCCCACGGCTCCATGCTCCTGTCCCATCTGCAGCTGTTGGGGAGCAGCAAGGGCCAGCTGTTCCCTAAGGAACAGGGAGCCTGCAGCAGGGCATGGTAACATGGCCAGCAGGAAAGTGGCCTCACCAGTATCCAAGCAAGACAAGCCCAAAGATGGTAGTCAGGTTCAAGAGTCCAGATCATCAGGCAAGTCTATGATGATGAGGCAGGTCCAAGATCAAGCTGAAAAGTCAAGCTGCAGGTCAGGGTTACATCCAGTGACAGTTACTAGAGTCACATGCAGTTCAGTGATCGCTAGGCAGGTCCACAGTGATATGGAAGGCCCAAGGAGTAGTATAGGTCCAAGAGTGTAGCTCAAAAAAGATTTGAAGGCCCTGCGCTGAGCTTAAATGGGGCTCTTGAGCACACAGGCAGCAGGTGTGGGTGGAGGTTCCAGGTGAGACTTGTCAAGGCCATTAAGGTCTATTAGTGCACTCAGGGCCCTGACAGTTGCAGACAGGCAAGAAAATTTGGGGAGCTGATGTGACTGAAGAGCAAGGAGGTTTCTTCTCAGTCAGCACCTGATGTGTGTGTATGAGCTCTAGTGCTGACCTGAGGGAGGGAGGGGGTGCAGCCAGGGGAAGAGGAGAATGTGGAAATGCTCAAGCCAGACTTCCATCAGCCTAAGATGCCACAGAGCTGCACTGGAAGAAGTCATGTAACTAGGCAGTAAGAGATGAAAAAGGACCCATCAAAAAGTGTGCATGCTTTGATGGAAAAATGTGACCTCATCTTTCAAGAGCACTATCCTCAAAGTTTTTGCCTACCAGTTTGCATGAGGAAAAATAAACCTCTCTAGATTGAAGGCTAAAGGTGATCCTGTATGCCATTTTATGTAGTCCTCAGTCTCATTCTGAAATCTTTAAACAGTGCAAAAAACATAAGCACCATCTGACCGCTGAGTGACTTCAGCTCATATTATTGGAACAGTCAGTACTCATTTGGTTGGGTATGTGATTTTGTGGAGCTCATACAAGGTAGTATTAGACTTGGCACGTGTGTTTGCGGCATACAAGAGCATCTTCCAGACCCACCATTCAAGCAATTTCCAAATGAAGTCTGTAAATGAAACATCCATTTTGCAGTCCTCTCCCATAAGCAGCTCCCTTCTTTGCTGAGAAGTGCTGTCACTTGTTTGGGTCTGCATAAAAGCCTAAAGCAGAAGCTCATAAATCATCTGTTCTACTGTGCCACCGAAAATCCTCTACCTCCATGACCTCCCATTGCCTATCTATAATCCCATCCCATATGCAGTGGTCATATACCTATGAAGAAAAACACATTCTGGGGAGAAAAGAGCCAGCGTGTGAAACAGAGGTAAGAACTAGGCTTGTACAGGAAAGCTCAGCTTCTGGTGAATAAGCCATGAGGTGGAAAAAAAGGTTATGCAGACTTTTTCATTGCATGAATTTTTACTAGTCCCCAAAGCCCAGTCAAGCTGCACACCTTGTTGGGAGGGATGGGTCTGGGTGACCATGCAATTGTTTCAAATGTTACAGGAACGTACGGCAAGAAGTGCTAAAGCCCTCTCCACATCTTCAGCAAGATTCATGCAAGAAAGGGCCAAATTTTGCTTCTAGCTGTGTCCACCAATATTTTTAAGAGAGAGAATTACTGGTAGATACAATTGGGAATCACCTACTTATACTGGAAAAACATTGCTATTACAGGAATATGCATAGGTCTTCTGGACATAGGGGCAAGGGGTGAGATCTATTATATCAACGTTGTGTCTGCTAAGAGCCTTCTCATTCCAGTTGTCCTATATTACTGAAGTGCACTGAGTGCAAGGTTTTGCTGGAACAACAAAAAATGCAGGTGGGGATGAATGTCACATCCCTGAGTCATGCAGATGCTAAAGCTTTTTCATGTAATTTCTGCCCCTCCTGACGAGGGCAGAATTTGACACCTAGCCCTCACGTTCTCTTTCTACGAAAACTAAGAGGGAAACAGAAAATAAGTGGCTGTTGCTTCCTCTTAATGGCTGTGGGACTGTAGTGCCAACAACACTGATGCAAAAGGAAACCATTTTCATTAGTTGTTAAAACAGCAGAAGCTTGTTTTACTTTGGCTGCAACATCCTTCTGAATCCCACGCAGGAAGTATTCATGCAGTATTCCACATAGGCAGAATACGTCCAGTTCCTAGAAGTCCAGATACAAGAAACTGTAGCCCAATTTAGAACTATGCTGATCTTGGATTATAAAAGTGAGAGGTAGTCTGCTTTCATATGTAACCCTGGGCTAGAGGTCCTGAGTTCTTTTCTTGTCTTTGTCCCTAGACTTTCGACGATCTTTGGCAAAACACATCCTTCAGTGTGTGCCTCACCTGTAAAACAAGGCTAACGACAAACAGGTGAAAGACTAGGCGTTATTGTTATTTCATGGACAACCTCCCACACATAATAAAGGTACCTCTGAAGGGGGAAATTCGTTATTACTGGTTTCTAAGCGCACCTAGGTAAATTTTACTATGAGAAAAATAGCCACTATTCCACTACTACTGTTCTTTTGCACCAAAGCAAATGAGTCAAGTGGCTTATGAAACTGGCCACATCACTGAGACGGAGAGGGCATATTGCATATTCACAAGAGCTTAACATTGTTTTATTTACACTTTCATTGCTAGGGGCTGTGAAATGGAAGAGAATTCTATTTACCAAATACTCTTGCTGGTGCAATAAGTTAGAAGATTTCTCAATTAACACATGGAGCTTATGTATAAAAGACAAGAGGTTAAGCAATGCTGCAGTGCCCAATGGACCATCTGGTGAACATTAGGATTGTCAATAAATCACAAAAGCACCAGTTCATCAAGAAAATTCCATTTCAAACCACTGACAGAAAAAAAAAAAAAGATGGGAAAAAAATCACAAAATTGGTATTTTCATCTTTTATAAAAACAGGAGCATTAAATAACTTTAATCTAATTTCAATTGTTTTATTGGTTCTCTTCTGATGACCACATGGCTTCACATACTGAATATTTAGCCCTTTGTCTTGCACACAAAAGCATTATGAAATAACTTGGTGCATCGTCACAGGAGAAGCTCATCTCTTTCCTCTTAGTCTTTCTCCTCACCATGGGTGATAACGTAACAGAGGTTCTTATAGTCAAGATTACCAGAGACATCTGGAGGGAAAGCAGCAAACATCTGGTTGATCTGCCAAGCAAGCAGGAGATAAGTGTTACAAACATAGGACTGTGGGACAGCAACATGTACTGCTTTTCATTTTCAACCCAGTTCAGCTCCCTTCTGCCTTGATCCGTTAACCAATATGGAAAATTTTTCCCTAGCTTCGGTAAAATTGAAATAGGAATTAGGACACAACTAGTTAATACAGTCCTGCTATAATCCCAACAAGTTCCCTGTCAAAAAGAGCTCTCCCTGAAATCCAGGTAAGCCCTGGCCAAATAATTTACTACAGTCTGCCCTCCAGTCTGTTCTTGCCGTGAACCAACTCCACTCAATCTCCTCTTCTGAAAATAAAGTCCCTCTAAATTCCTCCCAGCCAGCAGAACCCATGTTCAGTCTCACACAAACCACAAAGTCAGTACCTCATTTCAGAACTCATTTCAGATTTCAAACAAAATAACTCTCACAGAAATGGAAACCAGATCATAGTCCCACCCAAACCCACTTGAACTCTAGTAAATTCATTGCCCAGCTCACCATAGGAAAGAACAGCAAGAGATAGGCCACGCTTACACTTGGATGGAAGTCCAAAGAATCTGTTTGACTTTGATTTAGTTATGGAGCTATTCAGAAGAGATGCTTTGAATTGTTCCTAATTGCTAGAGCTGGCATCAACCTTCTCTCAGTCTGGATTTGAGCTGAATTCATGCATTTAAAAAGGGGCAAATACTTATTGCTGAATAGTAGCTGGAGATGGATTTCTATTCTGAATAAATCAGAAGGTCCTTACCTCTTCTTGACTGAACCGGTCTGCCTGTGTCATAAGCATTTCTTTGATGCTGTTCAAATAAAATGAAATAACCTGATTAAAGGGTGATAATGGCACATGACAATTCAGATGGCAAGATCCCTCCTGAAGTCGCATGAAAGAAAATCTGTGTGACCGCATAAATTAGAGCTGTTAATCCTTACATGATATTGTAAGAGATTTTCTGTGGGTACCCATCAGTGTCAATGCCTCGCTCTGCCAACTTATTTTGCTTTTGTGACATTTTATAGAGGTTTAAAATTGTTTAAGGTTATTACTCTAATTGAAATATAGCAATTTTGTATGCTTATCTTAACCTAAAACGGTAGGTTTTCTCACTTGCTGTTTAAAGTTTGGATCACTTAACAAAACCAAAAGACAGAATATTTTCTGTAAAATCTGAGGATGAAAGGAACAGAGCATGAAATGAGAAAGAGGACTTGAAAGAGAACTCCAACAGCTATTCCAAATCATCATCTGAGAATCCCCTTATTTGCATGCAGTCGTTCCCAGAGGAGACTGTGAAACTGCATGAGACCTGTTGTATTTCACGGTACAATGTCTTGATCTGGAGTTACAGCACTGTAACAAGGAGCTTATCCCACACACAATCTGCATCCTATGCAATGACATCAAAGAGAGTATTTTTGGGACAGACCCTCAGCTAATTTACCCTCTGTTTTCAAACCCATTGTGGGAAGTCAGTTGAGCATGTAATTTTTTTACCTAAGTTTATAGGTGAACAGAAAAGCCAGGAAGAATAATTACTGTTTCTAGTCTAACCCCTTTAGATAAAACGTCTTTATATTTCACCCAGTTACTCATGTGCTGAGGGCAGTACATGCACAATGTGCTAGAACTTCCACCAGTATGAACTCAGTTATACCACATAAACATCCCTTTCACTTGCACTAATAATTTCCCCTCATGTAGAAGAATTCCTATATTAATCTCAAAGAGTTTGCATTCACACTGAAGAGGCAGACTTGTCTCCTTTTGTTACTACCAAAGGTATTTATACATTATCAGGATTTTTTCTAGATCAGTAAAACAGACTATAAACCTGTGATAACAGATGAGCAGTCTGTTGTACAAAAACAAAAGCTGAAATAAGTATAGAAATCTGTTTTAGTTTGTGGATTTGAAAAAAGACTGGTTTTTTGAAGAATTTGTTGTGGGCGAGTGAGAGCAATAGCTTTTCTGGAAACAGCCCTTTCTGCTTTTTAAAGTGAGTATTTATTTCTGCTTTTTAAAGTGAATATTTAAAACTAACTATTTATAATAGAAATCATGCCTGCACAGGAACATTTCCATATGAGCAAAATTCACCTAATGTGGATGCAGATGTTCAGGCAAAATAGTAAAGCTTCCCTTTCTGCTCCCATATACCATGCATCTCGAGCGAAAAAAGTCACACAGATAGAAGTATAGTTTTGATGGCAGAGCTACAACTGTACTTCCTCATATCTCTGACACACATATTTTTTTCCACTAAAAGGCTACAACAAAAACATATCCCAATTTGCATAAGAGGCATATACACTTCTGAATCTCTTTCTTGTTGATGTGAAGTGCTCATTTGGAAGGACAGAAAGGGAAAACTGAAAAAAGAAGTTTCTGAGTGATGGATAAGGTTCTTACGCACAAGGACAAGAGTGAAAATATCCATGCAAGTTTTGGGAAATACTCTGAGGTCAAAGACAGAGCTTAAGCTGTTGTATATATTTTTTCTGCATGACTTTACCATTCTCTTTACTTAGCAAAGTCTTTCTTCATCTCTTTCTCTCATATTGCTGTTTCTGTTTTGTTATCCTGGCAGTTTGTTATGTGACTGCATTTTTTGAAGTGGAATTCTCAAATGATCACTGGGTGCAAGAGTGGAGTGATCATAATCATCAACATAAATTGATTATTGCATATATGTGCACTGGGGCAAACAGCATTAGCAAATGTAAATAGGAAGCGTGATACAGGAAGGTGCTTGGTGAATAGAAGGAAGCACTTACAGCAATTTTGTCAGAAGTCACAAATAAACTTCATTACAAACAGGACTGAATTAAAAAGAGATCTGGGCACTATGTGTCTTCTATTCACATGCTTAAAGTATTTAGGGGAAAAGAAAAGATCAAATATCTAATTATAATCTTCTGATGCACAGCCCAGTAGGCTCTGGCACACTCATAAGGAAGAGGGACTGAGTTAAGGATCTATGCATATTTTCCATTATTTATTTTATAGGGAAACGAACACTCACAAGTTCCAAAGCTAGAGATTATGCACTTTTTTCTTTGTCTATATTGTTGTCTTTTTTAAAGACTATTTGCTTCTCAAAAAAAAAAAAAATCAAAGTCTTCTGGGCAAAAAAAAAATCCATTTGCCTTGACATAGGAGTCTAAATGTTATCTCTTGTCCTGGCTGACATCAGTTCCTTCTACAGTTATAAATACTTTGTTGCATTCTTATATTTTCAAAACCTTTTTTTAAATTATCTGTGCAATCTCTGGGATATTTTGGTTTTCCACTGGGTTTGCCCTTTCTACAGTGCTCTCTTGGAGAAAACCAGGTGAATTGAAATGAGCAGCGCTCTACAAATATGATGAGAAACATCACTAGCTCAGCCAAACTAATCTCCAAATGTCCAGAATGCGTGTAAACTCCCTGAGTCCATTTTCATCTGGTACAAATCTGAAAAGTTTTGTTGGCATCAGCATGAGACACAGTTGATGTTGGCCTGACTCACTTTGTTCGATGAATGGCATTTAGGGCTGAATCATCGAACCTTTCCAAAAGCTATGCCAGTTTACACCAGCTGTGAATCTGACCTAAAGCATTTTCTCTTTTTGACATCATGCTATAGGAAGGATTTTATGCGTGGTATAATGATGCAGACAAACAAAGTCTGTCATTGAATTTGGAAGTAAGTTATAAACTCCTGGAGCTTCTGGAAAGGTTAGAAGACTCCAACCCAGCTACCATCAGATGGACTAAGTGAGTCATTTCCAGACTAGAGGTGAAGACACGCAGAGGGAAGAGACATAAAAATCCCCAGAAGGATGTTAACTCCATGAACATAAAAAGAAGTTCTGATTAAAAGGTCAACATGGCTGGTTTTGGAGAGAAACATTCCAGGATTTTTTAATATGGAGAAATATTATTTATTAACATTAACTGTCATATTGAAATGGCTGTATGAGCCAACATAAAAATTATTTCAAAACCTTCAAATGTCTAAATTTTGGAAGCATATGAATAGAACTTAAACCTCAAAGACATTCACGGAATTGATTTAATGGTTTGTTCTGTAATGATCAACATTACCCTCGGGTCTAATAAGTAAACATTATGCTCTGTTGTGGTGATGAACTAAAACAATTGTCTAATGTTAGCAGTGCAGCGGGGGTGGGGACAAGGTTGACATTTTCCATCAAGGAAAAATAAAAGTATTTCTCTCTCATCTTAATTTTGGAGTGTGATACTACATTCCTAATTTGCCCCAAACTCCAACTGGCTTCCAGCATCCAAGGAATGTAGAACTGGACACAGGGTGGCAAGCTTCAGATTTTGCATGCAGTATATTGTTACAGATAGTGGTGGGAAATATAACATTTCATGGGTTTTGTATTATCAGAAGGTTGAATTTCATGGTTGTGATTTCACTACCGTGTGTTCTGGCCTATTTGGCAATAGGCTACATTTTATTCTGATTGTTTGAGTCACTTCTGATGTATTTCTCTGACTGTTCTTCCCAAGCTGTTTGGATAATGTTAACCCCAAAACAATCAGGATGATTGTTAACCCTCTGTTCCTTCTGATTGTTTGCTACATCCACTTGTGTTTTAATTATTTTGGAAGTTCTTTAGCGAAAAGACTGTCTCTCTGCTTTTATTTTGCATATTGCTTACCATAATAGGACTCTCATACCCACTGGGAATTAAGTGCCACTGTCATAGAAAAGCATATTGGTAACAGAGGGAAAAATTGTACGTGAATTTTGTATTTTCAACTAACTTTCATGAGACATCAATAATTGCAGATAATGTCATGGAAAACTTCACCTCAGAGGTTCTGGTAAAAGGTTTAGTCTTCATTTACCATATCACAACATTACCAGAATTCCTTGATGCAAATACAATTTTATAACTCATGGATCCCTAATAAACTTCCTATACATATTATGCTTTATAAAATCTACCTGAAATGGCTACTGCAGTAGAAGTATAGACCCCAAATTCACCAAGGAATTTAAACATATGTATAAATCTAGGCACATAAAGCATTTCACCAGAGCCATAGGTCAGACCTCCTCATCCACTGCCCTGATTTGATATCATTTATCTCATTTACCTGAAGGCCTGCTCACACTGTTCTGGCAGCGCAATGAGGATTTACGTTTGTGCAATCAGCACTTAAAGTCCTTTTACCCTGCTTTGTTGGTGTAACAGGTTATGAATACAAATTAGGTCTTGCCTTCTTATCTAAAAAATAACCGTATTGACAATAATTGCCATATTATTAATAGTATTATTTGGTTTGGCTCCCACCATATCTAGTGGAAATTTACAGCAAATTATTGTCTAGAAGCAGAAGGCTCAAACAGTAAACACATAACAAGGAAAATGTCCTCACTAAAAACATGTCCCGGAGTTAATTAAATTGATCACTTTTTTTAAAAGGAGACTAGGTTTCCCGTTTTAGTCAAGCACTCCAAGAGTTAGGCACCAGACATTCATTTTAATTTTACATATGGACTTAATCTACGAAGAGTCATGTGTTGATTTATATCCAGACCTTCAAAAAAGGCTATCTAATGGCCTACATGTGATTATATTTCCATTGCCTCTTGCAATGTCTGAAGACAACAACATCTCTTTTTGGTATACAAATACATTCATACAGTAGTCCAGTCTTTTAACTCTGGCTTACAAAGCTAAATGTTTCTCTGCCTGACATTTCCTCTGTCTCTTAAAATACTGTGAAAAATATAGCTTTTAAACAGTTCTTTAAACCTGTGCTGCTATTATTATTATTATTATTATTATTATTATTATTATTATTATTATTATTATTATATTTGAAATAAACTTACTAGTCTGCCTTTATGTGGCCTTTTCCTTCTGGGTCGAAAATCTTAAAAGCATTCAGAATGGTTTCTTCTGGGTCCGTGCCTAAAATTAATGAAATATAATTTAGAAGCCTGGATGTATTTCTATAGCTGCCGAATACTTGCTAAGTAATTGCATTCACTTGAAAACAGTGCAAAATGGAGAATTCTGCAGTTGTAGGTTTGAAGACAAAGGTTCCTTATGTCGGCAGCATTTGTCATGTCAGATAAACAATAGAGGTGAATAGTTCAATGCTCAGAAGCTTAAAAATAATAACTCATATCTATTCTATGTCTGCAGGAGAGAAAACTTCCAGGAACTGGTCTCCAATATCAGTACCCAGAGGATTAGTGGCTTTCAGAAATGAAAATATAACAAACTGTTTCCATCACTGGCTTCCTTTAATCTTGTACTGTATGTTCCTTGTAAAAACATTTTTTGATGTTACTTGTTCTTCACTATATAGAGAAGAGGTTATTTCCCTCACTAAAGGAAATAGAGCTCATCATAAAATCAGAATGTCAATGGAATGCAATGGAAACAGGATGATCAATGTAAAATGGTGATTTGCACTTATGTTCTGTAGTGCACTTCCACTTAAGTATCTCTTCATTACGTGTTACTTATAGAAACAGGGTGGTTTAAAGCACTAGACTCCAAGATTTTGCTTCTGCTCTTAGCTGGGCCACAGACTTTTGGTATGACTTTAATTTCCCTGCTCCTCTGTTCCCAGCAGTAAAATGATAGTAATAGTCTTCCTTTTCTTCCATCCTTTATCTGTCCCATCTATTTAGACTGGAAAAAATTTGGGTCAGGGACTAGCTTTCACAGTGCCTTAATCTTGGCTGGGGTTTCTGACTATTCTGTAGCACTGCAGATTCTGAGTATACTCACTTAGAGCCAGTTTCAACCCCCACCAAAGGATATGCTATATACTCTGTTTCTGACTATTCCCCAGTATTTCAAAATGTTACGGTAGTATATATAATACAAATCATTATTTATAACTGTAGGAAACCAAGTTTACAAGCAGGTGGACTGACCTATGGACAAATGAAGCTGCTTGGGATGCTGAAATGTTGAAAGCGTGATTAAAAAAAGGCAATAACACGAAGAATTGCCGTTTCAAAGTTTGTTTCAAAGTTTGGCAGAGATAGAACCAGAATAGAAGCCAGTCAAGGTTCCCTGCTCTAATGACTACATACACTACTGATGGCATCTTAGTTTTCTTTGTTTAAAAGGTTCCACAAGGATTAGTAGTAGTATCTTAGTGGATATAATAGTGAATAAACCTAAGGCTATACAGCCTCCTTCTTGTCACATACTGGCCATGTATATTTTTTTGCCAGGCTGTAAGCAATGTATTCAAACTGCAATGAATAGATCATCAATACAAAGAGCATTGGTATTTAATGATGTTTTGATTGTCCCATGAAGAGAAACGTCTCCCAGCTCTGAAGAAAGGTCTGCATTTTAAGTAGTCACCACTGTGTGGGGGATTTTTTTTCCTTACTGTGTTTTACATTTTCTACTCTGTCATATCCTTGGACTTTGGCTTTGAAGAGAAGCAATGCAGCAGGCATTCTTTATTGATTAGCTGGTAAATAAAGTGGTTTCTTTGATGTGCGGCATCTCTGTTTTCTGTACAAATTGTATTATTCTGACTCCCTGTAGAAACAGCTCCATGTGGTTGGCATTAACATAAACCGAGTTTTGTTAGCTGTTCATCTGGCATCATAATCTCAATATACAAAGCTAAAGCTCGTCCCAAAAATCCCAGCTTCCCCTTTATGACAGAAATCAATTATAGCACAACAAATTTTACTTAGAAAGCACCTTTCACCAAATTCTCTGAGTGGTACTTAGCTAATAAAGAGTGTTGCAAAATTGCCATATCCACTTCCTCTAGCCCTTTCTCCCTTTCTAATTGCACTACAAAGGCTCTTCATCCCAATTAGTTTTGATTGGGAATGTGCAGTCTTTTGGCTCTGCTTCCTTTGCATGACAAACCCAACCAGAAGGGCATGACAAGCACAGCTGTGATTTTCCCTTCACCAAATGGAAATTAAAATAACCCTCCTCCTCTGCTGGTAGCCAACAGGAAACCTGCAGACAAGAGGGGTACGCTTTACCATTCACCTTCCTGTGCTGGCTCTGGTTTTAGGCCACACATTGGCAGGGCCAGACTCTTTGCCAGCTTCAGCAATCTGAAGAGGGAAGGGGGAAGAGGGGAAAGGAAGAAGAGCTCATTTCCATGCTCTGTGTGATCACAAGCATCACAAATAGACAGGAATGGGTAGCAGGGCACCCCACAAGAAATACTCACATATCCCAGAAGGAAGATTATGGAGAAGGGCACTACCTACTCTGCAAGGTGACATCTGGAATGTAAAGGTGGAGGTACCACTGTGATCAAGACAGATCGATGTCTGGGTAATAAAATCCCCTCCTCAGTGTCAGTCTACAGCCTTCTCCATCATGTCTTACGCTTCCCAGACTTGCTGTGTTCCTTAGCAATAGTGTATTTCTTTGAGGACTAGCTACATTAATTCTTTCTTTCAGACCTCTCTATTTTCTATTCTAAGTGTAGAAAGCCCTTCACTGAAATTGTGCTCAGTAATGTAACGCCAGAGTCCAGCAGCAATACAATAAATGTTTTTAAGAAGATGGGATCAGACTTTTCCATTTTTCTGTTCGTTAGTTATTTTAACAAACTTCTGGAATGTGCTTGGCTAAGGCCAACCTTGTTTTGAAGGTCAAGGCTTTCACCTTTCTCTAATGCATATAGGAAGATGACTAGAGGTTTCTCTTGGCCTCATACTCCCTCTTGCAGTTTCTAGCCACTAACAGTGTAAGAGATATGACTACATTACTAGCTCCCATAACAAATTTAGTACCCACAGTTTCTGAACTCCCTACAGTGATCCCTATATATTCTGTGGCAACGGGCAAAATCCCTCTCCCTTATTATTGTAAATCCACTGAGATTAAATTATTTCAATTTGTCCACTCGATTAAGAGTTATTCAGCGAAATCTTCATCCAATGGCAAAATCACTATTGACCTCAAGTGAAACCAAGGCTGGCCTGTGGGTTACAACTAATATAGAAAATGAGGGAAGGCCATGTTGCTTCTTCATGCCCTATAACTGCAAGGATGATGTAGAGGTCACATTTGCATAATGAGCCAAAGGAGTGCAGAAAGTTTTTTTGTAGAAATACTGAAAATACTTTTAAACCAGCTAACACTGGGACTGATACCACTATAGCATGAGCAACAGGAACATACTGACGGTAAGTAACTCATCTGCACTGTGCTCCAGGCTGCCATGATTTCATTACTTTCTGGACCTCAACTTAGCACTTTCATGTTAGCTTATGTAAGATGAAATCACACCTTTGAATTGTCCTCTGGACCGTCCCTTAGCCTTTTCATACTTCAGCTCTGCCTGCAAAAATGGAGATCACTCCTTGCCTTTAAGCATTGTTCTGTGGATACATTATTATAACTTGCAAGGTGCCGAGATATTTCAGTGCTGAGGATCTTTGACAGATACCTCTCCAACCCCCCAAAGGTACTTACCTTTCAGCTTTTCCCCAAACATAGTAAGGAAGACAGTGAAGTTAATAGGACCTGGCGCCTCCTTCACCATGTCTTCAAGCTCTTCATTCTTGACATTCAGACGACCTGCAGCAGAGATCATTTTTCATAATAAATCACAAATTGTGTTTCAAAAAACGATTCCCATTCATCTCCTCCCACTAGGGAGCTCAGGGCTCTGTGCAACTTTGCTAATAACATGGTAGGACACAACTCCAGAATACCCTAGTGTAAAAAAAAATTGGCAGAGCTGGCTCTAAAATCAAAGGGTGACTGAAGGAGTAAGAAGGATAAATAAGATGGACGTGGCCAGCAGTGGACGAAAGAAGGGGCACTTCCAAATAAATTCTTTTTCTTTTTCTTTTTTGTTTTTTTTTACCTCAGGCCCCACAGATATTAATATAGCAGAGTTCAAAGTGGCTGAAGTGAATCCAAGGTCTCAGTCTTTGCTCTCTTACATATCGAGATGCCTTTCTGAGTAGAGGGCAGATGGATGAGTTGAATAGTCGTAGCCCTCCCCCATCCTTGTGTAGTCCTGTCCCTTCCCCATCCTTGTGCAGTCCTATTGATGAGAATTTAGACCCTGGCAACCCTACTCGAGTGGTAATTTGCTGTGACTGTACTTTATAGGCATTGAAGGGCTTCGCTGAACAGGAAAGGTACCAGAACTTGGCCTTAAGAAGTAAATATTTCAGGGTTACAGTAGCTACAGGCCAAAGTTTTCAAACCTCATTGTCACAATAAAGAGTTCAGGAGCTTCTGCTCTTTGCACTGACTCTGCTGGCGTCTGATTCCACCCCAGGGAGCACTAAAGATTCTTATCAAACTCTTTTTAATAAGATCCAGATGGCAAAAGCCCAAATGCCTACATCACTGTTCAAGCCTCAAATGTTGCAACAAGGATACAATTCCAGGTTTGGGATCATGAACATTTTGATTTTTCCTTTCCTTGGGAAGGTTTTCTTTAATCTGCTTGATATTATCAGGATTGTGATGTGCATGGAATGGACAATACCTAATCTCATGACATGCACATTCCACCCCGCATAAACGCACAACAGCACAGAACCTCACATGAAGTCTTCCTACTTTTGTGTGGGCAGAGGGGCAGCTAGTCCATGACAACAACATTAATTGGTAGATATTGCATGGCTCCTAGATGAAAAAGGTGCAGCCTGTGAAGCCTGGATTCAGAGGCAAATCAGAAATGCCTGGCATGGATCCCTGCTTGGGTGGGCTTTTTATGAAATAGTTGCAGGGGAGGGATCAGTGCCTTTGGAGAGTTGCCAGCTGCACAGCTCTGTTGCACCCGCCAGTGAGTCCCAGAGAGACCTTCGTTTCGCTGCTGAAAGAGGCTGCTCAGGAGACTTTCCAGCTGGAGCTATGTAGAAAGATAACAACTACCATAAAGGAGGAAGATCAAACTGAACAGGTTTCCTTTTACCTCCTATGTATCGCATTACTTCCCTCACTGTAACTGTAATACAAACTTTTCTTCTGTGCTTGAAATTTAAACTGCATTTCTTTTAAGTATTTAATTATTACTACCAGTTTACCTAGTGCAGCAAATGTGTCTCTCAAGTCTGCTTTGTCAATAAAGCCGTCCCTGTTCTGATCCATGATGGTAAAAGCCTGTTGGAAAAAAAAGGAAAATGTATTGCCATTGCCATATTGCACTGGACAGTGCTACAATCGCACATACCCGTCCAGGGGGATATTATATGCATGCTGTAAAGAAGAATATTTAACTTCCTTTGATTCATCCACATCATGCCACATCATTGCACTTTGTTCACTTTCAACACATTACTGTATCTTGGCAAGGGGCTTAATTAAACCCACCCAAACTACTTCTTACTAAATTAATGCTCAGTGCAGTGTGTAGCTGGGCTGAAGCCAATGCTGGCAGCTCCAGCCATTCAGGCCTTAACCCATAAAAGTTTGAATTAGGGAGGCTTTAGCTAGGGAGAATTTAATCAGTGGTTACTCTGTGTGTTTTGTACCTTTCCCTTACCTCATTTCTTTGTGCAGCTATCATATTCTGTAAAACATTTAATTACTGTAGATCAAGCTGAAGTCAATTTCTTCTGGGCCTCAAAATGATGCTTCATACAGAGATAGCTGAATTTTCAAAAGTACAGAGAAATGTAGATTTCATAGTATTATTTATTAAAAGTTTGTTTCCCTTTCCAATAAACTGTATCCTTCAGACTGTACTCTGTGCTCTGACTGACCTTGATGTGTTGACCTTAAATACTTCTTGTCAGGCAAAATTTAACTTTTGATAGAAAAAACCCAGTTATTTTTCTATTTTCAGCCAACACAAAATTTATGTACTCCACCCATTATTTACCAAGCCAGCTAACTACCTACCTATTTGCATGTCTGTCTATTCGCTGCCATCACACTTTTAATGTTTCATTGATTTTGAAAGATTTTAGTCCCCTGGCCATACTATGGGGAATATTAGTAGAACCAGGCACGTCTCTGAAGGTGGTTATCTGTCTGACATGCACATCAATATGAGAGTGTATCTTTACAATGACCAGGAATTATTCTTACTTATTATTATGAAAGACAACGTTCTCCTGAGAAGACAGCTAGTCCATTGCAGCTACAGTAACTTGCAGAGTTTTAAAGTCTACTCCTCTACTGGGTGCACTTCGTTTCATGATCATATTATATCAACATATCTTCATGTAGTTTTACCTCCAGTTTCTTACAAAGCCCCACTGCTCACATTCCAGTTTGCCCATGTGATTACTTGCAGCCTGCGTGTTCATAACCCTTCATTTACCTGCCAAACCATCACCTAATAAAAAATTAAGCCCAACTCTTCAGAGCTGCTTTCCCTCCTTTTAGAGGGGCTTGCTTTAAATGGTGATCCCCACAATCTGGAGGCAAAACAGAAGATAATATGAAGAGCAAAGCAGAGCCCAGCAAGCTCACAGAAGACAGGAAGAGCCTTAGGTATGTATTGTAATGTGTGAACTTAAAATAACATAGTAACAGCAATGCCGAAACATTTTCCGGTGAGCTGGTTGAAATCTCTAGATAAAAATGTTCTGATCAAAACCAGCTTTTCAGAAATACTTGTCCCAAGTATGCCGTCTTTAAACACAATGTGGTCTTGGTTTTCACTGGACCACTCCACTGCCTCATGCTTTTGCCATTATTCTGCCATCATCCTCCCAGAAATGCTCCTAGTATTATCTTATTTAGAGTAGATAAAATATAGCATTCTGACCAGTTTTTCTTTTCATTGGTAGTCCTTGGAGAAAATAAAACTGGAGGTTCATAGGATACGGAGAAGAGTTGGGAGAAGAGTGTTAAGCATGTTCCTATCAACTGTGGGGAAGAGGTTAGTGGTTTCAATTTATTTACCTGGGCCATATTCACAATCCTTTGCATGCATTTTTAGTCTCATTCACCACTGAGCTTTACTGGTGGGAATCCTCATGAAAAGTAAAGTTGAAAGCCATATGCACAAAATGAAACAGTAGCTATCTATCACGTTGGAAATTGCTTTGGAGATGTGAGTTAGCAAAAAATGGGGAAAAAATGAATAATTTAAAATGACAAACCAGTACAAAATATGACGGCCTCACAGACATCTAGAATGTCCACTCAGAAAAAGAGCATAAACTCATCAAAAAAATTATCTGTCTTTAATATGCTTCAGCTTTTACGCCAGCCCGTTAGATTTACCTCCTCACAGGTAACTGGTCAAAGAATCTACAATGCATGGTAACACCAAATTCTTTGGGAGCTAAAAGAAGCTTACTTAGTTAATCTCAACATGTTGCTTTGTTTTATTAGCATTTATGGAGAAAGTCGGCTGAGGGCTTCTTGGTATTTTTGTTTCTAGTTTGTGGGCAGTATTAGAAGGGCACAGAAGAATATTTTCTATTGCTATTGTGGAACAGTCCACTAATTAAAGCCCTGGTTCAATGAGACATCTCTATTCAGGATAATACTTGAGCTAGTAAGACTATTCTTATTTAAAATACCACTTAAGCTTAACTTCAAACATGTGCTCAAGTGTTTTCCTGAATCAGGGCTAAAGTGGATGAGATGATAATTTTCCTTTATTTTGGGGTGGGGGCTTGGGGGCTTTTCCAGTAAGTCTAGAACTTGAAACAGGAGAGTGAGGGAGGGGCAGAAAGAAGGAAAGAATGAAAGAAAGAATAAAGGAAAGAACAAACAAACAGACAAGGAAAATGATATACCAGCCAAAACCACAGAGATGATTCAGAAAACTACTGTGTGTTCTATTAAAGCAGATGGAGAATTGAATAAGGATTACAAACAAAACCTATGTTATTCATTAGCAATAACAGGAGACTATAGAGAACAGCAGAATAGTGACCAACCTCTTTGAACTCCTGGATCTGGGTTTGTTCAAACATAGAGAATACATTGGAACCACCTTCTATCTTCTTCTTTGCCTTTTTTGGAGCCTGTAATACAAGTCAGAAGATCAAATATATATTACTTTTTCTGTTAAGCACCCATGAAAACAAATTCCATCTTTAACAGAAGGTAAAATATATACAGTCAAGTAATACAAGAGGATTGTATTTTGTTATGACAAGGTTTTTAATTCAATCTTTTTTATATATATATATAAAAAAAAAAAAAAAGGATAAAAAATGCTGCTTTAATAACAGATGAATCTCTCACTGAGGCTTTTTGCCGTTCCGTTGCTCTGGCCTGGAACCTGACAGCTCAGATAAACAAGGACAGCTTGTCACTGTGCTGCCTTAAAAAAGGTGAGGGACCCAAAGTGTGACTCTGAATATCACAGCTGGTTCACTGCTTGTTTCCTCAAGGAACTGTCTGTTCCATGGGTAGAGTCACCTATCCCAGACCATTTGACGCAGGAGACTACTCCCCCTTCTGCACTGGTTTTCAGAGCTCTGTACTACAGGAGGAGTGATGTAAGTTTATAATCTCACTTGGAGATGAAAGCTAAAATTCCCAACCTGCTGTTCTCAAGAAATACAAACAATTCAGGTAAGTGGCTACGGGTACTCCTTCTTCCCAGTTCCCATACAGGGACAGGCAGCCAGACTCAAAATGAGGCCCTTCATGAAGACTCCGTTCAGGAACTATAAAGGGAAATTTTATCAGTTCCTACTCACATAGAAATGTTTAGAAGTCTGCTCTGTCTGGATCAACACTGACTGAAGAGATTCTTCCTATGTAGGACACCTACACTTGGAGGACAGTCTCTATTCTTGCACCAACCTACATTGCCTTACTAGCCCATATAATTTTAATATTCAGTATAGTAATCTTAAATAAAAGGGCGGGCCTGTTTTTATCACTGTTCTCTGAGACAGAGAAAGATTGGGGAAAGAGCTACAACGATATCTAAGAATCTAATGCTCACTAAAAATCAGTCAGAACTAGACTTCATTATATATCTTTGAATAAGGGCCCAACCTTGCCTAAGACAATACAGTTCTTGTTCTGCAGTAAAGAATAAAATCTGTGATTCCTAAAGATTACAGAAATGTTTTAACCACAGCATTATCCTTACTTGGGGCAGGATAATGAGCTACATTGCCTTTTGAGTTCCCTTCCAGACAGATTATTTTTTTCTTTATCATTTTTACTTTTAAACTTCATCATCATAGTCCCACCTGGTTCTCATGTCATGGAAAATTAGTCTTACTTAGTTTGGGCTATTCTGCATGAAACAGAAGGCAACTTTGACTGTCTCTTTTCATCAAAATAAAAAAGCCTATGAAAGTTCAAATTCAATACTGATTTCAAATATCCTGAGGAGCAAAGCAGCTCAACGAAATATTCCCACTTGACTCTGTTTGAAGTATACATTGTCTGATCAATTTAATTTGCTAGGCTGATTTCCGTACTTAGCCACCCTGTTTTAGATCCCAGGTTGGAAATTAGGGCTATGGTAGACACTCACCCACACACCCGCACTCCAGACCTGTAAAGCTCCAATCTGCTAATGCAAAGCATTAAAATCTGGAAATAGGAATGGAAATTAAAAGAAAAATGTATTTGTAGTGAGGATAAAAATAAGGATAGAATGCCACCACAGGCTTGGGGAAAAAAGTGAATAAGTGGAATGTTTAATGAATGTAGAAATATTGATTTTGGAATAAACAGATTCCCTCCTCCTCCTCCACATGAAATAAGTGCTATTTTGAGCAGTAATGGGCAATCTTCCACGTAACGTGAGGTGCCTGGTGGAGATTTTCAGCAGTTCCAGATCGAATGGAAATATTAAGAACAATCCTACATATTTACATGTATTTGTTCCCTGAGGTAAAAAGAAAGCAGATGTTACCCAGCGGAATGCATCGCAAGCTGTCTGGGGGAACTGACCACAGGGCACAAGGCTGGCTTCAGCGTTTTTGGGTGGGGTAGTAGAACTGGTTCTCCTGTGCTCATGTAGCTGGTCTTTATGAAGACAAAACATGCTTTACCATTCTCATGCTCTGCTCTGCTGTGACCACATACAGCATCCATATTCAGCATGATAAATATTCCCCATTCTAGCAAACAATCTGCATCTTTTTAAGCTAGCACCACAATAGGTGCCCAAGGACAGTGGGCTCCAGCTCCAGGTTTTATTAACTTTCAATGCCAAACACTGGCAATGCCTCCATTATTCTTCAGTTTAATGGGTTCTCTGTGCTGTAAGGATTTAAGCAAGGATTGTAGCTATAAGAAAAGATCGGATAAACCTAAAAGCTGTGGCTCAGTATCTATTAGAAACAGACTAGCAACACAAAAAACACCCAAAAGTTTCTTTACGTTAGTGAAGTCCTATTCAAGGCAAAAAAGATTGAAGACTAGTTATCCAGAGAACAATCACCGTACCGGGGAAGTTCATCCTAGCATGATATTTGTTCAATGTTACTCTCTGGTTAGTCATCTCCAGGGATGATAAAGGAGATCAGTGCCCATGTCGCTCAATCTATCTTTAGTTTTCTGCTGAAGCTCTGGGTGTGGATCCTATTTATGATCTGCTCACTTGTGGAATGGGGCTGAGACACAGGGGCCAATGAACAGCTGTTGGATGGGAATGGCTTTCCATCACCAGTTTCAAGCTAAGTCTTTTGGCATCAAACATATAGAGCATCTTGGATTATCAGTCTCTTGTTATTTGAGTACGCAGTATTGGGAACGTAATTTATCTGCTCTGAAAGGCTAGGAAATTCGTAGTCACAAAAAGAAACTGCACCTTGATTTTGTGTGAATGGTGGGTAGGCAGGCGCTGTGAAGAGGAAGGCTGAGAGATAAGTAGGTGGAGCAGGCACAGAATACAGTACATTGTCACAGCTCCAGGAGAATAGAAATAGGTCTGTGCTGCTGTCTGACAACTCCAAACACTCCAGAATTTTTTAATGAATAGAATCAGGATTCTGACTCTGGAGTATCTCTCTGAAAGAATGGCATTGTAAAAAGAACAACACAGAACTGAGCAAACATACGGTTTCTAAACTGTCAAGGATTTAGTAGGTGACCTACAGAGGAGCAAGTGGGTGAGTGACACATCACTTCTGTCTGCCTTGATTTCCCCATTTGTAAAATGCAAAGTGTGCCGAGCTGCACTTTGCAAAGATAGCTGCTCTATCTGTGCAACATGTGCTTTGAGACTGACATACAAAACGTGCCAGATGAGAAACTGAAGAGCTGAGGGTCCCCTGGGCTCAGATTCCGAGGCCTCAATAGCACAGCAGTGGGAAGAATGTTGCAACAACTGAACAAGCCTATTAATATTCTTGCCTGAGTGTATTAATCATCCCATTGTGAAGAAAACAACACTTCACTTTAGAAGAGAAACCACAGGCTTGTCGCATATCATTCGTTTGTCTTACTAGTGTTAGCACTCTCTCAATTAGCCTGGATTTTAAAGGGTCTCTTTTTTTTTTTTTTTTTTGGTTTGGTTTTGGTTTGTTTTAGAAGCTTTAAATGAAAAAATGGAACCATACCAAAATCTGGTCCCAAGAAAACTCTGTTGAACCAGACATTTGCTTTGAGCTTAGTTTTCCTCACTGAGGTTCTTCTTTATATTTCTCCTCTCTGGCAGTGTCATGGAGCCAGAGAGAACACGAATAGTGCAGTGACACAGGCAGGCAGAAACAATGAGTGTGCACTGCCTTTGCCTCTCTGGATATAAGAATAGGGATTCATTTTTTATATATCGCAGAGGGGGGTGTATGTTCAAGTGAATCAGAGTGAAGAAATCTCTAATTTCAGGGTGACCTAAAAGAAAGGGGGACAGGGAATCAGTTTATATGCAAAGGAGGAAGGAGCTGAAAATACTTGGTTCTTACTTCAGAACATGAGGTGTTGTTTACCCTGATAAATTCATGACATCAGAGATACAAAGGAAGTGACACTGGATTATTGCAGAACTTTACCATCTCAGCCCCTCAATGGATTTTGCAGACAACCCAGAAAAGTATGGTAAAACAGACAAGTTGCTGCAAGATAAACAAAGGTACAGCTCCATAACTGGTGCTACTCCGCACTGACTGCTCAGGTGCACACTTCTACCCTTCAGTAAGTATGAAGTAACCAAGCTCTTACTTGGCATTTTCTGCAGAGCAAGAATGTCTCCACAGGCAGTCAGGCAAAATGGGCAGCACTCTGCCAGAAGCCACATTTTTGGTTTGTTTGGGGAGGTCAGTTCCCCCTTTGGTCCACCATACCTTAAAACACTCAGGAAATACTCTAAATAACTAAAGATGACACAGTTTGATATTCCTGACAGCCAAAGTTAAAACACAAGCAGGAACACTTCCCCACTCAGCAACTTTGTGTCGTCTTTTATAGTTTTTGCCAGAGAAGACACCAATGGATAAGCAGGTCTCCTGGGAGGGAGTCCTTCAGAGAAAAACAGCGGTGTACCCTATTAAAAGCCTGATTCTGTTGTCTTGTACCCTTATGTGTTCATTCAGCCCAGGGCAAACTAGACATAAGATACTACTAGCTTTAAATTGCACCATTTCACATTTTATACTTCCTTCCTCTGCAACTACATCCATGACTACAGAAAAGACAGAATCATCCATCATCTCGCTCAGATTCTGTCCCCTACTGTGATCCACAGTATGATGTTAACTCTGAGTTACTATTACTTTTTCATCCATCACACTCTCTCCTTGTTTTTCATCCACTCTGGGATCTCATTTGTGATGACATTTCCTGTCTTTGAATTTTTGTTATCATTGAATCCAGCTTCTGAATCCAAAGTTACATCTCAGGCCTGTCCAAGGGATTTTTGCAGCACTGGACAGTTGATTATTGTGTCACAAGTTTGCTCTGCTGAGATAATTTACACTGCATCTGCACCAAAGATCCCAGCTATGGACAAGCCACCCTTTTTTAGTGTGGTTTAGGTCCTTTTCATGGCAGGTGAGCAGCATAAGGCCAACCTGAGTGCATGCCTTTGAGGGAAGAGTCTAGAGGAGTAAGCAACATAAACTGCTCTAAGGGCACAATTTGCATTTCAAACAGGCAACAGCCTCAGATCATTCAAATAAAAACCCACGTTATCAGAACTGAGAAACAGAAGATTTTTTTATTACCTGCTCTGCACTGACAAACAGATCCCTCCCTTCTCATCCTCACTCCATTTTATATGTAGTTCCAGCCTCCCACACACCCACACAGACACGCACACCTTTGATCCCTGCTAGATACAAAAATCTGTTGGGCTGCATCCTCCTTGCTTCATACTCCCGTACACTAAAGCATTCTCCTCTGCCCCACATAAAATCCCTTCCCAATCACAGTCTCCTTTATTCTCTTGCACAGATATACACAGAGAATGTATTATCTCCCAAAACTTATCTCGGAACGGCAGATAACCTCTCCAACCGCAGACTGCTCAACCTCTATGACCCAAAATTCACCAACTGCTTTCCACACCCAACAAAATTTCTTGTCTGGCATATACATGTCCTCCTCCTTCATGTAAACAGATGAACAGTCCCTCTCTACCTACACAGTCCTCTATGCTCACAGACACACACATACGTACACATACATGCATGTGCAGATGCATACGCAAACACTTCAACAGTTAAACAACTGGCCACATTTTCAGCTAGTGAAATCAGCATTGCTCCACCGAGGTCAGGACTTGTTTCAGTACAGGTGGTACATTCCAGACAGTTAAGCAGGCTGCAAAACACATTTGATCAGAATGCAATCTATTTTTGGGTACACAGTTCCCTTCAGCATACAGAATTTGCTACAAGGTGTCACTCGAACTGAATAAACACAGGAATCTTTTGGGAATATGGAAAAGGCTTCCCTCTCCTTCCTTCCGCCTCTCTTCTTCCCTTCCTTCTCTCCATCAGCACAGAGCATGCGGAGAGACATCACAGACCCAACTTCACTGAAATTCCCTGGAATTAACGGAGAGCCGTAGACAGTTCTCAGAACTCCATTCCACAGCACTTGTGTGGTCTGCTCTTGTTAGAAAAATTATCTCCCTGAACCCTGCCTCTCTCACTCTCATCAGCCCTGTATGTCAGAGCCTAGTAGCACTGGCTGACTTGTAATTATTTTTTACTATGCTGCTTTGTCTGCACTAATCCTTTGAAAGTAGCTTTACTGCACATCTGAAATATTATGATGCTATAAAACCTCTGTAATATTTATAAATCCCTTAAGACATCATAAAGAGAGAAAAAAACCTCCCCACAGAGTTCATCTAGCATAATTACATATACATTTCCCTCTGATTAATAAAAAATGATCACTTCCTTATGTAAAGATATTCTTCAGCTTTCTTTCATTAAGGCTATTTTTTTCTTTCCATTTTAAATCTGTTTCATGTGTCCCTGTATAGTAAGGTACCTCAGAAGATATTTTCCCAAAACAAAAGGCACAATGAAAAGAACCACCACAGAGAATCAGCAGTTGAATGGGGAGTGAGGAGACAGAATAGTCTCTCACTATATTTTCACATATCCTAACTTAAGGAATTTTACTACAGAATGTCCTGAAATATCTTCAAACATCAAGCAGTGTGGTGTGTCATTGAACTAAATAGGAGGGAAGAAAACTGGTAAATGAAATTTAAAAAAAGAGGGGAAAAAGAAAACCTAAGACCCAGCACTTGCCCCCACCCCACAAAAGGGCTGGCTTAGACTTTAGTGAAGCTGATTAAAGGGAAACCTGTAAATCCACAACTGACGAGGCATAATCAGCACAAGGCACTGCTCACTTCTAAAACAGTGGTGAAAAACGTGATTAGTGGCTTGCGTGATACCATGAAACCACTGACACTGGTATTGCACTGACTGAAACTGGAACATAGGTTTGTGTGTGGATTTTAGAAATGACTTTGAATGTGGTTTTATCCTGCTCAGAACAGCATTTGGATCACATTCATCACCTGCTTAAATGGGATCAGGTTTGAACTAAGCTTTGAGAAAGCTTTTCGTATACAACTCCCTCTCCGGTGTTCTCCAGAATCAAATATTCCATAGCCCCAGGGAGTTACTGGGCAGCATTACTTTAAGGCAGCCTGAAGAAAAGGACCTGCAAAATGAGAAAAATAAGGAAAGAGAAAATCACCAGCTTTTTTTTTTAATATTGTTGTAGTCATTCCTCTGAATTTGCAGAAGACAAAGATAGAGCCTGATCTGCCCACTGCTCCCTAGGCAGGAGTTCTTGTTTGCTCCTGGGAATCACGTCAAGTGCACCTTTGGTGCAGAGGTGGCTATTGGAGTCCCAGAGCTAAAAGGCAAGAGTGAGCACGGCAAAGACAAGACACAGAAATCTCTGCAGTACTTCCTACTTCTCCCTGCAGTCTCAAGAGCAACACAGTTACAATTATAGAGATATCCCTTTCCCTCACTCCCCATCACACCATAGCAGACCTTAGCACTAATTAACACCATCCATGCCATCAATTGCTGCCCTAGCGTACTAGTCTTGGAAAGAGATGCACGAGCTCTTCCCTTCAGCAAGTGCATCTATGTTCCCTACCTTACTCATTTGTTAAACACATGCAGAAAAGTCCTTGGAAGTTCACAGCTTATTCTATGGGATATATCTTCATTCTGGATGCGATACTAAGTATGAGATTTCATGGGGTCCAGTGTGATCGTTACTGCTCTGTTTGAATTGTTAGGGTTAGAAAGAAATACAGACAGAGATAAACAGACAGACATGGGAAAGAATAAAACCTACCATACTGCTGCTGCTCCTTCCACCCCTTCTCTGCCAACTATTCAGCCAGCAAACACAATGCCAATTGTCTCTTTATATAGTGTCACCAAGGAATAAAAATATGCCTGTTCCAAGTTTAGACAATAGATGTAAGGTTGGAAAAGTGCAGTAATTGGATCCCAATACCATTCCAAGCATCTGTTCCATGCACGGCTTTTGCTTTCACAGAAATAATGCAGTAGATAAGTAGAGTAGGCAGTTGGGATACAATTGTACAGCACTCACAATAAGCTAGAGCTGAAGGGGCTTTCCCATGTACTTCTAAATAGTGAAGATAGGGCACGCACTAAAAAGATTTTAAGTGGACATGGCATCCTGAAAAAGCAGAAAGAGAAAATACAGGGGAAACTAGCAATAAATCCGGGCCACTGAGATCTCTGGTAGCTCCAGAGCCTGGTGCATGCATTCAGCTCCACAAAAATGACTGAGGTTCTGCATAGGTGCATCCATAACTGGGAGGTATGCTGGAAAAGCACTGCTCTGCAGATGGCAATAAAGTGACTCAGATCAGGTCTGTTTTCCCTGATCTATCACACATGCCTGAAGTCCAGGGGCCAGATCTCAAGCTACTGCAAATTGATGGAGAGTCATGGACTTCAAAGCAAGAAAAAAGGGATGTTACTAATGAATATGTTGTTAAGAGCAGGAGAAAACAGAAGGAAGCACAGGAACCACAAGGGCTCTGTCTCCTGGGGAATGCTCATGGACATTAATGCATACACATTCCATTCGATCCATAAATCATGTTTGGCATTATCACAATGGGCCAAAGCATTAATCAGTACAAAATGGCATAATTCCACAGACATGAAATCATATTTCCTAAAGGTCTAAAGTGTGTCTGTGAGAGTATCTATACAGGACAACCGGTGCATTAAAAACAGCAGCAACAATAGGTTTTTGAGAGACATACACTAGCATCTGGAATACTTGTCTACATCAATCACAGTAACCTTGAGTCACGAAAATGCTTAACCAATCAACTGAACTTTGAGACAGACGTACATCTAAGTATCTAGTTGAACAAGGACCTTGTTCTTTCTCCAGGTTCAGCCCCTTGCAGTGCTGTCATCTCTAATCTTAGATTTGACTGCATGCTCTTCAGGGCAAGGACTGTTTTAGCTGTTGTGAAGTACCTCGAACACCTACAGGGATAATTAAGTAATAAATAAGCATAATACAATTCATCTGGCTTTAGCGAAATTGTCACAGATACAAGTTGGAAGTTAGCCTAGAGTTCATCGTTCTGAATTCAGTGACATTATACCAATACCTAGTGTAACACAGCATAAAAATAAATCCCTCAGTCCATTCGCCTGCACCCGCCTGCTGGATAGCAGATCCAGGTTTGTATACTAGATTGAGTTTGGTAATCTGAAAAACTCGAAGTAAGGTTTTTGAGGAAAATCTTTCATAATTTCAAAGGTTCACTGTGATAAAGACTTAGCATGTTCACTGGGTTAGGTCCTGATTCGGCAAAGCTGTTAAGCCTCTGCTTAATTTTAAGGAAGGAATAGTCCCACTGAAATCAAAGTAATAGCTCACATACTTACATTTAAGAATACGGCTACTTGTTTTTCAGGATCAGTGCTCTAATCCTAACACGACAGCCAAATGAGCAGCAGCTTTGTCATTGAGTTCACTGGGCCCAGGATTCCATCCTGTGAATTTTGTGTCCTTCTTTGGAAGAATACTTATCTTTTCATCCAGCCATTTCATGAGTTTGTCCTAACAGCTCTGTTAACAGATGCTTTATACTGTTTCTTTGGGAGTTTTGTTTTCTCTTATCTAGTACATCATCATTCATCATTATTATCATCAATTTGCTCCTTAGTTTTCTAGCTTGATCTGCAGGCATTTTACAATAGTGCATGTATTTTCTACATTGATCTTTGTCTTTTCACAGCATTTCTATATTAAATGAATTCTTCCAAGCTGTTTTTAAATGACATGACATGTTAGGATAAAACCACACAATACTGTGTGTTTGTAATGCACATGTCCTGAGAGACCAGAACCTTCTCTGCTTAGTCTATAAAACAAATCCACAGAGGAATTAAGGGAGACATACATCTTGGCTTTAGAGGTCTGCTTGCTTCTGCAACTGCCTCCAAATTATAAAAAGGCTCCAGACTGGAGAAGGGAGGGAGAGAAGGGGGGAATAACATAAGGACTGAAAAAGAAAGGCTTGAATTTAATTGCCCTAAAAATTTCAATCATTCAATCTGGTAATTAGAGAGCTGGCTGATTCAGAAGGCAATTTCATTTGAAAAAAAAAAGAACCCAACAAGATAATTGATGCTAAGTGAATATTTTACCTGAAATATTAAATACCAAACTTAAGTCTGCCTCCAGGGTCCTTTCTGCTACCCCTTTTTGATCTGTCTTTCTACTTCTTTGTATTTTCCTCTCACATGACTCAACGGAACAGGACACTCCTTCAGAGAATCAGATTGTCACAGGGACAGGTTTATTTGAACTCTCTGTGCTGTGAAGGAAACAATGTAATGATTTATTAGTAAAGAAAATAATAATAGGAAGTCTCCTGAGATCCAGCCTGGCTGCAAATCTCAGTGAGATTTTCCAGTGTTGAGTCTGTGTGTCTCTCTGGCCATAAGCAAGGTTTGATGTCCTAGCAAGGGTAACAGCTTTCTTTATGAGCTTACCAAGTATAGAGTGACAGCTTTCTTTATGAACTTAACAATACTTACCAGAATGTTTCATGTTTAATTCTGGACTCTCTGGTGCTGCAAAATGATACTTAAAGGTAGATCTCTGCACTCATGCAGTGCACTGTGGATGTCAGTGTCACAGGGGTCTGATTGCACAGATCTCTTCGCAGGATGGAGAGCAGAGCTGGTTTATTGCACACTGTTCAGAAGAAGTAACTGTTAATTCTCTAATATTTAATAGCCTAATGAACAAGGACAGCATCTCATACACATCTTAAAGGAATGTTGCATGCCTGGAAATTAAGTAGATATTAATTTATACTACATTTATAGATGGAGAAATGATAAAGAAAATGCATGTGACACACACTGGATTCTGATATCATATGCTGTTCTAACTGCTCATCCATGCACCTTTTTCACACAAAATGCTACACTCTATTGCTGTTAGCAATATTAAACTTTAATCTTAAAACACCTTTTTAGGTGAGATTCCACATCTGTTACTGCTTAGGAAGACCACATCAAATGTATTCAGGTGCCTTTGCAACTTCCATCTTTGAGACTGATCATGAAAATGTTTCTGATCCATACAACATTCACTATTTAAAAAGATGCAGATGACAGGACTTAGTCACAATTCTTGTAGTGAGATGGGATGCCAAATGGGATGTGGCTTCTTCTCCTAGTTCAGTGGGGGCAGAAAAAAACCACTAATGCTGAATATGTTATATAGGAAATGTATAATAAGTACCTTTGTAAGTATTCCGGCTATCGCAGACAGAGTTTTGAGACTAACTTCGTACCACAACATTACACTTCTTCTGCACACAGGTAGTTTTCCTTCACGTCTTTGAGTGGCATGCCTTCAAAAGAAGATGTGACAGTTAATCATATTTGGGACCTGAAACCTTCCATATCCTGCCAATAGGTCAGGACAATCCCCAAACCTGTAGAAGAGATGTATCCTAGTCTTCATACCAAAGGACTCCACTTTCTATGCACTGACCAGGCTTGATCTCTCTGTCTGATATCTAATTTGGTGCTGAGGGTAAAGACAAGGCCAGTCCTTATCTAAAAATAGGACTCATGTGAGCCCCATCCTGGCACTCTGCACTCTGGCAAAATGTACCTTGTGGAATTGCCAACTACTACTGTTCTCTGGCCATGTCATCTGTTTTCTCATTGCTATGTGCTCCTAAAATCCTCTAAGTCACAGATGTTCATTTATTCTATATACTCAGTGATTTATCCAAAGGTAAATAGGAATTAAAAGCAAAGCAGCAAACTGAAGCATAGTCTTGCAAGTCCTGGCAGGTGTGCAAACCGTGGATCAGGAGTATAGACCAAATGCCTCTCAAGTAGGCACTAAAGTGAGAACACCAGCTTATTCCAGCAAAGCCACCAGCAAGAACTACCAAGCTGAGGTGGATTTCAAGCCCTCCAGAAAAAATTAGCAACTTCCCTTGAACCACTCACTTTTCCTTAATCACCTTAAATTAATGAGGACCTCCCCTTCTTTTCAGAGCCACGATGATTCCCTTTTCCTTTCTCCCTACAGTAGATTCCTTAGCAGCTGATTAAATTCTTGATACAGAGGACAGGTTACACAGCGCTGCTCACAAACCCCATTGGCTGAGCTTGGTCTGACTCTGTATTTTGGAGCCTGGCAACAAGGCAAGTCTCAGGAAAGTTAGTCTTATGTTCACTGCATATGGAGCTCCTACAGTTCAGGCACAGAAAAGAAAGAGCTATTACAGATACCTCCACAGAATTTTAAATAAATTAAACAGCGCAAATCCCACTGAGAATCTTCTCTCTCCGTTGAGCGGAGACACATACACCTATTTGGAAACAGTCAGGGCTGTTGTAACTGTTAATTAAGTTCTGTGCATTTGTTGTTCAGGACACTGAATCCAAACCTCCTTCTCTCTTTCTCTGACTTACCCCTCCCTCTCTGAGAATTCATAGCCACTATCTAATCTGACAAAAACTGTGTTCTCTTTTATACTTGGAGGTCACTTTATGTTATTTACAGTATGTTGCATTATGTCAAAAGGCATAACATAACATAATGAAAAGCAGACTAATATAACTCAACCTGACATCAATGACATAATATGATGTGGCTACTGAAAAATGCACTGTTGTCATTGTTTTGTGTTTTCATCTGATACTTACTTGGTATTCCAGCATGGGGCATTTGTTGCAGAATTTGGAGAAGGAGGTTATGGACTGAGCATGTCTGATTCTGCTGTGGCTCCCATCATTTTTGCACTGAGATCGGTTTGTTGGCTTTGCCAGGGTTCCTCCTGATTTCCTCTAGCAAGAATCAGGCTCTAAAAAATCATCACATAAAATGCAATTACATTAGGAAAGCCATCAAGTTGGAAAACGCAGCTCCTGGGACTAAGGAAATGACAACACTGTTAAAGTCCCTGTAACCTTAGCTCTGCCCTCTTGGGTAGTAAATGAGCCTGTACTATATTTCCTGCAGGATGTCATTTCATTTTGTAGAATTGTGTAGCAAAGCAGCTGTTCAATATTTCTCTTAACTTCATCACGTAGTCTGTGGTCCCATATCTCATTTGCTGCACATCAACCAAATCCTTTTGTGGGTTAGGTACTTTTCTTCTTCCTGTTTTTATTTGCTTTTGTATTGTTCTAATTACCACAGTATATGTGTATTTCAAAACCAAGGCTGAATCTGTCTTCCCAACACACCCGCAAGGTTGAAACACACAGTTATTCCTTCCTTGTTCCATAGACAGAGAGCAGAAGCACAAAACTGTATCTTACTATAGGCCCAATGGGAAGTCCGACACAGGCAAGGCTAGAATGCAAGGCAGCAGAATCCCAGACTTTTGCATTAATTCTTTATTTTTCATTCCCTGGCTACTTTATACTGCCCAGTTCCCCAGTGGAAAAAGCAGACATGAGCCTTATTTATGAAAAACGCAAACAATAATAATAAATTAAGTTGGAATGTTCTGGTAATGTTATGAATCCCTATGCAACAGCTCTGCCTTGTTCTCCATTCAACAGAACCAAAACAGAAGACCCAACAGTAACCAAAATAATTGAGCTGACGAATTATAATGAAATCTACTGTAATTTCCGCTAGAGTTTTACAGACAAAACAATCAAAAAAAGATCTCTAGCCACTTCGCCTGTCTAACACAGGCCATAGCATTTTATGTATCAGTTGCTGTATCAGGCCCATGTCTTCTGGTTGAGCTAGAACATATATTTAAACATTGCTGTTGTTGTTGTTGTTATTATTATCTTACGCTGATAGTAGTTGGCCAAGCCAACTCAAGCCATGGCATCCTCAGTGGCAGAATTCAGCCCCCGTTGACTTTGAGCCAGTCTAGTTAGTGGATTTGTCCTCACTGTTCCGCACTTTGTCATGCCTGCAGTTTACCATATCCTCCACACCCACCTTAGACTGCTGGCCATACAAGAGGTGTCATCTGTACATGAATGATTTGGGAGGCACGGGAAGCAGTGGGACAGATCACAACATTTTTGCTGCAAGATAGGATTTGATGAGAAAGTAATTAGTTTCTGCTGACAATGCCTGATCTTTCTGGCAGCAAGATACCCTGCTGAGAAGTTAGGGTTTAACAAAGCAGAAGTCAGGAATTGAGAGAGGCTGGAGAAAAGCTAAAGAGCTCTGGGAAACCAGGTGAGGTTTAGACATCTGCTAATATTTTGGCCAAGTATCTTCACAGAAAGACAGGCTATATTCACTTAAAACTTTCAAAGAATGGAGGAACCAGCCACCACTTGACAAATGATTCTCCCTGTCAGAAATTTTGCCTGAATATTTCCAATTTTTATTTAGCTTTTGATGGGCACCTACTATGCCTTTTTTTGTTAGGCTAAAACCTACTTTTCTAAATTAATCTGATGCATTTGTAATTTCTGTTTGTATACACATACATGCATAATTTCTGAAAATGTTTGGAATATGTATGGCATGGAGCTTCCTAAAATTTCAGGATAAACAATTGGAACTCTTCACCTAAAATCTAACTATATCAGGATGTGCTAAAATATAAGATTCTACCTCCTCGGTCAAAAATCCAGCACAGCAAAAGCAAATTTTGTTTACAGAAAATAATATCTGAATATTGACCCAGTGGCTAAATTCATGCCAGGTATTTGTGGTTTAATTGCAGATGAATCCCAGAGTATGTTGGATCACATCAGACTGAGGTTTGGAGCCACTTATATTCCATTGCAGGTTACAACACGCACACAAGGGAATAGAAGATAGGCAGCAATACTGCCTCAGAGTACAGCACAGATTTTAGGCTATACCATCCATAAGAGCACTAGAAAAAAGACTGCCAAATGAGGGACAATTCAAGAATTTTTAAGTGCAGTGAAAAATGCCAGCTGAAATAGTCACTTTGGAAATTTTGAGTATAGTAGCTTTGCAGATGTTGAATGGAGGACATGGTAGTAGGGCCATATTCCACCAGCACAGCAGCTGTAAAAGGTAGGAACCACAAAGGCATTTAACAACTTTTTGTAAATGTCACAAGTTCCTAATTCAATCCTTTGGCACTTTTTTAAAAAATCATTATGGGAGAATCATCACATGGCATAGTAACAAACTCTCCTGTTTGTACTAAAGAAACAACCCACACTCTTAAACTTGGCTGAAAATTATGAAAAGGAACACAGCACATAAGAAAGGTGCTGTATTCTGACCTCACAAACAATAGCATAAATCCATTGTCACCTCTCAGAATCATAGAATCATAGAATCATTAAGGTTGGAAAAGACCTCTAAGATCATCGAGTCCAACCATCCACCCAACACCACCATACCCACTACACCATGTCCCTGAATGGGATTATCTGGGATTGACCATCATGTGGCTGAGGACAGAATCTGGCCCAATATAAATTTTCTTTGTAGCATTCATAGAATCATGGAATGGTTTGGGTTGGAACTTTGAAGGTCATCTAGTCCAAAATGCTGGAAACTGTGGTTCCACTGTAGTCCAGGAGCTGTACGTGAAATGTGCAGGAGGGTGGATTGTACTGACAGCGGAGGCTCAGTTCTCATAGCGGGTGACAGCGCATCCTGCCAGCATAGGAAGTCAGGGTGTGACCCTGCCTGGCCGGACAGTGAACACCTGTGAGACAAGCTGAGCACCTCACGTACCAATCTTCTGAAAACAAGCAGACATTCACAATGATGGTTAAGCAACTTGAATCCTCAGACTGACTCACTTGGGACTTAGGAACTAAGTATTTTGGTGATTGTGGATAGAACCTTTCAGAACCAGGACCCTAAGCCATGTCTGAATGTCTTTGCTCCCATCTTTGCCAGTCTGTGGTAATCTTTACTCTGAGCTGAAACTAATCATCAAGTTCCTTTAACTTAGGACCCCCCAAGCTATCCTCATTCTGTTGGATGAATTATACTGTTGTGACATGACTCGACCTGCTGTTTGACTCAGTTAGCTAGCTAACCCATTTTACATTCCTGGCACTTCAAAACACAGATATTAGTTATGTATGCATGTGAGCCAACCCCAGTGTACTCAGAAATGCAACACAAAATCCCATGGTAGTTTGAAAATATACAGTACAGTCACTCAAACAGGAGGAAATGCAAACACCACATTCAGAGATACTGTCACATTCCAATATACTCCATGCAAGTACCCCAAAATCATGAGTCAATACCCCAAAAGTCATGTTTTAGAGGACACAAGGTTCGAAAAATAGTAATAAATTGTAAGAATTGCATCTCAGGTGGGCTGAGTCACTCCTTGAGGTACTAGTCTTCCTCCCTTGTCTGTGAAAGATATATCTTTAACTTGATCTTTTTGGTTTAAAAACATATGAAAGAAATCTGGGCCATGAACCCAACATCTTGGCCATACGGATAGGCTCCCTAAAGCACAAAGTCAGATATCAAACCATGAGAACAGACAAAACTGAAATGCTCTGCATGCACAGAGGGTTGAACTTGTCTAAGAAACAAATTTGATCCCCATTGTACCTTTCAGTAGAAGTCGAGACAAAGGCTTCTAGAAGCCAAAATCTCTCCTGAAAGGAAGAACAGCAAACTGCTCATGGTACCTCCTTTGCTAGTTAGTTGCAGGTCAGAGAATGCATGTGGTGATACTGCTTTACAGACTCTGTTGTACCCTCTGCAGGCATGAAAGCTGCTCCCTGCTGAAGAAAACAAATGCAGGAGAGAACTGCTGTTGGCTCACCTCTTCCACTGCAACTCAGGCAGCTGTAATGTCAGCTCAAGGCAGGTTCCCACAAAGGGGTGAAATTAAGCATACAATATATCCTTAAAATGAACTCGGGTCAGGCACTTCCGTGATACTGCTCATCATAATCGTGGGTGGACACCGTGCACCATCTCATTGAAAAAGTACAGAGCAATGCAGTGAGGAAAAAGTCCATTGGGAAGGGAAAACCATTGGGAATCTAAACTGGAAGATGCTTACTATTAATAACTGTGTCTCCCAGTCAACCCTCAGCATAACTTCCACAAACAAATGGCATATAGGTAAGAGTAGCAACTGCAAAGGTAGGGCTACCACAATCTTCTACAGCAAGCCAAAAACTTAACAAACTCCTCAGAAGATGGAATTAAGGAATAACCACTTCTTTCTATTTTTAATTTTCTTATGGGAAGTGAGTAATGCTCCCTCACCAATGACAGACATTGAACTCATGCTGTATTAGAAGGAAAAACGCATAACCCAGGAAATTCTCAGCGTTCGCTTTCAGACATAAGGATGCCATTTAGAACTCATAGATCACATGTATGTATCAGTCATAGAGAGTATAGAAGACAACAAAGTCCCTCAGGAAAAATTCTGCTGTGAACTCCTAGCCTAAGGTTTTTCTCAAATATGCCAGGCAGAAGGAAATCCAATTTTCATTAACCTCATTAAGCCAGACACTCTTTTGCCTACTGAGTGCATACTTCAGTGAGGCAGGTAAATGTACAGTCTGTTTAGACCCTATTTTCATCTATTGTTTAATGTGTTTATATATGAACAAGTCCTCTTCACTCATTTAGCCATTGTAGTTGTGCACTGTGCAGAAACTCATGTAGATAAATGCAGGTTAGTGAAGAGAGGTCATTTGCATTTTGGTATTTTTCAGTGTGACATGAAAACAGTTAATGTGCAAGGAGGCATCAGCTGCACATCATTCTGTATTTCGCTTTTAGTATTTATAATTTTTTTGTATAAGGAAACACACAAATATTCAAGGCTAATACAGGTGCAAAGAGAAGTAACGTTAGCAAATCCAGTCATCACTCCACACTTGAGGCTTAGTCCTGAACAGTTTGCCTGCTTCCTACCAGTAAGCTGATAGACCTTGGAAGATAAGGGCTCCCTGAAGACAAACTATAGGTAGATTACTCCTATGTTACCCTACTCCAGCCTTTAGGTCAAGGAACGTGTTATGTATCCTGAGATTTCAGTGGGAGCTCTTGGATATTCAGGGTTTTTTCAATCAACACACGTACCTACTTGACAGAATGTACAATTTAAGTTTCTCATGTACAAGATAGGATGTCTAGGTGTCCTGCAACATTAAGAGGCTAAAAAAACCACCCCAGAGCTCTTCAAGTAGCTCTTTCTCATTGTAAACCATGCTTGACTTCCTGATTTGTTTGAGGAAAAAGCCACGGAGTGTGTAGACGTCTTTTATCCCTCTTAGCCACAATTCCTTTGAGAAATCCAACAGCAAAGGTGGATACAATTATTGTAAATAACGTTGGATAGAACCCAGAGCAGATGAAGGTAGGAGGATACAGCTCAACAAGAACAGAAGTGGTTTCTAATGAGAGAGGGAATATTTCACTCTCAGCATGGCTATTATTATGTCCTACACATTAATTCAGCTGAGAAGTCTTGAAGTAGCAGAATGAGTTTCTATTCACTAAAGTGGCAGGCACTGGCATGGTTGCGTTCATTTAAAGTCTTACATTTAATACTTTCCTGATTCCTCAGTGAAGAAGTATATGACGAACTAAACCCTGTAAGGCACTGGGCACCTAACAAGGTCTCAAAACTTGCACTGAAGGCAAATATTCCAGTCTAGTCCGTTCAAAGCAGTACTTATTTCAGTTTTATTTTGATTATTTTCTCTATTTTTACTAGAATTGTGGGACAGGATTTATCTTCTTGAAAAATAAGCTCTAATAACGCTAGCAGAGCTGTGAACTCTTCAGCTCAGGAACACCCATGGTTGGATAGTTTCTTAAACCTTCCTCTACAGTTCTTTTGGAACTGTCCACTTTGTCCTGAACTGTCCATTTTGCTGATGAGCAAGCAGCACATGAGCTGGTGTAATGGTTTACCTTAAAATCCGGAGGTCTTTCTCAATCTTTCCTTAAATCCCTGCCTCTTCACTGTTCTTTAATTTTCTAGACATTCCTGACTTCTGCACAGGTGCAGGTCACTAGTCATTCCAGCTAAAATGTGAATAACTTCCTTTTCTTCTTTCCCTACTGATGTCCTGCAAGGAATGCAGGGCAGGATTGTTGTGCTGTTTATGGGGTTCTCTTTTCATGCTGCTTCCCAGATCTAGAGCTGACAGAAAAGGAAGAGAATAAAGACAGGAAGGGTAAGGGGGATTATTTTCATGCTGACAGAGGTACGCATGAGTAACTTCTTTGGTGGTGGCACTCTACGGCCTCCATCTCCATGTAGGAACTTTGCATTCCCAGACCAGCTAAAATCCTGAAAGTTTAAAGTTGAATCCTGTTATGGTTACATTCAGGAGTTACTCTTTAAGTCAAATACAGCCTGAGTATTTGGTTTCCTAAAGGATCTAACTATAAATCATATGTCCTTGTGACATCTCCCGTATCACAGAAGAAGCAAAAATGTCCCTTTTTCTGTATATTTTTCTTGTCCCTTGTCTTACGTGTACATTTGAAGGTCACTGTGGCAGGAACTGTTACTTGTTCTTTAGTTGTACAGCACCTAATACAATGGAATCTGAGCCCACAACCACACTTTCTAGGTGCTATTGCAAGGCTGATAAATAAATAACTGCAATCAGCAGTAAAAGCTGCTTTTAAGCAGCATACTACTGAAAATGAGAGCAAAATTCAAGGAAGGTCTGAGTGCCTGCAGTTCTCATTGACTCCAGGCTGTGGTAGTTCAGCAGCTCTCAGCATCTCTGAGGATTTATTCTGCAGTATGTTTGCTTTTGCCTCCAGTGTGCAATGTGAGGAAGCCAGTAGTGTGACTGAAAACCACAGCTCCCAGCCACTTCTCCCCTCAGTGTTGAGTGAGAGAGTGAAAGCTTGCAGACTAGCCGTTACCTTTCTCGTGCGGGTGTCGCAGCGGGAATAAAAACAAAACATGGAGCTGAATTTATTTCTAGCCAACGGAAATTTCATATTGAGGGTTACAGGCGTCCTGTGCCTCTTAAAAGCAAGTAATAAAATGCTGCTCTCAATTACAAATTGTATTTACATTTTAAACCCCCACATGGTTTGGTGAGGTAGAGGGAGGTTTCAAATGCATTAGCAGCAACCCTGTGCCGTGATTAGTTACAATTTTTCGCTCTTTGTAATGAACAATTAATGCCCTCAACTTTTTTTTCTCTGTCTTGCAAACTAACCCTGTGGCGATGCCAGGTCAATAGTCAGTAGACAAGACACAACTCCTGCCTAATGCTATGAACCAAAACAAGCAAATGCATTGAAATGACCATCTCTAAAAAGTCTCCTGTAACAGGATTCACATGCTAAGTATAAATTCAATAACAATTGATTTTTTATGTAACTTCCTGGGCTAAACTTTTCAAAGTGTAGGGACATTTAACAGGGAAATGCAAAAATGCATGTGAACGTGCACAGCTTCATCTTCCTGTGCTACAGAAGTCTAATTCCCGTCTCTCTGTCCTCAAGCAGTGATAAAGGCAAAGCACTCGCCGGTTTAAATGATGCACAGGTCTTGTGGCTGGCCCTTGGCTTTTGCAGAGCCCATGTGTGTGTCATTCAGTATCAGCTGTTCTGGTGAACTCATGTCTTCAGGTGCAGTTCTGAACAGAAATGTTCAACATTGCATAGAAAGCCTCAAATATTTACATGGACTCTCTACTCAACATTTTAGAAAACCTGCTCCAGATCACTGCTCTGACAATGTTTTTCCTCTTTAATCAGGCTAAGCTTATATAGGAGATCAACTCTAAAGATCCTGGAGACTACCTACCATTTGATGTCATGAGCTGCCTTCTCGGAAGTTTGTTTTAACAACAATGTCAAAAGGTGTTTTCACATAAGGAGGTGTTTTGTAGAAATAATCAGTAGGTCCTGTTCAGCTTTATTCAAAATCTGACATGGATCTGATGGAACAACCCTACTCTGAGCTTTCTGGGAGCTTCTGATGTGAATAGGAATGTTTCCTCTCTATGCTCATATATAGACATCCAACTCACTGGTCCTGGCCAATAATACTTATTTGCACCTAATAATATCCAAGCAGTGTAAGACTATTTCAGAGGGTATAAATGGGAGCGGTGTCTTTATTAGCTATGAAGTCAATCTGCAGTTCTACTGGAAATGAGTAAGGTCCCTGAAGGGAGCAAGGTCTATAAGCATAACCTGCAAGAAAAAATCCAAAGGAATCAGGAGAAAACTCAGTAACAATGCTGTGACACAGAGAACAGATGGTCATCTCTTAGTCCATGGGGATTATTGATGACAGGTAAGAAGTAATAGCCTCAATTTGCAACATGGGAGATTTTAAGTTAGGTGCCAGGAACAACTTCTGTCTGGAAGGATAGACAAGCAAAAAAAGATTGTTCAGAGAGGGTGTGGAACTTGGAGGGTTTTGATAAACATTAGCTAGTGGTTTAGCAGTCTGATTCTGCTTTGGTTGTAATGATGCTCACACCCAGGTATTGCTGATCAAGCCTGAGGCCTCACAGGTGAGAGGATGTTCCAGGCTGAACGCGAGAAAACCAGTGCAATACTTCACACGCATGTCTTTTCCTCAAATTTATCTCCAATGCAGCAGTGACACTGTACTGGAAAACCTGGGCCAGATCCACAGTTAGTGTAAATCACCTTTACAATCACTAGAGCTATGTCAGTTTACCGCGGCTAACCTGCTTTGCTTTTATTTATAAATAACACATTTATGACACAATGGATATAAATAGTATTTCATTAATTTTATTGCTTATTTAGATATTCCCTACAGGGCTAATACAGAGTAACTGTTGTGTTACTATTTCAGCTTCTGTTTTTCCAAAAGTTTAGTTTGCAGCTAAACCATACAGTCTACCTGGAGCTGAGGCTAAGCTCAGCAGCTCAGCTTTGGATGAAGAGCACATTTGGTGTAATTAGATTTGTGGGTTTAGGTGTTTTGGGTTTATTTTTTTAGTGTATAACAGTGTAATAAAAAGAAATGGCTGTAATTTATAGCCCAGCACTTGGCAAGTGGCTAGTCTGGTCTGGGATTATTTTTTTTTAATGGCAGAAATTTTAAATTTAGGTTAGAATTTCAAAGAAGCTTAGTACCCACAACTAAGGCAGATGTTCAGTGCTGCCAAGCTCAGGCGTTCAAAAATCATGAATCAGGCATGCAAATACCAATATTAACTTAAAATAAGAAGACATAGACACAAACTCACACCCATATACCCACATGGATATACAGGTACCTCTGAATAAGGTTATGTTTAATTTTGTATCAAATTCACTCTTGATGTAAATTTAATCTATTATGTTTTCATATAGAATGTGATATTTGTGACATCCAAATGAATCTTACAAACAAAAAATTTTGATGTTTGATTAAGTATGCTTAAGGCAATAAAATTAAAAATATTTTTATTTTGCTTAATAAGCAATTTTCAGTGAGAACCTGGGACTAAATTATTCTCTATGCCACAATATTGCACCAATTTAGCTTATGACTTTGGGTTCCTTTTTTTAGCATTCTGGTATTTGCTTTCCATGTGGATTTATTTCCAAGCTTTTCTCTACAATAATGAATGCTCAAAAATTCCTAATTTCCTTAGTTTTTTTTCACACAAACTAAGATTCTCTAATCATTTAGCTTCGGGGACTCTAGTCTTAAGAACATTAAGCATGATAAGAATCACAAAAAAATCAGGAGAACTATGAATAAGGCGTGTTGTTTTTCTTTATCAAGAAAGCTCAAACTTTGCTTTCTTTGCAAGAGTTCAATCCTCAGCATAAGAAATACCTACTCATAAAGAGAACTTCTAAGACAAGAGATTTCTGAAAAAGGTAATTGCACTTTTAGGTGCTGAGTGCCTTTGTAGAGCAAATACTCATTAGATGGTACAGACAAATGCCAGCATAACAAATAGAAAACTTTAGCCAAAACATATTACGTGAGTTACCATGTACACTGTACTCTGGTACTGTAAATGCTTACGTTTAGACATAGTGAAAGAGGGGCCCCTTTGAAATGGAGTACTGGCCCAGCTTGATCCAAAGCCATCCAGAAGCAATGAAACAGTGTGCCACTGATTTCCACTGAATCTTGGATCAAGTCCATGGAGTGTAAATGTAAGCATATGAAAAAAGCTTTGCAGGACTCAGAAACCTTTTGAGGGCATGTCTTGCATTCAGGCACAATGTGAAAAGTGCTGATTGTATCCCACTGCATAACACTACTGCATAGACTGACTTACTGTGTTTTCTTGAGGCAGAAGTCCACTTGCCTGTGTTATTGTAATCCAAAGAAGTGATGCCTTGGTGCTGAAATACAGAGAAGCAATGGCACATTAACACCATGGTACTGGAATACATCAGAGCAATTGTGCTCTAGTGCTGTATTACTTACTACAGGGCATCTCAGTAACAACACTCACAGTAATGCTGAGTACTCCTGCTGAGGTGAAAGAAACATCTTAATGGGAGACCCTGACATTTCTGCAGACCCATCTACATTCCTTCAAATCAACACAGTGATTGCCCTAGCATGAGGTCACAAAGAGCTGTGTAAAAACATTCAATCACAAAAAAGTCCAAACCCCATGTCAAAACATAACTCACAGGAGTATGTGAAATCATACTGGGCTTTGAGCTAACTGCATTAACTTTAGAAACAATCAGGGGTAGTGAAGGAAGGGCATTTCAGAGCTCTTCAAGAAAAGCCTGAACAGTATTCTACTATCGTGATTCAAAAACCCGAAAGTCTACAGTGGTCACAGAGCAATTCATTTGGAAGAATTCATGCAAAATGACATTTGTTCTGGCTACTGGATCTGAAGCTACCAAGGCGTATAACTGTTTGTTCAGGTCTTAAAGCAACACTGATCCTCTAGCCAGGCCTGGGAAAATTTCAGCATACCCTCCAACAGAAAGAATTACCTATACAAAAGAACTGGACAAGATAAACTGAAATACTAAAAAAATGCATAAGTCTGTCATAGAGATTGTCTTTGCAGTTCCAGTGACAACCTGCTGTTCATATTGATTTTGTATAAGTATAGTGTCAGCTAGAGATTAAACCTTGCACCACCATAGCTCTAACACTACAAGTCTTTCTTTTGTCTCAGTCAAAGCTCAGTCAGTGTAAGGGGTTGACAATGGAAAATTTGTGCAAAGTAAACTAGAATGTAAATACACAGTGGTCATCATGTAAAAACTTAAAATGAGAACTAAACATACAATAGCCTACTCCACTTCCAAAGCTTGCATTTTGGGAAACAATGCATACTAGCCAGTTCAGTTTAAATTCACATTCAAACGGCCTCTACACTGAAAGCACCAGAAAAGATTTTCAGTGATCTGGCCTTTAAAGTGCAAAAGCATTTATATGGGCAAAGTCTGTCTTTTGTCTGCAACAGAAGAAAATACAGATTTTATTCAGAACTTCACATGGAGGATTTGGATTCATTTTGCTTTTAAATTCATTTCAACCTAAAATCTTTGGGCTTGATTCTTAGAGCTTGTGAAGTCATTTATGTCTGCGCAGGGTGGAAGTAAGAAGCTTCCTACTGAGAGTGGTAGGTAATCCGCATTCACCTTTACACGTGCATAATGATTCTACAAGGTGTATATCCCAGTGCCTGCGTGTTACTGTCCAGTGTCTCAGTGTAAATCCACCTTCATCAGTAATGCAGGCTAATACGCCACACTGTGAACATGAATGGCTAATGTGCTGGCACGTGCCATCCCTGCCGCGAGGCATATAACCTCTTGCAGACAGGTAGGACAGGCAACGCAGAATGGTAATGTCTCAAACTGCTTCAGTTAGAGCAATCAGACTTCATCTGTAGAAGCAACGTGACCTGCCCAAGGTCTCAGCAAGCCAGTGACCAACACTGACAGTGGAATCTCTGTCTTCTAAGTCCCAGAGACCAAGCTCTTGCTGCTTGTTAATATTTTACATTACTTTTATTCATTAGTATTTTTGCTTAAGTGTTCTGCTAGAGGTAGACATCTACGTCTAGCAAACTCGAGGCAATCTATTTCAAGTAAACCTATGATGTTCGCAACAATCTTTTTGTATTTAACTGGGATTTCATGGAAAAGTTGTGATTTCACTAAAAAACTGCAGAATATTTACAACGCTTGTTGTGGATTTGGTTTGCTGATGGTGTTTTTGGAGAAAAAAAATTTGTTTGAGTGAAATCTGATTAATTAAAACAATCCTGTTTCTGAAGGAAGACTTTGGATGTTTTTGGATTTCCAGACTAATTCAGAAAGACATCAAATTTTGTGTCAAAACATGTAAAAATATGACTGTTCATATTTAAATATCAAAAATAAATATTGTGTCAGTTTGTGAAGAACTGAGCACAAAGTAAGCAGTAGTAAAATGTGAAAATCTTATCATGAAACACATAAATATTACTTTTTACCCAGTTACACAGTTCAGTCATCAGATGCTAGAACACAGCAACAGATTCAATGAATGTGGATGGGAGAATCCCGTCAGCAAGATGCTTAATCTTTAAATATTCGAAATACTTAAAATGCCAGAGTGCAAGCATGAGGGCAAACAGATTTAGCAAATCATGCTGATTCCAGTTCTTCCTGAAAAGGTTGTAACATCATTTGCAAAGTATCCAAAAGAGTAGTTATTTCTTTTTTTTAAGTGAATGCACAAAACTTTGAATGGTATATTGCTGGTTTTTTTGGTTGGAAACTGTTTTGTTCTGTGTCTATAGGGCGATTCCCATCCACTGCCCAACACACAGCAATGAGGTTAAATTGGTTTGGATGATATCAGCTATATGTAATTAAACCAGCAGCCCATGTCCGATCCTTTCTGTGACCATGTTAGGTGTTAAATTAAGGTCTGATTAAGAGTGTGCTGCTGCAGTTAAGGTCAAGGACTAAAGATCACAAGCTTTGTTTCATCTAATAACAATAAAGACTGTCTGGCTGCCAAATACCACAACAGCCCTTGTTCTCCTATCAGACTGCTGTCCAGCTAGAGGGATCTGATTTCACTGGTATCCCTTTTTAAACCCTACTTCTAAGAGGGTTTGTAGCTATTTCATCTGTATTAAGCAGCACTGTGTTACCCGAGGCTATACGGTATGTTCTGTATGATCAAAGCAGAAATGCAGCAGCTTCTGACGAAGAGTTATGGTGAGGGGAAAAAAATATCAAGGAAGGAGAAAAAAGATACAGCGCTACAAAATACCAGGTCATGCCACCAAAGTAAACACCCACAGGTAAGTTCATAACATGAGACCACACAATGGTGGAAACTGTGCACATGTGTTTGCTTGGAACAAATCACAGGCTTGCTCCACTAGCAGTCAGCAGGAGAGAGGTGTCAAATAGGATAGATGAGAGATAAAAGCAGAGTGGTGAAGAGAAAAACCAGCAACTTATTTGTAGGATGAAGACAAGAATTGGTGCATAACAGCTTCTCCTTGCATAAGTGTTTTCCACAAAGACAGGTCAGGAGACATTACCAGAGCAGTTGTCTGTTATGAGAGAACAAAATTCCTAATAGCCCAACAAAGCATTCTCACAAAACATGCCCACGTTAATCTCAAATGAATACAGGGTTCTGGGACATGTTTGCTTCCTGAAAAGGAGGATGGAGCAGAGTAAGAAACCATATGGCCCCAAAATAATCTCTTATAGCCACATTCTATTTTATGTTTCCATACTTGGGGTCATTTCAGAGTAGATGCTGATTCATTCTTCAAGAGTCATCTGAAGCGTCAAGAGTCAGGTTATTCTGCCGCTCTACTCCTCTCTAGTGAGACCCCCCCTGCAGTGCTGCGTCCAGCTCTGGGGTCCTCAGCACAGGGAAGACATGGACCTGTTGGAGCGGGTCCAGAGGGGGATCACGAAAACGATCAGGGGGGTGGAACACCTCTCCTATGAAGAAAGGCTGAGAGAGCTGGGGTTGTTCAGCCTGGAGAAGAGAAGGCTTCGGGGAGACCTTATTGCGACCTATCAGTACTTAAAGGGGGCTTATAAGAAAGATGGGGAGAGACTTTTTAGCAGGGCCTGTTGCGACAGGACAAGGGGAATGGTCTTAAACTAAAAGAAGGTAGAATTAAACTAGATATAAGGAAGAAATTTTTTACAATGTGGGTGGTGAGACACTGGAGCAGGTTGCCCAGAGAGGTGGTAGATGCCCCATCCCTGGGAATATTCAAGGTCAGGTTGGACGGGGCTCTGAGCAACCTGATCTAGTTGAAGATGTCCCTGCCCACGGCAGGGGGGTTGGACTAGATGAGCTTTAAAGGTCCTTCCAACCCAAACTAGTCTATGATTTTATGATTCTATGATCTGAAGTGTCTTTCATTCGCTCCTAGTACTTAATAGACTACTCATAGAGCACTGTTCATACCTGGAAGGACAATTTTGCTATTCTGTGAGGCTGCACACAGAAAATTTATCATAGGGACACACTAAACACACTAAAGCCGCTAGATGTTTAGACAGTTCTTTGTAAATTCCATTGCACATGTGATCAAAACATTTTCTTGAGGTGTCTTGATGCTTTGCATTTCGGGATTTGAGATATAACCTCTCTGTTTCCTAACAAGCTCTGAGTGAATCCCAAAAGATTAAATGATACAGTTCAACATGGATTAGCTTCCAACTCCTACTGTTGCCGCTGAGCTAGAAATCTCTGCAGAGCAGCCTTTGCTGTGGGAGTTCCCAGACTTCCTGGAATCTGAGTTGCATCAGAAATACAGTGAACACCACAAAATAGCCAGGTGTGAAAAATGACTTCTCCATGACAGCAGAAATATGTTCACCATTGGGAGTCAGTGCCTGAACTGGAAAGCAACCTTTTACTGAATTAAGAAATTTCTGTACACCTTATTTCCTATCTATCTGTGAAAACACTATGACACTGCCACCAGAATCATGTGCTAGTCGTGGTAAAGTCTATCTTTCTAATGATAATGAGAAACTTTTTCGGTCACCACTTAAATTTCAGAACACCAAACTTAAAAAAAATCCAATCAAAGTAAAAGGGCAGGTTTGGTTTGATTTGATTCACCTCCTGATCATTCTTTTTGCTGAATTTTACAAGCAAATATTGTATACAGAGAACCATACTTTCAATTCAGTGTTAGAGACTGTGGTCAAAGCATTTAAACTCAATGGTTTAAGACTGAACAATATATATCAATATTATCTGGATGACAGTGCTGAGCAGTCCTGATTAACTGCTGCTAGTCAAAGGAAGTTGCTTTTGAAAATGATCATTAGTTTTGAAAATCGAGCCACTATTGATAAGATACTTTGCCACCATTTTAGATACCTAAATTTAGGCCCTTCAGTCTGGATCCAAACAAAATGAAAGGCAAAGTTCAGTGTAGGTGGCAGGTCAGAACAGTGCAGCTCAGCCACTTGCTCTAGTAGGGGAGCAATGTGATAGCATCGTGTCCTGATATCTTTGACTTCCCAGGCTGAATGACCAGGGACCCAGTCACAGGCAAGTGGCCTGGCAATGGCTCTTACCATAAATCTGGAGTGAACTCAGACTCCTGCTTTTGACTCTGAAGCTGTTAATAGAAGGATTGCTTTTGAAAACTTTCTAGCCTTGTCTCGGATAGCTGCATTACGTTATCTCAGTATCTGCACTATTCCCTAAACTACACTTCAGCTAGTATAAGAAGGATTGCTGTACACGTTATGGTAATGTCATTTATTTATTTTACACAACTGGAAAATTTAAGGGCAACCACTTCACTTCTGTGCTATGTAGATTAGAGTGTTCACAGTAACACCTGCTTACTGGACAGACAGAAAAAAAGCCCTTATATTCCTTCTTTATTGCAATTTATTATTATAGCCTGAATGGTTCCTAGTGACTTCCTAAGATTAATGTTAATATTCTGATCGGAGTCTTCCCTCTGGGGTTTTATTATGGGTTTTGAACATTCATTTCATTTAACATACACATGGGAGCAAGTCTGGTGGTTCCAAAAATATTTGTAGTTGGAAATCACAGTGATTTTTTGTTAGGCTCAGTGCCAAAGAAATCACAAATCAGAAGTCTGTTATAGAGTAGTTCCAATTTCTTGGCATCAAAATTTCTCTTTATGTATATGCATAGTGTGATGTTTTCCGTAGCTGTATGGCACTGAAGATTTACTGAGAAATGCATTGCTTATCTGTTTCTCAAGGTTTCTGATGGAACTAGGGAGTTTGTCAAGCCAACTGGGGATTCATAAGGGTTTTATGGACTTCCTGTGTGAGCCAGAGACTGCCCATTGGGTATGCATCTTTCTCTATCACAGCTGGTGTTTTTGAACCAAAGTGTGGAGTAGAAATTTCATCCCTGATTTTTTTGGCTGGATCGATTGTTTAGTCTAGGAACTCTCAAGTAGACTTTCTAGGTGCTGGAATTCCTCTTTTTCTTCAGTCAGCAGCTGATGTTGTATGGTGTACATCAGAGTCTAGATTCACATCTTAGTGAGCAAAGATTTATGTTTGTCCTAACGCTCCTTGACATTAATGAGTATTACAGACATGTATCCCCATGGATTAAGTTGAGAACATACCCCAGAGTGTGTGTGGAGTCTGTCATTAGGGCATCACACTATTAAAACCAACAGAAATTTCAAGAGTAAGAAAGCAATTGGATCTCTTCCCTTCTCTCTACTGGAGCACATGTAAGAGATACACTTTAAATCTTCTCATATTTCCAGCCCTCTCACACCAATTCCTGCATTCATTTTTGGTTGTTAATGACTTCAAAGAAGAATTGATTGCCACTTTTAAGACATTTCCCGTAACAATATTATGGGAAATATTTTGCTGGCAAAGAATATTTCTATAGCTCTATAGTACTCTCCAATTAAGGAACTTCTATATAGCTGGGTGAGAGAGTATTTTTTTTTCCTCAACTAGCTGTTTCAGGGATTGGATCAATACAATGGGATGACCCTGTACACTCCATTACCTAGGGGCTGTGACTTCTCAGTGAAACATTATGGATCCTATGGGATGTACCAGAGACTGTGGCACAGACACACCTGATAGCAGTGCATCAGCTACCAAAAGGATATGCCAACTCTGACTACATCAGATCAGGCTGGTTTCTGCAGATCTGTGTGGATGTGTTTGTTCTCCATTGCCCATTGCTCCAGGTTTTAGGTACATTTCAAGTGCAGGGCTGCATGGGCACATAGTCAGCTATATTATCTGTACATCTTGGCGACAATTCAACTGCAAGCCAGATAAACCGTACACAAAAAGTAGATTCCAGGATGTAATTTCAGTCTCCCTTAAAGCCCCATGTAAAACTGACCTGTGGGAGGGACTCAGTGCAGAATTACCACACCCTGACATCCCCATGATCTATGGTCTACAACAAACAACACTGGAGTCAGGATTCTTGGATTTTCTTCACAATATCCTAACCATAGAGTGGAGATAATTACTGTGCATCTGGTTGATAGGAGTTTTCTAGGCTGACTATCATCACTCACGAAGGTTATTAGCCTTGTGTAATCCTGTCTATATCAGTTAACTGCCACATGGAAATAAAAACTTTATGTTTTTCTTCAGAGCCACTTGAGATCTTTTGGAGAAAATTTTCATAGGAGAATTCTGATTTATCTAATTTGAAAGCAACGGTTCCTAGATCAGTCACTTCCTTTGAAACACACCCAATTCTCCCTCAATAAAAGAGGGATAACAATACTAACAGAGATTTCTAAAATACTTTGAGATCTGTGAATATAAAGGGCTGTCTGTAAAGTGTTTAGAAAAATTAAAAAAAAGGTGCTACATAAATGCATATTTATTGCAGTGTTGACATTCTTGTGGCAGCTCTGAATGAAGAATCAAAAGAAGAGGGGGCAGAATATAAGTCAGAATAAGAAACTGTCAGCCTTTAGCCTGTATCTTAAACTGCTTTGAAACATTACAGACATTCAGAGAATCTAGTTTGCCAATATTGTATGTGCTACAGTAATTACACCAATCTGGAATATAAATTTTCCTTCCCCCTTCTGAGAGAAGGCAAAGCTCTTAGGGATATACACAAATGGAGCCCTAATCCTGCAAACTTTAATGCATGTACCTAATGTTAGGCAGCATAGTTGTCCTACTGAATTCAATAGCTCTACTGACATGCATGCGTGGAAGTGTTTGCATGATTAGAAGTTAATACTAATAAATGCACAGTTCATACAAGATCCCTGTGTAAACAATCTATTTCTGCATGCAAGTGATGATTTTATTGTTGTTCTGTAATTCTGTGTAGTGGCTTTGTGAAGAAGTCTTATATTTTCTAAAGCAGTAAAATGTTTCTGATACTGTTTTTCATTGCTAGCTCTTTGGGGGCTAATTAAAAGAAATATCTGTTAAATTTATTCATTGCTTGGTTCCTTGATAGCAAGACGCACCTGGTGTAAACATTAAAAAGAAAAGCAGGCAGCAGCCAGACCTCATCAAATATTAGATGCATTAGGACATTTTATTTCTAAATATGAAATTGGTTTTAATGACTTCAAAAGGAGGAAACGCCAGGAAGAGCATAATATAAGCAAGCTCAGTAAAGCTGTCATGAAGATGCCTAAACCCACAAAAATCTAGAAATTGTACTTGCTCCCCCCTTCTCCTCTCAAATAGTAAGTGGCAATTCCAGCTGCAATTGGCAAAAATGTACATAAAGAACTCCGGAACTAACAAAAACAAGCAGCAGATAAGATGGAGCATCCAAGAGTATGTCTACATAGAAAGCACCATCAGTGGCTGATCAGAAAATAGCTCATTTATACTAAGCTGACTGAATCAATGAAACAAATCCTGAATTTTGACCCCTATGATTTAATGCAAAATGCTTAAGGACGAGAAATCCATCCTTCTTTTGGGACAACATTTAAGCAGGCACTTAATATTAAGCATATGCTTTACATTCACTTGACTTTACTTTCAAAAATGCTTAGCGCTCTCTCACTTGGTTCCCACTACAGAGTTCAATAAATCTGTAATAAATAGTGACTCAACACTTTAAAACTAAGTATGCATTCAGCACTGTCCTAAATAAAGATGCAATAAATTCATGGTCAATAGACTAACAATACAAGTGAGGAATAACAATAATTGTCCTGAAAATGTTCTCTCTTCATGAGGCAAAAATCTATCCTAAAGGTGGATTTCATCTTAAGGAATTTTATTGTAACAAGGCATAGTCATTCACACTTACTTGAGAACGGTATTTCACATGAGTAAATTTGATATCAGTAAGATCATTGTCCAGTTTTAGTGGGATGAACCACAGCATCATTTCTCATTTAGAGAGTTGAAGTTTTGAGCCAGGTGTAATATACATAACTGGGTCCAAAGAGATAGAAAGATTTATGTTACAAGAACTCTTATTCACTACTCCTCAGAAACTTGGAAAAAGTGCTAAACAAAAAGGAAGTTTGATCCAAAATTATTAAAGTAAAAACTGATCTTAATAAAACAAGAATGAAAACTTCATTCTAAGCTAACCTACTATGTGAAAAGCTGAGACAAACCACAGACTGTATCAAATCTACAAAGGACTTTCCTGCTTAATTTGACCTCTTCTAAGAGACACTTGGACAGAATTGTGCATGCACATAGAGTAATTGCTTTAATCCTTGTTGGGATGAAAAATCTTTCAGTAGTTGTTCTCCTCCTTGCATGTGGCAGAGGACAGTATCTAGATAAACAGAGTGAGGAAGGTAGGTAGAAATTGTCCCACCCATTTGAAGGCTCTTGCATTTTCCCAGATTTAGCACTGTACAGACTGATCATGTGGGCAGGGGATGCGATTACATGGCTGTAGTGGAGGAGAGAAATTAGGAGCCCTGATGCAAGTTTTCTCTAGAGAAACAATATTTCTGTGCTCTGCCCTGAAGAGGCTTTCACACTGTGCCAACAGAAACCACAGGCCCATCATGGAAGTCTTGAGCTACCTATGACCCATAATATTATAAGGACTGTTTTAGCTCACATGGCTATTATTGAAGGAGGAAGGAGCACAAATGGAGGTGCTGTTAGTAGCTAGCACACTTTAACTGTTTTGGATGTGTTTCACCTGTAAATCTACTCTGTGCATAACCTATACTGACCCATCACAGTAATCAAGCTGATATCTTTGGCATGTAAAGGAGGAACATTCTTCACATAGACAGCAGGGCTGACTCTCCACTAGCAGCAAGGCTATAAAAGAATTGGGCTTTTGTAGACTAAGGAATGGGGTTTTGTGGCCTCCTAGAATACCATAGGTGTAATATTTTCAAAGGGTCATTTCCCAGTTTTAAAGAAGCAGAGTTTTGTTGACTTCTTTAATCACATCAGAGGTGCCTCATTCCTAGGGCAGGAACTTTTCCTCATGCCCTTGCAAACAAAATAAACAGACATTAGTTTTCCATCCTGCCCTGACCTTTGGAAGATGTCATCTCTGCCAATACTGCACTCTCTGGCCCTGGAGAGACTTACCAGTTCAGTCCTGACTCTAAGGGAACTGAGCCACCTACTGAATCACCATCACACTTCCTGCAGGCTAACACCTGTGTTTTGCTTGGAGGTCACCCCATCCAAGAACCAACTAGGTCTGACCCTGTTTAACTTAGGAGATCCAAGCAGCAGAATTGTCCAGACCTCCAAAATTAAATGTGAAACATACCACAAAGCCTCGGAGGAGTCTGAGAATAAGGAACTGCCGCCAGGGAACACAGTCCCAGCTCAGAACTGCGGCTTGCAGGATACAAGCGCAGTATGCTGCAGCATGAATTCTCTATTCCAGGTTTTAAGTGACTTCAGTGACAGGACCTTGCTAGGTTTAGGATGAGAACAGACGAGGGGGAGCAGCAGAGACTGTAACTTATAAAATGACTCATTCATACCTGCCCTATATATGAGCCTTCTGCTTCCACCAAGCCAGGTGACATTTAACCATGAAAATATTTAACCTGCATTTTACAAGGATGTACATCATTGACCATGATAAAATACAGGGGTGTGGGAGAGTCAGGATGCAGCTTTTTCAGTGCAACTCCATATAAAGAAAAAAAAGGCAATAAAAAGGAGGTCTTGACATAAGAAAAACATCCCAATGAAATCTTGCCTTTTAATCTCGGCCACAATCTCTCTTCTCATCATCTTCCCTGCTTTTTAATCCTCTGCTGCACTATGGTTTTTATACTTATTCACTTTATGAACTTCACCTGTCTCAAAAGCCAATAAAAGAAGAGGCCACAGTTTTAAAATACAGGCAAATGAACTGAGGCACCAAACTTCTCAACTTCTCCAGAGGTGCTGACTACTCACAACTGTCAGTAACTTCAAAGCAATCTATGGGTGATCAGTGCCTTTAAAAATCACTTAAGTGCTTGAAGAGGAACATAACTCAAAAACACAGAGGATAATACTTTCCAAAGCTTCTGACTGAAGAGTTGGTATTTTGTTTTCAGAACTTGGGAACTCAAGAACTACTTAAAAAAAAAAATGAAGTGTGTTCTGAAATGCATAATTATTTTTGTGAATGGTATACAGATACCTTTTCTGATAACATACTCACCCAGAAGTCTTACGTCCGCCTCAGAGAGAGAGGCAACATTGTGGATTCAATGTACCTAAACGCTAGTCCAAGATTGATCACACACTCATCTACAGAAGTTCCACCAACACTCTGGTGGAAACGTAACTTCCCACATTTATTGCCTTAGGAAAACTCCGTTCAAGAATAACCTAAACTGATTGCCATTGAACGTCCTGAAGAAAGACTCTCCTGCATTTTACTAATGCCTCTGCTAGGTGGAAGGCCCTCATGGAAGAATACTTTTTTCAGACTTTCTCCTGTTACCATTTTTTTTCCTGACATCTGTTCATCACTAAGCCAGCAATAGATTCAGTGTCCCACCATGATGTATGTGAGTTTCCAAAGCACTTTGAGAAGAAGGAAGAGTGCCAAGTGTACAGAGAGATGGGCAAAGCCAGTCATGTCATAGCTTAAGGCAGCTTGTTGATAAAGGAGGTTTAAAGCTGTCATTAGTGAAATGGAGAAGAGGGCCACTAGCGTAAACTCACACACAGCTATAGATCAGGGAAAAAAACATCTCAACATACGGCAGTATTTTACTGCGGCGCTGTTGGCCTGAAATTCTGTTAATATTTATGTAATGTGCTGATCTTTAACATTTGGACTGCTGCTGGTAGCAAATAGTCAAAACTAGCCTGAGGCCTTCACAAGTGTGTTGACTGGCCAGAGTCAGACTAAAGCTTAGCAAGTCCTCCCACCAATAGCCCAAAGGCATCTAGAGGTAAAGGGGTCAATCAACTTACACCTCCTCTGTTTGAGATATCTGGATTCTTTAGCACCTACTCAAGGCAGTGGGGAGGCCAGGATGCTATAGATGTGGTTTGCATATATTCTATATATACATTATGAATTTGGTCAGTGTCTTTGACAGACAGAACAGCTTGATCGTGCCTCTGGAATAGAAGCTTTTAGGTCACTGCTTTTCAAGCTCCCAAGTACTCCTCTGCCACCTCTATTGCTACCCATCATTGCACACTGAGCTGAAACAGTTAACTATGAGCACAGTGGGGTTAATATCTTTGAAACATACTAGTTTCAAGCCTTGCTCCTCCTTGGCAGGACACATTTTTAATAGAAGGTACACATTATTTTCTCTTTCAGTGTCTCTAAAGAGGAGGAAGGTTCTCTTCTCTCTTGAGACAGTTTCACAATAGCCTAGCTCCTGTGACCCTAATGAAGCTATCCTCATACTGTCTCTAGAAGGAAAGAGGATACGGAGCCACTAGGAATTTAGGAAAGACTGCTGTGTATTAGATCTACAGCACTAGTCTGCTGTGTGATGGCCAGAAGACTGACGTCTTTTGAGCTGGTTTTTTCATGAGTCTTTGAGTAGACTGAATCTGGAAATTGTGACAGCGGACAGTGCTGGCATACCAGACAGTGCCTAGCATACCAGACTATAGTACTGGTTGGAATCTCAGATACTGTGATATACCTAGAGAGAAACTATTCCAGCAATTGCAATTGATTTTTCAAGGTAAACTTCTCGTTGCTGTGCCCATGTTAAGCTACAGATTACTTTTTTAGAATCTCTTCTGTTTGATTGAGATCAAGCTCTTTCTTTGGAATAGCACTTCAGTTTTCCTTCCTTAATTTAGATAAGGTTTGAATCACCTATTTTACTGCATTCATTTTTCTTCGGTTTTATTTTGCATGCAGAACTTTTGGCTTTCTGTTCTATAACACCATACACCACTCCTAATACAATCCTAGCAACCTACCTGGTTACATCCAAAAAAGTTTTTTCTCAGTTTGCCTCCTGGCCTGAAGTGCTGCTTTGATGTCTCTCACTGCAAGAAGCCTTCCCCTCTTCCGCTATTCATCATAGCAATTTCACATGCTCTCTTCAGCTGTTCTCTCCATGGGCTGGTGAAGCTGGTACGGTTATTATCCTCTTTATACTGTACAAAGTAAAAAAAAAAATAAAAAAAGATTATTTATGGATAACACTGGAGACCACCCATATAGCAAGAAAAATTGAGAAAAACCAGTTGTTTTCATGCTCAGGGCAGTTATAAGCATACATAGCTTGGATTAGACAGTTCTTCCCATTTGACTTCTGTTCCTCAGTAAATATTTGTAACTTTGCTGATAAAGCAATGCTGGATTTCTCAGCTGGGGACAATTAGCTGTGGGATTGGAGTATGGGATCTCATTCTATAACAAGGTTTCTTGAATAGTCAGTTGTTCCAATCTCTATGTTGGTCATGAAAAATCTGCTCAGGAATCAAATGGCAGGACAAAGTCTCTAAATACAGCTGCTTTGGCTGTGTTACTGATTGCCTCTGAGGCCCGTGGCAATAGGTGATAAGGGCTCAAAGGCATTAAAACATTTTTTTACTGTGACCTAAATGCAGGCAATTCATTATAGAAAATGGCAACATTGCAATGGTTTTTTAAAAAATATTATATGATTTCTATTAAATGCATATTATCTTTGATTTGGTCTTGTTTTACTCATGAGCAAAACACATTACTTCTTTGTGCCTGCCTTTTCTATGCATACTAGAATCTTTTGAGGACAGTCACTGCATACTGGGATAGTTAAGTGTTATGAGCATGTCAACAAGCACAAGCAATAATAACCTGAAAGAGAGAGTAGTGTAAGTACGTGCCCTGGTTGGCCAGCCTGAGGCTTTGAAGTACACAGAGTTGAGACGTAGCTCAAGACAGCCCTCATGCCAGGATAAATTGTGTGACCAGCAATAGGACAATTTGGTGCAGGGCTGCTGTCTGATCTGAATGGTGCCAGTTGGGTAAAGATGCTTACTCTGAGGTCAGCATCACTGGCTTGCCTCTGACCCAGCTTTTTAGCTCAACACATGTTGCAATGGGACACCCAGAGAATTTTCACCATCTGTCACCTGTAAATTACTTTCCAAATACCTGCATACACCTTCAGTGCACATAATCTGCATCCTACAACTAAGCTACAGGAAGGTTTGATCCTTGGCTCAGAGGTCAAGACTGTTGGCCACTTCTAAGTTCACTAGTTTGCAGTCACTAGTTTCTTCCTAACAGAAAAAAAATTCCCTAAGAAGAAAGAGACATAGGAAGATAAGGATGACTTCCCTTTCTGAACTAAGAACAACCCTAACACATCCCTTTTGCCCATAGATCTCAAAGTGCTTTACAAAGGCAACAAATGTCATTGACACCACTTTACAGCTATGGAAACAGGAGCACAAAGGGGAAAGTTAGTTGTCTGAGAACCCTTCAATAGACCAACAGCAACGGTAGGAATATAAACAGTAATGTGCTGACTAGGAAAGCTGCGCCACGTGCATGCTGCCTATAGTTGTCACATTTCTAATGCCAATAAAATCTTCGTTTAGCATTCTTTGTCTTTCTGCTGAGGACAAACTCATGCAAGAATTGTTTAGACCTTTCTGACCACCTTATCTGTTCTTCCCCTCCCTTCTTAGCACACACATTCCCAGTGAGTCTTCATCTGACAGTGAAAATCCCTTTGCAATAGACTTACGGGTTATATTACAAAGTTTCTTTTTTCAGGCCTCTTTCTTATGGTATTGGCTCTGGTATTTAAGAGATAAATTTTATGTTTTGTGCAAAGCAGGAAGATTACGCACGTGGGAGGTACAGTGTGTTCAATAGATAGTTGAGACAACATCTTCAATATAAAGATTATTTCAAAATTGCACTCAGTGCAAGTTACGGTTGAATGCACTATTCAAATGCAGCCTTGGCTTTTCTGCAATTTCCTGCCCAGAAGAGCAGCTCTCTAACTGTTTTGAAATAAAAAGACATAAACATTGGAAGGATGCAAGCGGTCAATTGACCTCATCAGTGTTCAGTGCTGGTGCTAGTCAGGAATTTTCCAACAAGACTTTTTTTTTTGGGGGGAACAGAAAATGCTGGTCTCTCAGAACTGAAACTTTTTGTGGGAAACACGTCAGTTTCAACAAAATGCTTGCTGGGAAGAATCTTTCAGCCCAACTTGAGACCGATGGACAAAACTTGATGGGAAAGGATCCCAGCATAGCCAGCAGCCCAGTGGTTAGCACATTCCTTGGTGATGTGGATTTATACCATGTGATAGAGGAAAGATTGAGTTGGCTCCAAATAAGCAGAGCAAGAATTTGACATAGTCTTCTCACAGTCATTGCAAATACCCCAACCTCTGGGTCATCGTCTCTCCTCTGCCCCAAGGAATGGGATTTTTATGAAGTCAGAACCAATCCAACAGGAACAATTGTGCTTAACAGATTGATCCTAGTCAAGGAGGTGTTGCAGACCATAAACATGAACCCTGGTCTCCTACATCTTATAGGAATACCCTCAGAACCAGGCTTTGGCATGCTGTGAGCTGAACCTCTATTCTGCTCACTTGCTCTCTCTTTAACAAGAGGTCTTATTTTTATTTTGATGAGACAAAAATTCTAAACCATCCACATTTTTCTTAAAACAGATGTTTTGCTTTCTAGCCAGCTTTACTCAGCATTTTGTAGAAAGGAGCCCTTGGTCTGATACCAGATGTTTAACATCTGCCCAAGTTAAGGTTTTCCATTGCAACCATTTCTAAAAAAGTGACCAATATATGCATAATGAGAAGTATTTTCTATTCCCTCAATAGGCTATGAATCAGACCCCAAATTCTTTGACAGTTCCCTGAAGTGTGTTGTTGAGTTTGTTTGTTTGTTTAATAGAAAATAAAATACGTGTTCTTTACAATAAATCATCATTTAGAGAAGCATGGCAGGAGACCACATTGGAAAGGTCAGTGGTCTGCTGTTTTGCCTTCTGTACATTGCTGTTTCTTAACGTCTTATTTTTCTCTCAGAGAGAAACTGGCAGGAATTGTGCAAGATCCTTGCATAGCTAGAATCAGATGATCTCTTTGCTACAGCTCTGTTGCTACAGCTCTGTAGCTACTGGAGAACTGGTTTCCACTCCCTTCAGCTACTGACTGTTCCTCACTATGGTCTTAATTATTGTGAAATAATGTGGGATGTATCAGGTGAGTGAAAATAAGGGATCTGTCATCAACGTATTTACCTTTTCTATTTTAGAATAGAATAGGCTATTTCAGTTGGAACTACAATGATCATCTAGTCCAACTGCCTGACCAGTTCAGGGCTGACCAAAAGTTAAAGCATGTTAAGGGCATTGTCCAAATGCCTCTTAAACACTGACAGGCTTGGGGGCATTGACCACTCCTCTAGGAAGCCTGTTGCAGTGTTTGACCACCCTCTAGGTAAAGAAATGCTTCCTAATGTCCGGTCTAAACCTCCCCTGCTGTGGCGTTGAACCATTCCCACGAGTCCTATCACTGCATACCAGGAAGAAAGGTTTCGAATCACCAACACCCCATTTTTGATTGTGTCAAATTTTCCCCAACACAGATAGTAAATAAATTCAGAAAGAAGTGAAAGAAGGGAGAAAAAGGAGGAAGGCATAATCTGCAAATGTGCTAAAGAATACTGTGACCTCCTAGTATTGAGGGAGGCAGTGACAGGTTTTCTCAGAGGGCCAGAAAGGTACCTGCGATGTACAGAAGGATTGTGAAATACAGGCTTTTATATCCTTCTGTTTGGCTGAGGCCAATAATTAGAACCCTCTTTCCGAAACTGCTCAGGCACATAGGAGGAGTGATACTGATAATTGTTTCTTTAACCTGTCCAACAGTTTCCATCTGGAAAGAAGCTCTTTTCTAAGCCTATCAGTATAAACTAATGCTTTACTCAAAGCTAATTCTTCTTCTAAATTAGGATCTGCATTTACATATACGTAACTGGTAGCTGGATGACAGTCTAAGGAATATTAGCTGAAAGGTGCTGAAGAATAATAGTATTATTCTATCATTACTACAAGAAGAAAAGGAATCTGTACATCACATGAAAGGCTGACCAGCTGCTAGTATTACATAATTGATGGGTACATTGCTGATTCAATAAATGTTAAGAATACAGAAATTTATCTACAAAGTCAGATACTCTTGTGTCCATATTAAGAATTTACTAAAATGTATGGCACAAATATACCACATATTCCTGGGTTATTTCTCTTTGCATGCTGGCTTATTTCATATCTTTTTCCCCAATAATATTTTTTAAAGACACTGAAGAGGAGGGGGTTGAGGGGAAGTGTTCTAGGAAGCAAGCACCTCATCTTACCAATATAACTGGGGGAAAAAAAATATAATTTCCAGACTTGACAAGAGCTAAGCTATGCACAGCACCTACTGAATCTGAGTAAGATTTAAACCTTGAATACAGACAGCAGGCATATCACAACCTAGCTTCACAAATAGAATGGCTGCAGCTGAAGGGGAAACTTGAGCACTAATGATCAGTTAAGTACTCAATTGCTTCTGTCAGTAAGTTTACGACATACCACAGGGAAGACGCACAAAAAAAACTCCTTAGACAAATTCTGAGTACATTAACAAAGGAAGAAAACAAATCTTATAAAAAAAGGCAACATTTGTTAAATAAAAAAAAATATGGTGCTGAGACTACAACTCAATTCAAAGTGAAGCTAGGCAATTTTACAGGTAACTGGAAGAAGTATTGGGAGAGAGAAAACTCATGCTTCAGACAGACATCTGGTGATTAGAAATTAGAACTGGATATTTACTGAGATAAGATTACCTAACCCTGGACTATATTTAATTTCTTGCCTCTTCCTTTGCAGTTCTGGTTGCTGGGTGTATAAAATACTAAACTATTGCATCTTCATTTGGAAAACAGAGACATGAAGAAAAAGACAATCACATCTGTTAGTGCAGGTGTGCATGTACATATACCTGTACATGGATATGAATACATATTTGGCAAATACTGAATGTAGATGGAAGCTTTGGGGTGCCAAGGATGGAAGCAGGGGCCTGATAGCTCTTTAACAAGTAAAGCCTCTATACAACAGATATACTCAAGATGTAAATAAAAATAAGATAACACATAGTAATCTACCTGTGCTCTCTAAACTCTGTTTCTAGTTTCTCTGTATGAGAAACACAATTTCCAAGAGTTCAGCTCCCATTTAAATAGCAAAATAGACATCCTGGTTTTCCAGAGATTATGAAAAATCCTATCACCGCTCTATATCTTGGAGTCTATCAGCATAGCTGTCTGTATTTCATTTGGAGCAGCAGAGCTACATCAATTTGCACTAGGCAGGGAGCTTCTGTTTCCAAACAGACCATGAGGAGAGTTATGATCTGCAAATCAGGCCAGGATATCCTTGGCTCTGTTTCAGGATGCAAATACTGCTTTTTCTCTTAGAAATATTAAAATTGAATGATCTAGTGAGGAGGCCTTTTCTACCTACTTTGGTTATGGGTCTTTTGAGAAATTGTTTTGACTATCAAGTAGCTTTTAGTGCTTATCAGTGACCACAAGATCAATTTACACTCTCAGAAAATAAATACAATTCTTGCTTACAATAAAAAGCAAATGTGCAAGTAGAGAGGAAAAGAAGAGAGAACAGGATTAATAAATTACAATTGTTAGCAAGCACTAACGTATTGAAAATGGCAAATTCTCTGGAGTATAGCTGAGTTTCTTTTATTCAGGTCAATGACTCCTTTTGTGATTCCCTTCTCTAAAAAAGAGCATTTTTTAATGATTTATGTATAATAATTTCCACATCAGCATATCTTATTTTTCACTATTTGTTTGTTAAACATGCAGCAAGAATCTCACACTGAAGCCCTTAGCCTTGAAAATACAACTGGGACAAAGGCATAAAAATATAAAATAGAAATATTTATTACTAAAGCTGATGTTTATGACTTGACATGTAGGTAAGGAAAAAAAATACACCATTTTAGCTTGCTGAGTTAAGGCTTTAATGGTGTGAGTTTCAGACAGATACATGAGAGCTGTTTATTAAGCAAAAAAAAGAAAATCATCCATTCACAGACCACCAGAGCAGGAAACTGCAGTAAGCATTACAAAGGCAGCTTTTCATTGGTCTGTGCAAGTGCTGCCTCTTCGCAGCCTGTAGGAGTCAGAACTGGACAAAAAAAAAAAAAAATTATTAAGATGACTTGAGTCAGTTCAAACCAATTTGCAAATTCTTGAATTCAGGGTGGGTCTTTCAGGTCTGAACTTCATCATGGAAGATTTTCAGCCAACTCTTTGCCTATACAAAACCTTGATACTTCAAGGTGCTCACCCACCTCTGTGCCCCAAGTGCCTGTTTCAAGTTCAGGAACTGGCATGCTGATTTCTTAAAAAACAATTCAGGTGTCCACTTCTTTGACGTCTGATTCTTTATAAAGACTTGTCATCCAGTCAAAGAGAAGGACAGAGCCCTGTGACAAAAAGGATGTGATTTCCAACAGCAAATCCGAAGACTGAAATATTATCTCAGGTAAAGACTGAGCATATCCTTTCTTTGTCTTAAATCACAGCAGACCTCACATAGGAACACCTCTTAGCAGGCTAGAAAACTCAAAGGAGGTCTCAGATGACCGCCAGTATGCATGTCACATTGGATTATCCTACCAGTAAACCCATATCTGGATTAATTCTCATTTCCACCCTAAAGACTTGAGAAAAGCAGAAGGCACACATGGGAATTCTACACTGGGCAAAATTGCACCGCATATGAATAGTGGCAGCATTTTGGAGGTTATAATTTGTTATAGAAAATATTCAGATAATTTTGATTATTTGATTGACAAGTGAAAATCCCAACAGATTGCAATTACAGTATGAATTATCTTTTTTACCAGTTCATACTGTACCTGTCCCCTAGTGATGTAGAGGATTTAATTGTCTTTGCTGTCAGTACAGAAACTTTCACCAACATAAAATACGTTTTCAAAATCCTCGGGAGGTGGACAGACCACACACACAAGGGGAAGGGGTTGGGGGGAAATCAATAGAGAAAATGGCAGATTTCCAGTATGTTTCAGCTAACAGGTCTGTCCCACCCTGCCAATCTCTGGCCAAGAATTTAAAGGCAACCAAGCCTTCTTACTAGAGCTGTATTCTCAAAATTGACTGGGTACTTAGTAGGCACTGACGTCCATAAATATTTCACAAGGAAAAGAATGCATTTCCCAGGCATTGACTAACTACATATATTATTTATATGAAACCATAACTTAAGTTGAAAAACAGTAAATGCTTCAACAACAGACCTATTCACAACCTACTCCATTACTAAGTAAAATGGGCTCTGGCTATTCCTCAAGATCTCATAACTATGCAGAAATTCAATGAGACCTGCGTATAAACATAACCTACAAAGGTGGAATATGAGATTGTAGTCACTTCACCAACACTAGTTAACTTGAAATTACATGGACAAGGGATTATAAGACACTGACATTCATTTACATTTTATATTTGTGTTATACTTTATGCTCCTTTTTGAGATCAGGTCTCCCGCTCTAAATAAAGGGCAGAAAACGCACAACAAGGAAGCAGTGTTATCTCTCATTTCTACACAAAGGGTTAGAGCTCAGGGAGATAAAGGACTACATTTTCTACTGCCATGCCCCCAGCATAGCTCACTGATAGCCTTTTCCAGAGGAAAAAATTGGCACAAAAAAGATGAAGGTCAGGAAAACCAGAGATTTTGCATTCCAGGTTCATGCCAAGAGACTCCTAAAGAGCTGGGAGCTGAATTGAGACTTTCCACTTCCCAAACAACTTTGCCACAAAACTCCCCTTTCTTCGTAAATGATCTTCAAACAGGTTTTTAAATGACTGCCTTGTCGTTCAATCTGTTCAACACCGTAAAGGAGGCATCTCAGAGGAGGTGTAACAAACTAATGCTCTTTTGCCTGAAGCACTCATAACATTAATGGAAGTTAATTCTGCTGGTGGAAAAGGGTTAAGTGAGTTTTTCTAGCTCATAACCACAGCTAGCGAGAAGGGAAAAGCTTTTGGAGGGGAAAAAGTGGATCTGAGATGTAGGCAGTACCACCACCATTTATGTGTTTACCACTCAGCTGGCAGCTAATGGCCCATGCATAAATTCAGGATGAAAGTGAGTAAAATAAATTGCATTCTTTAAAAGAACCATTTCTTCTTTCAGTGGCACAGAAAAGCTATCTGAAATGCACCCCAGAAATCTATTTTGAGTTTGGTTTTTTGGCAGGACACAGAAAGTGCCAAGATAAAGTCAGTCAATTCAGTATTGTGAAGGGAAAAAAAAAAAAGCAATGAAAACAGTGGAAGCTCTGGAGACAAAACTCACCTCAGTGCAGACAGCAAGAAGGATATTTATGCACTATTTATACCACTCCAAGTGCGAATTTTGCCTTGCATCGATTATAATGCACGTTTCAAAGATCTTTCTGCAGCTCTGGCATAATACTAATAACATAGCAACAATGAAAGGCTGAGGAACCAGGGCTACTGGCAGCCACTTTGGGCAAGATCAAATGACACGTTCCTCTCCCTTGACACTCTGAGACATCACACACATCCTGACAAGCAAACACCCAGAGCAGGCTGAAGGTTGCAGTGACAGAGGCTGTGTTAGTAAGGGAGCATTTCCCAACTGCCTCCTTGTTGCTTCCTAGCTCGTCCTCCATTCCCTTCACTTCATTGAGTTGAAGTGAGAGGCTTTGGGCGCTACTTGGTTTTACAGTGCTGTGGTGGGGCCCAGGCCATCAGTCACTGCTAGAGGAAGGAGATGCATTAGCAGGATGTTATGAGGCAAACCTGACTGTTGTTCTGCCTCCCCTGCCAGCACTGCTCGCTTTGTGAAGGAACAAGGAAGAAGGGTGTCTCTGAAGCCACTCTGGAGCTCCCACTGACTCTGCAAAGCATGGCAGGAGGGAGGCCTGACCCAGCCCTGCTACCCTGCTTTCTCCTTCACTGACAGAGAAGAGCACAGATTCGCATCCCACCTGAAATGCACAGCTCTTGGTAGCGAAGCCCACTCACTTATTACAGTATTACTGGTTTATATGGCAGGTGTGAACTAATTCAATTCATTTGGAACCAAGAGCTCTCAGCAACAGACAGAAACATAAATAACCTTGGAAAAGGGGGTGTTGACAAGCAGGGACTTGTGGAAACTGACTGGAAGGATCAGGAACCTGCACGCTCAGCTTCCCCCACTCCCTCAGCAGCCACAAAGCATCTCCACTATCAGAGCCTTCAATGCTCTTTGCGCTTCATTTTCCATTGAAAAGGCATTTCAGGGAAGTTCTGCTTCGGCAGAAATAGGCAACTAGCCCTTGGTACCCGGTCCTTTGAAAGCTTCTGACAAAGAATATTTCTGGTAGCGTCTACCATGAAGATATGCCGGTCCCTCTGTTTCCATCTCATCACTAAAGCCAGACTCCACAGACTCCATTACAGTTGTTTCTTTGCCCCAGTACCACTTTGCCACAGCAAACTGATCCCACCAGTTGAAAATGCAACTGATCAGCAGGAGGCAGTGAGCAACCTAATTCCTTCAAAGGATTATTCAGCCATGTGATCCCAGGCAGTACCTTCAAAGATCGGAATGTATCCCCAGTTTGGCATCATCAAACTCCAGCATCAAACACGCCTCCAGGTAGCTATTTTGTCTGATTTCTGCAGAAATAATATTTCAGTGACCATCTTATAGAACTGAGGTAGACCACTGAGAAGTTCACATGAATGTCCTATGTGCACGATGTCTGTATCCGCTTACAACCACTGGCAACCACAAGTGATCCAGATGCCTTGTGCTCATCCTCAGCACAGAAAAGCTAATTTCACACCGAGTGTAAAAGAAGACAGTAGGACCGTGTCCAATCCAACTCCCCTCTACACCAGTCTCAAGCAGATACGTATTTGTATAGGCTGCTTATGAAGGCCTGGAAAAGGAAACCCTGACACAGCAGTGTGAAATCACACGCCGCTCTGTCACTTGAAGGGCTTACACTATAAAACCTTCATTGCTCCAATCCACGAAGCAAAATGACAAATGACTCCAGTCAAAAGCTTACAGTCAGGACCTAAATCTTCCACCACCCCCCTTTCTGTGTGAATTAATTTTAGGTGTTCTGTGAGATAAATTGAATTTTGCATTCTTCCAACTGCAAAAATAGATTGTTCTACTTATTAAAATAAATATATGAAGAAAAAAATTGAAAAGATAAAAGAGAAAGGAAATACTAGTGTAGTCAGAAGTCAAAGAGTCATGCCAAAGAATTACAGTGGTACTAAGACAATTGTGCTATATTTTTGCAGGGGCACAAAGGAAGGAAAAAAAAAAAGAAACAAAAAACTCACACTTTTTCAGAGAGAGTCTTTTTGAAAGCAGTTTAAGTTTAAAATAAAAGCAGATGTCATAACTTAACCTGCACTGCACCACCTGACTGACTTCAGTGGGAGCAAGAATGGGCCAAAAATCTTTAATCTTCTGGTTATACCTCCAGCAGATGCAGTGCATTCTCTGATCAGTATGGGGGTTTTATGCCTGAATTACAGATTTTGCCCATCATGGTTATCTTCTTCAAACAGCCTTCCTGTTCTCTCTTCCACTAGGCACCCTACAGCATTTTTCTCTAACTGACCAAGTTCAGTCCTACACAGAAGACACTACAAAAAATCTTAATTGTCCAGAAGGCTGCGGTTGGAATTCCCAGAACACAGGCTGCAAGGTTCTCCTGAAAGCTGTCTTGGTTCCTCAGTCACCGTTTATCTCCTTTCTTGTTGCATTACTGCATATCTCTTCATACTGGTCAACATATATCTACCTTCTAACAGCATTTCAGCAAGGAGAAGTCCTATGCTTCTCAAGCAGTAAAAAGGCAAAAAATACCAGATACCAAATCTTCAGAGATGAAAATTAAAGAGATTGATACCTACGTGTTTGTGTATCTGGGCCCCTGAGACTATTAAGCAGCAATTACCCCTTAAAAGGCTTGAGTATTCCAATGTCTCAGTCACTCACTAGATTAGGACCTCTCAGGTCAGCCATTGGGACCTTTTTAGTAGAACATTTTATTTTCTGACAATTGCAGATCAAGCTCAACTGGAACTGTTTACCAGACTTGGAGAAGAAACACTTGTAGAGATGAAGACTTTTTAAAATAAAGCATCTGAATTTTTTTTTAAGTGAAAAAATTTTGAAAATTAATATTTCATTTCAGCTCAAATAAAATATTTCATTTTACTTAAAACAAAGTTTTTACTAATTTTTTTATTCAGCCAGCAAACAAAAAAATTATTATCAATTATCTCCACAGTGCTTCTTAGATTTGGGCTCTGAATAGATTTCAGTACAGAAGAAAAACAATCAAGTCCTGTGTTGCTAACTCCGACCAATTAATTCTTAGTTCTGCAATAGTGGATTTTTTCTTAAAGCCCCAGCTTCTTGAGTCATGTGATTATATGAAAATCTCCGCTTTCTTTCCCACAGAAAGTAGAGGTCTGATAATTTGGGTTGCAAACAAAAGCTCGCATGGTGGAGCACTAAAGGCTTAAATGCCCCAGACAAGCAAAACATGTATTTTTCCATCTTACCAATTTTAAAGTCAATCTCATATTATGGGATGGATATTATTTGTGATTTTTGAACTCTTAGGGTAGAGAATATTGCAAATGTTTTTCCAGGAGCTATTGAGAAAAAGATGCTTCAGGATACCTCCATCCCTCGGGCTTTTAACCCTTCCCTGTTCTTGGCCCCCCCCACACACTGGTTTTGGGGAAGGAAACCATCAGCCAGCTAACTCCAAACCCATACAAACAGTAAGAGTTAATTTGTTGCAATGTATCTGAGTGTAGTAACTGATTACATTTTTCCCCAAAGGAAACTTCAGTTAATTTGGTTAGTGACTCATATGCCAGGCTGCCAATTACAACACAGATGATTACACACATAAATTCACGTCGGAGTGGCTCAACGATCACAGGGAGGAAAAAAAAAAGAAAAAGAAAAAAAAAAAAAGAAGCAGAAAGAAAAGAAGGCTCCTCTTTACCTTGCTGGGGTTGGGGGTGGGTAAGCACCCCTCCCTGCATGGTGCTGGGTGCCCACCAATGCCATGGGAGACCAAGTGCCAAAACCTACGAGACTGGGACATGACATCTCCGAAATGGCAGTGCCTTCCAGCTTTTCGTTTGGGATTTTCATTGCAGAAATGTGTTGCACACTCTCTAAAAGATTGTTTGCCAGTATCGTTAAAGGAATCCATATACAAAGAGAGCAGGAAGGAGGTTAAATGAGCAGTACATCAGTAAATCATTTAAAGATAACCTGTGCATACCAATACCAAAAAAAAAAAAATCCAATTAAAGTAACTTATTACAAACCTAGTCTCATTTCTGAAGCGCTTTATATTCCTAAGGAGGAGTGAGAGAGAGGGAGGAAAGACACAGGACAAGGAGTCAGAGTCTGATACTATAACATGAGGAAAGCCCAAGTTAGGCATTAGAAAAAAATTCCTACACGCCTCATCAATTGGCCAATGAAATCAATATCAGGGGGAGTTGGCCAGGCTCCTGAATATATATATTCAGAGAAAATTAGACTTTGCACTTAAAAGCAATAGGAAGCTCTGACATTTGGTGGAAAGCGTAGGAGGAAGAAGGTGTTCTTTTATCTTAAATGAAAGATACTTCACTGGCCTAAAATGTGTTTCTAACTAGACATTTCTCTAGATAAACAGCTGCATACATTTCCTTCATTTAGGGTCAACAGACTAGCTATAGTATAATTCATGCAGTTCCTTGCTGGAGAGGTCAAAATCCTTTACAAACAGTAATTAAGCTTCGTGGCACCAGGGTACTATTACACCAGTTTTACAAGGGAATAAATAAAAGGATGTAGCGGCTAAGTGATTTGCCCAAGGTCATTAAGCAAGTCAGTGGCAGAATGGAGTATTACACACAGACGCCTGGTCTCCCATCCTCACCTCTCACCAGTAGGCAACTCCCCTACATTGGCCTTTATTAAATAACCATTACAAAATGTATTAATTTTAATTTGGAACTATGTAAATTGACTCTTTCCCAAAGACAGCAATTGGCTGTTAAATAAATACCAAGTGATTATTACAATCATATTTGCTGAAGGGTGGATCATCAGTGTAATGTGCTGGGTTCAATAAAAAGGTTATTGCCTGTCAAATAAACATGATGAGCAGAGCCTGGACTGATGCAGAGCATGTTCAACAGTCACTGGCTTTGGTGGGAACTGCAGCTGCTCAGCACCTTTCAGAGTCTGCGTTCAAGTCTTTTTTGCAATATGTAGGGAGAAAACTGGCACTGCCAAAGCACACGTAACTCCATTAGCAAGATAACCTTAGGTCAGATTCTGGCACCCTAAACTTGATTGTAAGGGTAGTTAAGTCTCACTGATTTTTGTAAAAACAACTCAATGTGAGATGCTGTTCTTAACAAGGGTAAAGGTAGTAGAAATCATTCCTATAGTATGAAAGGGTAAGATGATTTTAGTGTTAGTGCTAAATTAAGTGCAGATACAGGAAGCTAAGGATCTTGCTTCTGTTTTTATTATAACTCAGCAGAAGGGGAGAGCTGTAAGTACAGTTGAATGGTCAGATTATGTCTTTCAGAGAGATGGTCTGAACACAAAGGAAGCTATTTTAAATTGCCAGTTTCTTTTATGTTTTTCCAAAGTGTGAGTTTATAAGAATAGTGTTTGTTCTCTACCAGACAATCATGAATGCATCAAAAAAATCCTTGTACCCTGCAGAACTGATTGTCATTTGCAGTTACACACTAAGGCAAGCACCCTGCTATAAACTATAGTCATTCATTTTTAGGCTGCTTCACTCTGCCAAAGCAGAGTGAAAGGACATTATTACAATAAACCCTCCATTCTGATGTAGTTTGTCAGCATAAGCAGCACGTTTTACTGCAACAACAAATATTGTTCTTTGCAAAAGCTAAGAGCCAAACAGTCAATGCATGTAGTAACAGCTACTTATGTTAAATAAACAATTTTTTAAAAATCGGCTTTTCCAGCACTAAGTCCGGGCAAAAGAAAGAGAAGAGCAGTGCCGAATTAAAGCACTAGGTGGCAAGCCTCTAACAAGAAGTAACTTCGGGGAGTCGAGTCTCAACCCAGGCTTTCAGCAATCACCTGACAGAATTTCACGTTCTGGAAAAATGTTCTTGATTTAAACACCTAATGTTTCCCATTAAGAGCTAATGTCCTCCCTATATGCTGGCACAAAGCAATGGCTAAAGCATACAGGACAAGCTGTACTGCAGATATTGCTTGGAGAGAACAATTCTTACCATTCTTATCTGTGCAGACCTTACCAAGATGTTCTTTTCCTGTTAATGTTTCCTTAATATAGTTACTTTTTTCTCTCCCCCCCCCCCCCCCCCCCATTTAGTCTGTTTGGGGTTTTGCTGCTGGAAACGGCTGAAGGTTGAGATACGAACTTTAGAAGATACAGGCTGTGCTTGATTCAGAGGGAGCCAGTTTGGGAAATATGTGATGTGGCTTCTCTACCAACGGCGAGCCAGGCAGCGCAGCCACGCACACACATTTGCACTCGCACGGGCCAATTAGAATGTTAATAATAATTAAGTGTCTTACTCCTAAGACGCTCCTACACAGGGGAATGCTAAAGTGCCAGTCAGCTCATTTCATTACATGCAGCCAGACACCTCTCAGACCGCGTGTGTTTGCTAAGGGAGCCGAGCAGAGCGATTGCAGCTCCAGCCAATCTGATTTCAGATTATCCGCTCAACAAACAAATTAGAGCAACCTATGAAAAGAAATGTGGCCGAGAAAAAAGTCCAGTGTGGCAGCTGAGCTGTACCTTTTACCTCAAAGTGAGCCACAGCAAATAAATACAGGGTGAAACCTATAAATTTCCAGTTTGCAGGGTTTTGTGGGAGTCTTTATCTAGCTTTGGTTCACACGCTTCAAAGCGGCTCCATTTCAGATTTGAGATAATCCCCTAATTAAACACAAACTCAGCCTTAAGCTGCATGTCATCTGATTTCTACCCAAAAAATCAGAACTGGACACAGACTTGCTAGAGTTGTTCAGCTCTGAGATTACATTTAACTGGACAGCAAGGGCTGGCCCTGAGGTCGCCTTCCATCTGTTTGAACCACGTGAGTCACCCACCTTCCTCATCCTTCATGAATGCTGTAGTCTGGCTCACAGCTGACCACAATGTGTTGCTTATTCACAAATCAAGCTGTTTCAGATGTTAGTTTGCGAACAGCGATGTCCTTTGATGGGCAATAGGACAGAAGGCTAGCAAGAGGGAATGGTGGGTTTGCTGCTGGAAGAGTTTTTGTGTTCAAGGCTTGCCCATTTGGTAACATCATCCAGGAGGAGGCTGGGAAGAAAAGCTTGGATACAATTCTCATGAGCAGAACCTCTTGAAAGTTTTGGAGTTTCATTATCCCTGGCTTAAAAGGAATTAATTTAGTGTGTTTCTGATACCAGAAATGTTATGGCTACTTTTCACCCAAACCTCTACTTTCAGAAAAAGAAAAAAAGAAAAAAAAAAAACAACGAGGCAAGAAGCAAAATCTACAGGAGTATGAAAACAGAGAGCCCTGTTTATTCAGAGCACACTCCAAATAAAGCAGATACAAAATAAGTTAAAGCAAGACTAAGTCATTCACAATTCCAATAAATTAAAAGAAAAAAATGCCATCATTTTTCACTCTATTTCACATCAGAGAACAATCACAACAGACTACTCACTTAATGCGATGATGACTTTACCCCTGCCCCCAAGGGGTTTCTCTGCCTCTCTTGCACAGCTCTGAAAATTCTCTCATTTGCCCCTATTTTATGTCTCTCCCCACATCCAGTTTGCCCCGTTTCGAACACTTTGTGTTCACACAACTGCCTGCTTGTAGTTTCTTTTCACTATCCTTTGATCTTTAGCAGCTGCAAGAGAAAAAAATACACAAAACCATGCATCTGATTAGATGTGCATCACACATAATGGTACACCTGAGTGTACATCCGAGTTTACCCAGATTCATTTTTCCCAAAAGGTCAGAAGTCTGAGCAAAATCAAGCCAGTCCAGCAACCCAAATTCAGTAGACAAAGAACAAATGAAGGTCCCTCTGGGTCCTGTTTCCAGCTTCTCCACAGATAACCACAGGGGATGCTGTTGGGTCAATTCACTGCTTGCATACCCAGCTTCAATTTTATCTTCAGCCCTTGGGAAGTAAAAACCTAAATGAGGAATCTAAACTGTATGTTGAGCTAGAGACCTTTTAAGCCACTATGGAGACAGAAAGTTTCGTTAAGCCATGTACAGGTACTAATGACTTCTGTTGCAGAAGATCAGTGAAAACGATCATAGAACTTGGGTTAGAAGGGACCTCGGAAATCCTTAATTCAAACCAAGACTAAGTTACAGTGGTACATATAGCACAAGACCTTGAAACGGAATTGAGCAGATGTGGGAAAGTTTCTAGGTAAAGGTCTTTCCAGAGCTTTTAGAAATTTTTATCCAAGCTTAGCAGTATATAAACAGAGTTTGCTCTAGAGCAGAGCAGCTGCTGTCTTACTCAATAAAAAGATTTTCTATATTGCATTGCTGGTGTGCTCTGAGCTTCTAAAAGCATTATAGAGGGTGGAATCAGAAGTATATTGTGGAAACAAAAAGGGAAATGGTTGCATTTGAGTTTAGCACAAAAACTTAATTAGAATTTCACAGGAGAACTGAGGGAGAATGGAGTAAACTCCTACACTGAGCTTACTGCTTGTAGATTCTGCCACAGTGAGGCAGAGAACTGAGAACAACCTGGAGACTTAATGTGGGTATTCACTCCCATAGGGATGCTGCTGGCTGACTTAACTGGAACTATATTTGAAGCATACTGTTTTATATCCTCTGCCCACTTTGTATGAGATCAAATTCCATCCACTCACTCATAAACAAGAACTTCTGTTTTCTCAAAAATTTAATTACAGATTTTAAACAGAAAATAGCAACTAAACATGCAAAAATAAGTTTGAATGACTCTAGATAATTTGTACTAGCATTACTCTGCACATACAAACTTTCAAATCATGGAAATAATGAAGTGTTCTTGGTAGTCATTTTCCTCTCAGCCGTACAACAACGAAAATATCTGTTTTATTGTTACTGCAAGGCATCAGTGCAACTGTATGAGAACATCTGAAAATGTAAGAAGTATTAAAAAAGTCAAATGGTCTGAGCTTTGTTATTCACATTCAGCTAATAACACTAATGTTAACTTTTGGAGGCCTCACTGTCTCTAAATTACAGGAAAATGAGCTGGGCAATTAGCTGGAAGTAAAATAAGCATCCTATTTTCTGTAAAACACAACAAATTATTCTATAAATAAGTGTTTGATCAAATAATCATTTGATCTTGAGGATTGTGTAACCAAAGTTTTCAATCACTTCTCCTTAGCTGCCAAGAGTTTCAGAATTACGGAAGTTATATCGTTTTGTCAACCTTCAATGCACGGAAATGTTGAGGCATGTCCCCACAAGATGATTATCTGTCTGACTTGCAGTTGAAAGCTATTAGATGTTACTTTTTACATTAGCTGAGAATTGCCCAGTTGCAGTTTTTAAGTTTGTTAAGGATGACAAAGATGAGCATGACAGACTTGCAGTGATTAAATGCTTCTTGAATTTATTTCACAATGTGCTAAATGTTTCTTACGATACAATCTTAAAATTAGAATGAACTGATCTTGTACCTACTGAAGTTTATGACATGATGAATTCTTTAGAGAGTAAATTACAATGAAACATTGATAGCAAATTACTTGGTTATAAATGTAGCTCATCCAAAAACACATCATGACAAAAACAATGCATTTTATTCAGTAGTATATGTCTGCTCTCATATCTGATTTCAGCAAATATGACTACTTTCACCTCATACAATCACTTTTACGGAGTGGGGGGAAAGCATGATTTACAGTCATTGTTGAAGAGCTAAAATTTTACAAAAAGCTGAATAACGATAGTTTGCTGAGAACCATTGTATGTATTATACACTAAAAAAATTAAGTGGAGTGTGCATGTACTTCACAAGTGTTGAATTTGGACATGGTATATTTCTCTATCTTCAGAGTCCTAGTTCTTTTAGTTTGTGGAATTAATTATGTCCATTTCTACCTCAAATGCAGAAGTGGAACAAAAATCATTTCCTTGAATAAACAGACTTGAACGGATTGCAGAAGACCACAAAATATTGATTATGTTAAGTTTGAACTTCAAATTAAGGCACAAATGAAGGTTAATTTCAGTTATCCATGTAAAGTCTTATGAATTGCTTTAAAAATGTATTGAAAAAGTATCAAAACTGGTCATAAGTACTATTTTCGTAACAAATTGAAGTTTACAGGACTGAATTGTATATTCAAGGGTAGAAGATGTGAACATAAGGAGAAAAAATACAGGATTTGCTAAGGGAAATTACATTTCTTTAAATTGCCCCTTCAAAAAGGTTCTTCCCTTAATCACATAGTTATTTCCAAGACGGGTGATCATTCTGCTTTGGATGCAGAAGAGAGGCAGTGGTCAGACCAGCACTGTATTCTAGCTAATCTTAGGTGCAAAGCCTACTTTGGTTATTCTCAGTAATCAGCAGAGAGTGAAAAAGCAGGTACAACTGCCAGGTTAAAACTGGAGACAGGCAAGGACTGTTTAGTTCCACCTCCGTAACCACTGCTCTGTCCTGGGCAGATCACAGCTCAGCTGGAAGAAGGATTGTAACCATAAGCTTCCCATAGGCAATTCAGAGTGTTCCCAACAGCTGCTGTGTTTTCTCTGCCATAATGAGACCAAATCAGCATGCTTGCTATAGGCAGCTGGAAATGGCCAGTACAAAAGGGTCAAGAGATCTGCCTTGTGTTCTGATTTTATCACTGCATGCATTATTTTTTCTTCCATCCAGGTGCTAAGGATGTTGTTGCTGTAATTACTATTAAATTTGCAGTATGACTGGTCTGGAGCCCTTATATACACACACCACTTCAGGAGGCTGTGCTGAATTCTGAGTTCACAGAGCCACAGAAACTGACCTAGTTGTGTTCACACTTCCTCTAGAGATGTGGTATAAATTGAAGCCAGGGCAACTGAGTTTCTCCCTGCAGTAAAACAAGAGAAAATGCCAGTGTGAAGATAGTTTGGACAAGCTGGGATTTGGGCCTTAACTGTCTCCTGAAGTTTAGAGCTGACAAGACGGACATCACTAAGGGAATTCAGCCATTTAACAGGCTCCAGTACCTTGAAACAGCTCTCTGAGTGGCATTATGTCCCCACAATGTCCCAAGGGGCTCTCTAGCTGTGGCAGTCTCTCATTAACATGGTGTGACCCATAGAACTTTCCTGCTTACATCGGTGGGCTTGACCATTTTGAAATAAACCCATGAGAAGTTTCTGTCTTTAGCAGCAAGGTGGACCAAGGCTTTTCCACATACCTCTTCAACACAATACTGTGGAGTCAAACGCTTCCGGTATTTTAATATAAGGCTTTAGGAAGCTTCATATGGTTATGTTTCCTTTTTAGTATTAGCACATACCCACACCCAGCACTCCATTTTCTTAAAATACAAATATGTACATGTATAATAAAAATGCTGACAAGTCCTAGTCAGAATTTAAGAAGTTTTAGACCTGAAAGCCTGTGCACCCAAAAGAGAATAAAATGTGCCCCCTGCTCTAATTTCTGATTCTACAGCCTGCCCACCACCATGATGATGCAGAACACCACTGCACGGGGCATGTGCTACGTAACGTCAGCTGGCATCAGCAAAGGTGCTGTGGATACTGCAGAGCTCTACTGTAAGACTGCTGACTGTTTTCATGGCATCACATGAAACACAGAAATAAATAGCTCCTCTTCTATGATCACAGCATGGAAGTTTTGCTTTGCTGTCTATCCCTTCTCATTAAGGGCATAAAACACAACGCTAGATAGGGATTAGACACAGAGGCAGGCAAACGCAACAGAGCCACAGGGAAGAGCTCAAGGAGTAAAAGGATTGGCACATGTGCCAATAAAGCCGGTCCTGGTGTCAGCTACGAGTTGCACCCTCAGAAACCACAGCTGAATTTCACTCTGTAGACCACACATACATGTACACCCATTTCCTTCTCCTGAGCCTCTTTGCAGGTGTTAAGAGATACCTCTTCCCCATCAAACTGTCATAAAACTGTTACTTTTTCTTTTCTAAAGTCTTCTTAAAAACAAACAGGCACACACTCTTTTCCTGTGAAGCAAGTTTAGTTTTTTTCCTATTTAAATTACAAGCACATCAGAAATCTTCCTCACCACAGTGCATCCTGTCTTTTCTCTGTCTGACATTTAGAGTACAAACTCTTTAGGGCAGTGTCTGTCTTTATTTTTTATGTCTCATACAGCGCCAAGTCATATTCTCAGTGTAAAACAGTAAGTAGAAAAGGCCCATACATATATACAAGGTTATATGATATATGCGTAGCGTATGTATGATATACACATGATATGGTCAGTAAAACAGGCCTGTACAAGAAGCCTCTCTACTTATATACACAACAAAACAGATTCTGACTTGTATGTGGGGCATACACACATGGTACAGTGTATAAAGGAGGCCCTTGTAAATGTACATGCATCTGATTTTTAAGTCTCCAGGATCCCTTCAGACTGGGAGGAACAGGGAGAAGCAGAGAAAAAGAGAACTGCAGAGGGAGAACATGTTGTCTACAGTTCACCTCTTCGCGATGCTTGTTGGTGAGCGGTTCAGGAAGGTGGGAGTGACTCAGCCACACAGACATTGTGCATTGGACTGCACGTCTGAGAAAAGGTTGAGAACCATTGCTCAGTGTGACCCCTTTCCTGGGCAAAAGCAAAGCAAATATATATGTCTCTGCAGTTCCCAAGTATCAGCTTCAGTCAGGCGCCATGATGACATCAGCCTTGCTTTTGCAATTATTTAACCTCTGTCTTTCAGATCAGCAATGAACCAGCAAGGGTGACTAATACACACATCAGCTCTGGAAAGTTATCAACACACCGAACAGGGTGCCGGCCCTCAGGAATGAGCTACTCTTTCATGAGTCTATTTGTTTTATGTTTGGGGAAAGACTGTATGGAACCAAACGTTATGTGTCCATAAGAAGCTACAGGCAAACCACTGTGCCCCATGGAAACGTCAGTGTTTTTGTCAGAAAGATGCAGATATAGCAAAGATATTTGCCTTTTCTCATTTCCATGTGTTATTTTGTACTACTCCCCTCCAACTCTGGCTCCTGCTCTCACTCTCCATACAAGCACGGAAAAAGTAACTTCTCTCAACAGACATCTACAATAAACATGCTGATACTTGAGATGTAAACTGAGAGGCTGGCATTATAACAGAGCCTCTAAATCAACCTCAGGACCTTGTTAGCATAATTAGTGATAGGACTGGTATCTTACAAGATCCAGGACAGAAAGTGGAAAAATAGTAATAACAATAAAAAATATAGTTGTATCCCAGCAATTGCTGCGATGATTGCTGATGGTTCAAAAGCAAGTCAGATCTTGCATGAGACAAGTACATTTTATATGATGTTTAATCTCACAGGAATTCTGCCGGAAATACTCAGAAGCTTGTTAGAGGAAAATATGAGAATCTACTCACGTGAACAATAAAAGATTCTTGCGTGGAGGAGTTACTGTGACTCCCATCCTCATAATAGGTGCACATCTTGCAATTACAAGCATACTGAAAAATAATGCTACCTTCACTGCTCCTTTCTACTAATTTGAAGCTTCAGAGAAGACGACGGTACTGGTCTTCCTTCCAACTGAAACTCAGGTAAGATGGAGAAACACAGGGGATGGGATTTGTTCAAGATCACCTGGAAGCCAGTGGAGAGCCAGAAATAGTATCTATCTACAAGGGCCCTGAGCGCACTAAGAAGTCTTAACGGCCCTAACCAGTCCCACCTGAAGCCTCCATCCTCTGCCCATGGCCCCAGGAGCCCCACTTAAGCTCAACCCTGGGTCTTTACTCACCACATGAGCAATGCTGTTAGGAGTGCCTGTCTCCAGCTCACGCACAGCCATGCCTGTGCCTGACAATGAACCTTGTTGACCTTGACCCATTGACTGATTTCCTAGTTTGACCTCAGATCTACCTCATCACTATGGACCTGCCTGGTGATCACTGGGCTGTATCTGACCCTGGTTAGCCTTACTAGACCTGATCCTGACCTGTGCATTGACTTCCTGGCTTGAGGTCGGACCTGCCTCGTCACCACAAAATTGCCTGATGATCTAGTCTTGGTTGAAGCTGGCTACTACTCCTAGGCCCGCCCTGCTTGCCTCAGTTGAGGGCTGTGAGACAGGGCCCCTGACTGGTGAGAACTCTGACCTGGCAGCCACATTATTCCCTTCAGTTCTCCGTCTCTTTGGGAGCAGCTGGTGCTTGCCGCACCCTGACATTATCCTAGTAGACCACCCTGCCTCCCTTACTTGTTTCCATAGCACCAAGGGCAGGAAGAGAAATGCCACATGTATTTTGATATGACCAGGGAACAGAGGCAGAAGGAAATTAAGGCACAAACTCAAACTGGAACTCTTCTTTATTCACTGTCTTAAGCATGTCCTTCCTCCTACTTCATATTGGAGATGGCAGTATTGCCTGCCCCAATGCAAGGTAGCAGCAAAAGACATTTAAGGGGTTATATGAAGAGGTTAATGTTCTGCTCAGTGTCCTTGAGAATAATAAATCTTAGCTGACAAGAGTAGAAGGAAGGGGAATCAAGCTTTAGCAGGAGGAAGTGATCACAGTAGAGGGCTTAAGACAACAGGAAGGAAAGGCAGAGACCTGGGAAGGGGAAGCACTGTTAGATTGCCCAGTAGGGCAACCGGAGGATGCAGTTGCTGCTAGTGGGGACCAGATTTGTGTTGGGCTACAACATAGCACTAGCATAGCTCTGGCACTTGGAGCTGAGAAAGGCAAACGGGTTAAGCACCCACTGGATGGAGGATGTCAGATGCAGAGAGCTCACGGCAGAGAGGGCCAGGTTGTCCTTTGCCTGATGTTAGATACATTCCTGCTTTTAACTGCAGCTGGGATCTGGCATCAGATCTTAGCTTTCCTGAGCAGTCTTTGGTTCAGAATGCAGCATTCCAGCAGGGTTTATCTTGCACTGGGGGACCTGCATGTCTGGAGCCCTGGTTCCACGAGGGGAGGGCAGAACAGATCATCCAACAGTTTTGTCTTTCACTACAACCTCACTTGAGCCTGTCTTTTCATATATAACAGGAGAAATTCCACATACAGCTCATGCTGAGGTTATAAGGCAGCAATTGTCTAAATCTTCACATACAAGCAATTATTGGACTTTTAATTTGGAAGCTGAAGGGGGTGACTCAACAGAAAAGGATTCAGGCTGAGTCAGCAAGGTCTTTTCCTCAGGACTTAGATATACAGCGAGAAAGCAAAATAACTTAGAGGGAGGCAGGAAAAACTTTGTGTTGTGGAGGTTCAGGGTATGGAATGCAGCTTTTCCCACAGACAGTTTCTCTGCCTTTCCCTCTTCCATTCCTGAGACATCCATGTGCAGTCTGTGGCGTGACTGTGCAATTAAGAGAGGACGAAAGAAGTTAACCCTTTGTACCTCCGTAGCATCTAATACCTCAGTATCTACACACCTCCTCAGACAGTGCTTACCTATCTAAGTAGTACAGCTCTTTTACTATCTTTTACTAGAACTGGGCCTTGCTAGAAGTTTATTTTAATTTGGAGATTAGAAATGTCTGTCAGCCCCACAATTCACAGTGTTGAAGTAAAGGCCAGGATCCAGGCTTTTACAGGAATGGATGTAGTGAAGGAAAACTGTGGATTACACCTCTCTGGAGTCCTGCAAGTGGCTAATTAGCCTAGAGAAGCACAGAAACCCTCTTAGTCTCTCCCTGCTGGAGGCAAGCCAAGGGAGTCTGCCGTATTCTTACATGAAGTAGTATCTGAAGAAAGATCAAAGGATAAGACCAAGATTTCATGGCTAGCGAATCAGGCAAGTCTGCCGAGGGTTTCGATATGATCTTTACAATAAAGGGAAAACTTCTCTACTTAGTGACATGCTAGTTATGCGATATTCATTTTCTAGATTTTACTAATATGTGCATCAAATTCCTTGGGTCAGTTGATGGCTCTATAATTTCATACTCTTCACACAGGAAACAATGATGCAGATGTTTTCAAATGTGGTGGGGGTTCAGGTGGATTTTTGAAATGTAATGTCTGAGATTCCTTAATTTTCAAAAGGATTTGGGAGACTTACTTGGATGCTTTGGAAAATGTTAACTTAAGCAACTGTTTCCTTAAAGAGTTACTACTGAAGACAGTGAGCAAGTGTCAGTCTCGTAAGTAAATGCTTTTAGGGACCAGCTAGCAGAGATGAATGTGATCTATTACTGTCCCTTTGCCCTTTCACCAGAGCACCTTCAAGCACTCTGTAATCATAAATGTAGGAAGAATTTGTTTCCCTTCCATCCATCCCCACCCTGCTATGGGAAAGAAAAGAATTATTATGACAATTGGGCAATTGTAAAACAGAGTAATTAAGTGACTTGCCAAAGGCCAGGTAGCCAAACTGGGGAACTGATCCTAAGCGTCCCAGTTCCTGCTCCTCCTTTGTAGCCGATACACACAGACCCTGCCACTGAAAGGTCAGAATACTTCTTCCCTGGGGAAGATTTCATTTCCTCCTTTGAACGCTGAGGGAGGGGCCCCTCTAAATCACAGGTTAGGCAGGCACTCAACTGAGTGAACACGATGTACTTCCCTACACCATGTCTTGAAGGTGTAGTTAGATGTTATTACATGTATTGATGTAGCTCCTAGAGGTCTCTGCCAAGAGTAAGCCCCATTGTGTTGGACACCGTTCACACACAGTATGAGACAGTCCCTGCTCCCAAAGAACTTTAATATTCTTTGATATTTCTGGGAAACATTTCATGAGAGAATTTCAGCATAGAGTACAGGGCCTGTTTCTTCCTTTTAACCTGGATCACACCAGGATAACTTCACTCACTTCAATCCATACCTGTCAGAGATGACACTCCAGATTCCTAATGGTGCAGTCTCTCTTTTTAAAAACACTGGAGCATGTATAACAAAGAATCAGGAAATGAGTGGGCAGTTGGCATTGATTTCCTCCATGTCACCATCTTTGGTTGCTGTTGTGGAAACACAGCAAGGCACGGCAACGGCTATTTCAGTGCACAGAGCCATCCCTGAGCCCCAGATGGTGACCATATGATCTGTCCATCTTATGGACCATAGACATGTTTCTTATCCTTAGTATTTGACTTCTGCATGCAAGGAGTGCTCACCTAAATCTGCCTAACCACCACAGCACCTGGGTGCAACACAGGTCCCTTTAGGAATCCAGTAAAGACCCAGACAGAGGGTAAACAATTTGTGGAAAAAGCACAACCTGACTCAATTAGAATTTCCTCCATGAATAGCTCCCTATGTCAGAACTTAAGGCCCCAATTCATAGGGAAATCTGGGACCCATTTCCTCAGGAATTGCTAGTTATTTACGCAGAGAAAGTACTGCATTCTGATTTTGTTTTCTGGACAGTCTGGGGTGGGCTTTACTACTCGCTTGAATAGACTGGATTTATGCTGAGCTGGTAGCAGTAAGATGACAAGAGATCTGTACTTCTAAATGTTACCGCTCGTGTCCTTCAGCACCCCATCTCTCCTCCCAGCAGAAGGTGTCCAGGTATCAGGAATTGCTGATCACCTGCTGCAGATGAACACAACCTACCATCTATGCTGACTTTGTCAAAAGTCCAAAAACTATACCTGGCTGGTATAAAATGGAGCGATTTTCTGTCATCTAAGGAGCCCATGAACTCCCAAGGCCCAACATACAGGTCTGGGGAATGTTGGCATTTAGGGGGATAATGGTCCCTATGCGAGAACCATCTATGGGCCAGAGCCCCATACATTCCATAAAGCACACTTCTCTTAGAGCTGCCTTAGGACAAGTGACAGTTATCCTTTTTCAGAAGTATTTTACTGTGTCCTTTACTCTGGCAAATAGAACTTGTCTGTGGAGTAAGGTATTACAAGAGGAGAGGGAGCCTGGTACAGTCTGACCCTCAAGCAATAGTTACGATGATCTTCCAAAACCTCCAGAGTGTATAATACACCCTTTTTCAAAGGCCCAGCCTTAGCCACACAGTCCTGTGCAAACAAAATTGGATCTAATTCCAACTCCTATGGCCTTTCCTAGAGTTAAACAAAGCCTTGTAGAGCTGAATGATAACAAACCACAGAGGGAGGGAGAAACTACATGAGAAAAAAAAAGCAAAACATCTGTCCCTGACATTTCAAAAATTCTTATTTGCCTAACTCCCCTGATTTCAGCAGAGCTGTATTACTTTATACCAGCTTCGAAGTTAGTCTCTCTTTTTTTAAAATCTTTCTTCTGATGAGCTCTGAAATCAGCAGAGGTGTTCAGGCAGACGTGTGTAGGCCGTCTCAGACAGCAGGGGCTTCAGGCAAGAAGAATTTCAGGCCAACAGTGGCAAGAAAGAGAAAAGGTTGGTGGTAGAGGAACAGAAGATGAAGAGGGAAGCAGTGAGAGGCAATTCTTGTGGTTTGGAAGTTCCTGTGGCTCTATGTACAGTCAGCATTTCTGTCTGCAAACAGAAACATTTCTGTTTGCTTTGCAAGCCAGATTTCTCAACCTTTGGCCTTCTGACCTTCACTGTATCTGGCACTATGATCAGGTTTGAGACTGTAACTCACTGCTCGGATGGACAGAGCTTTTTCACTTAGTCCACCAGCCAGACTAGATGGGTACTACCCTCTCCGTCACAGAACTTGAAAAGGCTGACTATCTCTGCGAGACAGAATGCAGAGTTAAAGGCTGTGCAAGGAGAAAGCCCCAAAAACACTCTCTTCAGAAGAAGGTTTACCTGAGCTTAAATATTGCCCTGTTGTTCAATTCCAATAAGGACAGACTTCAGGCATAAAGAGAATCTAGGCATGAGCTGCACATTGCTTTTGCATGGTGCTAAGAATCATTCCACCTGCTCAAAGGTATATAGTACTATCTCTGTTGGACTCAGGCAAAAGAAGAGGAAAGCAATGTCTTTACATTTGACCAGAAAGGTCATTCAATTTGTCCTTATCAAATAAAAATAAAATAAAATAAGATTTTTTAAGGCAGTACAGTTTCTTTATACCACATGCCCATGTTTATTGCTATATAAAATGTCCTGTTTCCCTACACCCCACCCAGGCTCTTGTACACACCTGCATAAGTCTATAATTTTATCCCGTGAATCATTCTGTACCATCAGATCACACCCAAGTTACCAGAACTCTAAGGAAGTGGCAAGTTCATTATGCTGGTTTTCATCTTTCAATTTTAAAATAAAAGAATTTTTTATTGGCGCCCTGAATCCACAAGTATTTTTTTTTAAAATGACAGGCAGAAAGAACATGTAAAATTAATTAATTAAATGCACCCAACAAAAGGGAGTACAAAGGAAGGGAGAGCTAATAAGTGATTTTTAAGGGGCTGTTTGGACCTGTCCTGCAGTGGTTGTATCTACCTCACAGGGTACTGCAAATCTTAAGCATTCAGAATCATGAGTCAGGCTCACCAAAAATCATGTGACTGAGGAAAAATCATAATTTTCATTTCAAATTAAAGTTTTTTGGCTTATTTGCCTCTGGGTTTTGCAACCTTGGGAGAGCATTGACGCTATGGTTTTAAGCACTTAAGCAGCCTTTGAAGGACTTTTTTCCCAGGAAAGTGGAGATTTTCAGCTAATCACTTGTGTCCAATAGCTAGGTGTTTAAGGAACCTACCAAACAACACAAGAGGTTGCAATCCAAAAGAAATCAAAATACTGTGGTGTACAAGAGCAATACTGCAGTGATTCAGGCTAGTTTTAGAATGTTCTTTGTTAGAAACACAAAATGAAGCATACTCAACAGCATGGAGACAGATATGCAGGCAAATATTTGCAAGTTGCATTTTTTCACTTTTGTTTACAATGTAGAGGAATATACTTCTATCTTAGCAGACATTTCTCACTTTTAACTTCTTAGAGTTATCTTAGGGTTACCAAATATCATTTGAATTGGCTGGGTTTGTAGTTCCTAGGATTAGGCTCAGTGTGCTTCTTGACTTCCAGGCCTCTTCATTGTTACACATGCAGCAATGACACAAACTTCTTGCCATTCAATTAAAAAATGACAAGCCAAAGAAGAAAATTGGATTACCTCCTGGGCAACTTAAGTTCATGTAATATTGCCACTGGGTTATTTCCTAGCCAGGACACTTAATTGCTGAGAAATGTGTTTACAGCTTGGTATGTGCATCTATCCATTTAGGACCAAGACAGGTGTGACAGAATCATAACAGATTGGCCAACAGTCTGGAAGAGGCTGCCACCAGCGGGCAATTCTACCACAGTGCAAAGACTAAACCTCATAGTAACAGTTGTCTCTGATCCAGTCAGGAAATAAAGGAAAAAGCAAAGCAGTGGTTGAAGTCTCTTATCTGCTCTGGAAGGGTCTAGCTTTGCAGAGATGATTGCGCACTTTAGATCTGAGATCTATTTTCTTTCAAACACATTCACTGTGCTTTATTGCTTGCTAATGGAACAACAAAGAAGAAATGGTCTAAATCTAATCATGCCACAGTTGACTACGCTGAAAAAAAAACAGCAACATTGAGTATCGGATACCTTACTGATTCTCCCATATACATACTCCCTCTGTTTAATGGCCTCTCTGCTCAGCACACCCTTAACAAGAAGTCTGTTTAATTCTTATGTCTACACAGTCACACTGACATTTAAATTTGCTGTCTCCTCACCGCTTTGTTTGGCGCTATCAATGTGACATCCGCCACTCCAAGTGTTGCACTCTAACCAACCTCTCTATGTACTTTCTGATGCTTTGTGATTGGCAGGGAGGCTCAGGGTAGCAGACAAGGTGAATTCTGTAAACATGGCAAGAGATAAGGCAATACTGAAGGGAACAATAACCACAAAACTAGCTCAGAGGGTTCAAGGGATGGAGGTACATGTACTGTTCATTTTCTGTGCTCTTGGATCAGCTGCAATTCCACATGTAAGCTAACTTCTTCAGCCTCAGCTTTAAGACCTGGAAAGTCCCTTAGCACTGAGCATTATTTAACAAAGAATATATGCTTTCTTTATCTTTTATCTATGTAGGAAACAAAACAAAAACAAAACAACCGAGACATTTGAACAATGCCTACAGCTCTGACTTAGGCCATGTCTCTGCCCTTGTTTGCACTGATGTAAATCAGAGATCACTGTAAGAGATTTAAAATAGGCCTTTAAATTTCTTATCACATCACTCCTCTGCTCCGCCAGTGATCTGTTCTGTGTGTTTCTAACAACAGTGTCAATGTTTTTGCCAAGCCACAGTTACACATGGAATGCTTTCTCTCTCCAGGTACACACAGTGCCTGTCCCCTCTTTATACTTTCATATAAAACATGCATCTTTCATCCTGCTCACAAGTGCAGTACCAATTATACCAATCCCAGGATTTTTTAACTCATTTCCCCAGCATTTGCTCAGCTGGCGTGCCCATCCCGTTTGTTTATGATGAATGTTTTATGACATAAACAATTACATATTCCCAGGTGCATTTAACCAGAAAAGCAGGAAAAGAAGTAACAGACTTGGGACTGCCTGGGCTTGCATGGTGGCAGCAACAAATACGTTTACATGCTTCAAAGGCACTGATACAGCTTCTTCTGCATTTTGGGGGACTCATGATTAGAACTGGCTGGTAATGGGTGATTTTTAATTTGCAGGGAATTTCTTATTTTGATTTGGTTTAGCTTAAGGCCAGCGCACCAGCATTTTCACCTGAGAAATCCAAGGCCATGCCTTGCATGGCACAGTCGTGAAACTGGTGTAATTCTACCTGGTAGAGGGCAGTAGTACGCACACACGTATACACGCATGCAAACACTCTCGCACAGTCGCACACACTCTCATACACACCACACACAATACACTGCATTGCTGTAGGCACCATACATGCCATGCCAGAGGAACATGACATGAGAGGCAAGACTTGGTCTGGTTTTCTGACTCTCTACCTTGACCCCTAATGCTCTCAGCACCACCACTGCTACTTCAGCAGCTCAACAGCTTCCTACCTTCTGTAGTATTTGGGGCAGAAATCACTGGATTAAATTCCATGGTTTGAATCATGACATTGATTTTTTCATTTCTTCAGGAAAGTGATTTATTCTGTCCTTAAAATCACTGTAACTGATGTTGTATTATTTAGCATTGCCAAGTTTTGTCAAGGGCTTGAGAGAAAGAGTGAATAAAGACATAGACAAAGTTTTTCTCTTATGTCTGCAGACTGCTCCTACCTCTGAGCTGCCAGGTAACATCATTTAAGTCATATTAGCCTTTGTTCGCTTTCTGCCCTTGGTTGCCATAATTAGTGAAGAAAAATTGATGTAGCTGATGGTGACACAAGGCTGAATCTGCATCAGTCTGAAAACCAGGCAGCAATAGCTCTGAGTAACGTGATAAACTACCCAACCCTACATGCATTGTGCGTTGCTCCATAAAATCCAGGCAACGTGGTCTGCATGGTTTTCAGCTTGGATGGTTCAGCAAAGAAGATTTTTGATAGAAAAACATTAAGAAACAGGGTCTGAAACTCTATATCAGACAGAAGTGATCCCCAAGGTACATTAAGATCTGACAGTCTCCATTCAATTAGCAAGTGGGAGACAGCTGTCTGTCTGTCACTCTTTCTCTTCCTTGAACACAAACACATTCAAAGTCAATCCAAATCTTTTTGTTTCTTCAGCAGGTTTATCCAGTTACCTGCAGGATGCAGAACAAGTTTAGGTACCAACTGGTGTAAGTCAGTAATGGGCCCAGCGTTATTCTCCCTCTCTCTACTTACTACGTCTGACAAGTTAATTGTCAAAGGAAAGAGAAACCCTCTCCCAGACACTGTAGCTTTGGGACTCAGGTCTCTTCTTAGACTTGCCATTTGTCTGTCCCCTTTTCTAAGCACAGTTCAGGGAACTCTCAGTGAAGAATAAGGCTCTTTCTCCTAGACCCTTTGAGAGATTTCCTATTAGTCACTAGGATAATTAAAGGTTCCAGTTGCATTGCATTAGCACCTTTCATGTCATTAGAGTCCAGCTGCAGTGCGAGAATCACATATTTGCTGAGACTCCTGTGCCAGCCAGCATGCCGGGAGCAGAGTTTTACATTTCATCACTTTGTAAAAGAAATACAATTAAGCAGTGTTCCCTGATTGTATTGCAGGGCAGCTTGCAAGAGGGGCTCTAAGCAGCAATCACTGGAATGTCTGGCCATGAGTTGTTTTGAAATGGTGCCTTGACAAGGTTTTATGAACATATTGTAATAAATCCATGGCCACCTAAGACTTCTTAATTGTCAGCGTACTGCACACCAAAGCTGCTCAGAACCCCACGGTGGAAATGCCAGTTGCACTTGGGCACTTGCTTCGCACAGCACATGGTATCTCCACTTGACTTATAGGAAAATCTTCACCCTTTATTAGTAGTGCAGGTGTTGTGCCACAGGGTTGGGGAGTTCTGAATTCACCCTGCAAAGGCTACTGGTGCAGAGATTTAGTTCATTATAACACTGTTAATTGACAGACTTGTGTGCCTGTCCAGTCAATAACAGCCTGCTAAAAATATGCATTAACCAGAGAGAATGAATCAGCTGCTAACAGCAGTCTGCCTGATTGTCAGCTTCTATCTATCTTCAGTATTTGTCGGAACCTTGTCACTATTGTACTCCAGCAGCTCCAAGCCTCTAACATATTTATCCTCCAAACACCCCTCTGGGGCAGGGCGGTTGTTGCTCTCACCAGTTTACAGATGGGAAACTGTGATACCGAGAGGGGGAGTGATTTGCCCAAGGTCACACAAGAAATCTGTAGCAAAACAGGGAATAGTACATCAGTCTAGCAACCCCAGGGGGATTAACCTACCCCAAGCGAGGAGATCCCTCTTGTCTCCTTCCTCCTTCAAATCAGCAGACTATAGCAATTTATACCAGTAGAAATTCTTTGAGATTCCTTGAGAATGTAGAGCCTTCTATTTATGAGTGGATGAAGTATTAACTAAATGCCCCCCTTCCACATTCCCAAAATGCTGACATCCCAAAGCCAAATTTTAAAACATTAAATATGCACACTTCAAAACTTGTTTAAAATCAGTACCTCCTTTAAAACAAGTTGTAGCTCTTTGTTTGTGTGCATTTCTTCTAATTGTTAACACCTCTAGCTCCATGTGTAGGGAAAGAATGGCCACCCTACACTTCTGTTGGGAGGTCTAGAATGAGCAGCAGTGTTAGAAAGAGAAATGTGAACCTGGCTTTGAGTCTTGGCAAGTACATGAGTCCTTTAGTTCATGTACCAAATACGTTTGCTTGTAATTCAGTAAGCTGACATAGGATCTCAAGGAACATTAACTCATGTGTTACTGTGATGCTGTGATTGATTATAATATTGCTATTATTAATGTTTCTTATGTATGTGCTATGCAACGAACAAATGTGAGACAGACGTGATCCTTCATGTGAAGTTTGCCTTCCAAATAACATATGATAAAAGAGAAAAGATAAGGAAAGAGTGGGGCAGTTGATCTCAAGAACATAGACATAAGGTAACTAATAATGGGCTGGAAACTTGCCCAGTTTGTGGGAGCCATGAATTCAGGCACGGAAGCTGAGCAGTGCCAGTCACACTAGAGGGAAAGGATGGTGTAATCAGGTGAGAGAAGCAGTGCCAAATGCACATTACTGCAGCATGGCTCCATGTGTCTCACTGCACTAGCTAAAAAAACGCAGCCATGCATGTGGAGCCCCTTGAACAGCCCTCTTCTGTTGCTTGATGAAGTGGTACTGCAGCTCTATTCCTGAGTTTACAAACAAAACACAGATGAGAATTTTTAGTGTATGGCAAGTCTAGAAGTAAGATGGCAAAACCAGCAAGATCTAATCAAAGAAAAAGTTCTGTTTCATTATCTTTCTTATTTTTGCCTCATACACTTTTTCGACAAGGACCACACACATACTGTACTATGTCAGGGGTGCCTCCTATTTCTTCTTGCATGCAGCTTCAAAACCCCAGGTTGTAGCTATTACTGTTTCAGGCCCACAATTCTACACAGAGAGGCACTGTCAGAAGAAAAGCACCATGGTTTCTCTTGGGCTCTGGAGAGACCCAAACCACCAGTTCTGGTTCCTCTGCCTGCCTTTCCTCCCTGTGATTTTTCTTTCTCTCCACAGTTTCGACAGGGTTGCTTCAGGAAGTCAAACGCCCCACTCTACTCTTCTGTGTCTTGCAGGCAGTTGTGGCTTCAGCTCCTGCAATGACTCTGCAGGTTTCTCCTTCCTGTCCTTGTAGTCTATCAACCTCTCCATCAAGAGGAGACACTCAAGCTGACAGTTGGAGCAGCTGCTGTAGCTACCAGCCAGTCATGGCTACTGGGTGGCATCATTCAGAGGAAAGGAGAAGTACACAGAAAGGCCTGTCCAGCTGCACAATAGACACAAGCCCTTCCTGGAAAAAATGACGGTTTTCAGTCTTTTGAGAACCCCAAAGGAGTTTCCTCCACCTTCCTACAGGTGGAGCGATTGGGCAGACACTTGACTGAACCATCCTCAAGCTCTCCCAGCCCACCAACAGCAGATTCTCTGTTCAAAAGACTTGTGTACAATTAGGTAAAGCAAACTTCAAAGCTGTCTAGCCCACTGACCCAAAATGGGAAAACCTAATTAAGGGAATTAGAGATAGATACAGTCTCAGCATTTACTGGGACAGACCTTGCTGGAGGTACAAAAAGTTTGAAATGGGCTCTTAAAGCTGTAGGTTCGTGTCCTACCAAGGAGGAACTGATATCAGGGCTTCAAGGACAGTATTATTTGAATATCTTAAATGTCCATTTTCAACTCACTAAGGTCTGGCATTGGTCATTTCTAGTTCTCCTAAAAGGCTAAAATATCAAAACAGAGCAATGAATGGTCTTTGTGAAATGAATGTCATCACAGGGAGGATTCCCCAGACAGCTGACACTCAATGAGTGAGCTAGGCAACTTCACCTATTTGCGCCTCTGCGTCAGCATCTACAAAATGGAGACGACAGCTAGGTCTGGGGATGATACAAGTATGTGCCTATACCTGAAACCAAAGGGTGATATTAAAAAGAAAGGTGCCTAGGAAATTGCACACAGCACTGTAATGGTAAACACCAAACTGAGTAAATTCACTCTGTAAGAAGCTGGTAAACTCTCTCCCAAATGAGAACTGGGTTAACTTCATTTATCTGCTTTCCCTCTTGTCTGCCCTCCTGGCAATATTAATTATTAAGGAGGTGTAAGTCAATTCAGAAGTAAAAATCCTAACAATCCAGAACAGTCCCATTAATTAACACCCTGAACTTCCTTTGCACTATGCAAGTATGTGGTTAGTGCCAGATACAAAGCTACTAAAGCCAGGGAAAGTCTCCAAAATGTCAGCTACTCAAATGCTCACAGATATTAATGAATTCATAACTTTTCAGTGAGATGGGTCAGTATTGTTAACCCCATTTTACAAACTAGGATATTAAGGAAGAGAGAGGGGAAGTGACTCACCGAAAAACACCCTGTATTAGAGACAGGAATAGGACTTGGATCTCATGACTCCCATTCCTGAGTCTTAATCACTATTAGATCGAAGCTGTATGGCTTTGCATTTTCTGAGGGCTGGAAGAGAAGAGGGGAGAAACAAGAGGTGGGAAGGGTGCAGAGCTTCTTCGAGTCAAAACTAAATGCAAGTTTCCTGGAATGGAGCCATCACTAATTTCAATAAATTTACTTAGATCTTGAGCTTTGGGATGGCATGAGCAGCTGTGAGTCATCTTGGCCAGTCAAAGGAATAATTAATTGTTGTGGGCAAATCTCAAAAGGCTTAGGGGGTCAGGTAAGGTAAGCAACTAAGCTTATCCTTGACTGCTCTTTTCTGCTCTGCAAACTATGCTGGAGACACTCACTAGAATACTTACCCCATGGTTTCCTTATGCCAGATCTGTCCATCTGTTGCACACCCTTTCTGCCTCGTCTTCTATTTTGATTATAAACTATGCAGTGCTGGGATTGTCTCTATTTTAGAGGTTTTTATACCACCTGCCATTGCACAGCTCTGATCCATATAAGAATAAAGCAGTACCAGAGGTACAACCATTGCCCAAATAGTAATAGGAGGCTGAACAGTTTGGCTCCTGAGATTTTTTGTGCTTCCTGATTATAGCAGGAGTGGTTTCCTTGTGGTGCTTTGATAGTTTTGCTCCCAGCACAGCTCACAACCAGGAAGTACAAGAATGCAGAGCAATGATAGCCAGAATTTGCAGAACAGCTCAGCATGCACAATCACAAGCAGATTTGCAAAAGAGCTCAGCTCCCATTTAGGCACCAGAATCAGTATCTAGATTTTCAGAAGTGCCAAGCTGGCGGGCTACAGAATTCTTTAGAAAATCCAGCCCTCATGGCAGCTTCTGAGTACCTGAGGATCTGGCTCTGCTTTTCAGGCTGAAAGGGAACCAGAGCTGTGTGAAAAGTGTCACCCTGACTCGGTGTTGGGTATTCTTATTTTTTCAGAAGTTCTAGCCCCTCTTAGGTACTGTAAGATGAGCCGTGCAAAAAAGTGTTGTGTTTCCATCAGCTCTTGATTCCAAACAAAACCACAAAGCTCAGAGTAAAAAGATGCCTTTTTTCCTATTCTCCTGCCCTGAAAACTCAGTTTCTCTCCAGCTCCACTCCTTAGGCAGTGCCTGAGGTTGGTGATTGCCCTTCAGTTCTCTAAGGGTCAGAGCCAGGCAAAAGGAAATCTCATGGAAAAAGGGAGCACTAGCTGTATATGTTCCTTCCCAGTGTCCCTAATCCATAACTAATTTTCGAGTGAGGGAGGCAAGCAGTATCCTATGTGATGGATTGTCACTCAGGAAAGGAGTGACAATTGTCACTGCTCCAGATTACACTTTGAATGGGACAGGACAGGTAGCTGTAACCGGGTTGCTGACAATCTGCTCCAGCTCCATGCCTTCCAACACTGCTTCACCTCACAGCAGAGCACCAAGGAACATCTGGCTGTGAGGGATGACTGGGGGGGACCTCCTATCTCATGCCAAAACCCTCTTTGAAAGTATGACAGGCTGTCAGCAACTGCTCTATGTTTGTTGGCATATTTGCAGGGCACAACTCTTGGCATTTAATTATGAGCTGATACCTAACAGCACAATCTCCTCTGAGCTGGGCTGGCACTACAGGGCTAAAATGAAAGAGGATGGAGGAGAAGGAAGAGGAGAACTCCACGTTGGTCACTGAAATCAGCAGATTGGAGTCTGATGCACAGGGAGAACAAACTAGCTGGAGGAGATGTCCCTCACAGCTGGATAAGAATTCACTACTGAAAATGATTTGTGCCCCCAAAATGACAGAATCCTTGAAATTCAAGCAACTTATTGGCTTGTTATACTCAGAAAGACTCCTGACCAGTCCTGGCCAAGCTTATGGATAGCCGGCCTAATAGGGTACTATGGAGCACAGGTTTCTGGGATGTACCGTTTGGGGACAGCCTCTCCACATCAGACGGGTCAGGGAGCCATGAAGCTGGAATGTTCCCATTGCAGATTTGGCCCAGCAAGCGACCTCTTGCTTTTGTGTGTTCTTTGCTTCCCATCTGGAACTCATCGCATGACTGCTTCTTTTCTGTTCCAGTGCAAAGTCAAACAGTTATGCCAAACTATTGGTGGTTTTAAATGAGTTTGATTTTTTCACTGGAGTAGAGTAGAGGCACTCCACAGCTCGCATTGTGCTCAGTGGGGAGGTGACGACTAACATACCTGTGGAAGCCCTGAGAACCTCACTCAGAGCCGATAGGCATGCAGGAATTTAAAAGCCCTGAAGCCATGTCTGAACCGGGAACTTCAGAGCACAGACTTTCAGGTTCAGTTTCATTTTGAAATGTCTGTAATGAAACATTTTGATATTTAAAAATTATTATAATTTACTTTTCCTTCCATGGGAAATTTCAAATATGTCACTTTTTTGCACTGAAATAGATCTCTTCATCCCCGCACAAATTTTCCAGAAATTTTCTCAAATTTCTGAATTCTAGGATTACCCATAAAGCAGACATCCTGACTTTCAACCCTTTCTAGTGCCATTACTTCACAGTCTTTTTTCCAATTATGATTACATTTTAAAGAAAGAGTTTATAATCCCTTGCCAAAAAAAATGAGCTTCTTTTAGGTTCCAAGTCTGGAGAAAGGTTCCCTTTTGTTCCTACTAAAGAGATATGTTGCCTGGTGCTGACTGGGAGCAGAGACACTCCTGCATTCCCAGCCCTGACACTAACTGCCCCTGTGGCCCCAGGCTAATCACTTAAATGCTCTGGCTCAGTCTCCCCATTGGCAAAACAGAGATAATGATACTTACCATCTTCTTCACAGGGGTGTTGCAGAGAAATAATTAGTTTGTGTCTGTAAAGCACTTTGAAGATAAAAAGCACAATACAATTGATAATAATTATTGCTATGCAGACTGGTTCTCCCCTCCCTAAAAACTTATTGGTGCAGAAAGGTAAGGAAAGCCCTGAACTGAACCAAGCGTCTCTCCCGGTAAAGCCCCAATTTCAGCAAAAGTGTATTTAAGCCAAAACCATAAGCCAGCCACCCCAAAATTTTGTAAGCGTCAAATCTGGTTTAGTGACCCTAGTTCTAACTTGCCACAGTTAGATGTATCTCTGCTTGGAAAAGGGATTTGTTTTTCACTGTCTTTTTTTCTCTATTCCCTCTCAGTTTTTAATAGCATTTTGTGCCTTCAAAAGCTTCCATGAGTCCCTGATACCTCTGCCTTTCCTGGCATGGGGCAGCAGCTTATTATACACTAGTTTGTTACAGCCTTCGCTTCAAAGATCTACAGTTCAAAGGGTCCTAGAAGTGTTGAACAGGTCAGCACTTTAATGCTGATCCACACATCTTTAGAGGGCAGTAACATAGCCACAGTTTTGTTCCTGGGGGAAACAGAGAATAAGTGGTTTGTAGAGTTCCCTTTGGCCTTAAAGCTGGCCACAGAATTGGATGCTTCTGGAGGCAAAGATCAAGCGTCACGGAACCCTGTAGTGGATGAGCATGTCGGGCTGTGATGTAGTGAATGAGTGAAAATGTGTCTTTATGAGTCACTGACTTGTTCTCAATGGGAGCTGCAGAGGGACAGAGGAAGGAAAAGAGAATAGGGGAGTAAAGGAGAAAAAAAAGTGTCAGAAAGGATCAGAAAGCTAGTTCTTTCCATGCACTTATTTTTAAGACAAGTGATAGAGGGATGGCATACCTAAGGATTATCAAAACCAGATCAGAGAAAATACTACCCCACATATACCTCCAGCACAACCTGAACCAGATCCTCTTCTCGGGGCGGGGGGGCGGGGGGGGGGGGAGGGAATGGACACAGGACAAAAAACCCATGCATATAGAATATTGGCTAAAATATTTTTCATTTGCACATAGACTTGAACTTCCTATACAGAGGGTCAAAGTCTTCTGCAAAAGGCCCTTCTTGCTGCATTTATGGCCCAAGAGGAAGCAAGAAAAAGCAGAAATCATCCTGTTCCGCTGAGATCCTAAAGACCGTTTTCCAAACAGACAGTTTGAAGAAGTAGCATTTGAGCACTGGACATATCTTTAGGCTGAATCCAAATATTGAAACTAAATGCTAAATCTTCCTTTCTGATATTAGCCAAAGTGGAAGAAGCCATTTTTGCACTGGATATATTCATTGTCTTTTAAATTGATCTGAATCAGATATGGTATCAAGCCCTGGGAGAGCTTTGCTCTTACCAGCTTTATATGCACATATATATACACTGGTTTTAATCAAATGCAACATGTATGACGACAGAATTTGCCCCACCAGTACCTAGTTGGGAGATTAATATTAGCAGACTGCTTTGAGTAACAGAACCAGAGACGTTAAAAAAAACCAAACCAAAACAAAAGGGGGTCTGTGAGGATGTTACCTTGGGAAGAGCTGTGTGCTACAGCACACGAATTAAATGCATGACTGAAATATATCACAAACCAGCCATATCAGAAGACTGCAGCATCTCCTGGGTGCGATTTATAGCAAAGCATCATTTAACTACAGATGCCTACAGACTGTAGATATCTAGACTGCAGACATCTCTAGACAATTACAGAAAGACTGTTTTGATGGCTTAAGTAGTATGTGGGTCTTGCAGTAGAGAGGCTGAGTTTCCCACCAAGGGAATGATTCAAGTGATAGAGTAAAAGAAGTTTGGGCTCTAACAGAACAGGCTCCATCCCAGCTGCTCAAGTTCAGCTTGGTTGTCAGAAAATCCAATCCGTAATTAGGACGCCACTCATTTCTTATTTCTCTTGTTTCATCTTCTTGTTTCTGGCCCCTGGGGGAAGGGTGTTTTCATTCACTGCAGAGCTGGTACAGCAAGAGCCTGAGCACCATCCTATAGAGAGTACCTGGTAGCCTCTCAGTCTGCAAAGGTGAGCGCTTACATTTCTGAAGGGTTTTTTTTTTGCCATTACCCATCCAGATCCATGCTCATGACCAGAGACCTGAAATTCTGTTTGCACAACCATAAAGACTACTGCAAAAACCTGTTTTTGTGAGAATATAGGGCAATCGAAAGTATATGAACTGCACAGGTGCCTACTATAAACAGAGATTTCATTTGGGAAGGAGAAGATGCTGTGTTTGACCTAAACTATGGAAGTATAGTTCTTCTGAGTCTCAGATGAAACTGTAAAACTGTCCTGTCTATAAAGCCTTGTCCTTCTGCTGAGTCTGCCTTAGGCTCAGCCATCCTTGCACCTTCAGAAAAATACTCAGAAATATGTTTCCCTGCTTCTTTTTCCAGGGCCTGGGTGGCATGGTCTCTTAATGCATCTGCCTGTTTACGTTAGCAAAACGGAAAGCAGCTTTGTTTATGGAAAAGATCTATTTCTGTTTTACTTTTTTTCTCTCAACTAAAGTGACTTTTATCCAGGATTGTGTTTTGCTTTGGGAAAAGAAAAGTGCTGCAATTCTTAGCCCTAGCTTGAAAGTCAGGTCAAGAGGAAAGGGGGAAATCCTGATCATATTATTTAATTTTGTAGGATTACACTGCAGCCTGGAAATCTAAAAGAGTGGAAGAGTTAATATCCCCCTCTTCTCTGCAACATCTTGCTCTGTGTCCCTGTGCAATGACATTTGCTATTCTCCCACATATATTTAGACAAGCCAGATCAGAAACAAAATCAGTATTTCCATCTTATGGGCAGGGGGACAGTGTGTGGCATCCAGGAGAGAAAGAAATTTCAGAAGTCATCATGCTCCCCTGAGGATAAATCATGTCATTGTGTGTCTTTCAACTTCTTCAGACTTTGATCTTGTAAGAGATCAGAAAGGGTCAGGATATGAATAGTAGATTTTGAATGAAAACCCAGACAGGGCATTGTGACGTGGAGATGATGTGGTGAGGTGTGGGGCACAGCATGCAATGTTCTCCCTCTGCAGATATCACGGAGTATCTGGAAAGTGTATATGTATATGTATACTGCTTTATTGCCAAAAGGCGAAGGGTCCTGCTCTTGACTTGGAAGTCAAACTAAGGTCTGGCCAGTCCTCACATGAAAGACTGCTGGACAGTTTTTGGTGAAAGCTGATACTTAAAGCTTGGGTTCTAATTTTAGCTGTAGTGCTGACTCACAATATGGATTTTGTCAATTCTCCACATCCTCCTCAAAGAGATGGAGATCATACTTTCCTGTTTTGCAGAACTGTACTGACCTCTTTGAATGTGTGGTATAGAGTTGGGGTTTGTATAATTTATGGCCATCACTTTACGACATTTAACAATTCATGGTGAAACCCATATATAGCCATATAATATATCCTCAAAGCTGTGACATAGGGAATGTATCATCCCTATTTCAATTATGAAGATTTAAATGTGTGTGTGTTATGGAAAACAGTGGTAGCATTGTCTACTATGAAGGTTCTCTGACTTTCCACAGTAATATATTTGTATACATGTGCGTGAGTTTGTGTAATGTACATATACATAACTGCATTACAAACATTGTGTTAATACAATGTTATTTTGATTCCAAAGCAAAATGCTCAAAAATTAAGGAAATTACAGACTTTAGGTGGGCCATGCAACTTCAGTTCATCCCCACTGTGCATATGGCTTTATGACACAGCCATTTAGCATATAATCACACACAGTTTTCATTCCACATTTTTCCTCTTTCCATTTTCAAAGCCTTGTGCAAATCACAGTACTGGTTGCGCCCTTCAGACTAATAGCCATTGGAATTTTTAAATACAAACTCTTTAAGTGACCTAAATGTAAGAGTTTGCTACTACTATCCAGTAATAACATGACATGATAGCCAGGGTATGCACTATTAAGAAGGATAATGAACAATGATAATAATCCTTAATAAGTCATAAGAAATAATAAAGTAGGTAATGAGGTGCCAGTTTCCACAGTTAGCTGTGAAATGTTTCTCATGTTGACTTGAGAAAAACCATATAAGGGGATGAAAATGACAATTTCTGTTGATTTACTCTCACTTTTGATGTTTCTTCCTAACATCAAATTTGTGAACTGGAATGACGGAGCTTAACCATGTTCTGATACATGTTTGGTGCAGAGAAATCTTTTGAAAAATGCAGAATCGATTGAAGAACAAGGAACAATAAGGTATCAGTTAGTTTCTGGCTGATTTCCCATCTGACACTGTAAAAGCATCCAAGACTATTTGTTTAATTTGAAATAGAATAGTGAACCATGCCATTCTGAAACCCCTCTTAGCACATACGCACATACACAGACCCCAGCAACAAGCTCCCTACCCACAGCCATCTGTCATGTGTGCCAATTGGAGCAAACCACTAATATTACTCAACAAGGAGCTCATTATAGTTTCCTCCTCATCTCCTGGGCTTTTGTAAAAGATCACAGTCTTTGGGAACGTGCAGCAGGGAGGACAGCCATTCTGGACTGGGGTGCAGTCTTTTCCTTTGCTACATGTCTACATCAAAGTCCATGCATTTCAGTAACAACTATTATTATTGTCACTCAGGATAACATCCCTTCTTCCTAGAACATAGGCCAGCTGTGGGATCAACCTAAAAATGACTGGTAGCCAGTCCATGCTGACCTTCTTTGGACTGTTTCAAGACTTTATTTCATTTTCTCTATCTGTCAGTTTTGAATCATCCATTTAGTTCAAATCTTTCCCAGTTTCCCATCACCACAAGGGAAGTACTCACCGGAGCAGATTTTCAAGAGATACCACAGCTCGGTTCCACCATCACACACTTCATTCCCTATGATTTCATTGCTGGTCAGCCCATATTTAATATTTCAGTGGAGTTTCCTGCCCTTGAAACTCCATAAACTCTTTGGGACTGAGACGATTTTGTTACATCGGGGTATTCAGTGTCCAGCACAGCAAAGCCCTGATCACAACAACTGCAATACATTAAACAACAAATGGCAAAACTACAGAGAAAAACTCTGGCACACAAACAAATCCTTTCTCTTTACTTCTACCTGAAGCAGATGCTGGTGGTATATTTAATGTGTGGGGCTTCGCTGATTTACACCCTTGTAAAAATCAGTATTCAAAGCTCCTTTTCATGTGCAGCTTCCATCTAAGTAAAGGGGATACTGCATATCAAAGGCAGCTACACCAGCCACTTTAGATTTATTAGTAAATCCATTGAAAAAACATTTCCAGTGAAATAAATCTCAGCCTGCTGACTTCCTCCTATTCTTTACTTATCCTCTTATTGATTTTTGTCTCGGAGATTTAAACCTCTCAATTTGTTTTATGAGACACTTGTCGAACAGATGACAAGAAAAAAGACAGCGCTGGATATTTTCCTTAGCAGTTTTAAGTAGAAATAAAGAGCATTTCTTTGAAATTAGTCTTGCTCTTGTGACACAGTAGGAAGAATATATCTGACAAGCCCTTTAGAAGGCTTTAGTTTGTGCATAGAGAAAGCTCACCGGCTGCCACCAACACAGCTTTGTGGCAGCAGTGCCCCAGAAGCTCATTGACAAGTTTGACATGTAAACAAGCTGTTGCTAAAAATATTTAACCTAGGGGACCCTGGCTAGTTGAAGGGGCTAGTAATGGAATACAGATCCTTTCACCTCTAGGCATCTGTTCAAAGCTAGGCCATTGACTGAAAGTCATTATCATCTGATGGCTGTTCAGAGAAATGAGTAGGTGGGCTCTGCTCTGTGTCCTGTGAGCAAATTGTTGCATTACTAACCCACACTGGGAATCTCAACAGAAAACTGGGGCCTGGCACCTTCTGGTGGCTGGGGCAGCTCCTCCCAGGAGGAGGGTGTCCTCAGCTTACTCCCCTGCAGCTCCCTTCCAAGGACATGTCACCTGGCAGGCACTTGCAACAGCTCCCCTCCCGAGTTGCTACTGCTGCTGTTCTGGAGGTGAGAGAAGACGGAGGAGCACATCCATACCCATCCCTCTCCTGCCTCCTGCCCCACAACCTGAACTTGTCCCAGCCGATGAATGCCAGCAAGGCACTGCTCTGAAACCGAGATGCCAGCTGCAGTCATTTCTAAGGGTTGTCTAATCATTTCTAAAGGTTCTCTAATCATAGAAAGAGGCCACACAGGCTAAAACACCGTCTCCACCTTGAAGGCCCACCTTCTGAAGCAGGAGTGAGTGATGGTGATAGAGCAGCAGGAGGGACACTCACCAAATGTGAGGCTCTGGCATTCACCATTGGCCTGCGCAGCGCCAGGCACAGCGCAGCCTTGTCCAGGCTCTGCTCTTGGGACAATCCCACAGTATGGTCTTACACAGCAACAGCAGCCAGGTCACACACATCCCGGGGCTTAAGCGTGGCACCCTGTGCCCTGCAGTTTGCGCAGTTTTTCACCAGGGCTGAGCTGAGGTAAAGGAACACTGAGTGTGAATAATTCCTACACATTTTAAATTGCTGTTACTTCACTTACCCTCCTTTGCACGGGGATGGGCACTCCAAGATGGTTCTGTCAGCTTTCAAGCAGTCCACTGCCACAGGAAACAGCTTTCGCTCCACTTTGTTATTCAGCTTGAGGCTTGGCGGTAGCTTTACACCTAAAATCATGCCCTGAAGAGACGCAGAGGCAGGTGCTGCCACTACCACCACAGACCCTGGGCTTCCTCATTTTGGTAACATTTGCTAACCCTGCTTTGTTTCCCCAACACGGCAGAGCTGCCCCTCAAACCACCCATAGCAGGCACCCTGCCACAGGGGCAGGCCGTGCACCGTGAGGCTGCCTGACTCCTCGCCTCAGGACCCAACATGGCGGGCAGGCCCAGTCAGGGTGCCCTGCCCCCGCCCCCTCACAGCCTCCCTGCAACTGTACGCAGCGGGGAGAGAAGCTGAATTTCACTTTATGTCACATACTCCGTATCAAAATATATATATATTTTGATATATATATGATATATATAATATATATATGACATAGGTGGGAGAGATTGCTCCCAGGCGCTGGGATTTGTATGGGATGAGGGCTGTGGGGTACGGAGGCCCTGTCATCCTGACAGGCAGGGAAGGCTGTGAGAAACCAGGCTTGGAGGAAGGAGCTGGGAGACACTTGGCCAGTCCCTGCTTTCTAGAGAAAAGTCACTTTCCCAGACTGGGTGTTTCTGCCCCAATTGCTTCAGGTTGGCAGAGGATAGTGGGTGCCCTGTGAGGGGACTGAATGCTGCGCAGCCTGCCACGAGCCACACCTGAGGGGAATTTAATGTTGGTGTCCTACAGCACACTGTATCGTTACAGGTCTTTCTGCCCCTGAAAGCGGGAGGATTTAAATCCATTAATTTTTTAAAAATATTATAAACCTGGCACCTCTCTTAGTTATTCGTTTCGTTGTGAGGCTTTTCAGTTCCCATTTGAAAAGGGACATCTCATCCCAGGAGCTCCAGGGCAAACTCCATCTCCACACGCACAGGAACATGATGTTGCTAGGCAAGGTTGGTGTTAATTTAACTTTGGGAATAGCAGGAACAATAGGACTGGAAGGGGCCTTCTGGTTCATCAAACTAGTCCTCTGTTGTTAGAGGCAACTAAGTTATATAATCCCTTTTGCAAATGAAGCTAGCTCTATCCTAAAGCCAGCTAGGTTATTTTTCTCCCCTTGTGTCCATGGGAAGGCCCTTAGAGAACCTCGCTGCTGTAAGGACATCTCCATCTGAGGAGCATCTTGCTCACCATGGAGCATTGCTCTTACTAATCCCAAACTGCACAGCCTGAGATCTCATCCTATTACATTTCATCTTTTTCCTAACGGCCCAGGATCATACAGGTCTTCCCCTGGAATACTCTGGCCCTCCGCATGTACAGTTCTGCCCTTAATTTGTGTCACCAGCACAGTCCTACAGCAAGATCATTGATCTTGTTTGGTATTTTCAGCAATCTTAAGGTTTCGTCTTGAGAAATTGTGCCAGTTACATGCCAGCAGGCTCCCCTTCAGCACAGCTATCATCTCCGATTTTGAAGGGAATGCATTGGTCAGGGCTATTCAATCTGGGTAAATCTATCCATTCCCATAGGGGGTTTTTCAAATTCAAGGATGTATATGCAACTCATGTTCTTCTATCATATATTTTAAGGATGATGTGTCCCATATTGGCTGAGAGCTTTGTGACCTCCAGCCCACTGGAGAACACCTGGATGCCGCACCTTACTATGGCTCTTATTAGGGTCTCAGCATAGGTTCTCTATGATTATAACCTCCATTTTCTTTTGCTCTAACTCCACGCAGATTTTTGGACACAATTAGTGTTGATCCTTTCTACAGGATCTTGGCAGGGCAGGACAGAAGAGGAAGAATGCAAGACCTTAACTACTCATTGCAGAAAAATCCAGAGGATCTCCTGTTTTCTTGTATCCTGACTGTCGCATTAATTGTGTGAGTATTTCAAGAAGGAGGACGGGTCCTGTTACAAAGAGACCTGTTTCCCACCCTCTTTTTTTGGTACTTCTTAGAAGGCCTCTTTGGAAGGGACTAATGGCCCTCTGAGACAAGCCCCCTTCTGCCAATAACCATAGGTCAAAAGTTAAACTGAACAGCAAAGAATGAAAACCGGATAAAATACACTATAAATCTTGACATTCTAATTGAGAACTGTCCAATGCAAACTGCAGTAGTGTGTCTGTTTTACCTCAATGCTCTACAAGAGGCCAGATCCCGCTTTCCTTAATGGCTTGAAGTATCCTACTGATTTTTACTGGGACTTATCACTTGATTAAGACAAGCAAGATTTGGGCCTATGCAGTCTCCTCGAAAAGACTTAAAGTTTGATAGTTAATGTAATGTCTCTTCTGCAGTTGTAGGAGCAGAATGATGTTTTTGATTTCACACTAAAGGCATGTTCATCTCATCTTTCAGGCAGAACTGACGTGACTGTGTATGTGTGTGTCTGGGGGCAGAGATTTGCAGGACAAAAAGATCTGTGGACAAATATAGCTCATACAGAGAATTTCTTACTGAAGAAAAATTTGCCTGAACATAACATGTCATCTAAAATGTTTTATAGATATTTTTGCTGTCTGAGGTAAATGGGGGAGGATTACACCTATTTTACAGACTGGTGAAATCAGCGCATAAAGAATTTAAATGACTCACCCGAGATTACACAATAACTCAGTAGCAGACCCTAGCAGACATTTCAGGAGTCTGGAGTCCCAGTGCTTGGAACACTAGCCCAAATTGTCTCCGTGGTCATATCATCTCTGTCAGGCGTACACTGCTTTCAGACACTTAGAATACATACAGAGTCAAAAATAGAAGAACAGAGCTTGTTTATTCCTCTGCTTATATATTAAACATTAGTTTGCTTCCAGTGAATAGTTTTGTTGTTTACATTTTCATAGGAATTCTGATTATTGAAGCAATTCATTCCAGACTTTTGCTATTCCTTTTCACAAAGGAACATATAGGTACTGGAACAAAACTAGCACTACTACAAGCAGACCACTGTGGTTCCCATCCTGGCAGCTCGAGAGAACAATCTTGTAACATTAGAATAAAGCAGCTTTTTATTAATCTTACACCTTGGAGCTCTTCTCTGAATAGGAAACTTGCCCAAAAAAATTGTTTTGAATTATATCCCTATACTCTGAGCTAATTTTTTTCAGCCTGGTTAACATCATAAAATGGATCATGAATATGTCCTTTGAAAATCATGCTAGTTCTGTGTAGCTTATACAGTTTGTATGTGTTGGTGCAAAGAAAATTGCTCGTACTGTATAGAATGTGTGTGCCAGAGAAGAGAGAGAGGGTTAAGAAAGGGAAAACATATACTGGAATGTAGTGGCATAACAAATCTATCCCTAATCTTGAAAGCTCCATAGTGCATGAGTAATGAAACTAAAGATGAATTATTACATCTTGCACTCATAATTTACAGGTATGTGTGTATTATCTTACAGCATAAATATTCCATTTATGCTTTGTGATGATGTTTTTCTCCATATAGGAAAATAAAAGTAGTATTAGTCACATGTCTATAGCTTTGTCAGTGGTTGCAAAATGTTTTTCTTTCCAAGAGGAAAGCATACTGAATAATGCAACACTTACATTTAGGCTGTTTTTTCATACATTGACACTTTCAAAATCTAGAAACAGTTCTTTTAATTTTAAGGGCTACCGTGTCTGCTCCCTTTATTCCTGCCCTTTATCATCTTACACACCATGTTCTTATAGACAAGGGGGGAAAAAAAACATTCCAGTGTCTAATAAATCTGAAATCCATCAGGGGCCGCAAAGCGTTCATTCTCCTTCCTTGGTTCAGATCGTGTTACATTCAGCAGCACAACAAATGCACTTTGTGCACAAGCGCCAATGGATTAAGCACTTTGGTTCATTTTTCCAGGGTGGGAACTGATTCCATTTTTTTAGAGTTTTGAAAATTTTTAATAAAGAGAAGAGCTGCACAATTGATTGTCAAGCAAGGAGAGGGGAAAATTGTATTACAATAGTTGTTTCTGAGCAGAATTTTAATATTGTTAAAGGACTTTAAAAAATATTTTATGGTACTAGCCTTCCATAGCACACAGTGCTCTACCTTTCGTTTTCTGAGGTAATTTATGAGAATCTCTCTGTGTGCAGGTCTCAGTAGTCCTTTTTTTGTTCTTAGACCTTTTGCTGCCTGTTATAGTGAAGTTGCACATGCTGTGCTTTCTCAAATGGGAATTTTACTTTTGTTCTTTCCTTTTGCATTTCCCTAAAATAAAATATTTTGGGAAAAAATTTAAGTATTTTATTACTATTTGTGTAAGGAAATGTAATGTGGGGCCAACTTTTTGGGCACACTAGGATTGATTTTCTAATACATGAGCTCACAAGTATGAGAGATTTTATTTCAATGAGCTCAGTTCACAGCTACATACCTAAAAGAGGAGTAGATTAATAGGTGTCAGGCATTTTAATAGTTTCTTTCTGACCCTTGTAGACAGATTTTTTTAGAAGAGCTAAGCCCTCAGCAAAGTGAGTTCTTCTAGAAATCAGAAGCCAATTATGGATGCTGAACCCTTCTAAAAATGATAACACTTCTTTCAGATACCTGCATCTCAGTTTCTGCTTCTATAAAATGGAAGCATTAATAACAAGCTAAATCATTATTAATGAAATGATCAGTGAATGATATCTATGAAATGCTTTTAGATTCATGGATGCTAAGTAACATTAAAACAAATAAATAATTTGTAGAACTCACCTGTGAAGTTTAAAAATGTGCATGAAGACAATCTTTCAAAATTTGTTCCACACAAGAAGTAAGTTGCATTTATCAAATCCAGAGCAATTTGCAAAGTGAATACTAATGAATGTGTATGGTTTTAAGGAAGAAGCAGTAGTTAGCTAGTTTAACTAGGACACTTTCACATGGCACAATTTTTCAAGTCTACAGGCACAAACGTTGAAGAGCAGTAGCAAAGAAAAAGCAACAGGACAGATGTTTGAAGACGAACTTTCAGATGGACACATGCTGATCTGAACGATGTGCTGAATTTGTGTGTACAGAATTTAGGGGGGGTTTACATTCATGCGTGAGCCTTTTTGTACATACCAAAATTAAGCACTTACATACACAAATTGGCAAATTTGAAAACATCCGCATTGGGTGGTATGCAGATACATGGGGCACTGCTGTAATCAGGATCGGGTCTCAGCAAGGATTCACTGTTGTATTAACTTTTAGTCTTGCCCTCAGATTAAACAGAAAAAAAGGCAGAGCAAACACTCCATCCCATCCCATCATTGGCTTCTGTGCTGGATTAAACAAGACCAGAATTCAGACCTTGCATAGTAGGTAAGAAAAATAAATTATGTCTTCCATGTTACTTCTGCCAATCCATGGCTTTCTTCTTTTCCTTGTCATGTAAATGGTATTGTCAGACCTGGAAGGATGCAAAGAGGTTTCTTTTTTCCCCTTATCATTAAGTCTGATATTTTGAGCGTGCAGTGAACACCTGTGCATTGTAGAAGGGTACTTTTGCTCCCCTCACTTTTCATCAGGAGTAGCTTATCAAATGTGAAAAACTGTAAATGGTTGCTAGTGTTTCAAAGCAGAAATTGTCCTTTGAAAAAACAATGTTCCCAATGCTGGCATGAAATACTTGCCTGAAGAAAAAAGTGTTACGGTCCTTAAAAATCATAGATGGTAACAGTAAGGTAGCAGAGGGAGAAAAGCACTATGCAGAGATACTTTGAGGAAAAATGTCTGGTGGTCACTCATTTCTTTGGGTGACCTTCAAGTGTTATGCCAGCAATACCACTGCTTTATTTGTAAGGAGTCATCCATTTAAGCTAAAGAAGGTGATCATCTTTTAAAGCAGAAGCGTCTGTTTAGAGCTGCAGTCCCCAGTGAGTAAGTATTTCTTAAGAAACGGTTGAAACTGTCAGTATTTTAGGAAAGCTAGAGGCATTGCAGCCATTTCCTATCAGATGATGTCTCTCTGAGTATGCAGGGTAATAGGACTTTTTTGAGCAGATTAGGTTAAATACTAAACCTGACTTCGTTAATGCTGATGGAAACACAGAGCTTAGTATTCTGTGCAAAATTATGTTTTGAAGGAAAACCTCCTTTTAAGTAAGAGTATACCAGTTTAGAACTGTTAAATTGGATGCTGTTGTAACATAATACATTTCAAAATGGAGTATCATTTTGAAATAAGAAGTAGAAATGTTCCAGTCTTGTAAGAGCAAATTCATAAATTTTGACATTATTGGGCAGTTTTTGTTTGAATTTCGATCAGAAAACTGTGTGGGAAATAAATGTGGCAAACTTACTCTCAAGGATCTTGAGACAAGTAATTATTCAGTATTTTTTTTAGGTTCATTATTCTGATTAAATAGCGAATAAAGTAATCAACATTTATCTAGGGCCTACTGTATTTTTGTTTTGCAGTACAAAACTGCAACAGAGAGCTCAGAAAGTAACCTTGTTGCCTTAGCAGTACTGGCATCCCTGATGATTCTTGTACACTAACAGGGTAATAATAAACAGAAATGCCTTTTGAATTACAAGTTCCATTGGAATCACAGGGGGAAGGTCAGTGTTTGCCAAATTGAGGAAGACAAAACTGGCATGAAAGGAATTTTATGTTCAAGCTTCTCAGAGGGGATTAGAAGTGCTTTCTTAATAGTGACTGAAAGGAAGCTGGAATGGTGTCACTGAACATACAGACATTGCCCTGCTTATGCACACATACACACACAGTCACCACATACAGCAGCACAAGGAACAAATGCATAAAGTTGCTGCAATGTTTGAGGGGTTTTTAAAATACATTTTTTTCATCCTTCATCTCCACATGCTAAATATATAATAAGATACCTTGTTTTCTTGCCCTGTAGACCCACATGACCAAAATGAGGGACATTAGTAAGTGTTAGAAAAAGTATTCAAGCGTGAAATGAATTTCTCAAACATTAATAAGTATTTCTAGAACCTCAGTTTCATAATTTGACAGTTCCACAGTTAATAAATCACAGCAAAAGGAAAGTGTGATAACAGCAGAGCAAAAGGAAGCCTGGATCTATGAAGTGCAACTGAGGGATAAGTGAAAGAAGCATGCTGATGACCCTGAGTTTACTTTTGGGTTTTCTGAGCTTTCACTCAATTAAATTCATTCCTCTTCTCTAAAGACCTATTATGTGCCTCTACCTACGTTCCTAACTGATTTTTCTTGTAATTCAGCTCCTTTGCCAAGTTATTTCCATGATTTAAGAAGCACTGATTAAAAAAAAAAAAAAGAAGTAGTAACACGGAGATGAAAGGAGCATCCACACTATATTCGAAAGGGTTTTCTAAAGAGGTGGGTTGATTTTAATTAACTTCCTGAATGAAACAATTCAGGTCTGGAGCTGGCAATCTCCAATAATCACTCTTTGGCCTCTGGATGAAAAAGGGAGTCAATTACACAAAACAATGCAACAAAAAGGCAGTCAATGGAAGGAAGTAGTTATGTGTATTACAGCAGTATACACATTAAGAGAGGCCCAGCATCTAGAGGCCCAAAATGAGATTAGTCCCCACTGCGGTAGACACTAAACACACATTGGAAGAGACAGCCCCCCTACTCCAAAGCTTATCTTCTCTGAAAGACTAGTTCCTGTTTATATATTTTGAGCATTTCCCCTAATTCAAACTCTATATGAGCACAAAAAGCCTTAACTTTACTGTGAGTTGTTGTCTCAGGAGTAACACAAACTGCAGTTCCAGTTACCCAATGACCATATGCCAGTGTGACCATTCTGTAATATTAACATCGCTTAGCATCACTCAACTGCTCCTGCATCTCTAATTCTTTCCCTCTATCCCCTCTTTTGTATGTTCTGAAAAGGGGTGACTTTTAGACCACATTTTCCCTAGGGAGAGTTAATACAGAAACTTGAGGAGGCACCCAACACCTTGCAGTTGCCATTAAGCAAGAAAGATCGAGAATGAGAGAAAAAAAGTGGCTGAGAGAGAGGATGGCTTGCCAAAGCTCATGATAACAGGATAGTATGCAGATCTTTGTTCAGCCCTTGCCACAGCAAGGTCCTGGTCTCTATTGGGACCACTGCCTGCTGCCGTAACTTATGTAAGCCATGGTAATAAGCAGGCTGGCAAGCTTGTGTGGAAAGGGAGCATCAAAGCATATGAACATGGGAAAAAAGTATTCAGCTGAAAAAATGAAAAATATTCTCAGGCCCTGCCCATCTCTGACAAAGATGGTTTCCCATAAAAGGGCCCCAGGATTGATGTGTCACTGTAGCAGGCTTTCTAATTCCTGAAACTTTCTGTAAATCATGGGAAGTCTCCGGCCCTAGTACTAGACGCTCTGAATATTGTTTCAGAGCTATAGCTATTACTTTGTTTTATTAGGTATTGAAATTACCTGCTAGGCATCTGCAGACTCGGTATGGTTTGTGGTTATGAAAAAACTCAGGCTCCTATGTGTCCTGTGTTGGCAAAAGGGAGCAGCACTGTTTTCACCCGGGTAAAAGGGAAGCTAGAACAGCTACCAAAGACCACAGTAACCAGGGAGAGACAACATGAAAACAAATTAACTTGAAAACAGTGGTTTTGTTTTCTGTTGCATGACAGGTTGGGGGGTGCCCTTGTCTCTTTTTTAAAAGATAGAGGTAGAAATTTTGATGCTGTTACTTTCTTTTAACTGGCATATGGAGGGTCTGCCTGTATCCATCTACTCTGCAGGGATAGTTCATCTTGTGTTCACTTGATTTCTTCTGTGTTACAAGTAGAGACAGAGTCACAAGGAACCGGCATTAACCACACAATAATGGGCTTAATATGCTGGATTGGTTTCTCCAGGAAACTAACATAGCCTTAGGAGTTTGAAGCCCTCCCTCTGAAAATCCCTTCCACTCTCCCAATAAAAACACCAGTTTAACTCTATAAGCCATCATTGTCTTTTAGCCTAGACAGAACCTGAATATTTACTGTCAAACATAATAAAAATGAAGGGAAATTATAGCAGAGCAAATCCAGAGACACAAGCCCAGTTGTCTCTCTCAGCAGTTCACCTTTACCCCTCCTCGTGCTTCCCCTGCAACAAAGCATCCTCACCCTTTGCGAACACTCATACTCTAAAGGCCACAGCCTGGCAATATTTAAGCAAAAAGAACTCAGCAGAGTCAAGGAATTTTTTGTCTCTCTTTGGTCTGAATTTTCTATAAGTCCTGGTCTGAATTTAATACCATGCTCTGGTCAGCAATGCTTTAAGACAGATTTAGTTCACAGCAGCATGACACATCCTCACTTCAGACATACATCTATGCCACTGCACCTTCAACCTGCCCAGCAAAGCTTCTGGGCTTCTGCTGAGCAGAGAATGTAAGTTGAGAGGATTGTGCTAAAACCGCTTGGCAGTTTTCTGCTGCTGGGAGAAAGAGAAAACCCTTGTGATGGAGTTCCGAGTCTGAACTCTGTCACCTGTCAGTTCCACTGACATTAATGTGGTAATTCTGGGTTAGGATTTGGTTTAGGAAAGCATCCTCAACCAGGTGAGCACATTGGTTTAAAAGCAAGCGTATTTATGAAAGGTTGCCCTGGAGTAGTTGTTTTTATTGATATAATTCAAATCAGAATCTGACCCACTGACTCTAAGTCCAGAAGACAATTACTGCATAGTTTAACCAGTGAGGTAGCCTCTATGGTAAGAAAATAAAATTGGCTTTTAAAAATGAGATTTCCTTTACCACTCCTGGTGCATTTTTCCCTTTGTCAGCAGAATTAGTCAGTTAAAGAGTAAGCAGAAAGGGGCTACAGGAGGAGTAGGGAGGCTTCAGGGTTGTGCTTCTATCAGAATGGCACATGTCCCATTGCTTCATTCTGAATCACCTGATCTATGGATTTAGCAAAAGAAAATTTGAGACACTTGAAAAATGAATGAAAGTGATCCTGAATGGGAGGAAGAAAAGCTTAAAGTAAATAGCTTAAGTCAATCTGTCCAAATGTCACATGTAAGGATGGCTTTGCTCTGCTTAATGACAGGAGAGCAAGAAAGGTGAGGGGGAGGAAGGGACCCTTCTGAAGGACTGTTGTTCTAATGTACCTGTGTTTATTTTAAAAGCTTTTCAAGGAGGTAGGGAGGGAAGCTACTGTCTCTCCGTGATAAAAGTTGAGTGATTGAAGACACCATTTGGGGGCAATGTGTTCTCTGTCTCTCTAGTTGCCCACAAAATTCCCGATATGCAGGTAAAGCAAGCTCAGAAGAACATGGCTGATGGGAGAGGACTAAGAATCAGGACTCCTGGGCTTTATTTCTAGTTCTAACGCTGACTGCATGTGTAGGCAAGTAACGTGAAAGTTCAGTGAAACCACCTATCTGGCAAGTGGGGACAATAGTCTTTACTCCCTTTATAAGACAGGGAAGCAATGAGGTTTAAGGAGTGTCTGCCAAACAGATTGGTTTCATGGGTGAAAAGTGGCTCAGACACATAAAGTATCTGGTAGTTAAAACAGACCAGTGTGTAGAGCTAGATCCTTACTGAAGGAATTCTAATTTCTGTAACATATCTGTCCTTGTTCTAATTAGACATGGTGTGTGAACATCTGCACCCACCATCTCCCTGTTATGTGGCAAATAATATCATGGTTTGTGGCTCCTCTGTTACAAATGGATTCTTGTTCAGTGTCTGATATTAAATGGTTTCAGGCTGGAGTCTACTGTGCTGTATATGAGCTAGTCTGTTTTAAAAGACAAAAGCTTTTTCTTCAGTTGCTGTCACATATGGATACTGTAACCTGGCTCTTGTGGAGAAAGCTGGCTGTGGAACATCTCCCGGCAGGTTGCTGAAGATAAAGGTATTCTTGGTTTTAGTTCCAGGAGATTGTTCTGCCAGAAGTTCAGAGTCAGTTCCAGCGCTCGCTGACCCCTGCTGTCCTCACACACCTCAAAACAGCCCTTATTTAGCAGATGGGAAAAATCTCTCTTTCTCTTTGCCTCTCTCCTGTGCTCGCTCTCTCATGTAATGTTGTCCTTTACGAACAATGACATATTCTCACTGCTTCTCCTATGCCCTTCCACTGAGATGAAAAGCTAGGTCCAGATTTGTTTTTGCTCTCATTCCAAATGAAGCCAGAAGAGTTATTCTGGGAATTGTCTGCACTCTGCACTTTACCTAAACAAATTTGAAAGGACAGGTTTTTGAATGCAACTGATCCTGCAAGGTATACAGGGTCTTTAGTCAATGAGAAAGAAGGACATTCATAACAACACTGCAGAAGACTGGGCTTTTTCATAGCACATGCAAAATGGTTCCAAAATGGTTTTCTCCCCATGTTTTGTGATGTGATCAAATTAGTCCTCAGAAAACATAAGAAACAAGAATAGAAAGAAAGAAAGAAAGAAAGAAAGCCAGCCAGCCAGCCTGTGGAGAAAACAACTAAGTCAGAAAAGTTTGAGGACATGAGGCCAAAGCTGGGAATGAGGATTCCTAGGTGCTGGTCCTAGCCCAGTCCCCAGCATGCCTGGTGACAGAAGGAACAGATTTTCAAACATGCATAGCACTCTGACTGTGCTCAGCAAACCAAGCTGTTTTGCAAATCTGATCATTTTTCTGTGTGGCTAAATAGGAACTAAGCTCTTAAAAGGAAAGTGCCCAAAGACTTTGAACAAATTATTTCATATTCATGCAGACAAATCCTTGTCACTAGTGTTCCCTTTTGTCTTGTGGCTCCCAGCCCAGTACTTTAATGTGGCCTTATTACTTTAATGTGGTAAGAGTCACCTTACAGTAACTCTAAAAACTCTTTAAAATGCCTCGCTACTATATTTTCTATGCAGAGGTTCCTGGGTGGAATTTAAGCCATACATTTAGGAGATGACACAGATGGCCAGGTTTCAGCAGGGCAAGTGGTAAACAGGAGACAAAGACAGAGGAGATGATAAATAAATTACTGATAGACAGTATAGATTATAGACAAAATGAAGAAGAGGAGTTTGAACTTCCTACAGAATGAGAACAAGGAACTTTGTTCATGGTCATGGATAGAAAAGAGGAGGAGGTTACATGAGACAGTGGAAGATGTAATCAGCATAGAAGCCATCTTCTCCTGAAATTTGGGTAGAGATTGGAAGTTTCCTTAAGCATCTTTTTCCCTAGTGAGTGCCATGAGACAAAAGGAATCATTCTTTGGAAAACAAGGCAGTTCAACAAAACAAGGTGAGATTATCATAAATAGATTAGGTTATTTTATTCATACTAAAGTTCCCTACCGCACATAAGAATTTTCTCATCTTTTCTATGATTTGTAGTAAACGAACACAAAATTTCCTAGAAATAAGCTGAATGCTTTCTCAAAACCAAGACAAACAGCATCACCCCAGCAAGTCTTCGGCTATGTTTGGATGGTGGTTAGTACCAATTTCAGTGCAGAACTCCTGAACAAGCAGAGTCAGGGCTCAGCATGGCAGAGCAGTGGGGAAGTTTTAATTTGGATTACGTTTTATGTCCCAGCTTCATTTTTTTCTGGCTCACCATTGGAATTAACTGCAAAGGGCAAAGAATCACAAATTCTGACCCCTAAAATATCTATCCATGTGAGTTCAGCTTTTTGTCCTTGAGGATCTCTGGCTCTGGCTTAATGGAGCTGCAGCCCAAGAAGAGAGACAGATGGTACTGATGGGCTGAAATTATACTCAGCTAAGTGCAAAGCTATAACTGCTATTTGTCATTCTAACATCACTGATTTGTCTAGAGAGAAAAACAAATAACTTGTTGGGGGAGTAAGCAACCGACTGGCTGTGGCCAGGCCAGATTGGAAGTGGGTGTAAGGCTCAGAACACAGAGACCCAGGTGCCATCAGCACTCAAGGGAGGCTATTAGGATGTCATTTCAGTTTCTTTCTCTGTCTGTCTCTCTCTCTCTGCTTGTGTGGAGGTGGAAGGTGCGTGTGTTGTGAGGTGAACTGGGGAGTGAAGATAAAAATCTGTGGTAAGGAAATGCTACAGCTTTATCTCTGTTCTTTGATGTGGCAGGACAAATTAATTGATAACAGAACCAGCCAAAGCAGATGTGGTCATGGCCTCCTGAACTGCCCTATTGCAAGGAAAGGGCCTAGCAACATCAAAGACAAAGGTCAGCCAGCATTCCCCAAGCATAAAAAGACAAATCATGACAGGCGAATAGCTCAGGCTGCCATTGGAAAGGGGTTATTACCACAAAAGATGATGTCTGGCACATGGCCACTATCCCAATCAACTGGACTCGGTGGCTTCTCTCCTCTGCCATTTCTTTCTGTACCCGAAGGCAGTTTGGGCATAATATTTTTCTGTAACAGTGACTGTTACTTTTTGAGTAGTGGCACAGGAGAATTAAAGCACAACGCAGAATCCAAGGAGCAGGCCAAAGCCCACACAATGAAGTTAGAAAATCGACCTCAGCTAGTTTGAGTCCTCTTGCAAGCATTTCTTTTGAAACTACAATAAACCTATCTTCTCACTTCCTGTTAAGAGTAAAAAGATTTGGATTCTAGTCCCAATTCTACCATTTGCTAGCTGTGTACCCTGAGCAAATCTGTTCCTCTCGTGTCTGACTTTCTTCGTAAAATGGAGGTGACAAAGAAGGCCACTCTGAGACCTCCAGAGCTAATAGAACTACAGATAATATTAGTATTTTATATCTAGTATTGCTTGTTTCTACCATTCCTTTTACTGTTTTCGCTAAGTATCTTGATGTTTTTCTAACATGCTCCCCATCCGTAACAAACATTTCAGAAATCACTGAACACTAAACACTCATACCAAAAGAGCTGACTGCACAGCATTTCTCAGGTTAGTTTCTTTGTTCCCTGTTTCTCTATCTGGGAACAGAAATATTTGTCCTTCAGATACTATGACCTTCAAAAGTGAAACCCTCACGCCCCTGGCAAGTAGTTATTAACTGACTTGGGTTGTGCATGTTCCCTTTTAGCATAGTACTGAATTCTTTACAAACATTCATGTATTCATCCTTGCATCACCACACAGCATCAGCATGGTATAATAACATCAGCATGCCATTAATCCCTTTTTCTTCACATGCTGTCCAGGTGTTTGTCCAAACTATGTCTCAGTTCCTTATCAGAAGGAGACCCTCGCATGCATCTCATGCCTCTGCCTACTGATTTTCTGCTGGTAAGAAAGACAGCAGACCAGAAAATGCCTGCTAGATACGGGCTAGAAGGGGGCAATGAAACTTTCCAGCCTAGCTCCTGGACATCCCAGGACACAGGGTCATGCAATAAGAGCAGCTGCCCCACAGCTGAAATGTAATCGGAGTGCCTAAATGACTGATCCACCCTCACCCAGGAAACTTGCAGCATATTGAGGTCCCCAATCACATATTCCAGGAGTTAAGGCAGGGCTCTAGCTACTTTTCTATCATTCACATGAGTAGAGCTGCTACACAGGACACAGACTATGCCATAATCTCGGAATTAAATTCTTTTCACCACAGTAAGACCGTTCAGCAGCAGATCTTGGTGTTCTTAGGCATCCCACGAGAGTTGCACAGCACTGGCTACCAAGAGGTGCTCAGTTGTCCCACTTTTAAGTGTCCTTGTGCCCATTATAACATTGTAACAAAAATAACCAGAAGCGGGTATGTGTTCCCAGCAGGCATCAGTGATTCATAGCAAACTGTAAAAACCAATGCATGACATAGATAAAGGCATTTGAAGCCCCGAGACACAATTCTGGTGTGTGTATGCACCCTGGACTACGTCACCAGAAAACAGAAGACTGCAAAAGCGACAATAACTCAGTGGGGCAGGTCACATTTATAGTCAGCCGGATCCTGTCCTGCTCCTGCAAAGAAACTTAAAGAAGAGATCAGAAAAGTAGAAAAGCTCTGGGAGGCAGTCAGGACAATGTTCTCCAAAGCTTTTCCTACAGGGATTATGGAAGCTTAAACTGTGGTACCCAAGGCACTGTAGAAACAAAAAGATGTTAGCTCTCTCCCTGCAGACTTGTGACTCCCCTGGGGAAGGGAATCTCTTGATCACTTGATCTCTCGATGCGATGTCTATTTGGTTTGTTTATTGTTTACTGGAGATAAGGGTTGACTAAATTTTGTCCCTCTTCCCCAGGCTAACCTTGCCAACATGGAAAGCTATACTGCAGGGAAAAGCCAGATCAGAGAGGTTAGTAAATGTGCCACACCAGAGAAACAAAGCAGCCAGTGGGATGTTTTCAGACATGAGAGCAGTCATACCTCTTCAGACCTAAAAATGAGCCCTACTGGTTTCAGGGGGAACACTCTTGTTTACAAAAGTGAGAATCTAACCCACTGAAGTTACTTCTGATTTAAACTCAGTGTAACTGCAGGAGACTTAGACCCAACTAGTACCATTCTGGCAAGTCTGAGGAAAAGGGGAACGGGTGAAGTTTGTAGCTTGAATGTGAGAGGCAGTATCAGTCTGGACCATGAGTATGCACACCACGAAAGCTGATCCTGGGTCTCCAAGTGACCCTTATTCATCTACAGTTTCTCTTTGCCTTGGTTTCCCTGTCTGTCAGGGTGGGAAAGTGACATTGACCCTCTTTTGGAAAGTGATGTGACAAGCACTAAGTATTAGATTGTTAGACAGCTGTGGGAAGCACTGTGAGATCTCTTGGAATTACAGATACAGAAACAAGGAAGGATTCTGTCAGCTGGATACAAGGACTAAAAAAAAGACATTCTGACATGCCATTGCTGCTGAAGTACCCTCCCTAGAGAGGTCTGGCGAGGGCATTTCTCAGTGCCCACTCCTTATCTGAACTCCTCCACATGCCTCAATCCTAATCCAGCACAGCAGAGACTCATCCTATTGTATTAAAATCAAATGTACTTACAGGTAAATGTCACTCTGCCATAAAAAGAAAGGAAACCACTTAACTTTCTATTTCTTTGTCTACCTGCCTCCATAACAGTTCTTGTCAATTTACATTATTCATGACTAGCAGAGCTAACTTAAAATGTATCTTTCAATGGAGTATAATGCAAACAGTTTTCTGTGTGGGCAGGGTAAAACAAAATAATAATTACAATACACGATGATAGTGCTTATAACAAAATATTATTTCCATAAAAAGACTTTTGTGGCAGGAATACATACTCCAACAACAACAAAAAATACTGAGAAAGAAAAACATCTCTGCTGGCGTGTTAGATTCTATCAATGACACTGATGGTTTCATTGTCTAAATAAACATTGTGTGTAGCTAAAGTATGACCTGCAAAGTAAATGCTTAGATTGACAGGATAAAGCAAATCAACTTTCTTCTGTCTTTATGCCTCCCACCAGATACATAAGCAGACTTCTCCCTATGTGGGCACTCCAACTGCAAGCATCTGTCAGGATCATCTATTCTTGTAGTTTAGGTTTGGTAGTTGATGATAATCTGACAAAATTGCATCAGTCCATTTCAGACTTTTTTTTTGTCTTTTTTCAGCAGTATGACTACTTAACATTATGTCTTTAAAAGAACATTAGGTATAGGTAGCTTGATTTTGCAATTTAGGATAATGAACTACATTGTGTGTATGTGTGTGTATACATCACATGTATGGAATTTATTTAGAAAGTAAACACATAGCAATGTAGCTACCCCATCCTAGATCAGTGACTGGAAAACCTAAAGGGAAGATTTTTCCACTGTTCTAGCTGAGCTTCTTCTAGCTTTTCTGATAGATTTTTGCTGCTTTAAAAGTGAAGTAAATACTGTTGGATTAAGGTACTCAGTATATCGGGCCCCAAAAGTTGTACGAAGCACTAAGAGGATACACAACAGTATCTAACAAGTTAATTCAGGCTAAATCTACAGACCAGAGCCAGAGCAATAAATATTAAGATGGTAAAATTGGCATAAAATAACTAAAGCAAAATCCCGCCCTAAATCACAGCTCCAAGTGAATCCAAAAGACAGCTGACTGTATACAGAAGATAAGATGACAGGGATATATTCGCTTACAGCCTTAATCAGCATGCCCCACAGATCACAGTCCACACAATAGCAAACACTTGATGAAAACAAAAACTGTTAAAAAAATACACCTGTGGAAGTGATTGGATTGTGTTGCACTGTGTGAAAAACGATAACCCGTGATGTCACCTGCCTACCTCCAGCTACTCTGAAAGCACCACTGTTAAGAATTTTTTGGCAATATTTTTGCTGGAAGAGGTCCCTCCCATGTTACTACAGAGTCCTGATGAACCCCTGTTTATACATCTTCCCCAGGACTATGGTGACCTTTCTGCAGGGTGGAAATGCTTTCAGAAACTATTAATCTCTCCTCTGGGGTGGGTAGAGAGGACCCATGGGGAGAAAGGCTTCCACAATCTTCCTCATCCCTGTCAACAAAGATCAGACCCAGAAACTAGGTTTCTTGTTTGGCAATGTACAGGAATAAGCACAAGCTATTACAGGGCAGGGCTCTGTAAAGATGAAGGGCTGAGAAACACGAAATGGAAAAGTAATGCTGCTCAGTAAATATTGATAGATGTTCCCTGTACTCCTCCACTTCTGTTGCACAGCGATTCCCTTCACCACTGCCTTTCACACTGTCACTCTGTAGACTAGAACATTACTTCCCTTCACCTTCTGGCTGTTTAATTTAAAGCAGGTTTCTGCATTTTCTCTGAAAAGTGAAGAGGTAAGAGAAATGGTAGGAAACTTTCCACTCAAGACTTTCTGCTCAAGGACAACAGCACAAATGTAACCCCAGCTTACTGCATGAAATGAGGTGAAAGGTTTTGTCAGTGTTGATCAGTGTTCATTTCACTAGTACTGATTGCCCATTTTGGTAGAAAGATCAAGGGCTGAATGCTGAATGGAAGGAAGACTAAACTAACCTTTCTTCCCAGGAGATGATCATTGTAGGTCAGGCTTGAAGCATATTAGCCGGGTATTATAAGGGGAAGCAATGCTGAAACTCCTGCTGTGCCTGTTTGGCAGATAAATAAAGAATTTCAAGCTCTGGGGCAGACAGATCAGCAATAAATTCATATTAAGAAATGTCTGTGAGATTTGCTAACGACTTCAAGTACCTCAGGGCAGGGACCATGGCCTTTCATGTGTTTATAAAGCGTGCAACTCAATAGAGCCCTGGTCCTGAGCAGGGCAGCCACACGTTACTATAGTACAGGTAAGAACTGTACAACAGTTCTGTGGGCTTACAGGTGCAACAAGGGAACAATACAAGTTCAACAGTACGGCCCTTAAACAGGTTTCAGTGCTAAATGGTCTATCCATTCTTCTCTCTGTTCTCCTACCAAGCAAGGCAGCTTCTCCCCAGACATAGACAGAGAGGGGTGTTTATTAAAAGTCCTGGAGGACAGCTGTGGGTCGAGTTCAGGTCTGGTTGTCACAAACTCCAAAGTGAGTCCAGTTCCTGCTTTGCCACAAGTTTGGTTCTTAACCAAAGAGAAAGAACTTGGGATGGGATGCTCTGAAAATGTCTAAATGATTTAAGAGCAAGAGAAGCAACTGAAGCCTGGTGTGCTCCTAAGCTTCTTGCTCTTAGAGCAGTGTGCCTCTTCTTACTGAACAACATCCATAAAACTGAATTGAAAATTCAGCATAGAAAGGTTTGAATTTGATGACTTTTGCAAAGCACTAACATAAATACTGAATGTCACTTTGTGGTAACAAGAGAGAGGGAGAGTTACGTGAGGTGGAGGAACAAGGTTCTCTCACTAGGTTGCTTTCAGTCAGCCACCTATGCTTTTGCCATGCAAAGTTGAGGTAGAACTCCCCATTCTGCTACCCCTCCCTATCATAATGGCATCCTGGCTTCTGCCAGCTTCCCTCTTCCAAATTAAACAGGTTCAAATGTGAAAACTTCCCTTGGACGGGGTATTCATGGAACTGTTTCGGGTTGGGAAGGATTTGAGTCTAGGATGCTGCCACATACAAGAGGGAAAGCAGAGGGACATATTGCTGCTCAGAGTTTATATGGACAGCAAATTCATCCTGGCTTCAGGAGGTCCTACTTTCTCTGCCCCCTCTCCATCATAATGAGACACATCAAAGAGCTGATCTGTCATCTGAAATGGCAAGATGCCTAATATTTATATTAGAAGGAGTCAAGCCCCAAGCAAACAAAGATCAAGAACATGATGGTGAATGTGAGGGGGGAGATTGAAAGTCTGTCTGTGGACCCCAAGGAAGCTAAAGTGATGGAAAGTGTACAAGCAAAGAACAAAAGGCAATCAACCTTCCAATTAAAATCCTCAAGGACGAGAGTTTTGTCTGCGTTTGTATTAATCAAGGCTAAGAAATCAGACAACTCAATGAGACAGGAGGAATTGTACTGAGAAGCAAAGGATGGGGAAAAGCTGGGGGTCACTGGGGGATGGGCGCACATAGGAAGAAAGAAAACGATGACTAAAAATTTAACTACAAGGTGCTTAAAGGAAATAAAAAACTCCCCAGGTGCCGGGAGTGTTCTAAAGGCAAGACTGGCTTTACTCACCCCTCGACCTAAGCAGCAGGCTTTCTTCAAAGCAGAGACCTACTCAAATATGCTTATGCAAAGAGGTTTTAAAGCTTTTATTGACAGCACTTAGCAACTCTGGCTTTCCTGAACCTCAGCTTGCCTAAGGTGAACATTGCGTAGGTTAATTTCTTCCTCTGGCCAGGGATACTGTCCTTCAGTTCAGGGACATGCTGGGCAGGAGCTGGGTGCAGCGGAGGGAAGGTTCTCACTCACCTCTGTAGCTTTGAATCAGGAATTCTGCAGCTGTCCCTACCTCTTGCACCCACAAGGAACAGATCTCAGTCAAACCCATAGTGATTAGCCTAAGGCAATAGATGGTGTCAGTGTCAGAGCCAGGATTAAAACACCAGTGGTTTTTGGCTGCCAGTCTGATGCTCGAATCACTAGACCACACCTCTCATTATAAAATAATTGTCTGATTTTTCCTTTGAAATCAAAGCTGTTTACAATTATATGGGAGAGAGCGAGAAAATGCAATCTGGGATGGTTCTCTTTAAAAGCATTTAAACCTTTTTATGTAAAATTTCAGCTTAAACAAGCCTTGTGCGTGCAGTTGTTAGGGGACTCTATTTAATCCCTTGTTTTCCTTTCAATTTGACAGTAGGATTTCTTGTCCCTTTTGGAGGAACTCTCCAGATTGAGATGAATTCATGTATTTTTATTTTACTGAGAACTGCCGATTGTGATCAATATAACATGTTACACTTTGAACATAACATAAATGTCTACTGCTAAATGTGTAGCTGAAGACTTTGGCTATAGATATCTTACAAATTTATGAGTAAGATTTAGGAGCAAGATTTTTCTGAAATAATTAAAGACAAGCTCATAACACCATAAAAAATAAGTATTGAGCATGTGTTTCTCTATGAATTAGGTAATTTTCTATTACTACTAATGAAACAGTAAAATTTTGAACAATTAAGCACTCATAAGTAGTAAACTACTGAGTAGACTAACCTACTGAGTGCCTTGAACTTCCATAAAAATCCACAGAACTACTCCGGCATTTCAAGTTGTGCAAGTATCTAAACACTGACTGAATTAGTCCTTATTTAGTAACAGAATGGAACACCACCTTGGAGGGATTTGACAGAGTTACACTGAAACTTATTAATACTGAATATATCTCTGCTTTCTAATATGGAGTTCCAGGAGGAGTTTTTTGATACATTGTGCCCAAGCTAGATAAGACTAACATCAGCAGGAGTCTTTCCCTCAAGTTTAAGGGGCTTTGGACTGGATCCTGGATACTTAAAGAGCTGTAGACAAGTCTGTATTGTAGTCAGCCTTCATATTTAGATGGTAATGTATATTGCTCATGGTTATTATGAAAATGATTCCAATTAGAGATACCAGATGCCGTGATATGAGGTAAGCTAAGGAAGCTGTCTTTAGCTAAGAAATCACATCCAGACCTATCATTAACAAAAAATGGCTGAAGCTGTTGATATTTAAAACTGCACATAAGTATTAGTCACTAAAAGCTGTGCAATATGGTTTCCTAATATTTTATAACTAAATCCAGCAAGAATCAGAAGATGTAAAAGTGATATTTTCAATATTGTCCTTCCTTCAAGTGAATTGCACTTCTTATATGTTTCATGGCATCTACTTTTTATAGATACATATTAGTTCATTAAACTACATATTTAAGCAGAAAATCAAAACTAAAAAATATGTTCTCTGTGCAACGCCTTTGAGTGAATGCTCTTCTTGGAACTTTGCAGTTCTCTTCCCTGAGGAAATAGACTACAGACATACAGAGGTAGATTACATTTTTATTATCAGTGACTCCAGAGTCAATGTACTCACTGACAGTAAAAGTCTGGCTAAGGAAGCAATGAGAAGAGGAAGGGTGAAAAGGAAGAGTAAATTTAACCCCAAATAGTCAAAATCCTGTGTATTTCTTTTTCTTCTTACGCCCTATCTGCGGGAGCAAACTTTTTTCCAGGTTCAAACAGGGCTTGGGTGACATGTATATAGCCTCATCTTCCTGGGTGGCATATCACAAATGTGTTGACACCAATCATGATAACCACATTTTGTTTTAGTGTTAAGCATAATGATAATGATGTAACCTTAGATAGCGCGGTATTGTAATTACACAGTTGTGCCAGTTATTACATAGTTATAACACAGATCAGCTTCTTGATCAGATATGCCCAGGAGCTTCTTTTGCTTTACGCCTAATGTAGGAACAGAAAACTAGATCCCTAATTAACTTTGATTGAACCTTGATTAGATAAGGGAGTGGGGCCAGTAGGCACCAAGCAGGCGGGGAAGTCAGCCCATATGTAGATATGTTAAGTGTGTAGGCACCATCCTGACTAGTCATAGGAAAGAGAAAGGAAACTCCCTTTTCAGGAATTGATACCTCCCGACAAGCACAAAGGAATTAGCCCAGACTAGCCCTCAGAAATTCAAGAAACTTCTTACCTTCCCCATCTAGCAATGCTCCCACCCTATTAAGATGAGATTCTCAAGCAATTCACCTTGGGAACAGATAGATTTCTATCATTCTCTCCTGCCATCACAGGAGGGAATTGCAGAGCGCGCTTTGTACAAAACACAATTATTCCTCCTAAGTATTTACTCCTTTCTCCTTTTTGCTGCTAAAAGTGCTGAATTGTTTGTTAGTGCTATACAAACAAAGTCCATTTGGTCTCTCTGAACAATTCCATTGAAGGCATGATTTAATAAACGGGTGAATGAAGCCAGGCTTGGTTAACTATCTGGTGGACAGCTGAAACCTAAAAAGCAACTGAGTAGAACCCAGTAATAATTTTGCTCATGAAACAGGAGATGCACCGATGCCATCTCACTTTTCCAGAGCTGCACTGACTCCAAATTTTAGTATGTTTAGTAACGATACTGACAAAACCCAAAACTTCAGTGTGGTAGGATGTGTATTATTCTTTCTTCAAAAGTAGAATTGCACTTTAAAACTCCAAATTTTTGGTGAATATATACATTTTTCTAGGAATCATTTACTGTATAAACTCAACAGGAGCTCTAGGTTGTTTAGTATCTCGTAAAATCTAACTACTACTACTAATCTAATCTACTTTGAACAAATAAATAAATAAAAACTTGGGACACTCTTGAAAACCTTTCTTAATCAACTGAGGCTGATATTTTTTCCATGCTGTCATATTAATTCCTAACCTGTTTTACAAAGTTCTTTTTACCTAAATTCATTATTGCATGTGAAGACATTTAGGATCCTTGACCACAGAGCATTAGAAAAGTGCAAGTATTATCTAAGAGTGCTCTCAGCTGCCGTGGCATTTTGTACTACCCTGAACATGGAAGGGAGCATAAACCAGTGCTTTACAGAAGCACAAACATCTGAGCCCTGTTTTAGCACAGTATATAATTACTGTTAAATGAATATCATACTGACTTCTGTGGGGATACCAAGCATACACTTACCACACTCTTCTGAAAGATTTTAAGTTATCTTAAGTCCTTTGGGTCAAGTTGGGCTTATTGACCCTACAGAGGGGGAAAAACCCTCAAATAAAAAGTACTTTAATAACTATCACAGTGTGTGTACTGACTTGACAGTACACCACTCTCTGTAGATGTTATCACACAGACTTTTCTAAGTCACTGAAATATTCTGTGGCATGTAACAGCCAACTTTCAGTCATTCAGACTTTAATATTATCTAGACAATATTTTTTTCCTATAGGAGCTGTGGACATATCCCTCAATGAGAACTGTTTATGTGCCAAGTATCAAGTTTCAAAATCCTTTGATGTATTAATTATCTGTGTGGTGTAGAAAAGCGTGGCAATAATTTTTGTCAAAAACAGGGAAAATGTATTTATTTTACTTTTGCAGAACTCAGAAATGGCTAGTGTTCCATTTTACATACATGAGTGAATAAGTATGAACACACAAATTCAGATATAAACTGAACATGGCAGCTTGCCTGCAAGAGATAGCTTTTCAAAAGTGAATGAGTGAAATATATAGAACCTGTCTGCAGGTACAGCTGTGGTCAGTTCTATCAGCTTGTTATGGTCGAGGTGAGGGAGTCTCAACACTTCCAAAACTCTGACACCTTCGTTTCTTCCTAGCATACCTTCTCCCTTCCAATACCTTCTTGAAGTAGAGAACAGATCACCCAAACCTGAAACTTTACCTCAAGCTTCATTCAAACTTGGAATCACCAGCTTTTCTGATTGAGCAAAGAAACAAGAATACGCTTAGCTTCAAGCTGATGAGGAGCCTTCCTGATACTTGGATGTTTAAATTCAGGATATGCTTTCATGCTTTGCTGGATCAGAGGCAGTATCATTAGAATTGAGCCACCTTTAATTTATTATTTTCCTGGTTTTAGGGCAAAGGAGCTAATCATGACATAGTAGGAAAAGCATCCTGTAGACCTCTTAAGACTTTGCAATAGCCACAGAGACTCCAGTACAAATAAACTATCTGATGATACTGATTTGGTTTCTGCTGAATAGGACCTTAACAGTGAGATAACCAGCTCAGCTCCAAACGGAGAGCTTGGCTCTACATTTGTCCCACTCCAGTCATTTTCATTTCACACAGAAAAACAGCTTAGCAGTTTGCCTGCTTTACAGCCAGTGACATAGTGACAGAAAGCTGTAATAAATGGTGGAGAGAATGTGGCTGATCTGTGCTTCCCGCATTTGAACCTCTGAAAAAAAAATTATGTTTCATTTAGAGCTCTGAGGACAAACTGTGTGTCTAAGTACAATGCTGGCTTTTTCTCTTTTCCATAGCCTGGAATTCTTTTGCCAGGATTGGCTTCTCTTTCTCCCTTAACAAATCATCACAATTTCGGCAAGCACTTCATTGACTGCCCATGCTGTGCTACCAATAATTTACCAGAATTGAGAAACTTTTGTGCTTTCATTCTGCACAACTCTAAATTATCTCCTGCATGCCCGGATTTGTTCAGTTCTGGATTATATACTAGAGGCTCAATCCTACCTTGATACTGGGCACTGTCTCTAGGCTTTTGAGAGTATGAGCAGTCCCAAGGATTTAAAAGTTAAGATAGTGGGTGAACATTTTGGTTCAATTGGGGACACTCTGCTGTGCATCTTGGAAAGAAATTAAAGACTTGCATGAACACTGTAAATTAGAAAACAAAAGCACTTGTTCATAATTTATCACATTTTTAAGGCTTATGTAAAATTTTGTGATTTCTGATATGTCAGCTCCAAAAGCAACTTCTGCAGGATGCTGCATCAACACAGATTACAAAGCTTCCTGTGGTACCCCATTTAAGCAGTTTGCAAAGTTAGTATAAACCGAGATGTGACAGATGCAGGCAGGAGTCCGGAGATACCTTCTTCTAGGAATCTTTTTGGGGGCGAATTGTATGTACAGCGAGGAGATGTTGCATAAAACTGAAATGAAATTTCTCATATTAGCCTTAGAGCTTAGACTCAAACTTGTATTAACCTGGGAAATAATATAAATGCCATTTGAAAGCCTATTCTTGTAACATTTCTGACCCACTTCAGACTCCTTTTCGTAATCTGGGAAGGGACCTTTGTTCCCATGGCAGCCCATAATTTCCTGACTGAAACAGTTCAGCTGAGCTCTGAATGACACAGTCAGGCATTTGGATGCTTATCTTGCTTCCAAGTGTTCTGAGGTTCCTCATTTCTCACTTATTGCACAATGCCCCAATCTCACTGGGAAGGTGAGAACTGGATCAGAAAGAAATATAATTGCTTTTTTTTATTAGCTTATGATACAGTCCCGCCCTTCTGTGTTGCCAGCTTACCCAGTTATTCACAAATGATGATATACATACAGTGAATTATATAATTATCAGCCTATAATTACAGGTATATAGATATATACATCCCCCTGGAGGAGAGCTGGGCTTGGCACATACCTGCTTGCACCCCTGGGTCTTTAGGGAATTCATGCCCATTTTAAGTAGAAGATTATTTATTTATCAAATGCTTGAGACATTTTATGAAAAATGAACCCAAAAGAATCCTTTGATTCTTTTTAATAATGTTCATAAAGTATGTAACTGAACAAATCCAGGCATGTAGGAGCAAACTCTCTTGTGCAGAGTGAAAGCAGAGACGTTTCTCAATAGTAGTAAATTATTGGTAGCGCAGCATTGGCAGTCAATGAAGAGTTTGCAGGAGCCATGCTGATTTGTTAAGGGAAGAGAAGATGCCAGTGCTGGCACAGTGATCAGAAGCCAACACTGAGAAAGCAGAGTCAGTACTGTATTCCCATAGACTCCTTCTTTTTTGAACGCTTTAGACAAGAATTAGTTTATCTTATGATGCTGCTTTAATGCTGTAACCATAGATAAACCCTATTGCCTTCCCACTATGTTTCAATGCCTCATTTTGTCATTGGGGCAGATAGTGATTCTCAGCTGATATAAATCAGCAAAGCTCCACTGATTTTTAACAAAGCTGTGCCAGCTTCTGCTAGCTGAGGGTCTGCCTAGGTATTTCTCTAGTTGTAAAGCAAAGAATCCAGCAGGCAAAGCTGATGTAAGTTGGATTTTTTTTTTTTGGCTTGTTTTTCTTTGTTCTATCTTTCAAATGCTGCTCTCATTCATAACTGCTTGGATGCTTTCAAGCCTGTGTACAAGAGTTATGGGGCCTAATCTGGCTCCTACAATGGTGTAAATCTAGGGTAGGTCTATTTAAATCAAAAGCATTACTCAGAGGTATTACGCTGCTGTAAAAGTAGCATACTTGCGCATAGCAACTGATCTGTAAATCTCGTAATGTACCCAGTATCTTTCCAAGAGTTTATTTGCAAACAAGCAAGCAAAAAGAATCATCGTGGCTGAACAGACTGATTCCAGCCTTTGGAAAATGGACTGAGCCTCCGCCAGAAATAAACTGTAGACACTTGCTAATTACAATTTGTGGCCAGCTTACAAAGTTCAGTAAAGGAGAAAACTACCCCATTCAGATGCTCTTTCCCAGTTTGATGACATCATTCACATCATTATGTTGTGATATGCCAGATGGGAAAATTTGAGGTGGGGATGAAGTGAAAAATCCCGGTTACACCTTTTCTCCAGGCTATCTGCCTCTCTATCATTTTACAACATCACAGGGAGTCTCAGACAGTTTGACTCTGCCATCCCCAGCTGGTTTGGACCAAACAGATAAATGCTGAACCATTAAGAATCAATACATGTTTCCACCATCATGACAGGTTATGCTGCACATAGCTAACCTTAATTTAATTAGTTTATTTAAGCTCACTAGTATATTTAAAAAGAGAGTGAAGGTAATAGTATAAACTCTGTAATTTCTATTGCCTGGGAAAAAAAATAAAACCAGCCCTCCATCAAATGCTTATTGAAACTGAAACATATGTATTAACATATGGCAGAATTTCACTTACTGTATGTTTTAGTGCAGAGCTGATGAGGAAGGCATCTGTGCTGAGAGCATCTGAATGGAGGCTCAGATAATGAGCAGAGCTCAAAAAATATACTCTGAAAGGTTGGGATGTGTCAAAGTGCCCTGCAGTTGATTTGTGTCAGAGCTGAAAGAATATACTTAAGTCTCTATGCAGGTACACTGCTGTGCTTTGCTTTCTGCACTGGGACCTGTTTGAGTCTTCATCTGCTACCGTGGGCACCTGCTTGGGAAGTCCTGGACAAATTCTAAACCCCTGAGACAAATGGTTTCACACCAGAAATGTTGACACAACATCTACTTGGAGCTTAAGCAAGTGCTGTTGCGGTATTGCTATTTAACAAAGAACAGATTGATTGGAGGTCTTAAACACCAAGCCCAAATCTGGATGCAGATTTGAAATTCTCTTAAGGACAGCAGCTCTTGGGAGCTGGCGTTTTAGTTTTGCACTTTCTCCAGACATGCAGACTGGTATAGTTGTAAGCATAATCCCTACCTTCAAACAAGAGACACTAAGAAACGAGAGCAAGCTTTCTCTGCTGAGATTCTCATCCCAGTCATACAAACTTACAAGGTTTATACAAACCCAGGTCTTTTGGTTCTGAGATGAACCCCTGAGTACTCTGAATATTAACCATTTCTCCTGCACGTAGTGATGTAGTGTTTCAGTAAACTCTATAAAGACTCTCAGAGGCTCTTGCTGCCAACTACTAACATTATTAATGGGCACTACAAAGCCACATTGTTCTACACCTATTTACTGGAAGTAAGATATGAGGATACCAGGTGTAATTACTTCACTGCCTTAAGGATAGAAGTCTTTCTTTCTGATTTGACCACAGTAGAACATCTGCATCGCTCAACCACAGATTACCTGGCTCCTGGGAGATGCTTTCAAAGCACCCAGTTGCTACCTGGTGACCCAGAAGAAAGTTTACCACCTACTCACAAAGCCTCATTCTGAAGTACTATGCCTCTTGTAAAAGCAAGGAATCTTAAGCTTCTTCAGAGCATGGGCCACATATTAAATACATGAACTGCTTGTGCACCATTGTATAAATCACAGCGTTTGATATGAAACTGTACTCCAGGGATAATTCCTTTTCCAAAAAAAAGTGATTATTGAGACTAACAAAAAGTATTTAACATATGGACATTGTTTTTCATGGAAGCTTGCACGGAAATAAAGAAAAGAAGTTGGGACAACTCAAGCTGTCTGTTTCCCAGAAACACCAAAAAGAGTGATGCAGAGAAGGCATCACTGTGTACGAATCAAAATCATGTTTACTGAGAAGGTTTCAGTCTCTCATTTCCATTGTTAGTTGTAGCGAGGAAACTTCTGGAGGTCTCAGCCCAGTCCCTGTGCCGTGGGCTGCCCCACAGAGTGGAGTGGGTCCTGCCATAGATTTCAGTTTGTGGCCCTGGAACATGAATATTTTTCGTATATTTATTGAACTCCACCCAGGTAGCAGCTTCTCCTTTGCAGGAAGGACAGGTTGTCTAATTTGGGGTAAAACAAACTACACAAGGGATGTCTTGGTTCTGCAGGGTAAACATTGAGGTGCAAATGCCCCGGCTGAAAGTGCAGATGTGCTGAACTCCTTCAGTTGTTGAAGATGGCATTACTCCTACTCCTCCGCTCAGTCTCTGCACTGGAGGTTACCTCCTACAGAAGCATAATAGGCAGGAGATACCTGCCTGCATCTCCACTGCTTTGAGGCAAAATCAAGGCAAGTAATTTCAGCTCTTTGAAGGTAGGTTTGTGCTAAAGACCCAGATTTTACGCTGAAGTGGCTGACACTAATATTATTTGGGGGATAAGGGGTAGCCTTTGGCAGCAGACAACTGAGAGTTGTATCATCTTCAGCCAACGTAGGAAGATTTTCCAGAGCTTGTCTGTTAGCACCTTGAATAAGCCCCCGACTTAAATCCACCTTGATTGAGAAAAGAGCAAGATAGATTATGTATGCACAGAAGCATACAAAAATAGATTTAAATGTCGGTTCAGGTATCTAAATAACATTGTGACTAGAGTCTCGGTGTTTTGCTCTAAGTGAGGCAGAAACATTTGGCACAGGCCTGGACACTGAACTTGGATCTCCTGAGTCCCAGCCCACCGTTTCAATCACAAGACTATTAGTCTTTCTAAGTATGGATTTGTCTATCCCCTATGTCTTTTCCATCATCTCTAAACTTGAGTGACTCCTATGACTAATGTGATTGTAAGTCATAAAACATTAAGTTATGACACAATCAAATCAAAGCCAAGAAATTCATAGTTAGGGTGTAGGCTACATTCTTAACTCAAAACCAGAAAAGCAGCATTACAGGGTAAACAAAAGGATGAAGTGTCAGCCCTCATTTTTCATTTTTGGGCTCTTATCAGTTTGTATCAATTTAAGCCTTTTTTAAATATGTAATTTCTTTGACTTATTTTTTTTCCCTCTAGGAACTGAAAATTATTCTGCTTTGAGGTCTGGAACCTGCCATACAATAAACACTACTTAATTGGGACATGCTTAATAGGGATGGCCACTTTAATGGGACATCTCCTAGGGAACCTATTTATGTTAATGAGACTGAACGACAATGACTGTTTCTTAAGTGGGGCAACAAAAAGGAAAAAACTCCACTTAACAGGGATGCACTCAGCTGTTACTAGTTTGTTAAGTGTTTAACCAGGTGTTAAATAGATCTAAAATTCTGAGTTTCCATCTTTAATTCAAAAATGAAAAATTAAAAAACATTTACATCATGATGAAATGTAGTGTTATTGTTTGTATAGTGGCATTTAGTACACAGAAAGGGCCAGGCTGTTTTCAACTATGCCAGAGAGAGAAGTTTCTCTTCTCCAAAGAGCTTAAATAACCCTTTTCTCCAAGCATGGAACTACCTGTAGATTGGATTTGTTCAGAGATTCATTGCAAAAGCTAGAAATAAAACCCATCTGTCCTTATTCTGAATCCTATATTTTACCCTCTCACCCCAAATCTTTCCACTTCTGTAGTTTGAATAAAAAGATGGAAGCAAAAAAAAAAACAGGAAAGCTTCTTAAATCTAAGTGATCCTAAGATCCCTAAGAATAGATGTCTGAAGACTTCCAGGAGCCTCCCAAAGCCTGTAAGCCATTTTGAAGGTTATTCCTGAAGATCTTTTGTGTTCTGTGGTTTCCTCTGAAAATATGTATACACGGTTCAGGGGGGGAACAAGAGACCATGTTAAGAAGTTGTCTTAAAAACAAAAATCCCATCTTAGACAGCTATATAAATTTGGGGACTTTCCCAGGCAAACCAAGACATCTGATTATGCCATTGTATCCTGTTTGGCAAAGGAGAGAGTGAAGGAAAGTGATAGACATGAGGGGCAGATGGAGTTTGCCTAATGTGTCTGTTCTTTTCTTCGCTGCCTTTTCAATTTAAGAATGTAGCAAAATAGCAGCTGCTCATAATTTCATGAATCAAGAAGTATGTAAATTTCAGCTACAAAATTTGTTGCATAGTTAGACACACACACACACACAAAGAAGGAAAAAAAAAAAGAAAAAAGATCTTGCTTGCATCTACAACTTTCTCAATCTTGCATGCAAATTTAGCTTTCAGGCCTGGTTCTCCTCTCGTTTCTGAGTGAACCAAGAGTGGCTCAATCGATTTGTTGTCCTCACATAGGGCAAACGCTGTGGGATAATTGTGCTTTAAGGATTCAGCTAGTCTCTGCTTGTTGCCCTAATGCAAGCATGGAAGGATGAGCCTGGCATGAAAGGCTCCTTTGACGGAATGAAAGGCTCCTGAGCTACCGTAGGGGCTTTATGCTGTACCTCTGCTTCTAGGCTGCAGATGGAGGTAAGGAGGAAAGGGGTTGCGATAGGAATGTCTCCACGAGCAGGAAAGCTAGAGCTGTGAAGTTACCTGAGGATGCTGACAACCTCTACAAACTGAAATGGAAATCATGCTCCTTGTATTTCAATCCCTAGCAGCCCCCGAATTAAAAGATGGAAAAAGTGACTTGAAATGTATCATCCAAATGTCTGAAACGCTGCTCAGAAAGAGCTGGGGATCAGGGCCTCCATATACTATACAGCTGGTTCTAGTTTTCAGACAAGATTTACTAAACACATGTAAACCGTGCATATCTGTTTGAATACTTTTTGTGCAAATAACTTCCTCTGTGGTCAAGCTGTTCCTCTCGGATCCAGGCTACAGATTTGTGCTTTATACTCACCACTTTTTTGCCCTTGGATTTCCACCAGTATCAGTTCACACTCAGAGTATGAAACTGTGAAGAAGGGAGCTGAGTTTGGCAGCAAGAGTCAGGAGAATTTACAATGCAAAACACCGAGCAAACTCGTGATAAAGGGCAGAAATCATCCCTGGCTTAGCTCCATCCAAGTCAGTGGGCCAGATCCTGGGCAGCTATAAACAGACACAATACTACATATTTCACAGGAGCTGCAACCGTTTATGTCATTTGGCCCAACAGCCTCTTACACAGATGCCGCATTTCTCCGATTCTAGTGGGGTTTCTCCTGATTTACACCCCCTGAGCGAGCAAGGAGAGCAATGGTCTTTCTTCACCAATTAAAACTGCCCCACAATTATATCTGCCGAGCGTCATGAATTCAAACTTTAAACACAAAGCAACAGCTGAAACTGAATATAAAGAAGCAGGAGGGCAGAGTTTTATGATCGATGTTTTATTGGAATCATATAAAAAAGAAAAGCATTTCACATATTTCATGGAGGTATTTTATGTGCAAATTTAATACGAATCCTCTTCTTGTTAAACTCTTACGTGATCTATGTACTTCAGTCTATAAAACACAGTATAGGACAACTATGAACAAGTTTATTAAAACAGCTTGGGCTCCTGTTGACATCACCAACCACACAAGTGCTTGCTCAGGGTTGGTGTGATCTTATCGGTCTCTCCTTATATTTCAGGTTACCTACTTGTTCATTTTCCCTATATATCTTTCACTGTTACAAGAATTCAACTCATGGGCAGATCTCTAAGATAAATCTGCTTGTCTGTTTTGGGAATATGGCTCTAGTTCTAATTTTGCAGACTTCGTTCAGGCAATACTCCCTTTGACTTCAGGGATTTTTGCCTGAGTAATCCTTTCAGAATTGGACTCTCCGTGATTTTCATTTACTTAACAACTTGGCATTACATCTGTAAAATATTAGCCCAGTAATGTAAAATATCAAATTAGATTTATGCATAAATCTAATCTATATATGAAGCTTGATAGTCAGTTCTGTTACACTGCATTATTGCAATTCCAGGCATTCTGTGTCACTTCAGATTTACACTGATGATGTAAGAGAAATAAAAAGTGAGGTTTATAGATAAAATTTGGTAACGCGTATATGTGAAAAGAAAGTCTAAAATTTTAAACAGAATTTAAAATAAATTCCCACTTTCAGATAAATCAGGTAAATGTTTCTCTATCAATCACAAATGAAGGAGAGCACACAAAAAAGGCTAATCTGAAATAATCAACAAAACAATAAGCTATTAAAAAGGAAAAAGCAGGTCAAAATAAATATCTGAACTGCAATGTATTCTCTAAAAATCCTTGAAAAAGACAAATAAGCAATTGTTTCTTTTCTGTGTGACAGTTGCAGTCTGAAAAGTAAAAAATTACTCTTTCATACGTGCTCATAAACTGCATTTATAAACACTTCACATAACCAAATTATATTTGTTTCCTCCAGGTTGGCTGCCCTTGAACATTTTTCTCCTTGCAGTTTTAAATTTTTTTTTATATAATCCTTTCATGAAAGCAGGTCTTATGCATATGGCCCTGATTCAGCAGCCAGCCCCACGCAGCAGGGCATTTAAGAACATGTTAAACTAAGGTTTTGTATGTGCTTTGGTACTTTTAAAAACTGGATACTTGGAGACAACCCACCAATACGTTACTCTTACATCTTAAACCCATTTACTTCTCTTCATGAATGCTTTCAATTTGTTTTACTCTTGTTGGGCCAAATCCAGCTTGTTATTTACAGAAAGAACACAGCAAGATTAATAGGCTATGGTCTGCACTAGCCTACACCCCTGGAAATTCATAGTGATTCCATCAATTCCCGTATAATTTCTTTGGATTCACATCAGGTTAAAGCCCCAATACAGGATAATGCCAAGCAGATGCAAACAAGGGCCAGCACATAAATGTGGAGAATCCTGGCCAGAATTAGACTGGATCTGTTTATTCCAAAAGAGAAGGTAATGTTTAAATATACAAAATTATATGGATTGTTTTTTTCCCTATTTGGTAATCCTATTTGATAACCTGAACACCAAATAGGAAATGACGCAATGCCAAGGGAAAAAAATACATTTATTTCGTACATGTTATTAAAGAAATACTGGATTGATACGCTATCCCAAGCACTTTGGTTCACTTGTGTGTGTCATGACAGGCACCCAGTACACTCTTTTCAAAAAGGAGGTTCTCCACACTGAAATATTTCCTGTGGGATGCAGCATCAGTTTTGGCAGTACATGGCAGCAGCAGTGAACTTACGGCTTCCTCTAAGGGTGTCTATTTTCTCCCTTTCCGCATTAATCCAGAATTACTGTTTCTCCTACCCTAGCATTCAAATGCAACAACCCCAAACACAGTTGTGTTTGCAGAAAATCACAGTTGTGCTAAGACAGTCACAGTTGTGCTTCTAAGAAAAGATGTGCTTCCCCAAAATGAAATCTCACACTCATTATTGGAAGAAAAACCACTTCAAACATCCTGAACATCACATATTACAATAAAGCCAGCTTCCCGATTGCCCCGATAGCTCCAGCAAGTGCCGCAGCCCTGCGCTCGGGGTTTGGTTTTACAGCGGTGCAGGCGGCAGGCGAGTCAGCCTGTCTCGGTATCTCCCCATCTCCGCACACACCTGTCTCTCCATCCCCGTACACCCGTCTGCCTCTCCTCTCCCGTCCCTGCGTGTTGCAACAGGGCCCAGGCGCGGACGCCTCTTCCCTTGGCACCCGCGTGCCGGAGCCGGCTGTGCCGACGTGGGGCTGAGCCACCCTGGGGATGGCCGGCACCCCGCCAGGGATCCCCCACGAGGGGTTGACAGGCCAGGACAAGGGGACCAAAAAGCCCAGCTGGAGGAATGGCGCAGAGGGATATTCCCTTCTTCCCTCCCCGTGTGAAATGTTTGTGATTGGAAAGTGAAAGACAAACCTTTTTTCTCTTTTCTTTTCCAAGATAGCGTCAGCTTTGCACTCACCCGCTTTATAGGCCCTATCTGGAAGTGAATGAAAGGGAAACCGGTAGGTGAGGGAGCAGCCTTTGAGCTGCTTTATTTATGTATTTCCCTCCATCTCCTTCTTGCAGTTTCCCTGTTCTGCAACCCATGAGATGCAAGTGTCCAACAGTCACCATGAGATTTTTATCTCCCGCTGACCACAAGTATTTTACAGAATGGAGAAACTGAGGGGGATGACTCGGTGAATTGTTTCATGTCACGAAGAGCCCTGTGACAGCAGCTGAACGCAGCTCCCATCCCCAGCTACAGTCACTAAACCAGCTCTCCTGCCACGGGGGGAGCAGCACAAAAAAAAGCAGAATATAATCACCCCAGCTGAGGTTCAGAAAACAAAAAGGGATTTAAACTAATAACGCTGGTTTCAGCTTCTTATTCTTATGTAATATATGAAATATTGGACCTGAAGATTCTGCAGAAATTGGGAGAAATACCTGGCTGGGACAGAGTTAGTGGAGGGGAAAGCACAGCCAAAAAGGATCTCCCAGGGAGGAAAAGATGGGAAGAGCAAGAACCTGAAGTGAGGAAGTGGCTGCATGAAGCGGGTGAGGAGATTCATGATAGGAATAGCAAGAGTTAAAGGGGTGTCCACAAAAAGGGATGTGCAAAAAACCAAAAACCAAAACCCTAACAGAAACCAGTAAGAGGTAAAAAATAAGTGAAAGGTTCCAAGTGAGAAGAAAGGTGGGAATTTTGCCTGGGAACATGACCTACTAACTTGTCTCCTAACCCCTTGAAGGACAGAGAAGATAAATGCCCAAATCAACAGAACAGCGTAAGTCGGAGAGAATAGTGCTAGGGGGAGCGTGAGCCCTGCCCAGCCGAGAACGGGCTCAACACGCCTCCCGTCCAGCAAAACGCTAGCTCCGATATCATCCTGCACAGGGGATAAAGGACAATAAGGCAAGGACAGTGCTTACAAATTAAAACTGGTACGAACCATATACTTACATAAATTCGGTATGAAACTGTTATTCAGTGCCAGCTCCAGGGAGTGGATAACCTGATAGGTCCTTTTCTTCTCTAATTCTCTTGATTGCCTATGGGTATTGTTATTACTTATGTTGGCCAAAACATGACCATGCATCTGGATAGAATATACCGTAAGAAAAGCAGCTATTTGACAGAAATGTTGCAAACATATTCAGTCTGGGAAGACTGACCCAATTCATTAGGCACACCGACATATTCATTCTTTTGGGGTCTCCAATGACTCCTGCTGTACGTGGCAGAGAATACCGCTACAATGTCATCACATGTTTTTGTTGGTATGGGTTAATCCACAAATCCTCACAGAAGATCTGTTGTGGGTTATGCTGGATACTTATAAATGTCTTCAGAGTTAAACAGCAAGTAACCACACCACCCAAATTTACTTTGCTTTTAATTGTGGCTGTTTTCCCTGCCCAGTATGAGAATTGCTTTCTTCTCTTCCACCTACGAGTGTGTATCTGTGGCTACGCAGTCGTCATAGGGTTGCACGCTTAGATCATGTATGCCACCGTCTACATGATTTGTGCTAAAACTGCACAAATTACTAAAGAATGTGGGAATCACCACATTGGTTCAGAACAAGGGTCCATCCAGCTGAGTCTCCTGTCTCTGCCAGTGACCGTAGGTGGACACCCAGGGAAGAGTGGGCAGGCACATGGGATACTTCTCCCCGGTACTCTCCCAGCTTCCAACCATTTTCTGCTCAGGGGGTTTCCTGAGCTTTTACACATCATTGTGTCCACATCACTGGCCAAATCCTCTGGCAATTTATATGCTGCAAAACCTCTGGCTACTACAATGGATATAAATCAAGCAGAATTGGAGTCACCGACAATAATTGGGGAAAAAAATTCTGTGATTTGGAAGACATATATGAGTTTTGATCTTAATTTGGGCTAAATCTCCCAGCAACATTAATTTATGTCTGTTTGGCTGTCTCTATTCTCTGCCATCCCTATGGAGTCTCACTGTGCAATGGCATGGCGTAATAAGGATAGATGGAGCACAGCTTACTTTGCTCTCAAATCCAGTTTAAGAGTGAACAGAGTGGGGAGGGATGGGATTTGGGAATGAGGCACTCCTTTTCAGCGGGCACGGACACATGGAGCCCCGCGGCGACAAGAAGCAGCTGAAGAAAATGCAAAGATGAAAGCCATGAAAGTGAGGAGAGAATGGGCTGGACAGGGAGCGGACAGGGGTACAGATAAGGCTCTTTTATGGGAACTGATAGAAACCTGGGAGTCAGTTTAAGTGCGAAAGAGAAGAAAAAACAAGAATCCATGGAGAAGGGACTCAAAGTTACAGACTTGCTGGGAGAAGCAGCACCTCATCTTTCAGTGTCCTGGCCAAGGAAATACGCTAGATTTGCTAAGGCAAATAGAAGCCTAAGTCCAGTGATTAAAATTGGACGCATGGTCCAAAATATCTTAATGAATGCAGACTGCTGCCCAGAGCAGCAGCTGTGACAACGAATTGCTTCTGACAAGTTTGGGACCCTTGGAATAAAGGTCCATTTTCTTCAGTATTCCGGACGACGACATGTGAAGTATAACAAGACCAATTGCCGTTGATGGCCCAATGTGCAAATGTGTTAATTAAATATCTGTATTAGTGACATTTTATGACAGGGTGACATTAATAGGAAACAAATTTTGATCAGGTATTTGCCTAATTCCTAAAATAGTGCCTATATGACTATACCTGGGACAAAATGAAAAAGAAATCCGTACAACATACTTACTTACAAATATTTTGGATGAGGCAAGCATTACTGAAGTACTGTTAGCTACTGCCATCATTTTAGATTTAAACTTCAAGTACACTGTACTTACTTTTTCAGTACTCTATTAGTGCATGTTGAAAGAAGTTAGCATTTACACAGATCAAATCTAACCTTAAGAAAACCTTCCGCAAATGAACAGACGAGACTGATTTCTCAAAACAAAATAATCCAAGGAAACTTCATTCCACCCGACTTCTTGCCAGGGTGCACCAAATTTTCCAAGATCTTTCTTCCATCTTACATAGGTACGTTTCGGCAGGAACACAAAGCAAATTATCGCTTGCTCCAAGGAGCTCTGTACCCTGCAGGATCTTTGCAGAATCCAGCCCGAAGAAATACAGCACTTTGAGAAAACAGAGCTGTCAAGCAAGATTTCCTTGGGCTTGCTGCCACACAAAATGGCAAATAAGGGACTTGATCCTGCACGGAAGACAATAGGAATTATAGGTGCTCAGCATTTGTCTTCCAGCAGAGTTAAGGTTTCTCAGTACTTCCTAAAATCAGCCGTACTGTTTATTCTTATTCAAAATTATATAGCTAAAAGCTTTGGTATCTAGCCACAGAGCTTTTATTTCAAATTGGCAATAACGTGACAAGATGTAACTCCTGCAAAAAAGACTACAATAATGTTAAAAATATCATAAAATATTATTTATATCAGGATACATTTGTTACCCCATATGACAATCATTCATATTTCTTGACAGATATAAACCTCTGCTTAACACATTAGTATCATAAATATTACCAGATATAACACTGTAATTTAATATCTACCAAATGTATTTTAAAATATTACTCAATTTAAAACTTTGGATTTTAACCAGATGTGTTTTCAGAAAATGATTCAGGTCAGATGCTTTTTTCTTTTCCTTTTTCTGTGCGTGCGCGTTCAAAGTGGAGCATTACTATGTGATTTATTGTACTATGACTGCATGCCCCGAACCTAAAACAGCACCATGATACTTCATCCTTGAGGCTTACACACCTGCAGTCCAAACTAACAAGAGAAAACATCTACATGGCACGGCAGGAGTCTTTGAAATATCTCTTTGCAGTTGCCTGGACACAGAACAGACTGGTAGAACAGGGAGGCAGCGGAGAAAGGGTGAAGACAGGAACTCCAGCCTCTTTCATCTAGAAAGGGGGGACCATGGAGAGATTAGAGGAGAGGATTTTGATTAGATCACTGGAATGTGAAATGATGCTTCCCAGGATTAAAATCCTATTTTAGAGCTACCAAACCGGTTACGCTGTTAGTCAGAATTTGGAGGCTCGCGCAGCTCCATCCCTGCAGACGGCTGTCGCTCAGCAGCACCCGACACCCTCTCGCTGGAGCAGGGGGACCCCGGCCGGGCACCCCACGCCTCCCCACCACCATCCCAGCCGCGGACACACGGCCACCGTCCCAGCACAGAGCCGCCCTCCCTCGAGGCTTCTGGAGGAAAAGGGGTTTCCTCCTCAAAAGGCATCGCTGGGTCCAGCCCCACGACAGAGGCGCAGAGGCTCTTGGATTTCCGTCTCGTTGAGCGCCCAATCTAGTTCACCAGGTGGAGACCTGACATTTTCATAACCGAATGCCATTAGTTTTATTCCCAGTACAGCCAACTAACAATTTGAAGGTCTATAGTTGTCGGGCTGATCATTACGTGGAACCCATTAACATAAAACCCGCCATCGCAATTAGTATCTTTGTAAGCAGCAGCCTCAGCAAAAAGTGGAAATGGAGGCTGAAATAATGGTGCTCCTCCAAACGAGGACGGCAGCAGATTGGGAAATAATCTGTAGCAATCGCTCTGCCGCTGTCTCTGCCGTAACTTCTCAAAAGATAGACAGAGCCATTTTCAAGTAGTCAGCCCACTGACTTGAGCGAGCACTAAATTCACTTGATGATCAAATACAATTTGAGAAAAAATCTACACTCACTCACTTACCCAGAGGAAGATACATTTTCCTTTTATAGATGAAGTGCAAAACAGTGCAAGTAGCTGCATTTGGAAAAATACCATGCAGCTTATTGATTTCAGAGGGGACAGGTACAGGCTGTGTTTTTGCCCATTTCCCAGTAAGGAAACAAGGAATGCTTTCTTGGGGGGTATCTGCAGACTGTTTGTGCGCACTGGTTTGTTTTGTTAAGAGATGAGCCTGGTAAAATGTTCTGCGCTTTTCAGGAAGGGAACAAGGAAAACGTTCGTATTTATAGCAACATTATTGTTTAGAACAAAATAAGTTATTTCATCCTTTTAATCTCCGTTTCTATGGATATCCTGCGCGGAGCTATGATCTGATTTTCCAACCTTCACGCGAGTCGTCCCCTCCAAGGCAGCGGTCAGTGGCACTAGCCCTGTGAGTAAGTGCCTGTCTACATTTAAGTAAATCCCTTTTAAAGCCGTAGCCGTACCGCCCCGGACGCAGTGAATCAGGCTGCCTTGAATGTACTTTTTCATTGTTGTTTCCCCTAAACTCTCTCCACTTATCTAATTTTAGACCGCGGGCTCCCCGAGAGGGCTGACAACCTTCCCGGCCTCTTTGGGAACCATTCGCCGCGCGCGATGCTCTGCCATTAACCCCGCACACCCGGGGGCTCTGCGGGGGTCCGCGCCGCGCCCCCCGCACGGCGCGGCCCCGCGCTGCCCGCCCGCACCCCGCATTGCCCCGCGGGCCCCCCCGCTCCCCGCACTGCCCGCCCGCACCCCGCATTGCCCCGCGGCCCCCCCGCTCCCCGCGCTGCCCGGCTGCACCCCGCACTGCCCGGCCCCGCACTGCCCACCTGCACCCCGCATTGACCCGCAGAACCCCCCCGCTCCCCGCACTGCCCGCCCGCACCCCGCATTGCCCCGCAGAACCCCCCCGCTCCCCGCACTGCCCTGCGGGCCCCCCCGCTTTCCGCACTGCCCGCTCCCCGCACTGCCCGCCCGCACCCCGCATTGCCCTGCGGGCCCCCCCGCTTCCCGCACTGCCCGGCCCCGCGCTGCCCGCCCGCACCCCGCATTGCCCTGCGGGCCCCCCCGCTTCCCGCACTGCCCGGCCCCGCGCTGCCCGCCCGCACCCCGCATTGCCCCCGGGCCCCCCCGCTCCCCGCACTGCGCGGCGCCGCCAGGCTCGTCCGGACCCCGCGCTGCCCGCCCCGCCGTGCCCCGCTGCCCCCGCCCCGCCCCGCCGTGCCCCCCCTTCCCCCCCCACACACGGGGGGGGGCGTCCGCCCTGTGAGCGCGCGGGCGCGGCGCCCCCTCCCCCCCCCGCGAGCGCACGGGCTGAGTCCGTGTTCCGGGCGGGCGCGGGCTCCAGGCCGGGATTTGGGCGCTCCCCGCCCGCCTCCCTCCCCCTTGCCCCCCCGCCCCTCCTCCCCCCTCCCGGCTGGCTCCCTCCCTCCCTCCCTCCCTCCCCCTCCCTCCCGGCTCCTGAACTCCAGCCCCTCTCTCTCTATCAGCCGCTCACTCTGTCTCAATATGTCTCAAGATGGCGGCCAATGTGGGATCGATGTTTCAATATTGGAAGCGCTTTGATTTACAGCAGCTGCAGGTCAGGCTCCCCCGCTCGCCGCACCGGCCGGGCCGCGCCGCCGGACCCCCCCCCTCCTTCCCTTCTCCGCCTTCCCTCGGGCCCGGCCTCCCCCTCCTCCTCCCGCTGCCGGCCCGCGCCGCCTAAAGGGAACCCCCCGCTCCGCCCGGCCGCGGCGCTCCGCTCCCTCCGCCCCCCCCCCGCCATTGATCACCGGCCCCATCGGAAATTGATCCTCTTTGTTCAATTCATCGATCAGCCCAAGATGGCGCCGGAGCCGGCGCTGCCGGGGCCGCCGCCGCTTCGCCCGCTCCGTCCCGGGCTGCTCTCTTCCCCGCTTCCCGTTCCCCCGCGGCGGCCGGGGCCGTGCGGGGCGGCCGGGGCGGCGGGCGGCGGCGGGGCTGCCGGCGGCCGCTCCTCTCCCCCGCCTGCCTGCCTCCCCCCCCGCCGCCTGCCCCTTCCCGCCGCCGCTTCCCCGCCGCCTTTTCTCCCCGGGAGCCGGGGAAAGTTTACCGAGTGCTGGGACTTTGTGTGGGGGCGCAGGGAGCCGGCCGGGCTCGGCGTGCAGGCGCGGAGCGGCGGGGGCTGGGGGCGCTGTGGTGCCGGCCAGGCGGGCGCTCCCCCGCCGCTGCCCGGCCGCCGCCGCCGCCTCGCCTCGCCGCGGGGTGCCGGCCCCCCGCCCCTCCGCCGCCGGCGGGCAGGGGGCTCCGGCCCGCCGCGCTCCCGCCGCCCTGCGAGCGCCGCGGCCCGCTGGCACCGCGCCGGGGCGGGGGGCGGGAGGGAGCCGCCGCCGCCGGCGGGGGGGCGAGGGATGGAGCCGCGGCGGGGTCCCGCGGGGCGGCCCGGGGCGGGAAGGGGGCGAGCGCCCGGCCTTGCCCGGCCCGGCGAGGAGGTGTGTGCGGGAGGACAGGGGCAGCGCCGTGAGGGGTGGCTCCCGCCGGCCGCGGGGGGCCGGTGAGGGGCCGGCAGGGTGCGGGGGCGTCCCGCCCGGCGGGGCATGGCCGCCGGCGGCGGGGCATCTCCCCGCGGCGGCGGCGGCGGGAGGGCACGCTTACATAATTCACGGGCTCTCCAGCCTCTCCTGCTGTCCAGGATCTGACAGATGAGCGGAATATTGATGCTTTACTGTGCTGGCTCATAACAGCCTACAAGTCTTGTTTCCTCCGAGGGAGAGTACTCGCAAACCAGCTTTCCTTCGCCCTTTGGGTGCGTGCCCTGAGGAAATTGCAGATCCACTATTTAATATAATTGCCGGGGTATAGATAAGGCCAGGGCGGGTTGGGGGGGGGGGGGGAGGTTGTCAAACGATGAATTGGTGCTGCTCCCGCCGCTGAATAGGATTGCAACATGCATGTTTCTCCCAGTTGATTGGTGCAGGAAAGCGCTGCCCTGCCTCTTCAAACCCTCCGGTGCCTCCCGTTTAAATAAATTGGCTCGAAAGCCGCCGGCTGCCCACCCTGGCCCCCTCCGAGGCGGGCTCGGCGGTGCCCTGCCGGAGCCCTGCGGCAGGCGGAGGCATGGTGCGTTGATGCTGGGCAGAGCCGCAGCCCCGCTGGAGGTGAGGGGATGCTGGCGGGGGGGCCGGGGAGCGGGACCCGGCGGGACCCGCCGCCCTCCCTCCCCTCGGCGGGGCTCGCAGAGGGCGAGCTAGCGGGAGCGATGCTAAAAAAACCCCAGCAACCCCCAAAACGGGAAGTGCTACGTAGGATCTGTAGTAGGAGGCTGGTCCCTGCTGACTTTCAGGTGCATTAGGAGGTGGGGTAAAGCAGCGTTTTGTTTTAGGCTTTTCTTTCTTTTTCCCCCCCTTTCGTGTTTTATTGTTTCTTTTAAAGGTTTTGGATTAAGGTAGACTTGGCTGAACTTTGCTAACTTGAAAGGGTTCTTAATAGTGACCCAGAATACCTACAGGAATACAGAAAATGCGATCCAGATGTAGAATTGTATAAAATAAAATGGATTAAATTAAGATGTAGTTAAACAAGGTCTGACATCTTTAATTGTGGACTTTTGCTTTTGCCTCTGTGTATGTGTGGTTGTACTTGCTTAGCATAGGAAAATAAATGCTGCTAACGTCACTGCCGTGGTGTTATATGTAACGGTGAAGAAGTCTAAATGTTTTCTATAAAAATAAAGCCTTCAGAAATGCTTATTGATTAAAACATATTACGCTAAAGTATCTATCATGTAAATTAAATTCTAAAAGGTAATGAACGCAGCCAAATGGCATTTTGATAGATTGTTCTATTCTGTTTTTAGTAAAAAATAGCTCACTTTTATCATAATTTAATTTCTGTGCATACTGTAAAACCTGTTGTGGAGTATCACTGTACAAACCTTAATCTCGTTTTTGCAGACTAAATGTGACAGTCTGACTTGAACAGCTTGTAGGTTCTCCTTTGAAGCATTCTGGTAACGCTAGCTTAAAGTTGTTTGAACAATATTCATTACCTGCTTTTGAGGACTTGTGATTATACATGCTGCGGGTTGAGGCTGTTCACCTTTTGGCAGGTTCACCGGGCAATCCGTGTGCGGTGCAAAGTTTATTAACTTCGCACGCGGTCTGTCTGTGGAGAGTCCTGGAGTGACCAGAGAGGTGGAGAGTACCTTCATCCATATGCAGAATAGTTAATTTGTTTCAAATTAGCTTTTTATTTTTTTTTATCCACCCATCTGCATGAAGAGGTAGTGTAATATTTACTCCCACTTGCAGATGAAGCAATATGCTATAAAAACTATCGTTACTGAGTATGAAGTTCAGTCTTACAGAACTGTCCATGCCTCCCTCCCTCCCCTGTCATTCATTTGTACTAACGTATTTCGAGTGTGGAACTATAGAAAATAAAAATGCTTTTGTCTGCACTTCCGTTACCCTATTCCAGGACAAAAACCTGAAGGATTTATGCTTAACACAGTTCCACCTGTGTCCTGTGAACTCCAGCTCTCGTAGCTCTGGGTCTAGATGGCTTTGAACCTATCGTTTTTCTGCATGAGAAAGTTGTAAGGAGCCGAGACTGTGTAGTCCCGTATCGCTGGCAGCGGAGCGACATGCACCCTGTCTGCTCGCAACTTCCTCTTCTGCGTTCTGTTAGAAGACGACATTTAACTGTTGATGAGCTTCGACCTGCCTTGTAATACTAAGCAGCAGGTTTCTCAAGATTGTATCAATATTAATTAAAAACAGAGCCAGGAACACTTTAGGGTCTGACTCTTTTAATTATTTATTTCCTTTCACTAAATAACTCTTGTTTATAGGAAGAGAGATTTCAAGAGTTGGAGGCAGGATTAAATAATTCAGAACTTGGATTAAAGAACAAAAAGGTCTCTTCACAAATGGAATATGAGATGCAAAAATGGCAGTTTCCTACAGGTATCAAACGTGGCTCTTCACTTGAGACTGTACCCGAAAGGCATGCAGCTGAACGCTTAACCCTTTTCTCCAGTAAAGGTTAGTTATATTTCCTAAAGAAATGGTGGAATTAGCATGGCACTTCTGTGTCAGTTTGCCATGTGGTTGAAGATGGACCCATGTTTGATAACTGATGGCAACGGAATTGCAGTGCAGAGAGAAAACAGGTCCTCGCAAACAGTGAATATTGTGGCAAAAAATGCAAATTAAATCTCTGGAGAGATGCTGTTGCCCTCGAGTTAAAACTGCATCTCCTGTTTGGAAGCAATTGTGTGATCTGAATCAGGTTGACATACGGCAGCATGAAGGTTACCTGCTGCTGCATGGTCCTGTTTGGAAATGGTAGTTTTTGGTGTCAGCATCACCTTCACCATAAAAACAGCCGTCTGCGGGAGAACAGGAAAACGAGCGTTGTGTTCCTATGGGTACGGCATGCAGTCCTCTTTAAGATTTTGCTTAACATTTCTGAATATGTGTGTGTATATGTCTGTATCAGAGGAGGCAGTTGGTCCTGCCATATCTTTTTGACCAGCAGTGTTGCATGAGTAAGTCTATCTTAGCTCTCAGACCTAAGTTGAATCTGCAGGATGAATGGAAGAAGTTAATACCATTTGAAAACTAAACGAACTATCTGTTGGAAGTATTTTGACAATAAACACAAGTCTCAAAATGTCATCGTAGCTTTTTTAGGACAGGCACACGTATTGGTGAAAAGTACAGTTTCTTACTGCTTTTGAGCAGAACGGCATAACTTGTTACTGTCAAGCTGGGAACGAAAAGCTAAAGCCAAATCTTGCTCGCGCGTTTCTGTTCTTTAAAATCTCGTCCTGGCATTGCATCATATATGATTAAAGTAAGGATAGAGTATTAGTTCTATGCATGCTGTGACTAATTGTTTAAGGTAAACCACTGATAACATTATAAAATTTGTAACAAAATCTGGAAAAGCTAAGTAGTAATGAGTAGCTTTTAAATACTGAAGTGCTTCTATTATTTAATTAGAAACAGGTGGAGTTCTTGGCATCTTTTAGTTGCATCTGATTGTACCAGAGCACAAGCTGATTTGCTTTAAGTGAAGGAGTTAACATGCTTCATCAGAAGTGGAATTAGCGATCACATCTGAGTGTTTAATTTTGTTTATCCGTGCAGGTCACTGTAGAACTTGTAGTTTCTGCCCTAAAAGTAGACAGTGCTTTACTATTTATAATGGTAGTTAAATGTGTATCAAGAAAAGAGTCTCTAGCTACTGTAAATATGTTTCTGCTCCTCCCCTGATCAGGTGTGTGTAGTGAAAGCAACTTGGTAGTTCTTCAAGAAGATGCAGTACAGGGAGGTGAGGGGGATGTAAAAGCCAGGGCAGTGCTGCCAGTATACCCTGATAGCTGTCGTTACTTCCCTGCGGCAGGAAGGCTTTGGCTTTTTGTGGTGGTCAGGGTGGTGTGCCTGGACATCCAACACGCGTGACATACTAGAGGAAAGGCCCTTGGTATACTTCTGGCTTGAGAATTTGACTTTTGTAGGATTCGTTGAATCCTATGCCTTGAGTCCTGTTCCTTGGAAAGAAATTTCTGAAAGCTTTTCTAGCCCTCTTTCCTATTCCTCAAATGAAATAATGCCCATCTGAAACATGGCAGAATTAGTGCATGTTTCAGTCGCTCTGCTCTTATGCCAAGTTTGTGGTTAATTGGATAATGTATTGAGAAATGCAGTAGTGAGGATTTGGAATATGGTAATGGTTGGGATTTTTTTGAAAAAAGATTGCACTACTTGGCTGTGTATAACAATACCAGATAAGTAATGGGTGAAACATTTGCTATAGAAGAAATTACACGCAGTCTAAAATTCCAATGAACAATTATTCTTTATTTGCAAGCTGATTTGTAATGCAAAAAGTGGATGTAGAAAAATGCAAAATCCAAAGTTTCAGTTTGATCACACTGAGGCTGAAAATAAAGGCAGTTTATTTATTGGATAGAGAAGAGATACATATATGGATGCTTAGTATTTTTTAAGACACCAAGCGGGCAGTGCTCCTTGACTTGTGGCCCTTCTTCTGTAAGCAGGGTAATAAGTTCCCATCTTGTATATTCAGGTTTCTCTTTACATTTTATTCTTTACTTATCTTTGTGCTTGGTTGGTTCCCATATACTTTATGGGCAAGTTGGTTGAAAATACAATGTGTTCTGGATTGAGAATACAGTGACAATGTTCCAGCATTGCATGAAGGAGTAGGAAGATGTGAAGCTGAGAGGGAGAAAGCTGAAATGGGGTAGTTAGCAGAAGACAAGGAGTCTAGGGCGAAGAGATTTGTACAAGTGCTCACACATGGGATTGTAGGTGTGCTGTTGAATTTACCAGGAAAGATGAGAGAAACTTAGACCTCATGATCAGAATAGTTAATGCCCTTAAATTAGTAACGACAAGATAAATCTTACTCATTTTGTGACATGCATGTTCTCAGCTTGTTTTTGTTGTCTCTGGTTTGACAAGGCAAGTTAGTTAGTCATTTCTGCTTTTATTGTTAGTTATAATGAAGAAAATAATATGTGTTACATCGCTTGGGTTGCAAAGAACGTGGAAATCCAGAGAGAGAACTGAACGTTAACAGTGGTAGGTTTTTCTAAACGATCAAACACAAAGCGTGCAGATGTTGGATGTGGGTTGTTGGATGTAACAGTGCTCTTCCCTGTAGTCGACCGGTACTTGCGTTTCTGGGAGAGCAGTAGGCAGGAAAGAATTCGTCCTAGATCCACCGCGCTTCCCTGGTCATGCTCGTGTTTTGGCTCCAGCAGGATACAGAGTTCTTACTGCGCTGTTACTTGGTCACTTCTGTGACTTAGAGTCAAGTATTTAGCCTGAATAAACGTATTTCTCGGTATGAAGGTGCTGAAGCCGGGAGATGGCCTGGCGGCCCTGTGCGGACGTAGGTTTGGAGTTAGAGCCTTTCAGACTAATGTTCTCTAATAGCTTTTTGCCTCGCTGGCAATTCGCTCGCTTCCTCGCCTTTTATTAATGCCTTTGTCGACAGTTGGGGTAATAAGGAAGTTTCTGTGAGGGCTGGAGTTGTGCTGTTGTTTCGCGGGATGGAGGGAGGGGAGGCACTCGTCTGCCCACCGTTCATGGGCCCACAGTGATCTGCTCTGGGAAAACAGAGGTAAAGATTACCCTTTCTTTGAAAAGCTCAAAAGCAGATGCACAGAAATATTTAAGCTGCCATGTTTAGATGCTTTAAATTCTCCCGTATCTTTGTGTTTCTGGCTGTGAGCTTTTTAAGGCCTGTAAGGGTGTAGGCCGTGGCCTCTGAGGCTTTTCCAGAGGAGTTCATCCATCAGAGCTGAGCAGATCCTGTTGTTCCTATCTTCGTCGTATGTACTACAGTGAATAAGCAAGCTTGGGCGTAACAGCATCTGGAAGTGCCAGTGCAGGGGTTCTGTGAAGGATGTGAAAATTTAGGCCGAATTATTGGTAAACTGCTGGACTAACTTTGCAGTGGAGGTAGACCCCCTCATTTCATTGAATCCAGTGATCTTGTATTTGACTCACGGTCAGGTGAGCCCTGGCACGCATTCCACAGGGGTATGCAGGTGAGACCAAACTGTGGTCTAATTCCTGCTAACATTTTATAGTATCCCTTGAGCTGTGGAGATCGGCTGGTGCTGCGCTGCTGAGGTACCCTGTCGCTGTGGGATTGCTCTTACGGGTTTGGGGCATGTGTATGTACAGGGAGCCTGAATCACTTCTGATGCTTCCATCGTAGAGGTCTTCCCTTGCTGGGAAATGTTGGCTTCAGTCTGTGGCTCACATGCGACAAGCTGAGGACAGTAATGGTGCAGGGAAGTAAAAATAAAAACAAGTAGATTGGGGGAAATGACGCTGTTTAGAGGACTGGGTGGGATAGAGGGAAGTGGTGAAGAAAGGAAGGAGTTAAGGAGTGAGCTTAAGCCTAGGACTTGGAAATGAAACTCTTATTGCAGTGCAGTTTGGAGAAGAAGAGAGCTTATTTTAGAATTTATATAAATATGCGGCAGTGCAGCTGGGGAGTATGGAGGGTCTCCCAACAAATGCCTGGCTGTAGTGTTGCAATCAAATCCAGCTCACCTGCACTCGCTGATCGTATAAAAGGATAGCCTGGGGTTTACCACCGAGCTGTTCTTGTGGAAACATCCTGGGAAGATTTGTACGTGAGATACCAGGATGATGGTATGACTTCAGAGTACACTGACAGATTTTTAACGTTGCCCTGTGACAAATAGGACTTATGTTCCTGTTAGACTTAAATAGCTTTTTAACCACTTGGGTGATATTTTAAGGTACTATGAATAGTAGAAGCATTCTCATTCTTCTTACATTAAAAAAAAAATAAAGAAAAAAAAAAAGGCAACTTAATAGTTTTTTACTTCTTTTTTTTTTTTTTTTAAATGAAGACTCAGGCTAGATATATCTTAGATGCAAAAAGGTCGTATGTTTTGCATGGAAATGCCCTGGCTTATTCCTATAGAAAGTAAACTGGAAAGCTAGAAGGTAGTGCTGCAGATGGTGAATTGCATAGAAGTTTGATGGGTTAAGACTTACTCCTTCTGCTCTCTCTGGTACCTCTGCTAGGTATTTGAGGTTGCATAGTGTTGATCCATTATTTTAAGGAAAACAAAAGATTTCTTTAACCAGAATGGTAAGCTTCAGCTGGTATGCATCAGTCCATCAAAAATCTATACATTGTGAATACTTAGTTTGGGCAATAACGCTTAGGGGGACCGGTGCTAATGTACAAAGCCTTTAATTGGTTCGGATTCAGTTTGAGCCATAGTTACTAGGTAGTAGTGACTTTGAAATAAGTTGGGAGTTTCAGTCTTGCAGTTAGCGGTTGATGCATGCCTGTTCTCGGCTCTGCTGTGGGTCTGCTCGGGCCTCAGCGTGTCCCTGGGGCTCTGCTGGTGTGCTTCTCCGTCTGCAAAACAGTGATAATGCTTCTGACCCCGCTGAGAGCACTTTGAGATACAAGATTGTGAGTGAGCGCTTACTATTCCTTTTTGCTACTGCTTAATTCTGTGTTGTGGATAAATAAGACTTAGTTGTTGTTACATTTTCTGCACCTTTGTTAGCTTTCTTTTTGAGTGGATTAAACAGAGGATATATTACTGTTGATTTATAGGTACTTTTCAGGCTTGTTGCTGGAAGCAATGTCTATAGAAATGAATGTGAAAAAAGAACTGAGTAGTTGAGTGTCCTAAAAGAATATTGTTGATGATCGGTGCCAAATCACTGGGAGAAAATGTTTCCTGCAAATGGTTCTAAAGTTATAGTCGGGAGTGATTCATACATACGCACACTCTTACTTTAAAACATACCTCCATGTTCTTTGGTATACTGTTTGAAGGCAAGATATGCAATTTATCAGGTTTCCCTTCAGATTTCTCTGTACATTAAAGGCTGCTTAAAATTTACATTATAGGCACCCAGTGCTCTGCATGTTGAATTTAATATTCAACAGTTTGTGGTTGCATCATTTAAAACTGCAGTCCTCGGCTAGCTGCAGCCATAGGTTTGAAACAGCTCCCTGTTTCAGAAAGAGAGGCCGGCCTCTGCCAGCTCAGGTGAAGGAGGATCCTCAGTCACCAGCAGGGCTTTTATCCAAGCCACGCTCCGGTGGTGAGGGCTGTAAATGGCAGCACGTGAGCCCCCCGAACGGCGAAAGAGGGGGATATGTTCAGAGCAGTTTTTATGTAAGGTGGTAGACTCCTATCTGAAGGCTGAATTCTTTATTCACCCAAGACATGCGATGGGGCAGCTTGAAACTTTTTTCTTACAGCAACTTTTATCTTTTATCCAAATTGTTCAGGTTTTGTAGTCTAAGTATCCATAGCCTGCTAAGACTGTCAGTGGGGTTAGAGGTTATGATTTAGATGTCTACTTGTGCCATCAGAAATATTGATCACCTACTCATTTCGCATGCGTTTGCCTCCTGAATAGCTATGAGGCTGGAGAGGTGCTGCGCTCCGTTGCTGAGCTCCTGCTCGCCGCCGCTGCGAGGAGGTCTCGTGTGCTCAGCTTAGTGAACTTTGCAAAGGTGAATAAGCTTTATCCCTATTTAGCACAACACAAAGGCCCTGACCCAGTAAGCATTATCGCATGTGCTTAATTTTTAACACATGCGTAGTCGTAGTCGTCTGACTGAGCTTGGGTGGGAAGGAGCTGCCTTTTCTAACCCGGCCCATGGTTAAGTTGTGAATAGTGATGAATGTCTCCGTACTAGTCCAGTGGCTTCTCAGTATCTTCCTTTATCTCATGTTTCTAATCAACTTAATTCTTTTTCTTGTTGCTTCATTGATGTGAAGTACAGATGTTGTCAGAATAGCTCAATAAAATTTATCCTTGTGTTTTGCCTGTAATTATTTTTCATTTTGTTTTTACTGGGTATTTACACATTTTATTGCATGTGTATGTCAAAGTAAATTTGTATTGTGTTATCACTTAAAGATGTTTGCTTCATTTTCAGGCATAAATAAAACGTACCCTTTCTCTATGATCTGAAATATGATAATGTTAATTTTGTCAGCAGACTACATATCTGTTTTTCTGTTGCAACTTTTGTGTGTGTGTTAATATTGATAGTACTCAACTTTGGTTTGGTATGTCTGGTATGAGCATAGTTGCTTTTCTAATATTAATTGTGGAGATGGGATAATATTAAACATTTAAAAATAAGGAGCCAGTAGTCTTGCAATTGATTTTCTGTGGAGAGACCTCTGTGCAGAGTTGCTTACACAATTGTAACCTCTGTTTCTTTTATGTGAGTGCAAGAAGTGTTTCATTTATTTAAAAAATAAAAAATAAAAAAGTTGGGAATACACCGGTTACTCTTCCCTTCCCTTCTTCCAGCTCTGTTCTGTCTCTTTCAGGAGCCCTAGTTTTCTTTTGCTTATAGGTTTCTGCACGTTTTCTTTGGCATGGAATCTTGCTATTGAAATTCTTCGGATGCTGGAAAAGGGCAGCTTGCTAATATTGTGTCTTCAGCTCATCTCTCCACTGCTGTTCACAACACCCTGCCCGTTTTCTCAAGCAAACGTACTTTACGAGTACTTTAAACTCATAATTAGTGCTTGAACTCAGAATATCTTTTCTTCATTCGTTTCAAAAGTGAGTCGGTACTTGCTGCTTTGTAGGGCTAAACTCAGGGGGCTGCTGTGCTCTTGCTTCACAGGATGCAAGAAGCATTAGGAGCGTGGTGAAGCAGACAGTAAGGAGGGAAGAATCTGTCTATAAGAATTTATTTTGCATACTTTCCTAACGAAGAAAGCTTTTCTAGTGTGAGTCTTGATCCTGTGAGTCTGTGTTACTGACAGTCCTTAACCCCTGCAGGACTGGGGATTATTGCCCTATTTTAGATCAGGATTTGAATCAAATTAAATTGTCTTACAAAGCCATGCTCTCAGTTTTATGTATAAAACATTGTTTGCTGTTTCCATGTTTGCGAGGAGGAGCTAGTTTCAGGCTTTTTATGTATCTGCAGGCAGAGCTTTGGTCAGTCCCATGATTGGAACGTTGTATTGTAAAGCTGCTTTCTTTTGTGCAACTTCTGATACTCGTTTCTGTCCTTCTGAGTGCTTTGCTGTGCTCCATGCCATCAACTGTGTGGTTTTTTTCTTGGGGTGGTATGTTAAATACAGCATGAATGATTAAAACAGCGCACACACTGTGCTGTGATCAGCTTGTTTTAGATAATAAATTAAAATCTGTTAGCATCTGAGATGTCCTGGCGTATCCTGAGAATAGTTAGTTCTTTAATGTGCCAAGCTAAGTAAAACTTGATTAATGTCACTATCTGGGATTTTCTGTCCTGTAAATAGCACTTGAAGTCTAAAATTGGAACTGTGGAAACCTACTTTTAACTAGGATTAAAAGAAGAACTTAGTAGTTCAGATTGTTTTCAGGATCTTAGAAAGTGGTCACTGTGCCCCAGAGCTGTTGTACATGCCATCTCTTTGAAAATTAACTCTACTGCAAGGGCTGAGAAGTTAGTTTGGGACTGCAGCATGCTCCACGTGGTCATTCAGTGCAGTCTCTCCCAGTGTTGTAAAAGGTGCTTTCCGTGCCTGGCCGCTGCCTGCTATGCCAAAGGTTGTTATGTCTCCACTCTCACGGCTTTGCAACTTCTGATAGCCTTTAGGATCCTTGCCGGTGAAAGGTGACGGTAGGCAGGCATTCAGTATTGGGGGCTTTCTTCTGGAGCACATAAGCTGATGTGGAAGCTCCTGATATCGGGGAGTGTTGGATATATGTATTGTTTTTCATTTTATAAGTGAACTTTGGTTTTGTACAGATAGAGTAAATGGAAGCTGTAAGCTAGCAGGCATGCCTGGTTGGAAAAAACACACCTACTTCTATTGGTTTTGGGCATTCATGCTCTTTATCTTGTTCGCTTCTAGATATGTCATGGCAAAATGCAGTCATAGATCATAGTGGTTTTACGCCCTATTTATTTGCTATAATCATTTTACCAACAAATTGTGAAGTTAATTTCAGTGGTAAGAAATTTTCATTCTATAGCTAGTTTTTTTTTAAAAAAAGTTGACGGTTGGCAGCAGCCTCTTTGTACAGTTTCTTGATTGTCAGCTCTTCATTATAAATTTACTTTCTAAATGCTGACTTAAGGCCTGACACTTTGTTTGTTTAACTGTCAGTCACACTAGTTTGGAGGCCTAATAAAAGCCTCTCAGATCTTCCTATCGAATTAGGCCATCCTTTACCATCCCAATGACTGAAGTAAAACACCTTTCAGTATATCTTCGGTATATCTTTCAGTATCTATGCCACTTTTGCTGGAACACTCCTTTGGGTGTCTTCTGATACTTTATCTTCACTGTTAGTTCTCTGGTAAAAGGTCACTGTAATGTTTTAATTGGATTTTTCAGCTGCAAGCAATATAAAAATATAAGTTTATTAATAGAGTAGCTTTGATCTTGACGGATTCCAAAACATTTGCTGCATTGCACGTACAGGAATGGTTTGGTTTTACTGCTCGTTCAGGGATAATCAATTTTGTCGTGGAGCATGGAAGCTGAATGTTCTACCTAGCAGGTCAGGAGGAGTGAGGAGCACATCCGCGTGAGAGGGGGCGAAATCTGGGAAGGCAGAACGTTGTTCCCAAACTGGAATTTCCCCAGGATACAGAATCGAAATGTGCTACTGTCGAAGGTGCCAAAGGATCTTTCACAAGTTGTTTTGGTTTTGTTTTTCATCTGAAATCTTTGAAAAAGGTCATGGGCAGTAGACAATTAGAGAAACACTTAACTGACCTTGTTAGTGTATTTTTGTGGAATTATTGTGCTTTACAGTTATTGCTGCTTTACACAGATGGTTATTGCTGGTTTCCATCTGTTCGTTAAGGAAAAGTAAAGACAGAAAACGGCAGCTTTAACTGGGTTTTTAACCAGAACTTTTAGGTTTTATTTCTTCTTTGACCATGTCAGGTTAATCTGTTGGATACAGTGCACTGTGGTTTCAAGGAAAAGAGATCAAAGTGGGAGCATGTCTGCACAATATGGGTCACGATAGCAGTTTCCTGTGTTTCGGGCACCCTTTTCTTTGAACAGTCCAGGTATGTAGTACGATATCACCCTGGCAGAGGGCCAGGCCAAGGAAAAGACTCTGACCAAGACTGACATTATGGAAACCATTTAAGCGAAGTGCTTCATGGCCAAAAAGATCCTTCAGCTCGTGTTGCTGCTTATTTCCAGTTTAAGCTTAGTGCTCTCAGTATGAATGACTTCACAGTGCCCCAGTGGAGTTTTCCCTGTTTTTGCTAAAATCTGCTATCGTGACCCACGGTGTGCTCCTTTACACTATCGCAATGGTTAAAAACGTTAAAATCTTTCAAGGCTTGCAGGTGTGGGAGCTTCCTGCTGGCACTGATGTAGCCGAGCTGACATCAGTTTTAGTGCTCGTGGCGATCCTCTGTTTCTCAATTTCTGAAGAATGGTGGGAGAAGGAGCCCCAGAGATGCAAGAGAATGATCTGGGTTTTCACCCGATAAAGAACAAAGCAAAACGAAAAACTTCTTCAAAGTCCCGTCATCCTACTTGTGGCACTCACAGAGTTTTTCTTCACCTGACTACTCTCTTTGAACCTGTGGATGATTTGTTCTTGCAGGGCTGCTTTCAGTCGGCAGAGATTTCAGGTGGGATGGAAAACTGAGCCTGTCTGGTGGGAGAGCTGTTTGCGGGGGTCCTGACCAGGGTACAGAACAGTCGGTTTATTTCTCTGACTCCTTTGCCAGTTGCTCAACCAGATGTCCTCAGTAGTTTGTGCTGTAAGATGTTAAGTAATTAGATCATTCAGATTCTAGTTAAACATAATTAGAGCCCTGTGTAAACTGAGCGAAGCTGACAGGTTTTATAGGTTGGTCATAGCAAAAATATCAGATGATATAGCTCAGCATTAATACAAAAAGATTTAAGCCTCCCTGCCCTCAAATAAAGAGGTGTTTAGGCTCCAAATTTAATCCTTAATTAGAACTACAATTTATGGAACTTACTAAAAATGTTTTGAGGATCTTGGAAGCCTCACTCAAAAGTGTTTGCTGGTTAAAGTTTCTTCTCCTATGCTCCTGAATTTGAAATAAGAGAACCTACCTAGCAGTTGCTATGTAAAGTTAAACAGAAAGATAACAGAATTTTGCAATTTTTTCTTGTAATTTAAATTAGCGGGTAAGTCAGTTGCAGTGGTGCTCCTTGACGTGCCCCTTGAGAGGGGTTTGAACAGGTAGTGCCATCTCTGCTTTGTGCTCCGGTTTCCTTTCCCAGCTTGTAGCTGACTTGCCGTTTGGATCATCTAGCTGTAGCACAGCCTGTGTAAGGTGCCTTGTTTTCCACCAGCTACCCCACTGCAAGCTGACACATTTCTTTGGTTATTGTTAAATAGCAGAACTGGAGAGAATCTCCGTGTAATGTGACCGTGTGCGTAGGTATTGCAAAGTAACAAAAGTAAATGCAAGATTGAGAGCACAGTGCTGAAACATCAGCTACGTGTCCCAGCATTTGATTATTGTTATTTGATTACAGCACTGTGAAGCTAATCCTGATTATTTCTCTCCCTCATTTTACAGATATGACACATTATTTTGTTGTTTGTTTGCTGGCAGGCGAAACATGTTTTCTGAAGGAAAGTGTTAACAGATACGCTGATAAAATGTCTGTCTTCTAAAAACTGTCTGAAGACAAATTGAGTATTTGTCTACATGTGGTGTTCACACTGTTGTTGTGCTAGCTACTGAACAAATTAACAAGATGATTCTTGTCTTTTATAGGATGTAAACTTTCTTTTTAAATGTTGCCGGAGTCCTAAGTTGTGAACTAGAGCCAGGGTGATCCTTGTTCTGCTGAATGCTCTGAAGGCTGATTGCTGTGTTGCTCTGCAGTAGCTAATAAGAAAAAATAGGTACAGAACACTCACAGGAAAGTAAAAATATGTTGGAAAATTCAGATTCAAGTAGTTAAGGGGATTTTTGTGGTTAGACTTAGTTAAAAAAGAAAAATCAGAAGGAAGAAAACTGCAGTTATTTCTTGGTAATCCTAAATGATTAAGTTGTCTTGCTCGGTACCGAAAACAGCTCCTTTGCATGCCCTACAGAGTTATTTCACGCAGTAACTTCCCACGTCCCCTCCAGCCTCTCCCCACCATGCGTAGTTATGTCACTTGTGTGATGCTTCGAGCCTTGCTGTCCTGGCTGGAATCTCGACACTGTTTCCAAGCTTGTATTTCTCACTTGGCAGCACATGATGCGGCTGGTGGGCAATCTGCCGTATCCCTTTTTTGTCAAACATCAGAGTTGGTGTCTGACACTGAATCCGGGAACAAGCACAGGGAGAGTGAAATGCGCAGCGGAGCTGAGGATATCTGCTGGGTGTCTTTGTGCATTTTTCTGTAGTTACTTCTTATGATTGATACTCAGGTCTTGTGGTGATAGAATGACAGAGATTTTGCTTTTTCCTTTCATATTTTAAGTGATTAGCATGACCTGGTAAGTGGAAAACTTTCAGCTACTTTTTTCTATCAAGTGCTATCTGCTTACAAGTGAAAAACTCAGTTTGAGGAAAATCCCCTAAAGTTCTATAGAAACAAAACAATTTTATAAAGGTGTGTGTGTATGTGTGTGTGTATGTTTGTGTAAACACACAAGCTCACACAAGCACAATCTCCTTTCTGGATCAGCTCCCACCATGCAAAATACAACCTGAAAGTGCTATAATTGATTATGTGCAATAGGAGACAAACAACCAAGATTTTGGGAGAGGGCAGGGTGTGGTCCAGATCTGGCAAAACATTTAAGAACTGAACATTATTTTTTCAAAGGTAGGGAAACTTTAAAACATTGGTCCAAGAGTTAAGACTGGTTGGGAGAAGGAAAAGAGTACAGTAAACTGAGACGTCTTCTTTGTAGGGGGAGGTGTTGGGGGAGGAATTGGGAAGAAAGAACACGCAAGTTTAGGTTAGTACATGTTCATGTTCTTCTGGTTTTTTAACTTCATTTGTTTCCCTGGCAGATGTCCCATGGCTTTGAGGCCTTTGTCTGTGTGAGAGAGAACATGAAGGAGGGCTTGGCAGGACGCTACTGGGTTGTGTGGAATAGCTGGTAGTCATATTTATAGTTAGTGTTGTCTCTTGGCTTATGCAATTTTGATAACAGGCAATTGTTCTGTAAAGTTACGTGTTACATTGGCAAGTCAGCTCTCCCTGAATTTCCTCCACCAATTCTGTGTTGTAGATGGGTTTCATGGGCAAGTTTTTTAAGGTCTGAATAGGACTTGTCACATCCACAGTACTTCACTTTCATAGGGTACTTTACTTTTCATAGACACCCCCCCATATTAGACTCTCTCTTTTTAAAAATGTCTTCGTACAATCAAAGGTATTACATGCAACGCTGCTTAATGAAATTGAAAAGAAACAGTATTTTAAAACAGATCTAGCAATCCTTAAGTGATAGTATTTTTGTGAGCTTTGTAGTGCATATATATAAAAAAATATATACTGCATCTTCCTTTGAAGGCTCTTCATTCATTTTTTAATGATTGTTGTACCTCAGTGCTTAATATTGTATTCTTTTAACTTGCTGAAATTCATAGTGGAGTTGGTCCTGTAGCTGCTGCGGTCTGCAGGGAAAGAGGAACAATATTCGGCTGCTTGAGGGTTTGAACCTTCTGGTAGCCTTTTACTTTTTCCATGTCTGTGACTGTAAATGGATTTATAACTCTGTAGCTTTATGCCTTTAAAACACCTGCTATAATTGCTTAGAAATATACTCCACGTCAGCCTTTATTGCTTACTGTGATTATGCTTCTGGTAACCATCCTTTTTGCCAGACTCATAAAATAAGTTTCTCATAACAGGATTCCTAACAGAGTTAAACAATATGCATAGTTTAAAGTGCAAATATGTTTTATTGGGGAAAGGAGATTATTCTGCTGTTCTTCGATACCTTTGATTTGAGACTTCAGAGGGTGCTCTGCATTAAGTACATGCATAAGTTTAAAAAAAAAATTATGTTCTACCCATTTCATTGATGGGAGGTATGTGGGGGCCTTTTCTTTGTATGGCGGGTTTATAGTTGAGAAGAATGTGCAGGCAAGTTCTTGACCTTCTAGACATTGTTTTTTATCAATTAGCATAGTTTGTATGTGAACTGTACAAAAGGTTGAAAAAATGCCGCTTAATGTTGCTGATTTAACACCTAAGTGCTGTGCGAATACTGGGGGGAAAAAAAATCTGGCATCAGAGATTTGTACCTTCAACTTAGGGCTGACCTTGTGCTTCCTAGTAAAGCGGAGGGTCCCGTGAAGGTGTCTGTAGGGTGTGATGGATGAACTATCAGTGCATTTGGTGGTGGTAACATGTTACATTTGATAATTCTGCATGCAAGAAACTTATGAAGGAGTTATGTATTCTCACGACAGTGAAGGTACAGAGGATAGAAGATAACTGAGACAGTTGTGTCAGTTGTGTTGTACTACCTTGATCTTGATGTCTCACCTGGCATGTTTCAGGTGGACATCAGAGGGTTGGGAAAGTCTAGTTTAACATTGCAAATCAACTTAGTATATTAATTCTTGTAAACTGTTTCTAGAGATTGCAGGATTGAGGAGGTGTTATTTATCATCACTTTTAGCTAAAGAGTTCCACCCATGCAAAATTCTTAGCGCTAAGAGAATTAGACTTTTTGGTAGGCGGATTGTTCTCAAAATCTCAAGCAGAGGAAAAGGTGGTGAATAGTTATTTTTGGGCCCTTTTAAAATATGAAAATAAAATTACTGGCGTTAGTCAATGTTCTTTACATCAGCACCTTTATCCTCAAGGATATTTTGGTATTTTTTGCCTTTGAAATTTAGGCTAGACTTCAAAGGATAGATGGAATTTCCCGGGAGAAACAGGGTGCTGTAGAATGGTAGAGGCTGGAGTTGGAGAAGACGAAGTAAATGAGTGCGGGTCGCTTGGTACAGCTGGCCTGTCACGTGTCTCAAATGAAGGAAGCCAAGCCTTACCCCACACTGAAGCGGGAGACCTTCCGAGGATGTACGTGTGCCTCAGAAAATGCTCCCGAGGGTTCGGGTCGTGGTGCCGTTGCCCATGTCACCTGTCTGCTACGGGGTTGTGATGTGCTTGAATATGGCTGTGAACTTCTGCATTAGCTGATGTGAGGCACCAGGCTTGGTGACACCATGTGCAGGTGCTTCGTGCTGTTGTACAAAACCTGTTTGAGTGGTTTTAGCCATCTCCCTGTGGGACAGGGATAGTGAGAAGTTTAATTTCTTTTTTAGGCGTAGAGTGTATCATACAAGTATATAAAATCAAATCCTGTGGGATGGCAAATACTGTTTTTTAAACTAGTTGGCTTGCTGTAGCTGTGATAATCTGTGTTGATCAACCCTTTTGGTGTTTGCTACAAGATTTATTCTAAAAGGCATGGTAGCTCATTCTCATTGGTGGCGGTCCAAATCGTCTCTGCTGCCAAACTTGGCACTGGTGCCAGTGGTTTGCTTTAGCTGATCTAAGAATATAATACAGATGGTTTGATACTCAGTACAGATATATACAGATGGCTTGAAACGTTTGAATTTCTTCATTTCATTCCATTGTTTCTTCTCGGTATATCAAGTATCTCTGGATATATAATTGCTATTCTTAAAACAATCTGAACTGTATTTGGTTCAACTTCTGCCTGTTGTTGCTATAAGAATTTGTCAGCAAAAGGTTGCTGTTCCGTGCAAGTTCAAGTGTTCTGCGTGTCGGTACAGGCATGTTCATTTATAACACACAAGAATATTTCTGTCAAGCTGTTCGACCCCCACACCTGTATATATTCTTCAGTTACATAGGATGTAGAAAGCAGATCCCATAAAGTGAGTTTGTAGATCTAAAAATCCAAAGATTGTGGTCACTGACACTGGCTTTGCTTCAGATTGTTGCTGACACTGGTAGTGACATCTTCGCAGCAGTGAAGTTTTAGCCCAGTGTAATAGTTCAAGCAGAGATCAGTGAGCTCTGGCTAAAGGCTGGATAGTTTGTTTTCAGTACTCATTATAGCCTGTTGATCTCTTGCCAGCAGAAAATTCTAGGTTGTGAATTTGTTTCTGTTGTATACAGGCGTATGACATCAGTTGCCTGCTAGCAGGACAGGGCGTAAATAGAATCATGACAGCATAACTTCAGGGCTCTCCGCGTTTCTCCATGCATACAATATATTGATGTTACAGTAGCTGATGTTGACATAGCTCGTTGCCTGGGCAAAAGGTAAAAGTAGCCTCTGCTTTGATTTGCTTTTGATCTCCTCATGAACGAGGGAGATCCTCGTTCTGCAGTTCGGGGATATCGACAGCTCTGTTCTGTGCGTGGAAGTTTGGAGGTGGTTATATAGACTTACTTTTGAGCAGTGATTTACTTAGCTCCCTTATAAGGTTGTTAAAGTGCTTAACAACGCCATTAATGTAATTTAAGGACAGTTAAAGGCACTAGTGGTTCTTTTCAACTTAATTTTAAATGCTGAGACAGATTAAGCAGTTTGAACAATGACAAGATTATGCTCTATAGCCATTGAGCATATAAATAAAATATGCCCTAGTACTTGGTATTTTGAATCCAAAACTTATGGACCACTGAAATGGTCCATAATTATGGATATATTGCCTTGTTCTGGGATCATCAGACATCCAACAAGTTAAGCGTGATCAGTGCAAGTCAGTATGTAGATGTCGAACCTGTAATGAGTATTTCACTGCTATAGGAAGTACTGGTGACTTCAATGCATGGTACGTCTCCTGAGTTCGTTTCAGTTCTGCTGCAGATACTGACATAATAATAATTCCAGAGATGAGACATAAAATAGATTTATGCATCTCTGAATGCTTTCTCTTCCATTTGCACAGAGGCATTAGCATTTTATCCAAATAGTCACTTAGTTTTTGTGTGTGTAAATGGTTTATGTTTTGCAGGCTTTTTTCCCCATAAGTTTCGTCAATGCTTCAGTTAATGTTCTTAATACAATTCATATTTTTAATACAGAGAAGTTCAGATTTTACAAAACAGGAAGGAAAGTTTCGTAAGATGAAGCCGCCAGCCAGATCCATCACCACCAGCTCTGGAATGAGGCAGCAGAAGTCTTTTCCGTTGGGCCCGAGAGGCCTGGCCCATTTGATGGTTGCTGTGGAGTAGTATAGTTCCACCTTTGTGGATGAGAAGAGAGATGTTGACTATCCATGTTTGTAAACACAGCAAGAGTAAAGTGGTACATAACTGTTCCTTGTTGGTCAAATAAAAGCTTTAAGGTAGGTGGGATGTTGTGGAAAGCAGTGTTTTACAGTGAACGCAGTGGGATGCTCATGCCTTGAGAACGAGCTCACTGGAGGTATGTGTAGATTAAAGGGAAACATGAATCTAAAATTGAGCGTGACTTTGTAAAAGCCTTAGTCGAAGGGTACTTTGAAAACAGTCACCTAAATCATACGTGGATGATGCAGCGCCATTAGCTGACTTCAGAGTCCAGTCCAACTCAAAATTAACGTTGATCCTGGTGGAGTCAGCTGCGGTGGTTCGACACTAGGAGTAGGCATTTCTTTTAACAGATTGGTTGGGAGCAATGTGCTTGGTAAAACTAGCCTTAGCTTATGGGCATTGAAAATGTCTAAGTTAGTTTTGAAAAGATCCTTGTCCTTGAAAAAACACGTGCTCGTGATATGTTTATTCGAACAGTCCTTTTCTACCAGCTCTATTTCAGCCTTATTTAAGAAAAAATAGTTCTTAAAATTTATAGTCATCCTTCCTTAGTAAGGATAGAGCTTAATTGGGGTGTTTCCCAGAGAGCTGGTTTAGGAGTGACTGGCTGGTAATGATGAGTGACAGAATTAGCATAAATTCAGATTAATGGAGATATGGTTGGCTAATGCCAACTGGCTATGTGGGTATAAGAGTCGGCTCTCGGTAGCGATGACAGAGGCTGATTTTTATCCCTCCCCCCCACCGCCTTCCCACCCAGACAGCTTGAATATCCGACTGGATGTTAAATACTTGAAAATCAACCTACTTAGCAGCCTGGATCAGGCTCTAGGGATAGATCTTTTAAAAGGGAGGGCTTGTTTGGGGTGGTTTTGTACACGGGTATCTCGCCAGGGACTGCCTCAGAGAAGCTGGCTGCTGGTATGCTGCTGCTCGGCGTGCCAGGGGTGTCCGGCAGCGGGGGGACGCCGATGGAGGGTCTGGAGGTGGTTGTCTGTGGTGGGTGGCTGGGATGTCTCTCCTCGGCGCCCGCGATTCCCTGGCGAGCGTTGTTCGTGGCGCCCAGCCAGCTTGTCATGTCAGTGTTGAAAACTCTTCTACACTTCTCCAAACGTTTTGAACCTGTCTTGATCTGCCCGGTAACCTCGGTGTCTCCGCAAGCTCCACATGCAGAGCAGGACTTTTCAGCTGCCAGCCTCTTGACCACGTTTGACCGACTCTTCGTGGCTTGTTAGTTAGCTGGGTCAGATCATCTGCACGTTAGCAGCGTGGAAAACCCAGGGTGTGGTGGAGGAGCGAGAAGCTGTACGTGTGGCCACCCTATGCTGTCCAGATGACGGCGTCTGGATCAGGCCAAGCAGGTCTCAGGGTTGTATCCCATACTGGGCAGGGTGGTGGATCTCTACCTGCCCTTTCTGGCTTGGGAGCACTCCCTGGTTTGCAGCCCTGGCCTGGGAGAAGTAGTGGCACGGCCAGGGAGCTGGTATGGTGGTGGCACAAAGTGCCAGGAAGGGGCTCCCCTGATGCTGCGGCTGCTTCTTGGCTCTGGTGCAGCTGCAGAGCAAGAGGTGACCTGCCGCTTGTCCCCAGGCTTGGAGCTGGCAGCGGCAGGGGGAGGCGAGGGATCGCAGATACCTTCCTCCTTACTGTCCCCTTCAGAATGCAGTCTCCCAGGTCTTCTTTGTGATCCGTATTGTTAAAAATAAAATAAAATAGAGATCAAATGCACCTCCTTATCTGTGTGAGATGTCACCAGCAGAGCGGAGATTTGTCTATTTAGGAATTACCTTTCCATATTTTGCTGTCTCATTACTTTCGGTCTCCTCTGATGGACTCCCACCTGATGATACTGCGTGTGTACTGAAGTAGTGAGGGTGAAAGGTGGTCAGCCTTCGGTTCGTGTCAGTTGTGGATTGTCTGGATCTGGGCAGTGTGTTCAAAATGCTCGCCTGCTGAAATGCGCGCCCTGACAGACAGCGCTGCCTTTTTTCCCCACACGTGTTTAATCAACTAGATAAATAGAGTGGCTGTTCAAATGGGGCTACTAAAAAGCACCTGCAAAATCAGTAGTCACTGCTGAAACCCTAATCCCTGTATGCTGATTAGGCTCTTGTTTTTAAAAAACTTGTAGTGAATATGTTTAAATTCTGAAATGAAGATATTTTCCCCAATTATTTTCTTCCAAAATGCACTTTTAAAATTGTTTGCTCTGATGCTGAAGAGTACTTAATGCTGCTTCTTGGTGTAAATGCAATCCTGAAACATTGTCAGTGTTTTCTAATACTATTTCCAGTATTTTTTTAGTCAACATATTTTCTTTTCCTTTTTTTTTGGGCTTACTAATGAGTTCTGTGACTACTTGTGAGAATAAAAGACTTGGTAGTATTCCTATTAAATTTTTTAAATTATTTTTTAGTTGCTTAGAAATAGTATCCTGCTTGTTTAACATAACTGTATTGGGCTTTGAAGGTAGATTTATCACGAAGTTTCATGGGCATCCTTTGTTTGAGTTGTCTGCTGCTCCCCACCACACACACGTTACAGGTCGGCTCATGCAGTTTGCGTGCTGTATGTTACTGCTTTGGTTGTTTGGGTGAGATAAAAACTTGTTGAACTACTAAAGTGGACAGAGTTTAAAATTACAGACACATTACTTTCCTTTGCAGCCATAATATGTTTGTCTTGGCAGGCTGTCTCTTCACTGTAACATGGAACAGTTCCTTTTTTTGTGATTATTCACTGTTTTCAGTCATACAGCACCAAGTATTATTCATGGTCCTGGAAAAAGTTACTCTTTCACAAAACAAAAGCATAGGAAGTACTCGGAGCTACCTCGTTTTCATAATTGACAGGTATTACTGATACGTGGGTACACGTTGCAGTAACGACGTGTTTTAAATTAACAAATGGTGCAGGGTGTTTATGGCTTTTGAGCCACAGGGGCCTTCTCCAGGTCTGATGGTGGTTTGAGCATCTTGGTGGTTGTGCTGTTGCGTGGTACCTGCGAGGGTGATGCTTTGTGGATCCACCACCAGTAAACACTGCGTTCACCTGGGCTAGTGCTAAGCTTCTCCCACATGGTGGAGCTTTTACCCTCAACTTGACCACAAAAAGACATTTATAAAGTGCAGAGAGCCAGCTTAGGAGAGGAGGGCTCTGCTTGCCTCTTCTTTGATCCATAAAATTTTTGTATCTTGTATAACGATGTGTCTGAACTGCACAGACATGGACACTATTGCTGTACTAATGCCTGCAAATCGATTAGCATTAAGTAGAAGAGAGGCTTCTTGGATACCTTCACAATCATATGGCGGTTTCTAAATGGCCTATAGCTGCAAATGCCATGCAGTGCTACAGCTGCTGAGAAACCATCGTCTGTTTTTAAACTAAAAAAGACGACTCAGATTTGCATCACGTTCAACAGGTATCTGCCCTGTTCTCCCACCCAATTTTTCCATTTCCAGCTGCCTTATTTTGAAGCATCTTGCTGTTGTTTTTCTTGTAATACAGGAATAGTGTTAATTATTAAGATTAATGATTCTTACAGCAAACCACTTTTGAAAGAAGTATTGAATAATCTGAGAGTTTGTGTGATTTGAACCATACCTAGGAACTGAAAAAAAGTCTGCTAGTGAGAACAACTGCCTATTTTGCAGAAATCAGCTCGCTCTTTCTCATTCTCATTACTTGTGTATAGTATTCTGATGCTGTGCAGTCTTTTAAAGGTGTTCTTTGCTTATCCAGTCAAACTGTAATTCACTTTACTCTAGTGCTTATCTATTTTCTAATAATACTTACAAAGAACAAGAGGTGCCCTTTCCTTTTTTTTCTCAGGGAAAAGGAAAAGAATAACTTAAGTGTCTTTTTCTTTTTTTTTTCCTTGAGTAAGGAAAATACCGTTTCCTCCAGTGGAAATGAGTAATGGTGATGCAGGTCAATTTAGACTTTTATATTAGTCACTTGTTTACATAGAAGTAATCTGTTCTTCTGAAAATCTGTAATTTTTATGGGAACTGTGCATTAATTTTAAGCTCACCCTGTTCAGAGCACAGTAGCGTATTTTTCACTTATTATTCCTATGGTTAGAAATCACAATTGTTTTTCCTGCTCTCCCTCTATCTGCTAGAAAATTGTTCTTGCTGCTGAGGTCCTTTAATGCCCATGTGTCCACCGCATTGCATGTTCTGCCACCTGGCCTGTTCTCCCTGCCAAACTTCATACTTTGGTCTCGCTCTTTGCTGTTTCTGAAGCAAATCGCTGAAACGTTTTTTTCCAGTCTTCCCCTGCCTTGCTATTTTTTTTTCTTTATAAAAATAAATTGTAGAACTGATCTAACTGTTGCATATCTGCCCAACTGTTCATGAATTCTCTCATACCAGTGAATAAAATTGCTAACCCTTCATGCCTGTTCCTACCGCTCATCTGGCTGCATGCTTAGATTTTTTTATTATAGAGCCTTCTTGTAAAGGATTTAGATGGTTTTATCAAGTGATGAGTGAGTTCTGTGTTTTGTAATGCAGGAATAAATGTTTTCAAATGATAACATCTTGTAGTGAACAAAATGATGCTTCCAATCAATGGATGGTTGTTCTTTGACAGCAGCAGGCTTGGTTTTGTGAGTTGATACTTCCTAGGCGAGAGTAAGTAATGGCTTCTTCCCATAACCTCAGTAATCTTTTAATTTTGGTGATTCAGTCTTTAATATAAATACAGTAAAGTGACAGGCTTCATGCTGTTAATTTTTTGGGCTTTTAGTCATCCTTAGAATTAATTCAGGTTTCAGTAGAAGCATTTGTTATTAAAGAAAACACAGACTCAGATATTTAATTATTTGATTTTCTTTTTTTAACAGATTTTAAGAACATCTGTGGATCCTAATGAAGTCAGTGAGACTCTCAGCCCCTTAAAAAAAGCCTAAATTTTTACAGTAACGTGGGAGGAGGGGAAGGATTAGGGTGGAGGGCAGGGTACTGTGAAGACGCCTGGCATGTATTTTGAGAAGACTTACTGTATTTTTAGCTAGTGGGTATGTTTAGTGTGTCATTCATTTTAGACAGTAAGACCATCCATTTGTTCTAGACTGCTTGAATTTCTTGTTTTTCGGTAAAATACAGTAGAGTTTTCTTGTGGGGATGATTTAGAGTTGGATGATTTTCAGCTGTAAAAGAAATACTTATGTTGATTATCTTTGCTTCACTGTTTTCTTTAGATTTCAAGAGGTTGTGCTTAACATTTCAAAATTAGTTAGAGGACTCCTTTCAAACTGCTAAATTATACCTACCAGAAGGCTGCAAAGCGAGGCATGCATGCCTGAACTGTAGCTGCTCTTGACGGCACTGCAAATAAATTACATATGTAAGCAAATTATTTTGAAAGCAGCAGTTTTCAAATTGGGACGATGCTTCTATATGTGTTCATACATCTTTTGCCGTAGCTGGTTAACAGGTGAGTTTGAGCAGGAATACCTTTTGCAAATTTGGTTTGTAATTTTCAGACAAACAAAATTCTCCTTCTTTCTGTCCTCTACAAAGAGGAAGGAAGGAAAAAAACCCCAAAATCTATTTCAGTACTTTCTCAGAAGTTCACTTGTATAAATTTCTTTTTTTCTATGAAACTATACTTTAAAATCAGCAAAATTCTTGAGGACTGCTAGAATAATTTTGCTTTTTAATGAAACATAATGACTAATGAGAAGAATCTGTCTGGACTTTTACAAAACACTATTTTTTAATAAAATATGTAACAAATGGCTGCTCACAATTTTGAGTCATTTTAATATATTTTTTAATCAACATGTAATTATCAGATGCTTTTGCATGTTTATGCAGGGGACCATGTGTGCTGGTGGCATTTATGGCTCTGCCAGTGAAGCTTTTACTTTACATTCAGTCCTGCTGAAATGTCTGTACTGACCTAAGAGATGAACAGAAACCTTGGTTTCACACAACGAATACAGATGTTACTGGGTTTAAGAGTTTTGCCTTCTAGTCAGTTCTTTTGTTCTTTGTGGTCTTGTAATTACATTTTCTTAAATGCAGTTCTCTTCACTGTTGTGGTACAGAAGAGTTTTAAGGAAGGGAACTGTGCATGTGCAATAGTGCATGTATGGTCGGAGTGCGTAAGCTAGGAGGAGAAAAATGTCTCTTATCTTTTTCCGTTATCTCTGCTTACCTCACTTTTTTGGGGGTTGGTTTCCACCTTAAGAACACATTGCTGCAAAATGAATCTAATGAAAATGATAGAAATAGTGCTTGAGGCTTCATGGTGATTTGTTTCACTTGTAAATGAAAATATTTAGCTCTACTCTGAGGTCCTATTTTGTTCCAAATAAATCAGCACGTAATACCAAGTTAACTTCATTGTTCTTAGAGTGCTCTTTATTATAAGTATTTTGACTTGGGTGTGGTTTTACAGACTTTGCAGAATTTTGTTAAAATTAGGGATTATCTTTTGTGTACTTAAAATAATGAAAAGTGAGCAGTAACCTCTGTTGATACTCTGGGAGTGGGGGAGCTGCTACTTTTTCTGTATTCAGATACCCTGAGAGCAAGTCTAATAAACTGGTAAGAAACCTGCTAATGGGGTTTGCATTTTACTCTCCTACATGAGCAGCAAGGTGGCTGCCCTTAAGTCATCGCCTGAATGTTGCAAACTAATCTAAGTGGCATGCTGGAGTTACTTTGCAGTAGCATTCAAGGCAGCAATGCAGACTGATGTGACTGGTATTTGTGGGTTGTACCTACATCAGTGGACTGTCTGCAGGAGGAGGAGGAGGAGTATTAGAAACAAGAATTAATAATATACTAAACAACTGACTAAAAGTGGCTAACGAACAGGAAAGTAGCAGAATTGTAGACTGTAGGATTTACAGTTGTTTTATACTTGACATCCTTTTGGTAATTTCTGTAAGAAAGATTGGAAAAATCTAAAGGAGGGGTGGCAGCAAATATTAGACAATTTACTGAACAATGGGAATTGTCCTGAGCAGGGAGTTGAAATATTTGGTATGGCTGTTTTAAGTTAACAGAAGGTGAGTTGTGTTTGCCATTGAGGGGGGGTAACATTAGACACAGCTGTTTATGTCTTGTAAATGGAGAATTCCTGAGCAATGTCATTTGTTTCAGCAAGAACTGGTTTGCTCGAGTATTTTACTGGTAGCCAAAGGGAGTGATTATTTAAAAAAAAGGGGGGGGAGGAATTTTATTCCTGCAATCAAAATCCACCACTGTATTAAAAACCAGCCTGCTTAAAACGTGGTATTACTGGATAGCATTTCAGTAAGCTTGAGGCTTTGACTCAAAATAGGTATGGCAGCACTAAGTAAGAGCCTCATCTGTATTTTAAAGTACGTTTGTCTGCCAAGCATGGTATTTAATTGATGTAGCATGTTTCTTTGTCCTTCAGCCCTCTTGTAGAAAGCAGAAGAATCTGAACCAAAAATTAGACGTCATTCTGATCCAGAAACTACCTACAGTAGCTAAGTTGTTGGCTTGCTGATCATAGCTACTAGTGTCCTGAGTGTCTAGAAGTAAGAATCTAAATGACTCGAGTAGTCTGAATACATGTTTTTGATGGCTTCGGGGGAAGGCATGATTCCAAGAGTAGTCTCTTTCTAAATAAAAAATAATTTTGTAACTTCCATGTGTGCAGTGTTTCTAGCAGTATTTATCATAGGCCTAAATTATTTAAACCATAAAGCAGCATCTTGCAAGAAATTCCTATTCTGTTTTTTTTAAACATATGAATATTTCAAGTCTATACAAAAGACGAACCTTGGATAAAATATTATATCACCCATGAGTAAGAAAAGTTATTAAAGGTAGGCACAGACTGAGTAATGAAATGGGAACATCAGATTCCTTTAGAATAGCTTGTTACTAGGGGATGCTGAATCCAGGATAAAAGAACTCCTGGTTCTTCTAATTTCTAAGACTTTTTTCAGACCTATTTAATTATGCCTTGAATATATCCAATCTGATGTTGATGATGGTAGTTGCTTTGGATAATGATCAGCTGTTGCAGCAAAAGGATTCACTCAGATTTTTAATTTAGGAAGCAGAATGGTGATTTCTGATAAACCTGGCCAGCAAACAGCAAACTATTTCCTAAGAAGATGGTAGAGTCTCGGATGTCGCTTTAATCTTCTGTCTGCTTTCTCAGGAATGAGCGATAGTACATGGAGATTTAACTGTTTTGGTCAACATTACCTTTTTCAGCCTTTATATTTCCATAATAGTTTAGAAACCTGCAAGTAGTGTTCTGCTCAGAGCTGAACCAAAAATGAGTAATTTCCTTTTTTCTTCACAGTACTCCGGAACTAGTCTGTAAGACTCTCCCCAATGGAAGAATGAGACACATAATATACTGGAACCAGAGCCCATAAGAGAACCAAATTTAAATTAAAATAATCCTAAGAATTCCTTTTTTGCTTCATTGTGTATCTGCTTGCGCAAAGTAGTCCCTTCATCCTTCATCTGCCCGGTTGCCATTTTAATAAGCTTTTAGGTGTTTATTAGAAAGTGTGCCCTTAACTTGCATCTGTTCCACTCCAGGAAATTGGCCGTTATCGTCTGTTTTCTTCCTAAAATACTCGCTATTCCCTGTGTGAGACTTTACCCCCTTAAATATGGTATTAAATACGGTATTGATGGTAGGCAAAGTCATCTTATGACTGTTCTGTTTTCCTGCTGTTGCTGCAAACAAACGTTAAGAATCTTTCCAAAAAGAAAGATCCTCAAGGATCCTTCATTAGATGCACTCCTGGGAATTGGTAATAGATACTTGAATATCATTCATTTTAGGAGCAAGGTTTTGAGGCCTATTAAAATCAATGTACATGCTAAATATTTACTCTGTTTGTTTTGAAATGTGTATTCCTTTTAGAACAGCTTCTTTTGCATCTGTACTATAAACGCACGGCGCACCGGTGCACTGAGAGCGGGTGGTTCAGAGGCTCCCAGGGATATCGGTGTTTTCACTGAATGGGACCTTAATTTCCCAATTCCTGCTAGATGCCGTGCAGGCCTTTGGCTGGCCTTGTAAGGGAGCAGATGGTATAGCAAGAAGAGCCTGCAAGTTCTGCGAGCCAAGGTTTATGGCAAACAGGAAAAAAAAGGGAAATGTTAATATAGAGACTTGAAAAATCCCCTGATAAAGAAAAGGGAGAAATGCCAAAGGGAAGAAACAATGGTGTTGCTCTAAAAGTGATATTCTAAGCCCAAACATAAAACCAAAACTATCCTGATCTCATCTGTGCAAGGTCTATAAAATCCAATTACTCTGATATCTGGAATTTAAATAACTAGAAACTTTATGTCTAGTCTTGTCTTGCTTTTAGCTTTCTTTTCAGTGGGAAAAACTGTCCAAGTCAGTGATAAGGAACCATTTTATTTGGGGAGGAGTTTTAAACAACACCCAAGGGTGATGTCATTCCTGACACTGTTCATATCCTGATTCTAAATCTGCGATGGTGAAAGAAAGAAGTATGTATGCTGTATCATTACAAACCTATTAGGCATTGTTTTAGATGTTTTAAAACAAGTCTTGGCATATAGAGCAGCTTACTGGGTTTATAGAAGACTGATCTACTTTTTAACTCAAAAAAAAAATCATTACTCAGACAACATCTGATAAAGTGATAGTGCATAGATTTTAGGCTACGGTACTTTTTTTTTTTTTTTTTGAATGTGTTTAAAATGGAAAAGGTACTAAGGTTTTTGCTGGTAAAATATTACACCTTACTTTTAAAACATTAAAGGAGAAAAGACTTGGAAGCATCTGAAAAGGAAGTGGATTGTTAAAGTTGCTTGAGAATTTCTTTTGCTGTCTGTTTAGGTAATCATAATTAAAAAATGCCTGAATGATCTTAATAACACATGATTCAACTGACAAGCACTAATTGCTCTCTATCAGGCCAAGAGAAGATGAATGTTGTCAAGAAAACCACAAGTCAGACAAGCTGATTCTCTTCTAGTCTGACACCATGTTCCCATGTACAAACCAGTTTTTACTGGAGTCTTTCCAACATCAAAAGAAAATCCTTGCCTTCCCATTAATTTTCGTTGCTGGCAGGCTTGAGCTGTTTGTGACGAGTTACTTTCGTTACTATTGCTGGCCTGCTAATGCACAAGATTGTGCAAAGACAAAAATGTAAACAGGTTTCCCAACTTCTCTTTATCTTTTGTAGCTTGAACTGAATACATTCTTACACTGGAATACAAAGCATTAGGTGTAAAAAACCCTCTTTTTTTTTAATTGTCATAGCAATCCTTTTTTTTTTTCCTTCTTTGCCCTGGAATGTGCAGTGCACTGGGCCAGGTAGAATAACATTATTTTTCTTCAAAGATTCTCTTCTTTTTTTAAGACAACCTATGCAAATTATGTCACTGCAGTGAAAAATCCCAGTTTTATATAGCAGATGCTATCTGGCAGGATTTCCTGCAAGGTGATGTGTATCTAGTGCCGTATTTTTTTTTCTTTTGTTTTAAAGACACTTTTTTTGTATGTGCTCAGTCTATTCAAATTGAAAACTTGTCCTTTGCTGCTTGACTTTACTGTATTCCTTGATTCAGGTACAAGTAGTAGAAGATACCCTGTGTTCTTTCATACTTTCCATTTATATTTGGGCATCAGTTACTAAGTAGTATTGGAGGGGTATGGGTCACTTGGGCAACCATATACCAAGATAAATCTGATGACATCTTTCTTGTAAACAGTGTTTAAAAAACAGTGTCTGCTTTGTACTAAGTAGGTCCTAACTTAGTCACTCCACTGTTAATTATGAAGGGAGATCATATTATGTTTTAATGTAGGTTTGAGACTCTTGCAAATTAAAAAAAAGAAAGATAACAAGAAACCCTGGGATATTCCTGTAAACAAAATATCTCCTTTAACCAGATATTTTAAGTTGGATTATTAAACCTCTCCCCAGAGTTCAGTATTGCCAATTCATCTTTTAATTAGTTTTTCTGAGGAAGAGGAATATTGACTTGGTTGTGAATGCACCCTTGCACTCTGGAAGGACTTTAACTCGGTCTACTTTATGTTCTTACAAAGAAGACTGAGATCAGTGTCTTAAAACTTTACCATAATTCTCAAACTTTAATTCTTAAACATTATGTCCATTACCAGCCTTGATGATATTTCCCTGCCAAATTTGATTGTTTTAACTATTTGATGCCAACCATTAGCATGTCTGGAGATGCAATATCTTTAAAAGGACTGATTACTTTGTGCAAAATAAAACTTTGAATTCTCTCTCAAATTTGGCATCTAAAACTAGTCCCTGGTCAACATCTTGGTATGCTGAACCTGGTTTAGAAATGGAGTAGTAATGAACACGTTTTCTTTACCAGTTTCTTTTGCTGGCAACAAAAAACCCTTGATAATGGGTAATGTTGAAGTGCAGAGGGAAGGATGGGTGGAGAACATGTGAGGAGAGCATTCCTGGCTTGCTTTCCAGCAAGATGCCCGTCCCTCCTAGTTACTGGGTCACCTTTACAGGTATTGTTCCCCAGTTTTTGGCTCGCTGACAGTAGAAATAAGTGAATAAATCAGAGTAGATAAGCAAGACTGTGAGCTGACAGTGGGTTGATTTGTCATTTCAAATCTCCCGAAAACAAAAAAGTACTTGTGTTTTTATGTCAAAACTATTATCAAATCTATCTGAAATTATAATAATCTGTGACAGTTTAACAACATCACAGGTTATAAAAAGCGTAGTGATAAGTTCCTTTTCTTAATTTTTGCATGTGATGGGGGAACAACAAATTCCCTCTCTTCTCAAATGGTGCCCTGCGATGCTGTTTACTGCGCTGCTGATCGACACCCAGAAATAGAAGGGGACTTGTTAAAATCGGGGGGCAGAGCACTGCGCCGTCAGCTGGAGTCAGATCCTTTCGGGGCAGCAACAGGAGGGGGGTCGTTTGTTCCTGCTTCATAGTTTTCTGTAGAAAATAATGAGAACCCTAGAGTCTGTCCTGAAATGGTAAAATCTTTTGCTTCTGTAGGAAAGTGAACAACTATTAAAGGAAAAAAAAAATAAAAAAAGGGGAGGGTGTGTGTTAACATTGAGGCTATGACTGTTACCTGAAAAGCACCAGCCAGTCACGGGGTATTTGGAAAGTGGCCATTATCAAATCTTGTTTAATTCTTTGTCAGTGATTTAGATATGTAATTCTAGCTTGTATTTGAGAAATAATGTTAAAAACTACAATCCAGCACCTTCTGCTGTACAGAATAAACCTAATACCATAGGTTTCTAGGGTATTTTTTTCTGTGGTGGTATCTTTTTCAGTAAATTGTTTAAGAAAACAGTTTGGGAGTTTATTCGTTGGCTTTGTAGAGCGAGGCATTCCTGTTGATACTTGTGTCTAAACACAGTTACCAACCTGGTCCTGAGGAGCAGATCTCTATACTCGCATCTGGTGAGCTGAAGAAGTTGTCCCCTGGTCACACCCTTACTCACGTAGAAGGTGATGGCAGACTGGGACACGTAAATGAGATGGTGTCCCTGAAAGGGGGGCTGCTGCTCTGCCCTTCTGCCCAGGAGGGTTGTAGAGGGGCACGGCAGCCTTGTAGGTCCTCTGCTGTTGTGCCGGGTGGCTGAGGTTTCAACGTATACCTTCGAATGTATAATCTGTGATATGAGGAGTACGTTCATTGGCATGGTTCCTGTAGCCGAGCGAGGAACATGCCAACGAGCGATAAGCAGTGCCATCTAGGGTTGAGCCTGGCCTAGGATTTTCATGGTAAGAGCCCTGTCTAAGCAGTCAGCCGCAGCCCAGCGGTGGAAGGTTTCCAAGAGCAGAGTATATTGTTACTCTTACAGAAATAAGGTTTTCTTTAGATGATGAGATGTATTTTAAAAGCACTGAACAGTACACCCTGACTCTTACCAAGAACTTTTAATTCTGATGTTATATCAAAAATACATACCTGTGCCAGGAAGATTGCAGGATATTTTTGCTGGGTCTGTGATGTTACGTGAAGTCCTGGTGTGTGGGTGATGAAGTGCTTCGATTGTTCTTCAGAACCAGAGGACATTACCTTCTAGCTGATGCATGCAGGAGAACATCTGCTTGAGGAAAAGTTGCTGCATATATTTGAAGAGGAATAACGTAGTTTGATCATATGGTTGAGCAAACCTACCCAAGCCAGACGAGTTGCCCAGAAGTAACCGGGTGTCCTGTCTGGATCTTGATGTCAGTGCAAACCTTTCTTTTCTGGGGGCGGGGGAAAGGGTTTGAAGTAAAAATTTAATCTTTTCCGTGGGGCAACATGTTTGAAGTTCTGAGTAGCAGAGTCCTCTGACAATGCATTCGTATATATGCCATATATCTCCATTTCTTCTGCTGTGTAGCTGAGGCATCCCTTAGGGGCAAAGTCTGAAGAAGTCAATTAACTCTAGAACTGACCTATACCCAGAAGGAAAAGATTTTGTTTTACAGATTTATCTGAGGTTTGTGTGTAGCTTTGGGGGAACTCATTAAACTTGACAGCAGATGCTATGGTCTTGTTAGTACCATCCAGAAAGGCCTTGTGGTTTAGGCTTTGGATTACAGTTTTCCACAAAGAACCACATTATTTTAGGGTAAGTAATTGAAGAAGATGCCAATGTTAAAGTTCTGTCATATCCTGTGCCCATATTGCCCAGTCTGGGGCCCACACTCCAGTAATGGTACTGGCTGGGGACGCTTAAACGTAGCCTTTGCACAAAACCGTGTGGAGCAAACCAAGCCCAAGCCCTGGTCCCTCTAACCCCACGTCCGTCCCCGTGCACTTGGCACATGCATAGTGCAGCCTGTCTTTGGGCAAACTCAGGAGCCAACTCCCAACTACTGGTTGGTGCCTGTGGGCAGACGTAGGTTTGCATTATTTTTCAGTAATATTTAAGTTCAAATGACTATAACTTATAATAGCAAAACCATAATTTAGAGAACAGTAACAATTTATTTCCCAAAGTGCTGAGCACTTTATGCCGCCTTTTGTCATCAAATTATAGCAGGATGTACAATGGTCTGTGGATTTTATTTCTTTTTCCTGAATAAGGTAGTTTTCCTAGGTGGGTTTGCTACGTTGACGGAATGTAGCGTGGGTTTACGTGAAGAGGGGGGCTGGTGGAATGGAGTCATGACTGTCAAATGCAGGTTGTGCTCAGCAATTCTTCCTAACGCTGCGGGCTTGAAGGGTCCCTTTTGACCCATGTAACAAACCTTTCTTCATCCTTCATTTCTTCTTTACAATAATTCATTTTCTAAGGACTTTACTTACCTTTTGATTAGATGCATTCGGCCAGGGGGGTTGACTGTAAGCTCAAACTACTTAAAAGGTAGTTATTTTGAAGATGTCCTCCACCCCACCCCAAAGCAGCAAGCGTGGTTTGCCTTGGCATTTCAGGTCCCTGCTTCTTCCTGTTTGAATTTCTTTATTTGCTAGCTTCAGGGTTGCTGTTTCTCTATTTCTATGTCTCTCTCTTTTTTTTTTTTTTTAACCCTTGCTTTTTTCCTGAAAAGTATGCGTGAAAACTCCTTCAGCAAGTTTGTTCTTGGCTCTCCTGATCGAATGACTAAAGGCTGGAGTGGGAAGAATGTCTGGCCTTCAAGTCTGTGATCTGCTGATTCATAGATAAATATCCTATAAAATGCATGGCTGGGCTGCTCTGAATTTAGGGCTGAATATTCTTTCATGATCTGTTTGGGAAAACAGCCACAACTTGACTCAAACTTTCCAGTTTGGTATGTCTTGGTTCCAGTTTTATGAAGTTCATCAGCCTGACTTAAAGGGAAATCCTGATTCTTGCCCCCGCGCGTTGAACTCATCCATGTGCTTTTACACCGTATGGAGAGCCAGGTGAGCCAGTCTGCATATCCCCCTTGCAGAGCTCTGTCGTCGTGGGTCTCAACAGCAATGTATGTGACCTTGGAGCGTTTGAAACTCATCTTTTGCAGGGACCCCGTTCATTAAAAATAAACCTAGATTCAAAGTATTAAAAAGAAAAATCCCAGACAGCTCCCTTCCACCAAACTGCTTAAGACTGTGGGCAGAGAAAAACCCAAAAACTTCACCACCCCTCCCTTCCCCCCCCCCCCTCCAAAAGGGAAGTTCAGCGAGGAGATGGTATGTGAAAGTGTGTAGTTTTCTGTGGTGAAGCAAGTAAATGTTTTTGTAAAATTTGCACAGTGTTACTTGTGGAGAAAGAGGGAAAACAGAAGACTGAAGGTGAGTGCTGGAACGCAGTGATATGTAGTCCCTACTTGGTTTTCTGTGGGGAAAAAAAAAAATCATGTAGCAAAATAAATTATGTACAGTCTGAGAAGCACTTGTTTTCTTTCTTGATCTTGTTAAAGCATTTCTTAACACAATGGCTTTTTTTCTCAAGTATTAGCATTAATTACTGAAAATGTTAATAGGTTTTGTGGATTGAACAAGTGGGAAGACTAGCAACAACCTGGTATTTCAAAAGAAAATAATATTCCATCCTCTAGATTCAAAGATAATTCAGGAAATTAATAAAAGCTTGTGAAATCATATGGAAGAAAGCTTTATGTCACTTCACTCCTTCATCAGATAGAAAGCAAATACCTCATTTCATTGGCCAAAACTCTGTGTCTTGGAAATGACCCGGTAATTTTTTCTTTTGCAAGTCACCGAGTTTCATACATTTCAATGGACTTTTCCCTCCCCTTCTCGAATAGTAATCTTAAACCCTCCAACGTCTTGGGGCGTTCTGGCAATCCAGCTTGCTGCATATGCTTTCTGTAGTCAGCGTGCACAAATGATCACTCTTTAAATCATACAGTGTAAGATTTCATTAAAAATTTGGAGAACCATCTTATGACTAGGTTGATGATCTCATTTTATCCATACATGGTACTTATTAAGTAAATACCTTTGAAGCATAGGAAGACGTCTGGGAACCAACTTGCGTTTCTTCCTCTGCTATGTTATCTTAATTTGATTGGTAGTACAGAAGTCCTGAAAATATTTTCTAAGGGAAATGTACATTGGAAATAATGCAGTGCTATTCTTAGCTCTTTTTGCAAACTTCCTATTCTTTTTTCTTGGGACTTTGCTGTTCTTCAGGTGCTTTAACTTTGTATTTACTCTCATTTCCCTTAAGGGGAGGATTCGGTGAAGTACTGAGCACGTTTCAGACCTGACTCCAAGGCAACAGGAGGTTTTCCAAGAACTAATTCTGGCCTTTTCTATGAGAATCCTTGTCAGCACATTTTCACTGTAATGAAATGGTGAATAAACCAAAGTATTTTTGGTAACAGCGGTACACCACACCTCTGCAGTGCCTATCCTTTGAGGATGTGTGCACTTCGGAGACTTGGGAATTACACACCTTGTGCATGTTTCTACTTCTTATGAGGAAGTATTTATGCCGACAGGCCGGGACAGAAGCTCTCAGTAGTGATCACTTATTGTTTCACCGTGGATAATAATCAGCCTCTCACCTTCTGCGGTTATTAACTGCTTAGTTGGAAGTCGTAGCCTTTTAGAAATCTGACTGAGGGTGTCATCTTGTTATAATCAGTCTCCTTTGGAGGCACCCAAAGGAAAGGTTGTAGCATGGTAAAAACGCTGGATGAGAAGGACCTCCAGCATGTCTCTAGTCTGATGTCCTGCTTGGAAAGGGACTGTCACCCATACTAGGACAGCTCTGCTGTGGCTTTGTCCTAGCAGAGCATTGGGAATCTCCACGGATGGAGATTCCCCCGTCATGACCTCTCCGTGCTGTACCACCTTTACAATGAAAATGTCCCTTCTGAGCATCCCGAAGAACAATTTTGGCTGTTGCTCCTCATTTCAAACCCTCCCAACTAAGACTGTTGTTACTCTGTGCTTTAGAGGACTGTTGCTCACAGCTTGAAATGAGCTTCTCTTAGTTGTCAGGGCTAGTAGCAGGGCTTCTGTGTTAGAAAAGCCAACAAATTCTTTTGAAAGAGGATGTAGCTATTCATCTGAGCCTTAATTTTTATATATTAGTGTTGTTACCTCTGCAAAGCGAACTTTTGCGTTTGATAGAGGGAGCAGCAGTCAGAAGAATCCTGATAAAGAGGAGGAGGAACCACCCAGCATTTAGCCTAGCATTTCTGTGCATTGTGTTCTGGACTTTCCAAATTGGGTTGAACGTTGTGATTGAAAAGATTGTCAGCACTATGCAAATGAGAAAGAGAAGTGAAAGTGCATCTCATGCAAGTAATTTCTATGTAGATAATTTGCCATAAAAATTTATATTGCAGTCCTTAAAACCTTCAGAGATTTATTCTGTCTAGGGAAAGGTGATTTATATGGTATTAAAACACTTTTTATGTTCCAGTCCTTTAGATTTAATGTTTATTGCCTATAAAAATGAAATCTTCCTGTGGATATTTAAAAGTTTTGGTACTGTGTGAAATATATATTCAGCTTAGAATCTGAAATGCTTTAGAGATGCAGTAAATAAGTGATGGAGTGTTACCTTAGGTTCACCAGCCTCGGCAGTCCAGACTTACTCCAGGGCTGAATCCATTATGTAGATAGCATTCTGCTTACCTTAGACATATGGTAAAGGAGAGCATATAATGATGGAAGTAATGTGTAATTTTGTTATTCTTTTTTGGCTGAATATTTAGGGCACTTTGTATAAAGGTTTTTGAAGCTGAACTTGGTCTGATGTGTATAGTCAGTATTAAAATGTAGAAGCAGGCTTTATTCCTTACCCACAAAGGGCCGGATTAAGCACAAGATTAGGGTATGCTGCAGGAGTATCAAAAGAAGAAAAGGCATTCTGCATCTTTTCTCTAAATAGCTTCTACACGTGGTAACGAAGGGAACAGAGAAAGGCAGTGCAGGACTGCTGCAGTCCCCATGAATAGATGGACAAGGAGGAGTCTGTGTTCTGGGTTTATTTCTAGTTTAATTGTTCGTTATTTTTGCTATCCCTGTTATTGTTTGGGGAGAAACACAGAAGAAACTGTATTTCTTTCAAAGCGTAATTCCTAACCTCATAGTGTTGGTCCCTTTCCCCTTCTATCCCAGACAATTTTATAGACCATAATCCATCTGTCTAGAAATGTATAAAATACAAAGCATGAAAGAGACACAAACAAATCAAGTGAGTTTTTACACAAAAATAAGAAAGTGTGTGTAGGTGGTTGTTTTGCCTTGTAACTTCTTTAATGGTGGTGCCCTGAAAAAGTAAATGACGTAACAGGCATTGCTTTTTCCCAAACGTTTCTCATCATTTTAGAGTTCATCCCACAGCAAACCTATGCAAGTTAAGCCCTAAAGCATGTGTCCCACTGGGTATCGATAGAGATCGAGGAAACGTTGACAAGTCCTTTTGAGATTTTTTTGTCTGCTACGGCAGAATCCTGTATATTACTGCACATGAAGCACAAAAATTAAAGCTTGATTTATAGTCAGCTAACTAATATTACCAGAGACATTGTGGGACATAATTCTGGAGGCTTACAGATAATGCTTCATTTGCAGTGGTACATCAAATAGCATCTAGCCATCCTGTTCCAAATTATTCTCTTCTAATAGGAATCTAATGTTACTGTGCCTGGACTGGAGCCTGAAGTCCTGCCTCTGGCCGCAGCAGGCGTGCAGCGCGTCGCAGCGGTGCAGGCTTTCTCACACTGCTCTGCGGCTCTGCCTCGTCCCCATGTGGGAGAAGATGCAGCTCAGATGTTGCAACATCAGGCAGCCCAGTGAATGGCACCAGTTCAAGGAGGAACTTTGGTGAAACTTCCCAGGGTTGTAACTGTCCGTGCCCTGACACATGAAAGCCGAGGAAGCGTCCGAGTGTTGTAGCAATAGTAGTTAAGTCCGCGTTGGTAAATGTAGCATTTGGTGCGGCATGTTCAGCAAAGGTGGCTTGTGTGTTGTTTAAACGGCAAAGCCAACCAGTTGTCCTCAGGACTGGGTGGGTAGGGGAGCTTGCAGAATGGGACAGACAACAAATCCCAAAGCAATATCAGGATAAAGCTTTTTTTTTTTATAACCCCCCACCCTCCCCCCATGAACAACAAAACCAAACAGTTCCCCTTCCCCTCTGCCATTTTTATTCTGGCCTGCGTAAGAAATTTGGAAAGCCAGGATTGTATTCTAAATGTCTTTTTCCTGGGTGATGTGAAAGAAGTGGAGAGGCAGGAAAGCAGAGTAAACCTATGGTGGATTTAAGCAGAGTTTGACCTTTGCTTCCAGGATTGTGCAAATACGATTTAGCTAAAGTTAACTGAAAAACACTAGCTGAAAAAATATTCGGGCTTCAGCTGAATGGTGGTTGTTCTCGGTTCCCTTATTGTTCAGGTTAACATCTCTAATGTGAGATGACTGCTGCATTTCAAAGTTTTTCTCCCCCAGTGCTGTTTCTGTGGATCCAGAGAATTTTTTGCAAGGTGTTTTCCGTGGTCTGCTTTGGATAACTGTCTTCATAATGCAAAAATTAAACTCTCATAATTTTTTGTGTACTGAAATACTGAACTCTGAAAAGCATTAAGAGGTTTTAGGCTCTCTGTGATGCTGCTGTTCAAGCAGATGTCTATACATGTCTTTGTGTAGAAGAATTACTGTTTTATTTAGATTATCCTTTGTACTTATCAGCCAGATACACTGCCAAAAACCAGCTCTGGTGGTCTGGTAATTCCGTGGTTTTGTGGGGCTTCATATTTGTCCACTTGCTACTTCTGCAATAAGCTTAGTAGTTAAATATTCAGTTCATACCAGAAACGTGTTTTCTTTTAAATACATAGAACCAGAACTCTTCTCCACCCCCCCAATTATATAGGATCTAAACTGAGAAAGAAAGAAAACCAGTCTCAAAGTGAAACTTTTATCGTTTGATGTAACGTGTAGCATGTTGTGTCATCTCAAAAGAGGCATTTTTGGATCAAACTTTCATATTGTCAGGCCTAGGGCTTTATAGTATTTCATCAGTTTTCTCAGCAGAAGTGCTTTCTGGCATTTGGATGAGGGTGCCCAATGCTCTCGTCTGCATATATGAAAGCTAAAATTTGGCTTTTCTTAAAGAGTGTCTAGATGAAGGATGGAGATACTAGAGGCAGTGAATCTGAGAGTGAGTAGCTGAGAGGTAATCCAGCTATTTATTTGTAGTTTGTCTGAAAAGCACATGGGGATGGAGTATGACGATAGCAACTTCAAACTGTTCACTAAAAACCTTTAGCTTGCTGCTATAGGTCACAAATTTGAAGGCTATTTTTGGTTCAAAAATGTGATACTGATTAAATACATAATATAGATAGGAAATTATTCATGAGGACTTGACTTTTGTTCCTAAAGGACTTGGGGTAACTCTGGACTTGGTTTCAGCCACAGCAAAAAAGAGGGGAAGTAGTCCCACCGTATCGGAAAGTGTTGCTCTCTATTTCTCTTTTCGTATAGGGGAGAGAGAGATGTGTGTATATATGCGGACTGAAAATCACTGTATGACAGAATGCCTTGAAAAGGTACAAACCTAAATGATTTCTTGGTAAAGAGATCACTTACGTCCCTAGTACATCATCTACCTCCCCAAATTGCCGGGAAGCAAAAATTACTGTATTGTAGATAACTCTATTTGCAGAGTGAGTTTCTGTATGTGGGGAGGGAATGAAGTAATCTGTTCCATCAGCTTGTAAAACTGAACTAATTAACAGACAATCAGCATTGATTGAGACAGCTGCATTCTTTACTGAGGGATTGTAAACACAGAGCCTTCACGGAATTGTTTTTACTGCTCTAAAGTGCACGAAATTGAAATTGTATTTGATAGCCAAAATTAAGGACTTTTTAGTGACAGTGTATCATAGCAAGGTTGACGGTGCCACTGCAGCTAAATCTGTTGTTTTCATTTTAGTGTGATTTGTCACAATGAATAGTAGGGGAATTATATAAATTATCACCAAAGAAGTTTTTTACAGTTAAAAAAGTATTTTAGCTGTACTGTCTACCTTGGTTGTGTTCATGGAGCAAGCAGACACTGGCCATCTGTAGTTCAGTGCTCATCCTGGTAGGCATGCCTTTTACTGATTCTAAGTGCCAGGTTTGCAGTATTTAAAAAATATTTTATGTATGCCTTTGTCAATGTGTGATTTCTAGAAGGCCTTTATAATAATTCCTGATATATGTTTTAGGATACGTTACTAGAAATGCTGATTTTAAAAATGGACGGTCCATGTTAAAAATACTGTACTGAGAATAGTACTTCTGGTTCTAAACTAGCTTGCAACATTACTAACATGAAGCATGTTATTTTTTGTTATATGCTGTTATGCGTGCTGTCACCTCCAAGCCAGCCTCCTTGTGACTGTACATCAGCTAATTTTGCTTTATGAGTCAATTCTGCTATTTTCCTTTTCATGTCACAGAAAATGAGCTTAACTAGGTACTGCAATATGTTGTTGGGAAATACCTAGCGAGAGAAGGCATTCTGCATTCCACCGCCCCTGCCTCTTCATTTCGGTTCAGTGTAAAGTGTGATACTTATGCTGATCTGTAATCGTCAGGATGAAATACTAAAAACTATAAAAATTTTCTGAAAGGCTTCAAAATCTGGCATGCTGTTTAATGGTCCAGAATATGTAATGCTTGCTATCGGTATTAAATGCCAGACATACATTTTACCGTTGTGTGTTGTCATGCCAAGCTGAGTCATTATTTGGGATTTAGAGCTGAAAGAATACTAAGAGGCCTAAATGGGACTTTAGTAGTAGCAAAAACCTAAATAAAGAAAACGTTGCTTTCTTGTTTCCTATTTATAGCTATAATTTTTTTTTTTAGAAAACATCCACCAATTGCATTTACAGGCAACTTCATGAAAAAGCTATATTTTTCCCATCAGGGGAAAATGCATAAACCTTACAGCATGCCCAGAAAGTCAACAAACTCAGACCAAGAGAGGAAGCATGTTAGTCAGGAGTCAAGGACCGTTCTCTGAAAACCCTCTGCCAAATACTCTTCCTGCTTAAATTGTTTATCAAACAACAATTTCGTTTGCCAGTAAGTTTCTTCTGATCTTGTTTTTGTTACTACTTATTTCTTAATACAAGTTCCCCATCCGCCTTCCTCCGCAAAATGCTGCGGTCCCTGCCCGGTGCCTGATGCCCCTCTAGCTGCGCCACGGACCAGATACGCAGCGCTTCTGCGGGGGGGAAAGGCAGGTCGGCATTTAAACGTGTCCCTTGATCAGCAGTAAAAGGTGCAGGTGGAATTAAGCCTGCTAGAGGGGAGTCGCTGGACAACATTTTCAAGATGTATTTTGTAGGTTTTCCCTGTGCACGTGCTGTTTGTTAAGGTTTTTAACCGAGTTAAGACTAGCTCCATCTTTCCAAACTGTATTTGTCATACATATGGTGGGATAGTTTATTCCTCTATTATACCACTTCTGCAATGCCCAAAAACATGAGAAGGGAGCGAAACATGAGGTGGTGTGTTAGTTCAAGTCCATGGTAATTTTTTCCCATCCCTCAAGGAATTACTTTGTTGGAATGTGGTTTTAAAAGTATTTTTAGGTTGCTTTTTCAGTGTGTATTTATACTTTTGTTGGTAAATATTTTATGTCCGAATGTTAGGAAACAGCTTAAGCAGCTGTCAGATTGGTGATTGCATTTGGAGACTGAAGGATTATTGAGTGGTTGTTGTGATGGACTTTAGGGCGGATAGTTGGTCTGTAATGGTTAACCGTGTTAAAAAAAAAATCTAAAAATAAAATTAATAACACGTGTCGTCAAAGGAAAAATAATTGTGAATTTTTGTTCTAAATGACACTTAGTGTAGTTAGGATTTGAATGAAGTTAAATAAAATGTGAGCAACGAGTTTGTTTACATTTAGGATAAAAACAAAACAAAAAAGCTTGAGTTTATTTTTTTTAAACAGTAAGTTCCCAGAACTCACACTGAAACAAGACTGTGTGTGTATATATATTATTAATTTATTGGTGGCAGCCTGTACAGCAAGTTATAAATCCTGGTCTGTGTTACAGTATGTGTCTTGCTTAAAGCGTGGTCATGCTTCATTTACTAGCAAAGCTTAGGCTGAAAAGGGGGTAACTAAATACTTTAAATGATGTAACAGAGCTTAGTTAAAGGCTTGAACTTTTTGTTATTAAAACCACTCTTTTAGGACTACATTTTACTTTGATCTGTGGTCAAAAGAACTATTTAATGTAACTCATGAATCTGATCTTACTTGGAAGTAAGACATTAGCTGAAGTTAGTGATGGTGTTTTATTACAAAATGGCAGCGTAATCCCTTTCCACTTGAACACGGTGGCAGCTGCATTAATGGCTTGAAACAAATGATAAGAATAGCGCATTAAGTTACCCATCAATTAATTGGTTTTGGGTGGGGTTGGGGGTTTTTTTTTGTGTTTTTTTTTTTTTTTAAGGGCCAAAGCTCTTTTAAAAATTGCCTGCCAAAAATGTGTTTTATGGGGCATGGTTGCTGTGCACCTCCTAGCTAAAACCTAATGATTTGCTGGTATCAGAATGTGATGAAACTGTTGTTTTTTCCTCGCTGTCCTTCCCACGAGCAGCTATTGCAGCCCCCAGCGCTGGCGTGCGTGCGGGGAGGGCTGAGGAGGGGACCGGCGGAGACACCTCCTGCCCCGACAGGGACGAAAGCGGAGGGGAGCGGGAAGGGCAGCGCGGCCGAGTGGGACCCACTGTGCTGTGATCTTGATAGTGTGGTTATTGCGTTCTCGTTGCCACTTAAAAGAAGGGGTAATTTGTCTGCTGTAGTGTGGTGAGAACTATGGTGAGTATGGCTGCTGGCATTGCGTCTTGGTCAGCTTTTGATCAGCTAACAAGATAGAAGGTCAAGCAGATGAATTTTAGTTTGTGTCTTGCCTAGGCAAAGTCTTTGCAAGCAACAGTGGGTTTCCTTTGGTTTCCCATAATTTATTTTATCTGGCAGAAGAAGATGTAGTTTGATTCCCCACCACCCTGTAGCTGCTACGAAAGTCACAAATACTAGGCTGAGACATTTTTGTGTTTCTTTCAAAGTAATTAAGCCGTGTGTACATGATTAGCTAACTTAATTTTATCATCTAGAAAGCCATCAGCTGCATAGGGCAGGGAAGCGGGAGTTTACACGGTTGTAATGCAAGTTGGGGTGTGACTTGCTGCGTGGCCGGGGGACGATGGGGGAGCAGATTGCTCCGAGTCGGAGCAGCGCTTGCTGCTTTGTGCTGTACGCTTGCTACGTCTGAAATCCTACCTTCTGGGAAGCCTCACTGCAGCTTAAATAAATTAATTTATTACTTTTTGGCCTTTTCTGTGGTAGCTATTGAAGCAACAAGTTTGAACTTTTGCTTTTAAGTGGAAGGGTGTGAAAATTAATGTGTGGGAAGTCAGTGAAGTTGTAAGCAGTACCCCACCGGGACGGGAGCTGCAGCAAGCTGGTTGTGGACGTGCTGCGTTTTCAAAAATAAGAGAGCCCTCTCCCCAGCAAACACTTGCATTTACTTTTTAGGAAACTTATGTCCTTTGAAAGTGTAATGAACTGAAACGTAAAACCTAGCGGAGTGTTAAGTAACTGATGGAGTAGATTTGCTGAAAGGGTTTGTTTTGTTTTGGGTTTTTTTGCCAGGTATTGAAACCAAACTGCAAGGTCTTTGGGTGAGGTAATGGAAGGTGGTAGTTTTGTACTGCTGAAGGACTGCAGTGCGGGCAGTAGAGCATGGGCATGCGAGCGCCTTTTAAAAAGGCTTGGGGAGGAGCAGGCTTGGAGATGCAGAGAGCAGCGAGTGCTGCTGGGGTCTGGGTGACACCTTCCAGCTGGTTTTTAGCTTGCCCAACACTTGAGGGGACCGCTTACTGCCGTGCGGTAGCGATGAGGTGGAAGTAGACCTGGTGGGAACGAAGACAGAGGTGACTAACAGTCTGGTGTAGAAGCTGAGGAACATGAGGAGGAGGAGAGAAGCTTTGGGGTTAGGGTTGAGGATGCTACGAGTGAAACCTGAACCTCGTTTCTGGAGAGAAGTCAGAGCGCATCACCAGTGGTGCCACTGTCACCAGCGCTGGAGACCCAGCCCGCGTGCTGCGTGTCGGACCTGGGGCTTGTGAAGGCATTCTTCAGCCCTGAATGCACGTGGTTTTGAGGAGGGTGGAAAGAGGGAATAAATAATACCAGAAGATGAAAACTACCTTTTGGAACAAACAGGCAATGTTGCATTAGTTTCCTGAGTGTGAGGAAAAGCTTGTTAAGTATATCCTACAGATCTTTGGCATTAAGGTCTTTATAGCTCTGGACAGTCTCCCGTTCTGTGCATTTTCTAAAAGTTTTGAATTCAAGGTGTAGAAGAAAAGACAGGCATAATATTGTGTTGGCTGTGGCACAGCAGTCTTTTCCCCTCGTAGTGCATTTGTTGCTGGCGTAGATATTTATGCGGCTGGTTTATGCTGATAGTAGCTCCGTTTGAAAAGCCAGTACTAGCATTCCCCTCTTGCAAGATTGTTTGATAGGCTTTCCCTATGTTTGTGGTAGTGGCTGGTGTTATTGTGAACAGAGGAAGCCACAACACACTTTTTTTATGTTTTCCTTTTGTTTTTTTTTTTTTTTTTAAGAGCTTGTTAGTTAAGGTATCTTATTGATAGCCACATCAGCACCTCCGTTTTTGTTCTCTCTTTGCTTAATGGGGTGGCCACCACACACGTTGACTCATTGTCCAAAAGCATTGCACAGAGCACAAAATTTATTCCAGTTAAAGCTTGTTTAAAAACCTACTTGGAGTCAAATTACTTGAGTACACGGAAATAAAATGCGTTTATTGAAATTTCCTAACTAATTCTGTGTGTGAAAGGTAGTTGCATCAGTTTGCCAAATGGCAAAATGTTTCTTAAGAAACATGTTTTGTTTAATGCTTATGGCTTTTGATTTTTTTTTTCCTTCCCTTTCTCCAGGAGTGTAAAAATCAGGTATTCTGGTCTCTGCTTTGTTATTTGTTCATCATTCACTGCTGATTGGTAGGGCAGGGGGACGGTGGTTCTTGGTGTTTCGCTCTCGTTGAACTCTCTGATCTTTCCTTTTGCTTGTGTTAAGAAGGACCTTTACAGCGAGGCAGGCACGAACTCATTTTACAGAAAAGAAACTTCTTCCATTGTTGCATTCTTACGATATGTTTTACCTTTCTGCGCGCTTTCAGATTGGAATTCAGGCTTCCTTTTTAAAGTCAAAATAGACATTAACAAGAACTCCCAATGTCAGCTCTGTGGTTACTTCCCTGGTCACAATCTAGAGCTCTACCAAGTGAGCACGCCTTTTTGGTTTTCCAGAGAAACACACTAAGCTCACAAAATGGTTCATCATTTCTGAAATATTTCTGAAATACTTATGTAATCAGTACGTAGGCTTCTGAACAGGTGAAAACTATGGGGTTTTTAAGATTGAAGGGCAGATTGCCTAATATATCAGGGAAATACAAAATTTCCCCAAGATAAGTAGGCTGTGCGTATGCAGAGTTGTGCCAGACACTTCTACATTGGTGTCATCATTGCACTGAGAAATTTTCCTTTAATAGGAAATTAAAAATTGCAAAAAGCTACATTCAGAGCTTTGATAGATCTGACAAATGCAATCCTGAGAAAGGATGAAAACAAAAATGAGACTACTGAAAACTCCTTTCAGTAGCAGATTATCATGTAGACTGGGTAACTGATTGAAACGATGATAAAGGAAAATACCTTATATACAGAAACAAGATTTCAGGGGAAATGGTTACTACTACATTTACTAGTAGAAAATTCCTGATCTACATGCAGTTGTGATTTGTGTCTATCCTTGTTAATAAGTAAAATGAGGTTTATGGTGAAAATGTGCTGTTAACATCTGCAGCCTAGCTTAAGGCTTTTGAAGGCATAGCCTCGCATTGCGTCCTGACTAGAAGTCTACCAGAAAAAAATCAGTCTGTCTTAAAGTTGTGATATAAGTTTTGTGCTCCAGTGTAAGAGCTCAAGTTTCGTGCTCCAGTGTAAGAGCTCTGTGGTAAATGCAGAAGGGATTAAGTATTTTAAAATGGGAGAATAACAAAATTTGGGGATACAGTTACAGTACTTGCAGATGATTATTACAGCATTTTATAACTTTTTCCATGTGAAATATAGAAACACCGGTTCTAAGCAGAGATTGAATACTAGTTATGATAGATTATGTTAGAGCGACTTTTGGGGGGATTGGGATGCTGAAGCGAGTTGGTTTCTTGGGTCCTGAAATACCCAGTGGCCATAGCTGTTAGAAATGGGTGTCTGGGATGCACGATCGGCCACGGTGAGTGTTAGGGCCGAGGAGGGTATTGATGAGAGCTGGATGTGTGAACGGAGTTGGCTAGAGCATAGAGAAACGGTGGTTTGTATTATTTATTCCACTCACACTATTTTGAATGAAAAGAAAGCACAGCTATGGAGAAATGGAGTGAGGGTCTGTCCTTAACACCCTCGTGTTCAGCTTTGTTCGGAGCCCGTCTCCTGCCGTGGGGAGGGGATGGGGACCTGCGCAGTCTCTGCCTCTGTCACACCCTTCCAGACCAGAGGTGGTGAGTCTGGTTGTGCTGTTGCCTCTCTTCCCTCCTGCTGATAGAGATGCATCGCAGAGTCACGTACACTTCCCCGCCATCGCGCTCCCAAATTCACATTTCCCATGTATCCTTTCTGCTTATCCCCTGTTTCTTTCCGCAGTGTCCATAAAGCAGAGGGTGCTGCTCTTGCCCCTGGCTTTGCTTTTCACACAAACTCTTTTTAGTCGTTTCACTCCCATGAGCAGAGCAGGGCAGGAGTGAGCAGCCTTGGCACCACGGGGTTCTCTCTGCTTATGTGGTCTCGTTTTCTTCCACCTTTTGGATGCAGGAACAGAGACTTCCTAAGTACCCAGGAAAGCCCAATTTCTTTCTAGGATTGTTTTCCCAAGTGAGTAGTTTTTGGACTCAACTTTGAGAGATGCCAGCCAGCCGCTCGCAGGGCTTGGGCGCAGAAGGGCTGGTTTGAAGCTTTCTGTTACAGGAAGGGAAGGAGGACCTCGGTGTCCTAAACCGGTCAGTTGTCAGAGCGGTGCAGACCTGCTGGCGAGGTGATTATCAAGGTATGCATCTTGTAGGGAGAGACATGTCAGCCGTAAAAGAAAACAACCTTGAAACCTGCCTGCAGTGAGACTGGAGTTTCGTAATTACTTGGGGTCAACCTAATTGCAGGTTGGTGCTGAAAGGGGGGATTCCGCCAGCCCCCCTCCCAGCTGTGGTTTCCCACCTCCCTTTTGTAATGGTACAACACCTTGTAGCTGCAGGGGGGGCCTGAAGAGGGAACTGATTCGATGCAACCGAAGTTAGGAGGGGAGAGGTGGGATGCTGGTTTTTAGCGGGCGTGCTTTCCTGTTGTGTCTCCCTGCCAGCCGTGTCATCGTGGGCTGTGGCACGGGGGTGACAGAGGCAGAATGAAGAGGGACGGCTCCTGGGGAGCCTAAAATAGGCTGGAAATAGTTGAGTTAAAGGAAGACAAATTCACTTCCAGTTGATTGTTGTTACAGTGGATAGCAGATTGACCCTCCTAGTTTTAGATTTTTTTTTTTTTTTTATACTGCATGAAAGAAACCTTTTAATGTTTGTTTTCTGAGGATTGCTTTTAATGACTCCCGCACTTAAGAGCATAAGACTTTCTTGTCTCCTCTCTTCTCACTGCCTGCCTCCCACCCCCCTATAAATTTGTTGAAATGGGTCAAAGTAGAAACCCCGGAGAGAGTTCTTCAGTTATCTATGGCTTAAGCAGTGTGAACTGTGTCTGCCCTAAATCGATGGGACTTTGGGGCAAGGGGAAAGATAATGGTCTTGGTTGTTCTCTCTCAAAATGTGCTCCAAGTAGTGACTCACTTTTTGCAGGGGCAATTGAATAGTGGCTATTTTTGGCCAGAAGGTTTATTAGCCAGTGTTGAATCAGTGGAACTAAAGCTTCCGGGCTTCGAATCCTTTCTGTAGTCAGGTCACCACTGTGACACCTTTGAGCCCTGGGTTCTGTTTGCTTTTTATTGGAACCTTTTTGATTTCAAAGGTGTGGAGAATGATACTGAGACATGGTCTCCTATTTTTGTTACACTCTAAAGGACACTCCAATATGCTTCTGTCTGTACGGTATTACATCTCCTTTTATTTAATGTCTACTTAGAGAGTGGCTGCAAGGCTTGGGAAGTGTACATGCCTTTGAGTGTTATACAGTACTCAGGTTTGAAATCTCAAAGTTAATACTACTTATCCCTTAATACGTGCTTGCTTGCAGAAATAATGCATTGGCCACATTGAATTTATACAAAAATTGGGGTATCTCATGAGATCAAGTCAGAAAAGTATGAAAAATCTTCCATTAATGTTTGGGTTCTAATCCTATATCTATTAGTATGTTTAAATAAATGAAACTTGTAGTGTACATGGTTGAGATCAAGTAAGGAAGTAAAAAATAGTGATTTTTCCAAATAGTTTTGGTTTGAGGCTTGTTAACTATGACATGGCTTGAAGATTTAATATCTCACTTTATATCAGATCTTGTATTCGGAGCTAGATATCTACTGTTTCTCCTCTGGAATTCCATCTTACTGTATCTGTTGTTTGTAAATGCTGGGCGAGGTCTTGAGCATTTGGGCTTCAGCCCACAGCGACACACAGTGCGATGTGGTTGCATGATGGCATTTCTCCTTGGTGATGTCTGTACCTAAGATGTCACATAAGGAAATGTTTTGCGATGAGAAATTATCATACCTGTTCCGGAAGGAATTGTGAAAGTAATGGGAAGGTGCCTGTGGTAGCACTGGTGCATTGGGGCACTGGTATCAATCAAGCAGTGAGGGCAAGAAGGTTATTCTTCATTTGCCACCTGACTCTTCTCTTCATAATAGCACAAAATATGAAATATGATTTATTTTTTAATCCGTTCTTTTTCTTTCTTGTCTCTAAACTTGGAAGTACAGGTCTTTACAAATGGAAAAGTAGACTTTTAAAGTTGCTTGCTAGCACTCTCTATTGTAAAATAAAGCATTTGATTCTTTGGTCTACTGAAATTCCCTCCTACTTCATGATTTGTGTTTGCTTTGCTTTAAATGTGTGCTTCCTTTTTAAATATAGTTTTCCAAGTTGCTGGCCGTACCAGATTGTTTATATTTTTTAAAAGCCTTCTGCTTAGCCGTTATATTGCTCTTTATAGTACTGCTTAACCACATTGGTTTCTGTTGCTCTTTTTTCTTGCATAAACTTAGCTGGGATGAATTTCAAATGTGGTTTATCCAACTGTTAAGTATTTCCCACTTTTCTGCAATAGATTTCACATATGTTACAGAATTCCAAACCAAGATCTGGTGGACATATTGCCCTGTTTTTTTCCTCAAACTCAGAAGTAGAGCTTTTTTTAAGCATTACTGTGGCAATATTTAGGTCACTGACTCCAGCATGCTGCCTAGCTTCAAATCCATTTGTCATATTTAGCTTATTTCCAAGGATTAAGATAACTATGGTCCATATACTTATTAGGAGGGAAAAAAGTCTCTTAATTTTGTGGTAATAAACCTAAAGGGGGAAAAAAGTATTGGTCCTTTTGAGTTGGAAACTGCAGAAGGCTTTCTTTTTTCCTCCAGAGATCAAACTGTGGAGTCAAGTAAAACACACGTTCATCCATCCAGTCATTCAAAATTACAGGATTTACCCGTACAAAAGTGTAACTAAGAATTTGGAATTAGGCTTTTGGAATTAGAGTACCTAGAAAAAAATTCAGGAGCTGAATTACGTTTTACTTTTTATCTGCTAGTCCCGTACGTTCTTTTTTTAAACTTGCAGAACAGGGGTTTTAGCAGGTGTCCCATAGGTACCTGCTGTCTGTTGCTGTTTCTAACACTCTGCAAAAATAGGAAGAGGCAAATCTTTTGTTTTCCCATTTTGTTTCCCCATACTGGGTGCCCAGTTCTACTGGGAAGTATATATGACCCAATGCATGGTAAAGTTTTTATGCTAACCATCTAGTAGTAACCAATTCAGCTTTACTTTCACCCTGGCTTTTGTGTGTGGTGGTATCAAGAGATGGACCTGGTCAGTGCCTTGACCAACTACTGGGGATCTGGAATTAGACCCAACAGGAGGCCCCAGGCTTGTTTTTTTTGGTGTGTTACAGTTTGTTTGAGTTGCAAACAAATGCCAGTGGCACAGCAGGTTTTCTGGTGGAGAATATTGGGTTTTTCGCACGCAGGTCTGAGGCGTGTTGGCAGAGTGACATGATGAAGATAGCCGCAGATGAGACCTGCTTTATGTCTTGCTCTAGCACCTTGTTCTCACTTTTCGTGACCTTCTTTCTCGTAGCCAGGTTTTTCTCCTTTCAAGTGAATAAGGGAGGAAAACAGTGCCAAATTCCTCTTATGAATTTTTGGTTATAACTTCAAGTGACTTGGGGAATGATGTACGTAGCTGAGTGGAGGGTTTAGCTGTTATTTTTTGCCTGTTATGTGGAAATACTGCAGAAGAGGAATAAACTGACAGGGAAGATTGAGTGTTGTTGGTTTATGCGCTGGTAAGTGACCCGTTCAATCTATTATGGTGACATTCGGAAGCACAGCACTGAGTAAAGAAACTGGGATGCGGATAACGCGCTTGGATGAAGCTGGGCAACGGTCTGTAGGCTCAGCCTGTACTTCAGCCCAGTAGAAGCTGTTGGAAGATAATCTGGCATTCATCAGATGATTAAAAAAAAAAGTGTTTTTGGGGAGGAAGCGGAGATATCTGCTAATAATTGTAGAGGAATAGATTCCAATAGTAGGAAAAGATAATTTTGTATTCAAATAAGAAAGACTTAAATGGAAAAAGAGCATTGCAGTGACAGTATAGAATTATATACAGTATGTCATTTGAAATCAAGAGTGACTGAAGTATAACCAGTCTAGGCTGAAGTATAAGGTTAACCAATATTTGAGTTAATCATAATTTTTTTTCATAGAGTAGCTCAAAAAGGGAAAATCCAATATCTTTAAAAAGCAGGCAGGTAAAAATAAACCTGGCTTGAACATGTCCAAGTTCTGTAATCTTCACTGGATTTGGGAAATTATTAGGAGGTGTGTATTGCGTGCTATTGCTGCTATCCTGTGTCATGTTGTGGTAAAGCATGAATGCTTTTGAGAAAAACGGTGATATTTTCGTTGCAAGATGGAATCAAAAAGGTTGTAGAACTTCATTTGATGTTATTTAGGAGGTCCAATTTCTGGAAGCTTGGGTGCTTTGTTCTGTACTGCTCTGTAGTCCAGCTGCCTCAATATTCCAAATTGCATGATGTACATATGAGCTTTTGTTTTTATTTCTGTGAGAAACTGAGCTCTAACCATAGTTCCTTTGTTTTGTTTTGTTTTTCTTGACAGAGAGAGCTCGATGCCACGGCAACAATATTGGCTAACCGGCAAGATGAAAGTGAGCAGTCTAGGAAAAAACTTATTGAGCAAAGTCGCGAGTTCAAGAAAAACACTCCAGAGGTAAGGAGAAAAGCTATTCCAGTCTGTTGAGTTTCTTGCAGCAGTATGTGGTATTAGGCCTACTTATGTGTTGGGTTTTTTTTTTTTCTCTTAATGGTTTGTTTCCATGATTTTGTCGTATGTATTGCTAAGTCCACCACCCTAACTAAGACTGCTTATCTTTTGATGGCTTTCTCTTGAGGCAGTTTTTGTGTTCTGTAAATAATAAAATATGAATTGACATTTTTAGAGAAAGTATAAACATCAGCCTTCAAGTAGGCTTACTCTAAATTTTGTAATGATGTAAAACCTGGAGAACTGCAATAAGAATTTCTTCTTCACTAATCCAAACTCTCTTAGCACTTGGATGTAGAAAGTGACGTTTCACTGCCTAAATAAATCTATATCAAGGGCATAACTTCAAAGATGCTCATTTTTCCATCAAAAATCAAATTAAGTTTTGCTGTTGATTTCACTGGAAATGCAACAAGGTCAGTGCTGAGCTCCTTAGAAAACTCCACTCGGAGGATGTGCATCGCAGGCGGCGGGTGCTGTGTAAAAGGTGTCAGGACGGACGCGAGGCAAACCTCGGACAGGTGAATATTGCCTGTAGGAATCTGGGAGTATTTAAACTCTTCCATGCTCATGTTAGCATGTGCAGTGTGTGTGTCTGTGTACATGTATGCATAATTGTATACAAAATACATACAAACTCATTTTATGAACTGTAATGAATGCATAGCAATGTGTAGGGCTTTTTTTTGTTTGTTTTGTGGTGGGGTTTTTTTTCCCCCCGATGATTGCCAGCAATCTGTTCATCCAGGAATGTTCTTGGGTTTCAAAGCCCGTTCCAGATAACTGATACACAAGTATCGGTTCCTTCCAAGTATCTTCCTGGGAGAGAAGCATCAGGCAGCTTTTCTAACCTTTATTGCTGCTTCTCAAGCAGCAGATGCTGCTTTGCCTCCTGTTGGTACAGAGGGGGAGATGCTGGAGGAGCCTGACCCAGAGAGGGGAGAGGGAACGTCAGAGCAGGAGTGACTTACGGGGAAGGGGGAGTGTTTAACTGACGCCTTGAGGTGGCTTTGTGGGGCAGAAATCAGTTCTCTTTGAAAAAGAAAATTTGGGGACTGCAGCTTTGAAGGAACAGAACTTTAAAAAGGATCAAAAGAATATGGAGAGTGAATGCAGTAGCTCTGAGAGGGTGAGGAATGAGTTGATTCCCTTTGCAGGAGAGAGCAAACTATTGGGAAGAGAGGAGGAAGGAGAGAAGTGAAAGAATATGAACGGTATAGGAAATTGTACAAAATCCAGAAAAAAATAGACTTCTGAGGCCACATTTTCAAATTGTTTGCTGGAAGCTTCAGTTCATTCTACAAGACTGACTTGTCTTTCCTGCTTCCTTCCTTTTTTTCCTATAAGGAAAATGACAGATTCTTCAGAATGTGATTAAAGATGTGTTTCAGGATGACTTCCTTTGGCCAGTTTTATTTTTATGGAGCAGAAGGTTACTGTGGGGGAAAAAAAAACCCCGAACGCTGCACTTCTAAGTGTGTTGTGAGAGGGCCTTGGTAACTCAGTGGGAGTTGATGTGCAGAGGAAAATTATATACTCTGTATAGTTACTTCAAAAGATACAGTGGGAAAATGATATGCAATTAGTTCTTTCCAGTAAGCAAGATAGGGAAGTGAATGGCCCCCGCTGTTAAATCATTTGATGGTAAAGTTTTAAATATGCCTTTATAAAACATAATTCTGTAGCCTTCCATATAGTACTTCCGAAGAGAATAGAGGTGTTTCATTCATTCATTCAGGGACCAGGTTCAAAACAATGGCTCTGAACATCCCCAGTGTTTGGGGAAATTTGGATCTGTGCTAGATTCTACATCCTGATCTCGTGTCCTGGGACTCCTGTGAAACCACCTTCCTTTATAAGCTTGCATGGATTTTTTAATATTCTTTCCCTGTCTGCTCTGCTGTGATGTTCTTTCTGCAGCTTTGTTTCTGAACAGCAACACAATCTAACTCCTCTTCTACTTTCTCGGACAGAATTAAAAAATGCAAATGGGATCAAAGAATTAGAAGAAAGTATCCGAACTGTAATAATAGCCAGCTTAACAGACTTCATATGCATTTATTGCTCCCAGAGGCATGGAGGAAGTAGCTCAGATGTACAAGGTCTCATAGGGCCACCCTCTCCTCTCCTGTCCAAGGTGCTTGGTGTGGTAGGCGTGGGTGAGTAAGAGGTGAACTGAGTGACGCAGTGTCCAGCTGTCCTTGCTGGAAAACTTCACTGGTATTCCTTTTTACAAAAAAGTTTACGCTTGGGCACTGCTGTGTTCATCTTCAGCTGTTCTCTGCACTCCCCAAAAAGAAGGGAATACTGAATACTTCCAGAACTGCCTAAGCATTGAGAAGACAGTTGAAAATTAGAAGGCAGGATTATTAACTACTCGACCTGTTTTTTTCCAAAAGTGCAACTTTGTCTGAAAACCTACCCAATATGGTGAAAATATCCTTGAGGTGGACAGGAAATCCACAGTGAGCCACTGGCATTTCCAAACTGATACACTTATGTTACTAAAACATCAAACATGCTCTTTTTAGTAACAAAAAAGAGTTCCGTAGTAGAAGACCAGCTTGCATGCAGAACCATTCTTCAGATAAATAAATAACCCAGCGTACAGCTCAATTTAAATTTCCACGCTTAAGTAACATCTTTCTTGGTATTAAGAAAAAAAAACAAACCCACAAAGGTGGAATTGTTAAATCTAACAATTTGTTTCAGAATTCTACTTACCATTTTCTTTTTCATTCTGCATGCATCCCTGTCAGTGCAGCAGTGGTTTAGCCTGTTCCAGCATCTCTTTTCCTCTGCTGTAGCCAGTCTCACCATAAATCAGGAGACAAGTGTCGATTGCCTTGACTTTCCTATCCATTGCTGTCTGGGATGTCCTCTAGACTTTCCATAATGTCTGCTCGCAAGCAGTCTCCTGTGTAGCAGAGAAGGATTCAGAAAAACTACTAATGAAGTTGAGGATATTTATACTTCTGCTTCTTTTTACTTTAAAAAATATGACAGATCTATTTGGGTCATTTCTGCCTTCCTTGCAAATTATCATATTGCTGCAAAAGAAATACAATATTTTCGTGTTTATAGGAATGACTCTAGGGCTTTTGGTATTTAAAAATGTTAAAATACTATTTCTGACTTGGCATACTGGAGATGACTCTGGGAAGAAGTATCTCATGTTTGGGAACCTTGTGAGAACAGAAAATTCAGTGGTGGTTGTTATACACAGAAACTTTTGGAAGGGGTTCTTAATTCCTGTTATTCCAAAAATACTTTTTACTTCCTCACGCCTTTTAAGAGATCATATCAGACCTGCTGCTCATGGATGTTTTGGGGTATTTTCAGTCTCAGTTTGTTTCATCCTGAGCAGCTACTGCAGAAGGCTGAGATTAGTCAGAAGATTACTTGAAACATCAATTTTACGTGGCTGTTACTTGGAAGACATCTCAAAATATATCATGTGAATTGCCACCCTGCATCAGGTGATTATTTTCTTATAATGATAATTCTTGAACTATTGTGACTAACTGTCATACTTTTTGGGTATTTTAACCTCTGTGAAATTCTTGGTCTAATTCATCATGACCTCATTTGCTGAATCTGGTGTGAATAAGCAAATGTTTGAATGACCATCCTTGGGAATTTTTTTTTTTAGTCTCAAAATAATTTCAGTTGCACAGGTTAATAATTTTTGGCACAAAGTGAAGATACTTCCTAATATTGATAACTTTGCCTTCATTTCTACCCAGATTCCTAGTTGAGTAACTACTTTTACTCACCTGCTTCTGTTTTAAACATTGAAAAGCTTATCTAATACTTCCAGTGGTGCATACTTTTAAGCTAGTCAACAGCAATAGTGAAAAATACCAGAAAACAAATAACTGAGTAAACCTAGGCTTTGTAAATAAGTAATATGTAATTGTTAAATACTCATGGAAAGGGAAGACAATAATACTTAAGCCTGTTTAACCTATAACTCTCCATTGCTTTCCTTTATGATTTAGCCATGTGAACTAGCTAATTGCTGAGCTATGTTGGTTATTACCAGGCTCACCTGAAAACATGGGTCATTAAACTGAGCACAAGACAAAAGACCAGCCTGAGATCCCTGGGCCAGCTGCTCTTGGGAAATAAAATAAGAGGCTAGTTTTCTAATGTGAGAGTATGAGCTCTAAAAAATCAGGCAGATGTGACATGCCTGCACAGAGCATATATTTGGATACAGGAGCTTACCCTGTGAGCCTGTTACTTTGGTCACTGCTTTTTTTCCTGATGGTGAGTTGAACTGATGATTCCTCAATGTTGTTGCCCTTTACTGTTTCTAGGTTGCAGATGTACTCTACCGGTGGGATTTAGAAAGTCAAGATTACCTTTAAATGCTCAAATTGACAGCTGTGTTTTGTAACGCAGATTAAAGATTGGACCGGTAGGGGTATGGAAGGACATGGGAGAACCTTTAAACATAGACACAGACAGCATAAGTATGTTCTCAAATAAATAGCTTTAAAATGCCCTGGAAAATGGAATATTGGAAGGTGTCAGAAAACACAATAAATGAGTGTATGAAAAGCATATCTTAACACCGACTGAATGGACGTGGCTGCCTGCTGACCCCAAGCACTGTTGCAAATAAATACAAGTTCTGCATGTGGCAGCGATGTTGCCACTGAGGACCATCCAGTGCTGCGCCGTGTGTGTTCCCATCAGCTCGTGTGTCGTGTTAAGAGAAGTTGGGACAGCCACTTCCAATGTATTTACACCGTATGTATCATTTTACATGACCCGCTCTGTGCTGTCTTGCTTGATACCTAGTGAGAGATATTCACCTGCCTATGTAAAACCTGGCTTTCATTGTTGCCCTTGTTACCTGAGCTATTGCCATGGTCCCTGTCCTGCTCGGTTATGTTTCTGCAGTGCCGCTGCTGCAAAAGAGAAAGAATGATGAGTCTGTAGAATTTTTTGTTACAGAAGCAATAGTTTTATTTGTGACATTAGATATTAGGGTGATGCGCATTTTTAAGATCCATGGTTTTTTTTTTTTAGGAGAAAAAAACCCAAAACATTGCCAGTCATAACTAACTAAAGGAAATGAACACAGTTATTATGCAAGGACTCAATTTTTTTTAATTTAAAATTCTTAAATTCTTAGTCTCCAGTGTTTCTGGATCATTCTATTGAATTATCCAGTCTCTACAGCAAAAGATAATCAAATCAAGCTTAAAAAAAAAGGAAATTAATTCTGCTGGTTGAATTAGTTCTTGAAATGAGAAGAGTATTTTTCTAATTGTTGGTAGTGAATTGTAGTTGATTCCTAACAACTTTGCACAGTCAACTTTGGTCTAGCCTGTGTAACAAAGTGAAAATAATAACATGCCTAGAAAAACTACTGAAAATATACAGTCTGTTTGAAAATAGCTGATGCTCTCAGTGTTTGTGTACATAGGGGTGAATACTGATTTGCTGCCATCTAGAGCTGGGTTGTTCTACTCTTTTTAATTTTTTTAATTTAATTCACTTTCCCAGTGTGCCTGAGAGTACGTAGTGTGTGGATGTTCCTTCCTCCCCTTTGCCAGGAATATATGGGAATCCTGTTAATTTTGAATCCTGACTATGGAAGAACGTACATGACGTGTTTATGTAAAATTTAGCTAGCATAATACAACTAAATGCAGTTAATAAAATTTGTAAATAGTAAATGTCTCAGTGCACGGTAGGGAATAGAAAAATACCACCTTGCTATGTATTTCCTGACTTATTACTTAAAAATTATTTCAGGAAAAAGACGAGGAAGAGAAACGCTGCTTAAGTTCTCCCTCCCTTCTCTCTTCCCATGATTTTGAAAAGGAGATTTTAAGAGATTTTTGCTAAGAAGAAATGAATTTGCAGTTAAGCAGTTTGTTCAAAAAGAATCTTTTCTATTAATTTGTATGACTCAAATGCAATTATCAATGTTAGTTTAATACTATTGTAAAATTGTTTTGTATCTTTAAGAATCTTCATATATTTAAAACCTTAGCAGAATGCTAAATACATAGGATACTCTCCTTATTGAATTAAAACATCACCATTTCCTTCCATAAAAAAACAAAATTATAAGAACAGAGAAGTGTGACTTATCTTGCAGGTTTGGAATGAAGATGAATACCTCTCCTTTAGGATAATGATATTTAGGTGCCATGTCCTCTCTTTCAATGCTTTTATTGAATATTACTGTTTTCTGAAGAGGTTCTGTTTGCAAGGTAAACGATGTTTATGGTAATTTGTACTACATGGGCTTGTTATTTCAAAAGCTAAATGAAGTACTACATTATTATTATGTGACTTTGTGTAGAAAAATAATATAATATAGCTCCATGTCTTAAAATGTAATCTAAAAACTTGTCTTGTGGAGTCAGTTAGGTTAAATCAGATCAAACCTTATGCTGGAGGTCCCTTATTCATGAGTTCTCAATAATTTTGTTGTCATTATTTAATACGTATTTTACTTTAGCATATTCTAATTGTTAATAGGAAAAACATCAGTGATTCTGACATGCTTTTCTATATTATGATCTCTTTCTGCCTTTTCACTTTATTGGAAGTGAGGGAACAATAAAAGAATTATAACTCACAGTTGTCTTTCTAGGATTCTCAAAAAACTGACCTCCATTTTTTTGCACGTTGACCATTCTCACCACTATAACTACTAGGCTTTTTTTTTTTTTTTTTTTAAATTGTCTTTATCACTCATAAAAAGCTAAGCCAGAATCTCTGGCAGATGGCATCTCCCCTGCTATTTGCTGTGCACACATTACTTGATGCTCGCAGTGATTCTTGGTAGAGCTCAGTGCGCTGAGGAACAGCAAATCCAAGCCAGGAAGAAACCTTTTTAACGCGTAAGCCTTTATCTGGTGTAGGTGCCTAATTTTCCCGTGTTGCAATATAGTTGTGAATATTCCCTCCACCTCCCCTAAACGCTGAGTCAGTTTGTTGATTGAACTGGCATCCTCAGTTCAGTAAAACTTCATTTCTGGTTTGTTTGCCAAAAGTAAGCAATTTTGCTTTTCTCAGCGGGGAAGAGATGGCAGCAAAGGCTGTAGGTGGGCAGCAGACTGTTGGGTTGCAGAACTTGTTATGCAGAATTTATTATGAGATAACAGGACTTGAGAAGGTCCTTTTACAAAATGAGGCCATATTTTGGGGATTATTGGTATGTAGGATTTCACAGATAACTCTGTAGCTGTACAACAGCATTTGTAAAGTTCTGAAATCTAGGAAGATAATTCCCTTGACCTGCAGAAGTAATGATCGTGCATTATATGTTACTAGGGAGAGAAGTTTAATTTGAAGCATTTTTATGAAACCACATGATCTAGGACACTTTGAATTACTGTCTCTGTCTCCATTTTCTTTAAAAATATCCTTAAATAAATTTTCTACAACACATTTACCTCAAAAGTCTTTTTATAAAGCTAGAAATATATGGGTGATTACTTTATTCCAGAGTTCCAAAAATATTCAAGAGGGAGACACATCTGATTCAACTGAACGTGTTAGAGTAGTTGAAGAAATTAATTACTCTGAAGTCACTTGCTCTTAGTAATTTAGATTTATTTTATTTAAGCATTTTTCTGGTTAAATATGCTTGACAGTTGAAGAATGCATTTTTCTTCTAGCAACATCAGTTGCAGGTATTAGATTTCATTCATGTCAAGGGTGCTGTATTTTCCATTGCAGAAAAGGAGAATAGGGGATATTTTTGGTATGACTGTGGTTTACAAAGGGACATACTTGTAAGCAAATATTTACAGATTAATCTCTCTTGTTAAACATTTGATGCTACTATGAATTTCTCCTGCCACTAAGAATGAAACAATGCAAAGCAAATAGTTTGTTTTTCTCAAGTTGTACTTGCCTTTGCTTGAACTTTTCAGCGTTGACCCATTTGGAAGCTGGCCAGAGCGACCGGGGTAGGGGGAAGGTTGGGGAGTGGAGGTCTAAAAGAGAAAAACTTTTTCAAGGTCAGAATTTGAAGGAAAAAACTTGATCTTACAGGGCGTTTGTCATCCTTCCTCCTGAAGAATGGTTGCACTTTAAATAAGTGTGCATTAAGACTAATAACATGATTTAATGAATGCATCATTACTGTTTTTCAAGGGAAAATATTTCCATTTATTTAGCTGAAATAGCTGAGATTTTTCTCACTGTAGTACCAACAATTAACAGCCATTCTTACGTTCTGTGTTGTGTTCCTTAAAAAGGTAAGTGTAAAACTGGGAATTTATATATAGATCACACAAAGATAAGACTGAGCACTCTCGGAGCAAGCCTGAAGTTCAGTTCCTAAATTTGCTTTGAACCATTTGAACAATAGATTGACTGATTTTCAAGATTCAACTTATAACAGGCAAGCAAGATACCTGCTCTTCCTTCCTATGTGTATTTACCAAAAGAAGAAATAATTAAACATCTTAAATTAGTACTTTTCCTTTTACTTTGTGAACAAATATGCTGTAAACCTGCTTCAGTTCATCTGCCGGACCACCTCAAAGTCATTCAGGTGTAATTAAAGGAACATGTTGTTCTCATTAAAATTATTATGTTGTCATGAATAACTCTTTTAATAATAGTTGCCAGTTACGAGAGATTCTTTTCATTGCTCTGACAGTGGATAAGTGAAAAGTTGGATCTGCTTGAAACAAGAGGAGAAACGATTAATATGTTGAGTGAAAATGCTCACAAGCAAAATGACTGGGTTACAGATTATAGTTGTAAGCTTTTCTATTAAAAAAAAAAAACCAAACACCACAAATACCCCAACTTTCTGCAGGATCGCTCTTTTATGGTCAATTTTGGATGTGAAGTCTTGAGGTAAATTTTTAGGGGGAGAAATGTTTGTAAAATGCTCTTAAAACCTACTCTCTTCCAGAAAGTTTTAGTATGTTTTGCTTGCTTAAAACAAACAAACAAAAAAAGCTTCCTGGTAACCATTTTTAAGTAAATTAAATTACATATGAGAATTAGAGCAGTTGAGAGTCATTTTTATTTTAGAATTCTTTTTGCATTAACACATCTGCAGTGTTGATGAATATATGGAAAAATGAAATTGTGCTTCTATCCTGCCGTGTCTCCAATGTGACAATAAATCAACTTTTTTTCCTTTTAAAATGTCTGGCCTTGTAATTTATGTTTGCATAACCCATTACTAAATTCATAGTAGGTGTTTTAGTTGGCAGGCACAATTCCAGGGATTCAGTGGACCTATTTTAATACTGAGCTTTTGTTACTGTTCATAATTATGTGTAGAAATATATGTATTTTCTTAATTATAAAAACTAGCTTGCTTTAGCTTTGGATCTCCTCTTACTTCCTCAACACAAATTATGCTTTAAAGCTTTGAAAGAATTAGTGCTTTTTAGGCTTGAAAAAAGAAATGGGTTTACCAGGTTGTTTTTTTCCATTTTTGAAAAAACAAAACCAAAACACCAAAAAGGTAATAAAGTACAAAAAGTAAAGTTGTGATGCATCCCTGGTGCTATCTATAATTTTTGAGGATTTTTTTGTTTTATAGTCAAGTTGTAAATATTTAGGCCAGCATCAAGACAGTATGCAAATAAAGGAAGTTTTATTAATAACCATTATCTGGACCCTGGTAGTAAATATGTATGACTCACATAGGAATAAACCCACCCAATAAATATAAAAGCCATACAAAACCATTAACAATTTTTAATGGACTTGCAGATGGAATAATTTAATGCAACTGTAGTTACTCAGGTTCCAGCTCCTGTAACTATTTCTCATCTGCTCGAAAGCTTTCATCTGAAATACATTGCTACCATTCATGATTCCACCTTGTCTCTGTTTAAAACCATAAAATTGTGGTTTCGCAACTTTTGAAGCACTAATGCTTATTTATGGCTATATTTCTGCATTTTTTAACTGACTTTTTAAAAAGAAAGTTTGTATCAGAAGCTGCGGCACTAGACCAGTGTTCAGCAGTTAAAGGTGGGGCTGACTGGTCCGCTGAGTTGGAAATTAGGTTTATGCATGTGCTTTGCTGATCTTAGGTGCTTACCGTAACACAGGAGTTACACCTCTGCCGGTTTCTACAGCAAATTATACAGTCCTGTATACTTGGAGGATCAGTTCATTGATTATTACTCTTTAAAGCTGTTACGGACCAGCAGGAGCACATGCCCTTCTGCCTAAAAAAGGGTTTTCTATCTTTTCTTGTTCTCTGAAATGCAGGAAGCAATGAAAAATATCACTTGCTTCAGTTCATAAATAAAAGCAATCTGGCTTGTTGAATTGTAGATACAGCATCATTGCATCTTGTAAAAACTTCTGCTGTGGTTTTCTAAGTGTTGTGTTTCCTACTGGGTAAATAACCGTGCTTCAAAGTATTATGAAGTGTACGCCAGGTTCATCAGTTTGTCTGGGGGTGGGGGGGAGGCATCAGGGACCTTTTAACGGGCAGGATATCACCAAAGAAATTCTTTCGTATAGCCTGAATGCTGATAAATGAGCTCTTCTGTGAGAAAAGGGACTTGTAAACATTCTGGAGTTTTAAATGCTCATTTTGAACCAAAGCTTTCATTTAGTGCAAGATAGTGCTGGGAGTGCTTTTAAAAAATGCCCAACTGTGTTAAGACTTCTCAGTCCTGTTTGTCGGAAGTGATTTGAGCACTGAAGAGCTGAACTCTTACGCACTTTCAGTGCACTTTAGGGCATGTCTACACCTGCAGTGTAGCTTTGCTAAGTCTGCTGGTATGACCATGGGTTTCAAATGCAGCTTAATGTGTTCCCTGGCTGCTACCCTTGGCTGTCAGAAGCGTGCGGCTTCCTTTCAAGCTAGCTGGCTGAGCACCGCTTCAGGGACCGTGCTGTATCTATCGCAAGTTCAAAATGCCAGATCTCTGAAGGCTTAATCAGACAAATTAACCTGTTGCTGATTATGCCCTTTGCCTCTAACTCCTGCTGATGAGCAGCTGAAGAACTGGAGCAGGCAAATAAGAAGTACTAGGTTTGCGGTGCAAACAAGAAGCTGGAGGTGGGCTTGGGGCTGCAATCACCTGCACCTTGGTGGGATCCAGGTTACCCTAAATAACTGCAGTGACCATCAGAATACCTATCGCTTGACTATCTTGAAATGCTATCCATTGCTCCCTGTGCAAGAGCTTTCTTGGTGGTGCTCAGCTAAAGGAACTCGGATCAGATGTGCACATCCCTCTGGCACTTTGCAACAATCCACTCTTGCTTTCTAGCAAAAAGCAACTGAGGGGCTGGTTCTTGTGAGTGGGCAAAGGTCTCGATGACAAGCAGCGTGTGTGGGTAGTTCTTACGCTGGTTCTATGAGAAGGGAAGGAAGAAAAATGCTCAGGTTCTTGAAATGCATTTTATATTAGAGATACAGACAGAACACATTTCTAGCTTAAAAGGAAAAATTGACAACAGTAAAAGTTAATTCTGTTTCGGCACGATTTCTCTTCTTGCTGTTCTGCTCCTCTTGTCATGCTGTGCCCTCTGTGGGGACATCTCACAGTACGGAGCGGCTGGTGTGTCCCGCATGAGCAGGGCCATCAGCAGCCTGACAGGAGGGGATGCTGATGAGAGCAGTCATGTCCATCATGTGCATGCTGAAACTCGGCTTAAAGTTAAGGCAACAGCACACTGCAGCTGTGCAGTGCTCCCGGAGTGTGATACACCTTTAAACCATGCCATCTTACTGCAAACAACACATATTATTGCCTACAGTGCACTTGGTTCATCCATGCAGTTAAAATAAGGGCAGCAATAAAGAAATGAAGTACTGCTTTGTTAGGAAAGGGAAGACATTTTTAGTTCAAAAAAATCAGGTAACTGGTTGAAGTAGTTCTTCAATTAATGCTTGATAAAGCAATAAGCCAGTTTAAAATATACTTTCAGTTACAGAAAAAGGCATATATTAATCTCACCTGTTGAGAGGATTATCTCTGCTAAACACACTCATTTTACATGAGACCAAAATAGATCCTTAAAAAATTAATACTGAAATAGGTTTACAACTGATAGAGAGATTTCCTTCAGACCTGTTTTGTGGTATGCTCATCTGCTTTTTTAGGAATTTTAAGCATTGAAGGAATGAAGTCAAAGCCGCTGCTTGTCTTTGAAATGGATGCCTCTTTGATAAGCCTCTGATCTCTGTACCCGGAGTTGTAGCAGCAGATTCAAACACTGATTGTAAAATTGGGAGACTAAAATGTAGCCACGACAGCTTCAAACAGTCTGTCTCTCTGTCAGATTCAATGCACAGGACATTGCCAGGAGTTAAAACGATGCAAAATTAAAGTAGCCTACTAAATTTACCTGCCATGGAGAATCCACAAAAGAGCTGCCACTTCTAATCCTCAAATTCGTTTCAAATTATTATTTTTTCAAATTGGACTCCCTGATCTCTTCAGCTAAAGCTGTTGTACAGATTTGAAAAGCTGTCTCTTCTTGTCAGATCACTGGTTTAATAATAATAATATCTTACATTTATATAGTCCTTTTCATCCTGCAGCTTCCTAAAGTGCTTTACAAGCTTTATATATACAAAATCGTGCAACCACCTCTTGGGTGGCTGGTGCTAGTCAGCCGGAGAAGTGGCTGGCAGCTTGTTACCCTCGCCTTCCTCGTTCACATAAAAGCGCTGGGGAAAAGTAAAAGACACGGAGATGATCCCGGTTCATCCCAAGGGGGTGGCACCTTCGTCTCCTGCAACTGGGAGCTAGACCCAGCGCAGGGATGTTCTGTCCACCCCAAAGCTGGGGACACGGTAAAGAAAAACCATCACTGTGGTCTTGCAACCCCAGAGCTAGTTCTGTTTTGTGATTATTTTTTTTCTTCGGTGTACTCTTAGTCTGAAAAATACCTTCATCTCTGGAGTTTGGGGGAGCAAGGGGAGTAACTTTGCATGACTCCTTTCAAAAACATACACATGAAAAATGCAGGTACCTTGAATATAAAGCAGTTATTTAAAAAAAAAAAAAATCCAAACTTCTACCCGAATATTCTTATTCATCTGTTTTTGGTGGAGACTGCTTGGACAGCTAGTTCTAACGTGTCAGTAAATGCATTGTAATGATTTCTTTAAAACTCCAGAAGTTGGGGATGATTGTGCAGAACAGATTTTTGTCAAATTAGTTCTAACTCTTGAGGTAATCATTTCTGGGAGAAAAAAAGTATTGAAGTGGGATGTGCACTGTTCATTAGTGGAAGAGGCACAAATGAGTTGAGCCACTCTGCACTGGTTTCTGAAGGAAGAAAACACCATTAGTATCATGAGACCAGTTTTCTGTAATGATTGATCCAGCTTATTTTTTTTCTTCTGTTAGTACTTCGTGTTACATTTTTGTTGGGCTTCAAGTTTGCCCTTTTCAAGATTGCTGATGCTGAAAGGCAACTATATTTAAAAAAAAAAAATCAGCCTCCTTTGTTCCTAAACTTAAGAGCCACTGACAGATCTGGAGAACATCCAGCTCTGATGTGTTCTTCTGTAATTTGGATCATATCCAGCTGCATAACTTTTAAAAATTATCCTGAGTTTTGTGTTCTAGATACCATTAGAGACCATTTACTGTGTCCAGATTCACATCAAATAATCTTGCCTTCTTCCTTACCTACCATTTGGGGGCGTAGGGGATGCTAAAGAGGAAGGCTCCTCTTCCGTGTGAAGGGAAAGGGTTTTACTTCAATGGTTCTTGAGAGCCAGGAAGAAGGAAAGACGGAGACCCAGACGTGGTCTCAGAGGCCTTAAAAATGTGGAAAAAAAGAAAGTGTACATCCATAGACACTAATGCTAATGGACACTTATCCTGTCTCTGGCTGTAAATTATTGAGATCCTGCTGCTGTCTGGTAATGCAACTTAATCAGAATTGGTTTTACTGCTTTGACCCCATAGAGAACCTTCTAATTTCATGTTTTTACACTTTGTCTAGTCACTGTACTGGGAATCTTCGTATCCGGCCTCCTGGTGGCATTTTGAAGAGACATACTGTTACATTTACCTAAAAAACTAGTATCGGAAGGCTACAATTCAGTGCCATAACTTTTTTTCTGCAGTCCTTCAGTTGATGGTCAGCTGAGAGGATACAGCTTGCAGAGCAGTTTGCAGTCCTGCCCTCTGTTCAGGACCTGGAGCAATTGAAAACATCCCCATGCCATGACTTCCCGAGCAAAATCCCCCAAGGCAGACTACTGCTGAGGGCTGTCCTGTGCAGAGGACCTCTTTCTACGATTCCTGCATCTCACAGCCTTTTTCAGTTACAGCTTCTGCTTTTATATCTTTGTAAATGAGATGTCTGTGACATTGCAATTGCCTCCTCGTAGCCTTAGCACTCGGTGGGGTTTTTTTCAGTTGCCCCATGGGCTGCAACAGCTTTGTAGGCAGGAAGAAACCTGGAAATCAGCTCTACCAGTTGCTTTACATACATGCATGTAAGTGGAAGGTCAGTTATGGGGACTGCCCAAATGCATGACCGTGGCACAGCATTTTATAGCTCCTGGTGGAGGTTTTTTGTGAGGCTGTGCAATATGGCATAGCATGAGTGCTCGCCTTACCTATCCGAACGCTGCTTCCGCCAATGGGAGGTGCACACTCAAGCCATCTTCTGTTATTCCGTTAAGGACGGTCACTAATTTTATACTAAGCCAGCTGGAAGAGAACTTAAACCTTGACGTAGTACAGACAACAAGGGGAGGTGTTTCCACACCGGGTAGAGGCTGAAGGGTTGACGCTGCTGCAGGTCAACATCCTTTCTGCTGTTGAACTAAAAGACACAAAGTCTGTGTGTAGTTTCCAAAGAGATTGTTCCACTGTCATGTTTAAATTCGGTGTTGGAAGGAGCCGGTGTGCAACAGCATGTTAATGGTGATACCTGAGAAGATCAGCACCATGGTGTATTTGTTACCCATGCTGACAGCGGGGTGAACAGGGCTCGTACATCTTTCAGTTCAGTAACTACCATATCTTTATTCTCTTAGCCTAGTCTGCACGTTTCTTAAAGGGATTACACTCCCAAGCCTGGGACTTAAAGCTAGTTTTAATGAGTTTGATGAGCTTGTGTAGCAGACTTTCATAGAAGCCTGGCTGTCTAAATAGCATTTTTAATAGCAATTCCCTCTGCTCAGGAGATTAGCAAGCTTAATGCTTTGAGGGCTTCTTCCCCACTGGATGGTGGCACATAAAGACAAGCTCTACTGAACAGTAATAGTCTTTGCCAAAAAATGAGTATCTTAGACTTAAAGTTGCAGCTCACTAGTGTTAGAGCTGTCTTTGTTCTTGTCAGCATTGAGGTGTGAAGAGTTGAGTGTGCAAGCTAAGTGCTGTTGGATGCTCAGCTGCATCTCTATAGGCTTTTACCCTAAAGTTGCTCGCCATTGTCTTTTGTGGAGGATACTACTTGCTGATCTCCCATAAGTGATAATTTGCTCAAAAAAAACCCCCAGCTTTCAAGATTACTTATTAAAGAAAGTAATCTGTGAATTAATAGTTTTCTTAAATTTCTGTTGAATTCTTTAACTGTGAGCTAGCAAAAAGGCAGTCAGATGCTCTGCGTACGTGTGTATATTTGTGTGTATGTATTTATGTACATGTACACACATACAAAAGTAGTTCTACTTATAGATGAAACTGGTAATGGTGTCTCAGAGCAAGTGTGCTACAATATCCCTCCAGTGGACATGCTTTTCCAGTAAATTCTGTGTCTCAACGATAGTGTTAGCACATTTTTAGATGTGTGAATACATGTAAAATAAGTCTTAGAAAATAGCATCTGATAAGGAGTTTTTTACATGAGCAACAACTGGGTAAAATAGGTAGGTGTAGATGGTATGTTTTATAGGATATTTGACTCTTAAAACCTGTTGCTGGTCCAAAATTAAATATTCTGTTTTCCAAATCAGTGTAATTTTGGAGCAAGGAAAAAAGATTTCTGCATTCCTTTTTTTTTTTTTTTGTTTGATAAAAGACAAAAGAGATGCAACGTGTTTTTGCATGTGAGCTTTTGAAATATTAGAATAATTTTGGGGAGCTAGATTAGTTGGCAAAGTGCACGTTGTTGAACTGCTGTTCAGAAACAAAAGTAGCTTTTGGTGGGTATGAGTGTTTTGTTATATTTTGCTTATCTGATCATACATTCATTTTTGTGACCTTAAAAAAGGGATTGTTGTGTCACAGACCTGGGATGAAAAACTTTGATAACTTTTCCAAAAGACCCTATTATTATGACAATGATCACATATTAAGTTCTTAGACACATTCGGTTTCTTTTTTTTAAAAAATACCTGCATGATTCGGAATACAGTTAAAAGAGGAAGTTGGTATTTTGGGGGGTTCAGGGGCATCATTATCTGTTTTCTGCACTTACTCCTTTAAATTACACAATCTTTTTAGAATGTAGCCTTTTTACTACTTTACGCCTCTATGTGTGACCCTGTACAATGTGGAGGGGAGAGGAACTTGGAAAAACGTAAGATAAAATTTTAACACAAGTTGACTGTTCTCAGTAATAGTTCTTCTATTGTTTGTATTATTTTCAGTTCTACAAAAGAGGGTGAAAAAGTGGTTTATTTTCCCTGTCAATACAAGTAAATGCTGAATACTTAGATATGGCATCATCTGCAGCATTTAAGAATAAACAGATACTTATGTGCTAATAGCACCTCTAGGTTTCTTTCTTCCTTTAGCACGATGATTTGAAGGAAGAGAAAATGGCTTACAAGTCCTGGCTTGCGCTGCCAAATAGGAAAGTCTAGAGTTGAAACTTTGGCACTAGTTGCATGCCCCTTTCATAAGTATTTGCTTTTTACCTTGCAGGATTCAAAAAATTGGAAGTGAAACACAATCAGGTGTAAATGATGTGATATAAAATCTTACTGCCAAATCTATGCTGTTAAGAAATAAAGTATTTTTATTGAAACTAATAATTTAATTTTACCAATGTACTGACTTCCTTGCTCTCAAAGTAGGAAAATTGGCAATTGGTATTCCAATAACCCAGTCTTATGGAAAGATTTATCTGATTTATCAGATACATTATAATTTACATATTATATAAAACCTTGTGTGTTCCATGCTTTGATATTCTTTAGTCTAATCTTTTAAAATTTGTGCCAGGAATCAGAATTTAATGTGGGAATTAATTAAAGTCCAGAACATTTGTTGACTATAGAAGATAATAAAGGGATAACTAGTAAATATGTTGCTCTTGAAACATCCTAGGTTTTAACTCAATTACTTAAGACCCTTGGACACAATGGTATTGAAGTGTCTATTAGTAAAACTTGCACGTTTTCTCTTGTGTTGACAGCTTCTAAAAGCTAAAAGATTGGCTTCTTAATGTCAGTGAGACTTGGTTTCCAAATGGCAAGTAGATATATTTGTGGCTACTATGCTGGTGCTCCCCCTTTCCCCCCCTACTTCTTATTTAGGAACAAATCCTGTGTTTGTATTATGGATTTTATACAGTTATATACAATCAGAAGTGGTGCCAACAGCAAAATGGTATTTGTTTAATAAAAGATTGAGTAAAAAGAACCTTGGTGTTTGGTCTTCAGTACATTGGCTTTATAAGCTTAACCTTCTGGAGCCAAAATAAGAAAAAGGTATTTAAATCTATGAGCAAGAGCGATTTCTGAGAATTGTAGTGACTTTTATAGAGAAAAAGGAAATATTAACCTTAATATCAGTGGGTACATTAAAAAAAAATGCTTAGTGGATGAAAATCATTACATTTATCTTTTTAAAAACAGGGTCCTGCAGGTTGGGATCTTTGGTTGGAGGCTTTCCAAAGCTAGATGACTAAGTAAGAAAAGACAACTCCCAAAGCTGCTGGGTGGAGTTCCTAGACTGGTACCAGCAAATTCCCAGAAAGGAAAACAATTGCTCCTTAATTGGAATTCTTTAATCCAAAGATTATTCACTTATCAATACTCTAAAAATATCTTAAATAGTTCCCCAGAATTCTTAAGTATAGTAGTTGTTTTAATCAGGATAGGTATGTTCTGCTTGTACAGCAATGGTAGATGTGCCATAGGATGCTTTTAAGTATTTCTTTAGTATTCAAGAGCAGAAAGGGAGATGAGAGAGGTGGAAGAAACGGAAAATTAAACAAGGTGCAGTATATAATATCTACAGTATACTGTAAGGAAAGACTGGGAAGGGTCAAAGTGGGATCTAAAACTTTCACTTAAATTTTCAGGGAAAAGGGTATATTTTTCTAATGTTTCCCTTTTTGTATTGCTGGACTGTGTAAAATTGCATTTTTGTGAATTATTCAGACCACAAAACCATACATTTTTCAGTATAAGTAACTTGACTTTTCTCAAGAGCTCTTGTAGAGTGTTATGTATTCTGCTGAAGTTGTGGGTAGATGCCAGATTTTTATATACCACGTGACATAGTAAGTCTGTGTGAAGGAGAAGTAGCAGTATGTATTGCTTTAGTATTTGTAAAATGCTTTGTAGATAAACACTTTTTGGATAGAGCAGGCTGACGGAAATCTGTGTCCTTGCCATCAGTAAATCTTCATGCTTTTAAAATTTCAGCTGCACCTTTCTATTGTATTTCTCATGCATGAACTAATTAGGAGGTAGTTCACAGTAAGTTGATGAGAACATTAAAAATCAGAGATTGCTCTCCACACAAAATCAGTTACTTTCTTCAAAACAAAATTCCAGGGATTGATCATTTATAGAATTTGGACTTTACCAACAATATTAGGTGTAGAAATCCTTTTGATTGTGAAAAGCATCTTAATTACTTTGAGGAAACTTCCTAGTTGTATAAATTTGGTATTTTGTTGCATGAAATTTGCTCTTTTGTTGTTTGGTTTGTATTTACTGTTAAGTGTTTACATTAAAACTGGATGTTAGATTCTTAACCACTTACCTTGATTTGTTTCAAACCTGTTCTTAGGGATGCTAGTAAAAGGCTTTCTACCATATCCTTTGGCACCTTCCTTTGGAGGAAGAAATCACTGAATCTCTATCATGAAAGTCTTGTTTGGACTTTAGGACAGATTTTTCTCCTGGGACTACTTAACACTTTGCGAACACTGGGTGTTTATTCTGGCCCTTAGGTTAGACCTGCCAATGTAGGAAACTAAGCCAGAGGCTGCAGGAATTCCCAGAAAAAACTTCCCTCTCAGCTGTGAAAGAGAAATGTTTACCAGGAGCTGAAGCTAAGTAGCGTGATTATTGAGCAGGGAGAATGAGATGGCAGCGTAATCAATAGCGGACTCGCTGCGCAGAAGAGTTCACATCCAGGACACTTCTGCGGCGGGGGAGATGGCTGCAAGGATTGGCAGCAAAATAGTTTTGCATTATTTTGAAAGCGTTTTCTGTTTACTGTAGTGTTAGAATTACTATAAACTAAAATTTCTCATATTTAGTTCTGGCATTTTGAAAAACAGGTAGTAGCTCCTAATCCAACTTCTGTTGATAGGCCTTTTGTTCGCTCTTCTTTTTTGTTGCTTGGGAGCAGGAGTGGCAAACCTCACTTTCTAAGTACCTGTCTCCACGTAGCACTGTAATTGAAAATATATACTGTAAATGCCTGTAGGATAAAAGTTTCATTTTTATTTGCTGACCATCGAGATATCTCTTAGTGGTAATTAACCCTTAACCTGAAAAAGATTGGAGCTTTGTACATTATCGATCAAGTCATAGTGTTGAATGCTGTATAAAACAGGGAGATTATAAAAGGCAGAGATTTCACGTACAAGGACGTATAATTTTCCATAGCTCGCAGGACGAGATAATACCTTCTGTCTTAGGAATCGTGAGCAAGATTGAGGAGTGCTCCGAGTACCAAATGGACACAAATGATCTGTTTTTCAGGGAAGCGGTGCATCGACGTCTCTCTTCACTTTGCCATCTCTTCCCTCAACCTGTATCTTCTGGTGTCGTGATTATGACTGATCAGATTAGTATCTTCATGAGTCTCTTATGGGTCTCTCTGTTAATTCTTACCAGAGACTTAACGGCTCAGGCATTTTTTTTGTTGGCAAGATTGATGACGGTGGTTTTTTTCCATGGAGATGGTTAAAGTTTTAGTGTTGTTTTTCTCAGGTTGGTAGTCTGAGTAATTTTAGTGGCTTATTTATACAAGAAGCTCGTTTATATACTCCAGCTTGTACTTATTCTGGCTGGTTCTCTTAAATCCATGTAAAATAGCAAAGTAGAAATGCACAGTAGAAGAAAAACTGGAAAAACAAACCTCTGGGTAGAATCTCTGTGCTGGTTTAAGCAGATCGTTTAGCAGCAGTGCTGCTAAAGGAGATGGTCTCATCCTGCACTACCTGTGTATTCTTATCCCCTTGCTTGCGGATAGTTTTTACATTGATCCAATTTTATTTCTCTTGGTGCTTAAAAGTTATTTATTTAAAGACTGGCAAACCAATCGGTAATCCTTATGTGGGATTATTTGCGTGTGCTTGTGTAACACGTTACTCAAGACTCAGATCTTGCAGGATAGAACTCCCAATAAAAATTTAACGAAAGTAAGTAGCATTCCTGTGCTGTAATGATTTGTCCCCTTGCAGCAAGGGCATGGTCACTGTCTTCTATTCTATCTTTTTTTCATCTGAGGAGACTGATTCTTCGGATTGCATTAAAAAAATCAGACAACCTCACAGCTTCTCCTTTCCCCTAATTTGACCCCAACTAAAAAAAGTTGCCTGAAGTTCTTGCTTTTCTCATTGACTGAAGTGAGCAGGCCCAAACAGGACTCTTAAATTTCACCAACTGCCTTATTCTGGGTTAGCTCCATCTTATCATGTGTAAGCCTGTTATTGGCCTCAAAGCTGGAAGTGCAATATTCCCCAAGTAGAGGTATTTGGGAATGTTTCTCATAAAAGAATTGTCTTGAAGTGCCAGTTGATCAAACTAGACTTTCCATGGGAAGATGTTTTGATAAAGTTTTAACTGGGAATGGTTGCTCTCAGACAACTCGTCCAACGGTGAAGGCAATGATCTGAGATGAGGTCTGGGTTGATGATCTGAATGCTTGTCTGTAGCAAGGGGGATTCAGGTCAGGATCCCTTTGCTTAAGTGATACTGTGGAATTAAACAAGAATTGTCCATACCAGTGATTTAACACTGGTCTACTGAATTTGTTTCTACTGTGAAAGCTTTTCCACTCGCAGTGCAAAGAGAGATTATGGCTTTAAGGTGAACGGCTTGTTCTCCTGAATTACAATTTTTCGGAAAGAGAGTCTAATCCTGAAAACACGTGGACTTGTGATTTAGGCAGTCACTCTTGGTTTGTGACAGTGACAAAGCAGACACTGTTAGCTTCCACCTCTCCTTCCTTGTACTTTACCCAATTTTGGATGGCTGGGGAGAGAGTTGGTTGTTTCCTTTATTCTCTTTTTCCTTTTTAATACTGAAAGGTTTTGTGGGAAGGGACAACTGCCGCCTATCTCTGCCTCACTGCACGCAGTAATGCTTTGCAACAAATGTGGATTATGTAAAAGCGGTACCTAGTGGTTTCCCATCGCCATCTGTCCCTGGTAAAGACCACGAAGCGACGTGCTTGAGGAAGTCCTAGCCCCCACACCTTGGGCGAGACTCATGGAGCAGATACCCTGCATGCAGAATCTTTGAATCAAAGAACAGGAACAAAGATGAAGAAATTCCAGAGCAATTAACTTGTTGTGCAATATTTAAATTATTTTTAATCATAGTTTTACCTCAAATTATAATTTAAGATATATCATGTAATCACTAGTAATACAAAATGAAAATGGAAAGGGCATGTTCTTTCTTCTGAACGTTCTCCATATAATAATCAGCTAATAACTCTGTCTGCTTTAATTCAAAAGTTCCACTTGCTCAGTTTTTAAGTTGGCAGGCTGCTTTTTAATTCTTCTGTTCTAATTTGTTGTAACATGTATGAAATACATGTGTTAATTTAAGTAAATACAGTGAAGTTAATCAAAGGAAATGATTACAGAAGGAACCCAAGAGGGTAGCTAGTTATCGCTCAGGAAGGAGTTATGTAGTTCTGCCAAATTAATTAAATACTACTAGTTAAAATCAAAGGTTAGTGATAAGAATCTTGTTGAATTTTGGATACAGGTGACTTGTTTTAGTGGATGAAATGATGGCCCTTTGGTTGAACAGATTCTTTTTTGTTTCCTTGTAAAAGCCTAACAAGTTATTTATTCTTGACCGTCCTATTGCACTTTTAACTCTGAATTTCTGTATGGATTTCCCTTAATGGGACGAGCAGTAAAGTTCTTTTGCCTCTCTCGCATAGTGCTTCAAGGTTGCTTCACTGGAGGCCCATGTGCTCATCTTATCTCTGCATCATTGCTATGTGTCCCCGCTCTGTTAAGAGAGCTATAATTAGCTTGCAAGGCACTAGTCAGAGGATTCGGCAAAGTGCCAAGAAATCAACCCCAATTACTATATTCACGTTGTCAGTAATGCCCACTTCACAGTTTCTACTAATTTGAAATGGCAAGTCCCAACTTCCCATAGCAAAATTACCATTTTTGCACTGTTCCTCTATTTTCTGCTTCTTATTCTGTTATTTTGACTCCATTAAATTACTGTTGTAAAGAGAGTTACAAATCATCTCAGAAAATTCTCATTAGGTAATTGCAGTGATACAATATAAATATAGTAGATCCAGAGTTTTACAGCTTGTTTTTAATACAGTTTAACACAGACCAAAGGGCGGGGCGGGTGGGAAGGTGTATTACTTATGCTTAACAAAAGGTGGTATTTAGGATTGATCAAAACTGTGTCTGCACTTACAAGAAGATTCTTGTAGGGGGAGTTAAATCAGTACTCTGATTGAAAATACATTCAGAAACCTTTTACTTCTTTTTCATCACTTTGCATGTACTACCTTTCAGGTTGTTGTATTTGCTGTCCTGTTGATACCTAGTTTTGTATTGAAATAGTTAATTTCTTTTTTTGACTTCTCTCAGATGGGTTTTCTCAAACATTCCATAACCAGAATCAAATGTTACAGGAAGTTGGGACAAGAAATTATTGCCTTAATCTACATGACAGAATCATGTGTTTCAAAGTATTTTTGGGATTTCGGTGCTAGTAGTGCAGGTGGCAGAGGCATAACCTTCTGTAACCTCTGGCATTTTTCTCATCTGGAGGATGGAGTCTGTAGTTAGAGTGCTCTGAAACACCTTGAGTGGGATGATGGCTCTAACAGAGGAGCTATTTCTGTGATCTGTGCTTCTAAGATCCTGCCAGGCCAATCTGATCCAGTTTTTATCCTTCAGTATTCAACAAATGTGATTATCTCTTTGTAGACTTCTTTCACTCTCATAATGAGTTCCTGGTTTGTCACCTATTAATAATCTGATATGGAGAACTGAATTAATATGTTCCCCTGTATTTCTCTATAAACGTTAGCTTAAGGGCTAGATCATTGGGTAGGAAGTATTTTAATTCAGTGGCTTCATGTTCCTTAGTAGCTAGTGGTTTTGACAAGAAGATTGGTTATGTTGGTAGAAACGCATTCACTGATGGTTTTTTATGGTTGTAGCTTATTTTGAATTACTAGGTAACATCCTTAGGAGTTTAATTCCGACAGCAAAAAAAATTTTGCATTTTGATTATAAGTTCCATTAACTACCATTAATGAAACTATCGTAACTACTGTAACTACAATGTTTTGAGTTGATGAATTGAGTGGGCATGAAATGCAGAATTTTCACCCTGCAAAACTTTTCAAAATTAAATGTTTCCACTTTTCTTGATTGGCACAATAGCAATACCTTATAAAGAAATAGTGTTACATATATGTTTTTGTGTGTGTATATACATGTGTGTGTATATATATAAAAAAAACCCAACAAAAACCGCACATCCCCTTCACACCTCCTCATATTTGCATTTGGCCCATGCCCAAATGGCCAGTAGCGTGGCAACCAGGATGTTTTTCCGGTCTGTGGCATTCTGCAGTTCAGGTTTTTGCCTTGTTTGACTCCAAGTAACTTCTTGTTGTAAAGCACCAGTTCCTTTCAAGTAAATTTAGAACAGTGCTGTTAAAGATCTGTTTTTAAAAAAGATTGCAGTTGATTAGCTTCAATAAAGCTAACTTGTTAGCCCAAACTGGCCATGGCCACTGGTGCATTTATTGGCATTTTCCGTGTTAGCAAAGTGGTTTTTGGAGTACATCATTAAAATATTGTAGAGATGTCCAGGAAGGTTTCTTCTGCAGTAAGTGTTTTGAAGTAATATTTCCATATTCTTCTGTCCTTTTTAATGCAGTAACTAACTGTATTTTGTCCAACAGTCTTTCTCTCTTGCTACTAATATCATTTACCAATATCTTCATCTTTCTCACTGATAACTGGCATTTTAAGGAATATGAAGAATATTATCAAATTTCCAGAATATATAGGTACCCTGATATATATTATTTATATATATTTTCTAATATATATATACACATATATGTTTTTTTATATATATATATATTTTTAGCCTTTTGAGTTTCATGAATCTGGGAGGTCCTGAGGTGACCTATTGAGAAGATGATTTTCCCCAACTACAACGTTGCCCAGCCAGCTGCCGTTAGGGAAGCCATTTGCTTATTTGGTTTGAAAGCTTCGAACACCGGTGATTGAACTCCTGCAGTGGAGTATCGCTGCTCCCCCACTGTGCAATGTCCTGAGAACAGCAAAGAATGTCACACACTTCGTAAAATAGAGTAGCAGTATTTCATACTGACTGGCTGCTGAAAGAGTCATGATTGAAAATGCGAAATAACTTTTAAAGTGCTGGTTCTTTCTACTGTTTTCTTTTTGACCTCGTTTTAATGATGTTTGAGAATGGATGGCTTTTATTTGAAAGGAAAATTTTCAGTAGAAATACAGCATATTGTAGAAACAATAGAAAGTATACATGAAATACAGAGATGTTTTTAAAATAGAAGAAGGTGGTATCTCAGATATTAATGAGTGCTGTAGATAAATAACATTGGAGTAGGAGCAGGAATAATTTTTCTTCAATTTTAGTATCTCTTGAATCATTTTTGCACACTGATGATTATATTCAGTACTTCACGCTACCTTCCCCTCCAAATCCTTTTGAACTCCATCATGGTTGTATCCAGTTGGAAGAAAATTATTTATGTGCAAGTTAAAAGATCTGCCTGAGGTCAAGGCAGTAGCGTGGTGACAATTCAGATCAGGACTGTTTTCCCTCCTGTTTTTAACTTTATGTTTTAAACAATCAAAGCCAGAGTTAGATCTGAGGGACGTTGCGTGGGGGCTGGATGATTGCAAGGTGTGAAGCAGTTCCTCCTAGAACTGTTAACACAAAGCAGCGTTTGTAGGTTAGACAACGTGACTTGTTTCTCTGTCCCGTGCCCTGGTTTAAGCAGCCTGATACGCCAGCTGAGGACCGGTACTGAGGCCGAATAGCTCCAGAAAAGTAATACAAGGGTGAAAGCTGCCAGTGAGTCAGCAGGAGATGGAGCCCAGGGGTGTTTACAGAACGCCGATAAGCTGTGAGCAAGCAGAACTTAGAAATACGGGATTCATATCGACTCCGATGCATAGATCCACTGCTGTGTAGGTGTGCTGTGTCTGTATGCAAGGACAGCTTGATTTAATCTTCTTATTTTGGAAGTAAAGAGTGTGATGGTCAGGTCTCTGTGAGGACGGTGGCTCTGCGTGGCAGTTTCTGGAGCGATAGTTGTTGCTAGTGGCTGGGTGGTGGGTGGAAATGGAGAGAAGCTGCAGTTGGTATTTCAGTTGCATTAGTAATACAGCTTTTGCTCATAAAGCGGTTTGATGGTGGGAACTTCTAAGTTGTTTTCTCTTCCCTGATTGTGGTTTATTCAGAAAGAGAGTTTGGGTAGCTGTGATTTATTACGACTATCATTAAAATCAGTCTTATTTTTCAGGATCCTGAAAACCGTTTACATTGCAAAAGATATTTTCGGTAGTAAGTAATGTAGCTTTCCCCTACTGTGAGCAGGAGGCATGTATTTTACTGTCCACAACAAATCTTGCTTTACTTTTTTTAAAAAAGGAAAGCATTGGTGTTGGTTTTTTTTTGCAGACCAAAAGTGGATTTTTCACAGACAAAGCCAAACTGCCAGAATAACACCAGCAAGACTTAGTCAGTATTGGGACCAGCGTTAAGATTAGATACTGGTCCGTCAACTTTATCCCAGCTCATCTGGAGTTTGAATGATTGCTGTAATCACTGATCGTAGACTTATTTTAGCAAGTAAGAGATGAACAGATTTTAACTGGTTTTGACCATGGTACATAAAATAAACCTTAAATAACTAAAATGGATTTTTATCCACTTGGCTGTGGCTCTGTTACTGCTTTGAACAGAGCTGGATGAAGTCTGTGGCCAAAAGCAGCGATCCCTTTTGGAGGGACTGTCCTTCTCCCTGCCTGGCCACATGCTGGTGCTCTGTTGAGAAGGATTTCACATCCAGATAACAAAAAAAATCATATGGAAGAGATATTTGTTTATGGAGAAATTGTGATAGTGTGCAACACCACAGGAATAAAGTGTTGCTCTTTCCTCTGAAACTGATTATAAAGAGGGTGGAGTTCGTTGCAGTTAATTTTATTGTGTTTTTACAAGTCGTACTGTTTTTTTCCCTTCCCTGTTTGTTCTTACTTGATTTTTGGGAGGATTCAGTTTTTGCTATTTAATTAGTAGAGAAAATATCTTCCTTTTTAGTCTTGCATCATATATTAGATCCATGTTCTGACATGGTGGAGCTTGTGGACCCTTTTAAGTATAGCTTCATTATTTATAAGGCATTAATCAGATTAATTTCGTAATAGTTTCCTGCTAATCCTGCCATTGTTCCTTAACTCAGAACTAACGAAAGCACAATTTTAATACCCTTTTAGTTGCTATAACATCCTTCTATTATCAGTTACATTTTTATTAGAGAATACTTTCAAACAGTTTTCTAAAATCTTAAAACGATTGAGCAACATCTTAAAATAATAGCACTTTTACTACTGATAAAAGGACAATTTATCAAGCAAATCCCGTTTTTATTAAAATCATGTTTCTTTGTCAGTTAAAATTTGTAGGAGTTTTCCTATTTCTGTATAATCCCAGTCCTTGTGCCAAGGACTAGAATTTTTCTAGCAGTGATAGTGAGGCTCACTTAAAAATGTTGCTTCATTTGTGGAAAATGTCCCTTTGGTGATCCTGATAGCATTTACAGTTGAAGTACATAACGTACTGACATGCAGCAATAAACACCAAAATCTTAATTACTTTAATATTATTTTGTTATTATTGAAGAAACCTGTGTTCGAACATCACTTCTTTAGCTTCAATTTGCAAGGGGCCTCGTTTCTAAGATCTTTTAATGAGATTAGTTATTTTTCTGGTATCTTTTTCAGTTCTGTTTTAAAAAGTACTTTTCTGTTATCTGATATTGAAATATACCATTCAGGAAATTTTGTGACACTACATAGCTTAGAACAGAAACTTTATCGAGTGATAGTGTTAAAAACAAAAAAACACCCTGAAAGTTAAAAAAAGAAGGAAAAAAAGGTTAAGTCTGATTACCTGCATAGACAACTATATTGATTTCCTTCTTTCTTAACTGCTGTTCATCCCATCTTCAATAGCGTTTTAAATACTCCAGTATAAATGTATGTATAATTACAAAAAGGCTGTTATAATCAAAATCTAAAGGTTGTCAAGCAGATTTCTGAATTGATATACCTAAAAAGTACATTATTTTCAACAATGATGAAAACTTATTCTTTCTGTACCAAGAAGGATGATTGGGAACTGCTTGCATGCAGCCGAAGAACAGAGTTTTGCTCAATGTCTTATCATGATAGGGTCATTGAGATGTCAATTACATATTTTATATTTATAGAGCACTTTTGTTCATGGAAGATTCCTAAGTATCTCCCAGGTGCTACTGCATGCATATGAGAAGATTAATATACTACTTTTCATTTTGAAATTGGAGTGTTTCAGAAATAGTAGGTATGCTCTTCTGTTAAATGAAGATTCCTTTTTCATAAAAAGATTGACTGAGATAGAGGGGGTTGTAGGAGTTGCCTGGAGTTGTCACGTGAGGTATTTCTCTGGACCGCGTGTACTGGAATAATTTTCTTTCTGGGTAGGGGCCTTCCCTGAAGCAGTAACCATGCTTCTGATTTAACTTATTCTTGTAACTGATTAATGAGAGAATGAAAGTTTTAAAAGCACTCACAACTCATTTCATTAATAGCTTATCTCCTTTTAGAAATTGTATCTATATTCTGCTTTTGAAGCACCAAATGAGACATCATTTTACAATCCCATCATGTGTCATTCCTAAATTAGGGTAGGTTTAATTGCTTTGAAGGAGCTCCACAAAAATGTATGTGATTCAAAGGAAGCATTTTTTTCTGATTTTGGGGATAGACTCATTATGTCAGCAGTAGTTACTGAGCTATTAGAGTTTGTTTTATGTGAAAGACCTACAATAGAAGTGCTGATTTCTTGTAGTCATGCAAGTTTTCAATGCTTTCTGTGAATAGCAGTTGAATAGATGATGCTAGGGTTGGATAAGATCTAGATCTGTTAGAAGGGGTACTGTATTACATGTAGTTCTGGGGTTGTTTTTTGAGTTTTTGCCTTCTACACTCTTGCTTTGAATCTTCCAAGTGAATGAGTCTTCGCTGTCTCTCCTTTCAACTAATTCATTGTCTAAAAGAGTTTTTGCATGTTGCATTTCACATGGTCCAAAACCATTTGAGTTGCTATGTGCAGTTACACATGTTCTTGTTAAAGCGTGGTTATGTTACACGGGCAAGTAAAGCATTCCTCTACACATGTGGAAAATGCATATATTAATATTTTGTAAAACAGTTTTTTGTTCTTGAGGATCGAAGCTAGTATGTCAGCAAAAACTTCCAATTCATGTCTTTTAACCTGCTGGTTAGTTTGTAGGTATGTATTCTTTCCTGCTTAATAGCAGTGAGCTACACATCTCTCTCATGCTCATTTTAAGATCACAAAGCAGTTGTTGATATTTTGGCATTTAAAAACATCTTGAATGTCTTTTTCTTAGAAGGAAAAAGCCAGTAAATTAGTTTTCTCCACAGCAGCGTTAGCAGTACCACTGGAGGTGCTACACAGGGTCTTGGAAATGCAGAAAACCCAATTAGCAAGAGGTCTTGAGAGAAAGGAGGGAAAGCAGGTAGTTCTGGGAGACCGTAATTAGGGCAGATTTTATAAACATTTTTGTGTTCCTAAAAATGCCATCAGGTATTGTCTCAGTCAGTCATGCCAGTAACCACCAGCAGGGCAGAGAGGCAGGGGAAGTGGAGAGAATTAATATACAGACCAGTAATGTGGCCATTCCTCTTTTTAAGAAGAGATGCTACACGATGGGCAGCTTAACTAGAGCAGTAATAGATATCACAGCCTCTGTTTCTTTTTCCTACAACTGAGACGCTAGTAGGAGATTACAGCTTCATATATGAAGCCTCCAGAAGGCATGATGTCCTCAGATTTTCATGTTAAATCATGCTCAGATTTTATAGTTTGGAGCAAGTTCTGTGCCAGAATCCTAAATGCTTCATTGTGAAAGCAGCTTTTCAAAGTAGGAAAGAAACCCAGTCCCAGATTCATTATGAGATTGTTGCAAGGAACTGCATTGTTTTTATGGCTTCGTGTGCTTTGGCTCAAAATGTAGAAATCAAACAAGAGATTCTGCTGCTTATTATACAGGTGCATGAGTCAGCTTCTTGTTTAGTTTTTCAAAGCCTTTTCAATTGTGCAATAAAATCATGTTGAAATGCATTTTAGTACTAAACATGTTGTTTCTCTAAAAGCTTCACTTCAGTTGTCTCTAGAATTATTCAATTTTCCATCCACATGATGACAATTATCTACAGTAGGAGTTTATAGCTTGGCACCCCGATTTACCAAAGCGTGACACAAGGTAAATTCTGACTATGCAGCTTAAGGTCAGATTGTGCTAATGAAAACAAAAGTGACCAAAGGAGACTTTTGTGCAAATATTGTTGTTCCTAACGCTGGTCCCAAGAGATAGGAACGCTTACTGGAAAGGTCTAGGTCAGAAGCAAAGGAAAATGAGATTCTTGCTGTTAGGATGTCCACAAACTCTACGAGGAAATGTTTTACCCATGCCAGAGCAGAAAACCATGTTTTATGTAGTGTGTAAGATTTGATTTTTTTCCTTCTTCTATTTTACAAAAAAAAGAAAAAAAAAAGAAAAAACCCACAACCAAAAACAAAACAAAAAAAATCCCACCTTTAAAATAGACCTTGTGTTTTTTTAAAAAAACAACTTTCTTTTTACCCTGGATGGAATATTCTAGAAAGTGTGCCTGTCTATAAATTATGCTATTAGTCTTGATTTTCTTCTTGTATGACTGAAGCAGTTGTTTCAACTTTAATTCAAGTTTATTAAATGTAGAAGGTACAAAGTATCAAAGAAGGGTGAAGCTTCCCACTCCTTAATGATCTTGCTTCCTGCCAAAAGCGCATATTCTTTCACTGCATCTTCCCTGTACGTGACTGCAGGTTCAAGTTCAAATTATCTGTTGCTTAGCTGAGAGCAAATAGGTTCAGGGAGTTTTTCCTGCCAGATTCAAAACATTAATGCTTTCAAAACAAATAAATTCATTTTTCTTCCAATTAAAGAAAGAAGTCATTCCTGCTTGAGCAAGGCATGAGAAATTGCAACCCTATCATCGTGGTGATGAATTTTAGGATATAGAGCCTTCCTCCAAGCAGTGTGGTATGCTTTAAAAAGGAGCATTTGGGAGAAAATAAATGAGCTTCATATTGCACTTGAGGAATTAACTTTCATTTTAGTGGTGGAAATTGGAAACACCAATATAGTGAGTCAGTAGTAATCAAGTAGAGAAAACAGAACATGGCTCCATACCTCCAGTTATTTAAGCATTACAGTTTCTCTGGAAAGAGGAAAGTTAGCTTTATACTTCTGTTGGACTTTTCTGCAAAGGTTATTTAGCAAAGCGCATTAAAAAATTCTCTCTTTACGAGTTTTGGGCTGCTTGTTTTAGTGTTAATATGGGATGATCTGCTTAGAGATGTTAAGTGTATACAGAAAACATGGCTTTGGGTATGGAGCAGAGGGGGAATCAGCACTTTCAATTAATTAATTTGTGTTAAATGGAGACTTACCCAGTGCTCTATTTTTTAAAGAAAAACTGAGCTGGACAGAAGCTCAGGAGGTTGTCTGGTCCATCGGCTGCCCCGAGTCAAGCTCTGCTGTACCTGACAGATGTTTGTTTAACCTCCTCTTAATTCCCGGTGTTGATGGAGGGTCACAGACAGTTGTTTCCGATGCTTTTAGGTCTTTTCCATTACAGAATAGCCCTGATGTTTAGCCTTAATGATGCTATACTTTTAAGTTCATTTCACTATATTCTGCCCACAACATGGAGAACAGATGACCATCTGCCTCTTTGTAGCAATGCTTTACATTTTGAAATACCATCTTCCCCATCATCTTCTCTTTCCTAAACCAGGAATTCTTTTATTCATTTTAAGCAGCAATTCTCCTGAAGTGCCCCGTGCTTTGTTTTTCAGTTCCTTCTTCATTGCAGAACTGCTGCTGTCACTTCCTCGCCTGGCTTGTGCTTATGCGTTAACGGGGATGCTGGCTTCGTTAGAGAAATGATTCCTCAACAGGCTCCACTGCCCTCACGTCTTGTCTTTCCAGAGGCTTCCTGGGCCTCTGATCATTCCACTGCTTTGGATGTTCTCAAATTGAGCGACAGCATTTTTGAAATGCGATACCCTAAGCCAGCAAAGCCTCAGCTGGAATATTTTGTCCAACACTCACTAGAGCAGAAGAATTATTTCACATCTTATTGGCTATACATATGGGTTTGCTCTTCTCAGTATGATACCTTCCTCCTTTGAAAGAAGGACACTGTTGAGTCATGTTCAACTTGTGATCCAGTATTATCCCTAGATTTCCACCCCGCCCCCCCAGAACTGCTGAGTACCCAGTTGTTCCTGCTCAAGTGTAGTCTTTTACATTAAACATATTTCTGTTGAATCTTCGGGTTTGGGGTTTTTTTGGTTGGGTTTTTTTTTTCAGTTAATTTTTTTAGTTTGTAAAGTTCACTTTGAATTGTAATCCTGTCATCTGTCACTGTTTCTGTTCACGCCAGGTTCCTGTTCTTTGCAGATTAAATAAATTTGTCCTCTATCTGTCACAAGGTTGGTAACAGTTGAGTAGGGCCACAGCCAGGTCAGACACTGGAGGAACCTCTCTCTAAACACCATGTGGTTTAATAAGCAGCTACTGATAACTTCTCTCTGGATGCTGCTTTGTGGATGGAGCTACCCAGCCCATCTGATGCCTAACCTAGATAGGTGGATCTAGACCAGGTTTCCTTAGCTAGCTTAAGAGTGTGCTAAGCGAGACTTTGTTGAGCCTTCCTCAGTTCAAATTGTGGCATTTCCTGCTTTTTCCTCAGTCCTTTAAGCTCCTTAGCATCTCAAAGAAGGAAATCAGGTTGCTTTAACAAGGTGCTTTTGTGACAATTTCGAGCTAGCTATCTTCTAGCTAGCTAGTTTTCTTCTAGATGCTTACTAGCAGGTGGTTATTTGGTTTATAGTTTTCCTTGATTACTCTTAAGGTGTCCAGCCTCCCTGTCTTCTGCTCCTTTTTCTGCCACTTTTAAAAATGTGCTGTACATTTGGCCTTTTTAAGTTCTTTTTAAGGTAACAGCTAATGTCTTGGATTATTTGTCAGTTTTTTAGCATACATAACAACAAAGTTTATGAAGCCAAGCCAGTTTGAAAATACCTAAACCCCAATTACATTGACATCTTTGTAATCTGTTGAAGATAAAGTTTTAAAACCTCTGCTCTTTTCTCCTCGTGTTAGCCATCTACTGGCAGGTCTTCTAGTAAAAGCCAATTTAAAAAGACATCCCTTGTGCTCTTATTAATGTTCTTTTTTCACCATATGGTAAGCCAGCAGTCCCTTTGGTTGTCATTCCACTGTTCTTTATTTATAAAATGTATTTCTTGCTGCTTATTGGATTTCTTGCTTGTTTTCTCCTATTCTGTGTTGGAACATTTCTGATTTTATTTCTAAATATTTATGCTGTACGTTTATACTTGTCTTTGGCAGTCTCACCCAAATCTTTCATCCCTCAGGCTTTCTTCTTTCATTTGAGGTCAGTGAAGAGTTTGTACTTTGGCCATTGGGCCCTTTTCACACTCCTCTTCTTCTTTGGGGGGATTTGAACCCACATCCTTAACTGCAGTTATTTAAGATTCTGCCAAAATCTTCTTAACTTCTTTTCCCCTTAGGTTTGTGCCCTCTCTCACTTAATCCACCAGTTCAGTGAATTTGTTGCTCTGTTGTCTTGAATTGTGTCTCACAAAACCCTCTACTGTACCTAATCTTCTTTATTTGCAGTTGAGAATAGATTCCCACTCTAAAAGCTCCTATATGTGTTTTCTGCTTTTGGTCATGACCCGAGCCTTTTGGCCAATTTGTCTCCTACAGGTGTCTGAATCTTGGAGTAAATGTATTGAATCCTTGATGTTTGAAACAATCCTTCCCTTTTTTTGGCCCCTTTTCTCCCTGGCTGCATCTCATTCTGCATTTTGCACAGGCATCCTCCTCTTTGAGCAGAACCCCAGGGCGCTCTCTGTTCAGCATTACGCTCAAGTACATGCTATGCAACCTGAAAGCAGCAGTAACAAGGTGTGACAGAAGTTGATTGCCCTGGTTTTTACTCCTTAAAAATGTGCAGAGTCAAGTCTGTGGTGGTTCTACTGACACTGTGATTGAATTTACCGAATTCACTGATGTAAATACATACTGACTGTACATATTGGAGACCTAGTTGGAGTATGTATGTATATGCATTTATTCAGAAGCTCGTTGATCATAATTGATGAAGACAAGGGGTGGGAGGGCAGAACTGATAACTTTCTGGGGGATGCTAGCAATAGATACTGTAAGGAAATTAAGTATCTTATTAAACTTGGTTAACTAGACATGTTGACAATTCCTGAAATATCATTTGCTGCTCAGTGCTTACAGTAAAGGTGCCGTTAGGAGGCACCTTCATAACAAATTTGATAAATGGTATCAAGTATCTCAAAGCTAGGAGTAGTTATCTGGAGGAAAATCCCAGCTCTCAAGCAGTGCATAGCTGTCATTTCTCCCTGTGGTAGTGCCACAGCAATTTCTTGGATTATAATACTGTTTTAACCCTATGGCTGATGCACATGCTTAACATTGATTAATGAGCTTAGGCATAATTATTACTTTCCCTCAATAGCCCAATTTCTGACCATTTGGGAATGTAGTAGGGAAAATACTAAACAGATTGTCTTCTGCCACTGGTGCTATGCAGTTGTTTTGGAAGGCAGATGGTGTTGAGGTTGATGGAAGAAGCAGGCTGTAAGAGTGAGTCTGGCCATCAGTCGCAAACCAGGGTATTGCTGAAAATCCATCCGCACCAGAACTCAGTCCTGCTATGGACAGCTTGGGAGCAGTGAAAAAACAAGAGGCAGGCATTTGGAAGGCAGCTTTCCAATGTAAGGAAGGCTTAGCTCCTGCCTACTGGTGCCCAGGCTCAGTAAATTGGGACAGACTTCAGGGAGTTAGAAATAGAAGAGGGTAGTTAAAACTGAAAGCAGGAGGAGGAGGTGGTAGCCATTTGCCAGGAGGCAGAACAAGGATGAGATTAGATGGTAACTTAGGGTTGGTAGAAATGACTGAAGACAATAGAACAGGTGCTGAAGTTAGCATCCACGGTGAATTTGGGCATTTATCAGGAGACATGAAAACTGTATATAACCGTCATTGTTATGCCCCAATTTTGACTTCACGCTCCTGGTTCCATCTTCATAAATAAGCCTTACAAGAAGGAGAAAGATGTTTCTATGTTAACCACAATGGCAACTTTATTTTAATCATGCTGTTTTTTTCTTGATGTTGGTATGATGGTTTTTATTGTCTGTGGAGTTGTAAGAAATTGTACGGAAATGTTGCATTAAGTAGATAAGCAGCCCTATAGAGTCCGTGGATTCACTGCTAACACTTGCATAATTGTCCATTACTACTTCTTAAGAACAGCTCTCCTGCTCTTAGAATTGCCAGCATGGGGTCCTTAAGAACACCATTTTGGGTGGAAGGAAACACAGTTGTAATCAAAACAATGATTACCATCACATTCATTTAAATGCAGAAGGAGAAACTAATGTGTGCTCCAAAGGGATGTAAAAAATTGACAAGTAATTCCTGGTTTTGAGGTTAGGTTTCTGATGTCCATGGGGAAAAAGTTAATTTCTTACCTTTCACTTTCAAGTGAATATTTTTGTATTCATTTCTCACTCTGCATTTAAATGAATGTGATAGTAATCATTGTTTTGATTACAGTTGTGCTTCCTTTCCCCTATAATGGTGTTCTTGAGTACCCCATGCTGGTAGTACTAAGAGCAGGGGAGCTATTCTTAAGGAGGAATAATGGACAATTATGTGAACATTAATAGTGAATCTACGGACTTCTTAGGAGTTCTCAGCTCTTACAGAATATTTCTTTTTCTCTCCCTCTAAGATGTGGGGAAGCTCCCGAATAGTCTTATCTAATCATACAATGTTAAATTTTGCAGTTCTCAATCAAGCCCTTGCTAACAGAAAATGGAGATCTCCCTTGATTTGTCTCACAAAAGAATTACAAACAGATCTCTGCACTTGCTGTCCCAGTCAGTTGGACGTCAGTATTTTTGTCTGTAATTCCTAAATACCAAACTGCAGAAATACTCTATAACTGTCAACATAAATACAGACTTTTTTGCCATTAGTAATGGTTGATGACATGCTGTACGAAGAACACACTCCCCATCTCTGCCATTCTTCCTTTCTCCCACTCTCCATCCACTATTGTTATTATTTTTTTGTAGCAGGCATCATATCTGGGAGCAGAGGATTAAAAGAATAATTCCATTTGGCAACAGGCAAGCAGCATCAGAACTGGAATCTTTTCAGTCCTTTAGTAATATTAATGTTGGTAGAATATTATCAGGAGGTAGTTGGTTGACTGGAAACTTGCGTATAAATAGCGGGGGGTTTATTTGGTCAGTATTGTTTCTTAGAACATTTAACTATACAGGAGCAGCAACACTGCAAAAATATTCTATGCAATGTTTTTAAATGCTTTTAATCCTGATTTTTATTTTAAACCCAAAAGATACTAGAAATATAATGCATTTTATTTAGAATTATGGTGCTAGTTGGGGTGGCTGTCAGTACAAAGGCTAATGCTATTTATTAAGGTCCTGGTTTTATTTAATAGCCAGATGAATGGAACAGTTAATAAAAGAAATATTGCTTTATTCCCTGACATTTATGTCCTTGGTTTCCAATAAAGAATTGAAATTATGAATAGTTGATGGTTTAAATTGATGTTTTATGTTGAACGCTAGCTATAATTTCCCCTCTGAGGATTGTAATACCGAGAAACAGATGGTTTTTCACAGTAACAAATTGCTGTGTGTATACTGTATATAGAGCTGGCTTTCAGATCCTTTCACCTTCAGCGCCGCACAGTCACCGCGTCAGAGCGAAGCGAAAGGCAGCAAGCGCGAAGGAGCGCCTCTGCAAAAGGGCTTCCTGACTCTTCACAAGACAAAGTAAATGCCATAGGAAACACGACCTATTTTTTCAGGTGCGAGAGAGATACGAAAGCTGCTGCTGAAATGGCTCTATTGAAACTTGGTATGAACAACTAAGTAGTATAAACACAGAAGTTCTTGGCTATTCACCGGGTCAAAAATGCACGCTGAGTCTCATGCGTTTCAGTGTGCTCTGGCAGGCTGGGCTTCCTTTTATGATGCTGTTGGAGATGGAAGTTTTGGAAAACTAAGAAGAGTGGTAGCGGTGGGGAAAGGAACAAGTAAGTTTGAAGTTAAACAGGCAACTTGAGTTCAGGCCCAGTGGTTTCTTTGAGGTAGCTTCCTACTGAATTTCTGGATGCATCCAGTTTGCAGTATCTTGAGGTTTTATTGACGTTTGGTCTAAAGTAAATGAGCACTAAATGCTCTTGTTTATGCATTTTTAAACTGTTCTTCAGTAATTGTTTCTGTGGGGAAGTGGTGTGAGATGATTAGTGGAGAGTTTGGCAATCCACATCAAAAATACACTTTTTATAAGCTAATTATCAGGGAAATGGTTAGTAATTATTACTTTTAAATGTTCTCTACTAGGATTTACATGTAATATTTGGATTAAGAGTCACTTTAAGCTCCATTTAAAAGCAGAAGGAAGAAAATAGGGGGGTGAAAAGGAACGAGCAAAGGGAGGGATCGTGACCAGGTCTGTGCTCCTCCACAACTTGTGGGTGTGATGCCGTTCTTGGACTCCAAAGTGCTGCTGAGGACTGCTGCTGCTATTGGCAAAATGGGTATTTTGCTTTTCACAAATACTTCTATGATAAATCACGTTATTGACATGCATTTAAAATACACAGGCTTCAACTTGAAAAGAGCAGCTATTGCGTTAGAGCATTAATTGTTCAAAATTGAATTGCGTAGATCATAGGATTAAATTTTTAGTACTAATTTTCGAAAGAACTCCTATTCTAAGAAGTGATAAACTGCTTTCAAAATCCTTTTCTCCTTGTGAGCCTTTTCTCTTTGCGAGCCTGAGAGATCACTACTTACTAAATCTCAGTGTCTTAAGGCTTTTGTATGTCCTACAAGATTTGGACCTGAACATGGTTATTGCATACCTTGATTGTAAACCAATAGTAAACTATAATTTTTACAAAGCAATGAGGTTGCTGGAATGAAGTACCATGTTAATAATCAGAGTTGGTTAACTAAATGTTACTTACCCTAATTTTTCTGCTTGCTCTGCTAATGGCTTGTATTTAAAATAGTGAAGAAATGCATCAGAAATCCTGCCCTTTACTGTTTTCCCCTTTTGGCTTAATGTCGGGAAATGGTACATGACTGCAATTTGTCTGGCTCTGCACTATTGCTAACAGAGATAAAGCACTAAGAACACGGAGAGTCCAGAGCTGGAACTAAGTATGGCCATTCACAAGGACAGCAAAGGTTGGAAAAGGTTAAGATGGTTGGGAAAGCCATTTCACATATATCAACTATGTTGTTTAATAAGTTACCTGGAACCAGTTTCTAGCAGTTTGCAATACGGAGCTTAAGCAGGAAAATTCAACAGAAATCCTGTCCCAAGTAACTGTAGTGTGGGTTATAATTCAAAAGAGAGCTTGCTGGGACCAGCTTTGTAAAGCTTGTGTAATGAGAAAGTTACAGTCAGAATAATTTAGAAGTGGTTTTTTTGTCAGTAGTTTCTAAGTATCACTTGATTAAAAAATACAAGACATAATTGTCATTAATTTTCTAGTACAAAAGAATGGTTAGGTGAAGTTTTTTACGTAAGCAGCCATAGAAGTGGGATCAGCCCACAGGTGAACAAGAGCCCGTAATGTTTTGAAATAGGTGCTGAGGGACATTAATAAACTTTATTTACTATCTCTTGCCCTGAGGAATATTGAGCTAATGCAGCTAGGTTTAACTTCCAGATGAGGGAAAAATGGGAGAGAAGGTAGAGGGAGATCAGGGGATCTGTACCTGCAGACAAAACAAAAGTAACTTGCACTTGTGTTATTGTCTTTAACTACAGCTTTGCTTCCTTGAACTTCACATAAACTACATGAAAAATTAAAAAGATATTTTCAATAATGTGAAGTGCTAAAATAAGCCTGATATTCTCCAACCATGCTCGCCCACTTTTTTTTTTTTTAATTTTTTTTATTTTTTATTTTTTCCTCCTCTTGGCCTGGAAATTTTGTCCAGGCAGAATTTGAGAAGGTTGGCTCTCTGCCCAGGATTTCTGACTGTCTGGTGCCCTGGTCTGAACAGGAAATCCCAGGCAAAGCCCAACTGCGCGTGTGCAGATCAACTCGACAGCGCATGCACCGTGAACCTTTGTCTCTGACGGAAGTCTTGTGCTGCGATGTAGTTTTAGAATGAACAGGAGTCTCGGGTGGGCTCTTCAATACGCGAGGCTCACTGCATGCTCTGAAACTGTGTGTGCAGCACATGTGCAGTAGGTCTGGCTTCTCTCCTGGCAGCTGCCCCAAGCGGTGCGTGTGACTGGAAAATTGCAAACAGAAATATAATGTTCCTAGTAATGTTTATTTTCTTTAATTCACATAGTCATTTTGTAGGTCTCTGGACGAATGGTAACATTTTAAGTTAGTGCTTCCTTGTGACTTGAGCAGCGATGGGTATATCAGCTCTTAAGAACTGGTTGAATGGAGAATATTGATAAGAAATTTCTTAATCCTCTGTCATTTGATTCAAAACCATTCCATATCTCTTAAAGATTAAATTTGGTCACTTTGATCAGTCATTTGTGGCATGTGTTGGACACCAGTAACCAGTTATTTTTATTTCAGAAACATAAGAGTTTATGCCAAATAAATCAGCACTCCCTTTTTTCCTAATAGTTACATCTGTTGATGATTTATTTACTTAGGAAGAAGCACAACTACTAACAAGTGAACATGCCTTTGATTTGCAGGTTATCCTTCCCCCAAAAGTCTGAGGTGTGGGGGCCTCTGGCTCTTGCTGGAGAAACTGCTGTTGGCAGAGCTCTCGTACAGGAGAGACTGAACAAAACATGCTAAGCTGCACTTTGTACATAATAAATTGGAGGTAGTAGGCAGCCATACGTTGTAAGAAAGAAGTACCCTGAATTTCCATCTCCTAATCCACTTGTCTTTTTAGTACGTGTATGCACAAAACATTATTATAGCACTTTTTAATAAATGGAATAATAGTAGACAGTGTTACATATAGCAGATTATCATCTTCAGTGATTGTGTGTGCACAGCTTGTGCTATCAGAAGATTAAGTGAATCTTAAGGAGACTCTGCTTCACAGTGAGATTTGATTTTCCTCTGCAAGAATGCTTCGTAAATTATTGAGCCATTGCACTTGCACTGCAAATGTTTGGCAGTATGAAAGCCAAAAGGAGAAAAGTTTTGAACCAGCTTACCTGTCTTGTCAAATCGCTCACCTTGACTGAGTAGAAAGGGCCCTATCGCTTTTAACATGTGGGATAAATTATGGGCAGATTAAATGCTTCCTCCTTGACTTAGTGCAGTGGAGCTCTGCGTATAGAGCAAATTGCAGACTTGGTGACAATATCAGCGCTGTACGCGTCGCTGGCTTTGCAGGGACTGCTAATGACACAACCGCAGCCTCTTGTAAGAAGTGCTGCTCAAAGCTACTCCCTGTTTATTCATCTATTTTAGAAACCTTGGCACAAGAGAGCATGAAAACTATCACCTTACGTAAATCCTCATAAGCTATTCGTGTTACTAGACAACTTTGCTTATGCTATTTGATTCACAATCCTCTGCTCCTTTAGTTCTTTCACATATTAACGAGTTTGATCACTGCTCCATATAAATGAGGCATAATCTGAAGCTGTCAGACCTAAACTGTGTCTTGAACATAGACTAAGTGAATATATTCAAATTTCTCTTTAAAGCTAGGAATATTTATAATAAAACTTGTCAGAGCTTCAGTTAACAGTTTACATTGGAAGTATTTTTGGTTGTGAAATACAAAAACAAGTCCAAAAATGACTTTGTGAGCTGATATTATTATATTTGCCTTGCATATGGAAAGCTCATGTTGTGATTTCAACAACAAATGAGAAAATTGTCTTGTTTCTTCTATGAAAATTAATTAAGCTCAAACTCCTATGAAAATTAATTAAGCTCAAATGAAAATGCGTTAAAACACTTCACAAATTTATACTAATGTGGCTTGTAACCATCACAATAAAAGAGCAACAGTCTCTGTTAGGTTGTGCTGCCTCTTCTGTCATAGACTGAAATTGGATATATATTGAAGTGCAAACAGTGGACTTTATTTTTTTTATCCTGTGATGTTCCTAGTGAAGTATGCTGTGTAAAAATGTCTCCTGGCTCTTGCAAGCAGCAGACTCTCCTGTTTTCTCTTTGAAGGCTATTTGGTTAGTACCTCTCCCTCAGACTACATTTGTCTGCTCTCTTACAGCCTGTCTGACACAAGACTGCATCCTCGCTGGGGCAGAGGCCAGCATGGAGGGAGCTTGAGTCTTGTCTAGATTTTTGCTTGTGTTACTGTAATACAGTGCATAAAATTTAGAAATATGCTTTATACCTTTGAGTGAAAGAAGCCACAGAAATAAACAGTACGTAAAGATAGTTATATGACTTAAAAAACTGAATTCCTAACTTCAAAGATGCAAGAAAGGCTGGCTGTAATAAGGAACTGTCAAAAGGAACAATAGTAGGAGCAAATTATGTCTTTTTTTAGCTACTAGGATAATATTTTGGAACTGAATGAAGGCTATAGCTTATGAATCTCATTTCCCTCCTTAGCTATATCAAATGCAGAAGATGAGTATATCTCACAAGTGTATGTTGCCGTGTTAAGAGAATTTAAATCAAAATGAGCTGTTATGGAACTCATATGAGGAGTTTCTGTAGCGTCTAAGTCCTCAGTTGAAAGGGAGAGGTCTGATTATACACAGCTTGGCCAGACTGCCTTGAGCATCCTTGAATTTTGGCCTGTAGTCTAATGGCAAAACTGATACAGTTTAGCCCCTAAATTCAAAACATTATCTTACCCAGTTGAAAACATTATCTTTGTCTAGTCCTGTGTCCAAGGCTAAGCAGACACTTTAAACATAAGTTGAATCAAATGTGTGGAAGATTTCCTTAGCGGTCTTGATGCGAACAGGAAATTGATCCTCCAGCACAAACGTCCGGAGTGCCAAAAGCTCATTCTTCAGAAAGATAATCAGGCACAAAATGTTGCAAGTTAATCAGTTCAGTTTCAGTTTAGTATTTACATTCAGTTCAGTTTTAAATAAGCATTTAATTAGTTCTTAAAGTGTATTTGAAAGCCTTCACGTTGGACCTCGTAGATAATGAGTGATGCCTGTGATTTTTGTTTTGTTATTGAAAAGTGAAACCAGATGCAGATTCGCCATCCAAGTTCAGATTCTAGCTGGCTGAAAGCCGTGGAAGATAGGCATTTTTATCATTTTGGAAGCATTTTGTGTGCTGCACTAAAACTGGCCGTTGCATTATGGAAGGACGCTGATTCCACACAATGTTTAAGTTGCTGGAACAAAATTCAGACACGTAAAGCAGCAGAATCTGATTCCTCTGTTCAAAAACAGAGGGGAAAAAAGGGATTAGTTTGTGGTTAATTTAATAACTCCTGAAGTTGTCATTGCAATATACCTGCATTCATTTCTTTATTAATTACATGGTTGTGCTATTTAAGTCTCCTTTCTGTCCTTTGGGACTAAATTCTTGTCCTGGGTGAGAAACCAAGCTCCCTTTTATGTTGGGAATCATCATGTGACTTGAGGCAAGGATTATGCCCCAGCTATTCCTGAGTCATTAAAAGGTATTCGCCAGTGAATTGTCTTCAGACTCCATGGGTTCCCTGCAGGGCCCCTCAACTTGACCCGGTCTTGCCGCTGCTCCAGGCTGCTGCAACATATTTTTTTCACTTGCTCAAGGTTTGTGCAGTGTTGAAAAACTACTAGAAGCCGTATTTTCTGTGATGGCTAAAGTACCCATTTTAGATTTACTTGTTAAAGCAGCCCTATCTGCTGTCTTCCTGCTTTTGCCTGTTGGGACAATCTCTTAAGGATCCTCCCTGAGGGGATGCAGAGGGAGAATCCTACTATGTTTGTGATGCATTTAATCCACAGCCTGTCTATACACTGAAATAAATAGAGCATTCACCTTTCTGTTCATGGATTCCTTTCAAATACAATTACAGCGTCACCTGTGGCATCCCGATTCATCAAAATCTGTACTAAGCACTTCTGAATCTTATTGACCACTTGTTTCAGAGGATGATAAATCCCTGTTCTCCCAAAGCAAATAGATTTAATAGAGCAGATTTTTTTCTTTGATTTATGTTTGCCATGACCAGAAAGCAGGATTTCAGCATCCAGTAGACAGTGCTCCACAATTACAGAATCTGAGGCAGGCAGTGTCGGTTTTGCTGCTGTATGACAAATTGTGTAAGAAGACAGTGATGGTTTATGATATGTTCATATAGCACCAGAGCACTTGTTGCAGTTGTTGCTTCAAGATTAAACTTTCTTGAAACCTAGCTTTGAATTTAGAGGATGCCTCTGTGTAGACGTGAGCTCAGTAACTTGCTGGTTAGAGAATGAAAAGAAGCAAGAAGAGCCCTGCGTGTTAGACTTGAAAACAAAGATGACATGTTTTTAATCTATGTAGTCTTTAAAAAGTGAAAGTAGTGTGTATTGTACGGGTTTGGAAGATGACTATGGACATTTGAAAATTATTTTTATCCCTCATTTTGTAACATCATAAGGGAATGAAAAGCAATCCTAATTGCATTTTAACAAGCCACAATGTTAGTGCACAACAGCTGAAGAAATTAGAGAGTGAGGTGCTAAATTGTGATTGTCTGGTAAAATTAGATAAACAGAATAGAATAACCAAAATAAAATTTTGGCTGATGGAATAGGTATGTGGTGACAACCCCGTGTTTGTATATTGTCACAATAAACAATCATCTGAGTTCCAAGTATTAGTGATGATGAGTGCCACTATACTTCATTGATCGTGAGATTAAGTGGCTTATGCAAGATAGTATCTCCAGCTGCTGCATACTCTTGACATCATATGCTATCAGTTTGTATGACTTGGAAGGGGTGCCATACACAATGATATTTATAGGGTATCTGGGCCTATCACTTATCTAATCATTTCATCATTTGTAGTTAGAGCCATGGGATATAGTCCAGAAATAGTTGTGTTCACTTACTGTCATCGTTACGTTAGAATGGGACTTGTCTAAATAATGAAATCCTGGAAGAGCAATATCTCACTTGAAAACCATATGTCAATAGGGCTTTAAAATTGCTTGAATATGAAGAGGATGTTACACAAAATAGATGCATTCTGCTAGCCTAAGGATAGGAATTGACATTTTTCAGAACAGACGTCATTGATAATTTATAGATGGCTTTAAAAATTAAACTTGATATAGAAGCCGGCTTAAAAATGAAGTGTTGTCAATGTTCTAAGTGCGTTAGGTACATTAAGCGAAAATGTACGCTTCACTCAACGGTATTTAAATACTTCAGAAGTCAGGAGCAACCATGTCATTTGAAAGTCTGGTCGTGTTCAATATTAAAGGCGTATATGAGTCTGCTGGATTCCAAATAATGTAGTGTGCTCCTAGGACGTGTTTTGAAAATAGTAATTATTGATTTTATTTCTTACACTTCTGATTGAAATATGAAAGTGAAGTGTGTGATTCCTGGAGAAAAGGACACTTTTACATCTAAAAATATTAACTTAGCTTTGTTTTAGTAAGCTGTAAAAACTTCATATTGATGCCCTCCTCATTTTAAAAACAGCTTGACAGTCCACTCAGAAAGCAGAAGGCATCTGCTGTCTGTGCACTGGACAGTAACACAGAGCTGGGAAAATCACTGAAAATCTTTCTGGTGCTTTTGTGGAATCAGGATTTCCTTTTTTTAAAAACAAAACAAAACAAAACACAGACTTTTTGTTAAACTGATTCATCTAAAACGAAGTAGGGGTTAATACACACTTTGCTAAGTAAGAAAAATAACAAAAAAAAAAAACCAACCAAAAAAAACCAAAAAACCTGAGGCTCAGCCCAGGAAGATGGGAATTCTGAGATAATATTCAATGTGCCTAAAGGGACAATGCTGTCTCTTGTTGTCGCTGTCTATATTTAGCTACCATGCTCATATGCAACTTAAAATACCTAGAATAGCAAGAAGAAATTTTTTTCCCCTTCATTTGAAGTGGTACAGTGTAGGGTTGTTAATTTTGGCTTATCACAGCTGACACTTGAGTAGGGGGAAAAAAAAATAGTGGTTTGAAGCTTTAACTCTCTCCACATGTGCCCCTTGCTAGGAGCCCTCTTGACTCCTGTGAAACTTTCTTGGCTGTCTTAAATTATATGCCCCCAATTTAGGAGAAGTTCACAGGTCACTTAGTTGATTTAAAATCCATTGTTGTTTGTGCAGCTGATAAGGGGCAAAAAAGCTATTTGTTAACAGACCAAGTTCAGAAAAAATTGTTAATAATTCTAGCTTCCTACTTACATCAACTGAAATTCTCCTGATTAGTTAATGTAAACAGTTTGATTTATATTTTAATACTCCAGTTTACATGAAAATGAGCAATAATTTTCACACTTTCAGGAGTGTTTCATGCTGTTGCAACCTAAGGTTTTGTATTTTACCCAGTTATGGAAAAATAATGAAGTATTTCTCTATGACAATCTGGCAAATATTTATGTTTTACTAACATATTACACACTTCAGTGTGCTGGTTTTTAATGGGTAACGCTCCAGAGTGTCAGTTAGAGCTGTCAAAAAAATTGAGCAGAAAAATGGAAGAGAGCAAAGTCCTTGAGGAAATACTGGACAAGTTGTTTATGGGGGAATAACCCTGGCTGGTTTGGATCACACTAATGGCTTACTTATCCAAAAAGTGAACTTGTGGCCAAAAGGAGGATGCTTAACACAAGAGGATTTTGGGGAATAGGGAACAGAAAGGTTGTGGTGAGTTCCCAAGCTTGCCTGAGAAATCCAGCTCTGGCGGGGAGGCTGGCAGGGAGCGCGTCGGAAGGCGAGCCGGTGGCTGCAGGGAGTGAGTGGTGCCTGCTGCACAGCACTGGGAGTCATCGGGCAGATGAGAAGGAAGAAGAGCCATGAAAATTAGGGATCTAGGTCTGACACGGTTGGAAAAAAGCAGGTCGCAACCGGAGAGCCAGTCTGTGCAGTCGTCTCACTTGCCTCCAGTGCATCTAGAACTTGACCAACGAGGAGTTTTTGTCATGCAGTCCTTTCCCTACGTTCTGCACTTCTAAAAAAACACATGGAATACAACTGAATGATACCTTTTCTCTTCCAATAGGAGCTAACAGTTGTTCATGCTTCCATTATCTGATAATGGCAATGAAACATTTCCCCGTTCTTACAACAACTTTGAGAGCGGCGTCAAAAGTAATGCATCAGACACCCGTGTCTGCTTTGATGAATCTGTGGCATGAGTGAATTATCTCAGTCCTCAGATCTGATGGACCGTTCAAACGCTGCACGAGCCGTTCCAGCCACCGAGGTGGTAACTTCACCCCGGCATTGTCAGGTAGAAAAGCTTCTCGAGGTGGCCGGTGCTGAGGGGGTTTCTGAGGAGGGTGAGAGGTCTGGGTGGCCGGGGGGGCAGCCTGTCTTTCAGAAGATCACAAAAGCCCGAGGCTGGTTTACACTCGAAAGTTGTGTGGAAATAAATGTCGGTTAGCGGTGGGAGGGGATGTGGGTTTTTGGTTGTTTACCAGTTTACTATACACAAGAATATGGGTGCAGTTACAATGATGTAAAGATGTTTATTTCTTTTCCCAGATGGGACTCACTATTCTAACTTGGAGTTACATCCAGAGTGGTGAAATTTCACTGTATTAATAGCATTAGAATAAAATAGCACCGTTTTCTAATTTCAAAGTTAGCTGAACTGTTTCTAGCCGTCTACTTACATGTGATGTGGTGAAGACGTTTATAGACGTCTGTTACAAAGACTGTGTCAGAGCAGGGCGCGCCCCACGCTCTGTCTTCAGCAGGCTGCTTACGTGAGGTGAGGTGACGGCGCGGGGGCTGGAGAGCGGTCCTGTGTCGCTGCTGCGTGCTTGACAAAAAAAACGAAGATGGTTATTCCGATTTACGTAAAAGCTGTAAGAGCCTGAAAGATGCCCAGTGACAGAGTGGCAACAGGAGCTCCCAAAGCGAGCCGGTCGGCCGTCGCCATGTGCGGGGTGGGAGAGGCCAGGCCGTGAGCTCGCAGGGTCTCTGACTGACCCGAGACCCGTGTGGCGGGAAGGAGAGCTGCAGCAGGGCTGGCGGCGGTCACTGCCAGAGCTCCCGTTCCCGGCATCTCCTGAAAAATTACCTTCCTCTCATCTAAAGCTAACGTGGAGTCAATTTAATTTTCCCATCTTCTCACGTGCAAGTGGTTTACAGAAGGCTTGGTCACCCCCAGCCCCTTCTGTAGGTTGTCCAGTGTCTGTCTTCGTTTTCTAGTAGGAAGAGAGTCCTCTCCGGATGAGTAGGTAACCTACAAAAACACAGCTTTGTTAGGTTATTGGAAGCCTTCTTTTAAAATGAGAGAAAATATACTAAAACATGCATTTTTCTTAAGTCTTAATAAGATGAAAATTCAAAATCAATTTTAAAACGTGAACTATTACATCTTTTTATAAGCATAAATGATCAGGATCCAATAAGTAGAAGTTATAAAGTCAAATAAGTTGCTTAATCAATACTGATTCTGAGAGTCCATAATGTCACTTGCCCAATTTGCCTCCCCCCTACACCCCCCCAAGGATGGTCTTCAGTATCTGTCCTGTCCTGGCTAAGAAGAGATCAGTGGTTCAGAAATGTCAGAGTTTATAAGGCTATAATCAGTTGGGAAAACTCGATACGCTTTGGGTCTTAAGAGTGCTTATTCAAATATTGCATTTCCAAATACAGTGTTCCTTTAGAAATTTAAAATAACATGTTTTAACTGCACAGTATTAATAAGCAGCTGGGTAAGATACAATCTCCTCTGAACAGTAGCTTTTTCTTTAACTTTTGTTATCTCTGCGTTTCCTAAAGACCGTTTCGCAGCACAAAGTGTGACTGCGCTCGCATTTTGCGCCTGCAGTTCTCAATCCCCTGTGAATCTGGCCCACAGTTTTTAGCGATCCGGCGGTGGCCGTGCTGCAGTTCATCATCTGCTGAGGTTTCAAAGCGGCTCATGGTCATTAGGGCAATTAACTGTTTTATGCATCTTGCACAGGAAGAGGCTGGCTATGGATCTTTGCTTCAAATAATATTTAAAAGCGAGCCCTTGTGGTATTTCGGAAGGGGGCTATGCATCAGGATTATTTCTTACTAATGGTTTTCAGGCAGTTGTAAGCCAGCCAGAGGAGAATTAGAATTTCAAAACTTCCAGCGAAAGTAGTAAGGTACTGAAAACATGCAAGAAACATCACAGAGTTTAACAGCTCAGTAGGAGTGTTTTAACTTTTCTGTGGAAGCCCTTTGAGCAGTCTTTACTCAGGTGTTGTCAGCAGGCCTGTAAACACCACTAAAACCCCAAAGTTTGTTGGGATTTTTTTTTGCATCATTCTTGTATTCCTGTGACTCTGAACATGAAGGTCAGGGAGTCAGTAGCTTACTAGGCATTGTAAAATAAAACAATAATAGCATCTTGAATCTCTGAGAGAGGAGGATGCCGTCTCCTCACTCAGGACCAGATCTTCCCCTGGGAAACATCTTCGGGGTTTTAAATGCTGTACAATCTTAGCAATCAAATATGGTGTTTTATATATATATTGAGGAATTGAAGCAAGTACAGTAAATAACAACTATGCCTATAAGCTAAGCTGTCATTTGTGATATTATTTCCTTATGCAACTCCTGGGAGAGCAGAGAGCTGCAGATACCAGCTCTGTGCTGTTGTGGTCATGTCCCCATGACCAAAACGCTCAGAGGTTTTTGTTCGGTTTCTCACCGACTACTATGCTGTTGCACTTTGGCAGTGTTGTCTATTGGTTTGCTTTTTTGGACACTAGTGGTGAATTCTTTTTCTGAAAATATTTTTGTGCGTGTGTATTTTCTTTATAACAGACTTTAAAGAAAATTGTTTAATAAAGATGTTTCTAAATAAATGTTTCCTCACATGGCTCCTCATTTGAGCTTTTCTAGTTGGTACCATCTCCTCTGTCTGTCTCTCCTATTATTCCCTTGTGCATACAAAACTCAACATTTACTTTTAGTCTTTCAAGTTTATTTACTTAGGTTTCACTCCTGGGTTTGAGGAGCTGTAATCTTATCCATTTTGAGCCCTCAGTGGCACTTGATGTCCGTTTTGAGGTGTGTTAGGAATATTTAGTTTAAAGAAGTCACCTGAGCTTGTTGTACCCTTTGCTTTGGATGCAAAGCATTTTTTTTGATGTTTTTTGATCCAGCTAAAAGAAGCCTTCAATATTGTATCACATACTATTGTTTTTGATGTATTTTTTTAAGTACCTTGTAAAAATTATCAATGTATAAAACATGGTGATTGCAAGAAGTTAAAATAGAGTACTTTTCTGGATTAAGGAGTGTTGCAGGCATTGTTGGAATTCCTTTATAAGTCCCTGCGTACATCAGTCAGTGAGTTTTGACCTCCCCTCTTTTTTTTGAGTGCGGATTTCACTTCTTTTACCAGTTTGTGCTAGACTTCTCATGGCACTTGGTGTTAATTGATATTTCAGGTAAGCAGCGATGGAAGACATCTGCTGCGTGGCGAGGTGCATGTCTTTGATAATAGTAGAATAGTGTAAATGAAAATGTGAGCTTCACAGCATCTTGTTCTGGTTCACTCATATACAGAAATGTATTTCTGAGAAGCAGAAGTTGTTAACAAAAGTTAAATTTACTTTAGTGTATCTTAATTCAAGTATTTTTACTGTCTTGTAAAGAGTGGGAAAATGGTTTTGAGAAAAGTAGTTGACAGTTTATGTCTAATTTAGCGGTACTGCAGATCAAGGAAGTTTGCCACAAAGATAGGAATAAGGTAAAAAGTTTGAAGGTTAGGTTAAAATGATTGTAGATAACTTGATCTGTAGTTGCCATATATAGTCATACAAGAAAAAGTCTGCACAAATTCTCCAGACATTTATGGACTTTTCTGATTCATCTGTCAGAGTCGAACAGCTCCAGCCAAGAGATAGGGAATTTGTTAAACTGCATTAAGTTCCTAAATTGCTGTAGCCCAAAGGAGCAATTCTGCCTTTTTAAGGGGGAAGAGTAGGAGGGAGTAGGCAGGAAGGACAGTGTGTTATGAAGTCTCTACTTTTGGTAAGAGTTTCAAGAAGATGAGTAACATTCTAGAGCTCTTTGAAAAAAAAAAAAAAACAACACAAACACACACAAAACTTAAATTAATTTCCGTTGCTGTCATCAAAAGCTGTCTTTCTAAATTTAGCAGTTTCCTATAGACACTCAGCTTATGCTAGCAACAGTAAAACTATTTTTCCTTAAGTGCAATTTGTCACCTCCCCCTTCTAAGTTAGTAGAAGATAAGCTTGTATTAATTCTGTTGATTTATTATTATACAAATATGTCTCATTTTAATCTGCTATTGAGTTCATTGTGATTCAGTGCTAGGCTCGCGTGCCTTTAACGATGGGAAAAATAGTGCACGGGAACGACAGACTGCACTTGCTCTGTCTCTGTCTTTCTGTCTCTCCTTTTTTAATCTTCAATCCTCTGGGTTTCTTTTCCTGGTCTTTTTATCTCTTTCACGCCCTCCCCCCCCCCCAATACTGGAACAGTTCACAGTTCAGCACATGAATTTGGGAATTAGTCCCAGCTGAGACTATATATTACAGTTGTGAGAAGATGCTGCTGCTCAAAAGCGCTTTATGTGGGTTTTTTATTTCTTAAGTTCAACTAACAAACAGTAAACGTATTGAATAAGTCTAGTGAGATTTTGCTTTCTTTCATCTTGATGATTCATTTATATCTACTGTGTACTACCAGAGCATATGCATTATAGGCCTGAGTGTGTTTCGGTAGGAATTTTGCCAGGAAGTGTAAAGGCAGCAAAAGTTTTTTTTCTCTGAATTCCTTCACTTACTGAAGCAACGTGAAAAGATCCGTGCTGTATTTTTTTATTTAGGTCAGGAGGATGACAGTTATATTAATTTTGAGGTGTTTTTACCAGGTATGCTAAATTAGATGTAGTAAACCCTTTGGGTCTGTATCCTGATGTTTTTGAGGTTGTCAGCTTTTTTTCTTAGAATCTCTCATGTTGATAGGAATCTGAAGTTAATCACTTTAGCTGCATTTAAAAGGTGATGCCTGCTAAAGGCACGGTAACCTGTGAGCTGCAGCAGGTGACTAGCCAGTGACTCCCCGCGTAGAAGAGGTCGCAAAGAACATACAGATAGCAAAGGTGACGGTCGCGAGTGTTTTAGTAAATGTAGGACGTGGATTTGCAGGACAGCAGGCTTTTCGCTCTGACCCTCGTGAAACAACTTGTTTTCTGTAGGAGCAACTGGCTTTTGAGTAAAACTGAATGGTCTGGATCAAGATTAAGCGAGCAAATCTTATAAAAAGATTATTAAAGGGTTGCTTAGTATTAGATTTTCTTGCACTGGAATCATAGGAAAAGGCTGACTATAATGATATAAATCAGCAAATACACCTGTGTTCTTACATGCAGGTATGTCAGAGTATGATTAATGCATGGTCTGTTCACAGCTATATTTTTAACCTGTATTTAAAAGGTAAGTAGGGAAAACAATTTTGCAATATCTGATGTCTCGGCAATGCACAGACTGCTCTCCCCCCCCAATTTACATGTAGTCTGTAAGGATCTGTGAGGATGAAGCCTGGTTCCTTGTTATAATATTTCACACACGATTATTCTTCTTGGAAACTTACCTGACTTTAAAGCAAGATGCTTGTGTTTTGAAAGTCTTTCCACTTGATCAGTAACAGGTTTTAAAACATGAATGTTTTTTAGTACTCTCACTTTTCCTAAATCAAACTGTACATTGAAATTAATTATTTCTGAATAGTCCAACCCATCTTTTCCTTGAGACTGAGGAGAAATGCAAATCTCACGAGCGCAGTGCTGCCAGACAGCACCCAGATTTCTGATTTCATCATCCAAGAAGGCGAGACCGAGCGCTGAAGTAGGGTGCACACTGATTCAGACACAGTCTGCTTGTGGTGGAGGGAATGTGGAAAATTACAGGCACAATTATGGTTTCACATTAAATATTCTTCTTTTTAAATCCACCATGTGAAGCATTAGTCTGTGTTTGAACTGGTGTTGTTAATTGGACCACAGTACTTAGATGCATTTTCTGCAGAGTCATGGCCCATGTCATTAGCTTCTCATTAGACACGTTAATTTTTTAAGACTCATAATAATTATCTTTTTTCAGAAGTTCCCCATTTTACACTGAAGAGAAACCTCTGTTCTGCAGGCTGTAATTCTGAATAATCAGGGAAGCATTGTGAACTCTTTCTCTATAGACTTTCAAAGTGGAAAATGAGAGCGCTGTAGTGGATGGAGAAGGAGATCCTGCAGGATGTGATTTGGGAGGAGTGTTAAGGATCTTTTTCACGGGGCACCTCAACTGTAGAATGACGTGGAGTTTTTGGAGGGACAGAGCGGTTCTGGTTAAAACTTGACAAATGTAGTTGAGGCTGTTTATTGGGATGCACAACTAAGTGGTCAGTTTGCTTCCAGTTTTATTGGACCGGCGTACTCATCTAATAAAATTTGCAGGTACTTAACAAAGCTCGGTACCAAGTAATTATCTTTTGTGTATGCAGAGATACTGGCCTAAGCCCTAAGAACGGCAATTCCTGGGTTTTGCTGACACATGGTTATCCTGCTGGCAAGAACAGCGTGCTTCAAAGATTCTGAAATATTTATTTGGCTAATCAACTGGTTTTCATTACATAAATAAGTAGTTTTGCTGACCTGGGATGATATGGGTGTATGGTTTTTCCCTTGACAAGGGTCTATCGTGGCATGCTTGGTGTCGCTTGCAGCCTTCAGCAGGGACTACAGGGTTTAACAAGAAAGCAGGACAAACTGTTAGCAGGAGGAAAAATCTCCATGGGGCCATTAGCCAGTATGTAGCCTTTTACATTAATACGTTTGTTAAAAATGATACTTGATTTTCTGCTTGTATTGGTGAGCTGTTAAATAAGTAATCCTTTTTTTTTTTTTCCTACGGGAATTTTAGTGACCAGGCTTTCATTTCATTAGAATTAGCTCCTTCTAAAGCTCTACCTGAATCATTTTTGTTTGAATTAATTTTTTTTGTGTCCTAGCAACTCTAGTTTTTAAGTTCTGAATTGTTTCTGTTCAATGTCTTTTCTAACCAATGTTAACTTGCTGTTTTATAAATGACAGCAAGGTTTTAACACCATTCTAAAAAGCATAGTTCACTAAATTAATTTGTAAAGTTCGTTAAAAAAATTATTTTTCTATTATATATAGTATATGTGTGTGTGTATAGATATGTACACACACACACACACACATATATATGGCTGCAGCAGTTCTTCTTTCGCACAGTTGATTTTTGTAAACAGTTGTGAAGGTAACCAGTCTGTTTATACGTTGCTGCATAGGCACAGAGTAAACTTGTTAGCTTTTTGTTTATTTTAACTTGGAAGAAGCTGTAAGAGGATTCCATTAAGACTCGCGCAAGTGAGTAGTTCCATTGAAAGTAAAGTGCCAGTCCCAGACCCAAGGCAACGTGGCAAGCAGGCACCTTCACAGATGCTCCATTTTTCTCGTGCCTGGGAAGAGCACGGTTTGCCTCCTCACCAGTGAAAGGGACCACAGGACCAGCCCCAAAATGCTTGCTCATTTTAGACCCATTTCCCCATGGGTTATTAGGACCCATGTGGTCTACAGAGTTTGGTAGAAACAAGGGTATTTCCACAAAGAAAGTCTTGAAACTTCTCTGTATGTCTGCTGTCAAGGCTCACTTCCTTCTGGGATTGTCATGTGGCTGCAATTTTGCAAAATGGTCTGAGGTGGTTAAACAGCAAAAATTCCATCTCTTTTCAAGGAATCTCTTTTAGTGTTTATTCTGTAGGCTTGTTATGCCCTGCTTTGTAACCTTTCTGAAGTGCAAGCTTCTCCTCCTGAATTACAATGCATGTGTTTTTGCTTAATATTCTACTTTAAGCTAAAGTCTGCTCTCACTAAATCAGCCTTTCACAAATGGAATATTTTTTCACTTCTTGCTGGGTGGGTCCATACACTGAAAAATAGGTCAAGAACAGTAATCTAAATCTACTGCTAATAAATAATTAAAGTTAATGGAATTTGCACAAGATCTGTGAGCTGAAATATTTCAGAAAGTACTGTGGTGTACATTTTGCTACTGTAAATCAAGATTTTTTATTTATCATTGTGCTAGGTTGAAACATATCTATAAATGTAGCTTAAAAAGATTTTTTTTGTGCAGAGAAAATATGCCATGTTAGTGTATTAAAATAACTAAAAATATCATAGAAAATTGATAACATCATGATTCATTCTTTAATGATCGGATTTCAAGTAAATACTTCAGCAGCCTTAAGCAATAAGAGGTTTTATATCTCACTAAATCGTAGTGTAAATTGAGCAATAAATTGTTTGCTCATATGATTTAATTTGCCTTATATGTTAGGAATTAGGTCTTCTAAACCACTGTATAATACCTGTTTGGACAACTATCTGGGATTTCAGTTTCATATCTTTTAGAGTAAAGCAAAGTGGAGCTTGCTGGAATTAATTAAACATAAAGACTTAAACGTCTCCCTTAGTACACTTGCAATTACATATGTCCAGGATCTCTGGTGGAAAAATTGCATATTCTGGATTTTTTCAGAATTGTGGGTGCAAAGAAATAATATTTAAAACTTGTGTATTGGTAGGTGAGCGTCTGATTGAGTGATCCCAGCTTGTTCACCAATTTACCCAAGCAGGGTGAAGCTTGCTGGCTATCTCTAATTAACCAGCAGAACTGCTTACTACTAATTATAGTTAACTTGCTGATTTCTGTATTTCACAGTGACAAGTTGTGTTCTTGAAGTATATAATAATCAAACACACCTCAGAAGTTGATGCCAGCGTTCTTTCCAAATCCTTCATGCTTGGCTGCTTTTACCTCTCCCCCTTTCAGCTATATTTATATGAAAGAGAAGTTCAACAACATTATCAAGATATTAGCTGTGTGGACAAAGTGTGTGGAGCCCTGCCCGTGCGGGTACACAGATAAACATCCTCCCAGTCGCAAGAAACAAATATCCGTCATACCAGCACGCTGCCCATTGAAAGAGGGGCTTAAACCTGGCTGCCAGTTTTTGACATGAGAGTTCCTCTTGAGGCCATGCTATTCTTTATATGTTGATTGAACTGACAAATGTCTTCCCGCACAGTCAGTATGTATTGGGTTTTGTTCTGGGTTGGTGTTTTTCGTTCTTTTTTTTTTTCTTTTTGTAGGTTCTTGTAAGAAAGTATCTGGAGTCACGATGTTCAGCCCTGCCAATTTTGAGCGCAGGGCCACTTGTTAGTTCCTTATTACGTGTGGGCTAACAAGGAAGGAAATGTGAAAGGGTAAGATGGCAGGAAAGCCGTAGCATCTCGCTGGTGATAAGGCAGCTCAAAAATAGGTTGTGACAGCTGAACTAATGATGTCACCAATGCTGATACGAGTGGGCTGCTTCTCATTATGATTTTTCTGCCAGACATAGTGACATTCACCAGCCAATGCGTGTCTCGAGTAGACGATATATAGAACAAATCATAGGAGATGTGGCGCGGGAGGCATACGATAGAACATTTGCCCAGTTTTTTGTTTTGTTTTATTTTACAAGAGCACAATACTTCTGTAGATGATAAAGGTGTATAGGTCAAGCTTAGCCTTGCTGGACCACTTTATCAAACCAGGGTCAGAGGGCTCTTGTTGTGACATTTAGAGATAAGCGTTTTGGAGGTAAATGAGATGGAGCAGTCTGCGAGGAGATCAGAAGGTGCTGTGCTTCAGACCTCAAGTAAATTACAAATACAGTGTTGGTAGCCTGACCATTGATATGTCCTTTGTACTGTGCACAGTGTATTAAGATAGCGATAGATAAATAATGTAGTTTAGTTGTCAGAAAGATACATTTGTTGCCCAGGTTTTTGCTATAGATTTCTTCTCGGTTTATTTTCCATAGAGTTATTTTTAATGAGAATGGAAAGGGAGTTAAAAATTATTTGGATTCAGATTTCATTGCGTAGCTACTTGATCAAAATATAAACTCGTTGTTTATACTCTTGTAAAGGGAAAATGCTATATTAGCTTTCAGCTATCAGATTTGATTCAGATAATGATACAGCATCCTAATTCATAGTCCCTACTTCAGATATTGAGTTTGTCTGTGATAGAGCCTTTTTCAGAAAACTGCTCTACCCTGATAAATCATCCAGAGAGAGAGATAATGCGTGCACGTTTAGATGACATGGAAAAATAGGCTAATAATGTGATTGTATAGGAATACTCGAATATTTCAATGCATTTGTGTTGATAAATTATCATTTGTTTTAATGTTCAATTGCATGTACCCTTTTCAGCTGTTCTGCTTGATTGCAATGATTTGCTAGCTGTATGCGAGTGCTGGAGTTGGTTGCTTTTCCTGTTTTGATCACAGCCCAGGCAGTAAAGGCCACTACACTTTAAACAGATAATAAATCATATGGTGTCCTTGCAACCAACATTACAGATTCCCCCGGGTCTGAACCAAACGTCCTTCTTTCTGTTCAGTTTAGTGCAAAGAAGGTAAAATTCTATTTGATGTTAGTGTAATATTTTGAGACAAAGCCTGATGAGGAATTTTTCCAACCTGCCAAAAATAAATCTCACCAGCAGAGTTTCAGCTGGTGACTCGAGGCGTATGTATTCCTGACTTCTGTCTGTTTATTTTTATTTCCCTTTTGTTGTGAGCTGTCTTAAGTTTTGATGCTGTTTAGCCAAGGAAAGAATTATAAAAGTAGCCTATAAACTCTTTTGAAGGGGGGGAGGGAGGAGAGGGGAGAAAACAAAAAATGGTGTGAAGAAGGTGTTTATGCCTTTTGTTATGGTGTGTGCCACTTATCTACTGACCTGCATGGCATATTTGGTTGCATTTAAAATACTGGAGTAAATTCCTTGACGTTACTTTTCTTAGACTGTTTGCTCTGTGAAGATAATGGAAGTGGGATGCTCTGCCTCTATTGTTCAGCTGCAACAGATTTTCAAGTTATTGCTAAGATTTCAAGTTGTCAAAAGCATTTTGCCCTGTTAAACTGCGTGCTCTAACTATCAGCGTGTCCCAGGATTGCCCCAGATTGATTACTGTGGAATAACCGATTGCTTGCCAGTGGGACTGAATCACTTTGAGCCACATTCTCCTCTATCATGAAATGTTTTAAAAACAGTTTTACCAACAACAAAAGCTGCTGTCTAAATCAAGCACAACACGTTTCCCATTATGGCATGAATTGTGCTTGGTAGCGTTTTGATTGCTGGGATGAGTGTTTAGCATCCTGAATTTGTTAAATGAAGGATGTGTGGGAATCAGATTTTGTACTTGAAAGCTTTTCTCCCTTTTTGACAGCTTGACCAACTGTTTTCTTGGCATTGGGATGCCCCTTCTATTCCTTTTTTTTTTCCCCCTGCTTCTCTCCCTCTTTTCTCAGCTATAAACAACCAACAACGACATCTCTCATTATTAAAGATGAATATGAAGGCAAAGTCCTGACATAGTTTATATCGTGAAATAAAAAGTGCTGCAAATACTGTCTTTCAAAAGTTAGTACGTGTCAGGTGATGCAGTTCAATAGCAGGCTCTTGGCTAGAGCTCACCACGCACGCAGAGAGGAGCAGGGTTTATGTTCTCCTGCCTCCAGAGCTGGCCGTGCTTTATTTCACTGAATGCCATTGCGGTGCTTTGTCATCTGCCAATGTACCTAGGGTGATTTCTGAGGCTTATGCCATGTGCTTAGGCAGTGGGAATAATGCCCTGCTCTTGAGAGCCGTGCAAGCAGGAGACTTGGGGCTGGTCTGGAATTAGATCTCATGTATTTCTGCTTTCAGTTTTGACATCAGTTTGCTGGCTGGTGCCAAACTAGTCACTAAATTCGGAGGCAATACCAGGGACAGAAGTCCTAAAACTGGTGATTTCCTACCAGCTGAGATTTTTATTTCAAGACATGTTGTTTTGCTTGGATGGTATAATTTTTCCTGATCTTATGAAGTTTAAAAGGGTGCCAGTATCCTGACTGTAAATTTAATGCTTCTGTTTGTAATTTCACTGTGCATTAAATCCTACCATGCCAGATTTTGGCCCTGAATGTGGGCATTTATTTTGCCATTGATGGTTATTGTTACTTTCTTCAATGTCATCATCATCAGGTTACAAAGAAAACATGTTATAAAACATGCACAGCCCTCTGGTCTCCCAGAGTAGTCAGGAAGTGGGGAAAAGCTGCTGAACCTGCCAGTTTGCTTTGGTAGAGGCATAATTTGCAGATGTTTGTGATATACAAGGACAGTATCTAACCTTTTTCTGTCCTAAAACAGACAGCAGAAAATATCAGGAAACATTCAAGTGACTTGACTTGGTCTAAGAACGGAAGCATTCTTTGGTTTGGTGGCAAAGAGGGAGCTTGTAAAGCTGCAACATTATCCTTAACTTGATAGGGATTAGCTATATGTTAGTGCAATAACCATGTAAGAAGTGAAATTTGGCTGATCATTTGTTTTTGATAGCTTCATTTGCGTTTGGCCCCCTAAGCCATTTCTCAGGGAGTGGGAGAACTCCTGATACTCCAACTCTCTGCATGACTTGTCATTTAAATGACAAAAATCACTTCTCTCAAAAGCCTACTTTTCCTTCAGGAAAATCAGATTAAATCCGGGGCTGAGGGTGTTTTGGTGAGTGGTTTAATGTCCAATATGTTGCATGACTCTAGATGTAAAAGTAAATGCATTGGAAAAGAGAATTTCCCAACTTTTCAAGGTCACACTCTTCCGAAAGGCCCAAGGCTTCAACAGACACTTTTTATATAGAGAAAATACTTCAAAGACCTCTTTCTGACCTCTTGCATGAGGTCCAAAGTAGCTAAGGGACTGCGGCCTGTGTGAAGCTGGGAAGATTTCGTGGTTACTTAAGCAGTTCGTGACTGTCGCAGTTGTGAGCAGTATTCTCAGAGCATCATAGGACTTTTGGTTGGAGGGGTCGTCCAGAGGCTGACTGGATCTCACCTGACCCTAGAAATGGGTCTTTAGCACCCACACTAGGTCTGGTCAGCTGTGCTTTGGAAATCTCCAAGGATGGGAAATCCACCACCTTCCTGGGTAACCTGCATCAGTGCTGCCCTCCTAAATGAGGCAGCGTCATGTTACTGTTTTATACTTCTTACAGATTTATTTCTAGCTGTAAGTGTACTATGAAGTCGCTGCTTGTGCTTCATCAGTGGAATACCACAGCAAAAATAGGAGTCCAGCTTCTTGGCTGTGCATGAATAATACAGTGTCCTCTGCGAAGTTACAGGATTTTATTCTTCAGGCACGCACATAATGAGAATTCTGAGAATTTGTAAGTGAATTAGATCTAAACCAGCTTAAAAGTGGAGCCACTGAGAATTTTATGCAAGATAGATATACCTTTGTTTTGCTAAATTATCTTGGTTGCTAAGTAAAAATATGCTATGAACTTTTAGAGTGATTCTATGGGCAGGATTTTAATGACTTTTGTAGCACTAAGTGTGTTGTAATTTGGAAGAAGAAATTTTGAGTTATACAGAAACCAACAAATAATAATGTCATCTTCAGTGTGGCTATCTCCAGTTCTCTGATGGCAAAAGTCAGAGCACTCTTGAGAAAATAATAAATAAAACAGACCTCTTACAAAATGGCAACACTCTTAGTTGAAATGATTGTCCAAAGTCATCTTCCTTTAAGCCCGGCTTCCATTTGTGGAAATTTCTTTGGTGTAAGTTCAGAGGTGTAGCTGCTGTTTAGTTGGATAGAGGCATTTACTTCTAATCACATTAGTGTTTCAGTTGAATTATGAGTTTTAAGGCGTTCAGTGCTTACCCAGCATCACTACAGTTTTGTTAATTAATACTGTTTGCAGCAGATACAGGTATATGTCAAACTGGAAATGCAGACTTGTTCAAAATTAATTCTAGGTATACTTTTATTTTAATCAAACCTTCCATAAAATGCGATCGGAATTTAAGTAGTATTTCAGAACTGAAAATAGCATTAGGAAAAACTTGACAAAGACTTGTCCTTTCAAATTTTTCTGATGAAATATCTTCCTTCTGTCTTCTAGGACCTGCGCAAACAGGTAGCTCCATTACTGAAGAGTTTCCAGGGAGAGGTAAGAGCTTATGCTTCTCGTGGTGCGTTTGATATTGCTTCACATGAGTCTGGTGTGCTGGCAGTCTTTCAGCGTGGCCGGGTGGGTACAGAGCCCTTGAGCAGAGAACATTGCAGGGGTTCAGCCCTTCTGCATTTTGATGTGTGCAGGATATGTGTGTGATACGCTGGATTTGTGCTCAACAAGCTAAACTGGTCAAATCACTTTGCATTCAGCATACCTGAGCATAAGCTTACCATTGCAGTGACTCAGGTGGCACATGCTAACTCGCTATGCCTCGGTGACTTGATGGTCTGAACGCTTAATGAATGCACTGTAATGTATGTATACAAAAATATGAAGATACTAGAAATAGTTTTCGCTGTAAACCTTTTCAGCTGTAAAACGTTGTATTCTAGAGGGCTTGATGGAGAACCTTAAGTTGGCAGGTGTTTGTTGGAAAACCAACAGAAAGCGTTAACAGCTCTGGTGCTGGCTCTTGCTTTGATTTCTCTTCACACCACTTCACTAAGAAGCACATGATTAGAGTGATCACAAGTTTAAAAGCCAACTGTTGTAATTTTGAAGAATTTCTATAGCAAAAGGCAGCTGGGCCAATTACAGAATTTTACATTTTAGCTCTGGACAGGACTGAAGCGCTCACTTTATGTGAGTGCTTAGGCCAGATGGGAGCTGTTGTACTGCCTCTAGGAAAATGCCGTGTATGAAGTTTGCAAATTACATCTCTCCTTATAAAGATCAGTGCCTGCATGGGGTTGTAGATTTGGGTTTTAGCTCACACACTGTTACACGTTGTAGAGCTCTGCTCTTAAAGTTAGCAGTGTTAAAGCAGCAACACTTTTTACTTTCTCAATCTCTAAGTTGTTGGCTGATTTTTATACTGTTGCAGTTCCCATCAGAGCGCAGAGAAATTCAGGTACATGTTTTCAGAAGTCTGCACAGGGAATTAGGTGCACAACTCCTGTTATCTGTAATGAGGATTGCATTTCTGGTTACTTGTACATCCTGCTAAATATGTATCCCAAATAGGGAATAATTCCTCATGTTAAACGCAGTATGATATTTTTTATTTTTACAACTCAATTTCCCAAGTATTGCTAGAAATAAATAAATAAACAGGACAACTTTGTCCTTGATATATCTAATAGTAATTTGTGAGAACAAGGAATGACTTGTGTGAGTCTGTTTGCCAATGGAAATTTACACTTTAAAATTGCTCCGAGTGGACTGCAGTGCTCTTAAAACCTTTTCACTTCAGTTTCAAGCTTGCAATGCACTGACTGAAAAGTGTGTGTGTGCTTTCAGCACTATTCTTTAATGAAGGAAATGTCTGAGGATCAAGTAAGAATCATAAATCCAAATTTGTCTACAGTGAAGGAAGATTCTCCCATTAGATCTTGCCTGTGGGAGACAGCTCACTGTTACCTTGGTATGGCTCACACACACTCCTCTTCTGTAGTTGTGCTTCACTAATGTAAAAGTGAAGTTTATGTTGGTATAAATTCAACCTCACAAATTACAAGAGTAAAATTTGTTGGTAGAAATCCCCTCTTAGATAAATGAAGCACAAATACATTACAAAATTGTGCTGCTGAATCTCTTAGCCAGTGATTCCAGTCTCCCTAACCTAGACAGGGTTTTGCAAACCTAAAAAAACCTGAACTAATCATGATTGACTACATAAATGCAGAATATTAAACTATGAATTGTGGTATTTGATTATAGATGTAATTACTGTATCTTGTTTTGGAGACAAATCAAAATACCAAGAAAATTAGCCTGTTCTGTTGAGTTATATTTTATTGTTCAGTATATAGATTTGGTCTCTGTTTATTGTTAAGGCTGACTTTATGAAAGATCATGAGATGAATGCTCCAGGTAGCTCAAGAACAAACTGTGTTAAGCGTATAGGCTTTTCTGCATTTCAAATCCACTGGAGATGCCTCGTCTTACTCTCCCCCAAGATGGCTCAGCAAGCACTATAGCTGGGGGCAGGACACCCACCCCACAAGCTCCATAGGATTGCTTTGCACTAGCGTGAGTGTTACCTGTTAGGTGATATCTAATGTCCTGGGAGGCGGTGGCAGAGGGACCTTTTGGTCACACAGTACAAGTACTTTGGGACGTGAGCAGGGAGGAGGAAGAAGGAATAGGGAGTGACCTGCTCATAAGAGGTTCCTGCGTCTACTACAGAGACTTGTTTTTAGCCCCAGGCTAGAGTATTTTTTTAAAAAACAACAAAAGGAGTAAGTAAATAAAACAGAGGTAGGCAGAGAAGTAGTGAAAATAGATGTTTTCTAGAGTCCCTTCCGCTGGAGAGAGTGTCCTCGAGCAGCAGGTAGGGAATGCTGTAGGAGTGCTCCGATTCACACCTCTGTAGGCATTATGGATGGTATTACTGAACTTTGCAGCATCACCTTCTTCTCACCGGTTTCTCATACGGAAGCTAGGAAAAAAGATTCTTTCATGACGCAGCTTCTCCATTTACTGTCTCCACCACATTTTTGCCTCTGACTTCTATCTCCACCCCTACTGCTATTGCCCCATCCTTTTCTTGATCCCTAATGGCAGAACTAAGTAGGTGCTTTAAGCATGTCCAAGTAATACTAAATTACGATTCTACCTCAGAAGGGAAGCGGGCTTTTGCAAATCCCATGTGGGATGACTGTGCTCCGCAGGGCTCTGGGCACTAGGGAGGGCCAGAAGATCAGAAGGAACAGACAGCTCCCTAACGAGCAAAGGTATTTAAGTAGCTTTGCATGGATTTTGCTGTGTTCCTGCCTACCTCAGGACTGGCTCCGCACCTCCTGCGTTGCCTCAGCACTTTTGCTAGTGTGATCCCATGGCGAGCACAAAGTTTTTTTTTTCCCCTTTTTTTGCCGGCTTAGTTTTCTGCCAGGCTGGTTCACTGAAGCAGGTCACTGCAGGCGCCTGCTGGGCAGCACAGAGGCCAGGAGAGCAAAGCCAAGGGCAGGAGGAGTGCAAGTGTGCCAGCTTAGGTTGACTTAAACTGCCCTTGAACTGTACCCTCAGTGAGCCTGACGTGACTCGGAGAGAGGGTAACTTAAGCTCACATATTTAAATATCCTCTCAAGCATGCCTTATGGGACATCTGCTTTTAAACCTGTGGCTAGTTGACTTTTTTAAAATAAATTCACAGGTCGCTGTAGCCAATTTTTCTTTTCAGTTTGAGCATGGATATTGATACTCCTCCCCCAATATTTTCCGTTTGTATAGTATGAATTTATAAATACTCCCCCCCAAACCAGAACATTCTGTATTCTGTAGATATTTATCTCATTTATTCAGATGAAAACTGTTCCAGTTATCAAATATGCAGTTTCCATTAGTAGTTGGAAATAACTTTTTTTTTGTGTAGATCTCAGTGCTCTAAGTAACTGGATTTTTTATGATGACAGTTAAAGTAAAAGCATTATGAAATGGAATTTAGCATACTACAAATTTTAAAATGCATTCCTAGTTCAATGTGAGGCCCTATTAATTCATCACTGTAGTATAATTTTATTATAGTACTTTTTCCTTATGTAGGATTTGAACGGAAATTTGAATGCAGGGGTTTTTTTAAATTAACAGAATGTTGTGTCTGATTCAAAGCTGATGGTATTGTTCTTTTGATTTTTGTGGGTAACTTTTCTAGCTTTCCTGGGAGATTTAAGGTCTGGATGGTGTAAATAGGCTATTGTGAGCAAGACAGTTACAAGTTATTAATTTAAGAGGTGTAAAATTCCTGTCGTTTCTGTCTTAAATCTCTCTCCTTTTTTTTTCCCCTTTTTTTCTCCCCCCCCGCCCCTAACCTGAGGATGCAACTTACTAATGGTTTGCTCACCATATGCTGGGCTAAATACAGGACGGAATCAGAAAAGGCTAAAGAGCTTTATCATTCAATCATAAAATGATTATATATCATTTGCAAGTTGGCAAGGCACTCCTTCAAGCAACCATCTAAATAAGCTGTGTTCCGAGTAGGTCATTGTGTGTGACCGTGTTTACATCAGTGGATGGATATTTGTACATGAAATCTTAAAAAAAAAAAAAAAAAAAAAAAAGTTCTTCGGCTATGTTAATTTACAGAACTAAAGTTGTGGTATGGAAATCTAATGTTGGAATCCATATTTGTGAAGTCATCAAATAGATATTTTAAGGCTGGGAAAGGATTTCCTGAGGTCATTAGCATTCTTTTCATGTGGCATAACAGTACTGTCCAACAGTAATGCAGTAATCCCTCATTTGGAGAACCCTTTAAGGCACATACTCCAAAACAACGCACTGGACTTTATTTCTATGAAAACTATTTCTCATATTCTTCTCATAAAGCAAGTACTTTTAAGGGTATTGCCATTCTGATGAGCCCACTCTGGCTCCCCACTTAGCTGAATTGCTCTTTAAACTATTAATTTGGTCAGCAGAGTAATTTAATAATTTTCCATATACAGACAACAGAAGCTGAAAATCAGTTTCGTGTGCTGGAACTACTAATCACATCTTTGAAGGAGTGCTCTAATAATGTGTGTGCCTAAACAACTTCAGACCTACTTTCCTTCTGCATTTTGAAGGAGTACTCCTGAGCTGATACGCATCTTTTTTTTTTACCCCCTTTAATTTCCTTATGTTAAATTTACAAACCTAATTAATACAATTTCTTTCCTGTAGGTTCACTCCATGATGGCTCAATTAGAGTAGCAGTAGAACTGTGGTTCAATATTCAGGCCAGCTTCATAATTGAAAACACATTTTCTTCTCAAAAGCTGCAGCTGGTTTGGTTCTGCTCATGCAGAAAAGGATATAACCTTGCATAACATAGGAAATGAACGGTTGAGAGAGAAGCCAAATTCAATTTCAGTCAGATATTTTGAGGATAAGTCCATGATCTATGGAAGCAAGGGAATGAAAAGTGTGTGTATGTGGAAAGCAGCGTATTCAGCACTCTATTAATCACGGCTAGCCTGGGTGCTGTTGTGTGCTGTTGCGTTAGCACTGATTCTAGTACAGAGGCTGGAGAGCAGCCAAGCACTCCAGAAGTTAACCTCTTAAAGACCCTGAGCTGCTTTCTGTTGAATAAATGTAATTTTGTGGTCAGAAATAAATGCTTGTGATGTAGCAGGAGCTTTGAAAACAACAGCGTGGCAAAGCTATTACAAATTGCTCTATGTTGGGGAAGTCAACAGCATACATCAAAATTCAGAGCTCGCGTCGCGCTGATTTAGGCCCAGAGCTTTCCTGCTTTTCAATGAAAGTCCCGTTAAACCACTCCGTGTAACAAAATGGAGTAAATCTAATATTTTTGGCGGGTAATTGTTTTCTTTTAACGTCCACTCCACAGGGTGTGGGTGGTGGGTAATTTCCTTTGTATAACAGGAGCACGGGGACGGTTTTGTGCTTCGTCTCGATTCTGCTTCCCGATGCTAGCGGGGAAGAGAGAGGCGCACAGTGTGCTTTTGGGGTAACAGCAGCGCAGCAGCGTTTCATTTCTTTGTTTACACAAGTGTGTAAACGATTATTTATTTATTTTTGGCTGGCTTGATTGCAGTTTAAACAACATCTTTCCTGAGGAAGGTGATTTAAATATACTTCAGCATCTCGAAGGCAGATGTGCTCTCCCTGATGAGCATGTAGGATGTTTGCTGCTGGCACTGGGCTGCAGGGTGCTGGGTCGAAAACATCCCCGAGAGAAGAGACGCTTAACTCCAGACTGATGGACAGAACTGTAGAAACTCTCAAATACAGTCAAAGCCTCTTCTATATGTACCTTTTTCTCCTTCCTATATTGATACCTTCCTGGGACAAACCTCAGCTATTGGGATAACAGGCAAGGTCCCAAACCTAATATATACGACCAGAAGCAAGCAGTAGGCACCGTGCACCTTTCTGAAGCTCTTACAGATTCATCTCCATCCCATCCAGCGTGCAGGCAAGTTGTACTGAGACAGCAGTTACTACTAGGGTAACTTTGGGGAGGATCATCCCAAATTCTCTTATTTTTATATAATTGACAAAGCGCTGAAATTTCTGTTGGCAGCTGGTGGGCTGTCTATGTTAAGGCCCGCTATGGTGCTGCCGCACATTTGGGTGAAATGCTAACAGTGCTGGCAAACTATTTATGCAAAATTCAGACAGGCAGCACTGTTTCAGTTTGCAGTGTCAGGAGTATCTTCTCATCCTTTTAAAAAAAGAGAGCTTGAAGTGTGCTGGAAGGAATGGGGATGGGAGGGCTGTGCCGGGTGCGGTATTCTGCCGAATGTCATTATAATCCAGCCCCTGTTTCTCCAAATACAGAATTATTCCTGTATTTATTACAAAATTACCATGAGCCTCTATACAAGCCAGTTTCTGGTCTTGCTTTGCTGTAATAGAGAAGCAAGAGGGTAAGCTCAATATAAAATATTAGCAAAAGGTTACATTTTGGTGTTTATGTGCAGGTGGATTTTGCACAGAGGCAGCTAATGAGCTCATTCTTGCAAGGATTCCTCTGCCCTAATTTTTAAAATACTTAACAAAAGTTTGGATCATCCATAAGGGACAAAAGCAATTGTGGGTTCTAGGTCACTGTTCATGGAGGCAGGAGGAGAGGCTGACGGGCAGATGAAAGCACCCACTCATTTTATTGTGTAGCTCTTTCTCCTGCTGGGAAGCTGGAGGTGATGTTGAATAGCACAGGCTACTATGCCCCAGCAGGAACACCGCAGGAACTCCTTCCTCCTCTGCCCCGCTTTGCCACACCAAGCGTGGCTGGGCTGGCTGCGGCAGATGTTCTCCATCCCACCTTGTGCTCTTGCAGAGCCCTGAGGATCAAAAGTGGCAAGCTCTGACATCTCCCTGGTTAGTGGCATAGCGAATAAGATCTATTCCCTAGAAAGATGTTCTTTCAATTTTTTGGGAAGTACGCATCCCCTGTTTGGAGGTCATCTTTTTCTTAATTCCTGCCATGTGTTTTACCTTTTTTGCGTTACAAAAATTGGGGATTGGCCCGTGCTGACCAAAGAGAGAAGCTAGGATGCAAAGTATAGAATTACAAGGGTAAATAATTATTCATGCGCATGAGGTGCCCCAGCCAGATTAGGGCACCCCAAATGTGGTTTCACACGTACCCTTCAAATGTTCAGGTACAACACAATTTGACTAACCATTAGCACCCACACTACTAATTATTAATCAGAGTAAAACTTTGCAAATCAACTATATTTCTGCAGCATTCTTGCTGCTTGTCGATTGATCCAGATGTCCCTGGAGTCAGTCTTGCTAGATTCACTTACCTATGACACCAGAAAACACTGGGAGGGTTTAAGTAATGTGTTAGAGGGGCTAGGATGCTGGCATTATCTTGGTTGTCCAGAGGTATCCTTTATCCTTCATGGACAGCTCTAAGCTTCCAAGAAGCAAAGTCGTTATTTCCAGGGCCAGGCTGTCCTTTAGTTTGTTTTACTTAAGCATAAACAATACCAAAGTCTCCAGTAAAATTCTACTACCTCATTAAATTACAGTGTATAATGTGAACTAATATATATTTTAACAAAGCTAATACACTTTCATCCTATAAAGACTGATTGCTAGAATAGTTACAGAAGGGAATTTTCATAACATTTGGCACTTTGACCCTCCTTTTGCCATGCATATTTTGTCGCTCTGGTTTCATGCCATACTCAATCCATGCCAGGGCAGGACTGACGCTGGCAAGTGCCCTTGCCCCGTCCTGGGTGCCCACCTCCTCCCTCGTGCTGAGTCTAGCAAATGCCCAAGATGAGTCAGTTCAGTTTGCCGGCATGATGGAAAATAAATTCTTCCTCTCCTTCGTTGCTTAGTTTTTCATCGAGTCAGTGAGCTGAATCATGCTACAACAGTGTGATTGCTAGATCTGATGCAAGAGAAGAGGGAGCCCGTGGCCTGAGGCAGGAGGAGGGAGCAGGGCTGCTCCGTTTGGTGCCTGCCCGACGCACGGATTAGGAGTCGAGTGAGAGCAGGAACTGAGAAACACTGCTCAGAAATGCAGAGAGGCGTGAGGAGAGAGACGCACAGGTTATCAAAGGATCCAGGAGAGGTTCAGCAATGATAGCAGACCCACTGTCGCAATGATCTGAAGGCAGGGTGGCAAACAGTAAAAGCCATTTAAACAAAGCTGTCATTCTGCTGTCAATATCTTGAGGCACATGTTGGGCTGGGCTGTTTTACTGGGAAGGAAGATCAAAGATTGGAAAAGCAACAAGAAGCTGTCCTGTGAGAACGAGGGAGCTGAGCTTTCCTCAGGGGATGGCAGCGTTGTTTGTCTGGGAAAATCAGGGTTTATCTGGGCATGAAAGGAAGAGAAGGTTTCAAGGGTTCAAGGTTGCAGCTGTTTCACAGTGGAGGGAAGCAGAATTGAAAAGCTGAAGGATTTGAGTCCCTCTTAAAGCTCTCTTCTTAGCTTGAGGTTAAACCAACAAGTTGGTGAGGCAGGCATGCTCTTCCCAAGCTCTTCCCTGGTAGCATACCTATGCACTGCAGCCAAGCAGCTTTGTTAAACAGATTGGTATTGTATCCACTCTGTGAAGTCCTTATTTTTGTTAAAGAATTTATAGCACAGCTAAAATATACACCATATGCTTTAAGCAGCTGCACAGGAATAATTTCTTTTTGATTTTGCTTCAAAAATCTTTCAATTGCAGGAAACAGAAAAAATAGTATTTTTACTTTTTCTTCTGTCAGCTGCAAAAAATTAAATGGGCTGATGAACTATATATTTTTATTGATTTGTAAAATCATAATGTTGTATTTTTATTAATGAATTTATTAATATCGATATCTGTTGGTATTAAGAAAGGGACATCCAGCCAACTGTGCACATACCCTATGTGCTTCCTAATCCACACAGACAGAGTGTGTTGTAGAGCTGTTGCGGTGCACCACCTTAGCAACTGATGTACTGTTTTATATGAGAGAACAGCTAAGCTCTATTGTAATGGCTTCAAAGAAAGACTGATGCCATTGCATGGCATTAATAATGCTTGCTATAACCGCCGTTTGATTCCAAGGCAGCTATTCAAGAATATAGCATGGCTTAAAATAATGGTGCGTTAATGAGTTGTTATCATGCTTTTCCCTTTGTTTAATATGTTTCTTACAGTTCTTAATGGCATTTCAGTAGGTTGAAGTAATTGAAGACAAATGAAGAAACTTTGTGATGCAAAACAATACAACAAAAGATGTGTAAGGGAGCTGTGCAAATGAAGGGGGCTGAGTGTCTCATTAAGGCATCTATTTATTAAAAATCAGAACAGAAAAATAACTTCTGGTTTAAGTAATTTATTTTTACTTGAGAAGTTAGTTCCAGATTGGGTGCAGGACAGAAAAAGACGTATCTTTCATGTTAAGGTGGCTAATTGAGAGTGAGAATTGCAACTGAAGAACAATGAGGGTAAGGAGTTAGGACTACAGAATTCATATTTAGCATAGTTGTGTTTGAGACACTTGATATGCAGTTAATTGTACTGCAAGTAAATCACCAATACTTCGGTAATGCCATACAGACACAGAGAGCAATGTGATCCCTTCACTACAGAGTTGTCTTTGGGATGCCGAGTTGTCTAAAAACAAAAGAAAAACACAGCGGTGGTGAGTGATCCAGGTCAACCTGTCAGGAGCAACACATCGTGGCCATGTGCCGGTCTCATGGTCTGCAAATGTGTTAATGTGCTGATATCTGTAAGTTCAGAGAATTTAAGTGTTGATGCAGAATGTGCCGGCATCTGGCAGTCCCAGCTTCCTTGCAAAAAGCTTTGTCTTCCTCTTTCATCTTTAAATTCAGAAATACGATTGTGCAGCCTTCTGGCTGACTGCAATGGGTGAGACAATACCACATACAGTACAGCACAGAAGAGCATCCCACTTCTGCAAACCTGAAAAGAGAATCCAGGTGATTTGTGGGGCAGTAGACATCAGACTTTAATTAATGTTGAAATTTCTTAGTGCGTAGAGTGTGACAGATTCCAAAATAAAGCCATGGACTTCACTTTCATGTTTTTGAACTTGACTGGACATAGCTGAAAAGGAAAGAGGCAATGTTCAGATAAAACTACATTCAGCATCTTCCCTGACATAGGTGGCGAGATTTATGGTGCTTACCTAAATGTGGAGATAAACCCGTTGATTTCATTGATGATATTTTGATTTTAGCCAGGTGTAGTAGGCATTAGACTGTGACCAAGCATTCCTAAAATAGGCTGTCCGTGCTACTGGAGTAGCATGCCAGCAGTATCGGACAACCAGCTGTCATTCTGGCAATGGAGAATGGGAGCAGACCGAGGAGGTCTTCAGGGGCAAGTTGGAGAGAGATTATTATGGAGGGGAAGGGTGTCATTCAGCCTCCGGGATGAACCTGGTACCCTGAGCAACAGCTCATGAAAGCACTTGACCTGGAAAAATAAGGTGGATAAAGGGAGGACTGCTCTCAAACTGGTGTCTCGCTGCGGCTCCCTCCGTATAGCTCCGGTGATATTTTAAAGATGAAGAGTGTGCTAAGGAGGGAGGATTCCTAGTGTCTCATTTCTGTTATCTCAGTATAGCGCCAGTGGTATTATCAAGACAAATAGTATGCCAAAACTTAAAAGTGAACATATGTTTATGGGGGTGGTGGGGAATACAGAGGTCACTGTTGTTTCTTTCTAGTCAGAGAAGACATAATGGGGCCTGGTTTAGATAAATTAAGATTTGGAGCTAAGCTCATGTCAAGACTACGCTAGTGTAATTATAAGTTGACTTCTTTCAGGGTCCCTGAAGTTTTTAGAGTCAAATAAAAACGTTCAGCAAGAGTTTTATAATGTAGTTCAACTGTTTTAATGTGAGCTGATTGCAGCTCATTCTTGTTGGCTCCCAAACCAATTTTACTTTGATTTGAAAAATTTTCAGTGAACTTCCACATACTTACTTCCATGTCATTTCAGTTTCCTCTGTTTCTGGACTTCGTTTATATTTTGCTATTTTTGATGTCTTTTTCATCTCATACTTCCTTATTTCCTTATGCAGCTGGAAGCTGGCATACTCAATTTTTTTTTTTATTCCAGTTAAAGTTGTCATGGTGCTTTTTCTAAATTTTATTTTAAGATACAAAATACTTGAGGTGCTTTTTTTTAATATAACTTTAAACTGGACAGACTGATTTTTTTAACAACTAAAACATAAAAAAATCTTTTTGCCTGGTGGGATTGTTTGGAATTCTGTTTCTGAATTTGGGAGAAAAAAAAGGTGTGAAAGTTCCTGTGATTTACAAACTGCTTCCGTCAGAAAATCTCTGATCTCCTTGGAAGATGTTGTTTCAATTCTGTTTTATATTTCAATCACTATATAACTGGTAAGGAGTGAATAAGCCATACCTTTTGTAATACTTAGAGAGAATATAAGTACAAATGCTCTTTACTAAAATGTGAAAAAACTGTAATAGGAAAACAAATCCATCCTGTTATTTCACAGAAATGCAAACATTTTAAATGCTTTGGTTTCCTTAAAAAGGGGCAAATGAATTTTTCAAAATACAGTACAGAATCAGTTCTGTAATGCTAATTGTATTTAATAATAGTAATTTAAATTTGGCTGTACTCCGCTGAGCAGCAGCGAGAGAAAATTGTATGTGGGAACATTGAAGTCCAGAAGTCTAACATATGGTGTGCTTTGGCCTTCAAAGTCTGTCTTTATGTACCCATGAAATATCTCAACTGCAGAAGTCTTTCTGATGGCTGCCCCCTCCTTTCTCGCCTGTTCACAAACGGTGTCTGATACTCCAAGCATTGATTTACACTACCCGGTGCCTCTCTGCCTTTGGCAGTTTGTTGCATATTCTAATTTCAAATACTCTTTGTTTGAAAATGTTCTAACCAAATTACTTATGTTCTCATTCCCTAATGAGCATCAGTCCATCTGTGATTGCATGAATTCAAATTAATAAACGGGTTATTCACAACCATCAATCCCTTGCTCTCCAGCACGTCACATGCCCTGTGAGATTCCAGTACCTTTCCGTAGCCTTTCCTGGTAAGCTCTAAAAGACAAGTATGGCCAGCATTTCTTGAGAATTTATATCTGCTCTCCACGTCCTCCATCATTTTGGCCTCTGCTGCTTGTTTATCATCTTTCAATACCTTTCTTCTTTTTTTTAAATTGATAAGAATAAGTTGCAAATAGGTCAGGTTTCAGTTACGCTACATCTCCACCAAGCTACATAAATTAATCCAGATTTTGGGGGGATGTAAGCAAAATAGGAATTTGGTTTGTTTCTCTGAATACAGTCTTGTATTGTGTTACAACAACTTGTCTCTTTACAACCTCTCGCCGTATCTCTCAAGATTTCATTGCTACTGCCAAACGCTGTGCAGATGCTTTCGGTGTCCTTATTTCCCTCCTTGACCCCTCCCCTCGAGTCTTTTCTTGGTTTATACGTTGTGCATTGTGCTTCTGTGTAATTTCTACAATTGTCCTTGTCCTTTGGTTTTCTGGCCTTAATCCTCTCCGTAATGATCTCTGCAAGTCACTTACCAGCCATAAGACTAATCTATACAAGTCACGTGGCGTTCTTGCGCACTTTGCGTCTGACTCCCCCCATTATTTTAATCATCTACATTGTAGGATTTCCCCCCCCACCCCCAAATCCTTCCCTTCGCAAAGTCATTTTCGTGCAAAGTAAACAGAAGTGGCACCAGATCTGACCCTGCAGCACCCTCCTGCTTATCTCTCCTCCTCCCTGCGCCGCTTCCTTTCCCTGGCACCCTCTGCTTCCTGCGCCAGAGCGCTCTGCAAACCACTGCAGCCCGGCGGAGTGCAGCACGCTTTCTAATTCTGCAAATCTCCCTCCCGTATAATAAAATACCAGATACTTTCCTGAAATACAGATACAGTAAACTCTGTCCATTGTTTCTGCCTTATCTACCAAATCAATAATGTAGTGAAAGAATTCAAGGACGTTTTTCAGACAGGACCTTCCTTTTTTAGTACATGTTGACGTACACACCTTTAAATGGCTTCATAATATTAACTGCTTTTCAAATACACAGAAGAACTGATATCAGGTCTTTGTATCCGTAGTTCTTCAGATCCTTCCTTGCTTGTTATTAAAATATGGGAACGATAATCTCCATACTTTCGGTTTCCTGATTTTGGTAAGCTGCTGCAGAATTGTGTCAGGCTTTCCTGTTTCCCTTTCTGTCTTTTTCTGCTTTGGAGTATTAACTCTATGGACCTGGTCTTGGGTCGGTTTGGTTGGTTTTTTGTCAATATTTAGTAATTGTAAATCCTCTGTTTTCTAGTACATTAGGAAAATAGATGTTTACCAAGAAAAGTTGCTGTGGAATAAGTATTTTATTCTCAGAGCCATAAAGCTGCCTTTCCTTGTAAAATCAAGTTTTAGATGAAAATACACACTTAGGGGAAAATAACAGATTGTGTGAGGTAGTAATTTGCCTCCCCTGGGCAGACAGCTTCTTCAGTTAGTATTGCGTGTATTACAAAATAGGAAGATAAGCTAGTCAGAGGAGCCTGGCTTGAGCTCGTGAGTGCAAGGACGTATAGACTCTATGGGTCTGTGCCTGACTTTACTAGAAAACTTATTTGTATGTAGAAGATTCACCGTTGTTCAGTGTTAAGTATCACAAGTACCTGTGATACTTACATCTGTACAAGAAGTACATCTTTTCATCCCCTCATAGGCTTAGTGGCAATAACAGAAACATGTATTTGCCACAATAAAGGCAGAGCGTGACATCAGAAGTGCATGCGGTTCCCATGTGTTGTGTTATATCTTACTTAGTGATAGAGGCAGACAGTTGTTGAGGAGAGAACCTGTCTGGCAAATACCGTGCTTTTTATAAAGATTTAAAGTAAAGAATCACAATAGAGAGTAGTGTTCATAAAAATATTGATGCTTGCTATTGTGCTGAAACAGGACTTCAAAATATATTCAGTACAAACGTACCAGAAATATTCTTACAAGGCTGTTTCTATAGGAGCTGTACATAGGAGACTCGGGTTCCCTTTTTATGTATTAACTAGTTTTATATGAAATATAGTAATTTATTTTTACAGCTCTGAGTGTAAGAGTTGTATTGGAACAAGTCTAAAAGCCTTCTTTTCTCATCACCCCTTTTAGATTGACGCATTGGGTAAAAGAAGCAAAGAAGCAGAGGCAGCCTTCTTGAATGTTTATAAGAGATTAATTGATGTTCCAGGTAAGCGAATTATTTCCTTATTCTGAAAAACTGATGGCTTATGTTCGTGTGAATGCTACTGGGCATTTTTTCCACCTTTGATAAGGTAAATATGAGCAATGGTTTTATTCTGAAGCTAATACGCTCCAGTATTGTTTCTAATGGAAAGAACTGTAACTAAGGCACGTTTCATGACTTCTCTTAAAACTGTTCATTGCGTTTACGTTTTAATGTCTGTATGAATCATTTTATATTATTACAATATTGTGTGATTCTCAGTAATTTGTTTATTAGAGGGTTCAGACGTTTTTAACAAAAAAGATACATCTTGAAGCTTCATCAAGAAGCAGCAATATTTGTACTTTTAAAGGACAGAGAAAATTTTTCATACCTTCCAACAAAAAAAAAAAGTCTTACTGAAAAGTAAATCACTACCAAATTTCAGTTCTGTTCAGTATAAGTGTGATCATAAATTCTATTCAAAGGCCTTTACTGTATGTGTTTTCAACTTTCCTTTATGTTTGGCATCAGAAGTTTCGAGTTCGTTTCTGTTTACATTTTGAGAGTTGATATTTTTGTTTTCCCCAATGGTAGATAAATACTGTCTGAACAGATTTTGCAACTGTACTCAAAGATGAGAGGGAGTTAGGAGTCCAAGTCTCCACTTCCAAATCTTGGCCTGACTGTTGGCATATGACAGTGTGTGTGTATGATTTTATACTTTTATAAAACGTTGACATTATATAATATTCAAAATACTTACCTCAAGAGAGGTTTTGAGGTGTAATTAATATTTCTAAAGGCTTTTAGGGCCTCATTGCAAAGTGCACCCTCATTGTTACTTGCCTTACCTTTTAAGGAGCACATTTCATGCACACCTTAAATAAAAATTAATTTTTTAATGTTTTGTTTACAGCTTAACTGCTTAAAAGATCAGTGTTTTTCAGATGCTCGGTCAGAGCTAACATACATTTTTTTTTTTTATGCTTTCAACATTTATAGTCAAGTAGTGCCCAGTGGCCAGTTCCTGCTGTGTTAAGCACAGCATATGTAGAGAAGTGCAGGGACTTAGCGTGCTCATCCTAGACCACAATTGCCTCAGAAATACTGTTTTTTAGGTTAATCAGCTATGGTCTGTGAGTTTTCTTTTACTTGTTTCCTACTCATAGTTTTAGTAACATTCCGTAGGTGAACAGCTTCCTTTGCACATCAGCTCGAGCCGTGGGAAGAGGTGGACGACTCGGAGAGGCTCCTGACCATTGCTGAGAGGGTGCAGGCAGTTTGCACGGGCACGAGCAGCATGGGCATGGGACGGGCTCTCGCAGCTCAGTTTTGTAAAGGAAACCCCTCCATGAAAACATACCCAACATACCTGCAGCCTGCGGGTCCACCATTCAGTGCTAAGGAGAGAAGCTGTAGCCCCTCCATCTCCATACTAACACAGCCCAGCCATGTTTCCTGTCATAATTTGGGAGGCGAGTAGGTTTGATTTCTAGGTCTGTTTTTTTTCACGACTGAGTAGTCGTGTCAAACAAGAGCTGTGTGGGATCCTTTTCATGCTCTTGTGCAGAGGCTTTTTTCTGAAGCCTAGCATTATCACAGGTGCTGGGATTTGAACAGCAGAGTCAGACCGAAGCCTTACGGAGAAGGTTGGACGTATATGCCACCCATGCTGTAGGGTATAAATGGTGAGGGCCTTCGTCAGTACTTCTTTGTAGGGGAAAGAATTTTCTCCTTTCCTTCATTTGCAAGAGCAAAATTTACACCCCTTCTTCCACACTGCACAATCTCTCTCTTGTCCAGCCTTCCCCTGTGCATGCCTTATGTTATGTGTCAGAGAAATATTTCTTTGATATTCTTACTACATGCAAAAGTTTCAGCCTGGCTAAGTTGTGAGTGCGATGGAGTCTGTGGGATTAGAAATATCTACAGGTTTTAGTCCCATGCTCTATCTGCAGACCTGAGAGGCACACGAGGAGCGTACTGATGTTGCTAAAAGCAAATTCCAGGTTCTCGAGCAGAAGTCCGGCCAGTCTCCTGTAGCTCTACGCAGGCGTAACAAATACTCACTGTTTACAACACGTACTGCAACGAAAAGGAAAACAGCCATTAGGAATGTATGGCACTGGTATTTGTCACGACGTGGTAGGGCTGAGTTAGGCGTATGCAGTTAGGGGCTTGCTTCATTGTATTGCTTTTTTTAATTTCCTTCTCATCATATGTAGTCTTTTATATTGGGTATGTATCCATGGAGGGCTTTCCTTTATAAAAGACTATCAGTATTCGTTTATCACATGTGTTGTTTTGCCTCTATGTGGCTTTACGTGTCTTTTGACCTGTCCATGTGGTATTTCAAATATTTAGGTATACTTTTAGCTCCAAAATCCTGATATGTTTTCTTTTCGGTGTGAGAAGGGAGCTATGATGTTTTGAGAAAGCTATGACTGGAATGCTGCGGAGTGGTTATTTAGCATTAAGCATCACTGTTACATGACAAGGGTGCAATTTTATCAGACTTTCAATATCCTTTATAGGACCATATAATAATTGCAGCTGAAGTCTAATTCCCAGCAGCCAATTTTATGGTTCTTGAGGAAGGCATGTATTCCTCTCTTCAGTAATAATGTGCACACTTTATATAATTAAAAAGGGCTTCTATTTTAATTTTACTATAAAATGATCTGTATTGAAACTCCAGCTACGGTGCTTTATGGATTCAGCTAAGTTTAATGATTTTCTTTCCCGACTTGACCAGAGTTTTCACTCAGGCTCACCAGTAAGGAATTTGTGGGAAGGGTGGTATTTTACGTGTAAATTTTTCTATATACATCAGGGGTTTTCTCTTTAAAAGATAAACCAGACCTTTTCATATCTCTCTCCAGCTTTATGATACTGTTAAAATAGCATTGTTCGTTTGTGCTGCAGAATTTATCCTTCCTAAAGGAAAGTACATGTCAAGGAAAACATTTTGGTTTATGTACATTTATACAGCTACAGTTCTCACTCAGATCATTCTGTCTTGCTTGAGACTGAACATTTTTAATTAATGGAATTAATTTTCTCATTTAATTGCCTTATTTTCAGTATGCAGTAAAGAGCTAGAGAAAAGTGAATGCTGCCACATGAATTGCACTAATCAACAAGGTTGTCACAACTTACCTTTAAAAATAATGTGAATATATTTATTTTGAAGTAAAGGGAGGTTGGATCTGTATTTTGAGGAAGCTTTCTTCCATCTGTACATGATTTTTTTCTCTCTAGTTTTGTAAAATAAGTGTATTATGTTAGCACCCTTGGCTTTTAGGGTTTTAATCTTGCAAATGCTTCAAGTGAAATTGGAGCCCGGTTGTGTAAGTGTTTGGAGGAGCGGGGTTGCCTTGCAGAAACAGTATATTCATAATACTGTTTTTCTAAAGTTTTAAAAGAAAAATATTAGGCATTAAAAATACTAAAAATTAAAGATTTTTCTTTTAAAAAGGAACAGTGTTCACTACTTTTTTTTTTTTAAACAAAACTTCACTGTGATTTTCAAGCAAAAGTTAAAATGTGAAGACCCAGGGTGAATGCCAGATGACAGTATCTGGATAAACTGGTTAAATAGAGTTTCACTTTACACTGTATCTTTATTACCGTGCAATTACTGCACAATGCCACAGTTGGATTTGCTCAGTTTTCAGTATTGCTCCTGTCAAGCACAGTTCCTGTGTAGGGAAGGAAGAAAGAATTCTGCCTTTAAACAGAAAATCTGCTATCTTGATGTGGCAAAAATTAGACCGAATTTGGGTTCAGTGGCTGTGTTGCTATAAAAGCTGATTGTGTATCTTTTACAATACTGCTAAGAGTTTGGCACCAAAGGGGAGTACCTGAAAGCTCGTCTCCGTCCCATTTCTCTCTCTACTCCAGGGGAACACTCGCGTGCCCGGGCTGTGGGCACAGCAGTGCCAGCCCCGGCCGTGCTCAGGCACCCCGCGCACCCCGCGCTCGCCGCCGCTCCTCCGCACGCACCGCGGCTGCCTCCCCTCCCGTGCTCTGCGTTGCTGAATCGTAGTCCTAACCCCTCTCACTCCTCCGTGCTGCCTTTCCACTTGAGGCACAGTATTGCATCTCTGTTATACCCTGTACAAATATAATAGGAAAAAGTGTTGCGTTTTTTCAGCATATACATGTTTGAGAATCAGGGTAGGTTAATGCAAAATACTTGCTCTCAGTTTGGTGGGGACTGTGCAGCCTTCTAGGGTTGAGCCATAAATAGTATTCGTTTCTGCTTAATGGGAATTTTCTCATCAAGAAACTAAATGATTCTTAAAGGGGATGTATGTGTGTTTTTATTGTAGACTCTTCACAGGTCTCTGTTGTGATCAGATTTGCTGTACGTTTGGTGCTGTATAATGTGTGTGACGTGTTTTTTAGCTCAGAGGACCCGCTATCTAAGGAAAGTGTAAAATAACAGAGAGGGTAAAAAGAAGAAATTTGTTTTTTTTAATGTGCCCTGTCAAAACAATTAAAGACAATAACAGTGAAAGATGGCTGAAGTGGAAATTTTATCTTTCCTTTACTCCTTGCCATCATAAATTGCACACCCTGCCATGGGGGCTGTGTCTTACTGAGAGGTTTGAAGGAGGAGCAGGCTGGTTCCAAGGGAGTTTTCCACACACCCATCAGTTCATGTAGTAGTTTTGTTTACATATAATCACAGTTCAGCCTTGCAAATTCAAACTGCCCTGCATAGGGCTTTCTTTTTTCCAAGGAATGGTTTAGCTGAGGAAATACACACTTCTTTTAAAATAAGTAATCAGTAAAGCACAAAATAAGTGTTAGGGAATTACTTCTAAAGGCAGAAATGAAAATTTGTTTCTCACCCATGAAGAGAGCTTCATTCCTTCACCACGGAGCCCATGCTAGCAGCAGTGTGAGATGCGGTGCTTACTGCTATCGCTCCATTGGCTTGTGATTATTTACAATTTAGCAGCACTCTCCAGACTTGTATTGCTGTTTGGGCTAAGAGAAGACTTCCATTGAAAGTGTATTTGATCAATGTTCTGAGGTTAAAGGTGATACAAGAGAAAAACGGGTTTGATTTCTCCCTCCCCCCCCGCCCCCCCGAAAAATTATCTGCTGCTTATGTTGGAGGTGATAAATGTGTATGAAGTTGTTGTATTTATATACGTTATGTGACGTGTTTGGATTTTTTTGTAAAGCGTAATGTTAAGCAGAAAGCATAACAGTTAATGCCAGCCCTGATACCAGAAAGTCTGTATAGACTTTTACATACCCAGATGACCCAGAAGTTGCATGATGTGCTTAAATTGCAACATAAGCACACCCAGCCTTTTGTGCTCGTAGAGAAGAGCTGGTTGAATGTAAATTTAGGGGAGACGTAAAGAGCGTAGAAGGAAAAGGGACTGTGTTAAGCATATCCCAAACTAAAATACTAAAAACATAGTTTGAAAAAGTTAATACTCACAGCGTTCTTCATTGGGCTAATCGTTAATTGTTTGGCAAAACTCTGTCTAAAGAGTGAGATCGGGTTATAGTATACCCTGAGTTTGTGGTATATCAAGACTGATCAGCACAGACAATTTTTGAGAAACGTTTGGTATCATTACAAACAGTGTGAAAAATTTTAAGCAGTTCCTGGTTTGTTAATAATGTGTCAAAATGGTCGCCCCTTTCCAAATAAAATATATTTGGATAAAACTGAAGATAGACACATAAAATGAAAAGGCTTACATTTTTGCTGCCCCTAACTTTACAAGGGAAATGAATATTCATAACATGTGCCTTTTCTCAACCTTAGAGGGAAAAGAAAATGATATTACAGTGAGTAGTCTCAGGAGGAAAGGAAGCAAAATGAACTTGCTCATGGACAACAGAAGTAGCGCAGACACCCCCTCAAACAGAGCAGTAGGGTATCTTTCTAAACACACTTGAAAATCTGATAAAATTAAGCAGAAAATTGAGCATAGTTAATACTTGAAAGAGTGAAAAACGATAAACCCCTGTGGCTGCAGGCAGTGATTTAGCTTGTGACTGTATCCCATCCGAGGACAAAATCCTTGATGCTTCACCAGGATGTTTAGACCAGGTAACAAAACAGAGTTCATAAACATATGAAAAATGCCCCAGTTTGGAAGCTGGGTCTGGAAGAGAAGTCTGTACAGTAAAAAATTAGGGACTGTAGACATTGGTGATTTTCCCCAAACTGTTCTGCAAACCTTTGCACAAAGAAATTCCCGAGGTGGGGGTGAGAGGGACAGTTTAAAGTCCAGGCTGCCGACTGGAGATTTTGAGCAGCATTTTGGTAGGGTCAGCGGCTGCTACCGTTTTAATTTCCAGAACGGTCTGAATTGCCTGGGTTGCTGGTCCAGCCTTCGGGTAGTCCAGCACTGAGGAATGTAGAAGTAGCTCATAATCACTTCAGCCTCCTTCCCTTTGGGGTCTGAATTCAGAGACACAGCATAAAATACAATTTTGGATCTGTACTGCATGAATGCACGCTGGTAGGGCATACTGTTAGCATTACATAGTTATTTTCAGATGAAGCACAAAGTCCTGGCCAATTCTCGTCTTTAGTATTCATTCACTTTACCCTTATGTTTTGAAACTGATGTCAAAATAACTAAAAATAGCTCTGTTACCTGAATATGTGGCTTGAAATTGGGCTTGTCTGATCACATACTTTTTTCTTTCGTTTTTCTTGTTGAATTAATAAGTGGATAAATTCCTTTGTAAAAGCTGGAATAAATATTCGAAGCAAGAAATATCCCTAAAGCATACACTTTAAAAATTTATTGTGTGGTTGTCAAGCCCTATTTTACTTGGTAGGCTGGAGGCACGGAAGGAAGAGGGGAGGTGCAGAGAAGGGGAAGGATGCAATGAATAGAAGCAGGAAGAATGTGTGGTGTAAGAGAGAAGATATCCCTGCGGGCACTGGTTGTGTTCACCTGGAGGTTGTAACGGCAGCACCCTTTGAAAGCTGTTGCTTCAGGGAGTGGAGTTAGAGTAGCCCTAACCCCGGTGACTGGAGCAGTGCTGCATATTCGCAGCAAAAGCGGCAGACTGTGGTTGTGATGGGGAGTATTGGACTTTCCCTTTCTCGGTTGCAGGAATGTGAACTGGAATTAGAATAAACCCCAGCTTTCGGAGGGTTTAGTGCTAAGTCTGTTCAGAAGCTTTTAGGAGAAAGAAGGGATGATTGTGGCAGAAATGCTTTCAAACATAGTGGAAGGTTCTTTTTTCTTTTTATAATCTCAAAGTAGGAGAAATGAAACTTCAATTCCAAAAGTAGAAGCAATTTTCTGTAACTGTCCTTTGCTTTGCACTGAGCTCAGTGTGCAAGCAGTAAATTTCAATGTCTTTCAGCCATTATTAGAATATTAACGATCAAATTGGAGCATTTTCAGTTGCAGTGGCTTCTCTTGTAACTCATTAGGTGCTTTTTCAGCTGACATAGTGCCATAAAATATTGTATCACCTATTGTGCATACCCCACTTTTAATATTAAAAACTTTTCTGAGGATTTATTTTGGTAACTCCCTTGAAAATTCAGGGAACTACAATGCAATTCATTAAGGGGTCAATCATTTACTCTGCCTTATATGACATTTTTTGGATACTAGGGTAGAGATGCATCTCATAATCTGGGGCAGGGCCAGAGCATCTTTCCGGCAGTAGCCATTCTAGAATTGATAGATAAATAAAGGGTGTTTTTTAATAATAGCCCACAAGATCTAAGAACCACATTCTGGCAAAGGGATCTATATGATTGTGGTCAAATTCGCTATATACTATCTCGCACCGTTTCACTTAACACTGCAAGCATTGGAGAGTGCTGCCACGGCGAACTTTTTGGCATGATTAATGGGGAGGAAAGGCGCCGGTTTGCTGTGACTTCCCCCCGTCCCCATTCAGAGGGATCGCATCAGGATTGCTTTGCTGCTCTACTGCTTTCAGAGGTCGGCAGAATTTGGGATTCTGCTTTTTTGCTGGTAAGGAAAATGAGAGTCCCTCACCCTCTTGTGGGCACTTTGAATTGCCTGGTACAGTCCTTACAAAATGCTCTTGACAGCAGGAGGGTGAGGAGAACATGTAAAAAAGTGGAAAGAAATAAAAGGAAGAGAGAGATCCCAGTCCTGTGGGATGGGGGAGTAAGAAAATATGTATAATTCTTGATTGAAGGAAGAACCTTTTCATGTTTTTTATGAAGTGCAGAGTTGGAGAGATGATGAGCTTTGTTTCAAACGGAATTACGGCTATAACTCTTCTGTCCCTGGGCTACCAGAGTCATAGGGGAAAAGGAGGAAAGCTATCATTTATTCCATGAAATCTTTGTCTCAGTCTCTCTAGGCTATTTCAATTTACCCCTGAAATTTCTGGGGAATAATTAATGAATTAATTAAGTATGCTGTGAGGTGTTTGAATATTCAAAAGCTACAATGTAATTATTATTTTTTCTAAAACACATTTTCAGGTTATTTCCAGATACGCAGCCTCCCAAGAAAGCACTTACTGCATCAAAAGCTAATCGAGCTTCTTCCTGCTCTTCCTGCTTGTAAACCAGAGCCCCTTCTCCAAAAGAAACGTTCATTGCGAAGAGCAGCGGTAGGGCTGAGCAGCGATGCATTTAGAGTCAAAAACTTCTTTTACTTCGTGACAAAAAGTATTGTGACAGCAGAGCTGAACTTCTGGCTTTTTTAAAAAGTTAAATCACGTTAATAAAGTTGTGTTAAGGAGAATTTTTTTTTTCCCCCTCCCTTATCATTTTGTGTGGGCGTTTCTTGTGAGCAATCGCTAAGAAAGCTTTGCTTACAATGTGGTTTAGGCAACAGAAATACAGTCTTGTTGAAAGAAACGCGTTGCCTTCGATGAATTATTTTTAGATCCAAACCTTAGGAAACACATTTCCAGCGATATAAAATATTAATTGTCCCTGTAGTTCTGGCACTGTTTCATAACTTGCTTTCTTAACGTTTCCAGTGTTACAGGCCTGTAACGAAGAGGGAGGAGAGGGGATTTAGGAGAAGTCCTTTGTTTTGGAGAAGTCTCTTCAGGAGCTCCATTTTAAGACACCAGATGAACACATTTTGCAAATAAGAGCGAGCCCGCTGGCCCCGCGCGGGGAAGAGCCGGCCGCCGTACGCCGTTGCAGCACCTGACGGGTTCATAGGCATCGCACCGTGCCTGGGAACGGTTCGGCTGCGGCGGCTTTGGGAAGCGTGAGCTGCCCGCCCCCGGCACAGCCCCGCGCCCCCGCCCGCGGCTGCTGCGCTGCCGGCCGCGGTCCGGCGCTGCCTCCCGATCCGCCCCGCGCGATCCAGGCCGCGCATTGCCGCTCTCTCCCGCCGCCGGTGCCCGCCGCCGGGCCCGGGCAGCCCCGCGGCCGCCGCCCCCGCTCCCCGCCGGTACCCGGCCAGCGCCCCGCTCGCTGCGGCCTGGCCGGAGCCGGGCAGCGGCACCTCCCAGGTGGGGTTTGCGGAGCGCTGGGCTTGGAGGAGCTTCCCGCCGAGCAGCGCTCCGCAGAGGTGCTCTTAAAAATAATATATATATATCTGGAGAGAGGGGGTAATTGGCCACAGTGCTCTGTAAATTGTACATTTAAACAATGACATAGTTTTTCCACTTCGTTTGGCAAATTTTCCTCCCGCAGCCCATCCCTCCGTCAGTCTCCCTGTGTTAGCTAACAGGTTCGAACGGCGGTGGGAAGGAAGCTGATCTGTTCGGGAGGCAGCTTCTCGCCTCTCGACAAAAACAACTGCGGCCAAGGGGTTTTAAACATTAACTTTCCAGACCGAGCTTATTTTCCTTGAGCTGAGGTGGGCTTTTCCCCCCTCTGCTTAAATAACGAGGGTGGTCCCAGCATACTCTATATCGAGACAGCTTTTCATCAGTTGCTCATCAGCATGCTAATTGCTGTATGACTAATTATGCCCTGAATTCCAGTTGATTTTCTTAATGAGACAGCTGGGTTAATTATGTAATCGTATGATTACATTAGCCTAGAGTGCCCTGGCGAAAAGTAACGCAGGCAGGAGCGTGATGTCATTGCAGGAGCAGCGCTCACAAGGGGGTGCATTCATTTCTGCCTAATGACAGGGGAGGGCAAGGGTACCCACAGTGCTCTTTGTGTAAACACTTATATTGAATTATTAAGATCTGTGTCTTTTTCCAGCTCGCAGAATGAGGAAGGAATGGGGTTTTTGAAACGAAACTCGCTTTGGAAATTCAGCTGGTCATCGATAGTCCTGTTTTACCTCCTGGGTTGAGGTTGGGTTTGCTCTGAGCAGCGTGGGGTTGCAGGTGGTGAGGTGCTGCCTCTAGTTAGTCATGTAGTGCACTGTTTTGGTGAGATCCGTCTTTGCGGGCCTTTAAAAATTGTGAAGTATGTAGTTTACATGCGGGCACAGCAGCAAAAAAAAATTGGTTCTCTTGCGCTGCTATTCAAAAAGGATTTATCATCAGGGCATGTACGCGGTGTGAGAATAGTCTGAGAGGTGTTATTGCGGCTGCGTTGCCCTAGCTTGTTTGATGTGAAGTATTAACTGCTATAAAAATAATGTTACGTTTGTAACATTCGTTTTTTTCACGGCTGTGTTCATTGAGACATGTCCATCCACCTCCTTTATGAGGGCAGAAGCTCGTCTGCAAGGAGACCGGTGTGTGTCCCAGTGGTGAGCACAGGGATGTGCTCAGGGAGCCACTTGTGAAATGATACCAAAGGGTAATTCATTGGGAAGTAAAGGCAGGAACAGTCTTTGCAGATACTGGTTTTAAAATATGGCAGTTATTTCTCGTATGGTGGAGAGGATTGGATCCAGACATGCTGGGCTGTGTACAAACACGTGATGCAAAGGGCTTCTTTGTGGTGTAGTATATAACAAGTGGATTAGGGAAGTAGAACAGAATAGGAAGCGATAGGAAATATATACTAAACTTAGTATAAAAGTAGACATCTCAAGTTTACTCTTGGGCAATAATGATCTTGCTAAACACTTTTTAAAGTTCTGGATGAGCAGATTCCTTTTACCAATTTTCTCATTTCTTACTGATCTTGTGCCTACCAGGAATTCTGAACTCTTGCAAGCTAGAGAAGATTCAAACCAAGAGAATAATTTGTGATGAGTTTTCCACTTCTAAGTGTTAAGTGAGATGATTTCTCTCTTTTACAGATTGCAGAAAAAGCATTTCCTTCTTTGCCTCTCTCCATAAGCTAGTACCACTTGATTTTTTTGAAATGTCTATGCCTGTTGTTTGTGTAATGAATTGAAAGTTTTGCTCCATTGCTTTTTTAAAAATTCAGTGACCTCTTGTTAAATGACATGAAACATACTTTCTAAGCCTGGTTAATATAAAAAGGTATGCTTTTTCATGCATGCATATGTTGGGAAAAGGAGAGTATTTTTTTATTTTTAAGTTCACTCCACTCAGGTAAGAAAAAAGTTGTTCTGACTATAGGGTTTATACTTGTTTCAGATTAATTGGTGTTTATAAATACGTCAGAAATCATGGGGTTTTAGGTTTTTTGAAATTAAAGAGCATGTTGGGGCTTGCCATGAGAAATGAAGTATTGGTCTCTCTGCCCAAAATGTCTTGGTCATTTTATTGTCATGCAATGATTAGTTTTCTTTAATGCAGTTTATAAAAATTAAGTCTAAGAGGTGCTTCAGCCATGAGTTTTTTTAACATGTCCTTAAGCAGTATTTAGTGGCTGCAGGCCATTAGTCCTTCAAATAGGCTCTAGTAAAGTTTGTAGTTTAATGCACAGAGACTGTTTTTACATTTTGTTTGTTCTGCCACTGTTTTGCTACTTGAACATTAACCTTTAATAGAGCTAAATTAAATATACATGTCCTGATGAATAATTATGAGATTGCAAGCATTTTCATTTTGTACATAAAGCTTCTCAGGGATTGCAAATTTGACTAAAGGTTTAGCCATTATTCATTTTATAATGCCCATGTTATTTTTGTCTTCTAATTCTTTACTGATTTAAATATAAAAAGCCCCGTGTATTTGGAGCAGAATACTCTTGTGGGTGTCCTGGCTTTTTACATGTTAAAACGAGGGGGAAAAAGTCCACCCACAGTTTTGTAAAGTTCAATTTCTTTCATTGTGGCATTTTAACACCATTTTATAGAAATATCATAGCTGAAGCTTAAGATCCCTGCCTGATATGTTTTGTGGTTCCTGTAACAATTTAAGACACGGATAGATTGAGACAATCCAGCCTTTCTTTATGTTCAGCAGATGAATGTCCTGGGCTAGCTCTTTCGGAGAAATGCTGAGCTGCAGAAGTGTGACAAAACGGTCATTGCAGATAAAGGTCGGCAGACCTACATGGGAGAAGGGTGATGTTGTGACAGCCCGTACCTTAATTGGACCATACATAAATATTGCAGGGCCTTTAACTCGTGCTACTGCTGTGACTAAAACTTTGTATTTAATTCCTTACCTGTACCCCCTGTCTCTGCCACAATAACATTTTAAGTTTGATTTATTATAAATATTTTAATACAGATAATAATAACGAAAAGTATTTGGCCTAAAAAGCATAAATGAAAAAGCTATGTAGTCATAAACTATGTATGTACAGAGAACAGATGACAAGCAACCTAGATTTTGTATTATGAACAGGGTAATGCCATAAGCTGTTGAAGAACCGAAGTAACAAAATGCAGCAGGCTGCTACTTACAATGTCTCTGAGCTCAACATAACCCAGTACTATTCTTTTATAAACTATGAAACAACGCTGGCATATTGAAAAAACACACAGGCTCATGCTTAATGTGTTAACAGAGGTACAATAGACTTATTATGTGTTTCCAGAGACTGAGGGTGGTCTGAAAAATTAATGACTGTGGTGGTTGAAAATTAAGTGAACTCCCTAATATATACTGTTGTTGATCCACTGAGTTTGGTGTTTAGCATTCCTCAACAGGAGACTAAATCTTTGCAGCCATTTCACAAGAGATGCTGGCGCCCATAACAGAAATGTATTCAATAATCTTTTATAAGTCCATCACACGCCAGTGTTTTCCTATTCTGACTGGGAAGAAGTCCCAGAATAAATCACGCGTGCATACGTCAGGTGTGCGCTAAGGACTCTCTTTGGCAGAAGGGGACAAACATCAGAGAATTAATACTGAGAGGACATTCAAAATAATTTCTAATTTCTATTCAATTAGTAGTATAAGAAAAAGAGGGAACAAGAGTCACAAAACCCAAGGTTCATGGAATTAGTTACATCCACACAATATTTCTGATTATTATTGATCTGTCAATTAGAAAAAGTATAGCTCGGGTCTCCATGATCAAATAACCTTTTTGAGCTCAGCTGTGCAGGAGGGCACAATTGGCTTCAGAAATTCACTCCCGCAGAAGCAGAGGTATGTGAGGGACGCTAGCTGTCAGTGAGCTGTGCAGTTTGATTGCTTTTTACCCAAAAATTCTCATTTTGCAAACAAAAATTTGAAACTTTAAACTCTCGCATGCCTTCATTCATGGCTGGCTGCACCCAGGGACACTGCCCTGTGGATTAACGCCAGGATGAAGAAGGCACACCCCAATTTAAAGGGTAACGTAGATAACAATGAACTATCTTTTGAAGTTTGCAGGATACGAGGTGAGGAACATACAGGAATAATAACTCAAAGTAGAGCCTTACTGGCACTTAAAATGGATATTAATGGAGAAAAAAGGACACTTGTGCTCTGAACTGTGTGAGTCACAGAAGTGTTCCTGTTATCTTACATTTTATTTTACTGTTTCTTTTTCAGATCCGGTTCCAGCCTTGGATTTAGGACAGCAGCTTCAGCTGAAGGTTCAACGTATGCACGATATTGAAACAGAAAACCAGAAACTTAGGGAAACTCTAGAGGAATACAACAAAGAATTCGCCGAGGTGAAAAATCAGGGTAGGTTGCAAATGTATTCGTTTATCAGCTTTTAATGCATACTGAAATTTGAAGACTGGGATTAAATTCAGTTTTATTTCTTACAGGTAGGGCTGACGGTAGCATTGAAATTCAGTAAAGAAAGTATAATAGTCTATTATAGCCACTTCTATATTTATGTGTACAAGTATGACTTTGGGAAGGCTCTTCGGATTTCTTTAAAAGTTTCGTCTTCTGTAGCACCAAGTCAGAGAAAGGAGCTGTTATTCTGCATATTCGGTTGTAGCCTTCAGCACTACCTGAAAATTGCACCCCCAACTGACTTTATATGTAGACGTTTTATGAGAGACGGTGCTACTGCTTGACATCAAGCTGAAGTGTGTTTGGGTGCGTGTTGCACATACCTTTTACAGAGACACACACAAAAATCCAGTATTTCATACACACATACAAATCTGTACAAAATGGAACTTTTTCTGTACTCTCTTTTTCCTTGTCGAAATCTGAAATGTGTTACTGGAGTACATTCAGCATACATACATTATATTTACTCTAGCGACTATCCATAGAGCAATGTAAATACAAGCTAATACTGTTTAATTATTTAAGTAAGTTTTAATGAGACCAGAGTACATGAAAATACATGAAAATCTCAATGAGATTTAAAGCTTGTTGTGTTTAAGACTGTTCAAGTTTTCTTGTGATTGTGAAGAATATTTCCTGCACCAGAAAACAAAATTTGCTCAGTTGTACACCTGCTTGCCTATACATGGGACTTTTCATTTCCATGTTTAATACTCAGTTCTGGGTGGTGGAAAGGTAAATTTTCTAGGCATTTGGGAGAATTTTTCTTTTTTTAATACGGTGGAACTGTTGCACCCAAATGGGTAACATTTGAAAGCCACATTAGCAACTAAGTTGGTTCTGTTACATCTCATTTTCAGCAGAAGGAGCATATATGCAGTTACATGTTTTGTTTTAACATAGAGGGTGTGACCTATGGAGAGGACAGGTATCAGCATGCAAGGATTCAGGCTGGACTGCAAAAGGTGTCATGTGGGAGCTGTAATGCTCCAAGCCCGACAGTATTTTTGCTGGAAATGTACCATAATTGCAGTTCACTGTGCAGCGTTTTCCTGAGGGTGTGCATCCTGTACATCCAACATGACATAGGGGTTCATCCCAGAAAGTGGAAAAGATCTCGACTTCCAGAGTTTTTTGCTGCAACCATTCATAAACTGGCTATTTTTATTTTCCCTGGTGTGCACTAACTTCCCTTCTGTTTTGCCACTGTAGTCTTTGCGTTGTTTTTCACTCCAGTGCAATAGTTTTATACTCTGTTTCAAATAGGGTTAGAAAGATATTCAGGGAAAAGCTAAGGGTGCTTTGATCAGTTAATCTTGTTGTTTGGAGGGCTGCGTAAGAGCTATACGATTCCTGTAACAACTTCTTCCAAAACTGGTATAAATGGCAGTGGCTAAAAAGCTTTAGCTGACCTGAACAGTAAAGAAGGCACTTAGTTCTTCGAGCAATGTAAAGGATTAAACTGTGCTTGTCCAACACATCTATTGTTGGGTGCCTAAAGGTAAAGCCAGGTTTTGTCACAAAAGTCATAATTTTTTCCCATATTTGTGCACTTCTTATATTCATTTTTGTAGTTTTGTTTCCTCTTAAAATGAAACCTTGTCAGATGCAACTATATGCATTTCCATGAGACTCTTTAACTCTGTGCTTCTTCATATACCTGAATACTTCTGCAGATTTATGTCTGGAAATACCTGGAGCAAAGGTGTCTCCAGTACAAAGAGTACATCCTTTGTACGTATGAATGAGCATCCTTTTGTCTGTGTGAAGGAGCATCCTTTGCTTATTCAGGAAAAGATCAGAATTTGTATTACTTCCCGGATCTCAGAGAAGAATTTCCCTTTGCTTAACAAAAAAAAAAAAAAAAAAAAGAAAAGTGACATGTCCTTTTCGCAGCCTATTACTCAGTAATAAGCCTCATCTGATTTTTGCACTGCTTCTTCATTCGACAGTAGCTGGTTTGCTGGCAATCGTTTTTACCACTCTTCCCCCCCCTTTTTTGTGGTTACGGTGGCCCAAGCTGCCTTTGGTGTAATTCCCAGACAGCGGACCTTGTCACCAGCTATCTACTGTCTGGCTTTACAGTTCTCTAGTCAAGTCTAAAAGTCTAGACTTTGAAAGGATTATGCATGGTTTTGTGTGATATTATTGAGATTTTTTTCCCCAGGTCCATAGGCTTTACTTTTCATAGTAGAGTTTGTCTTTCTGTGATGTTTCTGCAGAATGAGAAACTTTTTACGTCCAAAGGTATTTTTCCTAAAACATTGTTAATGGCATCTGTTAATAAGCTGATGTCTGTAAACCGCCGCATCTCTGTGTAAGTACATTGAAATGTATTGCTAGCTGCGAGTCTTCTGGCAGGCTAATGCTTTTTCCAAATTCCATTATTGTTACAAAGCATACTCTGGTGAATGTCCTGCTTTTCCTCTTATGAGCCCTGTAAGGATTCAGTCCTTTCCTGTGGGTGGGATCAAAGGGCTTTCATGTAGGAATGGATCAGGGCACGTAACAAGACGCTGTCCATCAGAGGCTGCGCCGTAACTCTGCAGGTTTATGCATCTTCTCTCATCCATTACCGGGCACAGTAAATGCAAGATAGCTTCTTTATCGGAGAGAAGGGTTTCTGCAAATTCCCTGGAAGGCTACAAGTGCACTCAGAAAGTTATAATAGTTAATGCTTGTGCGTAAAACCCAGTGTCGATGACAAGGCAGTTAGAGCAACGAGAATATGAAGGGCTCCAGAGTGTCTGTTGAATCTGATCTACTGTTAATACAGCAGTTAAATCTTAACTGCCGTATTTTTCATCAGTTGTGAAGCAGAACATAGCTGTATCCCAGATATGTGTTCAATTAGTGTTAGATTGCATCTGTGCATGAACCATAGTAAAACTGCCTCTTTTTACATGAGCACAGTTATGTGAATTAACTGTCCTATGTGTAAATGCATACTTAAACCTATACTGGGACTTTATTAATCTACACTCAGCAGCGAGCTAATTTGAGACTAGTCAATAAGGTGATATTATATTTTACAATTGATTTTTTTTTCATTTTTTTTTTAAAGTCATGTTAGAGGAACCTTCTTCACTCTGCTTTCCAGCAAACTCCATTGATCCTTCTCAACCTAAACACTTAAAGTTCAGTTTAACATTTAGGGAGTAAAAGGTCTCCAAAGGGACTCATATCCATTGATTTTGTGTCAGAGTTGAAGAGCTAAAGTTTAAAACACACTGAGCCTACAGGGTAAAGAAAGCCTTGTGTTGTGGAACCACGTGGAGCTGTGTAAACTCATTCTTCCCCTATTGTTTTTCTGTAGAGGTTACAATAAAAGCACTTAAAGAGAAAATCCGAGAATATGAACAGACCCTGAAGAACCAAGCGGAGAATATAGCCCTTGAAAAAGAACAAAAGTTACAAAATGATTTCGCGGAGAAGGAGAGGTGAGTGTGCATGTGTGTGTCTGTAGGTATTGTAGAGGAGGAGAGATGTATTTTTCTGTTTAATCTTCCCAGCCAGGACTCTCTCTTCAGCGTACTGAGACAGCTCATATATTGAGCGATTCTGGTGATTTATGTGTTTGACATGGAATCATTTGATACTCAACTTTGCACAGAAAAACAATTGTGAAAGTGTGGAAGTAAAACAAGGACAGATTGTTTCTTTGCAGTAGTGTTGTGGGGGGGTGTCATGTTCAGGAGGGTGCAAACCTGCTTTTATTCTTCACTAGCTGTATTGTCCTTTGTGACACTAATCTTTCTCCATTAGCCGACAGCGTAATTCAGTCTGCTGTGTCCGCTTTGTGTGTCACAGTACCATTGTACAATCTGTACAACCCTGAGCTGCTTAAGATGAAACACTGTACCCAGGAGCTTGGGTAAAAGATGCATCACCCCTGCTCCTATGGTAATGTCTAAGAGAGGGGGGGTGTACCTGAATTATCCTGAAAAGGTTTGCATATTCCTACATGTCAAAATTAAGAAGTATTTTAATTATTTATTGTTGATTTTTGGAAGCAATTTGGATGCATTTCTAACCGTTTGCAAATGAGCAGGGAATGTTTGAATCTTGTGGGTTAGTGGGCAAACAAATCAGGCAGGACAAGACCAAGGGTCTTAAGAGGGAGTTCTTTCAGGCTGCGTTCCCTGCCTTGAGAATTTATTTCTCCCATGGAGCAATAACACTAAAGCTATAATATGTTCAACTTAGTGTGGAAGCCCTTCACGTGAGTTTTTTAGTTGGTGGGTTGGTTGTTTAAATTCAGGTCTGAGTGGGAAGAATCTACCAGTGAATGCAAAGCTTTTATTCATTCATCAATATCTGTGGTTGATCTTTTTGATAAGTAGCATGTAAGCAGTGGCTTTAACAAGTGCAATTTAGATATGCTTAAAAATAAAATAAAATGGCAGGTTGTGGAATGCAAATAAAAGTGTGTATAAGAGGTTTTGAGTTCTCAAAGTGTATAATTTGGTATGAGGGGAACTGATGCATGTTTCTCGCTACAAATAGTTATTAACCTGGTCAGCAGCGTTGGAGAATAAATTTATGCGCCTTATGGAGTGCAAGTAGGATGCTGGTAGTTTCCTAAGGCATTTCACAATTCTGAAATCTGCGGAATATCTTAAAAGCAATGTCGTAAAAAGCAGCGACTCCTGGGAGATGTTGGAGCAACTCCCTTTCAAAGATGAGTTTTATAAATCCTGTAATCTAGCCTTTAGCAAAGAGTGTAGTGACTGTATGGCCAGATGATGTTAAAACGTGTATAACTGACACAAACAAGAAAATATTGCCTGTGGACATAAGAAATGTGAGCATATTAAAGGTTTGCTCATGTTATATAGAAAATATCAATGTGAGATTTGTTTTGAAATATGTGTGGTTTTTTTAAGGAGTAGCTAATAATATTACTGCATTTGGCATCCATTACAGCTATGATGAAACAGCTGCCGCATCTATTCACTATATCAGTTACGGCAACAAATTTCTTCATTATGACAGTAAAATGGAAATGTATCGTTCTTCTTGTACTAACTTTGTACAACAGAGGGTGCTTGGTGACAATTTTCTTAATGTGTGTGACATTTCCAAAACAAATTATGCTCAAGAAAACCTTCCACTAAAGTTGTCATTTATATAGCAGTCAACTCTTGTATAATGTTCACAGCTTATGTTATGAGGTGGCTACACTGTTAAAATTTTAATAAGCGGGACTGCAAAGTATGAACAGTATTGCAATGTGACATGATTTATGGGTCCCATTGAAGCACCTTGTAGTCTGTGTGGTGTTGTCAGTTGTCTGATTACAGTTGAGACATTTAATCACTCTATCTTCCAAATTTGCAAAATACAAATAAGTTGTTTAACATGATTACGAGCTCTGTTCTCACCTCTTCTCTTCCCTTTATAGAAAATTGCAGGAGACACAGATGTCGACAGCCTCGAAGCTGGAAGAAGCCGAACACAAAGTTCAAGCTTTGCAAACAGGTTTGGCATCGCTATTCTGACCTATACCAATGATCAGGCTGGAGGTGAGAGGATAGAGATCATTAAATGTATCAGGACTGTGTGTGAACCAGCTCTTGCAAGTGCAGAGAGATCCAACAGAGCTTGAACGTGCTTTGTGAATCAGAGCTTCTTTTGGGCTTCACACCTTAAGTGAACGCTTGCGTTGCAGCCAGTCTGTTGGTAAATACAGTGGACAAGGCCAAGCATGAAGCACGTACAGCGTTAGAGCATCGCTGCAATTAAAGCAGGCCGTGGCACTTTTCATCCATGTTGCGTTTTGCTCTGGTTTCACACATTTCTGAACTATGATAAATACATGTAATCTGAGTTCAGTATGAACCCAGTTTCTACCAGTGTGTCTTCCCTGTTGCTATGACTTGCTTGCCAGTAATTTTTAATCTGCAAACTTACAGATTCCAGGTTTGGACACATTTGGTTTTGTTTACTGTGAGAACACAAGAAATTTTATTCCCTGAATTACTGTAATAAGTATTTCAAATGAATAAGCAGTTGAATTAAGCCAGCTTAATAAGAAATTAATAATGTCTAGCTTTGTTAAGCAGAAACTGGGAATTTTTGCAATGTAAAAGAAATACCGTAAGAAATTGTGAAAAATCAAAAGCTATGTTTTTTCTAAGTCATAATGGTTTGCCTAGGTAGAAAGATAAAGCAAAGAATTTTTCATCAGGAGGTGTACAGCTTTATTTATGGCTGAATAAAAGAAAAAGGAGTAGTCTTTTGGTTTTCCCTGCTGTTACAGTGCTGTAATGCTTCATGTTTATGCCTTTTAGCCTTGGAAAAAACCAGAACAGAACTATTTGATCTGAAAACAAAATATGATGAAGAAACTACTGCAAAGTAAGATTTCACTGTTTTCTTTCTATGTCTTCCTTCAGGGTATCACTGCTTTTTTGTTTTGCATCTGTCTGTTGGAGACAGACAAGATGGAAGAGGTTCAGGAGTCCAAATTTATTGGAAAACATGGTCATAATTTGGCCTCCTATAGAGAGATGATTAGTTTTCATATTTTCTTCCACCCAACAAGACTCTTTTCCTGGCACACATGCTGCTTCATTCCTGGTTTCATTCTCAGGTGCTGCATCTACTATGTATCTCTTATAGTATGTATCTCTTATATTTTATTTAGAAATAGGGCAATTTCAGAAATAAGATATTTACTGTGATCTTTCTATCTTGGCGAATATAAAATTCAGTTTAGTAAAGGATTTCTATTTTCACTGTTAGGCACCCTGGTTCTTTCTGCTTTTGGGGTAGCAGTGATCACTCTGTCAAATTCACCCCAAATTACAGAGTAGCATTTTTGACAGATTTTTCTTGTTTTCAAGTAGAACATGAAGGTAGTCTCAAAAATATATATCCGTGTCTTCTTAATGGCTACTGTTTTCAATTATCCCCTGGTTTTATTAACAATCAGTGCAGGCAACAACAAAAGAGAGATTGACTTCTACTGTTTTTCTTTGAACCCTTCATATTTAAGGAAAGTTAGTAATGAGAAGGAATTCTCGTGATCAGCAGTATTAAGCCCAAAGAGTCATTTCTGCGTCTGGAAATGGGGTGGGAAAGAAGAAGCCATTTCTTCTTTCTTTATGGGTGTCCCTGCCCTGCTGTAAGGGCAAGGGCTGGAAGACGCACGTCACATCCCTGTGCCCTCTACTTGCGTCCCGCAGAGCTCCAGCTTCACCTCCGCTTCCAAGTAGGCAGGTGATAGGGTGAACGGAGAGGAAAACGCTTGCTCGTGCCCTTCCCACCCATTCTGGTACAGGAGGAATGGTAAGGGAAGGCTGTTGGCAGTCCCCATGTTGGGGCAAGAGAAACTACCGCCTAGGCTTGATGGGAGGAATGTCATGGTCTTGTTTTTGTCTGTAGGTAAGTGCTTTCTGGTATGGCTCATGGCAGGCTAGATAGTACAGATTTTTCAAAACCAGTCGAATTGGCAACAAGTTTTAATTTCTTAGCATGTGGTTCTGTGAGCGTTGAGGATACAATTTCCCACTGAGTACATGGGGACCTTGGACCTTACAAAATTCAGTCCATCGTAATTGAGAATCAGCGGTTGGAGTTGAAACACCTTTTACATCATTCAAGATAATCTTTTGGTAAATTTTGGTTTTGCTCTGTAAGTCCAGTTTCCTTTGAGTTCCATATAAGGTGATCAAAAGTATTTTTGTTCCCTCATTGATTTCATCCTTCTCTAAGAGACACATACTAATGATGTTTCTGATGGAGCCTTAAGTTACTGCAGATTGCCTTTATTTTTTTTTTTCTGCACGTAACTGATGGTGCCAGCTCTGTCTTGCAGTCATTTCTGCGGGAACAGTCAGAGATCAGGGCTCAGTGGTTGTAGGCACTGAACCTAATAACCCCTCACCCTTTTTATTGTTTTTATTTGCCGAGTGTTTGCTTCATTTTTTAATATTATTTCCCTAAGTACTGTAATTTATCTTATACTGAGCAAAAGATGTACTCTAAAATATTTGTTTGCGTTTCTAAAGTGTTTCATTCTTTCAGACATTCACGCGGAAATATTTTCGTATGATCTTGAATATGATTCTTACCTAATATATATAGAATTACATAAAATTAGTAGCATCTGCAGTAACAAGAAGTTTATTGTGTTCTGTAGCAGAATGGTTATGAAGGCCGGGTCTAGAATATAGTGATCATGGAGCTGAATCCTGAAGCAAACATTAAGCATGTACTTTATCTCCCAAACTAATGTACTGTGAAAACAAACTTGTAGGACCTAATAACAGCAGAAGTATTTTATCATTGTTTTGGATATTTATGGCAGGAACAGTTCTTGCATAACAACAGTCATCTGTGGTGTTTGTAGCCCAAATTTTGCAATATGGAAATCTAGAAAAACATGAAAAGGGAACTGAATGTAGACAGTGAAATTGAGTCATCTATTTTAATTGTAAAAGCTGGGAGAAATGTTGAAAAAACACCAATAAAAATGGTGAAAGACAGTTTGATTCTTTTCTAAAAGGAAACTCTCTTTTGATCTAAGTCTGAAAAGCTACTTGTATTGCCAATTTTAATTTTATGTTTTAAAAACATGTGATTTTTATCTTAGGCCAGAATTGTTAGTTTTACAGACGCTTATTTGATGCAGATGAATTGGAGTGCCTTCAGGAAAAAAAAGATAATTGTCAATTTTTTAAAGCTAACAGTGCTTTTAAGATTTTCAGTTTTGGAATAAAGCTGTCTTTCAACTGTTTGTAACTTTGAAAATCTTTCAAACAAAAAAAAAGAAGCAAAAGAAATACACAGTAAGAAGTCTTCAGTATCAGCATTAAGGAGTCTGGATGTTGTCTTAGCGATTGGTTGTTGTGATCTTAAAGTTGGAAATCATTATGTCAACTTGTTTGTTTATCTCTTCAAAACGTCCCCGTTCAAAGTACTATGTGCAAAGTGAGGTACGGAGGTACTGTCCGAACTTGATGCTAGCAGGGTATCTTCAAATGCGATCAGTTGCTGAAATTAAAATCTTCAATCAGATTAGCTTCTGTCAACCCAGTCTATAACCCCCCGTTCCCTTTGCCAGCGAGCAGGTAGCGCGCGTACAGTGGGAGCGGAGGTGCTGCCCCTGCCCCTTCCCCTGGCCCCCGCGTCCCACGGATACCCCACGTGCAGGGCGCTGAAGGTGTTAATGACAAAAAGAAGTTTATTATGTGCAGTCATTGCAGTCTGTCAGCTGGAATATCAGAAGCTGAATTTGACAAGATGGCAGCAGCAAAGTTTTCCATGTGTAGGCTTGAAGTAAAATGTAATTAGCCTTTATGTGCAGAACAAGGATCCATTGATGAATACAGCTGGTCTTTGTTTTCTTCTGTCATTGAGTGTGGGAGGTAAAAGTGTTCTTCTTCATGTTTATTAATACAAGATTCCTTAGACAAATGGCAAGCACAGTTTAATATTTGTTGGAACACAGAGGGGCTTGCCAAAACAGTTGTTGTGTAAGAGGATTTCAAGGTTTTCAGATTATAATCATCTCTGGGTTAAATAAATGAATGATTACTCTGCCTTTTTCAATTAAAGAGGCACATCCTCTCTCGAGGCCTGATACTGGTTTTGTTTGCTGTCCCACACGTTTCTATCAGCAAACCTGGATTTAACCAACACTAATGAGCTTGATCTGGAGATTCTATCGGAGCTGGAACTGAAAGGCAAACTCAGACTTGAGTTTCAGGAAAATTAAAGAATGTTGGGTTTTTTTTTTCCTAGTGCAACAGACTTCTTTTTCTTCCTCCTCTGTAGAAAAAGAAACATTCTTGTATGCATTTCCTTCGTTTTCTGGGGACAAACTGTTCTCCTTGCTAACATTGCTCTTTCACTCCTGGTTCACTGCGGAGTCCGAGCAAGTGTTTGGCATTCCCAGCTGAGCTGTTAGTGCTCCCAGCCAGAATGGTCGAATTCCAGTTTTAGATCAATTCCAGAGCCACCTCTTTGCTCCGACCCCTCCTCTCCCCCAACCTAAATGAACTCTAATTGGAAAAGGATCTTCGGTTGTAGCACATACAGTAGGCTTGTTACATTACTGTTAACATGTGGGTTGAGGCTCCCTGCCTTTGATGAAAGAAAATATCGAATTTCACTGAAATGCTACATTTTCACCAGTAAATGTTAAGTAGTCTTGTGAGGATTTCAGGTACTGCCCCCCATTCTGCAATAAAAAGCTTTCATAAACAACACAGAGCAAAAGATGTTTAGGTTAAGATTGTCAGTCAAAGCAGCTCTGCTACCAGTTTTGTTACCTATATGGTTTTCTGAAAGATGCAGACTTTTTGTTCTTCTAAAAGTAGCGTATGCATAGAAAATGCAGTGGAGGAGGAGGTTTTCATATTTACTAAAGGAGTCATCCTAGAATAACTACTTTCAATAACTTGTAGAAAAATATTTTGCCTTCCAGTATATGAAGCAGAGAATTGTTGCCTGTTTATAGATTAGACTGATTATGATCTTTTTTGGCAACACAGCTAAGGATGACACAGGAAGGCATATTGGTGTAGCGTCACTAAGACTGTACACTGGTGCAATATTGCAAATTACCCCACCGTATAGATCCAGCTGACTTATTTTAATCCTGGACTGCATTTTAATGAAAACTTAATCGGGAAATGAACAGAGCACGGTTGATGAAAGCGCGGTCTGCGAGCTGGCAGTCCCTGCTTTACGATAAAGGAGAGAGAGTTTTTCATTGGTTTTGGGCCTGAATCTGTAAACTTGATTCACAAAATTTCGGTATCAGTATTTAATACTTCTTTTCTTGCAGTGGTCATAGACCTCGGTCAGCAAGGCTGGGGGTACCGGGGTGGGCACTGTGCACGTATCTCTTACAAAGGCCGTCTCTGCCCTAAAGAGCTTACAGCACGATAACATGACAACGTAAAAGAAGTTATAGGTAGAAGCTCAGGAGTGGGAGGACAAAGTAATGCCTATTTTCATCTCTGTATCCTGCTTGAAAATAAATCCTCAAGTAATCTGCACAAAGTCAGAGGTGGGTGACAGATGGGGAGTGCTGGGGCAGAGGCAGGCGATGGTGTCGGGCAGGCAGGAGGGCTTCCGGGGAGGTAAACAGCTCCTCCTGTTACCTGCACGCAGGCGCAAGGCGCTCGAGTCTCCGGTTGTGGCGAAAGGAGGGGGTTTCGTGGGTTATACACCAAAAACACAGTAACACAAGGGGATGCCTTTGTTTTTTGGCTGTTTGGGTGAAGGGTGCTCCTCTTCCTTACTCATTATCAAACAGACCTGTTCTTCAGGCATCAGTCTAGAATAAAATTGTAAAGGTGTGGCTTTCTGCATGGAAGGAGTGTAGGACACTGGGCTTGAGGCTTGAGGACAGAGGACCAGTAGTTTTAGAGAATTCATGAAGAATTATTTCTGCCTAAAGTTATGTGATGGAATTGGAGTTCAAGTATTCATGTGAAATCTTCTGTTACATTGGGGCAAATCTCAGTTAACTTGAACTTCAGGGGTGTAATTCCCAGTACATAGTGAGAATTGAATTTGGCCTATAAATTATTTACTTTAATTTTTTTTTTAACAAATCTTTCTTGTTTAAGTGCTGGCTGGTACCAATATATCACTTCTCAAATGTTTGTAGTCTTCCATTTTGATAGTGCTCAGGGTCAAACTGAATAAAAAATAAAGTCGTGCTCCCTCCAGCATCACGTAATTACTGTGATAGATGGTCTCAAATGCTGCTTCCCCCCATTGAGCATGAAATACTGTATTTAGGGTGGTTGTGTTGTACATGACATGAAATAGCTTCTACTTGCTGTGCCTTTAAGGTCTTAAAGTTTCCCATTTCCTGTTCTTTTGATGAGTCATTAACTTCTAATGCTCGTCTCTGGAATTATTGCTGTATTTAAAGTAATTTCCCTAAAAACAGGAGGTGGAGAACTTCATAGGCCATGTCTCTACAGCTTTTTCTCTTCTTAAATTTCCTAGTCGTAGTGCCATCAGTGAAACCCCAGGAGTAGTGCTAATGGGGGGATGAGAAACTAGGGAAGATGTTACTGAGAACTAATTTTTTTTTAAGAAAAAAAAAGGAAGAAAAATTGAATGTCTTAAATCTTACAGAAGACTCTGTCTGCATTTTACAATTTGAGATATTTGTTAGAGGTTTTAACTGTGCCTTATGCAAAACTGAACAGGCTGAGAGTCACTACGTAACATTAATATTTTGCTTAAAAACCTAGAAATGAAGATGAATCAAAATACTTTGGAGATCTGCTTCTTATTTTGATCTAAAGCTCTTGTGTGAAATAGGGCTTGAAAGCCCATGTGCAAAGCAGCCTTTTTTGTAAAATTTCTGGTTCAGCCTACAGTCAAACCAGAAAAGTTGCAAGATAGTATGCTGTGGGGAGTGTATTACAGTCTTACTGTAAAATACTTGCCTTTGTGTAATACTGAGTGCTTGCTTTGAAATGCTGCCTTTACGTTTGGGTAGGGAAACTGAGGCATGAGGAGTAAGTATAATGCTCAAAGCCAACAAGTCTGGTCTTGGCTGGAGTCTAGAAATACGCAGACATGAGAATCATAAACCACAAACTGGCAAAAAGGTTTTTGTTTTTTTTTTTTTTTTTTTTTAAATTTTATTTTAAAGGGTGCATTTCTGAGAACTCCATATAAATGGAGCATTTGGAGTTTGTAGAAGTTAATGCTGTAGCTGGGCTGTATTGTCTCTTTTGTTAGAATTGTAATGCTTGCAATTAGTTAATGTAACTTTTTGACAGCACAGAAGTGCCCTAGGTCCTTTCAGGGTTTTTTTTGTTTGTTTTTTAACCTTGAGTGAGACTGTTCAGTTCCTTTTTCTAGTATAGCGTAGAAGCTGGTGTTATTTAACAGCCCAAAGTAGAAAAAAATAGCCTTAGGGTGTTCCAGCATGTTCTAGGCATCACCCTGTTATCTATAACCTTGGGTTGACATGAGACCCTTAGATGGAAATCTTTAAATAAATGCAAAGTACTGTATCAAAGGGTCTTACGCTACTGTGCCAGCCAGGCTGTTGGTCATCCTGACCATGGCTGCAACTGTGGCTCCTTCCTGGGCATGAAGCCGCATGGAAGAGGCTGCAGCATCCTTGGTGCGTGGGTCTGCATGAAATCACAAGGGGCAGAAGTGTCCCTGTCCTGTCTGTTCTCACTTGCTCCTGCTGGAGCCAAACCTCTTCAGGCTGTTGCAAGCTGCCTTAGTCCGCTGAGCAGAGGAACCACGAGCATGTTCCTGCAGTCCCAGCCTGCCAGCAGGAACTGGCTTTCCCTGCGAGTCCAACAAAAGGGCAATCCAGTTTTTTAAGCCATCTTGCCACGGTAGCTCATTTTATCTGTAACAGCTGACCTCTGTAAGGTGCCTGGGAGGGCTTTGTGAGGAGGAAGAGGAGCAAGTTACAGGGAAGAAGCACCTTTCTCGCAAAGGCACATCTGTCCCCGAGCATGGATAAGGTCCTTGGGTCTCTGTCCCAGTCAGCTGAGCTTGGTTTTCATGCAGCCCTTTCATGTATGTCTACAGATTATAATAGTCTTATTTTTTTGAATGCAAAGTAGCAAAGCAACAGAGTTATTTTGGTACAGTACCACTTGTCTGTGGAAGCAAGGAGGGCACGTGGTTCTGCCGTGGCTCCGCCAGCACAGCTACTGCTGGGCTGGGATCATGGGGAAGGCAATCAGGATAAATCCTTGAGTCATCAGAAACAAATGGTTCATCTGTTTTCAATCGGGACCTGCCCTGTATAGTATGCAGGGTTACCTCTTCCCAATCACAAAGCAAAGCTCTCCATCAGGCTCTTAGTTAAACGGGCAGTTACTGCAGTAGTCGTCTCTACCTAGGCACGCATGTAATGTGTAAGCTTTCTTTACTGGCTTTTCCTTGAAACTCTCCTTGTGCTCTGTAGATGGATTCCAGCTGGTTTTCCCCACTCCCACGCAACAACAGTGCAGGCAAAAAAATGAGTCGCATAGGGTGTGTTGTGCTCCCTCATTTATTGGAAAGAGATGGTTGTCCTGCATGAGAATGCAAGTTCAGGAAACTTTGTAAGGTCCCGAGCACCAAAACTCTGTACCCTGAAAAACAGTCTTTTTCTTCTGCCTTATCTTCTTTCCCTTTGGAAAGCCATGCGTTTGCCGGGAGAGCTGGTGGACCTGCTCTCCCATTGTTCCATACAGACAGCTTTCACGTTCATTCAGTGCTTTTACTTTATTTTTTGTTTGCCTCTTCCAAGAACAGGAAGATGTGTACCATCACTGTCAGTGGCTATACCTGGCACAACCTTCATGGAAGTATCCCTATGCTGTTTCCTCATTAGACAGATTTGTCAGCATCTCATTGAATGTATATCTAAACGTGTCTGATCCCATCCCTGCCTTAAAATATTACTATGACGCCAGAGCTATAAGCCATCTTACTACAAAAACAGGGACATTATCCTCTCCACAGTTGCTTTAAAAATAAAAAGTATTTCTGTTTTGTATTATCTATATTAGTACTGTTGACGTCGGGAACTTCGGGTGTTCATGTTACTCAGGGTAAAGGCTGCAGAATGAAATCCTATGGCTGCATCGCTATACAGGTCATCCCTGCTGCCTTCGCGAGGGTTTTAAAACTTCTGGCAATTATTTCTCCTGCCCACACCCACGTAAATCTTTGACTTCCATTTTAACCCTTATCCTCGATGCCTATAGCAGAAGCAGAGCTGGGAGGGAAGCGTCTGTGTTGGCATTAGGTGCAGGAGTCACCCCCAGCACTTGCACCTCTACATCTGCCCCGTGCCCTGATCTCAGGAGATAGAGGGGTTTTGGTCTGCAGGCTTTTAGCAGTTTTGGCAGTGATACGATGTGAGATGTTTATAGGGACTATCTCATGAAGTGGCCGAGAAACAGTGGCATTTCTAGTAAATCAAAGACTTCTCTGAGAAGCAGTTGCAGCTTGGAGCAGGTCAGTGTGCCGGTTGGCTGTGCTGCATGCGGATATCAGAGGAGCGTGTCCTGTCTGGTTCAGCCTCTTCTAATCATCCTGGAGGCATCACTTAATGGGACCTAAGAAATATTGTCTCATTTACGTATTCTCTGATCTCAATTAAAAGACAATAATGTCATGTGGGATTGCAGTTTTGTATGCCACAGAAAATACCTGGCATGATGAAATTCAATCTCATTATCTTGATGAAAATTTTTTAAAAAATATGTTCTAATGAATGCATTTTTTAAAGTAGTGTCTTTGAATAAGAAACGAAGAATCCCAAACATAAAGAGCTAGGAAGCAGGACTGAGCACTAATTCAGGGATTTGGAAGAGAAGGATGTTGGCCAGCTCGCGGAGCAGAAGGGATAAGGCAGTGTGGTGCAGACACTAAAACCAAGAAAAACAATAGACAACACGCAGGCCTGTTAATAACTTCATTAGCATTCCTGTAAAGCATTAAATAAACAAATGCATTTACAATCCTGTAATCCTGATATTATTAACGCTTAACATTTATCTAGTGTGTTTCTGCAGGGGCAAAGACTATTTTGTGCCTGTGACAGCCTTTCCTCCCATTTTTTTAACATGTTGAGAAACTGAGTCACGGGGAGGTGGGTCAGGGACAGGGAGGGCAATCAGTATTACAGCAAGAATCAAAACTAAGAAATCAAATCACTGGAGAGAAGAAAGGACTACTTCTTTCCTTATTTTGCTTAGATACAGCTTCTTGATGCCCAGAATAAACCATAGCTGATTGAATCTTGCTTGCAAGTTTTAAATGCCTATTCGTAACAAATTTTGAACAAAAAATAAATTTGACTGAAGCTCTGCCTTAGGGATACTAATCTTTTGTAGCAGTTTTTCAGTAGCTTGTAATAGATGATCTCTGGTTATTGTGATCACCAGCTATATAACCTGTCTTTATTCCTTCCCTCAAACTAATGAACTTCCAATTGAATAGTGTATTTTTTTCCTCTCCCCAATTCAGTTTTTTATTTATTTGTGAGGGGTTTTAGGTTAGTCTGGGGTTGATTTGTTTTGTGCTGGCTACCAGGCATAAATCTTTTCAGTTCCTTGTGGACTGCACCTGCTAGATGGTAAACCCTGCCCTCCTACATCTCCTTCTGGATGAACTCATGTGGTTGAACCACTCGAAACCTGGATTGCTGGGTTGAAGTCAGTCTGATTTCCAACTACACTAACAAGCATATATATTCTCATATGTGTATATATATATGGAAAAAAAATATAGAGGGAGTGCCATGGCAACTTTTATCCAATGGCTTACATTTCTTCCTTTTCCTTCGATTCAAAATTCAGCACTGGGAAAAGTGAATCTTTCTATTATGGTTGGTGCTAGTCAGAGTTGCAGGGGATGACTGTGAAACAAGTAACTTTCTTTGCATGGTTTCCTCAAGAAATTGTATTTACTGATGTTTCATTTCCCGTGTATTTCCCCATTTATGCTATGTGGATTATTAACCTGCCTGAATACAGTGGTTACATCAGACAGATAACCTGAAGGGCACATATGGCTTTCATAAAAATATAACACCCATTTCCATCATTGTGAACAGTGTCATCTACCAGTTGAGTTGCCATAAATTGCTGTGACATACACACAGCCTTAACCAGTAGTGAGGAGCACATAACTTAACCATGGAGTAACTAACCATCTTAATAAATCTAAATTCACTCTTTGCTGGAGACACTTCAGGGAAGGTGGGAACAATTTCTACAGCCTGTTATCCCACGTGGTCACGGTAATGTAAAGGGTAAGTAGAGTTGTTCTGTGGAGAGATTCCTGTACCCTGCTCTGTTTCACCTTTTTTGTTTGGGAATCTCTGTCTCGTGTAAAACAAATAAAAAGCACTGCCAAGCAGCTGGTTTTGCAGCCAGAGTGCCCAGCATCCTTGTTCAGGGCCATCATTAAAAGATTTCATGAAACAGCCTTAAAAATGAAAAGTTTCCTTTCTGAGAGAGAGAGAGATAATTGAACTCATTGATTTGTTTCACGGTTTGTTTGCCCTTTCATTCCCTTCCTGAGGTGCTGTTTGTTGAGGAATGTCTCCAATTGCCAGAAAGACAGTGGGGTGTCTAATATTTCCCCGCCAGCTCTCCTTTCAGCCAGAGCAGAGTACTGTGGCAAGCCTACGATATGAATTTTTAATGCAGAACTTTATAACATAGCCCTTGCAGCACGGCTGCACTACTCTCTTGAGCTTTCAGATTTAATGCTCTGATGAACAGAGCACAGACTTGGGGCATTCGACAGCAGTCAGAATTAACCCCTACATTACCAAATGTGTAGCAATTAATTTCCCTGTAGATTAATACAGACATGAGGGGGAAAGATTCCAGATACTGCAGCATTGGAAAAGTATCAGAATAACTTGGAATTTGACTCCCAAAATTCCCTCATTTGCTAATAATGGGAATTTTTAAGGCTATTTACTTTTCCTGGGCTCAACAATGATGCAGTCATTCTGTATTGGATAAAACGACACTGTCTTGTCCACTGTCTGATCTCTGATAATGACCCATGCTGGTATGCTAGATGTCCAAAAAGGGGAAAAATTAAATTAGCTCTGTAATGCATCGTTGTAGATGAATTTGCCATAGGAATCTTCTTCCAGATCGTATCATTTAGTTGTTTATGCCATGAATCATGATAGTTTATCTGAGGGGATTTTGCTCTGTTTGGAATATGATCTTAACTAGGTGTAGATGTTCTTATTAGTCCATCATCTTGTTTACCTAGCGAGGAGTGTAGAGCCCAGCAGTGTAGATAAGTAGTCCAAATTACTGCTCTTCAGGGCATTAGCACATGTTTGTCAGTGTTGAATTTCATCTGTCGTAAAGCTGCCTATTCACCTGGCTTGTTTTAATGTCTGGACTTTTTACTCTTCTGCAGTCTTGATAATAATAATTCTGCTTTACGGCAGTAAGTGCCACTGTTCATTGGCTTTTCTAAATCATCCCTGTACTTATTAAACAATACCAATCCTAATGTATTATCTGGAGGAATATTGCTCTCGAAATCCTTTGAAGTCTGACTGTGTAGTCTTTGGGGTTTTCATAGCTGGTTCTTTTTGGTAGTAGAGCGTGTCACAGCCAGCACTGGCCTTGTCGGGGATCTTGGCAGGATTTTGTCAAGAGAAAAATGCAGCATTTGTGGGTTTAACTTTGATAATGGAGAAAGAGTCTGAGGTATTTAAATTGTGATAGGACTGGTGTAAGCCAGGGAGAATTAGACGGGACATAGAACATGCAGAAGTGTTAATGGCAGTTGGGAGAGAGACTTGGTGAGGAGTTTGTACTCTGGTGATGTTAAACCATTTGCCTTAAGCCCTGCAAATGAGACATGCAAGTTGTTCTTAACTGATACCAGAGAAGTACCTTTACACTTTTTAATCATAAATCAGCATCTCTGCTTTGGTGAGACATTTACACATTTGTTTCAGATGAGGTCTTTTAAGCAGCTTGTCTTATTGATTATAGACCCAAGATTGTCTTTACTTCCTCCACTGTTATTACTGACTCATGAGATTAAGGTTTTCAAGGCTTGTTACTAAATGCAGAGAGATCCCGTCGTTTCATTCAGTAGTTCTAGGCATCTATTAACTTTATTTCTATAAAAAAGCACTGTATTTTGATAGAAAATTTAGTTTAAGACTTTGTCTTATGGAAAGGACACTCCTGTTTTCATGTACTGTACTAGTAATTAGCTCTACATCTTATTTTTGTTGTGTCAAGCACGCTACCTAAAAGAAGGCTGATGACTCAGTTTTGCCATATGCAAAAAGGGCACATGGGGTAAGGCAAGACTTTATTAATGTGGATAGTCTTTCAGTCCTTGGATAGAAAAGTGGAAGTGCTGTTCTGATGCTTGCATTGTAGCCTGTAAAAATAAGTGTACATAAATAGAAGCGCATAAAGTGCATTTGCTGACCATTCATTTGAACAGTGCCATCCATTAGGTCATTCTGTGATGAATGGAAATATTCTTCTTTCCTGGAGACCACACCAAAGGAAAAAAGATGCATACGGCATCTGTCATAATAGTAATGCTGTGTTACCACTGACTGCCCCATAGCATGGGCATTATAACTCGCTGGAATGGGCAACTTTAATCATTAGAGCATTTTTCATTGTTTTACCTGTGTGGTGCTTTAATGTGGGAGTCTTCTGCTTTTACTGAGCCAAAGTGGAAATATTTATTTAATGAGTTGTAGCAGATTATTATATGCATAGTGGTAGAGTTGAGGAGCATGACTCATAGGAAGTAAAAAGATCAACAAATTCAGTGAGTTTAACTGTTTCAAGTTCCTTGCCACTGTCCTTCCCATTGGGGGGAAGGGAACGAAGACTGCAGAGGAGCAAGAGGCAGAATCTCCCAACCTGAATTCCAGAGACGCCTCTGCCTGATGCTCCCTGTCTCAACCCAAATCCTAGTGATAAGCAAACAGGGGGTCTTCTAGAGTGCCTCAGCTTAGGCGCTTTCGGTGATGCTAACTTTCTATGGCTTTGAAGTTTGCCTCTGTGGCCGGAATGATCTTTTCCTGTCACTGACCCAAGATAAAACATTGATTTTTTTTTTTTTTTTTTTTTAATTGCATGTGATGAGAGGAAAGTAGCTACTGTAGTAAGTTATGCTTTTTAATTACAGATTTTGATGTTGAGATATGCAGGATCTGAATCAGGAGGCTGTATCTGGACTTGTAAACTTGGGGTCAAAGCCAGTATTACTATAAGTTCTACTTTTAAAAATGCAAGTAAATGACTGGAATGGCTTATATTTTTAGGGCAGAAGTGGAAATAATTAAATTGCAGCAGAGTGCATGATATTGGTGTCTTTGAAGGTCATGGTAAGAAAGTATTCCTCAGTAATATACAGTAGCACTTTTAATAACTTCACAGTCCTGGGTTGGTTTAGATTTGTGGAGCCAATAGGGAAATGTGCATTAGCATTGCAACTTGCCATCTGAGTGTGACAACAAACAACTTCTGCTATTTGAATGCTAACAACTGACAAGTCATTTGCTATAGCCATTTGCCAGTTTAATGGCTTAAGCAGCTTAGTTTTAATTAAATAGCAGCTTCTGTGTATGATATCAGAGAAAATAACGTTCTGCGTAAAGCTGAGTTTAGTGTTGTCCCTAACTTGCTGAAAATACCAACAGCTTCTCTGTTTCAGCATTCAGCTGGTGCATTGTCTGCCATTTCATATGCAAAATTTATTGGCGACAAAGCCCCTTTTGGGGTATGGATGAACCTTAATCTATTAGTTAAGTGCAAACTCAGCCTTGCCTTGGGCAGGAAGAGCTCCATACGTGATCTGCAGTTCCAGATGTGTTTCATCACAGAAATGCATAGGCTGGGAGATCCTTCACCCCTTTACCAGAGTGGTCTGTGAGGAGAGGACTGGGAGCTTACTGATAAAGGGGTAAAATTCATGCCTCCTGTCAGAAGGTGCACCTAACGTGAAGACGAAGCGACTGATAATCTGTGGTAGGAGGAGTGGGGTTTTTGGTGGTCTATCTGAAATTAATTTCATAGAGAGTCAGTGACTGGCAGGAAAAAGAGTCGTGTCCTTTGTATATCATGCCCTAGTACCTGGAAGCTTGAAACCAGTTTTTGTTGGGTAGTTGTGCTGGAGGCGATAACTTTGTCATCTTTAGGAGTCATTTTACTAGTTCCAGAATGAGAGTTTGGTGGGGAACAACAGAGGAAGGTGGCATTGCTACTTGCAGACACAGTTGCTTTCTTGATCATGCTGCTTTTCAACTGATATCTTTTTAAAAAGTTTTTTTATTTTACAAGGAGTATGTGGCGTGGTATTCTTTGGCTGATGATCCTTTCTTTCTCAAAGCGAATGGTGTAACGTGAACTTCTGCACAGCAGATGAAGATTTAACACTTAGGCTACTCAAGATTAGACCTGTAACATCATGTGTAGACAACTGATTATAAACGGCCTGGATTTCAGAGTTGTTCCTTTTGATTTCTGTTATCTGAAAATGTCAGCCACAGCACTCGTTTCCCTGTTACCTGATCCCTCTGTGTGCCAAGAGCCACGAGCTCCAAATAAGTCAAAATACTTTGCAGGAATTTTTCCGACTTCTTTATTTCCTCTTTTCATTTTTCATCCCTTCCTCTTCAGTCCTCAAATACTATGAAAGCCTTTGAATCAGTGTGGCAGTTTATGTGAAACCTGTAATTCTGATGTTACACCCATGTAACAAAAATAAGGAGGCAACCAGAGGTTTTTTGAGGTTAAGAAGGTAACAAAAATCCAGAATGCACAAGGCTTAGTTCATGTTGTGCTTATTGGGGCAAGTATTTCGCATCTTGAACTAGAACCTCTTGAGACTGATACAGCCTAGCATTGTCTGATTTATTTAATCACATTTACATGAAATCAGATATATTCATCAACAGAGAACATCGTGAGCAAATTGAATGAAAGCATTACTCAACAAAATTTCTGGCTTTGATAATAGGAAATATACTGTAAGTTTTAGCTAGCAGAGCTGCTCTTTTTAGCTCAATAGCAGATCATCCACGAAGGAAATGAGGGCCAGAAGGCTACTGCTATCTGTGACTTCTCTGTTCATTCCCTGTTTGACAAATAGGTGTCCAGAGCCCCTGCCGCTGAGCCTTAAGGACATTGTTCATTAGCCCGTAGCAGTGGGAAGTGCCTAACCGGAGGCAGGAAGGAGTGACCTGCGCTGCTGTTTGTTTAGGAAGATAAGTGATGGTCTCCATGTGGGCATGTTTGGAGAAGGAAATGTTTCCGTGTTCTTGCTCACTCCAGACTCGGGCTGGACGCCGAGCTGTCCTGCCGGTGGGGCCCACCCTGTCACACTCCAGTCTTCGCCGTAACATGCACAGATTGAGGCAGAAATGCCCATTTTTAACAAGCGGCTTAAACCTGTAACTGGTGGCTACTCAGTTATGTGTACATAAGCTTCTTTTAGTTGAATAAAATAAACAGCAAATTAGTAATTGTTTACAAGACATGCTTTTGGGTGAGTGGATTGATTTCCATGCTTCTATTTCATTAATTATTTGGGAGAAATGCTGATTGTTTGTTAAAAGCAGAACTGTAGTCACAGCGAGGGGGTGGGGATTAGAGTTGTATTTGTGGATGTTGCTGGTAAAAAATATGCACACAAAGTGGCAAATAGTAAATAATTAGCAGAGTTTTGTTAGTTTTTCCAGTTTGAAGTCACTTAAATTTATCAGCAGTCTTTCCTTGGCTTTACGTATGGCTGTCTTAAAATATGTTGTGACTTTTTGTGCAGATAGAAAAAATTCACCCATCATGTCTCATTCTTCTAAGAATTGTAAAGATACAACATTGTTCTCTATTCATGAAGGTATCTGGAGCTCCCAAATTGTGCTTTATTGGTCTTTCGTCATCTTGGCAAATCAAGATGTTCTTGTTGCCAGTCACAAAAGGAAGATAATACAGAGACTTTCTCAATGTCATGTGCTTCAGAGCTTATGTTATAAAACCGTTTATCCTTTTTTTTTCGAGAGCTATCTACTTTTAAGGGCTTTGTTTTGTACGCTGTTGCGAATGCATTTGCTGCGTGCATTAGTCATTTACAGTACTTAGATCCTTTAACTATTAAATTGTTAACATTTGGAGCCAGCTATAATTATCTTCTATTATTATTATTTTTAATGGGCATAGTGCTTTCTTTCCTCTCTAGCTTTCCTAAACATTTGAGGGATCTTCAAGGTATCTGTTAGACTGAAGCAGCCGTGTTTCATTTCTGTTTATACTGTTTGTTTTCTTATCTTTCTAAAATACTGTGATCACTAAGAATTTTTTTGTCTGCATGAAGTTTTTGTTTCTCTTGAATGTCTAAAATGGACATCCCAGAGAAAAATATACCTTAAAGGCATGGCCCTGCAGAATCACCATCTTCCATGACTTCTTTGTGTTCAGCGTCTCGGAGAGCTGCTGTGGCTGGACACCCACGCTGAGTGAATCAGCTCTGTAAACGTGATGCAAATACCAGTTGATATAGATGCTTGTTGTTTTTGATACCTAAAACAATATAAGAAATGGTAGTTACCAATGTTAATCACGGGCTATTCTACTAAACATTCTTTTTATGCATGTTCCAGTTAAGAACAGGGGTGTTTCTTTCACTTTTATTTAGGGTGGAAGGCCTATAAACCAGCCCTTAGTTTAACTGTTGGTTTTTCTGATGCCTTATTTGAATTTTTCCGTATTTGAAACCATAAAGCTAGAGGTGCTTGACTTCAGCATTAATTGCACTTTTTTTCTAGTGTTTATTGTTTGATGGGAAGCTGGAGGGAAGGAAAGATGATTGCATTGATGATAATGTTGTTCACATCTGGGGGACTATCCATGACAGACATTTCTTTGAACTTCTAATTAAGATACTGTGGATCTCGGAAATGGTGGAAGGCTCTTAGCTACGCACAGTGTGCCCGGTCAGGCTGCAGTAGTATTAAGTGAGCTCTGTGTTGATGGTCTAGATCAGTGATTTTCTGTGTGTTCTGCAAATTCCTGCAATTCCACTGGTTATTGCTAAGAGATCACAGAAATAACTATGAAAGGCAACCAGTCATAAACTGTAAATGTGCTATACTAATGTTTCATCCTGTGATGGAAAACTCCAGGTAGTCTGAAAGTTAGAAAGGTTAGAAATCACTGTTGTAGATGCCCTGGTGTCTAAGTTTTAGCTGGGACTTGATCCTTTTAACCACGTTGGATAATTGTTCATGGGACAGCAGTGGCTTCCTTATCTTTTCCCTATTCATTGCCTTCATACTGTCATAGTTATTGTTGTAGTTTTAAATATACAATATCTTGATGTTAAGTATGTCGGACCAGCTTAACTCATCAGAAAACCATTTCAGTACAGGGCTTGTAACTGATAATGGGTGTACTTTTGCCCTCTTCACTGAAAGGCAGTGGCCACTAAATATAGCAGAGCAAGCTATTTTTGATTATGTAACATCTCTATCTGTCCGTACTCTGATTAAATAATCTATTTTCTTGGCAAAGGAGTACGAGTTAATTTTCTATTATTGATCAAAAACATATTTTAGCTGTGATACAGATGACTGACTTGTCTTGCTGCCTGTTGGATTGATTTTTGTCACCGCCTCATCGTCAGTGATGCTGTGGCGCTGGGTTCGCGCGAGCGGAGCCAGGCAGATAGCTGGCAGCGGTGAGACATGCCGGGCACATGCCGGTTCTCACCCAGGTCAGTATTTAGCAGCCTTTCTGGTAGATAAGCCTTGCTTTTTCTCTAACACTTTTTGTTACTGTTTTTTGGCGTATATATTGTCTGGTATCTGTATTAACTACACTTTTTTAATTTAACATTTCCCCCCCTGCTTTTTTTCTAGTTAATTCCTTTTCTCTTGTATCTTCTACCGACATAGCATTGGTATTGCAGTAAGGTTAGCTGTACTGAAGACATTACAACTGTAAAACAAGCTGCATGGCCAGGGTCTGTGGAAGACTTCATTATTGACCATTTCTGGGAACAAGTTTAAGGAAAAAAAGTCCCTGGATGAAATTTGTGAGCTTTACAATGTATTAGTGCATCCTGCCCATATAGACCCTCCCCTCCCGGCCCTTTTCTTTTGTGTGTGACAGCAGGGTTGTCTTATGTCTGATACAACATCAAATAAACTTCTGTTGTACGCTTCAGCCCGTGGCTTGGGAAGATGATGCAGCTACAACAACCTGCGCGCAAAGGCAAGGTGCTGGGGGAAGGAGGCAGAGCTGTGTGCAGCTCGAGGGGCCAGCAAGTCTGGCCCCATCCTCTCTGTTTGTATAACACTTCAGAAGCAAAGTAAGATTCCCTGAATTACTGATTTACTACTTAATGCCATAAAAGGAGCTAAGCCTAGAGAAAATAGAGGAAGACTAGATACGCCGTATTTGGAAAGTTTAAAACTTTTACACAGACGCTGCAGGAACTGATGGCACAAAACGTCCACTTAGGGTAAAAGAAGGGGAAATTCCCCTGCTCTGTGGCTGTAATTGTGTACAAGTTCATGCTCCGGATAAGTACCCAACTGAACCCAATAAACTGAGGACAGAGAAGCTGCATCTTTGCAAATGGTGTGTCTTCCTGGGGTGTCCCATCAAGCACAGAGCCCGGTGTTATGTCCTAGCCCAGCCCAGGTGTCCATCTCAGCAGCTTATGGATGAGGCCAGCTCACCAGGTCTCGCAGGTGAGACCACAGAGCCAGGCAGAAGATGGAGAAATGTGGGTGCTGCAGCAGGAGGCAGAGGGGAGTGAGGTGGAGATGTGACACTTGATTTGGTTATAGGCTTACCTTTACACCTCCCACGGTCAGGGAACAACCAGGGAAGGGTGTTTGGCCATTGAAGGTCTAAACAGTGTGAACTCGCTCATTAAGCAAATGCTGGTCTTGTGGCTGTTAATTGGCTAATAGAGTTAGAAATGCATTAAAAAACAGGGCAGATCCAAAAGGTAGCTCAGCATTGTCTTAACCTCCTTTCTGTGCTACAGCTGGTTTTTACATTTAGGAAGGATGGTTTTCATCCATTGAAGAGGCTTCTGACATCAGCGTATCTTTTGGATATAGTAGAAATGTTGAGGAATTGTCGTTAACAATAGAAAACTATTATATCCAGTTCAAACTCCCCTCCTGTAGAAATACTAAACCTGTTGTTATATTAACTGTTGAAACAGAATAATCAAATAGTTCCATACCACAGACTACAATATTAGTCAAGCCTGAAGCTGTTTTACTTTAGCAGTATTTTAAAGGCTAAATGACTGTTGAAAGGGAAGTAGAGAATTTGAAAAGTGTTTCTGTACATAAAATTGTAAAAGGTTAAATTAGAAAATACTGCACTGTTGTCCTCCAAGGGCTTGCAGTAGTATATAGTGTTGTTGGGTTTTGCCACGAAGGATTATTTAAAGTAATTTCGCTGTCTAATATATATCTAGTTTAGATTCTGTGTAGACAGGCAATCTGTCAATCATATTAGTGAGCATCTCTCATAATCCGATACAACTGGAGACTTAAGTTAGGAAAGAATTGAGCAGCTTTATATATTCAGCAAAGATGTAAAATTAAAATATGCCGGATACTGTGCTGGTACAAGCGACTCGAGTGAAGCTGCGCTGATTCACACCAGCACAGCATCTAATTGGTGCCAACCTGCCATCCAGCTCCTCAACCAGGTAAAACTCCTGAGGGCAACTGGAGGCTGAGTCTGTTTTTTGGGGTGCCCTACTGGAGTGAGAGCAAATCTAGAGGAGGGAGGGGAAAGAGAGGAAGGAAACTCTTTTGTCTGAAGACCAGGAGGTTGTTCTGTGTCTCAGGCATTGGTCTCCATTAAGTAATAATGAACTGGTGCAGATTTAGACAATACCTGCCTTTTCTCCTTCCTCCGTTTTTTTTTCTCTCTTCTGTGGTCTCCCGTTCCCTCCTTTGTTTCTTTCTGCCTGTTTTTTTGCAGCTTTGTCACTCAGGACAGCAAGATTCATGCTATTGATAGCTATAAACTGAAACTGCAAAATGGTGACATGATTGCAATTTGACAGAAGTAGTGTTTCCATTCACAACAAAGCTAAAACAAACTGGGAAGAGAGGAAACCATATTGGTAATTGGATACATTGTTATAAAGATAGCAATCATCCTGGTTGTTAATCTTCAGCATAGCTCATGGGAAAGGTAAAACCTACTCAAAATGTACAGTAAACACGTCTCCCATCATGCTTTATGCTATTTTCATCCATTTATTGGGTAGAAGGACATCAGTTGCCTTTATCAGAGACCATGTAATGCTGTTTTCTTCGATAGCCAGAAAGAAATACTTGCTTGAGTAGCTAGCAGAGAATAGGCACATCACCTATATTCACTTCTAAAGCATTCCCCAAATACATCTCCCACTTGAATGCTGTGTTACTGCAGAGTCAACATTCAGCTTTTCTTTTGCACAATGTGCGTGTTCTTTATATAGATAAAGGCAAAAGGTAAAAATAAGTTACATTTTTATCCAGATTCTAACACTAAATAATGCCTTTTTGTTGTCCATCCTAAACGACTGACCAGATGCTACAGGTGCATTTGACAACGTAGGGAAGCAGGATATTATCATATTTGGGTGCCTGTTAGTAAATGTGCTTGGAGGGATACGTAAGCAGCTTGGTAAGAAATAGTAAATTGGAGATTATTGGCCTAGTGGACATATTTATCTTGTTTCATGCCAGTAAGTCCTTCAAAAGGCCATTGAGGATGTTGTTTTATACTCCGTAGTAGCAGTTACCAAAGTCAGACTGAGAAGAGGGGACAGATAATTTAGAGAACTTGAGCTTTTCAGCTAAGATTGAAACAGGTATGGATTTGTCTTCTGTAGTCTGTTATATTTACCCCAATACATGTTCAGGCCACTGGAAAATTACCGTTCTCCACAAGGTAGGAGCTGATGGGCTGTCATTGCTGTGGTGGTAAACAGTAATTTTGCCTTGATATATGCCTGTGGAGTGACACCTGTACATAAAATTGCTTACTGTACTGTTTTATTTTCAAGCTGACTTAAATCTGTTTCACTGAATATAGACTGAGGTAAGTTAAAGAAAAGCATTTTATAGGTTCTTACAGTGATGGGCAAAGATACAGAATAAGTTAGTGGAGAAACGAATAGATATGTAGATTTTCCAAATTACTGAGCTCCCCAGCTCTTTCTGCAGTTAAGGAGAAGAAGAGGTGCTGAGTGTCTCTGGAAAGAAACTCGTAAAGATGAATCTGGAATACGTATGTTGCTATAGTAAAAATTGTGAACAGTGTCCAGTTATTGAGGTTATTTTTGTTTTAAAGAAAACAAACATACAGAAATATGTGATTTTTTAGCATTGATGTAGAATGAGGGAAGATTGTTCATTTTGGGGTTGTAACTACTCAAAACCTGAAGTAATTTTTCAGGTGTGTCATGGTGATTCTAAAAAAAAAAAACCAAAAAACCCAGCAAAAAAACCCCATGACCTTGCCAAGACATATGTACTGATTTTACACATTGTAACTCCAGTGACATTATTGAGTAAGTTAAAATATTTGTGTGTATTTTTAGAGGATCCTTAATCAAAGCACAGACAACTCTTCCTGCTGATTCTTCACAGTTTAAAGTATTGCCATTCCAATAAAACAGAATGACACCTAAGATGCCTGCAGTTAAGATTTCTAATTTTGGATAAATTATCTATTTTAACTCCATCAGTAAAAATAAGTATATTGTTGCAGGTGCTGTATTTCCAAAATGCCAAACTATCTATTATTATTATTATTTATTTGGAGAAACAATTATAAAACAGCTTACGCAAGTTGTAGAGCAGCAGAGTTAATCAGTTAAGACTTAGTCTTTAAGGAAGTTCTTATTTTATACTTTGTTATACTTTTTTTTCAAGTAAAATAAAAAATGGTGAGTTCTGCTTTTGTGCAGTGGGGGCAGAGCAGCCTGTTTGTGTGTCCGTGCACATGTGGCCAGCAGTAGCACTGCATGACCACAGCCTTTACCCCGGCTTCCTAAGGAAACGAAGCTTCCACGAGCTTGTGGTCTGTTCTGCTGCCAGCCTGCTCGGTGATCAGTTTGCAGTTCGTCAGTTCCCCTCCTAAATTAACTTGGAAACTGGTGATTGACTTCAACAGTAATTAACAGCATTAGAAATCCCTGGCACAGGGAGCTCTGGTGGATCTTTGTAGGAATTGGGAATGGATAGGAAAGGCAGACAAATAATCCATTTGAGTGGAGGGCAGCAGGTTGAGAGAGCAGCAGTTGCCTCTCCCCTTGCTGGTTGATCAGCCATGTATGTGTTGCTGGAAAGCATCCGTAATCTGTATTTCCATTTGTGGAGGGGAGGCGAAGAGATGACATTTAGGGGATAAGGGAGTGACCTAGAAATATTGCACGAGGAAGTAGCAATGGGGGGCAGCCACAAAGCACAGATGGGACAGCTGATACTGTTACAATAGATACCGTCTAAACAACTTTATAGGAACAATCGATAGGAAACAGTGCTTTATTTGCATTTGGGCTTACGGGAGAGTGTGTTGTTTTATCCACTGACTCACCTCCATGTAGACCATCACAGGAAAGAGCGTGCAAGCTCTCAGGGTGTCAGGTAAAACTCTGGTCCTAACAAATAGGTTTTGTAATAGTGCTGACTTGTTGCTTTATAGAGAGGATTTTGCTCACTGTGGGAATTCTGTAGAGTCCGAATCATGAAAATGGGTAAGAATACGCCTGACTCCACCACTTTAGAGGCTGTTGCTTGTTTTCTTCCATCAGGCCAGTGCAAAGCACCTTTTTGGAGCAAGCCAGTATTGACCAAGTCTATTAAATTTTGCACAAATGATAGCTGCTCAGTTTAATTGTGTAACAAATTAACTGACATCTAAAGCTCTATGAGTAGATTACAGAAATGGTCTACTCCTGGCAACAGGAATAAACACCCAGACAGGAGAACATGGACCCAGAGCTTAAAAATTCACACCTGCTCTGCAGGGACATGTTCTGAAAGTCAGTGAAGTTCATGGCAGGTGAGAAAGTGTTAGGGTTTACAAGTTTGGGAGTAAATTGAAGTAAGCTACCATTAATAAAACAATCACTTCCCAAAATGACTTGCAAAGGATGCTTCAGATTACGGTTTCTCACAGTGTGGACCACAAACCCACTAGTGGAATAAGTGAACAGAGAGGGGTCCTCTGCGTTGTCTGGTATGAGATGCAAGTCCCTCCTGCTTATGTCGGGATCAAAGAGAAATGAGGGGATGGAAAACCAGTGAGAAGCTTGCTTTGTGTATGAGGAGAGCAGCTTTCTGTTAGGAAGACCTCCAAAGCTCATGTTTGGATCCTTGGGAAACAATGATTTCATCATCAAATCTAACTACAGAGTGTACCCAAAAGAACCAAAATGAGTACAATCACAGGGAACATAAGGTTTAATAATGATGCTGCCTTAATGTGATTAATAAGACTGCTGATTTCCCATGTCTTATCAGCCGACTATAACACTGTTTTGTATATTTGTTATCTCCATTATGCGTTGTAGTATGGGTAGATAAATAGAAATACCATGGAGGCGACAGGAAACAAAACAAAAATAATCAAACATGTTTATCACTAGAGCATTAAAATGGCTGCTGTGGCAGACACCAGATGAATTATGCAATACATAACTTAATTCTCTGGGCCACAGATGTTTCATTTTTCCTGCAAGAAGATGATTGAACCTTGAATGACAGTTTCAGGCAGTCTTTGATTGCTCTGTGGGTCACATGCTTGATATGACCTGCATTTGAGTTGCTTTCTACATGCTGTTGCTTTATAAAACATGTAAAATTGACATCATGTTGGCTGCTCAAGGCCAAGTCAGGAGTAATTCCATGCTTTTGATATGCTTTGTGTGCAAGTGAGGGAGCAGGGAGAGTGTCTGTGTTTAAATTCTGGTACGTTATTGAATCAACTTGAAGTCAGGAGAGGGGAATTGCAGCAAGCTCTTTCAATTTGTAACAGGAGGCACTGGGAAATAGAGAGTTTGCCGCATCTGTGTCATCTTGCATTGTTAGAAAATCCTCAGAGCCATAGTATTGGATCAGGCAGTGACTCTTGCTACCCACGGCATAGCACAGCGCAGATTGGCAGTGGCCAGGAAGGCAGCTGGAAATGTTTGTTTGTCTAAATCGGCTCCTCTGAGCATGAATATTCGTCATAACCTGAACATGGAGATTGTGTTCCTCACCCTGAGGACTTGATCCTGCAAATCTGGTGGGTTTGTACTGATACTGGTACAGTATCTCAATCTCAGGACATTAATGCAGGTGGGATTCAGGCATAAATACATCAAAAATTAAACATCAGAAAGTTCTTTCTCCTTTTCTCCATAGTCTCTAAAGGCAGGTTGATATGATTACACCAGAACTGAATTGCCGGGACTCCTCTCTTTGCCTGCCAGTACTAGAACCTGCAGGAGCACGAGCCCACAGCTCGTGAGGTTGCAGACTTCTCACCAGCTCCCTCAGAAGTTAGTGGAAGCTGATTTTTAGGTCCGTCTAAACAAGGTTATTTGTTTCTGCAAATTTCGGGTGCAAAAATTATCTCGTGTTTCAGCAGCCTTCTTTGAACTCCTCTGTGGCCCAAAGGATTGTCACCAGTGGTCTGAGGAGGGAGGAAACCCCGAATGATCCAAATCTGGACACTCCTGACTACTGACTTCAACACTACTCATAGGGCTTTGCAGGGTAAAGCAAAAATACATTGTGAAAGAGGACATATTTGATCATGAGTCAGGGACAAAAAGGATTTATTGCATTTCTTTTCCTTTCTGTAATGGGCAGCGTGATGGCTGGACACAGAGTTCACAAGAGACCTGTTCTTGTGGAGAGAAAAAAATAACAAAAAGTTGAGCAAGAGGTGTTTAAATGGAGGATTGAGCAGTATGGGGAGCTAAGATTCATATTGGCTGTGGTGCAATGTAACTGCTGTGGCTGTGTGCCACGTAAGAAAATAGTATTGTCATCAACTAAAAGAGAGGTACCATCTATTTATATATTGGGCTACTTTTTAATACAGCATTTCTTTATTCCAGCTGCTTACGTTAAGCGCTCTTCTTTGGTTTGCAAAGTGTGCCAAGTGTGTAACACTATGGGAATTACAGCTCTGGGGTTCTATGAGTTGATATTATCTGTTATATATAATTCATTTTTTTTCTTTATATTTTATTGGGCATATCAATTAGTGTCACTCATATCAATTTCTCTCTGTAGAAATGATTAAGAAAACACTGCTGATCTTTAGAAACTCTGCTCCCTAGTGTATCACTGGAATAAAGCTGATTTCTGCTGTGTTTAAAACTTTGTAATTGCAAACATGATTTTCTTATCCTTAAAATCCTGACTTAAGCCATGAAAGAGAAAACAAAGTGCTGTGCAGGTTTTCTTGGAAAGCAGTTTTTCTACGGACTGAAAGATGTTTTATTCTATAGGGTCTTTTCCTTCTAATGGTGGAGATGATTCTTGTCTTGTATTGTCCAGGTATTGCTCAATATCTTGGGCTTTATAAGCAGTTTCTTTAACCTTTATCAATATTTGATGATCACTTGACATCTTCCAAGCACCTAGGACATCATTTATTTGAAGACATACCTGCAGCTGGTGCAACTGCTTGATCCTGATACTCACGATACTAACCTGGTGTGCTTAGTGAGAAATCTTTGAGTGAGATTTAGGGGTTTTTTTCGGCTTGAATCTGTATGCGGTGCACTGTATGGATACAAGGCTAGCAATGACAGGAAACAAGAATTAATTCTAATAAAACCAAAAAAAACTGAAAAAGTTAGCATTGAGTCTCTCTCCTTTTTACTAGGTGAGGAACTTGATTTAGTGTAGGATAACTGCAAAGAGGGGTCTGGACAATGTACAGTGGACATTTAACCATTCCCCAGATTAATCCAGATGACGTATTGTGTAATCGCTGGAGCACCTGAAACCAGCCTTTCTTTGATCTCTCAATTTAAAGCCTTCAGTGTTTCACTGCTTAGCAGAGAGAGGATTTTTTCTTCAATTGAGTTCCTAGGAAAGGAAACACCCGATTCATTACTAAAGTTGGTGGATTTATGAATCCCTGAACAGAGAAATTCTTTTACAGGAGGCCTGGATTTATATGACATTGGAAAAAGGATTATCTGATCTGAAGATCCTTAGAGGGTTGCCGTGAAAGAAAATATTAACCTATAGCTCTTGCAATTTGAAAAGTAGATTTGAGAACTTAGTAGTAAAAAGTGTGTGAGTTCTTGCCCTTTGAAGTGCTATACTGGTTATGCTGAAATAACAAATTTTTTCTTTCTTTGTACAACACTTGTGTCTATTAGGGTTGTATTAGCAATAAAGGTGGATTTATCTAATATGGATGTTGATTGGATTAGGATCATTATGAGTTCTAAAAATGCCTAAACTATGTGTACAGTGATGCTCATAAGGTGCAAGAAAAATAGAATTAGTGGCTTTTTTGCATTACCTTCTATTGGAAACTTTCTAAGAGCTTCAAAGAAAGTGTTGGTTCTTCTTTCTTTCCTAGAAATTAAGCCAGCACCACAGGCGCCTTGGCATGGTCACTGAGGTGCAGGGATTAGATGAGGGCATCTACCAGCAGAGCTTAGAAAGAGTTTTGAATTTGGGTAGGAAATTTGTCATCTTTCTTTTTTGCTTAAAGAAAAAATAAAATTGAATATTCAAATGCTGGAATGCTCTTGTGCCCTGAGTGAATGCCGTGATCATTGGGCTGCAGGCAATTTTGACGTTGTTTAGTGATCCGAAATTACTTCCTAGACCCAGGAACCTTCCCTGATAAAAATTTTATTGAATCTTGAAAAAATTCAATGCACTGCTTCTGTTTTGCCTTTTTTTTTTTTTTTTTTTTAAATGCTCTGGCCCTTCTCCTTCTTTTCTTCCCCTCCCAAATAACTCTTCATATTTTGTCTTGTGCTAGCAAAGTGCTAGGTTATATAATGCCTCTAATTTTAAGAGGCTAAGATGTTTACCTTATTTGGCCAAAATCTGCTCTGTGACGATCATAGATATGTTACAAGTAGGATTTTTCTTTTTTTCTTAATTAAACATAAATGCACATTAGTTGATAATGTATGCTTTTAGTTTGAAATTGCCTACGTAAATGTTTTAGTAATTAGAACATTTTAACAAGCCCCAGTGGCTCCGTACACCGTTTGCTCTGACCAGTAAACTTATACATGTTTTTAAAGAAAACAAATGTGTGGGAAAAAATGTTGTTTGTTTTTTGCCAAACCAAAATATTAATCTGCCCTGCTAGTGAAGTTTCTTGGCCATGCCACTGACTGCAATTTCAAAAGTGTCATCTGTATTTTTCAGTTCTTCCATGTATAAAGAATCCAACAGCAGTTTCCTTCAAGGTTCAGTAAATTTGAATGTTTAGGGGGCTGTAGCCACAACATTTGGCAAACCATTCACTTGTCGTTATAAAAAAGGAATTGTTTCTGCCTCTTTAAACTAGTATCTAAATGAAGGAGTTGGATCAACTGGATTTTAATCATAAAGTCCAGATTCTTCTTGCTTGCAACTGAATAGCTTCATGGTGTTTAGGGTTTTCATCTGATTTAATTTTATTTAGGAGAAGAACTGAGTTTCTTCCATGTTACCAATTCTTGAATTTGCTTGCTTGTTATTCTGTTCAAACCTAATAGGTTATCTTGATCTTAAAAAGAAAATTGAGCCTTTCTGTGGTTTTTATTTTCCATAAGCAATTGAATTGAAAAGTGGGGTGTTTTTTTTTTTTTTGAAAACTACTTAAGTTGTTTTTTTATAGATGGCGTGTTAGCTTTGAGGGCTCTTTCATGACTGGTAAAAGCTTATACCTTGTAAAATCTATAGCTTTTAATGCATTTTGTTTTTCACTTCAAACACAGTAGCAAGAGAAGAAATAATAGCATATTTCATGGTCATGCTGTTTCAACAATTCAGATTCTTTTTACTTGGTGATGCTTATTCTGTAGATCCAAATGCTTGGGCTTAAAATTTTATTTCCTAAATTCCTTAGCCTGAAAGTGTTGAAACTTAGAACAAGCTATCTGTAATGCAGACTGAAGAACTGTCTTGCTTACATGATTACTTTAACACAGAGATTATAAGGAATTAGATCAGATAAATGATTATACTATTTGTGGAATGAGAAAACACAGGGTAGATAATATTTGTTCCTGAAAGCAATTTTACCCACTCTTTTTCTCGTGATCTGTTTTAATGTTAAGAAAGTATCACCCTTGACAAACCCTGAATAATGTTGGGTTGCAATGTAGAAATCTGCTGTAAAACACTGTAAATATCAGTGTATTTTGGCAAAAGGTCGTCTTGTTACTAATTACCCTCATTCTCTGTATCTATCTGAAGAAAGACAGAACTTTGGGGTTTTTCTCCTTTCCTTCAGCTCTTGGGGTGATGGGGGAATCCAGGCACTCATGAGACCAACTCGCGTGTTGCTTCAGGAATGAAGAAAGTTAAAAGTAAAATCATATGATCTGTGTCTCTTATAAGTGAGTTTAAGTTCACGTGGAATGACTTTGGTCAGAAATTTAGGGTCAGAATAACCACGGATTTGCTAAACTTGGCCATTGTTCCCTTCAAGGTTGCCACCAGATTTTCAGTGAAAACCTGCAGGATAAGATGCCAGCAGCCTTGAGCTGGATGGTATTTTGCCTGTCAAGTAGTTCCGTTGAAATAAAGAGAAAAATTGAAACAGGAAGGGCTGAAAACGAGCAAATGTGGCGGATGGTGAATACATCAGAAATGACCTGTGTGCGACTAACTCAGTGAGCCAAAGTGGAGTTTCGTTGTACCTTGCAGGTTTGAATTCAACACGGTGCTTTGTAAACAATAAATCAATGCACGTTGTTTCTCTGAGTGCATAAAAGGTGTGAGAACTGTAATTTATTTTATAATAAATACTTCTGCTGAGCAAACAGTGAATGTAGCTATTAGAGACTTTTTCAAATAAGTGATTTTGGACTGCTGAGTGCCAGCTACTGATGTGGTAGTTGAGCTTTTAAAATGAAAAGACTGAATTCCTTTTGAAGATACTTCTGAATGCTGTTGACACTTGTGCTAGGAAAGAATATAGAGTAATTTAATTCATTACTTTACTTAAAGATAACATTTATAGTTGCAGCATTAACCTCCATTGGTGTGCAGACTGCTAGGCTGGAGATGTTTTGCTTGAATTTTTTTGGAGATGTTGCATCCTTTTATTAGGTGTGCGGAGACAGATTGTGTGCTGAAAAGCTAGGTGGAAAAAAATGTAGGAGGGAGAGGGGAGTTCAGGATCAGTCAGCTGGTGTGTCTGGATACAAGGACAAAGGGACAATTTTGCCCTTGGCTACAGTTTGACACTTCTACTGGATTCAGTCAGAATTATCTGTGCGCACTGAAGGGCAGAAATGTCATTTTTATGGCGTTCTATATCCTTGGTCGCTTTTTTTTGTAATTGGCTGCGTACACCAGTGCTGTAATAGAGCTCTTAAATCCTGACCCCAGCCAAAATGGCATACAAATACCAGTATTAATACTTCTGTCCATTTTAAATACAGGATTGTCCTGAGTCCTTCCGCCTCGTTTTTCAGGCACCATCCTGTGTGTCAGCCTGTTTTACTGGCAGCCACACACCTTTCCGCTGGCCCGGGGTGCTCCTCTGCTTTACTGCTCTTGGTCCCATCTCCCCTTGGTCCTTTGGCCTCGGACATCCCTCTGTTCCTTCTCTCATTCTGCTGTCTTCATCTGTTTCCCTACCCTTGGCTCCCTTCACTTGCCTCTGTGACCTTTAAAGGTGGCTGAGGGTCCTTTGATGGGTCCAGAGCCCCTCGCACTTCTGCCCTTTCCCGCTCATCTCTTCTGCATCCGAGTCATCTTCTTTTCTCCAAAAAAAAAAGTTCCTTGGCTGAACTGAAAAACAACCCTTCTGCTCCCAAAGCAGGGCGCTCTTCCGATCGGAAGGTTTTGTGCTTCTGAGTCCTTCGCTCTTCTCAGGTTCTGCAGTTTTTCAGACCTTTGCCTGATACCTGGCACCCCCTGTTTGGGAGGAAAGACAGTGATTTTATTGTTCTCCAAACCCTACAGAGAAGCGAGCGGAAACTGGATGCGCTTAAGCTGTAGCCGGCGTGTTGGGATGGGACATTCCCAGCTCTGATCTGGGAGGCATGTGACATAATCCAGACATCATTTACTGGCTCCATATAACCTGAGGCATTCACACATAAATTCATCCTGAATGCATAAGCTTATATAAAGAGGATCCTTAAACTATCCTGGCTAAAAATATTTGTAAAATGCTGGGAAACATTTGGTTTTTTCTGGTGCATTAGGATGCTCTCTTCCCTCTTATCTCTGTTACAGATACATAATGGGGTCACTTGCATGGTCTTAGCGACATCTTTTCCATGTCAAATACTGTAATTTCCGTAAGTGGGTTAACAAGTATTTGGGGGCTGGAGTCTAAAACAAACAGAAGATGTTTCTCAACTGCAGAGGCTAAAGAGATCAAAAGTGTTATTGTAGGCTTATGTTAACCTGTCCAGGTTAGTCTTCTGGCTACTCCCTGCATACTTTGAATCCTTATTTGCCCAAGGAGTGATTGTTCAGTTCAGTAACTAATGTGTATTATTTATTATTAATTCAAAACATCGTGTGCATGATTTCTTTCCAATGTAAGAGCACATTAGCTTCTCCTGCACAAGAAAACACATGTTAATCTGTTTTCCATTATTGTCCAAAAGATTTTTTCAAAAGGCAATTCATGTTGCCCCAACAACATTAAAGGCTGTAATTAAAAATAATTTTCCATTAATTTATATATATACACATTTACTTATTATGATCTTTTACTGCATTTCCCTAAGTGTGCATGCAGAAACCTAAAATGCTGTTGAAGAGTAAGTCAATATTCAGTGTAATGATCCAGTGTCGAGTGTGCCAGCACCCTGATGTACTTCAATTAACCATCTTTCCCAGCAAACATCTGCATAGAAAAATGGATCTTCTGCGGGATCAGCAGAAAAACAAATCCTGACTTTTCTGCATCAGCAGAGGAAGGGAATTCCAGTATTTCACAGCTTTTACTGATAATGATCTGCTACAGATTAAAAACAAAAAACAGACATTACGGTGTTGGCAGATTGCAAAAGGACTTGCTGGTTAAAGCTGCTGTTCAGAGGAGATGAGGATAGTGTTTATTGCTTCCATATGGTCCAGAGATATAAGACAGGCAAAATGTCTGGGGAGAAGTAATATGTCTTACTATATTGATACAGAAATACTTTTAGGTCTGTGGCCCCTTTTCCTGGTACCTTTCACAGGTGAGAGCATGAGTCTGAAACATTTGCCCAAGATCCAGCATGATGATAAAAAAAGACTGCTTGAGGATTGGATCCATTTCTGTGAGCGAAGTCTTAGAAATGCTGGGTTTTTTAAAGGGTCAGGGCTGGTAGCTGCCACCTAACACATGTATGTGAAGGATCTATTTTTCCTTGACTACTTGTATCGTTTTCAACCCCTTGACTTTCCTATTCAGCTTTGTAAAGTACATTAAGAGCCTGAGTCTAAATTTAGAGTTTCATAAATTTGTGTCAAAAAACTCTTTTCTGCATAATGTAAAATTAAATTTCTTGGTCTCTTTGACCTCATGATATTTTTTTTTAGCCAAATTTAGAATCAAACTTCTAGGCACACTGAAACAGAAGAGTAACAGGCTACTTTTGTGTACATGTATACAAGTATGAGACTGAAGAACTGTAATCTTTGACTTCGCCATAATTATCACTTGTGAAGCACCTTTATATGTAGGAAAGATGACACTGCCCTTCTGCAGAAGGTTGGGGAGTAAGGTCTTCAAAGATCTAATGAATATGCTCAGATATCGATACGCTTATTTCGTTGCAAAAAGGGAACAGCAAAGGAATTGGAGTCTCGCAAACCAGTCCACAGAGCTGAAACCCAAGAGGATTTCACCAGTCAAAAGATTAGCTGATCAGTCTTACTGTGTTCTTTTAAAAAAATATTGAAAATTGGTATTGTTTGTGTGAATGTTGCAATTGTACTGTGCGTGAACTCATGTAACAGGCATTCTTCATGTGATAACAGTACTTCTGCTCTCTCGTTCTCCCAGGGCTGATGAAATCGAGATGATCATGACAGACCTTGAAAGAGCGAATCAGGTAGGATTTTAAATGAGTCCCTCATAAAATTCTAAATGTGACTTCGATTTTTTTTTTTCCTTCTCTTTTGGATTTCCTGACAGTTCTTTTATATGCACTTAGCAGTCATAACTGTGTAGAGTAAGAAAATATGCAAATTTAGAGAAGAATACAGCTCTTTAGGGATACTCTGTAAGGATTGTATGTGCAGTAGAGTAGTGCTTGCCATATATTTACCTTCTAATAATTTAAACTTAAGTTTCCCACTATAGTTATTCTTGGGTTTATGTTTCTAAATCCATCATGTTGGCCCCTACTTGGACATGCAGGTAACTGGTTTACCCAAATCAAAGGGCCTCTGCCCTGGTGCGGTGGCAGGGCTGCCAGCAGCCTGACCTAGGGAGGCCTGACCTGCTGCTGCAGCTCCAGCTTTTGTGGACTTCTCTGGACTTTTCTTTTTCCTTCCTTTTCTGATATGTTTTATGGGCGTATTAATTTTTAGCAAGGGTTGGATCAGACTGTGCCATGCAGAACAAAGAAATCGTAATTTGTTCCTGCAGATGCTAATTTGGCAGACTGTGAAATGTCTCTCCTGCGTTCCCTCACAGTGCATACACTCCTGAGAAAGTGGCACAATGATATGGAACTTTTTAAAATAAAAAGTTTCAAAAAAACCAAACGCAACACCCTAGCAAGGTGCCCTTCTGGTCCAGTCTGTACTTTGAGTGGCTATTTGAGGTGATGAAGGAGATGTGTATGGACATGCAGGATTCGCAGGTGATATATGCAACGGGTGATGGTTTCACAGAGGGAAACCTCAACCAGGCATTTGCTTATCCGTGCACTTCATTAATCCCTCTGTCAGGTAAGATGAGAGATTACAGATTTTAAACCTCTCAGGTTATGGTTTTATAATCCAGCTGAAGCTTACCTAAGAGCAGCTTGCTTCCAGGAAGACTAGTTGCACCTCCTTCCCCACCATGCGGTCCTGCTGCACGCCTCGTGGTTGTGGTTGTGGAGCAGCACCATGAGCCAGACCAGGTCACTGATCCTGTTGAAAACTAACCCCCCCTCCAGCTGCTGTTTTGTTTTGTCTTTTTCCTTTTGATAGATCAGCTTTCAGCCCACACACTCCCCTGGTGCAGCTGACAAGTATAGCAAGTATATTGTACTTTACATTAGTTCTTTATAAATTGGAAAAATACTAATGAAGCAGAAGGCAGACTTGTAAGTTGTTGAGCTGATTATTTAGTCAGTAAAAGAACACTGGGGTTTGCACAGTGGGTTTTTAGTTCTGTCAAAGAACTTTTGTAGACAGCATTAAATATTTATGAAAGTGCTAGTAATTATTTGAAAATCTGTAGACTTTTTAGAAACAATGTAGGTGTTAAAGATGTTTTGGTAGAATTATTTTGTGATTTTTGCAAAGGCAGTACGTTTTGCAAAGTTGTAGCAATGATTTACCCAGTAGGTTTTTTCTTTTCTTAGAGTAGAAAGGTGGTTGTAGTTAAAGAACAGGTATTTCTGATTTCCTCATTGCCATCCTACAATGAAATATATCTCTTTATACAGAAATGCTAAAGGTCTTTTCCTAACTGGAACAAACCTGCAATGTGGGGTTTTTTTTTCTTTATTGGGGTTTTTTTGAGTTAGCCAAAATTTATGACTGCTTATGTGCATAACCCTTAGTTTGGTTGTAATTGAACAAACTCTGAATCTGTATGTAAACAACAGTGTGCAATTCATCTGAGCTGTTGTAAAGCCAGAAGAGGTGATTCTGTCTCCCCTTTCCCCATCTCCCCCTCCTCTGCTTCCCCCTCCCAGCTGCTGTGGACCTGTCCCCTCCCTAACAGCAGCTTTTGCAATTGGGGGACCCTTCACTGAGTCCATTGAGCTCAGTAACTGCAGAAAAGCCTGAATTTGGGGTGAAGGGACCAGGTTTGTTTTCTTTGGGTTTAGCAAATTTTGGCAGCTCAACAAAACATCGGAGAAGCAGCAGCGCCAAGATGAGGGACGCGAGGGGAGCGTGTGGCCTCAGAGGAGGCAGGGAAGGGAAGGGGAGGTTCACCGACGGAGGAGCAGGAGCTGCGAGCTGCTGGAGTAGCTCAGATGATGTGCTGAAACATGCCCGTAGTCCTTGTCTTGTGTGATGCTTTACCTTTATAAAGCATTTCTATAAATTATAACTAAATAATCTTTGTAGCAGCAATTCCTGTGTTTTACCTCTTAATAGTTGAAAAAAAAATTGGAAGAAATTAATCCATTGCACAGGCCAGAAAGTGAGTTTGCATCAGACTGAAGTGTTACAATTGCAGAAACAAGTACTTAACATAATTATGTATTTAATAGTTAAATTAACATTTCCTTTTACCATTTCAGTAAGTACTTACTCCCCATTATTAAGGCTACCTTTAAAGAGTAATGCTCAGCATGACTCCTCCTTTTGAGGATAGACTGCCTTGCTGATTTTGATGTGATGTTTTGCTCCTCTGGAATTAACACTGACCCAAACGGCTGGGATTCGGAGCTGAAATTTACAGAACAGCAAAATATTTCCACTGAAAATGTGAAAAATATTGGCTGTGAGTTTTTAAGTATCTACTATTTCTTGAAAATCCCTTTCTCAGTTACTGCCCTTTTTGAATCCAGAGCTGGCATTTCTGAACTTCCCTTGCTTTATGTGAGGACACCTCTCTGACTCTGAAGAGGTGGGGAGTGCCATTTCCCTCTCCAATCCTGCAGTAATGAGAGGGTGGATGTGCTCATTGACGTTGATCCAGGTGTCCGTGTTCTGGGTGATGAAAGCCATGGGGACAGAGTTGATGTTGTAACTCCCACCCTCATGTCCTCTTGGGTGAAGCATGGACCATTCTTCTCAGTCTTCAGACTCCGTCACCTCTCTTCTCCCACTGTTTTTTCCTCATTTGAATCCTCAAATTTTTTCATGCAGGAGCTTTCTGGGCTTGCTTGTGTGCTATCATCCCCAGAAGAAATCACTAGCTCATAGAAATAATTACCTTTAAATAACAGTAAGCTTTGCAATTTTCTGCTTAAAGAGAAAAAGGGGTGGTGACCGCAAAGCTTGGTTTCTCTCCATTGTGTTGTTAACTCAAGGTATAAATGGAATTTTGCTCCAAACCTTAACCCTCACCAATGAGAGAAATAAATCCCTCAGTTGAGCGGAGCAGGCTGGGCTGGAGGGGTTTGGAGGTGGGCGCTGGAGGTGGCGATGCGGTGGCAGCACAGCTGCTGGGACGAGAGCCCTTTCTCAGCTGCTAATCCGGGCACTCAGTGCGGTTAATCCAAGAGCTTGAGTGGGGTTTTGCAGCAGGGCTGGTCTCATTCAGACTGACAAAGCTCAGACAGAGTAATTTAAGCACACCAATTTACACCCGCTGTTAGGGTGAGGCAGGTCCTGGCCGGGAGGTGGGTGTCAGTGGTGGCATGTGGAGTAACCCTTCCACTTCAAAGTCTTGAAGGGTCTAAACTAGTACAAAAAGGACAAGAACAGTACATTAAAATGGCTGGTCTGCCTCAAGAGGAGCCATTAGCTCCATGAGGTGTAGCTTTGGCAGGGGTGTAAATTCTGCAGCCAATAGCCCCAGCTTGCTTTTAGCAGTAAGATGCGACTGCATCATCTGCGAGACAGCAGAAGGGCTGTGGGCACCGGGGGTCTGTTATCCCTTTCTGATTCTCTCCTCATCCCCGAGGTTGTATGACATGTATGGCTTGGGTATGTAGATTTTAGCTAACTAAATGCAATAGGAACTGCTTATTTTCACTTTACTAACCCGCCAGCTCGATAACAAAAATAACCCGAGAGTTCACCCTCGCATTTCCATGAAGATTTAATAATCCTGTAGTTTGGGGAAGGGACTCATTTTATTAAGATTTCATTTTGCACAATAAATCACTGCATATTTTCTGATATGCTACGAAGTATAATAATAAATAATTAAAACTAAACTACCCTTACTTGTCAAAATAAATGATTTATCATAGTTTGGGATATAGCATCTTTGAATTTTTTATTGTTTGATTCCCAGAATATTATAATTTCCAATCAGTGAAGTTAATGAAGCTCCAGTGTACTTTTCTGCATTTGCAACAGTTACAGTTGTGTGAATGTATATTTTACACAAATATTTATGGTTAGCACTTTTCTGTACCATTTCAAGTTTACACCTTTTTCATAAGTGTTTATGGCAGTAAGTCACGAATCTTTGGGATGACAAATTTATTCAAATGAATTACCCTTCTGTTTCTACACTACATCTAGCAACCTGGAATCACCCAGTTGTGCACGAGAAAAACTGAGGTTTCTGTTGAAAAGAATAATTCCTATGTTGTGAAAACAGAAATACTTTGGAGTGTTAAATTAAAAAAAAAAAAAAGAGGGAGGCTCATTTTAAGGTTTTAATATTGAGTCCAAGTTTGTTATTTCATGTCATTGAGGTATCCAGATCTGTTTACTGGCTTTATACGTTCAGTTCACATTGGTTAAAAAAAGAAACAAACAAACAAAAAAGTGTAGTGGGCTTTGTAATTTGGGCTTCCTGAAAAAAAGTGCTTTTTCACTTTTAAAAGCAAAAGAGAACAACTTCCCTTAGGGTTGGTTGATCCTGGGTTATTGTATGTTAATCTTGAGGAGAAGGAGATAGATTTGAAAAACAGACACAGATACAGGTATCCTTAGATTTTAGGAGTAATAACAGAAAAAGAACATAGGACTTCTTTTTTGGTGGACTATATTGTAAAAGCTATAGAAAAATAATTCATTTATTTTTTTTCTTCTGTGTCTATGCCATGTTGTCCCTTTGGAAAAGCAAAATGTTTCCTTTGGTTTTCTTTACATCTTCACAGTGCTGATGGTGCTCCCAGATTTCTACTTCTTATTTTTTCTGGGGAAAGAAAGTCAAATATAGAAACTTCTGTTATCAATAAAACAAGAACAAGTGTTCTTTCTAAAATATATAACCATTTATTGAAGAATCTAGACTGGATCAGTACCATTTATTCCACAGAAATGTAGTGTTAGATTTTAAGACCTGGAGGGGAAGGGTTAGTGAGTTTAGCATTTTTTGGAACCGAACTACCACTAAAATACATAGAACAGTGTCTGCTGTAGAAGTAGAAAGAAAACTTCACCAGGGCATTTTAGCAGAAATGCTATTCTCAAGATTGTTTTTTTATTTCATTGAGTATGAACAAATCACATCGGAGAATGGTTTGAAAAAATATTCCCACTAAGTGAGATTGCTATAAAATATGTATGTTTTTGAGCAGCAGATGGAATAACGTCTCCTCTTTCACTTAGCAACACAAATGCAATGCAATATAGGTAGTGCAGGTGCTGCGAGGGAGGGTTTTGCTCTGACCCACCAATGGTAACAAAACCAGTGACAAGGCAGTCTTTGTTTTTGTGTTTCCGCAAAGAAGGGTATTCATCTTGACATGACTCCTTCATCTGCACCAAGGCTAACACAGATACTGCCAGAGTATTTGCTTTTTATTTCTGACTCCCTTTGGAATGAAAGAGATCTTCTGCTATCGTGGTGTGCCATAGCTCTGCTGAATTCAGCAAAGTTATGCCGTTTTATAGCAAATGAGGTCATTCACTTAATCCCGTGATTGTACTGTCTGTACAATGGGAATAGTAACATTTACTTTATACAGTGCATTGAGATCCTTGCACGGAGAAGTGCTGTATAAAGGCAAAATATGGTTAATATTATTTTCATACAAACAGGAGTTTCCTGTAAATGCTTGGCTTTCAGTTGGGAATACATTTATCTGGCAGCCTTTCAGTGCACAAAGGAAAGTGCAATAGCCTGAAGACAAGAATGAAGACAACCCAACCTCTTCTGTTTGTTGGAGTTTTTTTCTTTTTTTCCATGTAATTCTCCATTGCTGGAAAAAATAGGTGCCAGAGCCCTGAAGAGTCTTTCATGTCACAGATTTTCTGATAACCTTGCTGTTGTTCTGTGAAAACTAGGGTCATTTAAAGGTTTTAAAATAAATTTTTATATCTCAAAAGTTAGAAAATTAAAGCACATTGAACCAGTGTGCTTTAATTGATCTTGTACTCCGAGAAACATAGCTTTTGCAGCAGCTTGCAAGTAAGAACGTCAGCTTCAAGCGCTTAAAACCAAGCATGGTGATTATGCCATAACCGGGCTCATTAACTTTAGCAGAATTACTTGTGATAATACACGCTCCTAGGCCATAGGAAGATTTTGCCACATACAGCACTGAATTTAACATGTAATAAGGAAATATAGTTTGGCTGGTGGAACTTTAAGGGAAAGGTTATACTTTTTTGCGTGTAAGTATCTCATTTTGCTATTCACCCCACTGGTCTTTGATCAAATTAACATTTTACTATAAGTAGAAGAGCACTCCGTTCATGCTATTCATTATCTTGTCAGGAAACAATGAGAATAATTTAAACTGGATATATTGTGTAAGGCTTTTTTTTTTTTTTTAATTGGAAAGCGCACAGCAGCATTACGATCATGACCTACTGGCTCCACTGTGAACAGTACGATATTTACATGCTATGGTTAAGGAGAATTAAAGTATTTTGAAATATTTTGTTACCAGGGAGGTAGCTCTATGCTAGAAAAACAGCGGTATGGAAATTAGGAGGAATTGTATGACTGAGCTATCCAGAAAAATAGCATTTTAAGACAATGCTGGATTTGCATGATCTGTATCAAGGCCAGTAGCGTGACTGTCACTGGTCATCGTGGTTTTTCTAGGCTGTGCGTAGTAGATTTGGAAGTAAGAAACCAAGAGTTTTAGCACTGGCTGATGAAAAGCAACTGTACTATGGCACACATATTTCTTAGCTGAAGTGGGATAGTTTCACACAAAGAGAAGGTTGTGTGAACTTTCCAGTGGCTCCAAGTTGTGCAAGATTGCTAGGTTTTAGCCATTTTCCATACTGGGCATCTGCCTCTGGCGGTACTGTCTTTTCTTATTTCAGGAAAAATTGTTCAACCATTTCTAAGAACAAGATTAGGAAAAAAAAATCCAGTTTTCCCCACATGTTACGAGTTGTTCTTGCTGTTTTGGTGAGGAGCCTGCTGTGCCCATATTTAAGAGAAGGGGTTTGGCACTTGATGAGGGAGGGTTTGCCTTTTTCTCAGGGTTGTATCTTCTGTTGCTTCAAGTAGCAAAAGGAAAAAAAAACCCCAAGTTTGGCCAGCCTATAAGCGTCTGAAAAAAACCCGAGTTCACACAAACTCAACAGAATCTGGTTTGAATTTGTCAGCTTTGATGTCCGTGCCTGTCCCAAGCACGCTGCAGTCTATCACTGCGCCGGCTGGGTGAACATTAACCAGCCAGGTTTTTCTTCTCGTGGTTGTGGTGTAAGGTTCAGTGCCACTTTGACGGGGAGCACTGGGAGGGGAGATGCTCCTCCAGGCTGCCCCTGCCGCGATGAGGAGACGGGCAACGTCGGCGTGAGAGCACGGAGAGGGGGGTCGTGGTGGGGAGGGAGGGAGGAGAAGGACCGGGACGGGGCTGCTGCGAGGACATTTGGAGAAGAAGCAACAAGGAAGAGAGGAAGGAGGAAATCGTGGGGGTAAGACAAATTCTGGAAGTTTGTGTGTATTCTTTAGGTCCTGCGAGGTACGAGCTTGCTTTTGCCTGCCTGAAGCTAAAGGCACCATGAAGCTCAGAGAAGACAGAAACAGTGCTCCAGTGGACAAAATGAATTAGGAAGGGGACAAAGTGACAAGCAGAGAGGCGTAGGAGTCAGAGAGGCAAACCCAGAGGTTTCTGCAGGGGAGCAGCACCTCAGCCGCTCGGGTGCAGCCGCAGGGGTCTTGGGTGCAGGCGAGCGGGTGAGAAATGGCCAAACGCAGCCCGTGCCACGCAGTGAGGTTGTGGTTGACACCGCCGTGCAGAGCACCCGCATGGAAATATGCTGGGGGTTTGGGGAACCCATATAGCTCAAAATGGGGGGTTGTGCCAGTGCATTCATTAATGCTTCTGAAGCACTTAGATCCTTTGATGGTGGAAACCAGAGCACAGCCCGTGAGGAAGCGATTAATCCTATCTGCAGAGGAGGGTGGGATTAGTTTGCAGTAAATAAGCTGCAGAGGTCACACACGGAACAAGGAGGGCAAAGCAAAATGCTCCTTCACTGAGCAATATTCATCCCGAGAGTTGAATGAAGTAGGGGGTCTCGTTGGAAAAAAGCAATAGCGTGTTACTGTGCGGTTCCAGCCTGCCTCCCCTGCGCACCGGGGGTGGCTGAACGTACCTGCGGCCTCGGGGTTGGCTTTTCAAAACTTTTAAGTGCTCAATTTTGAAACTGCCGTTCTTTTAACAGGTTTTTGTGTGTAATTTATAATTTATATTGCAATAGCACCCAAAAGTGCTTTCCAGACACTGAACACATCTATAATTCTGGCTCTAAAAAGCTTCCATTCTGGAAAAAAAAGAAGAGAATAATTGACCAGTATTTCCCAAACAGAATTGCCCAAAGTTTCTCTTGATGTATTTTTAACAATGCATAGTATGAAATCTCGTTGAATATTATTCACAGGATTACAACAGGTGTTCTAAATTGGCTGGGGAGGCTATGCAGAAAGGGCAGCTGACAGCTTACTGTATATGCAGATGTAACATCTATTAGAAATATCCTCTGTGGTTTGCTTGCATGCAAGCTGAATAGATTCTCAAAACAATGCTGCTGTGAATGGAAGCCATCAGCAGAATTGCTTAAGGCTGCAAAACCCATTACTTATACAGCAGTAGATGCAAGAGCGAGTGCCACAGTGTAGTAACTTGTCCTGCTTTGCTGGAGTTGTTTAGCAGTTATTAGATCAATATATGTACATCCGCATCTAATAAAGGGCAAGAAAATATTTTATCTCAATCTGTATTGTTAGCTCAGTTTTTTATCCTAATATTATCCAGCTGCATAAACAACATAAACTTTTTCTTTTTGTGCCTTTTTAATGCTGCTGCCATTTTTGCGTGCACGGAATAGGTTGTGTCCCATGCTCTGATTATTAGAGCCATGTTACTGTACTTTTTACAATTATATTTTAATTACACCTGTAGAACCTATGCAAAATCATTTAATATAATGTTGTGAGCAAATAGCACAGATGATGCATTTAGTATTTGATTGCCGTTAGTTTACTGATTGATTAAACATGCAGAGAGAGTCTCTGCTCTGACTAGTAAGTCAAAGACCATGCACACACAGAGGGGTATAGGTATTATATTTGCTATTTTAGATGAGTTAGGTTTTCAAAAGGATTAGCTGAGAAAGCAGGGAGTCTGGCACACAGGAATATGGCAGTTTTGGTGGCTTAAAAATGAATTTATTATTCAGTAAAGGAAGAGACCCATCAGTGTAAAAGTTGGTCAAGAAAAGTTTTGACCTTGATTGGTGGGAGTTCATGGGTTTGGAAGAGTTGGTGATAATGTCTTGGAAGTGGAGATAGAAAATTATTTTTGCTATTTTCTGCTGAAAGTGCAGCATGATTTGCATGGAGTAGCCCAGGTGAAAAGCAGTCATTACTCAAGGAGGTAAAGAATGTGGCTTTATAAAAATAAAACAAATTTTTACAAAAAAGAGAGAAGAAAGTCTGACCAAGAGGAGTATATACTGTAAAAACAACCAGGTTTTGTTCCGCTTTCTTAACAGAAGCTTATACACAGTTATGGCAAGGACTTTGCTGCTATTTATTGCCTGAAGTTACTGATCCATCTGTCTCTACCAAATTCTTGTGCAGGCAATCTTTCCTCATAATTCTGCCTTTCTCCTTTCTATTATTATTCCATATTTGTATGGGAATTTTGTCTGGTAGCCAAGTCACAGGCTTATCAGATACTGCGTAAATCCTCAGCAGCTGGTAACTGATCTGTGCAAAATTGTCAGTTTAGGGTTAAATATTGTTGAATAAATAGACCTGCTGAAAGAACAGAATCTAACAATTCATGTTTTGGGAAATAATTACTGAAGAAAGACAGCCCACAACATTGTATGTGTGTTAGAGAGAATGGTCAGAATATCTTTTAATTCAGCATTTACCCGTGAGAATTATTCCCATGAGGAACCTTGCAATAAAATCTGCTTGGTCTATGAGAATAGAAAGAAATTGAATAAAAAGACTCCATTTCCACTTGTATTTATTCAGTCTGGGAAATTCAGTGGGCCGCAGCATTAGTATCAGCAGGGGATTCCTTGCTCCTAGCGTTAAATTACTGTCATAATCGCTCAATTATTTCTTCCTTGTACTGTTTAAAATAAAAATCCATCACATTCTATGTTTTTTTTCTAACATTTATTAGGTTGAGTGTTTAGGAAAATCAATTATATTCAGTCAGGCATGAATTGATGAATGTTCTTGTAATAATTGTCAGTTGTTAAACTGAATGTACTTTCTCTTTTCACCCCTTTTCATTTCCTTCAGAGGGCAGAGGTGGCTCAGAGAGAGGCAGAGACCTTAAGGGAGCAGCTCTCGTCAGCTAACAAATCTCTCCAACTTGCTACGCAGATCCAGAAGGCACCTGATGTGGTGAGAGAAAATATTTACTGACTCTTACAGGTTTCTGACATTCCTGCAATACAGCTCTTTCAATTTATGCTCGCAGCTATAAAAATATCTGTTTGGAGTAATATTTTAACTGCAGTGGAATTGTGTTCCTTGGGATTGCGGTTTGGTTAAACTTCTAAGGGGGTTGGTGGCTGCAGACGACCACGGGAAGGAGAGAGGTCGCTCTGCTCCGTGGTGGCCAGTACGGTGATCCATAGCTCTCCACGGCTGCTGGTCCAGGCAGATAGCAGCAACTCTCAGAAATTATTGCACATTGGTAAGAGCATCAGCAGAGGAAAAATAAAGGCAGCAATGCGGTATAAGAAAGAGTGCCTTGGTGGGCCATCAGCATGTGCCTGCCTGGAGGGCACAGCAGAGGCGTGGAGCTTCAGACCGAGGGGACCAACTTTGCCCAGAGTTGGTTGCATTAGCGGGGGCCTGCTGCCTGCCCAGTTCTGGGTCTTGTTATTCTTAGTGTATGGGCTGTCAGAGGAACTAGAAATAAATTCGGTATCATTCCAGTTTTCATTGAATATATCTAAACTGAGAATTACACCTATAAATCCAATAAAAGAAGCTTAGAAATTTGAGAAGATACTCTGTACTCCTAAAGGTTTGGCTGCTTGTTGCCTTCTCTGTGTGTTTCTAAATAAAGCAAACACTGCTGTTCGGGGAGGTTGGTAGCACTGACTCTGCTGCTCGGACCTTGCGGGCACAGGGTGCTATTAGAGGACTCCAGCTGGTCCTGGGTTAACAGGTATCACAGATGAGCAGACAGATTATTTTGATTTTTGTTTGCCAAAGGACAAATAGGAGTATTTAAATGTAAATATGCAATTAAGTGAAATTTAGTCTAATTCTAAGCAGCAGATTTAACAAACAAAAGAAATCATGCTTTTTTCTTGCAAGCCATATACATGCTTGACACTGATATCGGAGAAACACACGGTTGCCTTTAAAATACATTTGCAGAGAATGAGTAACAAACCGTAAGTCCTCCAGATCTGTTTGGTCATCTATTAATGGAACCCAGTATTTTCTCAGAGAAGTCAAAAAATAGACAAGCAGGCTGCAAAACAAAAAAAATAAAAAAATAAAAAGCCTGTATATCACTTGTAACTCTGAATTACCTGCTTCTTCCTATCTTGTGTCCTAGTCTTATCATTATTTTAACATTAGGTCTTCCTTGTATTTAATAGTACTTCTGCACTTCATTTATATTTAATATGACAACTACTGCAGGATGAAAATGATCATTATCTATCTTATTTCAGACTCTACGTTCTAGTCTCAATAGGCACAAGCAGCAGATGATTATACAACTTGTGATGTTTCATGCAAGCAAATTAGAGGTTTTTTCAAGTTAAAAGTAGAATTCAGTGTAATAGGAGAGCGTTGTTAACTGCTGTTCGTACATGTAGCTTTCTGTGAGATACAATGGTATGTAGTCACTGAGAATCAAGCTAAGTGTTTAGAAGATACGGAAAAGGTATTTTGTTGTGCCTGTATTTTCCAGAAAAGAGGGTATGGAGTATTTTTCAATCTGCTGCAATGTCATCTTGAATTGTAAGGAAAGTGCTTGGGTGACAGCATCGATGGGTTGAATTTTCAGCTCTTCCGCCGTAGGATCTTTGGTATAATGCTTACGATCATTGTCTCTCTCTTGGCAAATGGATTCTTTCCTACTTCACTGGTGTTTTGTGAGGAACAGCCATTAACCTTTGTAAGACGCGTTTTAGGCTTTTTAATGGAACGTGCGTTCATCATTGGGCTGCCTCTTGCTCCCCAGATCTGCACAAGGACTTCCTTATGTTCTTTGTGGAAGAGAGGTTCAGAGCTCTCCGATGCGTTATAGCTATTGATCTCTTAACACAAAAGGAGACAAAAGAGGTGGTACAATTAGTCTGTATTATCTTTTCTGAATAGATCTACCTTCTTCTTAATTTCTCTGTCCTCTCTTATTTCTTGTGCTACTGAAAAGTCAGCCTAGTGAGGAAGTTTCAGACTTAAGGACAATTTTGCAGCCGTGGGAAACTGGAAGAAGAAAGACCCTGATATAGGAAAGGGAATTTCTGAAAGTGGAGACCAAAGGGAGAACGGCCTTGTCTTACAGCTGTCACATCTATCTTCATCCCCATGGAGGACAGGCTTTAGTTGCTAGCAATAATGTTAACAGTGAACAATTTTCATGCAAGGAGCAAGTTCATTGGAAGTAGCAGTTTGGGCAATTTTTGACAATTTTGCCTGAAATGGGCAGCATGCATACAAAGAGCCAAGGGCACATGACTCTGCCGTTCCTGATTAAGAAATTCTGCTCCATTACTTCAGAATATTTTATCTGATTAGTATTTTGTAAGCACAGTTTTTCATAGTTGTCAAAGCATTTGGACTATTAATAATAAATAGATCTAAATAGAATCCTTTGACTTTCACGGCTGCATCTTTCCAGTGCGCTTATGAAATAGGGGAATTTTTTCTCTCCATTATCTGTATTTTACCAAAGAGCTGTCCTGGGGAGTAGAAAGGTTCACCTTGCAGATTCATGCAGTCGATCACGGGACTCCCAGATTTAGAAATTGTTTGTGTCTCTCATGCCACCCAATGCCATGCTTGGTCTTTACCTAACTGCCCTGAATTCAAGCTTGTTGCCTTTTTTTATTTATGTGGTCTAATTTTTTTTTTTCACATTAGGAGCAGGCCATCGAGGTGCTAACACGGTCCAGCTTGGAAGTCGAACTGGCTGCGAAGGAGCGGGAAATCGCCCAGCTCGTAGAAGATGTCCAGAGACTCCAGGGCAGCCTCACCAAGCTGCGGGAGAACTCCAGCAGCCAAATCTCACAGCTGGAGCAGCAGCTGACCGCTAAGAACAGCACACTTAAAGTAAGGCTCGGTTCTGTGCTCAGCAGCTTTCGAAGGATGTAACTGACGTATCAAATTGGGTTTTACTGGCATAAGTTTTCTGTGGTTCCGAGAGGCACCATAAAAGCCATTGACTTCTTCAGGATGCTGTTGAATTCTAATTTCTGTGACATTTTACTCTAAGTGATCACAGTTTTGTTGAAATTCAATTTACCTAGTTCTCATGGTTTTGAAATTTGTTTTTGCAGAACATGGCTATCTGTAGAATTAAAACCACCAACAAAACCCAACATATGTTTACCATGGATATGTAGTGACATAGCTGAACTGAAAAGGCACAGAAAATCCTTCTTAGGTTTTAGAACTTTTAATTCCCATTCCAGTGATTGGTATTGCAGATTTGCCAGGAATGTATATTGTGCTGTGGTCTGTCTGTGAATTTACCTGCTACCCCTTTCAGTTCTCTCCGCTGGAAAAGGGAAATGTATCATGTAGAGCATAAAAACAAGTAAAATCAAGACACAAAGAAAAGACTTTTTAGCCTTAATAACCATTTAATTATTTTTTTTAACTGCATATTTGCTGCACAGTAATTCCCATTTATAATTAGCGGTCCAGTCCTATACTCATTTGCATAGCAGTAGGACTGCACTAAAACGAGAAGAAACATGTAACGATTTTGTGAGTGACCCTTTTACCTTTTGCTTCAGCAGCTTTACTTTCTTTGTGCGCTAGCCCACACAGTTTTGATCTATCAGTAAGCATGAGAAATGTTTCCTGACATGTGTTATGAATCAGTTTCCTGTAACTCCTGTCTCTTTCATTGTTCTACCATCTATGAGCTTCAAAGTGTAAACAAGATAAATTTATCTATTCCATTAAAGACTTCATAGTTTTGCAGGTTTTATAGTCTAAGAGTTTTTTGAAAGCAGGAGGCTGATAGTACCCACTTAGCTCTGACTGTGGCATGGGTAGCTTTCCTCTATCAGAATGATTTAATGTTCAATTGAAACTCTTACAAATTGTTGTAATTCGGACATTTTTTAGCAGTTCCTAGTTTTGCTCTGGTGTAGCATAATTTATGTGGAGAAATGTCTGTTAGGGATGAAAGCGGAAGCGTTGCATTCAGTATGCTTTCTGCATGTTTTAAGACAGTCTTGCAGAATTTTTATGAGAATTCAGTAGAGCAAAGGAAACCTATTAGGTTCCTATATTGACAGTATCAGTCTCTGCCCATCTGTCACCATGTGGGCACCACTCTTAACGAGGGAGGAAGGAGCTGGTCTGGTTTTGAGGGACACATTTTGCTGGCTACACCCATGTTACGGATTTTTTTTATTTTTTCATAAGTCTGATAGAAAATATCTTGAGTCCTTGCACTTGACAGATTTTCTTGGAATAAAGCATGTTCCTGGTGAGGTCAGCATTAGTTTAGCCATTAACTTCAAAGGGAATAGGATCACAGAAATGACAGAGCAAGTCTTTGATTTTCATTTCAGTAATCTCCTTCCATTTTCTCATAGGCTTGCCCGGCTAATGCTCTGTATTTAGGTTCCTGTTGATAGTGTCTGATGCAGTGACTCTATTGATAAAATTTTAGTCATTTCAACCCTCTTTAACCTTATTTGTTGCACTATAAAAATATTTCAAAATACGTACTTTTACCCCAAAGTGCTGGGAAAACCTGTGTCTGAGATCTGTTGTACAAAGCACCAAATCTCAGTGGTGATGTGTTGATCTCATGTTTGATTATGGAGGAACTGCTTCTAAAATAACTGAGATTGTAATGGTTGCCTCCACAAAAAATGAATCACAGTTTCACAAATTAAAGCAATGTTCTCAGACCATATCTTGGGGGAATTCTTTAATACTCTATGACTTAATGAAACAATACAGAAATACTTTCAAAATTATTGCTTCTTTATCTTCATCTGATCTAATAATCAAAACATGTCCTCTAGTAACAAAACTTTTCTAACTGTAATTATATTAACCCTTTGTTGCTGGGAGTTAGAGCTTCCCTGCTACCCATTTAAAATACCACAGTGCTAGTTAGCAAAAAGATACATCAGATAACCTGAGTTAATTACATATGGGCTTTTTAGTTTATCACTCTAAACTAAACTACAACATTAGTCTAATGGTTTTTTTTAAATGCTTTAAGCCCCTTAATACGGCCCATGCTGTTTACCTAAGACACTTCGGTTATTAATACAGTAATGATTTTTTTTTTAAAATAACATAAGAGGGGACCCAATCTATGCATGCTCTAACATGGGTTCATTCATACAACAAATGCAAGTCGGTTCCTTAAACATGGAATATTTGCAAATTTAGTGTGCAGAAATGCCACCAGTCCATTCCTTCTGCCCTCTGGCTCACTGCATTTTTGTGTTTTGGAGGACATTAGAATATATTTTGTCTGAACTAACCAGGTTGATATTTAGTGCAGGATATTAGTTCCTCCAGATTGTCTCACAGCTTGAACCTTTGTTATACCATGTTCTGTGCATTTTACAGAGTTCTTTGAGACAATTACCATACTAATACATTTTAAAACAGTCATTGACTGGGAAGATGCGAAGTGCCTAAATGGTCTGCTTATAACAGGCATTGCATTCCTAGTTGTTAGTTTATATTGTTTGGTAAAGTATACATTCAGGTGTAGATTTTCCATGGCAACAGTCTCTATATTAGGTACTTGGGAATGATGGATGTATGTGTTTTTATACAATTCAAAGTAAAATATTGCTGGTTGCCATACTGCTATAACAGCATACAAGTACCTGAGAGTCCAAAACAGCTTCATTCTGTCAACATCTTTTTTTTCTTTTTTTTTTTTTTCCTAAATGTGTTTTGTACCTAAAATTTCCAGAAATACTCTCAGGGTATAGCATATCCTGAGAATTTAGAATTTAATATAGATTGCATTAAAATGAGAATCATTAGCTTTTCTGTATTTTATATCTGTTTCTACAAAAGGCTTTCTTCTTAGCGTATGCTTGCATAAGTAACTAACATATTAATCCAGGATATTGTTTGTTTTAAATTTATTCCAGTACTTTTTATACTGAGGACTAGTTTAAACAGCCACTTTTCCCTACTGTAAAAACTAATCTGCTGTAGACCCAAAAATGTTACGAGTCACAGAGTTAAGGAAGAGGTGAACTGTAGTGTATCTTTGCTTTAAGCTGTAGAGCAGCAAAAAGCAGTTAGAAGCAGCCAGCAGAGTGACATGGCCACTGGTTTCATTTAAAGATCCCTCTCCAGTCTTACTGAGCCTGATCTGGCGCATTAAAAGGTCTAGCTGGATTCCTTGTTAAAGTAATTTTGTTTTGCTCAGCGTCGAACTGTAGCTTGAAAAGCCGCTTGAATTCGTAGCATGTTGTAGCTGGCCCTCCTTAGAACTTGGAGAGCTGAAGTGACATCTTGGGCCCTGGGATTATGTAGTACATTTGTATAATCAGATTTCAACGCACGTTGGAGGTTATCAAAACCTCAAACATCTTAAATATTTGTAGGATTTTGCTAGTCACATCAACCAGGATTTTCCTAGTTACATCAGTATAGGGTTTTTTAGCAGCGCCAAAACACCTGTAGCACTGTGTCTGCTGCAGAAGGCAAAGTCGGTGCTCCGTATGATTCCAGTTAGTAGCTGGAATTTGGTAAGGCAGGACATGTCGGAAGAAATGACTAAAACTTGCCCTGTATTTATTCCAGGTGAAAAAAATTGTTTTAACTGAAAGAGACATGTTTTTTTTTCTTTTTAACACAAACCAAATGACTGCACAAGTTACTGATGGCTAAGGGTGCTAGCACACAAGACCTTTTAAGAGGCTACTCGTTTCATCAATGTCCCGTAGAGTGCAAATTCCACACTTAACAGCAGTTTCTGCTTTCCTGCGACAGCCGGCGGTGGTGATCCTTTAAGAGGTCCTTGTTGAGCAGCTGCCAGAGCAGGAGCTCGTGTATTACTGCCGGGAGATGCCTCTTGTCAGCAGTGACTAAGGATTGTGGATTATGGCATCAAAAGCAGAAAGAGGAATTTAAGAGGGCTGTATATTGGTAACATGGATGTCCGCTTTGTCACTGCTTTTTGATATACGTACTAATGGCAAGGCAGAAATTCCAGCAATGCGTAAGCTGGAAAGGGCATGACAGGAAATCCTTTAAAAGATGGCAAAATAGCTGAAGTCCAACAAAGCCCCATCGTGCTGCTGTTGTCATCTCAAGAAGCCTCAGTTAAATTATTAAGATGGCTCAGATGATGGACTCACTAATCTGTGGGTGCTGCATTACACAGTGTTTAGGTTTGCTGCTTGTACCCATTGGATAGCTTTGGCATGGGTGATACCCACACACTGGCTGACTTGGGAAGACAGCATGGTTAAAGAGGTTCCCACTTCTAATTGTTCGTCTGTCCCCTGCCGTTCAGGGGACACCCATAACTGTGCTGGTGCAGAACTTTATGGGGCTGCATTTTAAACAGGTTTGCTAAAATTATCCAAGTTCACAGTAGCCCTCCCCTGCCTTCCTCCTGCGTTCAAACGAGCAGCCCAGGAGTGGGTGTAGGATCTTCTTGAATGCACTTCTCCACTGAAGGCAGCCTCTCCTGGACATAAAGCCCTATTTTTCTTTTTCATGTCATATGTCCTTTTCAAAGTAGATGCTCTGTCTTTGAGGGTGGTACGTCCTTGTGTTATTTCTGTTTCGTGTGACCTTTGAGATTCTGTGCCAATTTTAACACCAAAAATTAAGAGAAGCAGAGCTAGCCTGAGCTTATCCATGGAAGTTGCAGGGCAGTAAGTTCTGTCCTTTCTTTGCTTAGATCAGGTGTGCCTGTACTAAGCAAAGAAATTATTAGTGGGAAATTAATGTGGCTTCTGCAAGCAACATAACGGCATCAATTATGTATCACTATGTTTTAGGCCTCCTGAAGCATTTATCCTGTAGTGATGAGCACTGTTGTTGGGAGCAGGGGCTCTTGGGTAAGGTCCAAATGTGTGGCATTGCGTTATGGATTGTGTTAGGAGGTTTGTTTCAACGTTTGTGGCATCTTCACACCGAAGAGAAGCCATTGAGACTGCCTCAGGTCAGGCAGACCTGAGCAAAAAGACCTGCTGAGTTGGTCTCAGTGCTTCATCTCCGGTGTGTAATCATATTAGTTATTGCAATAAGTAATGCTTGTAAAATGACTTCGTATAGCTGTTTTGTTTGGGCATGAGGCATTGTAGAAGTCTTACAAGCCTAAGGCGTTCCAGTCAACAACAGCTTCTTCAGTCTTTTTTTTTTTTCATGTAGATAAGGTTATCAAGAACTGTCGTATTAAGAATACAGTATGTGCCAAAGCATCCTGCTTGTTTACTCAATTTATCAGTTTCGTAAAAATTTCAGCTGCCCCATTTTTAATACTTTCTTCCCCAATCTCTGCATTGAGCACACGACAGTGACATTGCAAACAGCCAAATTGGGACTTACTGAATTCTGTAATGCTTGGCACTCTGTAAACAAAGGAAGAGTGAGGTATAATTGTGTTTACGTTGAATTGGTTATAGTTTGTTTTCTAATATATGTAAATTAGGTATGAGTCATTAACCCTCACTTGTGCGCTGCTGTATATATGGAATAATTTAAAGATGATTTTGAAAGCCTGCAGAAAAAAATCTAAATAATTAAATCCATGTTCTTTCTTTTAAAGCAACTGGAAGAAAAACTGAAAGGACAGGCTGATTATGAAGAGGTTAAGAAAGAATTAAAGTAAGTGTTAAATGCTTACATAATTTTTTCACACACTCCAGTTTAACAATGCTTGTTAAATGAAGCCACAAATCTGTGTTCTTGGAACAATAAAGAATTCAGTCAAAACCACAAAGACAGGGAAATCAGGAATATTGGCAGAAATCGCATCCAGAACCAGTGCAACTGCTGTATCTGAGAGCACTCACTCCTTTTTGTTGCAGCAGAGTATCGCAATAGCGAATAATACAAGTGTCCGTGAAGAAAAGGTGCTAAAACTATCGTCCACCAAGGGTAAAAAGTTTGAAAAGCTGTGGAATTTTAGGTGGACCACTCTTTAAAAATCCCCAGCCAACAGCTGAATGTGATGTGGATCAAGAATTTAATGCAGGGCCTTTGGCCATAATACCTTTTCTATGCTTTTGCCAGCCAGTGTTCAGCACTTACCATTTTAATGCTGAGCTTGTTTCACTGTATATTTTTGCTAATATGTTGTGGTTTTAAACTAAAGCCACAAACAGCCTGTTCCTATTTCAAGGGTTTTTTTTAAGAGACTTAAAAGACCCTCATTTTAAACTATAACAAGATAAGCTGTCAGGTTTAGAAGAGAAGTTTTTTGACTGGAAATATGTTTAGTGTCAAGGTTTAAATAACTGCAAGAAACTCCATCTCTTCTTTCATCATTCTGGCATTTTTGTGTGTATTTTAAGACGACTGAAAAAATGTTACCTTGTTTAATGAGGTATTTCAGATGAGGCTGGTAGTCATGTGCTTTGGTTTACATGTCCCTGGAGAATATGGAAAGCAGGTTTGGTTTTGCAAGCCCAATGACTGCCCAGCCCCTGGTGCTATTATATTCAAGCCGCGCTGGCTGCGGTTCTGGTTCACTGCCAGCTCAGCACACCCTGATGTAGGTATATAGTTTCAGTCAAGTGAAGTGAGTTGTCCATTTCTTTGGGCATTATACCTGAATATTAACTGGTCTCAAAAAAGCTTCATCGTTTTCGTGATATGGGTAAGTATGTTCATGTTCTCTCCTGAGTTAAGGAAACGCAGCTTCAGATTTCAGCTGGTTTATGCCCTCATATATTAAGTAGTGAATGGGAATTAAGCCACAACCTTCCAATTTGCTACATGAGTTACTAAAATGTGAATGTACCAAAACAGCAAATGAGTTTTAAATCCTACCTGGTCTAATGCCTTTACTTTAGATATGAAACTCGCTTAGATCCCTGTATTCCTGGCAGTAATGCCTTTTTTTTTTTTTTTTTTTACAACACTGACTTATGTGAGGGCAGGGATGGGAAGGCAGATAAGAGGTCCATGAGAAGCCATGACACAGGAGTGTTCATATGGTGCTTCTGCGTGTTCCTGTCATTTCAAGATGAGCTTGCAGTGGAATAGATGGGAGAATCTCCTGGAAGTGGCCCCTGTTGGGTGCCAGTAAATTAAATCTCTCTCCTGGCTGTTACAGCTTTTATATCCCCTAATTTGTGGGTAACATTTTTTATCTGGGCAGGTGACTTTGGAGGGACAGCCAGCTAGCTTGTAGGTGACCTGGGGTCCATACACCGTCCTGGTGGTGCGGGGGGCTAAGGTCCTGTCTGAGAGCACTGCAGATGTTTGCAATGCTGCATCATCACAGCAGCTCGTTCACGCCACCCTCTCTGCTCCTCTGGTCCAAAAGATGTGCCAAAATCTAAATGTGCATCACCTGAGAGTGACAGTCTGATCTGAAGTGAAACTATGAAAAGTCTATTGCTGTAAATCTGGTATCCCTCACACTGAATCCTACTATGCCTGCTGTTGTGCCCTGAAACACTGACAAAAATGAACGGCTCGTAACACGCATACACACCAAGAAAAAAGATATCTTGTCAGTAAGGAAGAAAGAGAATAAACTTCTCAGTTGTTTTGGCACTGACGTATTTTCCTTAATCCTCCCAAGGATGTTAGAGGCATTCTAGGCTGAGGGACCTCAATATCAGCCAACTTCTAACCTTGGAAGAACTTAACTGGATCCACGTCAAGATCTGGGATGGGTGGATTCCTTGCTTTCTGCATTGGCTTTTGTGCCAAATGGCTTTTAAACCTATTTTTGAGATCTGAGAGCTCTGTGTGTCCTTTCAGTTCCCTCTCGAGTAATACGGCAGTGCTAACCCTCCTGCCTTTGCAGTCAGGATCATGCAAACAGAAAGTCGAGCTGTCCCAATGCACGCTTTGCTTTAGAGTAAGATCTTTCAAGTCCTCGTAGATGTGCAGATTCAAGTCACAAGATCATTCCTTTAAAAAGCAGATAACTGATCTTGAGCAGCACACTGAGTTGAGAGCTCATGGGCAAAGATATTCCTGGAATCCAAAGGGGAAACATTTTGCTTCCTCATATTCCTAAGGAAAATGTCTCTTCTGTGACACATTTGGAGAGTCATTTTTGACATGTCATTTTGAAAAAATGAACCTGCTGTAGTGAATATTCCTCCAAGGGCAATTCAAGATACCATCAACTTGGTTTTTAGTATATTTTGGATTCTAAGTGTATAGGAAATTACCTGTGAAATTGCCAGAACGCTGTTTCAGGTAGCAAAGAATCCACTTTAAGTAGGCAGAGGTCAGTAAGTTTCAGCCGAGGTTTGGATACGCATGCCTGCTCCAAGCTTGCTGAAAAATGCAGCTGCTGCAAGGTTCAGGATCCTTTCTGAAGGTCCCAGCTGGCAGCAGGTGCTCGGAACCAAAACGCATTGGTAAAGCAGCCTGTGCAAGTGGAGGGCACAACAGGATCAGGGCTTTAAAGCCAGACTTTTGGTGCCAAGAACCCGATATCCACACTAAATACATTCAGGCTTGCTTTGCACTTCCAACTGGTTTCAGTCTGGTTCTGTAGGCAGCACGGTAGTCGTCAGAGCACGTCACGCCCGCTCCTTTGGGAGCGTGCAGCTTCTTTCGGTTTAGTCTCATCCAGAAGGAATGCGGTTGGTATGCTCCAGGACTGCTCTGCATGGCAGACCAGAGTGTGGTAAGTGGGGATTACTGGGAGACCTGCGTCGCAAGTGTACTGCTGATCTGAACTGATACGGGAGAAACACCTGTGATTTGCTGTGGGAAGTTTGCCACATGATAATTTGCTGTTACAATTTGTTTTTTTTTTTTAATTCAGATGGGTCTCCTTATTTGACCATCATGAGGACATACTTGCTGTCCTTTCAGAGGCCATACCCTGCAGAATCCATGGGAGGATGAAAACAGTTACCTACCAGTGACTGGGGTTTTCCCTAGATGAGTCTCTGTATATTTATCTCCCCCAGCACCTTGGAGTCCTGGTAGACAGAGCTGTGCCTCTGAAGAGCTGTCCCAAGAACCACTTGCTTTCAGCAGTGATTAGCAACCTGAGAAAACATGCCTCTGGTGTCAATATAATGTCAGAATCTTTAAGAACTCGAGCCATTAATGCACAACCTCTCCCCTTGACTGGCATGACTCCATTAATAGCAGAAAAGAGGCACTTTTGCATGTGGGTGAGCTGTTGTGCCCACGTAAAGCAGAGTCTTAACAGCATTACTTTACGTGCTTGTGTATTGGATGATGGCTGTAATCTCCAGAGATTTCTGCTGGCAAGAGGTGTCATCCAATGACGCCATATGATGAAACTGATGGCCAGAATTTTGTGGTTTTATTAATTACTATATTTGTAGGAGTGGCTGTCAGAATTAACACTGTATGCAATGAGTATGCACAGATGTGAAATACGTGAGGATTCTGTCTCAGAATGACTTTTTTTTTTCTTGGATTTGCTATGACTTTGTGTGATCTTGAACGAGTCACTGAGGCCACTGATTTCCAGAGTGCCACTTGATGGACATCTAATTCTGGATTAATGCATGGACAGATTTACAGAGGAGCTGGATGCCACATGGTCTGTGGCAGTTAATGAGTGCTGGGTGCCTGGCTGACTCCTAGTGGCACCCAGAACTAGTCCCTATGTGCTAATGCTGGCCACCTGCTTTTTTTGACTCAGGTTCCACATTTAATACATGGTTGAATATATTCTTCCTGCCTCCCAAAGTTCCTGGTACTTTATACATGAAAAATGCTGTATAAACACTATCTATATCTGTTTATGTATTTTTCTTCAACAAATGAGTGTCGTCTTTGTACAATGAGAAGCTGAAATCATTTATTGCTTCAGTCTGAGGAACTTAACGTCCTGCCTGCAGCAGGTCTATTTAAAAAAATTTATAAGACAAAGCATAGTAATAAGTTTGTATTCCTGTAAGATTCTCATTTGCCAGACGATACAATTCTAACTGAAAGACTTTGAAGGGAGATGTCCTTTGACTGCTCAGTATTTATATAAAATATTGACAATAAGACTATCAGATTCTTCTCCTAATGTACTTATAAATATTTGGAACTTTCGTATTTCTTAAGAAATATTGTGCCATTGTGTCTTCCCTTTGCCGTAGAACTAGGAGGTTATTAAAATGAAAAACTGCCTTTTAGCCTGTAGTGTCTTGGTTGGAAAGATTATTTGTGCATATTTTCCTTGATATGTGAGCTGGTGTATATTATATAAAGTACTGCAACTGTGGTGGTGATTCCCCTGTTTTGTTGCTTTGCTACAACTTTTTCATTCCCTTCAAGCTTCACAGATAAATTTATATCGCTTCTGACAGCTTAAAATGTTATATCCTTATTAACCTTTAAATTTACGCTTTAAACTGGCCTGGTGGGATTGCATATGGAATGATTTAGATGACGCTCGAGAAAATTTTCTTATCCAATAACTAGTTCGAATAGTTATTCTATATTCATTATGAGGCTGTGTTACTGCAAGGAAAGTTGTTATCACTTGTAGTGTTGCTGGAGAGTAGGAAATGATAATGTTAATGCTCATTAGTGCAGTTGTTGTTAAAAGAAGAAATAGAAAATAATTTTTTTTCTGCCTTCCACAGTATATTGAAATCCATGGAGTTTGCACCATCTGAAAGCTCTGGTGCGCAGGTACTGAACCTACTTTTGTTTTCTTAATTACTTCAGCAGTTCAGTTAATTAACAACAATTTTGTCTTGCAATTTGTTGGTGTTGGCGTGGAGAATTTCCTGTTGATGTTGAGACATATGGGTTGATCATTGTTTTCCTATGTAAAAAGCTGAACTGAACATTTTTTGCCTATTAATTTCTTTTTAAGTGGTCAAGGACAAAGAATGACGTTTCAGCAGTGCTGGAGTGGATAACCATAGTGTTGTGAAGTTCAGTCTTTTAAAGATACTAGAGTCAGTGTACAGCTACACTGAGATTTGCATGTTTCTTGTACTGACAGTACGCTGAGCAAGGATTTTAGCATTTTTAAGTCTTTGTTAGCCTTGAAAATAATGTTCACAAAAGAAAACGAACCTTTGAGTACTGAGAAAGCAGGAGAAAGCTCTGCTATTCCAGTAAATTAATCTTACTTAAGTTTAAAGGTTATGAATTAAATTCCTGCTTCTGAAATCTGAACTGAATATCACTATACTGGGATTAATTTTCAATATGTTTCTTAATGATCAAGGGTTAGATGATAGTTAGTGGAAGGTAAATGGCAGGTTTCTGTGACTGATTTTATTTTTTAACAAACTTTCTGCTGAAACACAGCATTTCAAGGAAATGCTTAACTTCGGTGTAGAAGAAATAATATAATCTTAACTCCTATTTTAATCAGATTAAAAGAAGTCTACAGCTTTTAAACTGAAAGCTTGCCAGTACCATTTTAAAATAAGTAGGATTAAGAAAATGTTCCCTTACACATCTCAAAATAATGCAGAATTGGTGAATGATTTACAATGAAAATTAAACAGTGAATCTCTTCTATGGCTCACGTAGGAGCGCTGAGTGATTCCTGCAAATATATGCATGGTGAATTCCCTAGCTGCGTTCATAGCAGAGATGAGCACTTGTTTTCTTCTTCTGAAATCCTTTTTAGTGCCTGAGTGAGATTCTTAATGCTTTTAGAAACAAACCTCCTGCTTTGATTTTCTTTAGGATGCATCTAAACCGCTGGAGATGCTGCTGCTGGAGAAGAACCGCTCCTTGCAGTCTGAGAACGCCACGCTGCGTATCACAAATAGTGACCTGAGTGGTAGGTTGACACGATTTTCGGCTATTCTGGTTTGTTTGCTCTCTTGTAAAGGGAGGGAGGGCTGAGTGAGAGCTGAATGTCTGAGCTAATGCACGGCAGAAAGATGAAGAGGCAACAGGAACACTGAATAATGTTTGATTTCTGCAGTTTTATAGGCTGGATAAGAAACTAAAACTTGGAGACCTCAGAGAGTCTTTAAAGGTTAGGAAAGAGAGGCATTACAAGATGTACCAAGTGGTAGCGTTTGAGGCTGTCTTCTTCTGTTTTGGGAAGAAATTCATCCGTGGCACCAGAAGTCTCTTCCCCCACACACAATGTTATGCAAAATGTTTGCATGTGGAACACAATAATCTTCCTGTCTGATACATTTAGATATACTACCAGCAGGTCAGCTTGGAAAAACAAAATACTTTCTTTTTAGCAAAGTGTGTTTGCCGTTTAGCTTTCCTAATGTGGGCTTTTTACATCTTGTGTGCACATTTTTTAAATGGCAAGTCATGGAATTTCCAGATACTTGAATGCTTATGGTTTTTGCAGCTGGAAGAAAATTAAAAGTTGCCACTGGCCCTGGGATTACTGAATTCTGAAGCGTTTTATGACTTTAACTGAGTGATCTTGGTGCATCCACCTAATGGTGATTCCTTTATTCAAATTGGTTTGTTCCAAAATGTAAATGTTTGCTGCATTTGGGTTCAGTCAGGTCCAATGAGTAATGTCTTGAATGAGAGACAACAAAGAGACTTGCTGTCTGTAACTGCATTTATTTTAAATGTATAACTGCACTTCATGTAATTGTTCTAGTTTTAATGTTTGTAAGGGGGATTCTCCAGGCTGCAACATACAAGAAAGGTGCAAACATGAAATGCATGTTGTTTGTTTTGGGGGCCTTGTTTGGCTTATTAAAATTTCAATTATGAAAACAAAAAAAAGAAAACAAACCAAAAACAAAATGAAAACAAAAATCCCACCGCCACTTCATTGGCCCTTGTAAATCTGCACTTTTTCCCTTTGTGGGGCAAACTTTGCATTTTTTTATCTTGGTTTTTCCCTCCTTGATCCCCCATAATGCATTATGTTTGACCTTCCTTGTAGGGTCAGCCAGGAGAAAAGGGAAAGACCAGCCTGAGAGTCAGCGTCCTGCAACCTTGCCGGCCTCCCCTCCTTCTCAGTTGCTCCGCAACGCGGGGGAGCAGGCTTCCAATACTAATGGTACACACCAGTTCTCACCAACGGGTTTAAGTCAAGACTTTTTCAGCTCATCCCTGGCGAGCCCCAGCTTACCCCTGGCCTCCACAGGAAAATTTGCACTAAACTCTCTCCTCCAGCGACAGCTAATGCAGTCCTTCTACTCCAAGGCAATGCAGGAAGCAGGAAGCACAAGCATGATTTTTTCAACAGGTCCTTACAGCACAAACTCCATATCTTCCCAAAGTCCATTACAACAAAGTCCGGACGTAAATGGCATGGCCCCATCTCCCAGCCAGTCAGAAAGTGCTGGGAGCATCTCCGAAGGCGAGGAGATAGACACAGCCGAAATTGCACGTCAGGTGAAAGAGCAATTGATCAAGCACAATATCGGACAGCGGATATTTGGACATTATGTGTTGGGACTGTCGCAAGGGTCTGTGAGTGAGATACTAGCCCGGCCAAAGCCATGGAATAAACTGACTGTGAGAGGCAAGGAGCCATTTCATAAGATGAAGCAGTTCCTCTCGGACGAGCAGAACATCTTGGCTCTTCGCAGCATCCAGGGTAGACAAAGAGGTAAGCGCTCGCCGGCCGAGGGGCTTGCCCTATTTTCCGATTAGTTACGAATGTTAAAAATTGGAAGCTTCCCTGTACGGGGCCGTTTGTGCGTTGCTGCTGTTTTCACCCGAATCAGATGTCAGGTGCAGAAAGTACAGCTTTCTAACCCTGCTTTTCAGCACTCAAGCAGGTTAGTATCTTTGCTTACGCTTTTTTTAGCCGCTGACTTGTGTTTGTCAGCGGGGGCAAGCAGCAGGGACACTTACATCCCTCACTTCCCAAAAGCTCCATGTCAGAGCTAAATACAGAGTGAAAAGGGTCAGTAGCTACTAAGGGTATCAGCCCTCAGAAATACTTGAAAATTTTTATTTGGCGTTGTTTATTGAGACCAGACTTTTGTTGTGTCGTTTGTGATTTTTTTTTTCCAAAGTGTTTTGACAAAATATCATAGGTGATGCATAAGATGAGTAATTAAAAAACAATCCTAATTTAAAGCAGCTTTGCATATTTAAGGCAGTGATTTTAAGAAGTAACATGCATTTAATTGTGATTCATCTTAAGCGAAGACTGAGATTTACATTTAGAGAAACTGAAAAGTAAGTTGTTTACAGTCAAGAAATATTGGAAAGGACAGGCAGGATTTTCCTAGATTTTGTTTAATTGAAAGTGCACGCTGTTAGATTTATTATCTGTTCTTCCTTTTGATGATTGTACTTGAGGGGATTATCTGCCCATCTTTAACCTCTTCATTTTTGGTATCTCTAGACATTTATTTATATCTGTCTAATCTCCTTTCCGAACGTAGCTGTAATCTTTATTAACAAATCAGCCAGCCTTGCTTCTTCCAAAGTAGCCAGCTCCTCCAGCGCTCAGACAAAGGCTCGAGGGGGCGAGGACGGCTCAAACCCTCGCCTTCAGAGACAGGCTGCTAGCTTCTCATGTCACACAGCCCATGATGTCAGAGCAACCATCCCCTGATTGTTTTGTTCTTACCAAACTTGTTTTTCAACAGAGAATCCAGGCCAGAACCTGAACAGACTATTTCAGGAAGTACCGAAACGAAGAAATGGGTCTGAAGGTACGTCACAGGCAGGTGTTTTTCTTTGCAGTCAATACCTAGGAAGTGGAGTGTGCTTTAGCTGTGTGTTTCCTTAAAACTGTGCAGTTTGATTCTGGCCTGGAATCTGATAGAAAAACAGACAGTAAGTATAAAACAAACCATGGGTTAGACGAACACTTTGCTTTTTCTAATTCTGCTGCTGCTGTACTAACGTAACCCTGTTTGGATACTTTTTCCACTCCCAACATCTCTGCGTACGCAGATCAAAAGAGATAAGTGATAGAAGTGGCTTTAAAATCTGATGATTTTACATCAGATCTATTGAAATGCTCTCTTTGCTGTTTTTGTGATTTTGGAGGGAGAAAGTTGCACAATTACGTATAATCCAACATCAATCGCATACAGCTTCTGCTCTAGATTTACTTCTTTCTTCTCATGGGGCTTATGTTGACAAATACACTTTAATACGCTATTAAATTGGTGTGATACTTACTTCAGTATGGTGTGTGAAAAAGACAACAAGATAAGTGAACATCAGATTGATAAATTATCACTGAACAGGAAGTACGAACGTTTTTCTTCATTATAGATTAGTTGCAGAATTTTTCTTTTAGCAAGACAAGAGGAAGAAGAAAAAACAAAAACAGGTACCCCAAAACTCTGTAGTTGTTTTGACTCCAGTCAGAAATTACCTAGCTCACTTACAAATGATAATCTCATGATGAAAAATGCAGTTAAGTGCAATAGCATTCACAGTCATAGTTCTCCCTCCTTTTCTTCCCCTTAGTGGTTAAAAAACCAAACCAAAACCAAGCCAAACAATCAAGTAATAGCTCTTAGCTGGAGAGTACTTCAAATGGTATCTGCGCTTAAATGACTGTTTCTCTTAATGTATTAACCTCTAGAAAGTTAAAAATTTTTTTTTTCTAGTTACTTTTTAATTCTGTTTTGGGCTGAATGTATACTCATCCTACTTTGCCTAGCAGCTGATGCAATTTTTAAGGTGATTCCTGATCTTGTGTTTTTAGCTTTCTTCCTTTCCCCTCTGGTTCTTTTCCCTTCTGTTTCCTCTCCCCCTCCAAAACAAAGAAAGGGAAAAAAATAGACCTAGATGTGTTATCCTGAAAAGGAATATATGACCACCTAGTTCTTCCTCTGATGATGTCGGTGTTCTCATCGTTCCAGCGCAGCTAGCAGGCAGGCTTTTGCACAATGAGGATATTTTTCTTTTATTATGTTAAGTATGTTCTTGGTGTTGTAAATGTTGGTAAAGGTCCTATGTAAACTTCCGTCAGGTCATGCTGGTGGTATATCAGTATATGCTGTCTGTCTTTGTGTTAAAAAACCAACCAACCAAATAAAAGTTTTCCCGGTGTCATTAGTTTTGTTTTCCTCTTCAGGTAATATAACCACAAGAATCCGAACCACAGAGACTGGCTCTGATGAAGCCATCAAATCCATTCTCGAACAAGCCAAAAGGGAGCTGCAAGTACAGAAAACAGGTATGGTCTCATTTTGTCTCTTGTTCCTTTTATTTCAGAATTTAATTAAAACAATTACCATGAGCTTTCTGGTCAGTTAATTATATTCTTAAAACCTTGAATGTAGGTTTGAAGAGCGCTTTTTTTTTTTTTTTTTTAAATTTAGTGGAGTTGTTTCTGTCTATAAGGCAGCCCAAGTTAAGGTTACGCATGTCACGGCTTGGTGGGGTCTCTGCTCAGTGCTCTGCCCGCCCTGCTCTGCCCCGCTCCTGGGGGAGCAACGCTGTGAGATTTCTAAACACCTTTTTTCCCAAGTGCAGAGCTCTGCCTTCTTTACACCACTCCATACCTGCAGGCAGTCACTCTGCAGCACGAACCTACAAAATCCTTTCTTCTACCAGTTTGCTCCTTGGAAAGGGAATGGCTCCTGCTTTCTCTTGTCTTCTAACTCAGGCCCCAGGGACACAACTGCATGGGAGAGGGAACTGAGTGGATTTGTCGGGGTGGAGGTCACTATCTAGCCAGCATTTACCAGTCACATAGTACCACCGTACTGTGGACATCGTGTACTGAAATTGTAATAGAGGCAAACTCAGTTCGAACTTTTATGTGACTTTATTTTTGGTTACAGAACGTATTCAGTGAATGAACTGGCAAATCCAAAAAGCATTTCCTTTCCCAAAAACATCATTAGTTTAACATCTTAGCCCGAGACAAATTTAATTTCTCACTGTATGCTGTCATGTAGTTAACATTTCTGTCTACTCCATAGCCCTCCCAACTTTCCAGCACCACTAAAGGGCTGAAATAGAGAGTACTGTGCATTACTTCTGTTTCGTTTTTTAAAGTGAATACTGATTTACAGTTTTGGATAGTTGTCTTTTAAATGAAAACTAAGCTAATCTCATGGCAGAATATAAAAGACTAGTTAATATATGGTTTGACTAATGTGACTTTATACAAGTAATGATTACATAGAGAAGAACGTGGGCTGTGAGCAGGAAACTGCAAGCAGGTTGTTCAGTAGCATGTTTCAGTTGAGAATCTTAGACTTCCTTTTAAATATTAATTCAGCCTCAAAACTCCCTATGAAACCAGTAGATAAAACAGAATAGATGTTCCCACTGTCTTTTTTTCCCATTTCTTAGCTTTTCATGTATTTTATAGTGTGTGACAGGAAGGAACATTGGGAGGCAAATTTGGAAATGTATTCAGATGAGGCATGATATTACTAGAATAATACGCAGTGTGTTTCAAATCTTAGTTCACTTTGAGGCCACTTCTTGCAGTGTATGGGTTCCCTGTTACTATCTAGTGCTTCATTTTCCCCATTCTTTGTCGAGTAGCTTTTAGAGGAATTGGTTTTCAAGCACTGAGGACCTCAGTGGAGACTAACTTAAATGGAAACAGATGCCATTGCAAAAACCTCCTGGCTTTGCAGAGATAATTCTACACCCACGTTCCAATCTCTGCTCATCCCTGACTGCTGCAGCACAGCCACACAAGTCCCGGTTCACCACTGAAATACTGCGTTTAGGTGTTATCTCTTCTGAAGGTGCCCGTGGCTCCGTTCTAGGGCTTCAGATAAGGCAGAGAGCGATGGCCAGGCATCAGCCTGATTTTTGTAGAGCTGTTTATTTCAGTGGTTGGGACCATGGAACAAGAAAACAGGAAGCAGGAGCCTATCTAGCTTGTCAAATGAAATAATGAAGTCTCTTACTAAAGCTCTTGCTTTCTTGTAATCTGTGTGTTACATTTTTGGAGTTAAAAGGACTCACCTTATTTCTATTGTAAGAGGGTATTAATAGTCCGCCCAGGTGAATGCAGCTGTGTTCAGTTTTGAGCGTGTGTTACGATTCATTTGTGGAGATAGAGAGAAGTGAAAGGTTAAATAACTTTGTAAGTAGAACTATAAAATGTTATTGACCACTTGGGGTGGGGGAGGAAGAGGCGAAGGCTTGATTTGCAAAGGCATTTATTTGAAAATTTTTACAATGGTGGAAAACATGCAAGTAGTACTAGACTTCTGCAGTTGAGTCTGTGCGTGCAAATGTCCAGCACTTTGGCAACTATAAAAAATTTCCAGTGAAGAACTTTGGAAATCTTAACCTTATTTTGAAAAGTGCAAATCTTTGCTTAGTGAAAACTCCTCCCTCCCATCCAGAAATGTATTGCAGCCCCTTCTCTGACAGGGAAATATGTACAGTAGCACGTGTTGAATATAAAGCATATTCCTCTGTTGCATTTAGTCTTTTGGTTGTTTTTCATAGCTGAGCCGGCTCAGCCGCCTTCTGCATCTAGCAGTGGCAATTCTGATGATGCTATTCGATCCATTCTGCAACAAGCCCGACGCGAAATGGAGGCACAGCAGGCTGCCCTTGAACCTGCCTTAAAAACACCACCTTTATCTCAAGCTGACATTTCTATCCTGTCCCCCAAACTAGTATCTACACCTGCAATGTCTTCGGTTTCCAGCTATTCTCCTTTGGCCATATCCCTGAAGAAACATTCATCTGTCAGTGATTCCAGTCTCTCTGCATTGCAGAACCTCTCTGGGCTCAAAAAGGAGCCTCAGGAGGCGCCTGTTTTAGAGCTTCAAGGAATAAGTGATTCTGCCCAGGGTATGTTGAGGCATGTTAAAAATGAGTTGGGACGTGGTGGTGTTTGGAAGGACCATTGGTGGAATACTGTGCAGCATGAGAGAAGAAATACAGCTCTTCCCGAAGATGTAAAAGTTGAGGAAGCCAGTGGTGGAAAAGAAAAGGTCAGCAATCAGACTAGGCCAGATCGTAGCCAGCTCCAAGGACCATCTTCTTCAGAGTATTGGAAAGAGTGGCCAAACGCTGAATCTCCGTACTCCCAGAGTTCTGAATTGAGCATGACTGGGGCGAGTCGCAGTGAGACGCCACAAAATAGCCCCCTCCCTTCATCCCCTATCGTGTCTTTGTCAAAGCCATCCAAACCTTCAGTTCCTCCACTGACACCCGAGCAGTATGAGATTTATATGTACCAGGAAGTGGATACGATAGAGCTAACGCGGCAGGTCAAAGAAAAGCTAGCAAAGAATGGCATCTGCCAAAGGATCTTTGGGGAAAAGGTAAAGAACTGGTTCTCTCTTGTTACACCAGTATTGTGAATGTGCGTTGTGCTCCTCACGTTGGTATGGAGCTCAGTTTAACGGAGGGGGATGTGCCACATATGTCTTACGGAAAAATGTTTTTGCTTCGTATGCTAAATATTTAAAAAATGAGCTCACAAAGGAAAGTATTAGTTTTCCTGTGTTTTGTGAATTGCGTAGGTTTTTATACGAAGACTGGCTTCAGCCACTCGTAATTAGAAATGGGGCCCCCGAGTTTAGAAACATTGAAAGCTGAAGCAAACATTATTGAGACTCAATATTTCATGCTTAATGTAATGAATTCATGGAATATTTGAGTAATACCATTGTCATGACTGGAGAGTCTTAAATAAGTGAAGATTATGGACACAAGAGCATTTTTCCTTTTTTTTAATATTTGGAAATGCGCACAAGGGTATTTAAACAAACACACGGAAAATCCCCTACCTCTCCATAGTCTTAAGTCAAGAATTCACAGTCATTTCTTATACCTGCTGCTTGGTATCTTAGTGTGCTTTCAGACGTTTTTAATGTTTGATTACAGATATGCGATGCACGATAAGGCTTTCTGAAGTTCTCACGTTGTGGGCCCTAAGCATTCAACACGTGGGATTTCGGGGGAGTCCCCAACCACCAGAACACACTTCCCAGGCTATAAGAAGTGGTGGACATCTGGTGTTTCTTCTTCCGATAAAGAATTGAATCAATATAATAGTATAATAGGAGCTGGCATCGCGCTATTACCTTTTCACTAAAATGTAAAATGAAAAGCCTGACCTCTTGGGGTCATTAAAGATCCCGTGGCAGCTTTCATTAAGTATGATTTTTAATCCCTGTACCTGTGCTGAATTCCAGGCAAGTAATTGCGTTCTGCCTGTCTGAAATTCCCCTTTTGCTGCAGTGGGCTGTATTCTTAAATATTTACTTCCGTGGAGCAGCCGCTGCTACAGGTGAAAACACACATCATTATAATTCATACGAAAAAAAAAAATCAACCAAATATAGGCCTAGTCTCAAAAGTCCCAATTATTTTTGTTTGAGAACAAAATACGTGCCAATCATTTCCTGTTTCATCTGCCTGTGTGTGCCTGGACTCTGAGTTTTTCCTGTTAGAACTGATGAAACTGTTTGACACAAAATATGAAAAGCATGCAAATCTCGCGCCATCCTTTTGCCGTTTGTGCTGCTGCTCCGTTCCTGCAGGAAAAAACCCACACTCCAGAGGGAAACCACGGCAGGAGAAAAGCATTTCCATCAATTACCTACAGATGTCATTTTGCAATTTTACTAATTGTCCGTATAAAAACGATTTGAGCGATATAGCAGTAAAGGAAACCAAAGTAACTTAAATTACCCCCCTTCCACATCAAATGTGTTAACGTGCCGTTCTTGGTTGCTTCACTTCAGGTATTGGGGCTGTCCCAAGGAAGTGTCAGTGACATGCTCTCCAGGCCAAAGCCATGGAGTAAATTGACCCAAAAAGGCCGAGAACCATTTATTCGTATGCAGCTCTGGTTGAATGGTGAGCTGGGACAGTGTGTCCTGCCTGCACAAGGGCAGCAACAAGGACAAGGTAATTAAAATTCCACTATGTTGTTTGAGTTGAGGAGGAGGAAATCTTTTTTTTTTTTTTTTTTTTTTAAATTTGCAGTAAGCGAGACTTGCGCCCGGTGCTAGTCCAGGCGTTACTGGAAGTGGCAGCGTCCACCCTCGCAGCCCAGCCGGTCCCTAGGGAGGACGTGCTGGGAATGTTTACGAATGAAGCACTCGTTTATGTGTAATTGATAAGCAGCAGTTATCAAGTTCCTAATTAGGATGATATTATCTAGGCATGAATATGATACGTAATTCAAAAAATTTTGGCCGAAGAGCTGGAAAATCTTGTGCGCTGTTTTCTAGGGTTGCATAGGGGATTTTTATTGTTCCTAGGAGAATATCGATCGCTTTCTCAGGAGGTGAGCTAGAAGAACTAAGCTTTAAAGGGGGAATGCTGTGTTGCAATTACGCTTTTATTGTGGCGCTCTCTTGTCCTAATACCTATTGATACAGAAAGGCCAGACTAGAGTTTGTACCCTTATAATGTATAAGGTTGTACCCTTATAATGCCACTGACTTAAATGAGCAGCGTGCCCTTGCCAAGATAAGCGGTTTGCTATTTGTTGAGCCTGCTTACTGTTTAGTTTGTGGTTTGGCATCTCCTTTTATTGTTCCCTGATTTTCCTCTCCTCTCTTATCTAGTCCTTCACTCTGTGACATCATTACAGGATTCCCTACAGCAGGGATGTGCAAGCTCAGGTAATCAGCTGGTTTCAATGATTTGCTCTGAAATAATTCTCTGTGCTTTTGTTACATTTCTTTTGCTTTGATGCCGAGAGGTTTCTCGCGTTTTGTTGCATCATACAGAAGTCCCTTCAATTTTTTTATTAACACAGTTAATTCTTCGTTCTCCTTGTTGCTATGGCAGATGTAGGGAGTACACATATTTAGCTGCATATATTAGGTAAAGAGACTCTATCTGATCGTGGAGATCATTGGCTCTGTAGGGTTTTTTTTACCATAGTTCAGCTTATCAACTTGACATGTGACAATGGCTGTAAAACAAGCCTTTCGTTTGTAATGCGATCTACATACTCCAGCTGCCTTACTGGCTGGCATATTTTTTTCCCACTTTCATTTGCACAAAATCTGCTTTGTTAATTTGAAGGTGGGGAAAAGACCACGTTATGTCTTTCTTTTTCAAGCTTCGTTAAATATTCCAAGCCGACCTTTTTTTCTCCCTCCCCTTTCCGTTTGCAAAAAAGCAGATGCAGTAAGGATGAGTGTCAAAGAGAAGTGAATTGCTAAAGGTTTTATAAGATGGCCACAGTATAGGAAGGAGGCTGGAACAGAACAGCTGTGTTCCTGCTGTTAGATACCAAACTCTACCCACACAGACTTTTTACCAATGATATGCTTAACTGACGTAAACCACTCGGGCTGTCTTGTACTCTAGAAAAATACTTGTGCCCTGCTCTGTACTTATAGCTGGTGCCCTGTATTGGAGGATTATTGCATTTCAGGATACAGAGAAGGATGGGTTGTGCTCTTCTTCCACCTGTCTGCCATCCTGAAACACACTCTTTTTCTGGAGCTTGCTGGGTTTATTCTGAATATCCCAACTAAACTGCTGTTTCTATCTACTGGGAAACTATTTTGCATTCTAAAAGATTTTATTGGAAGAAAATACGTGGTGATATGCAGTCCACGTTTTTCTTAAAAAGAACAGTTGAAAATAAATAGATAAAAGCAAAAAAAAAAAATGCCCCTGGTAAAAACAAGCCATGAAAACAAAACCAAAATGGGAAAAAATTATTTGCAATCATAGGGCTATTGTTACTCATAGCCAAGCATTTAGCGAACATGGAAATTTCCTGCGACGTTTTATACGCTGCTGTTCATTAAAAGCATGCCATTGACTACTTTTTTGTAGCATCAGTACTATGCAAGAGTAACTGTTACAGTTATAAATGCCTAAGACAGCATGGAAAATATGAGTAATTAATTATAGCCATTTTAAGAGGAATTTCAAATCAGAGGAGCTGGGAAAAGGCTGCATTGTTATTGCTAATCATCATATTTATGACTAACTGTAATTATAAAAGATTGAAAGACAAGCCCATAGTATTAAAATCCAACCACCTTATGGATTCCCGTGAGGATCACTGGTAGCTGAAAGTGATTTCCTTCAGGAAGTTCAGTTTTGCTGCCGTGATATTTTGTTCGCCTCCCACACTCCCAATCTCGTTTGTCAGTTCCTGCCCTTGAGCTAATATTTTGTGAGGCGACACGTTCCTATCAGCTAATAAAATCATATTATTGATGATCGCCCTCCTTCTTTCCTTAAAGCAGACTTACAAATGAGAAAGTGGGCTCGTGCCCTTTTCTTCCTTCTTTCCGATGATTAAAAATAAAATCGTTGTACAGGACATTCTTTTCTTGTTGCCTTTCTCTGTATAAAGGAATAAGGGAGGTTATGACACCACGCAGAACAAAAGAGCGAAACCAAGTTATTTAAATGAGGAAGGGCAGTTTGGTAATTTTCTTCTATTAACAGCTGTTCTGTAATTAAAAGCGCAGCAAACAGTTTGGAAAAGGTAATAATAATTATGCATTTGTGAAAGATCCTCCACTCCAGGGCAGGGAAAAAAAAAGACAGCTCCAATTTTCTGGTCTTCTGAGACATTTCCCAGGAAAATCAAGGCAGAAAAGGTTGCATACTTGTAATTTTAAAACAGAAATTAATCAGAACAATTTTGAAACAAGAAGAGGTCTGGAGCCTTTTCCGTGTAATATAATTGGCTTGGAACTTGTTGAATGCATGAAGGGAAAGAAGTGAAATTAAACTAATACATTCAGTGGCTCCTGAGTGCTTTGCCAAGAAGGTCTTCGGTGTACAGAGTGTCAACATGCATAGTAACGTCTCAAACTTTTATTAGCTGTGAGTATTTTCATTACCGTTTGGCACTGTTCTGTCAAACTAGCAAGATTTTCTGGATTTCTGACCCAGTTAGTTACACTTCTAGATCATAAGGTTTTGATTAACACCTCATTCATGAAAATCTCTTCTTTTGTCCAGTAATTTTCCATTGTCACACGTGGACACATGGACCCATCAGTCTTTTATATGTGGGAATGAATGGATAAGCATTTTATATTTTTTTTTTAATATATATTTTATATATAGAGAGAGAGAGAGCGCGCAAAGAGAAGCCAGACTTATTTTCCTTGTTTGAAAGCTATATTTATGAATTTTGAAGAAACACAGTCTATACCAAAATTAAAACCAGATATATATCTGTATTTTCTGCCTGTGACCTTTCATCAAGGCTTTGGTGATTTTGTGCAAGTTTCAGTGAACGTGTTTTACACAAAAATGTTGTCTGTACCCTAGGTGGTCAAAAATAGTATCACAGTCTTTTCTAACATTTTTTCTGTGTATTTCTTTCCACCTAAATGCTCTAATGCCCTTGGGTAAATCTGCCTTTTTAATGATTTATGTGTCAAAAGCACGGACCAAATCACATGGAAAAAAAAGTTGAATTAGTGTCACCCAACTGCATCAGCATTTTTTCATGATGAATTTGACCCTTATTTAGTTGCATTACTGATGATCAGAGCTGGGTTGGGTTTGGACAGTAGCCATGTGCCAGAAGAAGGTTTATGTGCTTGGATATTTTTCTAAATACTTGTACTGCATAGAGCTCTTATTAGTTTGTTTTATTTTGGGATCTTATGTCTTTACTGAGCATCTATATGATATTAAGACAAAGTTTCATTTTTGGTGCTGTTGATTTCATAGCTACTCCTAGGAAAGCTGAATTTTTATTCACTTTTGTATTTATCCTCTGTGAAGGACATATACTCTCTGTATACTACATTAAAGACTTGCAAATACTCAGTGGGAAAAAGACGTGCCTTTTTAGTATGTGTTTCTGTAAGGGTCGTCTTATGACCTAATGTGGAAATCTTCATTTGCCGATACAGCTGCGGGTGATCTCAGGGGATTTTGAATTTCCCTTTTGTTTGTCTTCCTTTCTGGGTATCATCCATCATTCCTAACCTCATGCTGCTTAGCAATAGTAACACTCATGGGAGTTGAAGAAAGGATTATAGCAGCATAAAATGGGGAGCTAATTAGAGCTTGTTTCAAAATCAGAATCTAGCTTGAGATAATTGCATATTATCTGGTGATTTAAAAACCCAAGATCTACTGTATTTAGATCAACTAAAATATGCATAAAAGCTTTATTTTCAAAATAAAACATTTGTAACAACAGGGAGATTACTTCTTATCCCTTGGGAAAGAAAACTGAAAAAAAAATCAGAATGCAATCTATGGTTTACTGTAGTTATGATATTAACAGACATATTGTGGAATGATGACAAACCCAGGTATCCATTATATTTTTATTTATGTAATACATAGTCCTGTAATATTTTTCAGTACAGAAGCTGCTGAGCAGGCAGATAGTTAATTGTGCACTGGGTAGATCTTCCCATTTACCTAATAACAGAAGGATGCTGTCACATTGCCTACTCTGAGAGGAACGAAGTGGGGAGAGAGCGTATTTCAGGCTTGCAATCCATATTCAGGATTACCATCCTGATGCGCTTTCGGGAAGAGCTCACTAGCCACATGGTGGCAATGGAGGAGCTCTTATCCCCCCATTTCTCCATGGTTCATGATTATTTGTTTCATTGTTTTGGATGGGCAGAGCTGCCCGAGGTGGTGCTCCAGAGCACAATGGGGATTAGGATGTGGAGAGCTGAATCCTTAGTACCTTGAGATCACACAAGTGATCAGTCCAGTGATGCTGACAGATCTTCCCAAATTTGACCTGTTTTTTGTTGTTGAATCAAAAACCGAGAGGGAGATTGATTTGCAGTCATTGCTGGCATTCCAGGTTAATAAAATTTTGTATGACGTGAATTGTTTGTGGTTAATGTAGTCTATACGATGGAAGAGAAGGGAGATCACATGGCTTTTAATAACTGAGTAGTTGGACTGCAAGAATTCCTTGCATAGAGGGTTTATGTTTGATGACCAATTTTTGAGTCTTTGCATCTGGTTGAGAAGGTTGTCTCCTTTTGTGCTAGGTGCAAACCCATTTTTAAAGTTTGGAGCTGAACAACTAAGTCAGCCAAACAGTTACCTTCATGCTAACCCTGAAGTGCACTGGCGCGTATTGGTGAAGTTTCCGCATTCTTTGTGTGGCTTGAGATTGCAGCTCTGAAGCAGTTGGCCGTGGCTGTCTTCGTTTCAAACCATAGGATATCAGTTGGCTCCTCGTAAGGGCAGCTGTTGTAGTCTGTCTGTAATGTGTGTGATCGTATTCTGTGCCATTTCCCTGACACTTGGACCATGAAAACCTTCCTGGCAGCCTTTCTGGTATCAATAAAGCTGGGAGAATCACTGTCAAGGCACCTTACTGGGACCTGGGAATGCAGCGTGAAGTCAGTGTTTCGCGTTCGTTCTTAATATAACATTGGCTATCATTGCTAGCCATCAACCGGTCATTTCTGCCTCTTGCCTAGTTCTGTCCTCCCCAGGCTGTCTTGCATGGCTGTAGTCCTTTGTCCGACAGCGATGCTTTGCAAATAGTCGGTATTCGTAGAGAAATTCCTGTCCTAGTTGTATTCTTTTCTGTCCATTGAACCACCCAGTGATTAAACTTGCAGAAGACGACTCCATCCTCATTGTGGTCATAGCTTTACTGTTATAAAAGTGCTAAAGTAAAATGTATAATCACAGTGTGAACAGTATTTTCTAGGCAGATATTCCTTGCGGCTGAATTACAATGACAAAGCACCAACACGCTTTTCATATTAATACGGCAAAGAGGAGACTCATGCTGGATTCTGAAGACAAATTTAATTCACTCTGAGGTGTGGTTATGAGTTCGTAGCATTTGTTTTGGAGAAGTTACCCAGTCAAATTGCAGCTATGTTTTATTTCTGTGGTTAATTTGGGAATGTGGGTCCTTTACGCCCACTCCCCTTTGGTGTGTGGGAAAAGATCTCCAAGCAAGGAGCTTGTGTGCAGCTCTGCAGTAGCATTTAGCCAGGCACACTAATGCCTCGTTCTCAAAGTCTTCATTTTTAAAAATTAGAATTAATGAATGAATATATTTTTTTAAGCTGTACGAAAAAAAAAACTTTCCTGACCATTATTGCTGCTACGCTTCTCAGGTAGTTTATAGGGGTACCAGTTAGCATAATAGTTGCTAAGAAGTGGATATAGTTTGGGAATACGTGCTTCCACTGTAGCTTCAGCGTCAATCTGAGCATGTAACTTCCTCGCACTTTCTTCAGGCCTTGTTTAAAAGAAACCATGGCCTTTGAATATTAGAGCGCTGTAATTTCCACTCTTCATCATTTCATTGCTTATTACTTCATTTCATTAATTACCAGCATTTTCTTCTCCCTCCGCTTGCTCATTTGGAGATGAGCAGCCTCCTTTGGGGAGGGGGCTTCCAGGCGCGGAGGGCTTCTCCTGCCAGCTGCTAACCCCAGAGGAGCTGGGTGGAAAACGATGAGCTGACACGTTAGAAAGCCAAATATAAAAATAACTGGAGCAGCACTGAAACGCGAGCGAGGCCGTGGCAGTCGTGCTGCGGCGCGGGAAGGCCAGGCAGCTTCAGGGCGGGTCAGGAGCCGGGGTGATGGCCAGGATCTGTCCCCAGCGGGCTGGCAGCTGCAAAAGAGGTCGGAAAGGCTCTTCTCCGAAGGGAGCAGATATTTTTCTGTTGGTAATAGGAGGCTCTGGCAGCTGGCAGAAGCTCACGTTGGTCTTCTGGTTGCTTGTGGGAAAAGGAGGGGGCTGCAGGTCCAGCCCCGGTGGCCACGTGGCTGCCACCAGTGGGATGGAGATAGCCATCGCGCCCTCAGCCGTCCCCGGGCAACAGCCCAATCTGCTGCTCAGCAAATTACAAAATGCTCCTCCGCTGGATGAAAATTACCTTGCTTTCAATTCAAAGAACAGATAATGGGCTATTTTCCTCCCAAAATACTGGAAAAAAGGTGTGCTAGCACCGAACGCACAGGTTGTTATCCCCATCTTATAATGGGGATGGAGCTACGAGGCAGCTGTCTTCTCCACCACGTAGCTCTGAAACAGGGAAATAAACAGCCTGTTAGACTCTAACAACGAAATCCTGTTCTGATTACAGAGTTATATATTACTTGATAGCAAATCATTCCCAAAAAGAAAAAACAGAAAATTACCAGAAAATTAATATCTTCTAAGTTACCTTCTAGCCTGTCCTTTGCATTAGGGTGCGAGAAAAATTGATGAATTTGTGTCTCACCTAATTTGATGGGTATTGGAGGTTTTTAAATTTGCCAGCAGCCATCCAGAGAAACGGCAAATGAAAGAATCCAGTGATTATTTTAAATCTGATGAGAAACACAACTTGCATTGAAAACAAAGCAAAGTGGATTTGAGATCAAATTTAAATAAAAGTTAATCCAATTAAAAAGCCTAATGAAAGGAGAGAACACAATGACAACAAGAAATGTAAAATAGTCCTGATAGTACATGTCCCATACTTATACTTGTCAAAGATATTGCTGAGAGCAACTTAAAAGATACGTGTTTCTTTGGCTGTATCTGTAGTGCCCTATAGTGGGGTTGAAAAGAGTGAGTGTTCCCCAAAACGATTTGGGCGCTGTTTGATACTATTTATTGGCAAAACCTGAGCTTGACAAAATATCCCCACATTGCTGTCAGTGCTCAGGGTCTCTCTGGTGAGACTGTCCCAGGACAACCGGCTGCTTTGGAGAGTAACGTTGTCCTTGCGAGGTGTTCTCACCAGCTCTCCTCGCAGGTAGCCCGGCCCTGCTGCAGAGCCCGGCCAAAACGTCCTTCTCCATCGCGTGGCGTGAGATGGTCCCCGCTGGTGCCTTCTCCTGAGACATCCCCCGTTTCCTTTCCGCTTGCCGAAGGGAGGTTGGGATGGGTGCAGAGACGGGAGCTGGCGCTCCGGCTCCGCTCTGCCTGGTCTGCTCACGTGAAGGAGGTGCGAGATAGCTGCAGTGTAACCACGGTTGTGTTTTATGTTTGTTTCTCTCTTTTACTCCTCTGGAACTTGGGTCCTAAAAATAGTGCAAGTTTGAACTGGCAGATGTTTCATTTGTCCTTTACGAGAGGACCAAAATTAGCCTCTCATTTGGCACCTAAATAAAGCAGCTTAACTGCCTTTATGTGAACTTTGCAATTACTGTCTATTGAAGTTGCCACATTTTGTTGTGTTGGATGGGGAAGGGTGTTATGTAAGCAATACCAGCACCTAAAAAGCCACCAGACCTTGAAAGAGAGAGGATGAACAAGAACGAGCCCAACTGTTTTGTTTTGAGGTTTTGGTTTGGGTTTTTTGACTTTTTCTGATCTGAGGCAGGTGGGGTTTTTCCTAATGAAGGTTTCATTTTAAAAAAAAAAAAAAAACGGCAAAAGTAACTTGGAAATGCTCAGAGAGCTGTCTATTGTAAAGGTAAAAAAAAAAATCTAATAAAAGGACAGCAATGGTTTCTCTAATTTTCAGAGAAAAATCTGCACAGAATGCCTGAAGCTGGGTTAGCAGTGGGACTCCCCAGGGGCAACAGAAAGATGTTATAATCAATTACCACATCATAACACTGATGTATGATAATTACTGAGTGTTCCTCCTGAGATAGTGCAGCATTTGGCTGGGATGCGGCTCTTTCATGGTCCACTGCCTGATTAATATGCAAATAATAGGCTGATTGCATGATGAATGCAGAAAATGAGTTCGCTGATAACGTGAGCACCGAAGCGGGAAGATGATAAATTACTTTTACTGACTGTCCTACATTAAGTACCCTTTCTCAACAATTTTATCACAAATTAAGTAAAGCAGTATGGAGAGATTATGAGGATGTGTAAAATAATGTACCTTAATAGCTTTTATAATATTGTTGCGTACAATGTAAATGTCATTTTGTTTCAGTACTTTAGCCAGTACTCCTCCCGAAGAGGAGTGCATTTAGTATAGCAATGTTCAGGGTCACTCTTCTTCAACTGCTTTCTTCTAAGACGAGGAACAACCCACTGTGCTGCAGATGTTAGATGGGAGTTCTCTATTGGGGAGGGAAGGCAGTCATTAGCCTCGGATCCATCCCGTATGTATCTTGCCTATAGCAAATGAATGTCCACATTGTTTAGTGGGGGAGATGCATTTAAATGCAGTGCACAGTGCACATATGCGTTCTGCTTCATAGTCCTCTCTGGAGCAGAGAAGAGGTTAAAATCTCAAAGGAGGATATAGAAATACCTTCACACTCAGGCTTATGACAGAGGAGGACAACAGTCAGTCATAAGCATGGTAACACGTTAAAGTTAGTCTCTCATCACAAGGTCAGAAAGTCAACAAAGACACCATAAACTGCAGCAGAACCTCTAAAAGCTCTAACTCTGTTTTCCAGAAGGTATGGTGCACGCATTTATTTTGATTCTACTAAAAATATAACTATATAGGGTTGTGGCACCTTGATTGATTGCTTTCTTGACATACTTGTTTTAATATTCAGAAAATCCTTAGTAAAGTTTCTGCACACAAGCTGTTTTAATAATAAGGTTATTGAAAATATTTTCCAGAGTTATTTCTAAACATTGACTTCTGACTAAGTTACAGAAACACAGAAAAATCTGAATATTAAATAAAGATTAGCAGAGTAGAGCAATGTCTTTTAAAGCAGCCATGATTTTGCCGTTAATCACCTAATTTAAAATCTGATTTCTTTTTAGAAGGGTTTTTTTAATTGTTTAAAGGTGATATGTAAAAGCAAAAAATTATCATTCAGCACTCTGCAATGCGAAGACTCTACTTTTGGCTCAAGAAGCTATGCATGAGCAGGTAGGCATTTGAGGAGATTCTCCCTACGTGCTTGCTGTGTTGTTTACCTCTTCCATAGACATCCGCTTTTGGTCAACGAGACTGGGAAAGGATTTGGGGCTCTTGGCCTGACCTGAGCATTGCTCTGGTGTTTCCGAGTGGGTCTCTACATCCAGCTAAAAGAATTCTCAAGTTCCTTTTTTTTCCCCTTCATTCATTGTAAAATAGCGCTTAAAATCATGGCTGTATAGAGACCTCATGCTTCCCTGTAGGCCATTTCAAAAGTGTCCCTTAATGCTTCTTATTTGAGAGTTTTGTCAGGTGGTGCGGTTGTGTCAGGGGTTGGTGTGTCTGTTCCAAAGTCCGATAGATCTCAGCACAACTTTTCATTTTAATTGATTAACTCCAGTTGTATCTTTCTGCACAAGATTCTGGATATCCTGGATGTTCAGACTGCCCGTCGTAGCAACCTGTACTCCCCATCCAAGCCCATCCACGCTGCAGCGGACAGCCAAGTACCAGAGTCCTCCTAACTCAGTAGAAGTTTGATGGTTTGAGTTTATGCAGCCTTACGGTTGTCCAGCTCTCTGCGACGTTGCTTAGCCGTTCCTCCTGTACGAGTACCTGGATTTGCCTCCCCGTATCCAGGCGCGGCATGGTGCATGTATTGTGCAGAGCAGAACTTTCCAGCTATTGAGGCATTTTGCATCAGTGGGGCACAAAACACCTCTCGGAGAGCAATAAGGCACTCGCTGATGCAAGGTGTGGGCTCGAGGGATGTGTGTAAAGGGCTGCAAGTGTTCACCAGCCACAGCATTCAATGATGCCTTCCTCCAGCGGCCAGAGAAAGAGACAGCCAGGTGATGGCACTGGCATATTCCACGTGGCAAAGGCTTTGGAAGAGGCAGGTGCAGAGAGGAAGATCTGACCCGACCAGAGCTTGTGAGCTGAGCAGGATGGTCCCCTGCCCTGGTTCCTCACTGCACGCTCTCCAGAGCGAGCAGGCATAGATCACAGAGGAGCTAGACGTGCCTCTGCTTGGTTATAAAGTTGGTTGGATGGCCCTGGGCACAGCGTGTTCGTCAGCTGTCGTTCCGCGAGCAACATTTAACTCACAAGGCTGCGCTAGGACTTTCCTCATGCTTACACTAGGGCTGGCATAAAAAAACATCCTTTTGCTAATGGGCTTGCACTGCAGATGAGATCAGGAAAGAGATCCAGACTCCTGTTCTTAATCCCTTCCACCCGTAATGTGTTGCAGGTGTCGGGCAGTGGGTGGCTGTTCTGCAAATCTGGTTCACAGATTTGGTTCCCCCAACCACTTGGGGCAGCACAGTTGTGGGTCAGTGTCAGGCAAAAATGGAGGTAAAGGATGGAGCCAGGACAGGAATACCTTAAACTGATATTGATGCCAGTTCTTGGCTATGAGAAGTTGCAGTCTTAACATAGGTTTAGGCACAGGAGTGGGGTTTCCAAGACTATCTGAGGCGGTGGTTGCGCATGCATTGAAAGGAGAATTGGTTGCCTAACTTCACTAAGTACTTTTAAATCTCCAGCTGTAAATCTCTCTTCATGAGTCTATCGTCAGCTCCCATCTTACTTGCTCTTTTCTGAACTTCATCGAATTTCTCCAGCTCCTTCTGGTTTCTAGAATGGCTGAAAACATACTTTTTTAATACAAGCGCAAAGATAATATAATTATTGAAAATGCAACGTAAAATTGCAGCAAAACATTGTAATCCTTTAACAATCCTAACAACTCAGAAGCAGTTTTTTCAAGTACTTCTAACATCTACCTTCGTCATTCATATAGTTTTATGTGCTCCTGTCATTTAACATATACTCATATGCAGAATGGGGACCTTTATTTTTAGTATTGCCCCAGTAATTTCAGAGTTAACCAAAGCTGGTTTCCTCGCCTTTCAGTGCAGACATGCATACATCTGCACGCTTTCCTAAAGGGGCTTTCTTTTGATCCCTCCCGCCATCCACATAAAATTTCCCTCTGAGCCAAGACCCAAAATAACATTTTCCCCAAAGTTATAACATTTGCAAAACAAACAAACAAACAAAATCTCCACGGTCATAGTGGAAATCTGTAATCGTAACTATAGCAAGCGCTTGCAACCATAACTGCACGTACCTACATACTTTACAGCATTATATATGCGCACTGTAGGGAGGTTTGTATACTCCCTACGTATAACTGTGGGAGTTTATAACTGTAGGGAGGATCATATTTTCATAAGCCACATTAATTTGCAAATTGTGAATAGGCAAGGTTCCCTCACTTAAAGTAAATCCACCAAAACCACTACCTGAGAGAAAGCGTTCAGCTTTCACGGGTATTTTCTTTTAATTAGTCAGAAGAGGGATGTATCGCAGTGCTGTTCCACAAATGCTGATCAGATTTATTACGTGGTTCAAACTTGCACTCCACCACTGTTAGCGAGGAGAGTTGTTATGATGCTTTAGAAGATCCTGCAAAGGCAGCCATTGCTAAAGGTAAAATTAGACAGAAGGTTGGAGAAAAAAAATCTCTGCCTGAAATTTTCAGACCCTGGGAAAGAGAGCAAGGCAGTTGTCCTGAGGATGTTGCCATTGATCAGCTGTGTGATCAGGTCCTGATTCTCAGGACAACATACCCCGTTTTTTGGTCTACAGATTGGACAGAATGGGCAGTCTAATCATCAGGGGAAAACGGAAACCAGCCCCAGTATGAGACACACCGATCTCAGGCAACCTGCCAGGTCTGTTGTTGTCCATTAACTCATCTGCACGAGGAGGTAAATGCAGGCCCTGAAGTAGCAAATGCTCTTTTAAGAGGTTGCCGAGAAATCTCCTGTCCACATTTGTCTGCTTTCATCTTCCCTACTAATTTGCCGTAAAGGGAATGAGCAGAGCACGGGATGCTTCGTGGCCTCCCCGCTCCGCTGTGCGCAGGACGTGGCGATTCTCGCCGTTCCTCCATAAGGAACTTTGAATTTGACTAGTTTGGCATGGACCTGAAGCCTGAGCTCTGGACATTACGAAAAGTTGCATCAAACCAAGCGCCAGTTAAATCATGTTTGGGTTCTTGTCGGAATGTCACGGAGTACCCTGTCATTTTGTTTTAGCAACTTGTCCTTCCAAATGTGCAGTTCGCCTTATGGCATGCCAGCAGTAAAAATGTCACTTACAATAATTACTTTTTGGTGAAAATGCTTGCTGACTTCCTACCTTCAAGCTGTTTTTTACACAGTGGGGAGATAATAAGAAATGACTTTATCCTGACTGCTCAAATGAACACTAAATGGAATTTAGGTTATTATTACTGGAGATAGAGGACTGTGTATTGAAATTTAAATAGTGGATCAGATAAACTACAGAGATTTGTCTCTGAAAATCAGAGTGGATCTGCTTTTTCAATCCACTTCTCTCTGAAACTTAAGGCAGCTGTTGTCTGCCTGCTGTCTTTAGAATATAATATTTTTCATAATCCTTTTAGAGGCCCCTCAATACCTTCTGTGTTTTGCATGGTCTTTCCCGTCTTCTCCATGTTCTGTACCTCGTTCCCCACGAGTCCTTTTGCAGCTTATTAGCTAAGGTTGTGTTAGCAACAAAGGTTGGGCAGTTTATTCTCCCAGTGGTTCCCGAGCTGCAAAAGTACAGAGTGCTCTTTATAGGCAGGCGAGTGTGCCGGGAGGAGAGGCTCGGTGCGTTGAGCTTGTGTTTTATGCTTGCGAATTCAGATGCTCTTGTTCAAATCTGAACTTTTGATTTACAAGTGGACATAAAGTCAGTTCGCTGCCATGGCTGTAGGAGTCTGAGCAAAAGTGGCAAACCTGAGCTCTCAAAATGCGTACAAGAAATTCCACTGGAGGAATCTGCCCGTGCTGGCAGACAGCAGCGTGATGCCTCTGGGACTGGTGAAACCATATCCATGTCTCAACACTGCTCCGTCATCTAGATACCTCCGTTGAGGGGGATGCATCCGGGACTGGTGTCAGGTCATGTAGACGTCTGTGATTTTCTGGGGAGGTTGTAGCAGGCGTCACCTGTAAGTCTTTGCATCTGAGGTGTCCTGAGCTTCAGAAGGAGGATCCAGCTGAAGTGTGCGGTGGATCTGAGCTGTACCACTGCTTTTGTCTGGAGGGCCATGTTAGATTACTTCCTGTGGTCGGAAGAGTTCCTGTACATCCTGAAAATGGTCCTTCTTAACCAGTGCCTGCAGTTTTGCAGAATATAATTAAAATCTCTGACTGCTGAGTTCATGCAGCCGAGCGGGTGATGCTCAGGAGCGCTGCAGGAGGGGAGCCTGGTGCAGCCTGTGGTTCGTTACACCCTGTAGGGATTTTGTCACGTTATGATGGCAGAACACGATCAGACCTCGCAGAGGAATGTGTCAGGCTGATACTGTGTTGGGGGAAGTGTTTTCAGGTAATTTGCAGGCCACCGGTGGGATAATCATAGTCCAAAATGTTCTACAGCCAGTGTTCAAGCAATTCAGAACCCAGGATCCAGTATTGGGGACCTGACCCCAGCATGGGGATGAGAAATCTTACAGTTGGAGAAGAATAAGAAAACCTAATGTTAAGTTCAGGAAAACCGCTGTAACCAGTGAACTGAGACTGGAACGCTGTTTTCAGACTTTCTCGCATTTTTCAAAGCACTGTCATGATAGAAGCTATGGGGAAGGTGTAGAGGATGGATGGGACCAAAGCATCATCTGGCTTCATCCGTTGTGCTAAGGAATGCAAGACCACAAAAGATTTTCTGTGTTCATATAATTAAGGCAAGGTCAATTTGTTATGGTTCTCAACCAGTTTTGTAAAATGCTCAGACAGACCCTGGTCCTATATGCTAAATTGTTTGCAAAGGTTGTTTAGTTTCTTAACTTACAACTGCTAAGGGGTGGGGAGGGGAAGGGGCAAGCTGTGATGATGGTTTGGGGTTTTGTTGCGATCAGGTGGTCATTCAAGCAGCAATCTTATTGTCATGGTTTAACGGGAAAATAGTATTTAAAAAGAAAACAGAAGGTATTTGTATGATGTTGACTTTGTTTCCATTTGTTTATATATCTTCTTTATAGATTATGCATCCCTCTCTAGTATTGTAGTAGGAAAAAACAAAACTGAAGAATTTCCTGACTTAAGAATAAGGACCATGTGTTCTGCCAGGAGTGATGCGTTCCCAAGTACGGCTCTCTGGCATTTGCAAACTGCATCAGATGTATTTGTCTTTATGAAGACATATTTGCCTTCAAAGACTTGAATGCTCACCTTCACTGTATGGTCATAGCTCTCTCTTAGCTGTTTTCATCAACTGTGAAATAGCCAGTGTTGGTGTTTCAGTTGTCTTCATGTTTTAGCTATGAATGGAGGCCAGTTGCACTTGCCAAATATTTCAGATTGCTGGCCCATTTATGCAGACATCACTTCCTAGTACATGATTTGCATTTGATTATTATTTTCTATGCTGCATATTTGAATGTGCTTTTAAAAATTGGTTGGAAGTGCCTAACTTCCCTAAATCCCAGAAGTGTATTTTGAATTAATAATGTAAAAAGTGCACGGTAGAGCCTTTGCCCTTTCATGACTCAGTTATACTTGCACCTTTGAAGATTTGGATCACTTAAATGCATTTATGGTGTATTTGAATCTTTAATAACGTTTGTCAGCATCAGCCTATAATTGTGCAGAAGTTACACCAGTTTCCCAATCATTTAAAATTGTCATGTTGAACTGTGTCTTCATAACATGCTTGGGACCTAATGGACACCATCTTTCCACCAAGTTAGTTTGGGGAGACCGTTTCTCCCATCCTCTATAAAGTGCAGGGCACGGCTGATGTCTTTGGCTGCCTGAGACTTAAAAAATTCCCAGGTTCTGCAATGACCTTGTCACTGGTGATGCTCTTGACCTCTCCAGCTCTTTACTTCTAGCACCTTATTTTTGAAGCTTTTGGGCTTTTGCTTCAGGTTTTAAAACCGGATACAGGCTGTTGGAAAGCAAAATGCAACACGCTTTGGTATAGCAAAGTTTATCTGGAATTTATGAAAGTAACTTCATCAATAAATGGTGGCCATGGGGTTTGCAGGTTGTATAGCCTACCGTAATGCAGTTTTACACTCATATTGACAAAATGATCTCTTCCTTACTAAATACAAACATGTAAACATTCGGTGAACGTCACTTACTCACTCATAAGAAACTGGATCGCTCTTACGTTAGTGCTATTTTTCAGTGCGGTCTGGGGTTAAAAAAGCAGAACAGGTTTTAAAGAAATAAGCTTTCAATGTATTATTTTCACCGGAAATGTTCAGTTGCTACTTTTGAAATCTTAATATGTATTTTTCAGATGTCCTGAATTTGTTTCTTTGTCCTGTGAGGAACTTGAGAGAAATGAATACAGACAAATTATTTCATAAAACATGTGAAATGGCTGTGGATTGACAGTTAAATCTGTAATAGTGAATACATTCAATTTTCCCCTTTGTTCTGTCAGCAGTCACTTGTACTCTAAATGTCTATTTAATTTTTTAAGTAGATTAACAGGAACTGTTTGCATTATTTGATTATTGAATTGACTTTTCCAAATAATGGATCTTTTCCTCAAATATTTATGTGATCTTGAAAATGTTTTTCCATAAGGGAAAAATGCTAAAAATGAATGGGGAACATACTTTGAGTTATTTGTAGTGTATGCGCATAATGCCTCATCTGAAATCACTACACACTTGCCTTTCGTTGGGGGGAAAAAAAAGCAGTTTGTCATCTGTACTGCCTGCCAAAATTAGATTCAGATAATCCTACCTTTTTGAGTAAATAAGCAGCAGATTGGTCTTAAAAATGAAATTCAAGTAAGCTCTTGATATGTGATATAAAAAATAAATAAGCTAATATGTGAGCAACATAGAGCATTTCAGTGATAGATGATAATATAGATTACCTTTGTTGTTTACATAATTAGGCTGGGCAGGGAAAGGAGAGGGAGAAAGAAGCATTAGTAAATGCTTTTGTTTAGTCCTGTGTGGTTGGGTTTTTTTTTTATTTTGGATTTTTTCTGCACTCTGTGTGCGCATGTGGTTTGCAGTGCACGGATGAGGAATTGTATAGGAAATTTGCAGCTGCTCTAGTTATTCAGTAAGAATTTGTATAAGCTGGCACAAGGGACAAAATTAGAGGGAACTTGAATGAGTGCCGTGCAGTTTATTAGCTAGGCAGCCATAATTTTGACCTTGCTGTGGGTTAAAGGACACAGACCTGAGAAGAAATCTGTTTATCATGGAGGGAATTCATGCCATCCCTGACAGTGTACAGTGAACAAGATGGATGATCTGCCAAATTGGTCCCTCGCATGGGTGAATCAGGGCAAATTTACAGTACAATTCCTTTGCTGCTCCTGATACAAAAATAACATTTGCTGGGTTTTAGATTCAGTTGTATGATGACCTAGGGTGAACAGAGAAAAGAAATAAGATTTGTAGGATCCCTATTGCCTTAAAGATTTATATGCACCTTGCTTTCCTTTTATGTCTGCCTCTTTTGCATCTTTCATAAAACACTAAGGAAAAAGTCCAGTTGCTTGGTTTGAGAGAGCAACTTTATGTAAGTGTGTCAGGGAACCTCTCTTAAATGCAGCACCGCGAAAGCTTCTGTTACTTTGAACAACACAATTATACTGTGCATCCTGCTTCATTTGAACCCTGCTTTTACTTATGTAGTATTTTCCTTTAGTATTTGGAATATGTTTCCGTGCTACGCGAGCTGCGTGTTCTGTAATGATTTGGCGGTATTCTGGATAACAAACAAACTGGAAAAACAGTGAAATTTGCTATTAGCCATCGCTGTGGTAGTGACGGCACCTGACGCTGCAGAGTGAACCGCTCTCACAGTAGAGGCGCAGTGCTCAGGAAAACACAATTCTGTTAGAGGGACTAAGTTTTTGATGTAGACTGGCCTCATCCTTGTACAATGGAGAGCATCGTAAGCTTCCTCCAGAGATTTTGAGACGAATCCACTGATGTATGAATTTGAGATACATACGATTAACCGTGTCAGTAATGAGATGCAAGGAGGAGGAAGCAGTCCCAGAAAAACGGGAAAGAACTGTGAATGGAGAAATCAGATGTGCTGTTTATCTTTTGAAGGGAATTGTTCTTCTAAACCACATTGTCTACGTGTTGTTGCTTTAAAAAATGTTTAGACTGTACCCTTAGATGTCTGGATTTTCTGCATAAGCTCAGTTGGTACATTCCATTAAGAGATAAATGTGAATTTATCAGGGGAAAACAACATTTTGTACAGAACCTATTGTTGCTGGCAAATTAGCAGATTCAGAACGCTTTCTTTTAAACAGAGTGTCACAATAACAGATTTGGGTGTCTCCTGATCTACTAGCTATCTTTATGTTGGATCCTCAAGCACGTTAATTAATACAACATAATTACAAACTGTATTTTAATCTTGTTAAGTTATTTCTGGGCAAAGAGAAGTGCAAAAATGTGATGCGAGTGATAAGAAACAATATGAAATCAATAACACTCTCAAGATATAAAGTTGTATCAGTTATAGAAAATCCCTCATTGACACTACAAAATAGTGGCTAAGTGAGTTTCATACAAGTCACAGAAGGAGGCTTAAACCAGTCTATAATGGTAGATTTAAGAGCATTCTTACACGAATGGATAATGCTTTGTGGAAAGCAAAACTATGAGATTTCCTGACCAAGGAAATTTCTTGCAACCTTACAGACTGTTGCACTTCGCTTTTTCCTGATTTTTATTTGTATTTGTACATCTTGTCTTTATAAGAAAGCAGAGATGACTCAAGATAAAATTAGAAAATAATTCTGTTTTTAAAAAGAGGCTTTTTAGTAACCAAGTCATAACAAGTAGCATTTTGCATACTTAGGCATTTCTTTAAGTAGGTAGAATATAAATGAGAAGGAAAGTTAAATATCCTGCAATCAAAACATTACAATTATGCTAAAGTGGGGACTTTTTTCTTTTTTTAATTACAGAAAGCACTCCAAAGACTTCTGCCAGTTGCAGTCCTGCTCCTGAATCTCCTATGAGTTCCAGTGAATCAGTGAAAAGCCTGACTGAATTGGTACAGCAACCCTGTCCCGCTATAGAGACAAGTAAGGATGGCAAATCCCAAGAATCTAGCGAGCCGCCTGCTTCTGAATCCCAATCTACAACACCTTTGCCACTGTCGGGCCACTCGGCACTCAGCATTCAAGAACTGGTTGCGATGTCCCCTGAGCTGGATACGTATGGCATTACGAAAAGGGTCAAAGAAGTGCTAACGGACAACAATCTTGGTAAATCGCTTTATTCTCATTTCTTAACTGAAATAAAGTAGAAGTGTTTATACTTTTATTTTTATGCTATATTTCAGTAGACGTTTACAAGAATACTTGGTTTTGATTCTGGCCTAAGCTTTAATCTGTTAAAAAAGATTTTTTTTTTTTTAAACCAGTGGAAAAATCCTTTCAGATTGTCACATTCTACTTAAAATGTCATCGTACCCTTGCTCTTAAGCTCTGCTTCTGGCTCACCAGCCAGATACTGCTCCCACCTCCCTAAATACAGTCCAGCAGGCTGTCAAGAAGACCAAAACCCCAAAGCCAGTGAGATCTCCCCTTGAGACATGCTGTTTTCCCCATGCTTATAGATTCAAGGCCCCACCATTTCAGGCACAGGCGAAGTAGAGGAGTCCAGCTTGATTGGAGAGGGACGTGCATCACAAGCAAAAGCATGGCATACCTGTAGAGCTAGGAGGGTAAATTCAGACTTGGTTGAGGTGTAGATGAACCTGTACATAAGTGTATGGGGCCATTCAGTTATTTTGCTTAGAGATGTGCAAAGCTAAGGCTGCTTTTGCTTACAGATGAGTTTTTGGGTGTTAAGTGTAATGTTGACATGGCTATGTATTTGGAATAGTCAAAGGGAATAACCTGATCTGAATATGGGAAATCCACGCTTAATACTGCCACTGTGCCTCTAAATCACTAGTTCTTCATATGTGTTTAACACTTGCTTCCCTCACAAGGCACTGGGATACCGTTAGGAGTCCTTTGAAGTCTCTAGCGGGAAGGCAGTAGGGCTGCCCCAGTATTACCTGCACGTGCTTCTGGCGCTTGGCGTGGGATTCATCTCACTGCATTTAGATGTTCAGAATAGATGTCTGAGATGGTTGGGATGAATCACTCTCCAGAAGTACCAGTTTCTCTCCATTCACTACAGATGGGACCAAAAAGATAAGTTTAGATTTAGACTGCTGATGATACTTAAGTGAGAAGAATTCCATCCATATCATCTGAACATTATGACCGTATAAGTAAAAACTCCTTTATTTTAGTATGTAAGGAAGCCTTTTTTTGGCTAGACGCAGAATAACGTGTTATTATCTTAGCTTTTTTTTTTTTAAAGGGAGAAAATACTGGGATGGGGGAGGTTGCAATTTCTCATTTAGCGTAATTTGGGAAAAAAAGAAAATGGCCCTGATCGTGGAGGTACCCTCCATGAGATTGTGTTCCACTGAACCCGGCAGAATTACTTGCTCATGCATATTGGCATGGGCAGATTGTGGTTGCTTGTTCAGTGGAGATAATGTAGAGATAAAGCCACAAGTCACGGTAAGGGTTTGCAGGTTCAAGCCCCTAGTTTTTGGGCAAAATACTGTTGAGTGCTGTACCTGCTCTGGTGTTCCAGAGAGGTTTGAAAAAGTATTTTTGTTTACATTTGCTTTGATGCCATTTTTACTTAGTCTTTTTTATTTCCCATGATTTTTGTTTTCCTACAGTGTGGCTGACAAGCCTAAAAAGCAGCAGAAGAGCCAGGAAATGTGCCCCAAACTCTGCATTAGGTGTGGAACCAGTTTCAATGTCTCCTTTTGCGCCCTCAGTGTGCTAGTGCACCAGATTGACTCGGTGCACAGGTTTCTCTGTCTTAGGCCACAGGGCCTTGTGAACCTGTCTTAGGCAACTGGTGGTGGCTCAGTTGTTCCAATGTCATCGGCCAGTAAAGACCACGGTTGTGCAAAACCACTCAAAGATGTGTTTGGCGGGTCTCTCCTCCCATGCCTTTTAGCATTTGTTCAACAGTCACCATTTTAGCAAACGATGCTGGCAGCGTTAGCACTGAGATGTTGCTGGTATTCCTAGTCCCAAATGTCATAGTATTATCAGTGATTCCCTGTTGGGCAACATATAACTTGGATACAGAGGGAAGCAAATGCAGTGAGCTATTGAAAGATTGCAGTGGCGGGGATTTTGCAGAAAGAGCCAGGACTAACCATGAAACCAGCATAATTTACAGAAAGTTTTGTCCATGAGGAGCTACATCAGTGGGAAGAGGTGTGAAGGATATTAGGGAGAAAGATGGGGAGAATTAGCAGGCGTTTTAGGAAACCTGTGCTTAAAAATATTCCAGTTATTAATAGCTCTCTGATGAAGATGGAGTGTGATACACCTCCTACCTCCTGAGAATGATTTCTAACACATTCCCCATTAGTTTGGGAGTCTTTCAGGTGTTTTATCCTGTCCTGCCATATCCTGGGATAAAATAAATGACACAAACATCTTTAGCTTTGTCCTTAACACCTAGAGAACATGATGTTACCTCCTCCCACAAATTTGCATTTTTAATTTCTAGGCTGTTGTTTGAAGTTCATTTCCTTCGGCAGCATTGCTAGTACCTGCTCTGGGCTGCTTGTTTCTGACCTTTTTGCTGATTTGTGCCGGTATTCCTGTTCCTGTGGCCACACAATAAACCAGACCAGTTGGTCCGAGTCAAAAGTGGCTGTTTTATCCTTGGTAGGTTGGTTTGACTTGGATCGGGTTGCTGCTCCGATTTACTGTGCAGCCACTCGGGCGGTTGCAGTGGCCGCACTGGCACTGCACAGCGGCTGTCGGAGCTCTCGCGGCCGCTGGAATAAATGCTGCTCACATTGCAGCCTGAGCACAGCCTGGGGTTAGAAACTGTGGGGAACGTTAAAGGAAAGTTATTTACAAAGGCAAATTAAAAGATACTTAAAGTAGCTGTCGTATCTTGCAAGTAGCTCGCAGGTTTAAAGGTAAATGGATAAGGCCTTACTGATGTTTTTAACTACAGAGACGAACAGGGAGTCAGTTAACTCTGCAATACGCATGATCTAAAGTTCTGAATTACTTCTTTTGTCTGATTTTCCTGTTATTGAGGGTAGTTGAAAATCACTTATTACTTAGGAACTTAAGTGAATTCTCAATTTAGGTTTCTGTTCAGTCTGTAAGAACCATTTTCAGGGTTAGTTTTAGAGCTTATTGGCAGACACTGTCATGTTAGTCCTGTCCTCGTTTCTCCTTTCTGCCTTTCATTATCTCGCCTGCTTCCTCCAAGAGCTTTGCAAACCCACCTGCCCCATGCACCTGAATGGGACATTCTGCAGCTTCTAACTGGTCCTCCATTCCCTCCTCTCCCTGTACAGGCAAAAAAAAATGGCCAAGCCAAAGGTTTTGGGGTGTTTGTAAAGAGGAGGAGGAGATTCATGGAATTAAGCACACAGGAGGGGTTTATGGAGCAGATCTTTTCCACAACCTGTTTGTGACAGGATCAGATGAGGCTGTGAAGGCAAGAGTTGATGGTGCTTTTGCAAGTGCGGGCATGTCCTGCAGACCTGTAGGAGCACAAGCCCCCGCGCATCTGCATTGTCCCCTAGGGATCTGTTTGTTGCCACTGGCCAAGGCTGCTGGCATTGCTAGGAAGTGAAGGAGAAGCGTTCTGCTTTGTCTTGGTGAGGGCATTCAAAAGCTACGGATCAGACACAAGACCCTGAGGCCTAAACTTGGTCGGTATGGAAAGATCTTTGGGTTACCTTGAAAATACATGATAGCTGCACTTCTATCGGAAATCACCGGCCATGACTCAGATGACTTCAGGCTCTGTCTTGTAACAAAAGCTGTTGCATATCAAGGCAGTTTAGCTTAGGAAGAACACTGAAGTGAAGGGTTTTAGAAAACCAGCTGTATGGTTGGGTTTGAGTTGCACAGGCATTTTCCACAGTCCTTGCTAAGTTAGATCTTAACCATGTAAAACCAGTGTTACTCACGCACATACAAATGCTGTACATTGAAAAGCATATGCAATTTTTACCTTGCTAGACAATAGCATTTTGAAAGAGAACTAAAATTAAGTATTCTTAACTACACGTACTGTAGAGGCTGTAAAAAAAGCTGTTATATTGTAAAATGTGATTATCTCTAGTTGGTAAGACACAGTTAGAACACCACAGATAGTTCAACACAGAAAATATGTACATGTGTCTTTGAGGACACTTACATGACCGTTGGTGAATGGGGGGTTGCACTGGTCTTGGTTCATTGATTGCTTGAAATGTTTGGATTGCCCTGTTGAAACAAAGCTGTTGCACTACCCTCCTGCATAAGAGCTAAGTAGCCTCACTGCTCTCACTAGTTGCCTGCTTAGCTAAAAGTTTAGTTTATTTTTAATCTCATTAATTGTATTTTTTGCACACTGTTTCACTGTAAGGTCCAGGTCCCCAAAGGTGTTGAGCTCCCCTCTTTGCCACAGTCAGATCCTAAGGATTAAACTAAATCTCAATATTTACATTTTTAGCGGGGGGGAGAGCTTTTATTCTTCTAAATGTTTCTTTTGGGTTTTCAAGCAATTCTAAAGTAAGAATAATTGATAAATGATCTTGTAGACGTGTTCTGTCTTTTTAGTTACTCTCGTCTCTTAGCTGAATGAATTCATGCAATTTTCAATTTCGTATTAGGTCAGCGTTTGTTTGGGGAGACAATCCTAGGGCTAACACAAGGCTCTGTCTCAGACCTTCTGGCTCGCCCAAAACCCTGGCACAAGCTGAGTTTGAAGGGACGGGAACCCTTTGTCCGCATGCAGCTGTGGCTGAACGATCCCAACAACGTGGAGAAGCTGATGGATATGAAACGAATGGAGAAAAAAGGTAACTTGGAGCAGACTGCTGACTCATGTTTTCCGTTATTTCAAAGATGACTGTGTCTTTTATAATTCTCTATAAATAGTATAGAGGCAGCATTGATACAGTATTATGAAGGTTATGCAAAAGGACTTCATGACAGCTTTTTCATGGTGTTATTTGATGCTAGCTCAAGCAGATACATCTCCAAAAAAAAAAAAAAACCAAACAAGAAACCAACCCCAAACCCTGAATATTCACCAGCTGTCGTGAAATCATTGCTATATTCTCCTATAGATTAATTACTGAGGCCCTGGTGTATCACTGATAACTTGCCTTACCAAATGAGAAATGTGAGTTTGGGAGCTGGCTTTGGGTTATTAGTTAATAGTGCTGCAGCTGGTCACAGATGTTGGGCTGGAAGAACTGTGCATTGATTCCTGGGAGAGCTTCTTGCCAATCCTGCACTGATGGTCGCTAGGAGGAAAGAAAAATGCAGTCTTTATAAGAGGGTATTTGAGAATAATTAAATTTGTAGCCTTTTTAGGGATGGGGGAAGGTGATTGTGTTAATACGTGCTTGCATAAAACGGCTAGGTCATGAGTATGTACCTGTGAGAGATCTAAGTTGTTATTGGGTCTCTATAGTAGGGAGTATATCCTGAAAATTTATCTTAGTCTCTGCATTTTAAATTCATTACTAAAAAAAGTGGTTATTCAGAGCCCTGTTTTTAGTATGTTCGTGTGATTTTACAAGAGAGACTCTTAGGCTGCCATTATCAGCAGTTAACTAATTAATGATATATACATCTCTTGAGCTATCCCTTAATGATATTAGTACAGACAGCATTAATCGTGTGCAATGAAAGCGCTGCTGTTGACTGATGTCCTGAAAGCATTAACATTTGATCGAGAACTTTGTGATTATATTAAAAATTGCAGTGAAGGAGCTTCTGGGAAAATTCTAGTCTTGCATGCTTTTAAGAAGAAATTCAGATCCTTGTCATAGTAACCAGTATAATATAATGCAGTGTAGTATCTTATCGCAAATTGTGTATGATCTTCCATGGGGAGTAAAATCCACTTGGGTTTCCCACTTACAACTGTAAACCAAAGGGAGCCATGATGGTTTTTGCTGTATTAGAAATACGGCAGAAATAAAATTGTCAACTAGCTGGATTTTTATAGCCTCAAAGAGAATATCGCCCATAATGCAGGAAAATAAAATAAAAATAATTTAAAAGTAGTACTGACAATATCCTCTCAAAACTATTTTCTAAACTGGATTCTTATCAAATACTGTGCAATACATATGCTCTATAGATGGCACCTGAATAGAGATAAGGCCATAAATCATTTGAGATTCTGTACTGAGCTCCTGAACTGCGTAAGTGCTGTCCTCATAGCAGAGCACTCTAAAGTGAATTCAACCCTCTATTTTCTGCAAAATCCTTTCATGCAGGTAAGGATCCTGTGATTTAACCTTTTAAATTGCTCTAGAGCCACATTAGGAATTTAACTTTCCCTTCAGCTAATGTCAATTAAAGAACAATGCAACTGTATCTGCTACCAGTGAAACATTATTATCAATTATTTCTCTGCCACATTTTATTAAGGGAGTAAATTAATAATTATGATAAAGGTGAGCTGCATATATCTTTTTTTCCGTTCTGCCGGTCTGGAGTTTGCGCTATAAATGTCCAGTTTAAGAGGGTCTGAAAATTTGCAACGTACATTAACTAACCTCTTTGGAGGAAGACGGGGGTTCCCGCTCACTAGGCCGAGACGCTCTGCACCACCTTTCCTGCCTTGGACGGGCTCGTTCCTCTTTCTTACAACCTCCCGGTGTGTGCTGCTGGTAACGTCACACTCCTCACTGAACAGTGCTGAAGCCTGCCGTCAGGAGAAAATTTAATTCCCTTTATTTCCCCATTATTTCGCTTTTTAATAATCTTGTTCAATACCGCATAAGATAAAAATGATATTAGAAGGAGCTCTGTTTTACCTCAGTGGGCAACCGCTAGTTCTGCAATAGCGTCTGCTGCGTCTGTAGCTGAGCTCATGCTGGGGAGTCTTCCCAGAGGGAGACGGCGATGCTGGGTTGGCAACAGCAGGGCGGGAAAAAAGGTAGTAAAACTCAGGGCATAGAGCTGGCCTTGACAAGCTGGTCTCAGACCCAGATCCACACCTTTGCCCAAATTACATTTTTTTTGGGTTTTTTTTTTCACAGGTCTCCTGAGAGTGGAGACCGATCATAGACAAAAATCAGACTTCTCCGAAAATCAAGTGTTTGTGACTTGGATTCCAGTTTGAGCCTTGCTGTCACTGCAGATGTGCTGAACAATCTCCTTATGTTGTCTACACGCAGCACATATGTTTAAAATAAGAATTAAAAAGGAAAAGTCATAAACGTCATGTAGTTTCCAGAGAGCACCATTAAAGCCTTAAAGCTTAGGTGCTAGTTCAGCACGTGGCAAAGTGCCAGGATTGTGCCTTTGGCCCCATGGAAATTTGTTCTGATAATATCCTCCAGAAAAACAATTGGTTATGGTAGAACAGTGGGACATCCTCTTTATTTTTATGTTAAGGAAATATGTGCATTTATATAATTTGTTCCATTCATGTGAGAGAGACCCAAATAAGCTATTGCAACTTTTGTGATCCCAGTGCGAGGTTACAAAAGCAGAGGTAGGCATAGGGCATGAAATTTTTCCCAAGCTGTCACAGGTCTGGGCTGTCCTTAGGAGTCTAAAGATGGGAGCTCTGACCTGCCAGAAATGCCGTCCTTTGGAGAGCAGAGAAAGCAGAGATTCAGAGCATCCTGATGCATGGGTGTCTCATGTTAACTCAGTCGCCTGACCAAATTCCAGAAACTGCAGTCAGAGATAGCCTAAACACCTTTTACATCTTCCATGTCAGGTTCTGTTTTGTCTCATGGCCTCCGTTAAGCTGCTGCACATTGCTGAAGTGATAGATGCTGTCTTCCATCCCTCTTGGTTGTGCTATCAAAGGAGACAAGGGAACCTTATGTATAGTTTGCATGTCAATGCAAGTTTGAAATAACACCTAGGAGTCTTTGAGATTGAAGACCTTATATAAATGTGAGATTATGTTGCTGGAATGATTAATTCCGTGGTTGAAGGTTCCTTGAAGGCTGCAAAAATAAGGCCAATAGGTCACCTTGAAATAATGCATTTACCTGTGGTCACTTTGCAGTTCTCCATCTGGTTGAAACAACTTAAATAGGTGATTTTTTAAATGAAGTTTATTTTTTAAGAAAAAAAACAACTTTGCTTTATGTGGTTATTTCAAAAGCGTGCAGGACTGTATCACGGCAGAGTGATGGATCATGAGCAACTCACGTTCTGTTCCATATCAGTGATCTTACACAGTAGGCAATCCACAGGTAATCTGTCATATTCAGGAAAAACAAAATGAGGGCCATGCAGATACCCCCAAAGGTCACAGAGCGTGTTCAAAATTCACTTTGACAATAGTAAGACACAGTGTAAAAAGGTCCCACTGGACGTAGAGGACAGGATGCTGAAACCCACTGGAGACAGAAAACCTAGCCAGTCCTGTAGGGAGCTCTGCCAGAAGAAGCTGACTTGTGTGAGAAGGGCTTTCAACATTTCAGTTTATTTGATTGCATTGAATTTTTATTCTTTGTGCACCCTCGGCCTAAAGGCAGAGTTGTGGGGAGAGAGAAATTTATTTTTTGAAGAATTTGATTGCTGACCGGTGTGACGTGCCCCACATTGGTCCCTGCCTCCAACTGGAGCTCCTGGCTATTGGAGATTTAGTGCCTGGTAGATTGATGTCAGGCTGGTGTAATCTGGAACTTAATAGCCAAGGTTATCAAATTGCAGCTCTTGAATGCCTAAGCTCTTAAATATCTAGAAGGTATTTAACAGGCCATTAAATATTTTATTGACAAAATTCATCTATATTTGCCATTTTCGGCCCCCTCATTAGCAATGCTTGTGCATAATACTGCCAGGTGCAGTAAATCCCACCTCTCTTTGCCTGGTGTAAATCAATCATGTCAGTGACAGCGTTTAGCAGGACGCTTTCCTTGCAGAATTTGCCAGGATAATTCTGTCCCCGCTGGGGAGGAGAGTTAGTGGTATCACAGGCTTCTGCCATCAGCCTCACCGAGCTCCATCAGCGCAGCAAGAGCTTTCTTAAAAGTATATGCATTTTTGAAAGAGCCTTGCGTAGAGGAGGAGGGTGCTGTGGGCTGTTTTTCTTTCATAACCTGTCACCGCTATAGCGGAGATCTATAGCAAAAAGCAGCAAAACCCTGACGGGTTATTCAGCACGTTGCTGGGATCTCCAGGCTCCGGGCGCCATCCTGTGTTGGAGACATGGCTGTGGCTGCGGCTGCCTTCAGCTTCCACAGTCATATTTCTAATTCTGAGACCTTAAGTGTTAGAGAGACCTTAGTGTACACCTTAAGTGTTTCATAGCCAAAACCATTTAAGCTGAAATGAAGTGCAACTGTCCTAATCAGGTGCTTATGTGGAAGTTCGCCGCTCTTGAAAGAGTGAATTTGAAATAAGTTGTTAACTGAACCCTGTTATTCATGTCCCATGTTCATTGAAAAAGCAGAAGACTGTGGCAGGTTTCCAGTCAATTTACCCTCTTTTCTTTCCCTTCTTTCTTCTTTTTCTGCCTCTTGCATCCTCCCTACACTTGCTTTCCTCTGATCTCTGATGCTGCCCCGTCTTTTCTGTTTTCTCCAAACAGCCCATCCATGCATCTACAACCTGTCATCTTCGCATTTATTCCACAGCTCGTATATTCATTGATTTTGCATTTGTATTCAGCTGGGGCTGATCCGATGCGCTTCTCTTTCAGCCTACATGAAACGGCGACACAGCTCTGTTAGCGACAGTCAGTCTTGTGAGTCCTCATCCGCTGGAATAGACTACAGCCAGGGAGCCAGCCCGCAGCCGCAGCATCAGCTGAAGAAGCCCCGGGTGGTGCTGGCCCCGGAAGAGAAGGAAGCTCTGAAACGAGCCTACCAGCAAAAGCCATACCCATCACCAAAAACCATTGAGGAACTCGCTACGCAGCTCAACTTGAAAACCAGCACCGTGATCAACTGGTTCCACAATTACAGGTATGAGATCTCCCGGGAGCCCTGCTCATAAAGGATTTCTTTTATTTGCCTTGGCAGGGTGCTACTCTGCTTCAGCAGGCTGTGTCTGCTTCTGCTAGCATTGAGCGATTGTACAAAATGAACAGTTTCAACAGCAGGGAGGTTCTAACTAACAGTAATCTAATGCTCCAGACTAATTTTAAGTCGTCCCTGAGGAACAGCAGTATTCACGTATTGATGTAAGTAGTGCTTTTAAGCAGAAAGTCTCGCTTTTGGAGAGGGTGTTGATTTAGAGATGTCCACTAACGAATATTTATAAATCCTGTTGCAGTAAGCAAGACTGGTCTTTCTTATATGCACACTCACACAGACATATACTCGCACGTATATACACACATATAGGTGTGTGTTGTGTGTGTTATGCCTGGGTCACTTGGTGGGGGGTGCTTGGAAGTGTCCTCTGCTGGATGGCATCAGGATTGCACTGCTTTCATCATGTATTTTTCCCACATACGAGCAAAAAGAGGATTTTCTTTTACGTCTTGAGTCACTGAGCTCTCAAAATAGGCACAGTGTGTGCTGTATTTCTGGGAAGCTCCGCACAGTCATGAAGGACAGAGAACCGATAACCCTGAAGTCCGATGTGGCCACAAATTTGTTTCATTGTTATGATTAAATCATTGAGTCCTGCTGAAATGAAACAAGATGTTAGTCTGTTTAGTTCCTTTCTCATATTAGAAGGAACCTTCTCCACATTTGAAACATTGAAGTAGGTTTTGGCCTAGAGACACGGATGAAAAGAAACTGGAATGCTGGAATGACATAGAAGAATTACAAGGATTTGAATAAACATATTATCAGCTGTGCTTGGGATTGGGAATCTTAATTAGTGCAGCAGACTTTTCTCCAAGAAATTTGTGCTAATGAATATTGAACAGGTACAGTTAAGATACCAGATTTAATACTATTCTGCCCCTTCACTTGGAGCCAGTAATGTTCCTAATTAGTCCAGATTGCTAAACTTGTTTGTTTTTAGAAACTGCTAACATTTAACGGGTATTTTCCATTTTGGCCCTTCTCAGCTTTAACAGGGAAGTTGCTGAAGCAGAAGCAGCACAGTTTAATGACATATCTCAGAAATATTATGCACAATAGTAAAATAATGTTTATAGTAAACAATACAAAATTTTAAAATTATAACCAACGAGTAATCATATTTACACTGAATTTCATTGCCTTGAATTCGCTACAGATGCAGCCTCTTTCACTGCTCAGAGTTCTCCAAATGCAGGCCTCTCTTCCAATTCCCACTTCTAGGCAATTATACACAAGTTGGAGGAATGCCTATGAAAATATGTTCCCTTCGGCCTGACAGCAAAATGTGCTGTTCTCACTTACGCAGATGAGTGCGGGAGCACTGGTGGCATGTGTCATCTTCCTCATTATCATGAGATCTCCTGTTCAGGCGTGCTGCGAGAAAGCGTGACAAGTCATGATTGATCAGCATGTTTAGCCACACCAAGCTATACACTAATGTAGACTAGGTGCTGACAGTTGTATACAAAATAAAAAATGTATAAACAAGGTGCTGTAGGCTGGTGGGTAGCACAAGCCTCACAGCACTGAGTGATCTGGACCTGCTCCCAGATGTGCTGCTGAGTCTCCAGGACTTTAAAGAGATGTTTCAAGCCTGTTTGGAGCCCTGGGTGCCCTGAGCGGTTGCCACCACCGAAAAATCAAAACACGTGCCTGTTCTTTTCCTCAGTACAACAACTTTCTTAGCTTTCATGCATGAAGTACTCTTAAATCATTTGCAGACGTTGCAGAAGAGGTAGAAGTCACATGTTCTGCTAGGGGAACAGGATCTGACTGTTCTGCAGCTCATGTATTACAGGAAATGGGTAGTCATTCCCCTCTTCATCTTCTCCAGACCACACTTAACTTTATTTATCTCTTTTATACTCTCCCTCAGCCATTTCTTTTCCAAACTGAAGAGTCTTCATACAGAAGCAGTTTCACACCTCAGACCATATAAATTTTTCTATAAAGTAACTTCAGCTGAGGCGGGGTAGAGATTTGGACAAGTTTGTCTTCCTGTCTCTTGGGAATCCTGTTACAATGATGCTTTTCCTTTGGGATTCAGCCCAAGCCTCACTTTCCAAAGGTGGTTGCTACAGCAGAATCTACCTTTATATGCACCAAATGGGAAGTCAGCGCTAGCGTTTATTTTCCACAGCAAAAGAAATTTTAAAAAAATCCTCAGCAGGCAAAGAAATAATTAACTTCAGACTATAAATAGGTATAAAGGATTTTGACATGTCTGCAGACTTCTCCAAGTGTATCGCTTTGCATCCATACCAATCACATAGCTCTCAGAACAGAAAAATAAGAATATGCCTTGCTTTGCATTAGTGAAGCACATATACAGGACCCATCAGAATTTAAGGCTCTATTGTCTTAAGAACTGTACAAAAGAGTAGGAGGTAGGGATTTCTATCCCACTTCACATGTGGAAACTGGCACAGAAACTCAGAAAGGTCATAGAGGTGATACTACAGAAGCATCAGGAATTAAACCAAAGTTTCATGAATTGTAATCTAGTGCTCTTGGATCCTAAATTTCATTGCTTTTACTGTGGGCATATTTTTTCAATGAACTGTAGCATTATGCTTGTTTAGATGAGTTCCTGGAGTTGTGTGAAGGTTGTACAGGGAACTTCAACGTATACCCCAGGAGATCTCTGATATTTTGCGTTACGCTGATGAATGCCAACAGGATGTGTTGATGTTGAGGCCAACACCTTCCACTGAGAGGAATGCTCTCTGGAATTTCCTAGCTGCTGTCACCAGTTCTTTTTTACCGTAGGGATTTAATTACTGTGTTAATCAGGAGCCAGACTGGATTCCAGAAGCTATATATTGGGTGTGAGTTCCAGGGGTTTCCACAGACATCAAACCTGTATGCTGTAGGGCTGTGGTCAGATACTCAGTGAGCATGTCATCATTCAGTATCTTGCTGGAGCTGAGGTATTTTAAATGCCATGCAGGCACAAAGCTCTTACCTGTTTCCTCTCCTGACTTAGGGAATGTTACAGAAGCAGTGTGTTCTGGATCAATGTCCATGCAGGGAGATTATAGGCATAAATAGAGCCTGATAATCGATGTTGCAGGATGCATGCAATTAATGGTAATAGAAAATTAATGTTAGCACCTGTGGTCTTCTGTTAGATGAATAATATTCTCCTAGGGAAAATTAGAGACCCCCTAAATCCTTTAAAAGTGTAGAGTCAGCAAGTACTGCTGAAATACTCTGTTGCATTTCAAGTAAGTCAATAACATCATTAGCTTCAAAAGCAGTATTCAGATGGTGTTCTGCATGTATCCTATGTTTTTTCCATTGTGTGCTGTCTTCCGTAGCACATTTAGGGATAAATGAAAAATTCGTACAGCCATCAGTGTTGGGACAGCTCTTCACCTGTGATTTGCAAGACCCTTAACAGTTCTCCCTGGCTAAAACCAAAAGTGTTATCTTCACCCTGAAGGATAAAGTTTTGCTAAACTCTCCCTATGTCTGTATTCTCGTGCCTGACCACAGGTCATTGAGGCTCCCTCTTGGTTGCAAATTAGGACCTGAACAATGGTCATAACCTCTCCTACTGACAGAGCAGTACAGAGAAAGAGTTATCCTAGACCCTAAGATTTTTTCATAAACTGTTCTGTATTGTGAGGATATTGGCAGCTCCTAAACAGAGCAGGAAGAGGGAGGAAGGACCAAGTTAAATGGCAAAGGCAGTGTGTTTGGGGTGTTATTGCACACTTCAAGTAATAGGAGGCACAGGGTGGCACACCAGGCAATTTTAACCACGCATGGAGTGCATTAATTCCCTTGAAATGCACTGCTTCCCTTGTCACTATTCATGTTCTGAAATCGATTTTTTAAATAAAAAATGAGGCAGAAGTCAGACTAGCTCATAGACTGACAACCTGTCAAAAGGCTGTGCTTCCCCAAGGCGGTTTCAGAACAATGGACTTCGTTTCATCTTTGTTTCTCCTTGGTGTCCAGGAGAACACCAAGGGGGTTGTCTGGATTTTTTCCTTGTTTGTTTTTTGTTTAGGCAAATTGTGGCTTGTTTCTAGTAGAAATCTGGATTGTTTTGTATTTACAAGCTGTTTTCTTCTGGATCTACTAGAAATGTATTCACATTTTTAAAATTATCCCTTTTCTGGTCCAGCGTACTGTAAAGTTTCACCTTCCTGACGTCAGACTTTTAGTAGGAACAGGAGACTGCAGAGCCTTTCATCTCTGTCCCTTAAACCCCATCCAGTGCTGTAAAAATTGAGCATACAGTTATGAATGTTACTTAATTTAAACTTGGAAAAAAAAGGGAAGACGAGCTGTCATTGGCTTTCACCAATCATTTTAGTACAAACTGATTATCTGCATACAGTTTATATTTTTGCTTTACTCCATAATGCCTGCTGTGGTTACTAGAAGGGGCAGTCATCAACGTCAGATTTACAATAAATACACAGAATCCTGGTTGAAGTCAGGGGGGTCAGTCTCAACACCGAGAAGTAACTGCAGAAGTTACCAGAAATGGCTTATCTGCTCAAAATCCCGGCTGCGACTGCCTGCCCTCCCGCTGTGCCAGGGAGGAGCCCCGGGGCGGTCTGGGCTTGGCAGCCTGCACCCCTTCTAGCACAGCAGGCTTCGCAGCGGGCATGTGGCCGGGGAAAATGAAATTAAGAGCATCTCGACAGCATTTCGTGTTCTTCCAAACGCCTCTTCAGTCAGTCTTTGGATTTGAGGGGGTGAGCGCTTCCACTGACCCGGCTTGTCAGGTGCGGCTTGGTGCGGCTGTCCCGTAGCCAAGGCAAAACGGCGTCTTACGAAAGGGCGTTTTGAATGGCGTGTCTGGTAGAGCAGAGTGGCTCTGAGGGACCCCCGCAGACTCACCATCCTTCTCCCCTGTCTCCTAGGTCTCGCATCCGCCGGGAGCTGTTCATCGAGGAGATCCAAGCCGGGAGCCAGAGCCAGGCTGGGTCGAGCGACTCTCCTTCTGCCAGAAGCAGCAGGGCCGCTCACAGCTCCGAGGGAGACAGCTGCGATGGCGTGGACGCAGAAGGCCCACCTGAAGGGAAGCCGAGTGGCCCGGAGGCGGATGAGTACAGCAATGCAACCACAAAGTCTCAGGGAGGGCCAGCGGAGTCGGCTTTCGAAGCGGGGGAAGAGGCACTGCAAGGCGCCAGGTCTTCGGAGAAAGCGGAGCCGTTCCAGGCGGAGAGCCTGGAGGACACCGACGACGAGGGCAGGCTCAGAGCACCGCGCCAGAGCTCTCCGCCGGCATCGCAGCGCCCGGGAGAAGCTCTGGAGACACTGCCAAACTCTGCCACGGAAGGGGATGCCTCTACCTCAGCTGCCTCCACCTCAGTCCTTACAGGGGAGAGCTCCTACAAGTCAAAAGAAAGTTCAGAGAAAATCTCCAGTGTGCCAAGTACGAGCTCGACGCCGGCCGCAGGCTCGCAGAAAGCCAACTCTCTTCAGAGCTTGTTCGGCTTCTCCGAGGCGGTGAGCTCCAGGAACACGCGAGACAGCTCCTTGAGGAAAAAGAAAGCGGCAAACTTGAACAACATCATCCACCGCTTGGAGAAGGCCGCGAGTCGAGAAGAGGCCGTCGAGTGGGAGTTTTGAGATTAAACTCGCCCAACTCTGGAGAGCTGGGAAGTGAAACTGGACCTCTACTGGTTTTATTGTGTTGCGCACTTAACCGCCCTGCGGGCCACAGGGCAAAAACGCCATAGGCCAAGGTGCATATAGAAAACAAAAAGGAGCGTTAAGCCCAATTTATGTTTGTGTTTTCGAGGAAGAAAACTGAAATGTGTAGTCAAGCTTTTTTGTACCCTGAAGTGTTTTTATTATTGCCCTAAGTGATTTCCACAATTTCTGGAATAACTCATACAGCTTTGCCTTGTGCCCTCCTCTTTGGTGTGGGCTTTAAAAAAAGAAAAACAGAAAAAAAAGAAAAAAAAAATCAAACCCACATATTAAAAGGGGGCTTTTTATCTGCCATCTAATGGCTACAGAGCGATAATACACTATTATCTTCTTAAACCAGGAAAAAAGGGGAGATTTTTCAAAAAAAAAAGAAAAAAAAAAGAAAGTTTTTTGTAGCTGTTCAGTTGCCACTAAGAGATTGCACAGTCAACCGACTCTAAACACACTAGTTTGGATTCCTACATATTTTCAAGAAAAGAAAAGAATCTTGTTGTTTGAAACTTTGAATTAAAAAAAAAAAACACATTTACTCCACATATTTTTTAACAAAACAAAAAAAAAGTCACATCAGGAAAATATCTTAATTTGTGGTAGCTGACTTAGTGTTTTCTTGTAAGTGAAATAGAATATTGACACGTAGTGCACATTGTTTCATAGCTTTAACTGATTCTGGTCTTTTGCAGACCAGAATTTGTTTAATACACTCCATTTTAGGCCAAATCAGGACAAAAAAAAATCTGAATCTAGGTATTTTATAATCTGCTTTTTAACCTCTAACCACAGAGCACGCTGATCAGACCTCATATCTAGGAGGTTTAGGAGACAACTTAGAAACAGCATGTACTTGATCATTTCACTTGGTTCGTAGTGTACAGAATTTCCTTTCAGTAAAGACAGATCGCTCAAAAAATGTTGGCCAGTAACATTTCAGCCTGCTACTTCGGAGACGTATTCCACAACCCGAAATACTCAGCTTACCTGGAATCGGTTAAAGTGTAGTTCACGTGTACGATTGCTGTCACACACCACTAAGAGGGGACTGGAGCTGCCTCAGATAGAGAACTTTTCCTGCTGTTGGTGGCCATTTACTGACTCTCTTCCCACCACAAGCACTGATTTTAAATACGTTTTAGTTGTGGGAAGCTTATTTTTGCGTGGAAAAAAGAATACATGGCAATGACCAGACGGGCTCTTACCAGGACGGAAATAGCCCGAACTCCAAACCAAAACATTCATGCTCTCGAGTCCCAGTCTAGACCATTCTGCCCTGCAGAAATACAGCCTTTTTCCATTATTTTATGCACAGGTTAGGGCTGATCAAAGTACAAATCAAATTCTAACTTGTCTCTAACTCCTCCTGTTGTCTATATGTATATGCGTGAGCATAGAGGTGTGTGGAAGGATGTGTGTGCGTGAGTGTGTGCGTGCAATTTTATACGTCTGTGTATTTTCTTACGTACTTGTGCACACATAGAGTGCATTACTGCCACCTTTTTTCAATAAGCTGTTTTATCAGTTATGGCTTCTACAAGTTTGCTAATTTAGACTCCTTTATTGCCATATCTTTAAAACTAACAATAGATGATTTCGGAATATATATATATATAAAAATATATATATATATAATTTTTTTTTGCTTATTTATAGGTGCTGTATTTTATTATCTGATTGTTAGGAAGGGATGAAAGGGGGCAAATATTCTTTAGAGGGATAGACTGCCGGCAGTATTGGGTATAATTTACAAGATGTAGTTGTCATACTGTATATTATTGATTGAAGACTTTTTGACCGTATTGTGTATCATTGAACTTTTGTCTTAGGTCAGCATCTTTTTGATGACACTTTAATGGTGCATTCATTACTTCTTAAGTTTAATTAATATTACTTTTCTGATTTTGGGGGAGGGAGGGATGGGGAGAGGAGTTCCGACTTTAAAGGTATGTTCCCAATATTACACCTCAGTGTGCTTGTATTAATTCATTAGTAGGATTTTTGACTGTAAGATGTGAAACCACATTTCTTGCATGATGTTTTAGAACTTATGTATTTCATTTACAGTCTCTTAACATGCAACAGCAGCACTTAGCGCAAGTTTTCACAAATTAAGAATCAGTACACTAAAATCAATCCTTTTCATGATTAAGAAAAGAAGGCTCTAGGAGGCTGAAAGGCAGGGATTTATTTCCTATTTTTACTGCTAGCTGTTTCAGGATACCTCCTTGGGTAATTGGGGACTTGTGATGCAAAACTAAAATTGAGAAACGAGAGAGCAACTGCCCCTTTCCGTGATGAGCTGAGGAGACAATTTGTAATAACAGACACCAGTGTGTGACAGCATGTGCTGGAAGCGGTTACGGCTTCTTCTCTGAAGTGCAGTTAGTCCGCGGGAACGGCCAGCGAGGGAAATAACGTGGTGAAGCAAAGTGTTACCTCTCTGTATCTGTACGGTGTCCTGGTTTGACTTGCAAAGCACAGCTCCATCGATAAATGCACGTCCTGGTAAAAATACGCATACCTTAATACAAGTCTAACAAGATGTGTCTTCAGCCAAGAAGCAAAACTTCTGACTAGAAGACACAGATATTTTCTTATGTTCTTTTTTTTTTTCCTTTGTTGTTGTTTGGTTCAGGTTGGGTTTTTGTAATTAATTCTAGGCAATACACTTGCCAGTCTGTTTCTACTGTCCTTGTCTGCTGATTTGAGATCCAGGTGCTTGATGCAGTCAAGTGGTTACTCTCGGCTTTCTCGATAGGGAGGTTTTTTCTGTTCAACGATTTTTTTAAAATTAATATTCCCCAAACTGTTCTTGTGCCTGTGTCTATATGATTGCATTCCATGATGCTTACTGAGAGCTCTTGCTGCATTATATGACAGCAGAACTGTATTCACAGGTTGAACGCAAATGCAGCACTTAAGGTCAATCTCTCTTCTTAATAAGCAATACGTAAGTGCCTTGAAACTTAGATCTTTTTTGGTTGGTTGGTTGGTTTTGTTTTGCTTTTCAGGTTTCCACTAGTTCTTTAGGATTCTTTAGCGTCTGCCTGGTTTTTAATGCTGTAATGATTTTTAAAAAGCATATCTGTAGCTTGCCCTAGAGGAAATCTTTCTTTTATAACACTAACTGTTAATTCTAAGCTCCATTATTACATTTGAATCATGTAATTTTGCTGGATAAAGACAGCATTCATAAGTCAGAAGTCACTCCATTCTGCCAAGGGTTGTCATTGGTATCTATTATAAAATTAATCAAATAAAATGCTGTCAGTATTTCCTGTATTTTTGGCACTTTATTAATGGCTTAGCTCCTTTTGTTGTTTCGTATTTAATGATCTGCGTTGAATGTGGATTAGCCTGCTGAGATGCTATTGGGATGACCCGGGCCATCCTGCCGGGAGTCACTTTGGGTTCCTTAGTGACCACCTTATTTAAGGGCAGGAGCAGTCAAACACCCTCGGATCGAGCTCGTGGAGTTTAAGTGATGTTCCCAGCTGTTTGTTCCCAATTTTTAGCCAAGGTCACAGCTGCTTTTCTGTTTCAGTGGAAAGTAAAATGGATTAGCTTGAACTACTGCTGAGATTCTCTTGTTGGAGATGAGTTACCTACTGGCTTTCCAAACTGGCAGAGACCTCCTCAGTTTAGAAACTGAACTTTAGCAACACTGAAAGATTTTAGCTATATTTCTGATCGAGTGTGGCATTTGAAAGTGACGCTTTTAGGAAAATGTGTATTGGAATAACTTTTTTTAGTTAATTAAAAGAAAAGGATAAAAAGTTGGAGGAGAAGAAATGCCAAAGAGTAGCACGGTGGCTTTTTACCCTCTTGGGTCACTGATTGCGTGGGAAGGGAAGAGGCGTTATTTAGGCATGTGTGACGTGGGGCTCATCTCGCAGGCAGTCTTTTTGTAGAGCACAGAGCGTGGTACGAGAGCCCTCGCTGATGGCATTTCTTTTCCTGATGGATGAAAGCACAGGTAGTTTTCAGAAAATCTGTAATGCCAGAGTCGTTTTTTCCTTAGGTTCTTTAAAAGTGTTTTTATTTTCTTTTTCTGTTTCCAGTTCCATGCTCTTACTAAAGCTGTGGATGAGGGGCCCAGGTTATTTTAACAGAAATATCTTTATACTGCAGTTAAAATTGTCAATTTTTCTCTCTGGATGGTTAGGGAAGGAAAAAAGTGTAATACTTTGTTTGCTAAAAGCAAGGGAAGAGTATCCCTTGGCAAGAGGGGTCATACAATTGATTGTCGATACGCTTCCATTTTTGAGGATACAGATTTCAGACAACAGAATTGCACATGTTTATTGGCAGAAATACATTAAATTACAATTCCTGTTGATGCCATAAAATCTGACCATTTTATTTATTCATCTGTAAAACGCCTATAAATAGAGCCTCTCTTTAAGGCAGCCTGTATCAGTGAACTCTGCCCATATCATGAATTAGTGAGTCCTTTAGTAATAAACTTCTTGCTGTAATAAGAAAGAGCTATCTTACAGTTAAAAAGAAAGAAATGTATGTGCCTTTCTCATTAGGTGAAAGATCTTTGCATTATTTTTATGTAACTTGTTCATATGGGAATGGTGTAGAGAAGGGGGTTCATGAACATGACAGAATTCTATGCAATATTCTCTGATCCAATTACTTAAAAGTTGCTATTTTTCAATACTGAATGGCAAAAATAGTTAGAGAAGTGCATCATTCTGGTGGAAACTCAAACTACAAAGCCGATAAATTTACATAAAATAGGATTGAGGGAAATCTGACAAAATAATGTACTGAAATAATGGAAAATGCTAACAGTGATTGCAGTCCCCACTAGCACAGTTGCAGTCAGAAGTCTGTCATTTTCCATCTTAAAATTATTAATTTCAAGTATTCTTAAAACTTATATGAAATAAAAATGCTCTGGGCAAAAACGGGACAGGTTAGAAACAGAAGGAAAAAAAAAAAAAAAAAAGACGACATTTTGACCATATATAAATTATGAGAATACATGAAAAAAAGTAGTTGGTTTGGACACTTCTTTGCACTTAAATCCAAAATAGTTTATTTAAACTGAAATGTCGCAGTAATCTGGACTAGTGCCTTTAGCAAGGTTGCAAAGAGGTCGGTAATCTTAGCAATTTGTTGCAAACCGAAAGTGAAGCGGTCACTTTTTAATGTGCAGATGGAGGCCACTATTTTTGCTTCGTTTGTGTCCCTTTCTAACAAGTGAGTTTCTTAAATTACCTCTTTTTTCTTCTTTACCCAGTGTAAGTATCCTTGGATGTTCTCTGTCTTAAAGCCACTGTGTATGCTGAGCTGTGAGCGTTTCTTGAAGACTATCAGAAACATAGGAGGAGAAGAAGAAAAGTTGGTTCTTAGGTGGGGGCCAGATTTAATGTTCACTAAAACCGAATCAAGTCTTTCCGGTGAGTGAGTGGCAGTTTTGGCCTGATGAGACAAGCTGCTTATAGCCTCATATTCCTAAATTTAACTCACACAGATAAAACAGCTGCAAAGCAGTATTCAGTTCACTCGTGTGTTGGCCTGCTACTTTCCCCTTGCACTTTCCGTTGCCCCACTGTTTGAACATCAACGTTTTCTTCTTTTGTGTTGCATATACAATCAACTTATTTTTAAAAAAAATAGGGAATTTTAAAATTCTGTACAAACAAAAGCCTTTTTTCCCAGCAGTTTAAAATCTTGCCAGATGGTTTTAAATTGCAAGGAGAATCACTGGCATGGAAAGCACGAGATCTGAATTTCTTTTCTGGCTCAACCTTCCTAGTTTGAAAAGTGACTTAGTTGTCCCTGTCTCCTTCATATATGTATTCGAGCTCTAAAATGTAGAAATATTATTTCACCAATTTGTACTTTCCTCCCCATCTCTTTTGTGGGATATATTGGCTATGCCATATATAAAATATAGTTAATAATGAACTTTATAGCAAGAAAAGTCCTTTATGCTATGCCTAGGGACTGATTTGTCCTACATGACCAGGTCATGTACTATACCCTACCCTATTAATATGCAAGGATAAAAAGTTTTTATGCTCTGAAGATGAAATTTATCCTTTTGGAGAAGGTTAGCATTAGGCCTGTGCACTTAAGTTTTCAAAAAGCCTTAAAAATAGGTAAGTGGTGCCATCTCTCTCCTCAGGGATGATTCCCCCCCCCCCCCAGCCAAGTGGTACTGTGGCATATTTAATATAAATTAGTAGTTGTAAGGTCATTTTGCAGTTGAAGAAAGTCATTCATTGAACTTTTATTAGTGAGTCTCCTCACCGACATCCTCTGGGACAGCCAAAGGCTGGTGGAGGCATTCCACCTGCTTTTCCCAAAACCTGGGCACGCCGTGTCGAACCCAAAGTCCTTGGCTGGCTGTGAAGTCTGCGTTTCTACAACTATTTTGTGAATGGAAAAAAAACCTGATCTGATTCCCGGGCTTGATTTTCATTGCTATTCACAAACATGTTCTGGCACTAAAGTGCATTAAAAGGAAATGCCTCCTTTTAAAAAATTAATAAAGATTATCGTATTTTTCCTTGTCCAGCTGTTCTACGAAGGACGATTGCTGCCATTTTTCAAGCTTGCTTTACTCACAGTGATGTTAGTAGGTTTTTGCCACAGTTCTGTAGATTTCTTATTATTAAAACGGTTGGTTTCATAGTATCATTTCAGTTTCTTTATATTTTGAAACAGCCGCGTGCAGAGAATGCCTGAATTCTTAACCGTAACGAAATAGTGCAGGAAACAGTATCGCAAAAGTTAGATGCCTAAAGTCCCCATGACATCGTGTCTTTGACTTTTTGTTTGAATTTTAGAGATACTTGTACTACATAGTACAATCTTCATCCAAAGATCTGTGGAAATGGAGAGTCATGCCAGGAATTTCCTGCTGTTATGGTGACATACCTGCTTTTTGCATAGTTACTGTGTAATTCTGTGGTAATGTTCGTAACAGCGCAATCTCTCTATTGATAACAAGAATAACGGCGTTAAATTGCGTTATCCTCTTCTGTCTATGCGGGTAATTAATATGCATTTTTAGGAGTTGTTAAATGTGTTGTTGTATATGTACATGATTCCAGTATGGAAAAGCCCCTCTGTATATGTAGTATTTACGTGCTTGGTCTTAATGGTGCAGAGAATTGCTACAGCCAAATTTGTGAAATCATTTGGGGCGTAGGTGAGTGAGGGCTTAAAAACAATATGTATTTTAATGCATAGAGGATGCCATTTTCCCACTTGTCAGATAAGTTCCCTGTTGTAAAGAGGGGATTAGTCATCTGAGAGGTCGGATTGTTTGAGATACGCAGGTTTAGCTAACGAGGAGGGGAAAGATCACGTTCAGAATACATAAAAATAATTCCAAGGGTCTGAGATGTGCAAAAGCCAAGTAATTTGAAATGAAGGGTCAAGCCTCATCTGCAACATCCTGTAACAGTTGGTCTGTACATTTTGTTTTGGTACAGCTTGTAGGAAGTTAATATGCCAGATATTTGCACATGTAAAATATACTTTTCTATATCTATGTACAGCGGGAAGGTGAATAGTAAAGACATTTGCAACTTATTTAAAACAATTGCAAAAATAGCTGATCAGTAAATTAAGCCAAGTATCTAATTAAAGCACACGGTTTGTTCTTTCTCTCCCTAAGCTGAAAATTCAAGTATTCTTAGGAACAAGATAGAAATTCTCTGTTACGCAGTTCTCAGAAGGCGAGTGGCTGTGTTTTCAAGAGAAGAAATAAAACTTGGCACTTGGCTTGCTCTGAAGTACAATCTTACCTCCAAGTAATGACAAAAAATATTTTCTACAATCAGTCTTTCAATCAGACTTCTCTGGCTTTTGTTAGCTTACATTAGACCCTTAGTGCTATTTTGATGTATTATTTATATGTGGGTAAATTATTACTAGCTTTAAAAGTGTTTCCAAAGTACCTAGTTACCTCTGGATGCTAGTGCAGGCTATACAGGCAGTACTTGAGCATCTAGTTCGTAAAGGAGCCGTGCAGGGAATAAGCAAGGTCACATCTGAATCCTACTTTTCTTTTTTCTTGATCAGGGCTTCCATTTCCTTCTCGCCTCCTCTAGAGAGATGGAGATCATGGATCAGCTTTTTTCTGTGGGGGAAAGATTTTGATTTAGCTTGAAATTATTTTATATTCATTCAGTAGGCATGTCATCAAAATCCTATATGTTACCACATTTCCCATTACGTTTTTAGGTTTTGCTACTTTCCTAAAATTTACTATATAACAAACTTTCCATGGTTTGGAAAGCCATGTGCCTTATTTCCTAATCTCTTCATGGAGAATAATCTAAAGCACAGTGATCTAGATCGCAGCATTCACAGCCGCTTTTAATTTGGGTGGGGGGAAAGAAAACACGAATCGAGAAGCGTTTCAGTGGCCCGACACGAGTTGCCCCTTTGCTAACGAGCACTTCAAACACTGTGCGTTAAGTCTTTGTGCAATAGAAATTCTCGTTCTGCGTTCGGAGGTTCATGTCCCAGCCACCAAATGCAGGCGAGCGTGAGCTCTAGGAGAATTCAGGTTACTGGGGGAAAAAAAAATCCCTCTGGGTTGGCTCCAGCAACACGGTGGGGTCTCGGGTTAGAAAGTCCACCATCGCCCGGCAGCGTTAATGCTCATAAGGCTCAGTCTCACCCGGCGTACTCGTAGGTCTGTCAGCATTCAAGAAACACTCGTGGACTTCAGCCATCGCTAACTGCAACCGTGTCCTTTTGTGCCATTAGTAATACATGCTGTCTTCATTTCCATGCCCAGAGCCGTACGTCTCTGGATGGCGAGGCACTGTAAAGTCATTCCAGTCTTAATTTGGTTTTGTAAAGAACAGGCTTTCACCCAGCGGCATCCTCAGCCCTTACCAGCGCTCCTGTGTTATTTTTCAAGCTTGCTCTCTCTACAGCATCATAAGGTGAAATATATACAGGTGGTTTGTAATTAGGAAAACAATCTAATATTTCCTATTTATGAGATTAATTTTAACAGTTTCTTTTTTGAGGTTTGTTTTTGTTTGATATAAACACAACAGGAGTATACATATCCCCTAAACGGACGTTGGAGAAAGTTTGGGCTGTCCTAGCGGTGGAGCGGGGTGGTTTCGGCTCGTTGTAGTATCCATATCATTGTGCCCCTGTTGTGTTTTCTAGAGCAATCATTTTTTAAAAAAAGAAGTATTTTATCTAAATGCCTAATAAATAATATTATTTAAATAGTTTTAAAATAATTTAGGACTGAGAACCAGAAGCCTCAGTTGTGAGAGAAGAGACTTAAAATATACAGAGAGAGAAAATACCCTTAGCCTCCTAGAGCCTCTACTGAGAATTTCATGAAGATGCAGTGCCCCTTTGTCAAAGTACTTTGCAATTTACTCAAGAGTGTTAATTTAAAATGAGAGACTGGTTTCCTGTAATGTTCATCTTTGTTGGCATATGTTTGAATTTCTGAATTCAGAGCTGATTTTCTTCTCATTCAAAGTTGGTCAAGGAAAAAAAAAAAAAAAGAAAAAAGAAAAAAAATCACCTTGTGCAGCAGCAACTTTTCCTGGTGTGAACTCTGGAAATACACGTTGTGAATTGATCTTTGTCACGGAGGAGTTGTTTAGTTTTCTTGCAGTGTCGAAACGCGTTCAGACAGGCTTTCCCTGGCTAGGTAACACTTGATGAGCGAGCGAGAGAAAAGCTGCATAAGCAAAACTGAGAACCGTTGCGCTAGAAATTCCCCCTGCTCGACCCGGGGGGGCGTGTGTCTGCACGAGGGACGATGCGAAGGGCCTCCGGTCAGCACTGAACCAGCCGGCCCCACAATAAAACCTTCCAGTGGGCAGAGACGGAAGGTGCTGAGCTAGTTGCAGGGCACATCACCACTTCTGTGGATTTGGAAGCAAATTTGCACTTTGCCTTTCGAGGGTGTCCCACTAAAAACCATCAGATGAATTTCCCACGTGAGGTTCTTTCCTTCTGGCATAGTCTGAAAGAAAAAAACGAAAAAAAGCCCGATCGTAACTATTCGATAACCTCTGCAAAACAAAAAGGTTGTTCCTGTCAGAATACTCTATGCATTTCTGTGTTGAAAAGCGTTTTCTACCGTTCCTTTTCCGAAAGCGGGCACCGTGCGCCCCACTCGCTGGAAATGCTGCGAGAATGTCAAATGTACGAATTTGGACGTTAATTCCAAAGCAGATGGAGGCTGGCGGGGGATGGGGGGGAGGGTGTTTGTGGGCTTTTTTTTTTTTTTTTATTGTTTCCCTCATATCCCTTTTCATTTTTTTTATTAAAAAATTAACTCTTTGCATTTGTGCAATAACTACTTGCCATGATAATGGGCAGACCTTTGAAATGCCCCGACTACTAACACAGCACAAGATGAACTCAAACAGAAAGTGGTGTACTTTTTCCTGAGAACTTTTTTTTTTTTTTTAATAATAAGCTCAGTTTTTACCCCAGTGTATTGTGGTGTCTTACATTTTTAGCAGTATTTTATATTTTTTCTGTAACGCACTAAGTCTTAGATGTTTTTAGAGCTTGTTTGTTATATTCACAATCACAGATTTAAAAAAAAAAAAAAGATCCTCACAAAGACCCAATTGACCAAAAAAAAAAGTGTCATTTTTTTGTACAAGTAGCTTTGAGAAGCCCACATTGTGTTGCTGTGACTCATCTTTTGTAACATTTTATTTCTTGGTATTTGTTTAAACATAAAAGTAAGAGTTTATATGGCTGGCAGTAGCAGGGCAGCGCTCCCTCCGTCAGCAGAATGGCATTGTTTCTTCCGTCTTTGTTTGGTTAGCCATATAATGTTTGTTCTCAGCACTGTACAACGGTCCCTATATGATATGGAGAAGCAATATCACTGTATGAAACTCACACGATGTATTATTATTATTATTATTCACTAGCACCCTAGGTGTGATAATTGAAGTAAATATCTTTTATACAAACACAATTACGCGTGGGCTGTCTTTATTAAGGTGAGACCTGAGTCCAAGCAGCAAACATTTACATTGGTGGTTCTGTGTCAGTGATGTCCAGGGGAGCGAAGGGGCCGGGTTTGGTGGGGATTTGTGTTTGTCCAGGGGAGGAAAATCTACTTTTTCTATATCAGTTTCGGGGGGGGGGGGGGAATGTTTTCAATACCTTAAATATTGAAGTGTCAGATTTCCAAACTGTACCCTTTTCTCAGTGAAATTCAAGCGTGACAGTTCCTGCTGCAGTCAGTGGGAGCTGGACACCTGGCTTCATGGACAGAAAAGATATATTTTGGGTCTGAGACTGCAAGGGCAATTGTTTTGAGCACCATAACAATATATTAGCTGATTTAAAAAATTAGATTAAAGTCATTGTCTGAGATCAGAAATGCTTTTGATTCAAAAATGAAAATGTAAAAGAATTTTCCCAGATATTTGGCTCACTGATTATTTTTAGAGATACTTTTTATAAAGATAAATTCCTCTTCTAGTGCCTTATGAGATGTTGTTCCTATAAATACACTCCATATTTACAGAGTCTAGAATTTGAAGTTTGGTGTTGGTAATGAACAGATGTTTTAATCCATCAGTGGAATTATATAAAAAAAACCTAGCAGAATAAATCTCTTAGCTTGAATACTCTGGTTTCAGGTAGAGCGTGTGTGTGTGTGCTTGCCTGCGCGCTGTGGTTTCACCTGGTGAATTAGAGGTTGAATTGTGAATTAGAGGTTGTTTTGAGGGACCTGCGTTTACATCGTCTCCTGCAGTACATATGCCCGTTTCTTATATATTTTTCCTACCAGGCTGTAAGCTCGTACGTTGTATGCCTCCTTGTAGGCTGAGTTTCCTGCTGAATAGGGTATGTGCAGCATGGCAGGAGGAGTTTTGCAGGGCCAGGCTGGAGACTTGCTGTCCCAGAATGTCTAGCTGGCTATCCTGGGGAGCAGGGAGTGGGGCTGGGCTTTCCCAGCACGCTCCCTCCCTTCTGGCCGCTGCGGGATCCATCCAGCTGCTGTCACGCTCGGGCGCCCGGGTGCAGCGAAGCGTTTCACCCGAGTCAATGTTTGTGTTCGATGTGTGTCTTGGCCATCTTCAGCTTTGATTAGTTCTGCAGGAGTGGGTGGGATACTCTTCAAAATGTACCAAAAACGCTATTGAATGCCTTCATTTCTTTATAAATGTGTGTTTTCTGCTTTTGAAATATCTGTGACATGTTGTTCCATCTGATGTAAAGGTTCAAGGTTTGACACTTTTTTCCCTCCTACTATTTAATGACTGGTCAAACTGTTGATTGCTATAAACGGCATTATCTTGTATAATTTGACCCTCATCATTTTAAGCTTGATACTAAACATCTACACTTTTAAAGTGTTATGACTCAAGTTGGTTAATTTGTATATTTATAACCTGCACTTTTCTTTAGGTATGGTGGTATCGGCACTGAACTACTAAAATCACACACACGGTCATAAGCAAAAGATGCATTATACTTGTGAAAGCACAGACCTGGTGCAGAAGAAGCTGGAGGGGGTTCATTGTAGCTCAGAAGCATGCATCGAGGATAAAACCAGACTGTCCTCTTAAGCCTAAATCTCCCAAGGTTTATTTTTGGGAAGCTAGGAGGCAACCAAAACCACAAAGATGCATCTCAGAAGGCAAGAGCAGATACTTTTATGGTCTTCCATGGAGATAGTTGGATTTTCCATGCGTTTATTGGTAGTCCTTCAAAAGCATGTCGAAAATCTCCTTTCCGGAAGGAGAGGCGTATGCCGTGTGTTCCCATGGACCCTCACTGGTCAGCACTGGGGCATACCCATATCTCACCACTCTTTCTGCTGGTAAATAGCTGCTTCTGGAGTTAGATGCTGTAGCAAGGGTGAGGTTTTACATAGGAAATACTACAGGCATTTGCTGAGTTAATGGGAGAAATCCTTGTTTGTTGTATCCCTAGGTGCAGGAACAAGTTAGCACCAGGTGAGCACCTCGGTGCCGTGGATACTGGCCGCGGGCCAGCTCCCACCCCACGGTCACCGAGAGGTAGTTTGTCTTTCAGGGGGAAGGGGGGTGTTTTTTCACATGGCATCATGTTCCCACCAGGTAAGAACAAGAGCATACTGTGAGCAGCTGACGTGGTGCTTTTGGGCCCCACTTCTTTCCGTTTGGAAATGCTATCATTTTCTTCCAAGTATTTCTGTTTTAATGGAAGCGGTGAAGAAATTGTGTACTTGCCAACAGAGGGCTTCAGAAAACATGATTTGATTACAGTAGAGCATTTTATTTTCTTTTTGCTCCAAGCTATGGGAAACTGATAAGAAAATTCAAACTGTTTCCTTGAACTCTTCCTAGTTACCCATGTCATTATCTTAGTACCCTTGGAAATAATCCATTCTTCTATGAAATCTCTATCCTTACAGAGAGAATTTATTAAGCAGGACTCTCTTTCTTTGCTGGGGGCTGTTTATTTTGGAGTGGCTGGGCCAGGAGGAAAGGGAAGGAGAAATCCTTCAAACCTTCCCTTCCCGGCAGGCCCTCAAAATTCCAGATTCATTGTGAAAAGAAAGGGGGAAAAGGAAGGGAGGGAGCAGAAATCTTGCCTGCACCTCCTCTGCCGGCAGCTGGCAGAGAAGCCCGGGGAGCGGGGCAGCGAGCTGCCGTGGGGCAGGCACTCACCGCTGCGCTTCGGGGGCTCGCTTTGCCCTTCCCCAGGGCCGCGTTCACAGTCGTGTCTGAGGGCACGGAGAGGGGCTGCAGGGGGCTCGAAGGCGGCTGCTCAGGTATTGTCATGAGCACGGCAGCTAGGGTGACGAGGGCTTTTGCGTGTGCTCCCAACCTTTTGTCACTTGGGCAGATGAAGTCTCAAATTTTGTCCTGGGGGTGTTGGATGTGATCTGCTTTCTACTGTCCCTACTTCTTCTTGTCTTTTTGAAAGCACGGGGAAGTGGAAATGAGAAGGGTTGTTCTTGCTGCCTTCACTGGTGCCAGTCCCAGCCCTTGCCATCTGGGACTGCACATCTTCTGCATACACCCCTGAAGGGTGTCACTGAAGGTTCTTGATGTCTTCTACAACCTCTGTGTCTCTAGAGCAACTCATCACTTCATTCTTGGAGTTTTTCCAGGGGTGGTAACTGTGGCTAAAGACTAGATAGATTGTGCTAGGAGTTGCAGATGGCTTTTAGAGATGGCATCATTCCTTTCTTTTCATCATCTGCTTTCTTTTTGCCCCCTTTTAGAACGCTTGCAGAAGGTCTGATCAGAGAATAATCTTGTCAGGTACAGAGGTGATAAACAAGGACAGCCTGATTGCTACCCATAAGCAAAGTTGCAGGCCAAGACGATTCCCAGACTAACATAACCCAGGCATTTTGGCTACTCGGGTGCTCTTGGAGCTGACTGACCTTTCTTCCTTCTCTGGCGATTTCTAGAGAGGTTGCTTTAAAACCATCCCAAAAGCCCGGTTCTTGTGTGACTTCTGTAGTGTTGGTGGGCTCTCTGGAGCACTTGATCTCCAATATCTTTATTCGCTGTGGGAAGATTCTTGGAAGAATATACGCCCTTTAGGTGATGTTTCTTCATTGCTTTATGTGAGGTGAGGTGGACCTCAGGAGATGGCTTAGCTGGGCTTTTGTGCTACAACCTGTTCTTCAGCCTTTATCTCTGAGCAGATTTGCACCAGAGGACTCCGCTAGATTTGAGAGACAGGACTTCGATGCTTTGTAGAAAAGAAATGTTAAATCACTCCCTTCTGCCTTGTCCTGTTTCTCAGCCTACTGACAGCTCACAGCAATGGTGGCCCCAAGGAAAAGGCTTTGCATGAAGTTAAGACAGATTGAATGACTCCCACGCAACTCTGGACCATGCAGAAATGCTGTCCCACTCTATGAAAAGGTCAAGACAGAACTAGAACCATTGAGATGTACAACACTGAAAGGCCTTTGACAACCTTCCTGTTGCGTGAAGGATTTTGGCTCAGATCTATCTTCCTCGGCATCTTCACAGACCAAAAAGAGGACAGAGAAAACCACCTGGTCTATCCAGGACACAATCGGCAGTGTGTGGACAGTGTCCCACTCATCCCTTCAGCTACAAAGCGCAGACTCAAGTCATCTCCCTTTGATCCTCCTGGAAGGGGAGCGGGACTTTGGGCAATAACTGTCTTTTTCAGACTTCCTTAAAAGCTAAATGCCAAGTACTTCAAGAGGCTGAAATTGCACCTTAGTTTTTGTATAAACCTGGGGGCTCTGGCATCAGGTAGAACCGGAGGTAAGACTTTGTTGGCTTGAAAAGGCTCACGGGAGAGAGGTGCCAAAAAGCTTTAGCATTCATTTCTGCACGGGGAGGAACAACCATTTCAACTTCTAAGTAACTGTCCACAGCAATGCAGTCATTAACCAGAGTGGCCCAACCTGGGGAAAGGTGAAGGAGGTGGAAAAATCAAAGGACCCGTGGCAGACCCAGTTTCCTTCTTCTTCCTTTGGCTCCCGCTCCTCGTCCTGGCGCACTCAAACACCAGTGGTTTTGTTGAGTGAGTCTCCAGCTTTGTGCCTGGGTTTCTCAGCCTTCATGTCAAGGTACTCCAAGATTTAGTTATCTTACCATCATCTTCCTTCCAGTCAATAAAGTACTCTTAAAACCTTTGAAGTAGTGGGTTTCAATGCACTTCAGTTGACTTCTGAGAGGATAGTTTTTCAAAGAAAGCGCCTAGCGTGCCACATCACTTCTCTGCTTGTTTTCTTATTTTTTTACTGTTATGTAAATTCAAGGAGGCCAGACAGTAATGGAGGGAGATTAAAAAGTTACCATAAGGCAAATCAGGGTGTGAACTTGCAGAGCATCAGCTAATTTGCAGTAACTGCCCATGTGTGTGCTCCTACCCTGCAGATCCCGTCAGCAATACCACTTACCTCTCATTTCCTGCGGGCTCAGAGGATACACATGAGCAGTTACTCCAGTCTCGTGGATGTGTAGCAAGTTACAGCCTATCTCACCCCAAGGTGATTTATTCATCTGTCTGTATCCTCAGTAATCAAGCCACCATCTTATGGAAAGATTGCCTCTCATTTATTTATGTCTGGCCTTATAACTTCAAACTAAGTTGCTAGTATGTCTTAATTTTCTCCATCTGTGAAAACAGATGCTGTTTATTTTGGATGATTTGCCAAGGGAGTCCAATTGCTGGGGCTTGTTGTAGGAGTCAAAGTTGCTGTTGCTCCGTGACAGTGCTGAGCTCGCTGTCTCGCAGGCGCTTCCGATGAGCCCCTACATCTGCTGGGCTTGGAGCTACCCGCGAACGTGCCCGTGGAGCCTCGGGCTCCGGGACTTTTTTCCTCGATATTCGCTACAAGGATTTTAACTTGCGGCTTTGGAGAGGCGCGAGACTGACGGTGCTATCCACTATGAAAGAAGTGTGAGAGTCATCTAAATCTTTTCTCGATTTAGGACCATTTTGTTTCCTCTCTGCATGAGACACCTTTGTGTCTCCCCGCATGGCCTGTCCCCACAGAAACTTTACATTTTTTCAGAAACACGCGTCTCCTGGCAATGTCACCTGTGGCTGTGCTCCTCGGGCAGTGGGTCGGACGTCCCAGGACAGCCATCTTCTTGACAGCATCCTCTCTGAGCAGAGGCTCTTTCTAATCACTCATTCAGTTTTGGGCAGGATACGATGCTTTTCTGGAGCCTCACCGCTACTATTCTACCAGTCTTTTGCAAAGTGCTTGGTTCCTTGCAGAGGGCCTGATCCCCCTCCCCGCTCATGCTGGGCATTTCATCAGGCCACGTGTTCGGTGATACAGAAAAGACTTAAAGCTTTGGTCAGCCCTATAGGGGGTGTGGGAAGAGGCTCGTGGCTGATGGTTGTCCTGAAAGGTGCTTCTCTTCAAGCCGAGGATTCTCCAGCAGGGTCTGGCAGTGGTGTTAGGTGCCAGGCCAAGTTCAGCTGTGGGCAGCCAAAGTTCAGTGGTGGCACTGGGGACGTGCTCGTCGCCCCGTGTTTGATGCAGGTGGTTTCTGCCAAACTCCTGGGAGCCTGTTCACAGGAACTTTTTCTAATGACCGATGTCATTGGCCAGCCAGGCCAGACGAAAGCTCAGGAATTTAGGATCAGTGTCATGGGGAATTTGAATTAAGAAAACCCTGATAAAGAAGGAGAGTTCACCCAGCCAACAGCTACCTAAGGACTTCACAAGTGCCCCACGCAAAACTCTATAGTCCAGCTCCCATCTGCTCTACCACCTTCCCAAGGACTCCCAGGGAAGCAGAAGATACTTTTCAGTAATACCCCGGTCTCAGCTGCTTGTTTTCTGTGTATCAGGTGGAGCTGAGAAGGAGAAACCAGACCCGCCCGTGCCCCGCAGCACTGCGGTACGGCACCAGGCAGGGCAGGTGGCTTCTGCCGGCGTTCGCTTGCCCAGTTGCTGCATTTCATCGCTTTTCTCCATAAGGTGGTGGCAATGTCAGGCCCATTTCTCCATTGCCTCAAAAGTCAGGAACGACGGAGTTCGAGGCTAAAGATACGTGGTTTAAAATCCCAGTTTCCCCCGGGCTTCACCTTCTTTGTCCCATTATCTTCTGCAGCACCTCTCTGTCTTCCGCAGCTTTTGAGGTATTCGCAGGGTCAGAGGAGGGCTTTCCAGCACAGCAGCTTAGAGAAGACAAAGGCAAATTTTTCTTTTGGTCGATCTCCATGCTTGAGCTGACCTGCCGTCCCGGGAGAGCCGTCCGCCGCTGCTGGGGGTGAAGGGTCGCCGGCAGAGAAGCGATGAGCTCGCGGGTGGCCGCTGCCCCTTTGAAAAAAGAAAGTTATGATTAAAAAAAAAAAAAAAAACCACCAAAAAACAACTGGAAAAAGAGATACTGAAGGGGAGATGAGAGAGAAGCTCCGTGCATTTTGGTTGCTTTCAGTGTTAGGCATGGTTCCAGGCTTTCCTGTTTTCACGGTCGGTTTGTAGAAGCCTGGCCAGCGCTGAGGCAGTGGAACCCAAGGGAGGAAGGACGCGGCTTGCTTTGGAACTGGGAGATGTGTTTCTTTGGCGACCCTTTTTTCTCCTAAGCAAACTGAAAAAACTCAGTCCATGTAACTCAAAAGCAAAAAAAAAAAAAAAAGATCATTTAAGAGAGAAACTGGGGAGCTGGGATCCAGGGCTCGGGTCTCCTTCAGCAGCATGCCAAAGCTCAGTTCTGCAGAGGTTTTTTGGGCAGGGTGGGAGGCAGGGAACGTGTCCTGCCCCAGCCAGCCCTCCGCTCTGCTCCGGGCCATGGTGTGGCCTGGGGACGCCGGCCGCAGCATCAGGCCCTTTGCACGACGGTCGTGGCTGCCTTGTGCAGAATTGGGCCTCACAGCCCATGTTTGGCTAGTAATAGCTTCCCAATTACATTTTAATGCCATTTAAAGAGACAGCCAATTAAATAATTAACCGTAGGGAAGAGGTTTTCTTCTTTCCAAATCTTGTTAATGCAAATATTTTGCATCAGGCCACCCATGTTTCGGGAGCAGGCAGCAATTCCCCATTTCTTGAGGAACACTGACCTCCAGTGGGACTGCGCCTTTATCGCAACTGCTCCTGGCTCTTTCCTGAGCCTTTTATTTGGGGCCTATAAAATGCAAATAGGCAGGGGAGGAAATAAAAAAAAAAATCCATGCGTTGTGTCTGAAGCATGTGTCACCTCCCTTTCCCTGCAGGCAGGCTTGATCCCTTACGAATAACATAGGAATTGCATTTCTGACAAAAAAAAGGGGGAAATTTGCACCGGCAAAGCCCCTGCTTCGTGGGAAAGCAGCGTTGGCTTCGGGCAAGGCTTTGTTCGAGCCCCCGCTGCTGCTCTGAGTCCAACCCTCCCGGCCAGGCTCTGCAGGGCATCGAGCCCCGTGCGAGGACCCCCCTCCGCAGCCGGTTTGGGGGTGCGCGGGGCGGCTCCCAGCCCGGCAGGACTGGGTGAGCTGGAATTGAGCTGCACAGGCTTTGCACCTCTCGTCTGAAGTCTTCAGAGGGGCCCCGCGGGCGCAACAGTCTGCCCTCGCTTCTCCCCCAGCGCGGCGGCTGCCCAGGCAGCCTTTGCGATTCTCGCTCCCTGGCTGTTGATAAATGAGGATTTTTGCCTTCCAGCCGTCTGGAATTCAGGGGAATAATTACAACGGGAATTATCGGGGAGGGACTGGAACAGCTGGGACCTGAGCTTTCACCCACCTGGAAATCCAGGCACAGAGGGACGTATCCTGCACCCCTGCGGCGGAGAGGCTGGCGGTGCAAAACGCAGGGTCTGAACCTTGAGCTGAGCTGTTTTTTCAGCCAGGCAGAGGCCCAGGCGTTGCTGGCAACAAGGCAGAAAGGTGAAACAAGTAGATTTCTGCTGCAGGACAGGGCCCCTGCTTGCTGCCGGTCTGTGTTTCGGGATGGGTTTGCAAACGGAGCAGGGAGCTTGCCCTGCGGTGCTGGTCCTGCGCCTGGCGCTGGAGCTGAGTTCTGGCCCCGTCTCTCCGTTGCTTCGCATCTGGGCTGGGGTTATGCAAGGGGAACGAGAGGCTTTTGTTTTGCTCCTGGAGCATTCCAGCGAGCGCCTGTTGTGGTTTAGGGCGTGGGTTTTACTCTGGGGGGGGGGAACTGGAAAGAGGGCTCGTTTGTCGAAAATTGGCCGAGCGGGGATGCCAGGGGCTGCACAGCCTCGCCCAGCGCCTGGGGGCAGGATTGGTCCCACCTGAGCCCCTCCTGGGAGACGTCCCCCACCCCGCTCCAACCCCCTGCGGCACCGTCGGCCCCGTGCGTGCTTGTCCCAGCGCCCGTGGCCGGGGACGTGCTGCCCGGAGCCCACCTCCATCGCGCCTTTCCTGTGCAGGCCAGACCCAGGAATCGGTTCATGGGCTCAGCTCCCCTTATCCCTCTCCAGGTCCCCCCACTTTGCCCAGCCGGGATGCTGCCAGGTACCCCTGGGGCACCAAAAATATTTTACTGGTGCATTTGAAGCTCGCGTTGCCTCCAGTGCTGGGACGTGGCAGTGCCTGGGGACGGCTGCCCGCCCTGGGGCGTCACCGAGGCGGGCTGGACCCCTGGTCACTTCTGCCTGGAGCAGAGCAGGGATTGCTGGCGTGGTCCCTCCTGCTGCCCCCAGAAATAAGGAGAAAACGGGGTTGCTGCCTGTGAGTTGGCTTCGGTGCTCCAGGTGGGGGGTTCTCAGCTTTTTGGTGTCCCCTTGGCAAAATTTGGGGTTTTGGGCCACCCCTGGGTGACGGCCCCGGCTCTGTTTTCCAGTGCGCTGTGCGGAGCTGCAGATCCAGCTGACGGAGGCCGTGTCCACGCTGGCTGGCCAGAAGGAGCTCATCGCCAAGCTGGAGCATGACCTCAGCACCATCCAGGCCCTGCCCACCCTGCATCGCCCGGATGCGGAGGTAACCCCGACCCACGGCGCTCGGTTCCCGGCAGCGGGCAGGGACCACCCCAAATGTCCCCAGGGGTTGGCTGTCACTGATGGAGGGGCCGACAGCAGGCATGAGGGTTGTTTTATTACCTCCTCTTTTTTTTCTTCTTTTTTTTTCCCCTCCCTTTTCTTTCTTTCTTTCAACCCATCGTGCCCACGCAATGGGATGGTGCTGGCATGGGAGGGGGCAGCGGTGTTGGCACCCAGGGCTGTCCAGCCCTTCTCCGTCCCGGGGAAAGGATGGGATTTGAGGGTTGAATACCAGCCTCTCCGCATTATCTCGGGCTTGATCCTTGCAGAGTGCCTGTCCGGCAGCAATGCTCCCACGAGGCTGCGGGTGCCAGGGCGGTAGCAGGACCCAGAAGGGGTTTGCTTTGACCAGGCACCTTCGGGTGGGTGGGAAACGCTTAATCCCTTCTGCCTCCGCTGCCCAGGGTGCAGCCGTCTCCAGCCTGGAGAAGATACCTGAGCCCATCAAGGAGGCCACGGCGCTGTTTTACGGTGAGAGGCGGGCGCGAAGCGTGGGCCGTGCCGCGCACCGAGGTGCTGATGGGTGCCATCCTGCTGCCATGGGCAGGGTGGTCACCTCCGGGGATGGTGGCATGAGGATGCTGCTAAGCAGGCACAGACATCACCTGCTCAGCGTGTCCTTCACTGGGGCCAGTGATGGATTTTCCATTCTCAGCCCAGTTTGCCGGTCCTCCGGCTGCTCCCGAGCCAGTGCAGCGGGCACGTGCCGGGCCTGACTCCGTGCCGAGCCGCTGAACCCAGGCTGAACCAAACGCCCTGCGCTTTAACTCCTGCTCTTTCCCCACCGAACCCCTCCAGAGCCAGCGAGCGAAACATTTCCTTTACGTTGGCTCCTGTGCCGAGGTCTGCAGGAGAAAATGAACCAAACAAATAAGGACACTTGGCTCCTCTGGAACAAAACCCACTTCCTTTCCTTTTTTTCTTTTTTTTTTTTTTTGTTGTTTTTTGTTTTGAAAACACACAATAAACAATATCACAGCAACAGTCCCACCAAGCCAAACAACCTGCAGCCACCCATCCTGCGCTATGAATAGCTCCTCTGTGCAGCCGGTTGAGTCACGGCCTCGGGGACATATTTCTTCTTGGCCCTGGATGCCTCCCGCTGCCGGGGAGGGCTGGCCACAGCCCCCCGGGCACCTGCAGAGCCCCATTGTGGGGGGCAGCCGTGGGGCACCCACAAAATGGGGCTCTCAGGCACGGCAAGCTGGCGATGGCTGCGGGCGAGCAGCCCCCGCTTTGCTGGGGTGGCTGAAAGAGGAGAAAGTACAAAATGGGGGTGACTGTTTTGTAAGGAGGGGAAGGGGCGAGAAGCGGACGTGGACGGAGGGGCTGGTTGTGGCACCGGGTCTTTTGTTAGGGCTACGGCTGCTGCAGAAGCTACGGGGGAGAGTCTGGCAGGGACTGGGAGGGTTGGGGTCATGGGAAGGCAGCCACGGGTTGCACCAAATAATGCAATTGGTCTTCCCTGGGGAGTGAACCTGTCCCTTCCCGGGAAAAGTCCCAAAAAAAGGAAAAAAGAGCATACAAACCAGTCCATGTTGTAATAGCTGTGCACAGGAGTTTATCCGCCCGGGTGCCCCTGAGGTCCCGCGGTGTCGGAAGGAGGACCGGGAGGAAGCCCCGCTCGCTGCGGGGTGGAGGGTGGGCATCTGCTGGGTCGTCTCTCACGCCAAGCCTCGTCCGCAGGTCACCCGCCGTCCCCCAGCACCTCCTTCCCCGAGGGGCAGGTGGACTCGCTCCTCTCCATCATCTCCAGCCAGAGGGAACGCTTCCGCGCCAGGAACCAGGAGCTGGAGGGGGTAGGTCGGGTGGGGCGGGCGGCCGCGCGGGGGCTGCAGGACCTGCAGTCTGGAGCTGGCTGCTTTAATCACCTGCGGGGAATTTATTATCGCAGGCAGCCCCACGGCAAGCAAAAGAAAAATATATTCTGCTGTTAGCAGGACCAAAGCCTCCCCCAGCCCGTCGGTGTTGCTCCAGTTCAAGGACAGGTCCAAACCCCTGTCGCCTTGCAGGTGCACTCGGCCGTCTGGCACGGCGTTCGGGGGTGCCGTGTGGGCAACGCGGTTTGGGGTAAAATCCCAATAGCTCTACAAATTGAAGTACAGCTCTTCAAAGGCGGCAGGTTGGCTTCGCACCTCCCGTGGGGGCCAGGTCTCAGCCACCCGCAGCCACCTTGGCTGCCCTGGCCTATGTTCAGCCATGGAGGGATCGGGTTCGTTAATGGTTCGGGACTGGGGGGCCCCGTTCAGCGGCAGCTGGGGCAATAATTTTAATTTGGGAGCAATTTTAATTCAAAGCCGGGGGATTTTAATTACCGAGAGGGGACTGAACCCCGGCTGGATGCACTGATCGACCCCCCTTCTGCCTCCCACCCGGTTCGATCCTGCCGTCCCCCCGGCCTCGCTGCTAACGGCCCCCTTGCTCCCCCCGTGCAGGAGAACCGCATGATGCAGCACACGGTGCATGCCCTGCAGAGTGAGCTGGACAACCTGAGAGCCGACAACATCAAGCTCTATGAGAAGATCAAGTTCCTTCAGAGCTACCCTGGCCGGGTGAGTGGCCGGCCGGCCCCCAGCGGGGTTCACACGGACGGACAGACCCCAGATACAGACCAGCGGCCTCCGTGTACAGGGGCAATGGGGAAATTGCACGTTACCCACGTGCCTTGCATGAAAGTTGGAAAACGGGAGCTAACTGGGGTGAAGAAGGGTGCAGTGCTCTGTCTAGAGGAGCAGGTACCCAGCCCCTCTGCCGGGAAGGTAGTTTTTAACCGTCCTGAAGGTGTCTGACACCTTTGATGCCAGAAGTTCCAATTTCCTCCCTGAAAAAGCTGCTCCAAACCCCTTCGATGCTCACTGCCGGCAGCGTGATGCTCCGGTGGGCAAGTCGTGGATGCTCCTGCCCATCCAGGCAGCAAGCAGTTAAATCAGGACCTCCTGCAATAAATCCCTGCAGCTAGAGCCTGAAAAATAATTCATCCTGTCACACCTACGCTCATTCCCTGCCCCCCTGAATTTCTTGTGGCCAGCAGAGAGAGCTGCTCGGCTTCCCTCTCTCCCGGGCAGCCAGAGCCCCTTCCCAAAAGAGCAGAAGCCAGCCCAAAACCATCCCAGTAATCCCAGTAACACCAGGAGGAGGCTGGGGAGCAGCGTCAGACCTTGCTGGAGCCTGCTCGTGCCGCGTCCCGTGGGGGTTTCATCCCTGGAAATCCCTGGGGCTTTTGCAAGCAGCTCCGGCTGCCACCTGGGGAGCTTTCAACTGCGACCAGTTCCTCGGTCGCAGCTGGGCTATCGTGACCTCAGGCTTTCCTAATAACTGCAGAAGTGACAATAAGCGGGGAAGGGACATCGGTTCGAACGCCGGCTCCTCGCCCTGCCTACTGCCTGCCCTGCCATCCTCCCCCAAAGCTGCTGCCTTTCCGCGCTGGCTGGACTGAGTCCGTTTTATTGATGGATATTTTAATAGCATTTGGGGATGGGAAACTCCTACAGCCGTGAAGGACCTTATTTGGTTCTTTTATTTATGTCTTGGTGACGACGCTGGGTCAGCCCCTCTGACATTTTTGCCCGTTTCTCCCGCGGAAGATCATATCCATGTTTATCTGCTGCCACAAGGCAACCCCTGAATGCCATTCACATGACCTAAAGAGCAGAAGCCTTCGACGCAGCAGCACGGGGGGATTGCATAATTCACCACCTAATCGGGCATGTGACACGTTAAAAATAATCGTCAGAGATCATTCAATAAGGCCAGGCTATAGTGAATGCATCGCCCCTAAATCGGGAGCTGGTCTCAGCGCTGGCTTCTGGCTGCGCGGTGACCCGTGGATCGTATTGCGACGCGTAAGGGCATATTTGCTAAAGGTCTGTGCGCAGCGGGGTTCACCCGCAGCGAAACGGAGCCACCGGCCGGCGTGCTGGGGTGGCCGGGCAGGACGACCAGCAGCACGTAGTAACGGCTCCAGAAAGACCTCGGCAAATGTCAGCCTCGCCGTGCTGGCGGGGCAGAGCTGGAGAAGGCGCAGTGCCGCGGGGGGAGAGCGGGATTAGCACCGGAGCCCTCGAGCAGGGACGTGCAGCCCACGTAGGCGGGAGCCAGGGCTGTGGCCGTGCCTGGTGACAGCACATGCTGTTTCCAGGCTGGTTTGGGGTAGGAACGATGTGGAATCTGCAGTTCTCGTGACCTGCGGAGGTAGCGTTGGAGAAAGGAGGAGCAGGGATGTGCAGGCTGCGCCGGCATCCTCGGGGCTCGCTGCTGCCCTTCGTCCAGCGCCGGCTGCGAGGCTGCGCAAGGGGAAGCTCTGTCCCAGGAGGGGTTTAAAGCCCAGCATGTCTGAACCGACCTACATCTTTCACTTCTTTCAAGGAGTTCCCTTCATTTTCCTTGCCCTTTGCCCAGCTAATAATAGCTGTATGTTTAAACAATGATTTCCTCCTCCTAAACCGCTGTCTCCCTCCTACCTGGCCCAGCAGCAAAGGAATTCAGGGTGGGATCTGCAGTAGCCCAGGCGTCTCCAGGTGACCTCTCTGGGGTGACGCAGATGACTGTTAATTCATGGAAAGGGCAAAAAATAGGGGGATATGTGTGGAAGAAAGGACTCTGTTAAATAGCCCCTGGTGTGCTTCTCCTTTTTGAAGGTGATGGGTCCTGTCGGCCCCGCGGGTCAGCTCCGGGCTGTGCTGCTCCATCCTTTGGGGGTCATGTCTTCCAAATGAGCATCTCGGGGGGCTGGGGGGGGGCTGGCCCTGTGCTGGGTGTCCGTACACCGCTTGCACCGGGGGGGAGAGGTACAGGCAGCTACACCCGCACCAGCGCCCGCTGGCTCTCACCCTGCCTTTGCTCCCGCAGGGCGGCAGCAGGGACGACACCGAGCAGCGCTACTCCTCCCAGTACGAAGAGCGCCTGGACCCCTTCTCCTCCTTCAGCAGGAAGGTACGAAAAGCCCCGGGCACCCTCCGTCTGCATCAGCCCCTCCTTCTGCCACGGGATCGTTGTCTCCCGTGGGGTAGGACTCAGCCGGCCGCGTTTCAGCATCGCAGAGCGGGGCTTTGCCCGGCGTGGGGAGGGAAGAGGCGTTGCAGCGTGCTGCAGTCGATGAGCAGGTTGTTCTCCTCGGTTCTGGTTTTGCTGGCAGCAAGGTGGTCCGGGTGTGCTGAAGGGAAGGAGCAGGCAGAGAATGAAACCTCTCAGGGAAATTATTTCATCGCTCGGATGAAATTCAGGGACGGCACTCTGAAAGCATAAAACACACTGAAATGCCATTCACTTTAAAAAATAAAAAATAAAAAGTAAAGAATAAAAAGTAAAAAATAAAAAGGAAAAAATAAAAAGTAAAAAAAGAAACGAAGTCATTGTTCCCCCAGGATGTCCCCTGTGGCTGTGTGTATGGGGGGGTGGAAGCATCCCCGGGCACAGAGTTCCTTCCCTGATTTGCAAACCCTAAATCTGCCCTTTGAGCCTCAAAATCAGCTTCTCGTACCGTTTGCTTGCAGGAACGCCAGCGGAAGTACCTGAGCCTCAGTCCCTGGGATAAAGCCACGCTGAGCATGGTGAGTGGGCTGCACCCGCCGTGCCACAGCGGGTGGTGAGAGGTTTTCAAGCCCGGTGCCTGCGCGGGGAACGCTGCTGCTGGGCTTGGCCCCGGGTGGGGGAGCAGACCCCATCCCTGCTCCCCCAGGCAGGGGTGCAGACCACGCTGGGGCTCGGTTTAGGAGAAATCACTTTCCTCCCTTGCCCTTTCCTTCCCCATTCCCCCACTCCATCCCACAGCGTCCCAGGGGGTCCTGGCCGGAGCGGGTGACCCAGCCCCAACCCAGCCAGCGATGCCACAGCCCAGGTCACCGCAGTGTCAGGGCACGGCCCGGGAGCTCGGGGACAGCGTGTGTCTCAGAGGATGGCCGTGAACCGCTGTCTCCCCCGGCCGTGCCCGGCAGCTCCCCCGGGAGCTGGGCTGCGGGAAGCACCTCTCCTCCAGTTTGGAACGTGGCTGGGGGGCTCAGCCCTGCACCCCCAGCTGGGGGCTGGCCCGGGGGCAAAGCCTCTTTGCAGACAGCGTGCAGGCGGGGGCAGCTCAGCACGACTCCCCCCGGCAGACTCGGCCCCAGCAGCCGGGGAGCAGGCGTGCGCCGGGCTGCGAGGGGTCCCGCTCCAGGGGAGATGCTCTGGCCTGGCAGCATCCTCGGGCGCGCAGTGGGTTCTTATCGCATTCTCCAGAAAGACCTTTTCCCGAGGCTTGACCCTTCCTGGGGGTCAGGAACCTGCTCTGGTTCTTCCTTCCAAAAAAGCACCGGGGAAAATATTGGGGAGCTGCCGGTGTCTGCAGCAGCAGAGGGTCCTCGCCTGAGCCGTGCAGGAGGGCGGCTGCTGCCAGCGTGGGTTTTGGCTGCCGCCTCTTAGGGATGAATGCTACTTTCTGAGCTGAAAATGCGGTTATCGAGATCTGACTTATATTTGTGACATTAGCAGCAGGCTCAGGATCAGGTTTTGGCTGAGTTAAGCCCCAGCTATCCAACGAAGCAGAGGTTAATGTGGGAGTGCTGGTCTGCAACAGCCACAGAATACAGAAATATCTTGTAATAAAGGCAAAGTTGTCATTTGCATAAAAACCAAGCAAATGCCAACATGAATATGGATTGGGTGGCGTGCCAGCACCACGGAGAATGAATGAAAGGCATTTACAAAAAAACTGACTTAGGGGAGTTATTCCTTGGGAATATTTAAGAACATAATCTTGTTTGTTACAGCAGCTTCTGGCGTGGCCGTGAATAGCAAAGAAGATTTCAGCCCAGAATTGGTTTGGTGGGAGATCTATGGGTTTTAATGCCAGCTTTGGAAAGCCCGCGTGGTGGTTTGGGGAATGTGCTTATGTCCATAATGAATCCCTAGCTTTTACAGCAGGAATAAAAAGTTGCTATGTGGGAAGGTAAGATCTGTCCTTCGGAAGCTGCTTTTCTAGGCTGCAGTTACTCCTGACTTTGGCTCTTTTGAAGGGATGGACACGAAGGTTTTCCTATCGGGACCCCAGTGTCCTGGGCCAGGACATCGTCAGGGTCTGGCTCCTGTTCAGTGGCCTCTCCAAAATGAGGGGCTGGAGCACGATGCAGCCCGGCCCCGCAGGGTTTCTGGGACGCAGTGAGCTCGGACGTCTCTGTGGGTTGGCACAGGACTGGCAAAGGTGGAGGGTAAATCTTTAAAGGTAGACCGGAGAAATGGGTAAACCTGCAGACCCGGTTACTAGTGAGGTTTGGAAGATGCTCAAGGAATTTCCATGTTTGCAGTTGCTCTGCAAAATCCCCCAGGGCAATGTCCATCTGGCAGTCCCTACTTTGGGGTGCTTTGCTTTAGCCCGAGCAGTGCTGCCTGCCCTCCCAAGGGCTATTGATGCTCCTCCACCTCGTGGCCTCTCCCGCAGTGGTACCCAGCCATGCTGGGGACCGGCAGCAGGAGGAGGCAGCACGTGCCTGAGAGCTCATGCTCATGGATGAGCAAGGAGGGGTGAAGACCTTCCTTTAAATAATTATCTGTGACAATTAGGAAGGGCAGCAGGACAAGCTGTGGGACCCCAGGGACCTGCCCGGACCACCAGGTCCAGCCGTGAGCCTCCCCCGTGCAGCAGGAGGGCTGTTACTGGGGAGAGCAGCCGGGGGTCCGGCAAGCAGCTCCCCTAAAATCAATAGCCCAGCAGCGACTGGCATCCTCGCTTACGTTTTCCAAGGTGCTCAGCCATCACTGCAGCCTGGCAGAGGGTGTACGCGGCTCTCAGCAAGCACATAGCCTCGCCGCTGCCAGAGCTGGGGACTCCACACCGTATCAAGCCTTTAACCCCCCTTTACCGGCTCCCTGCTGCCGGTGGGTCCAGAGCCACGGCACGGGACCGCGGTTGCTTTAGGCTGAGTTGGCTGGAGGTCCCAGGAGGGATGCCAGGAGCTGGAGGAGCGTGCAAACCCCAGGGTGCAGAGTGGTCGCCCCTAAAACACGCCGAGGCACTCGGGAGGCTGCACCGTCGCTGCGGGGCTGGCTGTGAAATCGTCCTCTAAGTCATTCCTGGGGTCCCGCTTCGGAGCTGGGGTGCAGGCAGGGCTGTGCAGCAGGGGGGGCCTTCGGGAACACCGGCGCGGCGTTTGCTCAGCCGCTGCGCCAAGGAGGCGGCGAGGGGACGCTGCAAATCACAAGTTCTTTGAGCTCATGAATTAAAAATGTGCGAGACTTAATTACTGCCGGGGTTTCTCTCCGGAGCGGCGCTGAGCCGCAGGCAGGCACTGAGTCAGGGCTGGCGCGGGGGGAGCGGGTAGAGCTGGTGGAGAAAGCTGGGGTAAAGGTGGCTCAAAACAAACCCCCGAGAGAGTTTTCAGCGGGGGAAACCCCGCGGTTCGAGTGAATTCACCTCGATTTGGGCAATTTTAGGCGGAGAGCATAGGTACTTGTGGCAGTCACCTTGAAGGAGAGCGGCTGCTTGGAGATGGGTGGCAAAGCATCCTGCCTCACCTGCATGTTTACGTAGGGTCTAGCAGAAACAGGGCCCCAATCTTGACCAGGGTCTCTCTGAGCCCGTGCGTGGGGAGGGCTGGTTTCCACTGACCCGCATTAAAATGGGATTTTCCGTTCTGCTCTTGCTGCAGGGGCGGCTCATCCTGTCCAACAAGACAGCTCGTACCATTGCCTTCTTCTACACCCTGTTCCTGCACTGCCTCGTCTTCCTGGTAAGTGCGGGGGCCACGGGGGGGTGGGCACCCCGTTAAAATGGCAGCAAGCGTCCCATCCAGGGGGGAATTTTTGCATTTTTAAGATATTATGCCAAGCAAGTGTGGTGCAGCTTGGTATATCAGCGGCTCTGGAGGCACGGGGCGGCTGGGAGCGTGGGCAGCCCAGCTCAGCGGAGACACGGAGGTGGCAAGAAATATCCCCCGCGGCTTCACGGGGCGGGAAGGGCCACCCTCGGGTGGGCACGGGCTTGGCCGAGGGCAGGAGCCGGGAGCCGTCTGTGTCTTCATGTCGTGCCTGGAAACAGCCGTGGGGCCCCGGTGCCACCGTGCCAGGAGCTCACACAGGGTTTAGCACGTCGGCGTGCGGGTCTGGTTCGCCATCCCTGCACGCAGGCGAGCAAGCCCTCCGCTCGTCAGGCAGCAAAATTTTGGTTAATTTTTGTGAAGCTAACAGCCTAAGAAATTTTAGGAATAAACTATGGCCCCGTGACCCCAGGACGCCTGTTTCTAGACCACGTGCAATTCCACCTTCCTATTTCTGGGTACGTCCCTTAGCCTCGTGCGCGGTGGAGCTCGGTTACGTTCCCTGCCCCCCCAGGTGATGAGCTCTGGCTCTGCATGACGCTGTGCGAGCTCTGGTCCTCCCCGCGTTTCCCGTGGCTCTGTTTTCCTCTAGTTTTCAGATTTCTCTGATTGTACATCAGGGTTGGAAGTAGAGAAGTAGAGGTTTGGTTAGGAATAGAGGCTTGAGCCAGCCCGAATCCCCTGGGAGTCGGTCGTGGTGCAAACTCCTCCTATATTCTTGCACGGTTTCTGGGAGTTTATTTATCATTTCAGGGGGGAAAAAAAACCAAAATAATAAATAATTAAACAAGGGAACAAGATGAAAGACAAATCAGAACAATATTTCTGTCCTGATCATCTCAAAGTAAAACTGACTTTGTGTTGTTTTGGTGAGGAAAGGAGCAAAGAAAATAAAAAGTTAAACATCATTAAACTTTAAAGCTCTAACCTAAAAAAAAAAAAAAAAGTAAAATTCATAAATATTACATGGCTGGAATGATCTTACTCCATCTAGACACAAAAGGGCCTGAAATCCAGCACCCAGCGCTGCCTGGGCTGGGCACGCACCGTGTGCCCGACGGGGACCGGACAAACCCGGGGCTGCTCCATCCCGGCGGTGGGAGCGACGTCCTTGCCGCTAATCCGGGGAGACAGCGCAGCCTTCACCCCTTCCCGCCCGCTGCCTTCTGCCTGTTTTGATTTCAATTAACCCTAATTTGGAGGCCCGCTGAAGGGTGTTTGTAGAATTAGAGTATTTCTCTGGTGCCAAGATAACGGCGGCTTACAAATCCCCGAGGCTTTAATGCATCAGCCGGGACGGGAGGGCTTCTCCCTCTTTCCAAAACCCACCGCTGCCTGCCCGCCCCCTCGGACCACAGCTTTGAAATGGAAACTCGGTGGCACGAAGGGGAAAAAGGAGCCAAACCGAGCAGTGACCTTCCTTAAGCCTGTTCCCAAAACACATCTCCATCCACGCGCAGCCTCGAGCCTTACCCCAAACCACCGCAGCTGCGGCAGCGCTGCCCCGGCGAAAATAACCCACTGGAAAAGGTCGTCCTGACCCTCAGCCCCCCTAAACCCACCCGCTGGGTTTCTCCCCGCTGGAAACGCAAGGCTGCAAAATCAATTTTACCCCGAGCATCGTTTTAGGTCTCTGCTTGCTGCAGAAAAGCCACGAGCGCCTGCAAAACGCAGCACCAGAGATTGTGCTGGTGGCTCTGGGATGGCAGAGACGGGGTGGCCCAGCGGCGAGGGCGGGCAGAGCTGGGCAGGGGAAAGCAGAGCTGATTGCAATTCTTCTTTCGCAGGTGCTCTACAAAACGGCCTGGAGCGAGAGCGTGGGAAGGGACTGTGCCGCGTACTGCGCTAAGAAGTGGGTGCGAGGGTGGGCTGGGTCAGCCCGGCCCCGGGGCTCGGCAGCGTTGTCCGCCCGGCTTCGGTGGAGGGAGCACGGTGGTTTGCAACAGATTTTTTGGGCACCGCTTGATGCACCTCTGTCCTGCAAACGAGGGCGGTTAATTGGCTTTGAAATCCTTAATCCAATAAGGAGAGGGGGAGAAAAGGTGCACGGGGCAGGGTGACTGCCTGTCTTCAGTCGGGTGTTTTCCAAATCCCTTCCCGCGAGTGGTTCTTGCCCGGCGAGGAAGCCTGCTAACGCCAAACGTGGGCGAGGAGATCGGGATCGGTTGCCCCGAGCAGCTCCCAGGCCCTGCTGCCAGTGGCTGGAGGAAAGCGCGGTGCTAATTATCACAGCGAGCGCTCAGAAACGAAGCGGCTCCTGCTCGGCCGCCGAAGCGCTCCGGACCTTGCTGTGTGTTAACGGGGCTGTGCCCTTTCCCCAGGTACGCCGACCACGTCCACAAGTTTCACGAGAACGGGGACGCGGGCGACATGTGGCAGTGATGGACGGACGCGACGCCGCTGGTGCCGGCTCCCCTTTCATCCCCCGGCAGGATCTGGCCCTTCACGCCCTGCCAGCCGCTTCGCTATAGCTTTGCTTTCTGCTTCGTAGGATGGAGGCAATGATTGCCCCCGCTCCCACCTTTGGAAATCAGAAGCCTCAGCTAATGGAGGGTCGTTCTGCAGGGCACGGCGTTTCCAGCCCTCCCTCCCCGGAGGAGGCCCGTGTCCTCCTGCTGTCCCAGAGAGCTCAGTCTTTACCAAAATACATGGGAAGTGCAAGATGAGAGGACCTCCTCTCAGATGCAATGTCTCTTTCCATCCTGTTTAAAATCCAGTGCAACACTGGGTCCACTAAATTTAGCCAGAAATGGGGGGGAAAACCAACCACCTGAACTCGCATTTTCAAGCGTCATGATATTGGAGAATTCCTGTTGTGCTCTGGTTTATTGAATTACCAGAAGGCAAACAGTCCCGCCGGGCTCTGGCGGAGCAAGCGAGACAGCGGCAGATAAAAATCAGCCGTCCCCCAAGCCGGGGTTGCCCAGCGCGTTGCCTTCTCGCTGCCTCTCCAGTCAAACGAAGCTGTTGCTCAGCCCTGTGCCCCATCTGAAGGGCTTCTCGGGACCTTCTGCAGCACCTCTTACCGTGCTGCTGAGCACCACAGATGCTCTTCTTCAACCAGAGCCGTCGGCTTGAAAACAGCCCGGCTGGTTAGGATTTAATGGGCATGAAGGGAGGTGTTGCTGGTCAGGACTGATCTCACTGGGATGCTCCGGACCCTCTCCTTGCTGAGATGTTTCTGCCGAGCGTTGGTTGCCCTTCTGGGTGCAACGACTTCACCTAATTCAAGGCAGTACCTGCCTCGGATGGGGCTTTGCTTACCTTATAGTTGATCTGCTCAACGTCTGACCCTTATAGGAAACTACAAGTCAAATCAAGCAATTGCTGGTGGCGGGTTTGCTGGGTGATGAACACTGGGCTGCTAATTTGGGTTGATTTGGGGAGAAAGAGGTGATAGGAGAGGCTCTGATTAAACAGAGCAGGTCCCGGCACCCCCTGTTCCTGCCTCGGTTCACTGTGACCGCATGGTGCGGGAAGATATTAGCTTGTTAGCTAAGGGTGGTCCTCAATTAAAATTCCCCTCCAAAGATAGAATAGTGTTGCTTGCAATTAATATCTCATTGCAGATTCAGATCTATTCACATTCACGCTGCTGGGAAGCCGAGGCCTCTAACGGAGCGTGCAGGCAGCGATAGGCTTCACATCTGCCACGGGCAGCCCAGGTTTATTTATAGGAGCTGCGGCTCGTGGCAAAATGTAAAATACTCATAAATCGAAGGGAGGGATAAACCCCCAGGGACCAACCTGCACCTGTCCCGCTCGGGGGAAACCGAGCCCGTCGGGAAGGGAGGCACCCGCGGGGCGAGATGCCAGCGAGGGGCGAGGGGGGTGACGCTGCCGTATGCCGGGGACCTCTGCGTAAACTCCTCGACTTCAGCTGCGGAGGAGATGAGCTTTTGCTGTCTGAAATCAGTAGCTCGGAAACGTGATCCGGGGAAGGGTGGGATGTTTGTTGAGGCTTTGTTGGGAAGGTTAAATTGGCTTTTTTTAGCAGCTGTATGTGGTGTCTTGGAATTGCAAAACTTCTGCAGCTATTCACACTTGTACTCTTCATAAATGACTTGAAATAGATGTTGAGTTCTGCAGGACAAGTGATAAAATAAACTTAGACATGCATTGACTGGGTTGCTTTTGTGCTTTGCTTCCGTTCTTTTTTTTTTTTCCCTGGACTTTTGATATTAAACAACTGAGAAATGTCCTGCTGGAGTCCAAGGGCAGAGCGTGCAGCTAATTTTAGAAACCCATTACAGCAGCTAAAGGCAGTGATGTCTCGCAGCCCCGGGAAGGGCAGGACCTCTGTCCCTGCCTGCTGCTTTGGGGCTGCCCTCTGAACCTGGCCAAAAATGGGGCTCACGGGGTGCCAGGCTGGCTGCAGGGGTGTGCATCTATAGGGGTGTGCATCTATAGGGGTGTTGGGCTATAGGGGGGTGCAAGCTGCCGGGCGAACACCGGCGTCCCACGGGCCAGGCAAAAGGCTCCCAGCGAAGGAGGGACCACGGGGGCGAAGGGGCTCCAAACCCAGAGATATTCCGTATATCCCCAGGCGGCTGTTGGTAAAGGCACTGGGGTTGAATGGTGTAAATTTGCCTGGCTAATTTGGGGGGAGCTAGTCATGATCCCCCCCCTTCCTCATCCTCCTTTTTCCACGCTTTTCCAGCCCAGGGGACCCCGGCAGCCCCAGCCAGGCGGTCGGGCTGCTTTGCAGGCTCTGACCTTGGGTTTTAGCCACGGCTTCCTTCTGCCGAGCCCAGCGAGGGGGGCTGGGGAGAGCCGAGAGCCGTGCCCCCCGCCGCGAGGGGCCGAAGGGCAGAGGGCTGTGCCGGCGGGTTTGCAGCCCCCCGGGACTCCCAGGTTTTACTGGCCCTGGAGCTGCTGGATTTCATCCCTCAGGCAGAGCCGTTAGCTCCTTCCACGCAAAAGAAAAACGGCAAATTCACCAATTTGTCCCCAAATCCCTCCTGGGGAGGGTGGGGGTTGGATGCAGGGTGTCGTTTTCTCTTCTAACCACGCTGTTTTGCAGCTTCCAGCAATTCCTACTGCACGGCACAAGGACCCCCAACTCCTGCCTTCCCCCGGCACCGGCTGCCGCAGAGGGGCTGCGCACACCCGGGGCATCGCAGCGAGCAGCGGCAGCGCTCGGGGTAACGCGCCGCTGGCGCATCTCAGCCCCGGCGACCTTACGGCAGCTAAGGGACGTCTGGGTGTCCCGGACAGCAAACAACTGCCGCTGCCGAGAGTCCGGCTTTGGCTGCCAAAAACCTCTGACCGGAGGCAGGGAAAGCCCGAACTGGGGAGGGCTCTCGGGTCATCGCCTGCCTGCGGCTGGCCGGCACCTCGGCCAAGTTTTCGGAGCTGCTTTCTAGAGACGCGCTGGAGGCGAAGGGCTCGGGCAGAGCCGGGGGGTTGCAGGGCTCCGGGGGAAGCCTCGTCCCTCCAGTGCACTGGAACAGCCGATGAGATGCTCGTGCGTAGCCCGAAACAAAAATCTGCAATTTTGGTGTCTGGGAAGATGTCCTGCACGTGGGGGGGTGTCCTCGGGTGGCCGGGCACCAGGAGATGTCTCCTCCAGCCCCCCCGACACCGCCTGGCAGCCCCGGCCGAGCTTGGCAAGGCTGGGGAAGGGCAGGACACAGCCCAGCTCTGCCCAAACCCCCTTCCCCGCCGACAAAGGAGCCATCGGGTCAATTAAAGGAAGCAGAAGCCCCAATTCAGGCACGAGCTATAAAACACCCCGTGTGGGGGCTGCCACGGGCAGGGTAAATGCTGTCATGCCCGGCGGGGAGCGGGAGCAGGGCTGCCCTCGCCGTCCCGGCGTGCGCAAGATTTGGGGTACACCCGACTCGTCACACCCTGCCCAGCCCATCACCAGTTTCGTGGGTGTCACCGGCTGCACTGGGTGACCTTTTGGGGACACGCTCACCCAGAGCCCGGTTCAGTTCTCCTTACAGTCAAGCGAGGAGAGAAACGGCGACGGGGCGGGCACCCTCTGCACCGTGGAGCAGCCGCGGCTCCGAAATGCCGCTCCCCAAATGCAGAAGTCCCCGGAGGCGGCCGCGGCCCGCGGCAGCACGTGCGCAGGCTGGGGCTGACTCAGCCGCGACAAGGGACGTGGCGTCCGACCGCGGCACCGGCGCAACCGCAGCACCGGCCGCGGCGAGCGGTGAATGCACCGGCATCTCTGCACGGGCCTCGATGCTGCTCCGTCTGCGGCGCGAGGGCGGGTATTGCATTGCATGTCCCCACTGCTGCTGGCTGAGCAGCTTCCCTGCAACTCCCTGGGCGCCCCAGAAACGGCCCTGTGCACCCCTATAGACCCACAGCCCTATAGGGGTGTGTGTCTATAGGAGTGTTGGGCTATAAGAGTGTGCATCTATAGCCCAACACCCCTATAGATGCACACCCCTGCACCCAGCCTGGCACCCTGTGAGCCCCATTTTTGGCCAGGTTCAGAGGGTAGCCCCAAAGAACCCCGCAGCGGGGCCGGTGCTGCCCAGGCAGCCCCACAGCCCTGCCCTTGCTGGGTCCCTGCCTTTTTTAAGGATGGAAGTGGTTTTTTTGCTAATTTGATTCGCAATCCCCTTTTATCCCCGAGTGACTCGAAAGAAAAGGATTTCAGCGACCCCTTGCTCTCCCTCGCTGTTTTAAATTTCATTATGGGCAGCAGTTTTAATTAGTATCGACAGGTATTCAGGAAAATAATTATGGGAAAATCTGTGCTTTTTATATCCATTTAACCTGCGAATCTTCTGTCCCGGCTGAATTTCAGGGGGTGGTGGCAGTTTGTATGGTAATAAAAGGCTCCTGGGGGAGCCTGGCTGGCTAATGGGGTGACAGGCTGCTCACGTCTGGGTCACAAGTTCAGTTTTTGCCGTGGGCAGAGGAGACAGGAGAGAAATCACTGCCGGGACGCGGCCGATCTGTCTTGATTTTCAGCTGCAGCGCTCTGCAGGGCAGAGCAGCGAGGGGCCCGATCCAGCTCCAGCCCCGCACCGTCCCCGCCGTGCAGGGGATGCCGAGTGCCCCGGCAGCCCGGTCGGTGCGTGTCCACGGTCAGGAGGAGCCGGGCGATGCGGCGGCGTTTGCAGGGCAAGCTGCAGCAGCAAGTATTGCAGGGCGAGCTGCAGCAGCAAGTATTGCAGGGCGAGCTGCAGCAGCAAGTATTGCAGGGCAAGCTGCAGCAGCAATTATTGCAGTGCTATAAAAAAATAATACGATTTTTCTAAAGGTCTCCAGCCGGGCGCCTCGTCCCTCCGGTCCAGTTCCTGCTGGAAACAGGTCTCCAGAGCCACTAATGCGCAGGCAGCACACGTGTTTGTCCCCGCTCTGCAAATGGAAAAGGGAGATCGATAGGGTTTGAGCGGAGCCGAGCGCAGCGGAGCCAGCGCCTGGCGTGCAGGATGCTAGCGAGACTCCCCCGCCGGCAGGAAAGGAGCTTCACAAACACAAACACACGCAGAGCCAGCGCCGGGAGAAACGCGCCCGGTACTGCGGGTTATTTGAAGTTCAGGGTGTACCCAGTAAATGCGGCAGATAAACAGATCGCGGGGCCCATCGCGCCGGGTCAGCGCACGGACACAGCCCATATGGAAAAAAAGGGGATAAGATATAAGGGGGGTGGATATCTGGAGGCAGGAGCCCGGCCATAGGGATCGATCGGTATTTATTTTTGGAAGAGCGGCTCTGATTATCCGCTGTAAGCAGGCAGGGAAATGGTGGGGGATCTCCACCGCTTGATGCCTTTAAATCAAGGCTGAACGTCTGTCTCGAAGACACGCTCTGGTTCAGCCGGGAGTTACAGCCACGCGGCAGGAATTATTGGCCAAGGGCGCATGGCCGGCGGGGCGAACATCACGGCTTTACGATCTATGAACCATCATCCCTCCCATTTCTTTCCTAATAGATGGAGCAGCCGGGGCTGCTGGTTTTAGATGGGTTGTTTTAAAAACGAGAGCAGGGTTTGAATGCTGGGAACTCCCTTGGCCGGGGTGCATTTGCCGTGGTGCTCTTGCCACGTGGCCGTCCCCGGCTGGGACGCCCGGTCCCGTGCGAGAGGTGACAGCAGCCGGCGGAGGGACGTGGGGGCACGTGGGAATGGCAGCGGGGTTATCTCACTGCAGAAATCGCAGGGTGGCACCGTGCCCTGCTGCAGCAGAGCTGGGCATCTCTGCCGCGAGCCCTAACAACACGGGAGCCCCGATAACCCTGGTAAGAGGGGAGCCCTGTTATTAAGCTGGGTTTTGGGCGAAAGCGAAGGCAGGCTCCTCCGCACGGCCGTGCTGGAAGGTGCCGGCTGGTAATAACTGTTTTATTGCTTCCTGTTGTGTCAGACATCCGATGGCAAGCCGGGGCCGAAAGCTGGTGCAGCATATGGAGCATCCCCCCCCTTGTCCTCCCCCTCCGCCTTATTTACAGAGTCTCCCTGGAGATGGGCCTCGCAGGCTTTTCCAGCTCAGAAAGGAAGCGGAAAAATATTTACCTCGCTCCCCCCACCCGCAAAAGTCTGTTCTCATTAAGGCAGGAACATGTAAACGAGGCGCATAAGGTGGAAACACTGTGCCGCTGTGGTGAGCACTGGGAGAGCACTGGGGCTGGGGATGCCGAAGGGGCCGTGGGCAGGGACCCTCCCCGGGGAGGGACACTGGGGGTGGCAGGAGGATGCCAGGGTGTCCCACTGCCCCCCATCACGCCTGCACCCCACGGGGGGGCTTGCAAAGCCCTTCCCTGCGCGGCTGCACCCCCGGGGATGCCCCGGGCCGGGGCAGTGCCCACCTCCAGGCTTTGCTTTGGCAGAGCAACAGTTTCCAAAGCCGGCATGGGCACGGGAAGGCTGCACCTCCAAAAAGCCCTGGTTATTCTTTTATTCCTTAATTATGGTTTTTTTTAACGTTGACCAGCGCAGGACAGCCGTTGCCAACCCTGCAATGTGCTGATGTGAGGGTCTCCCCCAGCGCTGACATTGCAATGGAAAAGAAAAGAAATAAAAGGAAGGAACTCGGCTGTGTTTCCCTGAATGATGCCCCAGCCATCGACCACCGAGCCACGCCAGGACCGGCTCCCGGCCAGCGCAGCCAGCGGCTCCTTGCTCCACGTCTCCTGCCAGCCCGGCCCAGCCATTAGCGCCGGGTGGGAAAGCTCAGCCGTTAGCTGCTTCCCGTTGGAAAAACCCCGGCTCTGGCCCCGTGGTGTCTCAGGGCGGCCCTCAGGTTTCTTTTCCCCATCCCCAGTGGCTGTTTCCCCTGGAAGACAAAGAGCTCGGGCAGCCGGCGAGCCACGCTCAGCCCCGGCAGCTCCGCTGGGAACGGCCCTTGCCGAGGGTTAGCTGAGCCGCCGGGCGAGTTGGAGCTTGTGCCGGCTTTTGGCAAACCCGGTGACCCGAAGGGATGAGAGATCGTGCTGGAATTAAGACAAGGGGAGGGAGGGGTGCGGGGACGCGTGCTGCCGATGCGGTCTCACCGGCGGCGAAAGGCACGTCGCCCTTAGGCTTCGCAGTAAGATGTGCCTGGCCATGGGGGAGGTTCCAGCCAGGGCAGGTGCCGGTGCCAGGCAGAGCCAGGGGTGCCCGAGGGTGCACCCGCGCTTGCCGGGGTGGCTCGGGCACGGCACGATCATGGCCCAACTGTGGACACGGTGTGGGTGTCAGATGGGAGGCAGGTCACACTCAAGCTGGCAGAAATACCACCCTTTTCCTTTCTTCCAACCCATTTTGCCCCTTCCTTTCATCTGTCCATGGCTGCAAAGGGATGGGCAGTGCCACCGGCCACAGGCGTCTGCGCTGAGCTATCCCTGTGCCTTGTCCCCATTGATGGAGCTTTGCCCACACTGCATTAGTGCTTTGTCACCATTGCGTGGTGCTTTGTCCCCACGGCATGGTGCTTTGTCCCCATCGCACGGTGCTTTGTTCCCGTTGCATTAGTTCTTTGTCACCATTGCATGGTGCTTTTCCCCTATTGCATTAGTGCTTCTCCCCTATTGCATTAATCCTTCATCACCATTGCACGGTGCTTTTTCCCCATTGCATTAGTGCTTTGTCCCCTGCACTGGTGCTTTGCCCCCATTGCACAGCCGCTGTGAGCTCAGCACTGTAACACAAAATGGGTGAAAAAAACCCCAGTGCCACCCGCTGCAGCAAAGCCCGGCTTTCCCACCCGCAGAGGAGCGGTGCCGGGGCCGGAGGCAGCACCGCAGCCCTGGCACGACCTCCTCTGACGTCTCCTCTTGCCCAGAATAACTGTCCCCACCGGCAGCGGGGGGGGAACCAGCACGTGGCCTGCCGGGTACGTGGCCAAAAATAGCCGGGGAGGGAGTGGGGGCGGAGGGGAACCCACACACCCCGCTGGGGCTTGGCCACGCTCCCCAGCTCCCCTGGGGCTGGGCTGGCAGCACCGGGGTCCTGAGGGGGCTGAGCACCCCGCTGCATCCCCAGGCATCCTGCAAAATGCACGGTGGGTCATCAAGGGAGGCGATGCAAGGCGTGATTTTAGGAGATGTGGAGCCATCCCAGGGACAATGGGAGCGGGGGGAAAGATGCACCCCAGTAGCAAACTGCCTGCAGCACGAGGCTCCCGGGTACCCCCTCAGCACACTGGCCCCCACCCCAAATCCTTGCCCTGAACACCCAGGATCTGGGGCCTTTCGGGTGCCCGTCGCTATGGAAACCCCTTCTCACCCTGCCGGTCCCCGCTGAGCCTGTCTGTCCGTGCTGCCGGAGGGGCGATGCTGCAGGGTGATGCTCGGGGCCGTGGTCCTGCAGGTGCCAGCCGCAGCGGGATCAGTGGGGTCCCCCCGCGAGGGTCTCTTGGGGAAAGAAAGGGCTCTGTGGGGAATAGTGGGGTTTTTTAAGTCTCTTGGTGGTTTTAGAGACTCGGAGAAGATGTTCAGCACGGGGGAGGGCTCTGGGCTGGACCCACAGGAATGGTCCCACTGATGTCCCCAAAAGGCTTCGCCTTTCCCCAGGTGCAGGGAGCCAGCGCTGCACCCTCAGCAGCCGGGAAAGGGCTCCTTGCATTAAAATAACTTGCTTTGCTCTGCAAACGCTGTCCCCTCTGCAGCCCGTCACGCACCCCCCCAGCCGGGCGGCAGTCGGTGCGGGAGCAGGTCAGGCATCGCCGTTCCCCTGCAGAGGAAAAGCAGCAGCTGGGGCCGTGTCACCCTCCCCCCCCGGGGTCCCCATTGATGGAGGGGACCCTAACACCATCCCCACGGGCAGACGCTGCTGGGACTGCACAGCAATCGGGGCATCTCCCAGGTGCGTGGGGGGCAGGATGGGACCCGTCCTGCCCCAGCGTGGTGTCACCCTCCTCTGGGGTGACACAGCCTGCCCCGGGGTGGGGAGGGGGCTGCCCTTGCTGACCACTTTCCAGCGCCTTGGCCCAGAACGGGGATTTTCCAGGGCTTTTTCCCAGTTCCCCTCCGCACACCGCTCCTTGCAGGCCTCGCAGGGTTTAGGAATTTCCCGGCCGCTGCTGTGAGCCGCGTGGCTTCGCTTTGGGAACTCCTTGGGCGGCTCTTTGCACACCAGCCTTGCTGCTCGCGCACACCTCGCACCCGCTCCCCAGGGGCTGCTAGAAAGATGGAAGAAGCTTTCAAAGCGAAGGGAGGGTTGGGATTTTGGAGCTGCTAACATTTTTAAGAGCTTCTCTGAGTCCAGGCAAAGATGGTTTTGCCTTTAATATTTAATGCTTTTTTTTTTTTTTTCTAAACACACGTGCAAACGTGCATTCAGAGCTGCTGCAGGGAGAGCTTTGCGCTGCGGAAACGCCGGGGCCAGCCTGACCCGGCAGCGTGGGACTGCTTCAAGGCCAAGGTTGCCAGAAGGGCATTCTCCAGCCTGTAGGAAAGGCAAAACCCTGGGAAACCGCAACGAAAAAGCGCAGTTTCCCCTCCATCACCAGGCGCAAGGAGCTGTCGTTGCAGGAGTGCGAAAGCCCTTTCTGCATGCCTGAAATCTCCAGGGGTTTGGATCCCACCGGCTGGAGGCTGTGGGCATGGAGCAGAGGGACCGCTGGGATAAATGGGAGCCTGGAGCAGCGGCGTCGAGGGACCCCGTGGCTGTGGGATGCCCGGGGAGAGCAAGAGGGGAAAGATCCGACCTGGGACAGACCCTGTGGGAGAGCTCGGCGTGGTCCTTGGGGCGAACGGCTCCGTCAGCCCAGCTGTGGGGCAGGACCGGCAAAGTGGGGGGTCCCAAGCCTGTCCCCAAGTGGAAGCCACCAAATAGATGCAGCTGCGGGAGGCGACCGAAGCGTGATTCAGCGAGAAGGGCTTCGCTTCTGGAAAAACCCCTGGCCAAGACAGCACGGCCACGGAGGATGTGTGGGAAGGCTTTTTGAAGCCTTTTCCTTCCGTGGCTGGTTCCTACGGGGTGCTCTGCCCAGGCAAAACAAAGCCTCTGACACCGTCTTTTGAGCACGGCCCCAGCAGAGCAGAACAGCACAAAGAAAAGGGATATTTAAGAGACAACCTGATAGCTTCTGACCTTGCTCCAGCAGAAATGGGAGGCAGTTTGGAAGAGAAGGTGCAGAAGGTGCCTGTCCCCTCGGGAGCGACATAGACCCGGTCACCCCGGCGGGGCAGGCACGGCCACAGGGAGCAGCAAAGGAGCAGAGCCCGAGAGGAGGCAAGAGCAATCACACTGGGATTTGGGGTTTTTTTTGCTAGAGTTTCAGCTCTGCAGCCCCAGGTGTGGACACACTCGCGTCCCCCCGCCACAAAGACTGGCGTCTGGGTGCTCGTCCCGACGCAGGGTTCTGCATCTGCTTGCAAACTCTTGCACGCTTGGCGAGCTCTCCACCTGCCGCCCTGCCGGCGGGCACGGGGGGGAAGTTTTAGCACAGAAAAAGCATCGCTTTTCATTTGCATCGGCAGGAGGAAGAAGAGCAGCGGCAGCACCGGCGCTGGGCTCCTGTGGCTTCCCCCCCCCGCAGAGACCCGACTCCCCCGCGAGTGACATGTCCTCAGAGGACACGTTGTGTTTCTGAATGCAACCAGCTCTCTTCAAAAGATGGTGGAGACACTGAGTGAGCACAAATACCGTCCTGCTGGTGTGGGGCCGGGGCGCTCGGAGGGGCCCGGGGAGCTCCATCCCAGTGGAGGCATCAAGATCAGGCAGAATGAAACACTTCAGGATGGTAAATCTTGAAGCCATGGATCGTGTCCACTGACACCGAGCTGGACACCCTCTTCTTGCTTCTAAAACCGCTCCCAGCACTGCCAGGGGTGCGGAAGGGTCGAGCCCCGAACCCCCTCTCCGTCTGACAGTGGTTTTGGGAGATTGCACTCCTTTCCCACTCATCAATCCTAAATATCACTCCCTTCTCAGCTGGGTCCAACACTGAGAGGCCGCTGGACACGATCCTGAACGGACGTTTGAAGTGCAGAAGAGCCGGGATGCGGCGGGGGACGGGCTGCGCACACAGAAGGAGGACGCGGGACGAATTGTTGGTGCTGTGAGCTGGCCGGCTGCTCTCCTGCACGGCTGCTCCGCTGGGCCGGTGCTCTCTGTCTCCATCCAAACCCCATCGGTCATCCCTGGGGAAGATGAGGAGGGGGTTTGGTCCTGTTTGTATATCCTCCCCCGAGGGATTTCAGCTGGTCTGGCTTTGCGCTGGTCTGCGGTTGGGCTTGACCATCTTTGAGGGTCATCTTGGGAGAGCATCGCTCAACCAGGGCTGCGCAGGCACCCTGGGCAGCAGGGGAAGGAAAAGCTCAGGTTGCAGAGGAAATTTTAGGCACGGTCTTTGTGCCGAAGGGAAAGGGCTTTTCTCCTTCGCGCAGGTAAGTCCTGAGACGGGGGTTGAGGAGGAGAAGGGAATTTGCACGTCAAAGTCTTTCCCATCAGCGCGATGCCCAGGGGAAGGCTCCTCCGGCCCCGTAGCCGGGCTGGCAGTGGCTGGTTGCCTTCTCTAACCTGCCAAAGGACATTTTAAAGCAATTTCCCCTGCACAAATAAACACAAACCCAAACTGCTATTTCTCCCGCTTTCTTCTCCCTTCCCCTTTCATCCCTGTGACATCTTTCTCCAGTAAATCCTTCCCTTGCCTCTCATTAGAGACTGTTCCCGGACAATTTGCAGCTGTGACAACCCAGGAGAAGCCCGGGGCCCATCTGCCCGGCTGACAGCTCACATACGCACCCGGCTTTTTGCCATGTCTGCGCCATGAAATGGTTTCAGAAGCAGGTCCTTGGCTGGGCTGCCCCGTGCCACAGCCGTGAAGGTCTCCTACCTCCCTTTCCAGGTTTTTCCTGGGATGCTGGATAAAACACTTCGCCTCCCGCCCCTGCTTTCCTCCCCCTGACAGGCTCCTCTCTCCCCACCGTGGTTTTGTGGCTTTGCAAACACACTGCATTCGGGTTTTGCAAGAAAATCTACAAAAGCATTACGGTCCCCGCTCCCTGGATAACCTCCCGCCTGCCCCGGGACGCGGCAAGGATGGAGGCGGTGAAATTAAAAATAACCGGCTTTGCCGGGAGGCGCGGGCGGCGGAGGGCACGCTGCCGGAGCTGGCACGGCTCGGCCGCCGGATGCCTCCGGGCACAGGATTTCAAGGGCACGTCACGCTCCAGCCGGGCGGCTGCCAGCAGCCCTCCCCAGCGCTGGCTGCGCCGCTCGCTTGACTCCTTCCAGCGACTTTTTAAGGCAGCTAATAGCTCCGAGGGAGTCCCGGCGTAATGAGAATTGGCAGAAGCGAGCAGATATTAGGTTTATTCACCACCAGTTTTAAATCACTTAGCATAGCAGAAAGGCCGTGTTTCTACAAGCAATATGTTCTGCTTTGCTCGCCTCACGGTTTCTATTAAAAGGGTTTAGCGATGAATGGGGATGGTGGTGTCCGCCCGGGCAGCGGTGCCGCGTCCGTGGTGATGGGAGAGGGATGAGCGGGGCCAGAAACCGGGGCCAAGGACTCGAGCCGAAGCCCATCCCCGTGCACGGGAGCTCCCACCAGCTGCAGAGTGGGACTCGTGGAGAATTTACAGTCTGTGAATGTGGCCTGTGGCTTTGGTTTAAAAATAAACCCTTAAAAAGATAATTTGGGGAGCTGGACCAGGGATGCTCTTTGCGCAGCGGAACATGGTTCCTCGGGGATTGCTGAGAAAAGTCACAGGAGAAGTTAAACTTTCACCCCAGCAATTATTGTAGATCTCTTTGGTCAAGACGCAGACCTAAAATTAGCCCTCAAATCCTTTTAAAGGTTGAGATTTTTCACTTGATTTTTCAAGTGACTGACCAGCAGAGCTGCAAACTGTGCATTTCCACGCTTGGAGCCCTGGTTTTCTTTTTAATTGCAGCCCCGCAAGGTTACCCGGCATTTCATCGCAAGCAAGGCCAGGCTTTCCGACCTTGTTTTACACATCCTGAAACAAGCAGCAACCCACAGAGGGAAGGCAGGAGAGAGCCTGTTGTGTACCACAGCGTTTGCAGTCACAAAGCATTTATCTTGGTTCATGGAAGAAATCCCAGCATCCCGGCCCTTCCCTGGACTCCCGGCGTGTTTTGCTCTCGCGTGATATTTAGTAAAATCTGGGAGTTTAGTAAAAGCTGGGATGCTGGGCTTTCTGCGGCTCGTATGGTGATTGAAATCTAGGAGGGGCAAAGAAGGGTCTGAAGCGAGTGGTCCCCAGCGGCACGCTGGCCTCGCAGTGCTGGGTGACATCTGCGGGGTTTGAGGGGACGGGGCCACGCGCCGGGGGGGCACAGGGTGCTGTGGGTCGCAGCACACCCTGCCAGGCTCTCTGCACCCACCACGCTGCCTCTGCCCCGGCACCCCCCAGCCCTTTTGCTGAGCCAGCCGGATCATCTGCCCGGCCGGAATGAAACCCGGGGCTGTCCTTGCCACGGCTGCCCTTTGCCAGGGAGGATGGTCCGGATGGTCCCACGGTGCGGGCAGGGCAGGGCAGGGCAGGGCAGGGCATCCTCCGCATCCGTCGGGGCTGCCGGACCCACGGCGTGTGGCTCCCAGCCCTGCTGGCGATCGATAGCGAGTGCAATGAAACCCTTAATGAAATTCCAGCCTAAGAGACTATTGATTGTGTATTTTCTTTACAAATGTATATGAATGGGAGAGAGGCTTTTTGGAGGAGAGGCCGGGGAAGGGGAGGGGAGTGGAAACACACCATCAGCCGCTGCGGGAGATGGGCGAATGTGGTCTGTCCAGGGTAACCCGCGCTGAGCAGTGGGCTCCAGCCTCTCGGTGAGCATTAATTCATCCTCAAAACACCCCTGGGAAGGGAAATTGTGACTAGCCAGAAGCAGGAGGGGGGTATTCACCCCAAATCATCACAAAATCAGCAATGATGAAAACAAGGAGAGAAGTCAAGAGTCCATGCCCTGATCGTGCCTCCCAGACAGCGCTTTTGCAAATCCCCCTTGCCCCATGTTTCACACTGCTGCCTAAAACACAAAAAAAAGACGTTTAGGAAGACGCTGCGCTCTTGTGCTTTAGGGGGTTTGGGGGAAGCAAAAGCAAATGGTGCATCACTGTGCAACAGCCCTACAGCCAACCTCCCTCCTTGTTTCTGCATCCTCTGAGTGCCCCCAGAGCAGCCTCTCCCAAAATCTCCCCAGATTACACCTTGCAGGGTAAGAGGATGGCAAGGAAGCATAATAAATAAATAATAACAGCAATAAAAACCCACCCCCCTCTCCGCCCCTTACATAACCAGCATTGTCTTAATCCTACAGGTGCTTCGCAGAAGTAAAAAGGATTTGTTCCTCCTGCAAATCCTTTTTCTTCCTTTTTTTTTTTTTTTTTTTTTTTTTTTTGGTGAGTCATCCTTATCTGCCCGGTGGACACGGAGTGGGGAGGCCCGGGGGGGCCGTGCGGGGTCCGGGAGGCAGCCCACGGTAATGTGACCCCTGACTAAATCACTTAAACCTCTCTGGGCTTCAGTTCCCCTGCGGTAAGATGGGGATTATAAATCTGTCCTGACCCCCTTGGTAGGGGAACATGCTCGGAGATGGGCCCTATAACTATGTCAGCAGGACAGCAAAGGCGAGCGCCGGGGCTGGCCCGCAAACCTCCACCCGCAGCCCACTCCGGCCACGCAGCGCTGTCTTCCGAACCCCGGGTATGTGGGGGTGCCGGGGGATCACCCCAAATCCCCTCCCGTATGCAGCGCAAAAATGAGCTTTGGGGCTGGTAGATGGGGTAAGAAAATGCTGCTCTCCCTTCTTAGGGCATGGGGGTGCCCTCCCAGGACTTGGGGGGGGGGGTTGGGGTGCCCTCTGATGATTTGGGGTACCCTCTGAGGATTCGGGGTGCCCTCCAGGGGATTCGGGGTGCTGTCACAGACACGCCGCCCCAGCAGCACAGGCAATGGGGTCGGAGGGGATGGATGACCCCCCAGGCGGGGTGCAGCCCCCCGGGGGACCCCGGCCCGGTGCGTTGCACCCTGTTTGGGCTGGGCTGGGCCCGGGGCGGGGGCGGGAGCGGGACCCCCGCCGGCGCCGGGCGGGGCCCTTTAAAGCGGCGGGCGGTGGGAGGGGCGGGAGGCGGCGTTGCCGGGCGGTGCGGGGGGCGGCGGGGCAGTGCTGGCCCCGGGAGCCGCGCCGAGCCGAGCCGCGCCGGGAGCAGCGAGCAGCGGGCCGGGTGAGCGCATCCCTCCGGTACCGGATGGCGGTCGCCTTTGGCGGCGGCAGGGGAGGGGGGAGGTCCCTTGTTTTCCCCGGTTCCCCCCCGTTTGGGAGCGGACCCCCCCACCCCGCTCTGGGGGGAGGGTCCCCGCTTGCAACGGGAGCGCGGAGCCCCCCCCCCCCCCCCCCCCCCGCCCCGGGGAGGGTCGCCCCCGCGGCGGGGGGAAACCGGGGGGGGCCGCCGGGCTGGGGCTCTGCTCGGCCGGGCCGGGGGCTGCCGCCGCCGCCGCCTCCCCCCGCCTCCGCCTCCCGGTTCCTTCCCCCTCCCGGTGAGCATCGCCCCGGCGGGGGGAAGGAGAGAGGCCGGAGGGCGGTGCTGGGGCCGCTCCGCTCCGGGGGCAGATGCCGTGCCGGGGGCGGGGGGCGAAACTCGCTGGGTCCCGGCTCGGTCCGGAGCTCCCCGGGGCGGGGGGATGCTCGGCGGGGGGGGGCACGGACAGCGCGCATGGCCCCGCGTAGATGCTCTGTTGTTTGTTTTTTTTTTTTAATCATTATTGTTTGCTTGGGCTTTGCCTGAGGGCTGCAGGCTGCTGTGGGTGGTTTGCCTTTCGCCCCCCCTCCTGCCAGCCGGGTCCCGCCTGGGCAGCCAGTGCCTCCCAATTCCCACGGGGCTCCGGGGTCACTCGTGGGGCAGCTGCAGCTCCTGAACTTCCTCCAGCCCTAGCTCTGGGTTGCGTCACGTGAAGGCCTTTGGAAACCAGAGGGGCTTTCTCCGTGGCCTTTCGGCTTATTTCTAGTTTCTGCTGAAGTGGCTGGTCACCCTGAAGTGCAACAGAACTGCGGCGATTGCGCTCACTCCAGGGCTTGACCACGTAAAACTTTGCCTTCCAGGCCCCTCTGAGTCGGTCTGGTCCCTCGTTCCAGTGTAGAAATTCATCAGTGGAAGTTATGCACTTGACCTGGGAGAACCACACCTCGGGGACCCTGTGAACTGGAACGGGAGAGGAGGTAAAACCGCTCTGTCCATCCAACACCCTGCCCAAAATCCTTGGGAGGTCTTGCCACTGTTTCTTTGAGTGGATTACTCAGACCTCCCCTGCATGGGGACTTTTGGTTTGGTTTGTTGGGAGACTAGTGGAGAAGGACCGTGGTTGCAATGCTGGGCATCTGGGGCTGTGCTTCTAAATAGGGATTGTGCTCCTAAACCGCCCTGAAACGCTCCTCTGAAATGCTCAGCCCTCCTACCCTGGGGCCCTTGGCCATCGCGTTTGCACAGACAGGTGGTTGTGTGCTGCCAGGAGATGTGCTTAGATGGGATCGTGAGCGCCCTTGGACATCCCCTCTTGCATTCCTTGCTGTTGCTTCATAGTGCCTCTCCATTGCTGTAACGCTGCAGCGCACCCCAGGGTGGTCGTTCAACAATTTATTTCTAAAAAAGTTGCATAATTCTTGCAAGATACTCCAGCCTGTTGACATGCGTTTGAGAAGGGTGTGGGTTTGCCTGCCGGTGTCTCACCCAACGCGAGGCAACCGTTATCCCTGTGCCGTTGAGTGGGACAAGTCAGTCTTGGGGGCTGCAGAATGGAGCCTCCCCTGTCCTGCTCTGGGCAAGGCTTTGGGATTAAAATTGCCTTCCTCAAGCGTGAGCCCCTCAGTTGGCTCAGGGGAGCCGTGGTTGCTTCTGGTTACCTCTTCTGGCTGCTTCTCTTGACCTCAGGTCTGTCCCCTCCTCTCCTGGGCCGGTTGGAGCACATCTTGTGCACGCTCATGGCAGGGTGGTTTTCTCCAACCTCCTCTTGTCCTTCCTCCTTGGAGGTAAATCACCCATCTCTTTAAGATGAGGATGTTGCTGGCTAATGCCCTTCCTCCTCCTCCTCTTCCTCTTCCCGGGGCAGGCAGAGAAACCCAACGATGGTTGCACATCTGCTGCTCTTGCTGAATCAGGCTGCCCGGGATGCCCTGGGGCAGCGCTGCCTCCCCTGCTCTTCTCCAACCCGAAGGCCAGCAGAGCCGCTGCTGGCAGCGCTCCCCTCCGGGCACACCCGCCTGTTGGTGCCCTCGCTTGCCCTCGGCCGATTTCCCGGCCCGTGGATGCCAGGGAGGTGGTGGGATAAGGGTTGGAGACTTGTGTCTGGCTCAGCGCTCCGCTTTCTCATGTGAGCAGAGAGCGGAGGCTGGCAGAGGGAAGCTGGGGACCCTGCCACTGCGGGGAGCGCCTGGCGTGCTCCCCGACTCCCGGGAATTGGTTTGAATTCCAGCTGGGTCCATTGCAGCGGAGAGGAGGAGAGGTTATCCCTAAAGGGAATAACTGCATCCCAGACCTGATTTTTGGTAAAGGGAAAACCAGAAGGGCTTGGGGAATCCGCTCACTGGGGGAGCGCCCGCGCTGCCGGGTGCAGGGTCTGGTCCATCAACACCCACAGATGCCGCTTCGGAGGTGGGGGGGACAGGCAAGGGACCCAGTGTGTGTCCACTCCAGGGTCCCATCGGGAAGACGGGAGCAGGTTTGTGCCGTGCTACACCGGGTCCCGGCAGCGTTTGGCACGCAAGACCCTGGGGCGGGAGAGGGGCTGCGGTGGCACTGGAGTGGGGCAGTGCCCTGGCCGGGAGCCCCGGGAAGGGCTGGCGGAGAAGTCGGACACAGCCTGTAAATCCCTCCTGCCTGGTCACGGCTGCCACGCTGGGTACGAAGCGCTGCCTGCCCGGAGCTTCCCTGCACAGCCAAGGGAAAAGGGATATTTGAGGTTGAATCTCCAGCCAGGGATGGCAGCCATAACAGGGTGTTTTGGCATCGGCTGGTTGAGAGGGGGTTTCAAAGCCCACTGGAATTTTTATGAGGTGTTTTGCTTAATACACCACTTAAGCAATTAGCAGCGATTGTAGCAGTCCTGGGTAAGGCGCTGGGTAGAATTGAATTTCCCGAGCTCAGATACCATTAGGCAGCAGTTTAACGCTGTTTGCAGGCGGGTATGAGAGAGTGATGCGTGTGGGGAATTGGATCTGCGAAGTAAAAAACATAATGAGAAAATTTCATACGGACCTATGTAACTTTATCCCATGTTTATTATGTGCCGTAATTGAAATACAATCTTGGGGGGTTCCCTTTCCTCTGCCCTAACGAAGGAGGGATCCCCAGCGGTGAGCCGGGACGGAGGCACGCAGCGATGGCTGTGCCGTACCGCATCGGGATGCGCTTTGCTGGGCATCCTGCACCACTGACCGCGCAGCTTAGTCCCCAAAAACACCCGAGGAGCCCCTTAATGGCATAGCGATCTACAGGGCAAGAGTCTTCTTTTTAAAGGAGTTTGCACTTGTTTTGGGAACTGCAGTTAGTTTTTTGTTGTGGGGTTTTTTCTTTAAATCCCCTGAGTTTCAGGTACATCCAGGGGTGGTGAGTGAGCAGCTAAATCGCCCGTTATTTGGCATGTCTGGGTCCGGGAAGGGTCCACCCTGAGGTACCAGGTCGGTGGTTAATATATAACGCGTGTGCGTGACGCCGTGCACCCCGCGGCCGCGTGGCCCCAGCGAGGATGTGCAAATGGTTTTACAAGGATGGGAAGCCGAGAGGAGGAGGAGGAGGAGGGTTTTGTTGCGGGCTGAGGGGCGGAAGGAAATCTAGGCTTAGCGAGGGAAACGTGAGATTGCTTGGTTGGGGACAGGGCTTCGGCCGCTCCTCTCGGGAGGCTCTGCTATTGTGGTGGTTAAAAATAGACTTTGGGCTGGTTACTTTTCTGCGGGAAGCTCCCCGGCCGGAGACAGGCAGGTGAGGTGGCACCTGAGCGAGAGGGAAGAGACAACAGCCTCTGACCTCCTTTACCAAAAGCTCTATTTTTTTTTTTTTTTAATTTTTATATTTATTTTTATTTTTTCAGGAAATAGCCAGCTTTTCTTTTGGGGCATGGAGGGGGTGTCTGCTTTATTTCCAGACACAGCACGCTGCCTCCAAGCCCCAGGCTGCATTCATGATGCCCAACCGTAGCGATGCTTTGCACAGCATCACGTGGCTGCACCCTGGGGACCCCCTTGGGTGGGGTTGGTACCCCTGGGGTCCCACGCCAGTGTACCCAGACCAGCGACGTGCTGAGTGGCTTGGGTGATGCTCCAGCCCCACGCATGGGCTGGCAGCGTGGCTCCCTGCAAGCTGGATGGAATTACTGGGGGAAGAGGTTATCTAAGATCCAGTGGATCTTGTCTATTAACTTCTCTTTATTTCCCAGCAGCTGCCAGCACGGGAGGTAAAATGTACACTGGGGGGGTTTTGGAGGGGAAGGAGAGACACAACTCTGTGATATATTGTCGTCTGTCTGGACCTCTGTAAGGCCTTTGACATGGTCGCCCACAACATCCTTCTCTCTAAACTGGAGAGCTATGGATTTGATGGGTGGACTGTGCGGTGGGTGAGGAATTGGATGGATGGTCGCATCCAGAAGGTAGTGGTCAATGGCTCAATGTCCAGATGGAGATCGGTGACGAGTGGTGTCCCGCAGGGGTCTGTACTGGGACCAGTACTGTTTAATATCTTCATCAATGACATAGTGGGATCGAGTGCACCCTCAGCAAGTTTGCAGATGACACCAAGCTCAGTGGCACGGTCGACACGCCTGAGGGACAGGATGCCATCCAGAGGGACCTGGACAAGCTGGAGAAGTGGGCCCCTGTGAACCTCATGAGGTTCAACAAGGCCAAGTGCAGGGTCCTGCACCTGGGTTGGGGCAAGCCCTGGCATCAACACGGCAGGGGGGGATGGAGAGCAGCCCTGCCGAGAAGGACTTGGGGGTACCGGTGGAGGAGAAGCTGGACACGAGCCGGCAATGTGTGCTCGCAGCCCAGAAGGCCAACCCTATCCTGGGCTGCATCACCAGCAGCGTGGCCAGCAGGGCGAGGGAGGGGATTCTGCCCCTCTGCTCTGCTCTGGGGAGACCCCCCCTGCAGTGCTGCGTCCAGCTCAGGGGTCCTCAGTACAAGGATGTGGACCTGTTGGAGCGGGTCCAGAGGAGGCCATGAAGATGATCAGGAGATGGAACGGCTCTGCTATGAAGAAAGGCTGAAAGAGTTGGGGTTGTTCAGCCTGGAGAAGAGAAGGCTTTGGGGAGACCTTATTGCGGCCTTTCAGTACTTAACGGGGGCTTATGAGAAAGATGGGGACAGACTTTTTAGCAGGGCCTGATGCAACAGGACAAGGGGGAATGGCTTTAAACTAAAAGAGGGGAGATTCAGACTAGATACAAGGAAGAAATGTTTTACAATGAGGGTGGTGAGACACTGGAGCAGGTTGCCCAGAGAGGTGGTAGATGCCCCGTCCCTGGGAACATTGCAGGTCAGGTTGGACGGGGCTCTGAGCAACCTGATCGAGTTGAAGATGTCCCTGCCCACGGCAGGGGGTTGGACTGGGTGACCTTTAAAGGTCCCTTCCAACCCAAACCATTCCATGATTTGAAGTTGGTCAGAATAGTGGGAAACGGGGAGAATCTCAGGTTTTGCTGGGGGGCTGTCATGGCCCTGAGCTCTGCCTGGCTGGTCTCGGCAGACTGGCTGCGGTGGGAAGGAGGCGTGTCTGTGTCCCCTCTCCAGCACCCAGGGGTGCCGGCCGGGAGCGGGTCCCCCGGCGCAGGGTGAGCGGTGCCGCGGGCTGGGGACTCGCTCAGTAAGTCAGCGGCAGGGCTGGAGCTGCGTTCGGGCTGCGCTGCTGCGGGCGGGATGCGGCCCCCAAAGCCTGGTGTGTTTGTGGGTGCATCAGTTCCTGCAGGGTGGGCACTGGGACGCAGAATGGGGGGATTGCACGCAGACTCTCACATGTGCAAGAGGCTGGGAAAAAGGGTCATTTCTTGGCCATTTTCTCTTTTGAAGACATCTCCCTTCAGCGCCTGCGCCCCGCAACCCTGCGCTGGAAGGTGGGCATCCAGCGCTGCTGGGTGCTTTGGGGGCATCTGTTTGGAGAGGCGCTCCAGCTAACGCTGCGGCTGGAGGGATCCCTCATCGGGCAGCGGAAAAAGACCTGAGAAGCCTTTTCACTCCAGACAAATATTTTCTAGGCTCCGGATGACGGGAGGACCCTGTAGTGTGTCTGGGCAGGGAGTCAAAGCATGCATTTAATGGGGGATTGGTTCAAGGAGGGTGGCTTGACCATTAAATTTGAGGCCAAAATGCTGTTCAATTAATATTTTAGTGGGATGGACAGTAAATGAGAGGAACAAAGATAGTTTCCATTTCTATCTGATTCAGACAGCTGGTCTGATTTAAGATCTATAGGGTATAAATAGTACATGGAGCAATGAACAGTGCAGAGAGCGATCAGCTTCTCCCACCGCGGGGCTGCTCCCGTATGCTGCTCGCTCTGCCCCACCGTCCCCGAGGACAGTCCCCATCCCAGTTTTAGCTGTTTTCCCCGTCTGCCCGGGGCAGGCAGCGCCTGGGGGCTGTGCAGGCAGGCGCCAGGCTCCCTTGCGAGCTGCCAGAGGGGCTGCCTGCCTGCCAGGACCTGCCTGCCTGCCAGAGCATCGCCTCGCAGCCTGCTGCCGGGGGGCCCGGGAGGTGTCGCCTTGCTCTCGGACTTGCTCGTGACTCGGGGATCTCCCCTGGCCCAGCACGCTGAGGTCAGGCGCTTTTCTGGGGGAGCAGGTGCCTGGGTTTCCTCACGCCGTTCCAGTGGGATCGCCAGCCGGGGCTTTGGGTGGCATCGATTTTACTGGAAACTGAGCAGCTTGCTGGACCGGGACAGCCGGGACCGTGCTGGAGACCTCCTTCCCCGTGAGCCAGGGCTTTGCCGCACACCTTTCCGGGCAGGCTCTTCCTCTCCTGCCCTTCCCTGCTCCCAGCCAGGCGCACGTGTGACCCCGGGAGCTCTCCCGTGCGGGCAGAGGTGGGGGGATGCAGGCTTGCCTCCCACAGCCTCCATCGGACAGTATTTTTTTCCCGTTGAATTTCAGATGGCTTTGGCTGCAGTGTGCTGGGCGAAGGGGAACATCCCTTTATTAGGGTTGTTCCCTTAAATAAAGCCCTCGGGGCGAGTGCTGGGCTGGCTGTTCTGGCTATCCCGTGACCAGCGTTGCGTGTTCGGGTTATTGACACCTCGTTAGGTGTTGGTTCCTCCCCAAGTCTCTGGTTCAGCAAATCCTGGCGGCTTTGTCATTGCTCCCCGACTCCTGCTTCACCAGAGCTTTTTTTTTTTTCCCCCCATGGTCTCTAGCCCTTCTGCTGACAATTTAAATTTCATTTCTTCTTGAGGTCAGAAGCTTACTTCGACTTTCAGATCTTTCTATTTGTGCGTGCCGACCCGCGTCCCCGGTGCAGGGGACGCGTCAGCACGGCTTATTGGGAGAGGTTGGCATAACATCGCTGCCAGCGGCTGGCTCTCGCCTGCGATTGCAACCTGGGTTTCCACTTGGCCGATCCCCAGAAATCCTGTGTGGGTTTGTTGTGTTGTGTTTGGTTTTTTTCCTTCCTTCTTAAACCTTGACTTGCTCTCCCAAGTGACAGCAGCAGCGGGGCACAGCTCTGCCCTGGGAGGTGTCTGGGGACTCGTGCAGGTGGGTTAGGAGCCCGTCACCAGTCCGATGGCTTGGTTGCCACTCTGCGGCTTCCCTTTGACAACAAACCTCCTCATTTTCTATATTCATATGTCTGTCCTCTCGAGGCCGTGGCCCCTGAGCCCGTTCTGGAGTTGTCTGATAGCACCTCCAAAGGGATCTGGCTCCTTCAAAAGGTGCCCAGGAGCACGCTGCAACCCTCGGTAAGCTGGGCTGGAAGCCGATGGCCCTTGCTTTCCAAAAAAAAAAAAAAAAAACAATTGCAGATTTGCTGCTTATTTTCATCTTGAGCTTATTTTCGTCTTCGCTTCCACCGCTCTGCCCGGGGATGCTGTCTGTGCCATGATAAGTTATTTCGAGAAGTGGGGCAGTGCTGTTGGTATGGAGGGGAGCGGAGGCACCGAGATTAAAGGTAAATCTATGGAGATAATTGGGAGCCGGCTTCCCGCTGAAATCAGGTGAATGCCTACGTGCCGGGGTGGGTGCCGGGGCGGCGATGGCTCTGCGGTCCTGGGGGGCTGCCCCCAGCCCCCCCGCCTGCTCCCTGCCTCCGCCGTGGGGTCCCGGCCGGGGGCTCACAGGCCTGTTCTGGGCAGGGGTTGGTAACCCCCCCGCCGCCGCCTCAGCCCTGCCAGATGTCTCTCCTCTAGGCTTCATTTTTATAAATTGGCCTTTTGAAGTCTGTCATCCCCGCGCAGATGAAAGGAAGATGGTGTGATGCCTCTGCGTGCGCGTCGCCGAGCCTGAGCCCGGCTGCGGTGCCTGGGTGACGAGGCTTTTTGTTTGGGGCTTCATCTTTTTTTGAAGTGCCTTTTTTTGCCTTTTTTTTTTTTTCCCCTTCTTTTCTTTTCCCTTAATCTAAGTCCGTTGCATCTTGGCTTGCCACCCCTCAGCTTCGGGCAGGCAGGCCCCACTCCGTACCACCGGTCCCTCCTGGAGAGACGGATGGGAGGAACGTTCTCCCCCCATCCGTGGGGGGGGACACCAGCAAAGCCCCAGGGATCGACACCTGGGGCAAAGCCAAGCTGCTTCCTTCTGGCAGATGCAATTAAACCCATTGCCCTGGGGCTTTCTCTTCCCCCCCCCAAGCCCCTTTCCACTCTTTTCCCTTTGCACCCTTTCCCCTTCCCTTGCTCCCACTGTGCCCGCTTGGATCGGCAGGGAATCATCTCCCCTGTCTTCCCCGAGCCCAAATGCTCCTGGCCCGTTGCTTGGTGCCAGGGCAGCTCCCGGGGCGGTGGCGGGGAGCTGGAGCTGTGAATTTCAAAGCCGAAGAGCAGTCGCTGCCGCCACGAGCTGAGCATTTAAATTCTCTGCTCGGTGATGGATGGAGAAGTAGGAATTGCATTTGCTGGGCAGGTAACAAACAGCTCTGCGTTTTCTTCCCCGTTGTCTCTTGGGGAAATTCAGACACCGCTCTTAAACTGCAGGGATGTTTTTTTTTCCCAGCTGGCATGGATCCTTGCGAGCAGGACCTGCTGGGCTCTCGGGGAAAGCCCTGCGATGCTGGGGATTTCTGCAGGGACTGGAGCTCTGCAGGGGACCGGTGATGGCACTGCGGGACATGAGGGGCCAGCGCGGGTCCCCGATGGCCACGTGTGTGCCCTGTCCTCACCGCCTCCCTGGCACAGCCGGGACACCGAGCAGCGTCCCCATCTCGAAGGTGGAAGATGCCACGTGTGTGGGGCAGACATGCTGCCGAGGGGAAAGCTGCATGGTCCTTACGAGCCAGCGGAGAAGCCAAGCTCCCCTGGTTCTGGCTCTCAAGCAAATCGGGGTTTCTCTTTCCATCGAGGCCTTTTGTTGCCTGTGAGAGTTTCTCCCTGTTTGAGGGGGTTTGAGAGCCGCTTCCAGGGGCGGAGGTGCTCCCGGAGAGCTCCGATGTTTCTTGCTGGCGAGCCAGGCAACGTCTCGTCTCCATAGGGATGTGTTGGGGAAATGGCAACCGGCTCCTGGCCGCTGCTCCAGATCATAGCTTTTGGGGCTCGGTCCTGCCTGCGGCCTGGTGACCGATGTGGTCAGGGTCTGGAGGATGAGGAGCGGGTGAGCCCAGTCCCCGATGCCCGCCCCAATCCCGTGGCTTGTGCAGTTCATCCGAGTGGTAATTAATTACTGGCCACGTAAGCTGCTGGCAGGTTCCTGGGTGTGATTTATTAGCAGAAGTAATCCCTTGCCAGCAAAAAAGCTGCTCTGTGAATGGAGAAAGCAAAATCTGGGGGAAATGTCCCATCCTTCCAGAAGCCTGGCTGTCCCCAGGCATGGTCCCTGGCTGTCCCCAGGCATGGTCCCTGGCTGTCCCCAGGCATGGTCCCTGGCTGGAGCATGGCAGCCGCAGGCACCCCTGGGCTCTGTATTTGAGCCGGCTGAGGTGGATTAGCCGAACCGCTGCCCTCGGAGGGGAAAGAGGGCTGTCTGGACATACGGACCATGAGTCTGGGGACATGGGCTGAGCGGTGCCCCAGTTGCTCACTGGGGAAGGCTCGCCATCACCAGCAGGCACAAGCAGTCTCGGCACTGGGAGGTGATTTTTGAGATGGGATCGCTGCTGGGGTCTCCCCGCGGAGGTGGTTCAAGCTGCCCAAAGCTCGGTAGAGGTTTGGGAAGTGCAACGTAAGCCCAAAGCCGGGCATGCACATGTGCCCCTGCGAGTCCCGTGGCTGGGAGAGGGTCCAATGTGGAGATCGGGTGTGCGTGTCTCGTCTTCAGCTGCCTTCAGCTTCTGGTGGGCTCCTGGATCTGGCTTCTTTCATTCCCTTGTGCCCTACCTACTCGTTGGTGTCTGCGGAGGACCCGTCCCGGGGTTATCCATTACGCCACGGTGCCTGATGCTCGGTGGGGAGGACGAGGGGCAGGGACTGAGCTCCTGCACGGCTCCGGCAGCTCAGCTCGGTCTGACGGAGATGTGACCGGACAGGGAGGGCCGGGGGGACACGAGCAGTGCCTGCCCCAGGTGAGATGTCACCAAGGAGGGTTTGGTCTATAAAGCCTGGGAATTGTCGCGTTCGGTCCTTGCTAACCAAAGCAGCACTTCCATGTCTCTTCAAAAAAAGAAAAAAAACAAAACCAAAATTGATGTGACAAAGGATCAGGACAGAAATACGGATGGAGAAGGACCGGCTGCTGGGTGCGGAGGGGAGGGTGCTGAGGGCGCTGCCCTGTGCGCCCATGCGGGTCCCTCTGGGACGCCCGGTGCTGCCGCACCCCGTGGGAGAGCTGCTGCCGTGCCCAGGCAGAACACGCGGGCGAGAGAAATCCTGAAGGCGAATCCCCCTGGGCTCCTCCGGTTGGGGAGTCCTTAGCGGTTTTATGAGAAATCAATAATGCTTTTGCATGGTCATAATCGTAAAATAAGTACAATTTATGGCTGCTGCCGGGGCCAAGATTTTTTCCGGCGTACGAGGTGGAGAGGGAACGGAGCAAAACCACTTTCTCACGGCGTTTCTGGGGCTGCAAACCTGCTCCTACATCGTGGCGGGGGGAGACCCCCCCGTTTGCAGGGGGGCACGGCCACGCGGGGTGGGTTGGCTGCGTCCTCCTCCGTGCCCGCGCTGACGCTGTCCCCTTGTCCCCGCAGCCCGCCGGCAGGTGGAATGGGGCAGCCATGAACGGCGATGCCCTGTGCCAGGAGCCCTCCTCCCCGCTCCCCGACTGGAGGGAGTTCTGCGAGCTGCACGCCCAAGCGGCCGCCGTTGACTTCGCCCAGAAGTTCTGCCAGTTCCTGAAGGAGAACCCCCACTACGACACCCCCGGGGCAGAGACCTCCTTCTCCCACCATTTCGCCGCCAACTTCTTGGACATCTTCAGCCTGGAGGTCAGCCGGGTGTTCGTGTCCGACTCCCCCACCAAGTACAACATCGTGCCCTTCGTGGGGCTGCAGAACTGCCACGTCCCCTACGGGCGTGAGGTCACCCCGAGGAAGGAGGAGACGTCCACCGAGTCCCTGGACAGCATGGACACCCCCTTGGGTGCCGGACGGTACCTGAGCCCAGCGCAGCAGGCGCAGGCACGCAAGGTGTCCTCCTATGGCCAGTCCCGCAGCTCGGAGGACGTCTCCATCCACGCTGCCGCCAAGCCCAAGTTCAAGAAAGGCTTCTCCTTGAGGAACATGAGCTTGTGCGTGGTGGATGGTATGAAGGAGATGTGGCATCGCAAGTCCTCTCCGGAGCCGGGCGCCGAGGCTGCCCCGGGTGGCCGGAGAGCCGAGAGGGAGCCGTGGCCAGCTGGGGGCAAGGAGCCTGGCGACCCACGGGAGAAATGGACCCACAAGCTGCGCCTGTCCAAGGTGCCCTCCTCCAAGGTGGAGCTGGTGGACATCCAGAGGGAGGGAACGCTGCGCTACATGGTGGCCGACGACACGAACTGTGTGGGGAGCTCGCAGTGGCAGAAGTGCCGCCTCCTGCTCCGGAAAGCGGTGAAGGTGGAAGGAGAGAGGTTCCTCCTCGAGTTTTACGTCCCTCCGAAGGTAAGTCCTGGCTTTTCTCCGCTGTTGTTTTTCTGAGCGATTCAAGCAGCAGTTGGGCTTTGCTTGAGGTTTTGCTTATTTCCACTGCTGAGCTGGGATGAAATCCAGCTCTGGTCCAGAGCAGGGTTTGGTGCCGGGTGGCTGAGAAGCCAACGGAGGGGACAGCGTGGTTGAAACCCATCCAACCTGCAAGCCCCAATTGCTGCCGTTCCCCGGGGCATAGCCCCCTCCTTCCCCACAGCCCTTGGGAGAGATGCTGAAGCCTCTGCCTGGTCCTTTGGCCCCCAAATATCATCAATCTTGGTGGAAAACCTCATTCCCCCATCAAGATGTGGGGTGTCCAGGCTATCCAGAGGTTTTTTCTCTTCCCAACGTGTTGCAGAGAGGTGTCAGACCGGTGGCTCACGCAGCAGCAGTATGGCTGGGATTGCTGCCTGGGCTTTGTGCTTTAGATCTCAGAGGGTCGCTAGTCCACTTTCTGAAAGCAGGTTTTTTTTCCTTTTAAAAATAATAATTCATTTGGAATAATTTTGCATCTGCAAGGCCACCTCCAATGCAGCTTTTTGATGCTGGAGATAGAAGCCGCCGGTGTTGCCCTCCAGGGCTGGAGCACCACTGCCATGGATGGGTTTTGCAGCTCTCCTCCCAGCCAGCCCCAGCTACTTCCCCTCCTGGGCAGAGGAACACTGATGATGATGATGATGATGATGATTATTATTACCCACAATATCACTTTTCCTTGCCTGCATCTTTTCTTCTTCTCTAATTTCAATGAAAGCTTCACTGAAAGCTGAAGGAGGTTGTAGCGAGGTGGGTGTTGGTCTCTTCTCCCAAGTAACAAGCGATAGGACAAGAGGTTCAGTGCCTCAATTTGTGCCAGGGGAGCTTTAGACTGGACATTAGGAGAAATTTCTTCACTGAAAGAGTGGTCAGGCCTTGGACCAGGCTGCCCAGGGAAGTGGTTGAGTCACCACCCCTGGAGGTATTTAAAAGACGTGTGGATGAGCTGCTTAGGGACATGGTTTGGTGGTGGGCTTGGCAGTGCTGGGTTAACGGTTGGACTCGATGGTCTTAAAGGTCTTTTCCAACCTTAATGATTCTATGATTCAAAACCAGGAGCCAGTTTTCATTGCAGCTTGTCCTCGGCGCGTCCTCCCTCCCCTTCTCACACACATCCCCCCCGACACGCGATGCAGGGAGACGTTGTCCCTGTTTTCCTGGGGGAAGGGCTGAGCGGTGGAGCCGTTTGCTGAAGAAATGTGGATTATGAGACCTTCGGTCTCCTCCTCGCCGCGGGATCGCCTTTGCTCCTGGGCTGAGCGAAGGGATGCCTTGCGCTGCCGAACCCTGCGCTGTGCTAACGCCGTGATTGCGCCTTGGCTGTGCTGCGCGTTCTCCTCTCTGAAGAGCACAGGGCAAATAATAAGCTGTTCCCTGGGGCTTTACTAGCTGTATGCGCTGGTAATGAAATCTCAGGTTATTTAAATGCCTAGGGAAGAAAAATCTCATTTACTTCATCTTCTCCAAGACTTCCCTGCTTGCGTTTCAGTCCCTGGTAGCAAAGTTGGGCCAACACGAGCCATCGTGCCGGGCACGGACCTGGGGCTGCGGCTCTGCGGGTCTCGGTGTGCTCCGAACCCCCGGTAACCCTCGGTTTGGTAGAGGGATGGATTTGTACATTATACATGGGGACAGCAGGATAGTTCATATTTTTAAACAGCATTTTCTATTTTTCGGAGACCAAAATGAACCTTGGCGCTGTTGGTGTTAGTCCGTGCCTCTCGCCTCACCGTCCCCTCGCTCCTGATAAAATATAAAATAGGAGTTTAAACTCAAGTGCGTCTCTAGAGAGCGGCTCAGCACTGGTACGGATGGCGTGCATCGCTGGGAGCTGGCTCGGGGGGGGTCCTCAGCCCAGGGACCGCGCGAGACCCAGCTGGAAGGGAACCACCGCATCCACGGCGCGATGCTCGGAGGATTCGTGAACCCGGTGGGCGCGGGCTGCACGGAGCAGCGCTGGCGAGGCGGCTGCACCGAAGGGGCAATAAACGCAGGTTAAAATGGAACAACTGCTGCTCTTGAAACATTTAAGAGAGTGCTCGTAGAGGGATTTTTTTAGTGTATCTTGATTTGCCTCTAAAAATCAATTTTGAAATGATTTTATGGCAACTTTTATGAACGTTGTCTGCTCTCCTGTTATAATCACACCCTGCTTTGGTTTACATCCTTCTCCCCTCATCCCATCTTGCTTTCCATCTGGCAAATGATTCAGCTGTAAAAGCGGCACCAGCCTGGCACAGCTGGAGGAAAACGGCTTTTTGCTTCAGCAGCCCACAGGTTTGTTTTTGCGTAGGCCCTACAAAAACTATGGTCATGTCTTTAAATCTTTAAAGGGAGGAGCCCTCCTGGAGAAGACCCTTCTCTGGCTCACCGGTGAATTAACACCGTATTTTCTTTCCTTTCCAAGCAGCTGCCTCCTCCTTTCTGACCTTCTCCCGTGCAAACACCAAGAGGGAAAAATTCCCCAGGGCAGGGCTGAGCCCCGCACAGCCCGAGACGCACATCGAGGCAGTGCCGGGGCGCCGGGGCTGGCGGAAACAAAACGTCCTGGAGGGGAAAAAGCAGTTCCTGTTCTGTCTTGGAATTTTTTTTTTGTTTGTTTTTCCCCCCCAAAAATGGGAACTGAACCCATTGTTGGTAACCTGCAGCCCAGCACTCATCGCCGGCCTCGTCCCACCCCGTGCACCCAAGGCATCCGGCGCAGGTTTCGGCAACTAAATCGCATCTCTGCTTCCCGCAGCCGCGATGCTCCGAATCCCGGAGCCCCAGGAGGGACCGGCCCCGGGGAGCAGCTCCGCGGGCTCCTTTGGGGATTTGTTAGATTCAAAACCAGTATCTGGGGAGTTTGTTGCTCAGCAGAGACTTCAAGTGGGAGGCACCGGGTCCTACCTCCCCATCGAGGCTCCGGCAGGTGCCGGGGGCTCTGGGGGAAATTCATTTTTCTTTATTTTAATGTAATTAAAATTCCCTGCATGGCTAAGGCTGCTGCGTCGTAGCTTCTCAGATGAAATGCCGCTCCTGCGCTGGATAAACGGGGCGTCTTCCTGGGCTGCTTTCGGCATAGGAACCGTCCCCCGTCAGATAGCACATCTCCATCAGGAGAGGGTTTATGAAGGAGGGAAATAAGTGGTCTTGGCAGAGCTGGAATATCAGCCTGTGCTGGAGCAAGGAAGAGGTTTGGCAGTTAAATGCACTAACCTCCCTATCTTCCACTGGGCCTCCTCTTGGTTAATTAAAAGAGCTTGGAGTTATCAGGCACATGAGGGAAATCAATGCTTTTTTTTTCCCACCCCCGCCCCCATGCAGGCTGAGCCGCGATCTTGCCTCTCCGAGAGCCCCGCTGCGTCGTCCCCTGGGAGAATTTGATTCAATTGAGCGACTTTTTTTTTATTTATCGATTTCTTTTAATAATTTTTTTTTTTTTTCCCCAGGCTTCCAAACCCAAGGTGAGCATCCCGCTGTCAGCCATCATCGAGGTCCGCACCACCATGCCGTTGGAGATGCCCGACAAAGACAACACCTTCGTCCTAAAGGTGAGAGCAGGGCGGCAGCGGTGTGTATCCCGACGGGGACCCCATGTACGCCCGCATCCAGCCCCCGCTGCAGGGGTGCTCAGCTCCCAAGGGGATCGTTGCCTTGGTTTTTGGAGCTGAGATGCCAACAGCATTAACGCTCCCCGTGGGATCCCTGCCTCCCCTCCCCGCGTTGTGCCCCCTCCTACAAAATGATGCAACCTCCACCTGATGCCTGGGTATTTTTGGGATCGAGCTGTTTGCCTGGCTTTCACCATGGGGTTTTGCTTCTCCATGTCACCAGGAGACGGGTTAAATTAGTGTCCAGAGACAACCTGCAAGGGGAAACGCTCTTTGGTGCGGCTGCCCCTGGTTTTGTGACGGCCGCTGCCCCGGATCAGTGGCACGTGGTGGCCATTTCATTGACACGGGGTGATGGGAACGGCTGTGCGGGGCCAACCTGGGGATCAACCACCCCACGCAAGTCTGGGGGCATGAGCAGAGAGTGAAAGTCTCTCTCTTCAGAAAGAGTTTTCCATATCATGCAATTAATTAGCTTAATGCTCCCTCCTGCTCTGCTGAAAGGCAGCAGCCTGTCACGGCAGGTCGGGGCTGAATTTCGCAGGGTCCCGGCTCGGGGCGCGACGTGCCGCCGTGATGATGGACGTGTTGTTGGAGATGGCGTTTCTCTCCAGCTAATGAGGCTGTGCCTCCTCGCTCGTGCTAATGGGCTCCTGCTCTCCATCAGAGCTGTTGGATGTGCCCGGCTGGGAGGTAGCACATGTATGTGGGGGAGGAGCAGCGTTTTGAGGATTTCTGTGTCCTACCTCTGCTAAAAAACCCACCTCTCTCCCTGATGCTTCTCCCTAAAAGCGTGTGGCAAAGGCAGAGCAGAGGCCAAGCTTCCCGGCTGAATGAACCTGCTTAAAAGCTTAGAAAACTGAAAGCAGAGAAGGGGAAAAAACTGAACCTGGCTTTGTGAAAGCCCCCGCGCCTGGTAGCCCATCTGGCCCCAGCACATGTTCCTGCGGGAAATCACTCTCCACCAAACCCGGCTCCTTGTAAAGGTCCTGCACCTTCTACTGGCAGCCTCCTCCAGCCCATCCTCCCTGCCCCAAGGGCTTCTTGCTCTTCAACCTCAGCCTCTGCTGCGGCCAGTGTCCACCATGGCCATGGAGGCTAATTCAGCTGTTGTCTTCTCTGCCTCAAAGACCAACCTCTTGTGTCGTCTTCTCTCCAGCCTGACCAGCCCAAGTCCTCCCCACTTTCCTTGCGGGCTCTGGAGGGAGCGTGCCCCAAAGCTTACGTGGTGCCATGGCCAGGAGCGGATGGGAAGGATCGCTTCTCCTTTGATGGCTTCTCCTTTCTTCTTCCTCTTTACCCAGCCCAAGTTGATCCAGTTGCTTTCTTCGTACCCTGATGACGATGTTGACTCCTACGCAGCTTGTGGGCTGATGTAACCCCTCTGGTTACACCCCGCTGGTGTAACTCTGCTTTTTGCAGAACCGCTCCGGAGTCATGGTTCCCCAGCCCAGACACCCACGGCGATCGGTGTGAGCCCAGAGCTCACCCACGTCCTTGAGCTGGGGGCTGGATTGGGCTTTTTCTTCCACAGAGCATTTCTCAGCTTCAACAAGTTCATTTGAATTCTTGTCTCATCCTCCAACACACTTGCAACGCGGTGTCATCCGTGAATTGATTAGGCATCTTCTCTTTGCTTTTGTCCTAATCATTACTGAAAAGGACAGAAGGAGAGAGTCCTTGATGTGAAGGAGCTTCTGAGCATATCCCTCAGCTTTGATCGTTAGCCATCAATAACCCATTAACCATCGATAACTGCTCTTGGAATATGGCTCATCAGCTACTTGTGATCCTGTTTTCTAGATCCCCTTACAAGTCTCATCTCAACCGTGTCTTGCTACCTGGCCTTGCTGGAGTGTCACATCTGTGTCCAAAGCGTGGCCAACGCCAAGGATGTGACACTGCTTCTCCCGTCCCTGGGGCTGTCAGGAGCAAGTACAGATGGGTTTGACAGGGTTGGTCGTGGTGGGTCCCTGCTGGGGGGATTCAGCGCCCGGGGTGCTTCCTGGGTGCCTGGGGAGGGTTGGCTTCTCTGGCTGCTGGAGGAGGGCTCTGGGCTTGCCCTCTTCCCACCTTCTGGAGCCAGACGTGGCTCTCCACCCCCACCGCTAACAGCTCTGTGGCTGCTTCAGCCATTTCTTTCATTACCCTGGGGAACGCTCCAAACCCCGCTGCTCTGAAAATGCCTGATTGACCAGGTACCCTCCTGCTCCTGCCCCGTTCTGGCCAGGGCGCTTACCCTGCCGCGGGGTGAATTGATTGAGATCGATCCTTGAGTGAGAGGCAGCGAACGAGGCGTTGAGCCATCGGCTCGCTCCCCGTCTCCTGCTGCTCCTCTCCTGCCGCCCCGGCTGTCGGCCCAGGATGCTTTTTCCCAACATTCCCAGTCCTTCTTGCTGGGACATCTTCTGGCTGCTCTTTTGCATTCCCCCTTTGCTGGCTGGATTCGCAAAGGGGGTGAAGAACCCCTCGATGTCGGGGTACGGATTAGGGGGGTAAGAAAGGGAGCTGGGTGCTGTGGTTTCCCCGCTGCCTTCCCACGTACAGGGTTGACGTCGAGCCTGATCTCAACCTTCGCACGCCACACGCCGCGCTCTGGCAGGTTATGATGGGTGGAAAAGCCCCTGCCTTGTTCAGGGAGGCCGCGCTGGAATAGTTTCTGCCAAATTGCCTAAAAATTAGCAGGCAGCATGTCCCCACCGCCCATCGGACACCAAGCACATGCATTTTTTTTTTTTTTTTCCCTCCATTGCACAAGCAGGCACTTGCAAAATACCCAAGCCCTGCACGTGCTTCGCTTGCTGTCATGCTCCGCATGAGAGAGCAGCCCCGTCTCCCACGCCGGCTTCATGCATTGCTCTCAGAAAGCCGGAGAGGCTCCTTTGCTCTGGTTAAACAAAACGGGGTGGGGAGGGGGGATCTTTGCTGCTCCCCTTCACCTCTGCTCAGGGCACGGCCCCGGGCTGCAGCGGGGGAGCGGATTGCTGCTCGGCCCCAGCCCAGGCGCTGGCCACTGCTCCGTGCGCGCCTTGCTTATTTTCAGGCCAGTGATTCAGTTGTTTGTGATTAATTTAATTTGCTAGGAGGTTGTCTCAGCTGGCAACACGATACCCTCCCCGAGTCGGGGCCGCCTCGCCAGCTTGGGAACGCGATGTGTGAGGGATCCGGGAGGGATGCGGGGAAACCTGCCAGAGGCACGCAGCATCGCATGGGGTGGCTTCTGAGTCCCTCTGCCCCGCTGCTGATGTGGGGATTTTCTGGGTCCTCCCTGGCCCCAGAAAGGCCCGGCTCCTTTGGGCTTGCAATTTTGGAAGCTCTTTTGCATCCTGATTTTTATTTTTTTTTTTTTTCCTGTTAAAGTAAGGTTTCTCTCCCACCCTGTTGCAATTAGAAATCAGAAGCCTCATGGACCAGCAGGCAGCAAAGATAACAGAGGAGAGGTTTTAAACTCCTGGGTTTAGGGGTCTGGCAGGATTTTGGGGCAGTGAGAGGGCAGCATGGCTTCTGCTCTACCTGTGCAGAGCTAGTTTTTGGGGGACACTGAGGCACCCCAGAAGCGAGGGATGCTGTCTGTGCTGGTGCGTGGTGCCGTGCACCCCCGATGCCGCCGGCCAGGTGTGGTTTTGCCACGGAGGCTGTAAAAACTTTGTGATACATTCGCTGATAAAGGTGGGGTGGGGGTTTTCCTCCGAGCCCTGGCTTTGGTCAGGGGTCACGCTCGGACACACCAAAGCATCTCTGTGGGTCACCCCTCGGCACCCCTTTGCTGGGAGCACTTAACCCCCCCTGTTCAAGCAAGGTGCTATTTAATAGCAGCAGGTGAATGGGGGGGGGGGGGGCAGCTGGGTTATGGGGTGTGCTTTGCCCCGGGAGGGTGGTGGGACCCCGGCCGCAGCCTGACGCTGTCCCGCATTGCCTGCAGGTGGAGAACGGGGCCGAGTACATCCTGGAGACCATCGACTCCCTGCAGAAGCACTCCTGGGTGGCAGATATCCAGGACTGCATCGATCCTGGGTAAGGCTGCCTGGAGGAGGGTGCTGTGCGGGGGCCGTGCCCTCGAGCACGGGTTATTACCTCTGATGCAATTTTTTTGCTCCGTGGGTTGTTACAGAAAGTCCCTGACTCACACCAGCAGAAGTCGGGAGTTAGCAGCCTGTGTGTGCCAGAGGTGCAGCCTCGCAGAGCACCAGCCGCTTGCTCGCCCTTTCCTGCTCCCTGGCGCCTCGGCCAGGCGGAGGCAGGTGACCTGGGAACGTAGCCCTCAACACGAGAAGCTCCTAACACCCACCCTCTGAAGCTTTTATATGATATTTGAGCTATTTTCTATGCTTTTTTCCAGTCCAGCATCTAGGGTATATTTAAGATTCTGCTGGCTCTATCGATTTATTTATGTTTCTATCACCGTGGTATTAATGCTGTCACTGGAGTCGCACCGACTCTGCCAAAACTTCTCATCTGCTTTTTCATCGGCCCATGCATTGGGTTACGCCGCAGGGAGGTTCGCGTGCCCGGCGCTGCTGCCTTCCAGCTGGCTCAGACGGGCCCAGTCCCGGGGAGGCAGGATCAGGCGCTCCCCAGGCTCCGGGGAAACCCCGGCGCTGCCCTTCTTGGCACAATTTTGGAAAAACAAGATGCCCAAGCTTGCAGAGGTGAAAACCTCGAGCAAACCTGGAACAGGAGCTTGGGGAGGCTCCAGCTGCTGCCGGGCTGCCTTTGCCCCCTTCTGCCAGAGAGATGCAGTTCGGGGGCTGCAGGGCTGGTCACGGCGGAGGCTGCATGTCGCAGGGAGGATACGCTAATGGACTCCAGATCTGTGCTCCTTCAGCTCCTTTTGCTGCTTTTTGAAATATATAATTCAAGAAGCGATGCTGAGGCTGGGCTGCTGACGGAGGTGAGGCTGGAAAACACATCCCTTTTTCTCGCAGTGCGTGTTTCGGTGCCGATTTTCCAGCCGAAGCTGAGCGCTGCGGCCATGCTCGCCTCGAGCCGCTGCAGAAGCCACCGGCAGCCCTGCGCCAGCCCCTCGCTCTGCCGCCAGCAGCCTCCCAGCCTTTTATATTTGCTTAGCACCCAGCGCAGTCCCGCTTTGGTCTCCGGACGTGACTGTAAAGCAAATAATAATGAACTCCAGAGCAAATAACAATGAGCTGTTTAATACAGCGACACACACGCTCGGTGCCAAGAACGAATTTTCAATCAGCTCCTGATGCTTTTGCCAAGGGCTGCACGCTGGAGCCGTTGCGTGAGCGCCCGTCGACGGCTTTTCTGCAAAGCGCCGTTGGTTTTGGTTTCCTTCCTCCCTTCTTGTTTTTAACCGGCTGCAGCTGAATGACTCCCAATGGCTGATTCACTTACTGGCCACTAAATAATTCAGCAGCTCCCTCGTGAGCTGTTACTGCTAACGCAGCCGCTTCCTCGCTGCCTGTGCCCACGTGGCCGCTGTTAAGCAAGAGTAGCCAAGTGCCGCGGGCAGCTCCGGCAGCACCGGGCTCTTGCCGGCGGCCAGGATAAAAATAGGCTGTGGAGCAAGTGGGGGGGCTTGCGCAAGAAGGGTGCTGAAGTGCATGGGCAGGGGTCGGGCAGCAGGGATGCTCTGCATGGGGGCTGCACTGCTGCGGCCCCCACCTTGCTCTGCTCCCGCTTGCTGTCTCGCTCTGGGCCTCCCGGCTTGGTTTTTTGGTGTCTTTTGGGGACGTGGGTTGGTAATTCCCTTCGTGGAGGGTGAAAGCGAAAGCACCCTTGGGTGGAAGTTGGTGGTGGGAGTGTGCGTGCATCTATGTATGTCTTGCAAAGCGCTGAAAGTCAAGGGGACAGATTTCCATCCAAACCAACAAGGTTGCGGCAAAATACTGCAGCTAGGACCAGCTGGTGTGACCCACATAGGGTTTAATCCCCCCCTCACACCGGTATCTCACCCCCAAAAGGCCACGTTGTTGTGCCAGCCGCTCTGCCTCTCGATGCTGCGGCCGCTTCTGTCCGTGGCAGCCCCTCCGGGAGGAAGCGAGGAGCATCGGGCTGCGCTCCCGGATCACAGCTGGAATTTCGTTTGGTCAAGAGTCCCCGTCGCGTGCCCGTGAGCAGAGGTGTCCTGCGTGCATCCCTGCAGCGTGGCGGCAGGCGTGTGACTGTCTGCTCTGTGCTCTCCCCCCAGGGACAGCGGGGACGACATCGAGCTGGCGTCCTGCGCGCAGGGAGCCTGTCTGCCGGGCAGGGCGTCCTCCTGCAGCTGCGAGTTCCTGGCTGATGGTAAGGACCTACGTCTGGGAAGAACACCCGCCGGGGAGGGTGGGTGTCTCCGGGTGCCAGCTCTGGTTTGGGTGGGGGCCAGATCCTGCCAGCGATAAAGTGAAGGAGCCTGAAGCAGGTGCTGTGGGGATGGATCTTCTATCACCTTCCTGTTCTTCATGCTAGCCCCCACCCTGGGGCGGTGGCCCACCCCATTTAAGACATCAACGTTGCCCCTGTACATCCTGGTACGTGTTGAAAATCTAGTCCCCGTCTGCAGGCACTGGGGTCTCCGGGTCCCAGCGAGCAGCCTCCACCTGCACAGCCCTACCCTGTCTCCGTGCCCAACCAAGACACATCCATGTCCCTCATCCCGGTCGCACTGGGGGAAGGAAACCCAGTCCAGGCTGAAAGGGAGTCCCCTGAGCTGCAGCCAGAGCCATAACCTAGCCCTGAGATGTCTCCGAGAGCCCAGGGTGCTCCAGCGCAGTGGCCTTTGGAGCAGGACAGCCCCCCAGCCTTGTCCAGTGATGCCAAGCCATGAGCCCATCCCTCTACAAATTCCCTTCCAGATGTGCCCAGGCTGCCGGACAGATGTGCCCTGCCCGGCGCTCACAACACCACCATGGCCACCGCCGTCCCCACGCCCCACGGCCGCGGCAGGGACTCCCTGGGGGAGCTCCTCACCCACGTCCCACTGGAGAGCTTCCTGCAGACGCTGGAGTCCTCCCCTGCAGCCGGCGGGCATCTCGCAGGTACCGGGATGCAGGATGCGGCCCCAGCACCTCACTGTTGGGGGTGCACGGAGGGAGAGGAGGAAGGGGTGGGAGAGGGCGATGTCCGGGTGCTCCCTAAAAGCCTGCTGTCCCTGCGGCCAGGGGAGGACAGCGAGGTGGAGGCGGAGATCAACCTCTCCGACTTCCCCTGGTTCCACGGGACTCTCTCGCGGATCAAGGCGGCTCAGCTGGTGCTCTTCGGGGGTGCCCGGAGCCACGGCTTGTTCGTCATCCGGCAGAGCGAAACGCGGCCGGGCGAGTACGTGCTGACCTTCAACTTCCAGGGGAAAGCGAAGGTGGGTGTCCTCTGCTTCTCCCTGAATATTCGTGCCAGCCCTGCACAGCACCCCGGGCTCCTTCCCACCCTGCTGGGGCTCTGCGAGCAAGCGGGTGCCATACAGTGACCCCAAACATGGCAGCTCTGCGGGGAGCTGCACCCCAGCAAGGCATCCCTCGGGACCACCTACATTGTCCCCGCTCTGCACCCTGCCCAGCCCCATCAGCGCTTTCCCAGCTGGATCAGTGCCTGCGGGCATAAGGTTAAATACCCCACAGGAGCCCAGCGTAGCCTGGCACATCATCCCCTGCCCTCTTCTTGTCCGCTCCGTGTCCTGAAGCACACGGATGCGCTATAAAAAACCAACCCACGTGTAGTTTTCTGCTAGGTCCCTTTTCTATCAGAGGGCACACGCTGCGAGGGGTTGAGATAAAACTGCCTGGTCTTGTCACCTCTCCTGCAAGAAGTAATTCAGGGGGCTGTGGGCTTTCCTAGGCTGTCTGTGTTACCAGGATTGGAGCCGCAGCCCCCCCGGCTGCACCCAGCCACCCTTCTCTGGCTGCTTCTGTACCGTGTTCATCACCAGGAGGGGACAAACTTCTCCCGGGGCTGCAGCGAGTGGGGTTTTGCAAGAAACACCCTGCAGCAGGAGACTCTCCTGGCCAGGCAGGGAAAAAAGAAGTCGTATGTTACGAGCAAACCTCCCTTAGCTGGTGGAGGTGGCTCCTTCTGCTGATTTCAAGGGTGAATCTCACCCTTGCAATCCCCAGCTCACCCGCTGGCCCCCTGCACTTGCAGCACCTCCGCCTGTCGCTGAACGAGAGCGGGCAGTGCCATGTGCAGCACCTCTGGTTCCAGACCATCTTCGACATGCTGCGCCATTTCCACACGCACCCCATCCCCCTCGAGTCGGGTGGCGCGGCAGACATCACCCTCCGCAGCTACGTCGTGGCCCAGAGCCCGCTGCCCGGTAGGTGCCGGGGCTGGGTGGGGGGCACGGTGGCATGTGGAGGGCTGGGTTCGTGTTAGGGCCGGGATCTCGTGTGGACCCAAAAGGGACTGATCCCTGGGATTCCTCCACCACCTCCTCCCTAAAGCTGTGCCCGTGTCGGTGCGTGTGGCTCTGGAGATGCCCCAAGTGGGCGTTATCCCATTGAAGGCGGGCAGGGAGGACCACGCAGCAGCAGGGCTGTGCTGGGGTGACCCATGTGTCCCCGGCTGTGGGTGTCAGTCCCCTGGCTTGAGCAGGAGAGGAGCAGAGGGGTCTGCAGGGCTCGGCGGAGCATCCCACTATGCTGGGAGAGGGTGGGCAAGGAGGGTTGGGGAAGGACAGGGTCAAGGATGGAGAGAGTGAGCAAGGGAGAGGGTGGGTGTGGAAAGGTGTGGAGGTGAGGAGAGGAGGGGCTGAGCCCCCAGGCAGCATTGGAGGGGTCAAGCTCCTGTCTTCCTTGCAGACGCCGGCCCCCCACCAGCTCTCGTGTCGCAGCCGCCGGGCTGCCGGGTCGACCTGCCACCCCCGCACTACTTCTGCAGCACAGCACCCGCCGGCCCACCGGCCCCGCCACCTGCCGAGGGGGTGGCCGTGGCCCCCGCTGTCACCATCCCTGCACCCTACCACCGCCTGGAGGGTGCCCTAGGTCCCCGGAGCCGCAGCGACAGTGCTGAGCGCCGGCCGGAGCCGCCCGCCGCCAGTGCCGAGGACTACCACGAGGCTGATGGTGCCCGGAGCCGGACCCGGGCGGTGGAAAACCAATACTCCTTCTACTGAGCCCCCCATGCCTGGGGGCTGGATGGCGGGGGGATGCGGGGCACCCGTGCCCCTCACTGCTGCACCAGCCTCACCGCCTCCTCCTGCCACCACCAGCAGCCTAGCGGGGATGTTCTTCTTGCTCCCTGCCACTTTTGGGAGCTGTGTGAGCGGCGGGCGATGTCCCGGCTGGACCTGGCGCCAGCCCTGAGGTTGGGGCAGCGCTGGGGGTTTAGGAGGCTGAAAGCGTCAGTGCCATTTCGGAGCTTGCAGCCTCTTCCCTTTCCCTCTGGACCAAGAGCTCTCCTGGGGCTGAGCCGGGCTCCCTGCATCTCCTCCCTCGGGAAGCCCCTCCTGGGATGGCAACACGAAGCTGTGATGGGCTCCTTCCTCCAGCCAAAGCACCTCGGCACGTCCCCTCTGGGGTGACAGCCCAGCGTGGCCAACATCCCTTCTGGCACCATTGCCCCGCAAACCAGCTGCCGAGGGGCTCTGGCATTTCGGGGTGATGGTGGGAGTGGCAGATCCTCATGCAGAGGCTTTTCTCGCACACGCAGGTCCACGCGCCCGAGAGGGCACGTCTGCAGAGGCGTGAGGGTTTATCCAGGCTTTCAGGCTCCCTCTGGGGCACGTGTTTCCCACCCTCTGCCAGGAGAAGGTTTTTTCCAAAGCTTGATGCATCGCATTTGAGGAAGGTTTTTCCTGCTTTCCTGCCATTTCTGTTCCTTTGTCCTTTCTCTCCTTGCTGTACCTGCGGAGAGTCCCTGGATAACCTCTTTCTTCCTCCATCTCTTCCTTGCTTTTTTAAAACCTAAGCTCTCCGCAAGGGCATCAGCTCAGCCTTCTGCCTTCTCTCTACCGCAGCTAGGCGCTGTTTTCCATTGCTCAAGGCAAACCTTGAAAAATATGACAACACCCCCGCTTTGCATCAGTCGTTAGTCATTCGGGATGGCTTGGGGGGGTCCGGCAGAGGCCAGGGGCTGTGTCCGGAGGTGAGGGGCAGCCTCACCCTGCAGGTTCTCGGCTGGGCTCCCGGGAAGGAAAACACTACACATCTTCAGTAGATGCTATTGAAGGTTATTTTTTTTTTTCTTAGAGAAATAGAAATGCCGAGGAAGAGTAAAAGGAATGGGGCTGCTGCCAGGTGGGTGGACAGCTAGCCGACACGGAGCGGCCAGGCCAGGCTGACTGCAGCGACAGGCAGGATTGCCCTCGCCGATGGCTGAAGTCCCTCCCCGGCAGATGTAAAACCTTGCCAGCGACAGTTGTAGCAGCACTGCTGCCGGGAAGGACCAAGCACTGCAGTGGTCACCACTTCTCGGTGGCATTCTGATAGTGCAGCCACATGCATCTATAGCAGAAAAAGTAGGTCCCCTGGTAGAGGTGAGCCCTCGAAGAGCGTAGAGCCCGCTGCTGGCCCGCTGTGGCCAGCAATGCACTATGTTGGTGATGCGTTTCCTACAGGTCACTGAAGCCCTTAGGGTGGTTTTACAGGCCAGGCTGCTTACCAGGGTTATGTGCCTCGTGTGGGGTGGGAGACCCTCCGAAAGCGCAGCTTTGCTTGCAGACAAAGTGCTTGTTTGCCTCGCGCAGTTTGTCTCCCCCATCACCAGGACTCCTGGCTCCTCGTGTTGCTGCCAGGCCTGGGTGGCAGTGCTAGCAGGACCTGAGCGAGGTGGCTTTGAAGTCTCTGGTAGGTGTCCAGGTAGGGCAGACCCCACCGTACCCAGCTAGAAGTTACCACTTAGTGCAAAGAGAGGTATGAGCCAAGCCACAACCTAGCACAAAAGCCCTTGAATGTGCCTGGAGTCTTGGGTTGGGTCAAATTTTTTTTTTTTTGGGTGCCTTCTTTCCTGAGCTATCAAAGCATGTCCTCAGCGCTGGAGTCGCTTGTCTCTCCCACTTCAAGAGGGCAGGGAAGGTGTCTCCAAGGCTCCTTGCCTCCTCCTGCGATGTGAAAGCTGCCTTTCTGGCCCGTGGGTGCGTGAGACAAGGGCTGGTGGATCTCATTCCTGCAGCAAATGCCACCTTCTCCCCAAACGCGTGGCCCTTCAGAGGGCAGCGGGAGCAGTTTGCGTTGGCGGGGGTATTTCTCCTTCCTCAGCACAGCTAAAACCCAGCTCAGAGGAGCCCATGCAGCGGGGAGAGGCCAGATGCTCTTGGGTGATGGGTTTAACATGGACCTGCTTCCTTCACAGCACGGTGAATGCGGGGAGACCTCCTGATGTGGCACAGACATCGTCACTCTTGTTCTTCACTGAGGTCCCAACGGGCCAGGTGGTTGTGGATGGGAGCACTGCCTTACAGACCTTCAAATGTTGGCTGATTTTTCACCTTCTGTGTCACAGGATAGGAAAAGGAGGGGGGAGCAATGGTCTGCAAGCAAAAATGTTAATTTGTAAATAGGGAAGAGTCTGGAAGAGTTTACTGTTCTGTAGAATAAATTAATTTTATTTAAAAAAAAAAAGGGGACTTGTTAAACAAATGGAGAACTCGAGTTCCTGTTTTAAAATAAAATCACTTGCAGAAAGGATAGCATATGAGCATGAGCTTGGGGCTTTGCTGGATTTGCTATGTGAAAAAAGAGAGAGAGGGAGGATGCTGTCATGTTGCATGTGTGTAGACCTCATCGATACCTCGAGGCAGCTGGGGCTGGGCTCAGACCGCCTCTGCCCAACGGAGCTGGTCTAGTGCACCGAGGATGGAGGAGAGGGGTATTTTTCACACGGTTGAGCAGAGGGAGGTGGAGGACGGGTCCAGGCTGTGCAGGGCAGGGTTTCCTCTCCTCCCAGTCTGTTATTTTCTTTGTCTGGTTAGTCACTGGTGCAAGTCGGAACGCCTCCATCCCTGAAGCAGCGCAGATAATAGTGAATTAGCAGCCCCGGGGAGTGAAGATGTACCTCCCTTGCCAAAGGCCTGTGCTAGCATCTCCTAGCAGCTGAGTTCCCTGTAGCGTGTCATTCCCCCCTCCTATGCCTGCATCTCTCCTGGGAGGCAGTGCCTCGCACGCCGCCGTTGTATGTCTTTCTAGTGTGCTCTCTGCTGAGGATCCCCCGGGAAAACCGGTACGTTGTCCCAGACTGTACTGTCACAGCTAAGCAGCGTGACAGACACGGCTTCCAGACGCAGCTAACACATGGCTTTTGGGGGGGTGGAGGGAGCTGCTCAGCTCTGTAATCAGGCCACGGTTGTGTCATGATCCATTCACAAAAACATTCGCTCCCCGAAAGGCTCCAGAGCCTGTTCACCGGTCCTGGAGAACTCATCCATCAGGAGCTGGGGAGGTGATAGCCCTTCCGTACGGACTCCTCCTTCGTTGCCCGCAAGGCAGGCAATGAGGGCTGTGCCTGCGGGACAGCTGCTCCTCCTGCCTCACCATAAGCCATTCACACCTCAGCATATTAGCAAATTGACTAATTAAGGCATTAGTCTGGCTGGAAAACATGCTTTCCTTCCCTTCCACAGGGTTCCTGGGAGGGCAGGGGCAGGATGCAACAGCCCTTTGCATCAGACGCAGAGATCTAGTAGTGAAACAAGGGGAAAGCAGCCTCGGTGTGTGGGCTGGGCTGGATTGTGTGCCAGCGATGCCCTCCGCCCGGGGACGGAGCAGGACTAGTCTGCGGGGATGCTGGCGCCGAGCTGCACCCTGGCAGATACTATGAAGAGGGTAAAAACATGAAGGGATTTCAGCAGCACAGCCTTCCATATTTCACGCGGGCGTCTGAGCTGTCCACGGCTGCTCCTGCCTGCCTGACACGCAGGGTCTTTCTCAACAAAGGCTCACAGAAGGATCCCTTTGGTAAGAGAACTCCTCAGAATGTCATTGCTCTGAAACACAAATGAGCTGCTTTGATGCAGCTCAGGGAGCTGAATTTTGTGTTTGATTTGCACTGAAATATGAAAACACTTCCCTGTTCTAATGCAAGTCCCCTGCCCCAATAAGCCCAGTTCTGCCCGCATCCCAGCCCAGCACTCTGATTTTGTGGGCTTTGTATTTTTTAATGGCATGATGAAATACTTCCTATTTTTGTATGACCCAAGTAATAGTCTTGTCCCCCCTCCTCAGATAGATATATTTTAAAAGTAATATGTGCGTAATACATCAAGAGTGCACCAATTCCCTAGACACATAGATTAAGAGTGAGACGCTCCCCGATCTCTTTCCCTATGCTCTTTGCGGGGGCTCTGTTGGATGACAGGCGACTGCCTGTTGTTTCCCAGGGCTGTGTGGTGTTGCTGGCACAAGCCGTGCTTCGGGCAAGAGAATCGAGCTGCCCAGCTGCTCCCCGCAGCCCTCGGGCTGTCGCAATGTCTGTGGGCACGGCTGCCATTCTGCCTTCCTCCCGTGGGGACTGGCATGAGAGGGCTGAGACCTGACAGCTCATCATTCACACCCCCGCTTTCGGAAGTTCTGTTTTAGAGAGGTGGCCATGACAGCAAGGAGGAAGAAACAGGGCGACGCCTTACGGGCTAGTGAGCTGAACTGGCCTGTGTTGTGCTCAGGACTCAGAGAGTGGAGGGAAGAGGAAACTCAATTGATTTGCAGCAACTCTGCTTCTAAAACTGGTTCTGCAGCGACTGAGAGGGGATGTACCTGCCCGAGCTCTGCAAATGGAGCGGGTGTCTCCCTGGTAGGGGCTGAGTACAGGCTGGCACACTCTGGTTTCTGTCCTGGTGGGCTGAAGGAGACCCAAGACTGGGAGAGCAGAGGGCACAGGAGCTCGCAAGCTGGGAAACAGCATGGGGGAAGCTGTTTGCATTGCTCCAGCCAGGGCTGCGACTGCAAGGATGCCTTCCAGGGCCAGCGCGGCCAGCTGGGAATTCAGCCAACCCTAAATTCACACCATTCTTTTGCAAATCAGGTTGGTAAGACAAACATGAGGCATAAACCAGTGCGATTTCCATAGCAACCTCAGCAGAGGTTGAAAAGTCTTTTGTAAACATAGGGCTGAACCTGAGGATCAGCTCTGATTTTCTTCACAGAAAGGGGAAGAGCATGGGGACTTATTAATTTCAGGTCATACAAATGAGCCATAAATCTCAGAAGGAGCCATTCCCAACCTCTCTGTTCCCCTTTCTGTCACCCTCTCCACATGCACAGCATGAAGCTGTCTGAAACCCAGAGCCCAGCTTCACCACTCCACCTTATCTCTATAAACTACACAAAGGCTTATGCCCCTCTTCCATTGCAGCTGACCTTTACTAGCTAATTCTCTGACGCACGCACAGCCCGAGCACATGCCATGCCATTTCTGTAGGACCACAGCGGCTTGACAAGAAATTTGGCTTGGAGAGGAAGCCTGTATCGCAGCCAGCTCCGGCTCCTCTTCCAGGCTCATGGCTTCCTCCGGCCCCATCAGGCAAGCGTGGATCTGGACATACAAGCCCTCAGCTAGTCCAGGCACTGTTCCTGCAAAGCCCAGCCCTGAATATGAATGCAGATGGCGCGCCGTGTGTCCCCCCCCGCTACCTGCCCGCCTCTCCCAGTGCCCAGCAAGGCTGTGCCGTGGGGAATCGTGCTGCCGTTCATCATTGTCAGCGGACAAAGCCTGCGGGCAGCGCTGGTTAATTACCGAAGTGACACGAGCAGATGGTGCAGGCAGCCTGCCGGGGAGGCACTAGGAAGTCCCGTATCGCTTACACCGTCACAGGGAAGGGATTTGGCAGGGCTGAGGGTGCCAGTGCGAAATGCACTGAATTTTCACCCTCCTCGAGGCTCTGCTGTCAGGGCTGAGCCCGGAGCCTGGCCAGAACGTGGCAGATGCCGGAGCTTTGCTAACGGGGCCCGCAGGGGACAGACAGCACTCGCTGCAGCCCGGAGAATGTGCTGGGGGGGGGGGGGGGGGGAATCAGAGCTCCAGCAAACGCAGCTTTCGGGGGGAAACAGGCCCCACAGCTACAGCCGGGACCTGGGAGAAGCGAGGCAGGGGCCGACTTCAACCTCCAGCAAGGCCGCGCCAGGGCCCGGAGCCACCCTCGACCACCGGGGCATACGGCTGACGGGCGCCGCTGCCTACTTTCTCCTGACGGCCCTCGGCCGTGCCCCAGAGGCCTGGCGGGCCCGTCGGACGCCCGTTTCCCCACGGGGGTCCCTCAGACACTGTGTATTCTCTTCACTGCGCGGTTTGGCCTCTGCAGGCCGCGAGCCGCCGCCATGACAGGCCGCGGCGGCCCCGCAGGCCCGGCGCGTCGCGCGGCGTGACGTCAGCGGCGGGGCGGGGCGCGGCGGCGGCTGGAGCATGGCGGCGCCCTCGGCCCCGCGGCCGCCCCGGCCCCGCAAGGAGCCGCAGCCGCTCGTCATCCCGCGGAGCGCCGCCGAGGAGCAGCGCCTCCGCCTCGAGCGGCTCATGAGGAACCCGGTGAGGGCACCCGCCGGGCCTCTGCCCCTGCCCGGGGCGGCGGGTCCGTGAGGGGAGAGGGAGACCGATACCCCCAACCCCCGGGATCTGTGAGGGGAGAGGGAAACCGATACCCCCAACCCCCGGGGTCCGTGAGGGGAGAGGGACCGACCCCCCCTTCCTCCTCCCCGGAGTCTGTGAGGGGAGAGGGACCGACCCCCCCTTCCTCCTCCCCGCGTTCGTAAGGGGAGAGGGACCGACCGCCCCTCAGCACTCCCCGCCCCGGGGTCTGTAAGGGGAGAGGGACCGAAGCCCCCCCCCCCCCCCCCCATCCTCCCCGGGTCCTTGAAGGGAGAGGGACAGAACCCCACCACCCCCGGGCTGTGTGAGGGGAGAGGGACCGACCTCCATCCCCCTCCTTCCCGGGTCCGTGAGGGGAGAGGGACCGACCCCCTCCCTTCATCTTTTCCGGGGTCTGTGAGGGGAGAGGGACCGACCCCCCCTCACCACCCCCACCCCCCCCCGGGTCTGTGAGGGGAAAGGGACCGACACCACCACTATTTCCTCCCCTCCCCTGAAGGGGAGAGAGGCCGACCCCCCCATACACACACTGGGTTGCCACGAGGGGAGAGGGATCCGTCTCCCCCGGGTGCCGTAAGGGGAGACACCCATCTCTGGGGACGCAGGGGGAAGACCAGCCTCTCAGCGCTCTGCCAGCTGGTCTTTCTCTGCCTGCTGTTTTTAATTGGGGGTGGGGGGGAGCATGACCCTGGTTCCTCTAGCTGGGTGTTTTGATCCTTGTCCTGAGGAGGACGCATTTGCCAGGTGGAGACTCTCAGGCTCCCTCTCTGTGTGTGCTGGAGGAGGCTGAGATTTCCCCGCGCCGTGTTCTTCCTCTGACCTTGCACCATGTGTTCTCCCTTCCCTGCTCTTCCCTGTCCTCCATAGATCTGGCATGGAAGGTGCACAAATGCCTTTCATCTCTTCCCAGACTTCTGGTAGTGGGAGTATCCTCAGTTTCTGCGAGTGCTTGGAGGTGCTGACTTGCTTTCTTCTAGTTTCCATACTGAAAAGAAGCACAGACACTCCTAATCCTCCTGCGGTTTGTTGACCTGCAGGCCTGAATGTGAGGGAAAGAGAGGATACATCCCGATTCTCGTGTTCTGCCTGCTCCTGATCCCTATGCATGAAGAAATTACTACAGCTGTGCTCTTCTGAGATCTGTCAGCTGATGGAAGAGGCTGTTGTCAGACACATACCACCTTTCAACAATGTGTTAAAATTGCAGACTTTGCTCCTAGAAGATACTGATGACTGGTTGGTTTGTTCTTGCAGGAAAAGACTGTACCAATACCTGAAAAACTGAATGAATGGGCACCACGACCTCCCCCGGAGTTTGTTAGAGATGTGATGGGTAAAGATACTATTCTTCAGATAACTGTAGGGTCAGCTACATTAAACCTAGAAAAGTGTTTAACAGAAAAGGCCAGAGTGGTTTTCTGTTGTTGCTCAGTTTGCTGGAGAAAGGAGGTGTGAAATGTGCTTCAGGAGTTGCTTTTCCAAGTTTATTTGGTTCTCGGGGTCCACTTTTCTGCTTGTTGTCAGAATGCAAAGTGAACAATGCCTGTGGCACTCCAGCACGTGGACTGCATGCAGTGAAATAAGCTGCCGCTCTGGTGATGACAAGTAAATGATGATAAGTAAATCTGTCCTTTCCACGGACCTGAGAGTGCTCTGGAAACTTAAAATTATGAAGTCCCTCTTCTGACTGCTTTGAGTCTGAACCTCAGGCTGTGAGAAGCAGACACGTGCAGCGGACATGATTGTACGTGGTCAGGTAGGGAGCTGGCAGCTGTGCAAGGAACCCGACCCAAGTATTCTGCTTACACTTTACTTTTACCTGCACAGATTAAATGTAGTAGTTGTGATATACATTTCGTCTGCATGTAGAAGTTCTGTCTTTCTTTGGGACCTTCATTTTTATTAATGATCCTTTCTAGAGGCTGACTTGTTCTTATTTTCAGAATAATTGATCCTGGACTAAAGCTTTTATACACTTCTGAATAAACCGTTCTGCTTATTGTAATTCCCTCACGGCTTTTTCAAATAGCTTTGCTGTGTGCTTGAGTTGAATTGTCTTGTTTTTCTGGGAGCACCTGACGTGCTGGGATTCTGTTGGTATCAAGAGCACCCCTGCTGCAGTCCCAGCTGCCATGTTTTAATTACTAGGTGTCTTTTAGGCATGCGTGTGTGTGCTTTGCGTTGAGAAATGGCTCAGGAGACAGAAGAAGAGATGTTGAAAGCTCCTGTGAGACTTCAACATGCAGACTGACACCAGGAAGAGAGCGCTATACAAATTTCATTTAGGAAGAAACAGTCAAAAACTGTCAGTGGTATCTGTCTTGCATAGGAAAGTGTAAATGATGGGGTTTATCACCTTTCTGTTGACCTTTATTTTTTATATGAGATGCTGAAAACTAGTGAGAAGCAACCTCAGTAGGATGTTTTAGCTCACTTCTGCCTAGAAGCGAATGGAGTGTGCATTTGATCTCTAGTTCTTTTACTGCCTCAATGTCCAGTTAAGACTGGATTCTCTCTAGAGGAGTAAGTGACCAGTAGAAACTGCAGTGAACCATAAGTGTATGGTTTTGCAGCTCGCTTCGGCTTTTCATTGTGAGTGATTTGAGCTTATATAAAATGGTGACACACTCTGTGTGTTGTTAATAGATTTTCATCTTACAGCGCCCTTTCACGTGTCCTGTCCCTCAGCATCTAGCTGTAGTCATTTGTGAGCATCTAGTATATGTTATTTACTACTAGACTGACTCTTCTTTATTGTAGGTTCCAGTGCTGGAGCTGGGAGTGGGGAGTTTCATGTGTACCGACATCTTCGTCGGCGAGAGTACCAGAGGCAAGATTTCATGGATGCTATGGCTGAGAAGGTCAGCAGGAATCCTTATCATTTTTTCCCCCTGACTATTTGATGTTCATTGCAGATCTTTTTTTCTTTTAAAGTCATGTACAAAAAATTCAGTTCTGAGCCACCCTTTTCAGAGGAAAACTGTAGGAGTATGTGATATGTAGCGTCTTTGTCAGTATTGAAACATTTGGTACTTTGTGTCAGACATGCTCCATCGTCTCTGTTCACTGGGGTCCTAGCACACAGTAAGAGCGCACGTGAATGTGCGTGTTCTTAGGTTGGTTTGAAAATGCTTTAAAAACTAGAAATCCCTAATATCACTGTCTTGCACAGACAGAATCAAAGCAAGTGCCTGTGCGCAGAGTCTGGATCGCTTTCTTTTAAGTCTTGGTCGAGTAGAATAGCACCTCTTTCAGAGAACATTATTGTTATACTCTCTCTTGGCCAAGATGAGTCCTTTGATCCACGTGTTAATGTTTGTGTCTCAAATTATTCTCTTGTTTTTACTGAAACGTTCTTTAGGGCAGAAGCCCAACCTCTCTCATCTGTTTTGGTGAGGATTCCTCCCTCTAAAGGCTTCAATGTTTGGCTCAGGCTGCAGGTTAAAAATGTTGTCTGTACAGAAGTCATCCCTAGGAATATGGCTTTTGTGTAAAGAAGAAGCCGGACAAATTCAGCAAAGCTCCCTTCTGTATTTTGCGAAAAGACTTCTCCTTAAAAGGACATGACTTTTAAAAGAAGTATTTTAATTTAGATTGTGATCAAAGTATGACATGTGATCAATTACAGCAAAGACTAGATGAGGAATTCCAGAAGAAACTGGAGAGGAATAAGATGATGGCAGAAGAACAAACAGCAAAACGCAGAAGGAAGCGGTAAGGGCAGATTGTTCCCAGGAGGCTTGACATGGAAACCCTCACGCCCTGTGCCTCATCTGTAGCCGCATGCTTTGGATAAATGCAATCGTTCTGTTTCTACATCTATCAGCTGAGAAGTCTGGCTGTGGAAATTAATTTTGTTAATGTCATTGTTTGGTTTCTAAAGGTAGCTGTAAACTTGACAGGCTTCGCTGGCATGGTTTATTTTCCGTGCCATCGCTAGCAGGATAACTTTTGACTGGTTGAGCAGCTTTTGCTGACACGGTGGTGTTGACTGCAACATGCTTGACTGCATATTTGTTATAACAGTGTCAAGAAAGGTTTGTATGTACATCTGGCTTAAATGAATATCTGAAACAGCTGACACCAAGCAGCTTAAGTGCAAAAATGGGTGCTGCTTAATGGGTACACCTTTGGATTCGGACTAGCAGAGCGTGGTGGGGCCTGATGCTGTCCGCCGTACACCGTCAGTGTGACTAGTCCAGTTCAGTCTGTGAATACTGAAAAGGCCACTGATGGGTGCCGTATTGTTAAAATCAGTAGCCGCTTCTACCTACCTCATTGAAATGTCTGGCAGGTCAAGTCTAGTAAGTTAGATGGAAAAATTAAAAAATATTAAATCCATCCTTCTCTTAAGTTTTAGACAAAGCGAAACAGTTACAAGATTGATGGTGTCAAGAAATAGTCTGAGCATTGTAATGCAGTGATACAAGAATTTAAATTCCATAGTCTGTGTCCACCATACCTTCCAGAAATAGCAGGGTATCATGGCTCGGCTCTTTCAGAGAGTCTGACCATAAGCAGCCTCTCTCTTCCTTCTTTGAGAATGAGGGTTTTACATCTTGTAGCTGAGAGTTGCTGCTGAAAGGCCTGTGCAAAGTGACTCACTGGCATATTAGCACAAAAGTGCACAACGCAAACACTGTTGCCATCTTACTTTAATTTAGTGTGGTCCAACAGATGGCCAGCAAGTCGGATCTGGCCTGCTGCCTTTTCCCTGGCTGAGATGGAGAACAACTGTTCAAACACCAAATGCTGCCTAAACACTCGAACAACTCCTTGTCCCCCTTCTTATAGTCTAATGGCGTAGGCACCAAGCGGCTTTGCCCTGTAGGAGCCCCTCTGACTTCCCTCACCACCCTTTCTCTTTGGTCCTGACCTAACAGGTACAGTACTTGGCTCTCTGTTTCCAGAGAATCATTTATGGTGTTGAGAGAGGAACATTAATCCAGGTTGCTCTGCCCTGTGTCTGCCGTTAGATTACCTGGTTACCTTTGCTGGGCAAACAGAACTGGGTCATATGAACTGAAATTCCCTCTTACTCCTAATGTTACTCCTAGGGCCCAACATATTGATGAAGGACAGCCAAAGATGAAGGTCGAAGCATACTGCATTATTTTTTTTCAATTAAAGTATATATTACTGGTAATGACTTAATTTTTTTCCCAATGTTCAGTTTTGGGTTTTGACACCATTTCCCCTTTTTGTTTATTAGGCTACAATGTAGGGGTAGTTTCATTTTTGTTCCTTCTGTGTTCTTGGAGATTCTTGCGTATCATATAGCTTTGGTTGCAGTGGCATCATGGAAGACTTTTAATAAAAAAATTACATTAGACTAAAAACAACATAGAAAAGTTTCTGTTGATCATGTGTCTGAGTTTTCTCTCACTGAATTTTCAGTTGAGGCCAACTTTAAATTGAACTTATCTTCTGAAGTCTGCTTTTCCAAAATGTCTGTAACATGTCCTTTGTCAGTGTATGAATGTGCAAAAGCTTTACAATGTTGGATTTGCAAAAGAGCCTTTTTTCTTTGCTTTATAGCCAAAAGTTAAAAGAGAAGAAACTGCAAGCTAAGAAGAATAAACTTGAACAAAAGAAGCAGGAAAAAGGTCAGTGAAACTTAGTTTTCTTTTCTCAAGACCTAGTTCTGTTCCCTAATTGAAGCCTAGAAGGGTTTGTTCCACCCCCGGCCCCACACATTCTCAATACATGGATAGGAAGACTGAGCCTTAAGCTTGTTATTTTAGCTAGTGTTTCAAAAGTCCTCTTGGAAAGCCATCTATGTTGAGATTTAATCTTACAAATTACTTGGCTGTTTGTGAATATTTTCCCTTTATTAGGGGGAATTTTGGACAGCAAACACTGGAATCAGAGTTTGTTGATTGTGGATGTTTTGCCCCAGCTATTCTGACAAACTGCCGGTTTAGAACATCTTCTGCTAAAAAAGGCAGTATCGTTAAAGGCTGTTATTTTTTTAAGTATATTTTGAATGTGCATGGGAAAACAGGTGGAAAAAATGCACAGCTTGGACAGCAAGAAACTGAGCTATGATTTTGTGTGTAAGAAATTGAGCCACCTTGGTGCCATCTGTTCCACGCGGCTATTTTATTTCGCATAGAATTAAACGTGAAAAACCTGACTGCCTCTGTTCTCCTGCAGTCTTGAAAATTAATATTCAGTGATGTCAGTGTCACTGTTTGCTCAAACTTTTGAATACTCGTTGCTTCCTTTCAGTGAGTATATTTTAGCTTACCCTTTCAAATAGTTGTACTTTGTGGATTAGCACACTAACTCTGCAGTAATTCTTAGTCTTAAAGTTACAACAGTTCCCGATAATTCTGCTAGAACAGTGACTTGTCTGACAGTGCTATCTTATTTCTGCTTTGCTTTTCAAAATTGGATCTGTTTCAACTGAGCCATTGCCAGCCTCCCATATAAACATGGGAGAACAAATTAATCGTTAGGTTAATTTTATTTATGACAGCAAGTGAATGTAGCAGCGTGGGGTTTTTTGGTGTTTTGTTTTGGTTCTGTTTTTTTTTAAAGCTACTCGTTTATGAATTGTGACTGGGAGGAGAATTTAAGTATGAGTTAACATAACATTTGTTCACTTTGAGTGAACAAAACAGAATACCCATCCCTTTAGGGAGTGGCTGGGGGAGAGGGGAGCTGGATCAGGGACTGGCACTGTGCTATGGGACTGCCATGTACCAGTTGTTGGGCTGGAATGTTTTTATTCAGCACAAATAAGTCATCTTCTGGAAGCCAGAATCCAAACTCCCCTGTCTTTAGAATAGTTCTTAGCTCTTTACAGGTTGTGGTTCTCTATTTAAAAAAAAAAATAAAAATTAAATCAGTGGAGATAGAAGCCACTGATAGCCATCTTTAGTCTAGTGAGAACAGGCTTGTCTTTTTCTAGTTTTGTGTGCCCTGCGTTGAGATCTGAGAGTTTTTCCAAATTAATTGAAGTGTATTTGTTGAATGTGGCAGGCAAGCATTTATCTTCCTTTTTGAATGAACAGATAAAACCTCTGCATTGCCATCTTTCACCTTTGTTGTAGTAAAAATATTAAGAATAAAGGTTGGTGCTAAATGAAGTCAGCTGTTAACGTTGCATTATTGTACAGACCCCTAATAAAAAATGAAAGTACAGAACTTCACCACGCGGTGGCATCAGACCACTAATCCTAAATCCTACGTGTAACTGATCCGAGTACGAGCTGAGTGTGGCTTGGCCTGAGAAACAGTAAAGGTACAAGAGCTACTAGGAGCAGAAGAATGGCTATTAGATTCAGGTCCCACTTTATGCCGTACCTAACTTTCATTATCCGATATTTAATTTCTAGTAGGTGTTTTCTGGTCTTCTAGCAGGCTTCACGAGTTTTCTGTGACCCTCGTTAATCTTACACATATCTTAACGACTTCCTGTACTTGCAGTATACCAAACAGTCTGTAAAAGTTCATGGCACCTTGTGGAGTTTCCGTAAACTTGGATAGGTGTAGAAATATACTGAGTCTTGCCCGTGGTTTCCCAGTGCCTGCATTCTTTAACGGTGCTCTGTGGCACTTGAAAGTTCATGCTGACACGCAGAGGTGAGATTGGGAGTGAGATAATCTATCACTTCAGTGTTTGACTACCTCTGTTTGAAATAATGTTCCATAGGAGGTGGAGTAGTTTAATGATGGACGTGGCACAGTGGTAACGTTGGAGGTAAGGGAATATTTCTCCAAGGGAGAATTTGATATTCTGAGCTCTACATCGCTCGGTAGAATTAATATAACCTGGTACAATGTTTCCTTAGTATCTGGGACTACATTGTTGTGAGATATTTAACGAGGAAGGCACATGGGAATATGTAACCCATCCACACTAATTAGCATGACCTAATACACGTTTGCTTAGCACCTGAGACTATTGTGTTGTGAAATACTTAATCAGGAAGACATATGGGAATATGTTATCAATTCATACTGTTGGTGTTTTTAGAACCTGATCAATCTCAAGAGCGAGTCAGCAGCGAGGATGATGAAGAGGATAGCAAGGAGGAGGAAGAGAAGGAAGATGATGCTGAAGAGCCAAGTTTTGTGATGGGAAGAGGATGAGGCCTTTCAGGGACAGCTGGAAACACTGTTCATTGCTTTATATTCAGGAGCATGAAAGTCTTTCATCTCAGCCAAGCAGAACCCATTGGCGTGCATTATATCTGCTTAATGGTGAATGACCTTCACGTCACAGGCCCAAGAGATATTGATAGAGAAATGCCAAATAAGAGATCTTTTTCTTAATTGCTTGTATAACTGCTGTGCAGTCTGCTCTAAGTTTGCTCTAAAGAGTCAGCCATAAGTCTCTGTGACCCTAGAGTTCTTTCTAACATGGCCCAGAGTGTTTTTCTGTCTGAAAGCTAAAACATAGCCATTACCATTTAAGGAAAATATTACTGTGAGGGCTACGTATTCTACTTATGTCAAAGCTGGTAGCAGTGGGATACGTGAATCTAAGGGAAGAGTTTAACCTAAAGTAGAAAAGCGGTCTGTAGCCAGACTCGCCTGCACTGTGAGTGTTCTGAATTTGGGGTTTTGTATGGGGTCATCTCTAACCCAAAGAAATCAGTTTATGTTGCTAGACAAGTTCTATAGATTTTTAAGCAGGATCCCTTTTTTATTGCTAAAACTTTCCCTATTACTTTTCTTCCATGTTTTTTAAATGAATAAAGGGGATGTGTTGGATTGTTCTGTCTTCTTTTTTTTTTGAAGGAGGATTTCAGTAAAATAAAGAGATGCTTGCAGTGCTGCAGGAAGGGACAAAAAGTGATGTGGCGCACATAAAAATACGGAAAAAGGTGTTAGCTGCATTTCATTTACTTTTTGCTTTTGGATTGGAACAATATCTTTTCCAAAAGGTTATGTCCGTAAAGCCTCCAAATCCTGTGGCAGAAAGGCTTGGAATGGAATGGTTTTGCTTGTGTTCAGCTTCGTGTAATGACACTTGCCTTTCTCTCTGCTTGAGCTCTCTGCTTGGAACTTTGGGTTCCCTGTTAGGAATCATAACAGCCGTATATATATTTACTTATTGGTGCTTAAATGAAAAGCATATGCAGTGGTGGTTTTATTTGTAACGTAGGTTGTTGTCTTTTCAGTGTATCTTTAATTAGAAGTGCCTGCTACCTTTCAGACATGCTCATCCCAGGACCTCGGCATCCAGAATGTGGTGCTACTTCTTCTCAAGCCTTTGTTAATGCCAAATTATTTCAAGCAAAAACAATAAAAAGGGAGAATCTCCTTTTAGATTTAGCCTTTGTTGAACAGTGCTGCCAGAAATCCTGCATTTTGTCTGAGCTGGCTTTATGTAATGGCTTCTCAGTGGTATTACCGTGGCGGCGGGGAAGCAGATGCCATCAAGTGCAAGTGACATTTGTGTTTAGTTCCCCTGTACATACCCACGGACTTTAGAGCTGGATAACTTCTGAGCTGCAAGGTCCATATCCCCCCCACCCCCCTGGGTTAGAGATCTGCATGGAATTGTTTTCTGCTTAATCTCTGTAGAGGCAGGTGCTTCAGAGTAAGTTGTGACGGTGTTTCATTCTCTAGCGCTTAACATGCAGAATGGATGTTCTGCAGTTGTTGGCATTTTCCCTGTGGAGAGATGAGCTATGAGAATCGCTTCACTTGAATCCTCCTTAGGGCAGGTAAACTCTGATCATACGTCTGTGTTGTAGGATGAGCCGTAAAAACGTTGTGATGTTTCTTAGCTTTTGTGGATGGAGAAGAAGTGAGTCTCACAAATAATCCAAGACTGTTCCACCTCTGAGCTTGTCAGGCTTTTGAGCTGAATAAATAAGTGCTGCTTTGCATTAAGTAGAGCAGAGAACCAAGGACACGGTTCTCTGTCGTGAGGAAGATGGACTGGAGTTTGTCTTGGTGAACTAAATGAATTCAGGTTGTGTGGCCTCATCCTGCCTCCCTCGGACACCATGGTTACCCATGCTGAATTATTCATATACTACGTTTTCTAGGAATGCTAAGTTTGTAGGTGAAATCCGTAAAAAGCAAAGAGAATGTGTTGCTGAAGGTGGTATCTGCCTTACGGTCTTTCTTGCTGGGGTGGCTGAATGTAGCAGTAGGAGCTGTATTTGGTAGGTGTTGCTATGAATTCTGAAAAATACTATGCCGTGTGGTGGTTGTTGGTGTCAGTACTATGTCTTCCGGAATACAAAGGCACTTCAAAGTGAGCGGCTTGAAGGGATGTTTCTTCGTTAAGACAAAATGCTACATGTGTTTGTGCAACTGTGGGCCCCGAGAGACAGCAGTGTTAGTGCTGTAACCAAGCAGAGGTATCTGTAATCTCAGAGGTGAAAAGCACACTCAGGATAACAAATGTATTTCTCTCTTTAATACGTTTTTAGGAATTGCTTTCCTTTGTCTTTTCCCTCTCCCAGGCAGAAGTGAATTCAGGAAGATGGGATTGCCGTGTGATAAAGCTGTGCCGCCTTTCAGCATTTTCTTTATCTCGTTTTCAGGGAAGGAACTCCCTCCTCTTTTCCCATAAGTCTGTCCCTATCCTTGCTCTTCTGATGGGTTTATACAGGATTTCCTGCTGAGTCAGTAGAGGAGGAACGCAGGCAGACAGCAGTCTGGCTTCCCCAGCCCTCCTTTACGCGGGCAGCCGTTTCGCTGCTTCAGCCAGAGGATGTTGCAGCTCGGCGGAGGCCGAAGTCAGCACTGCCTTTTGACGTATGTAAGTGGCGACTTTTTGCTGTATCATTAATAATTGTAATAAAAGCACATTTACATCCCATTGCACCAATACCTTCTCTGTGGAAAGATTCAGAGATGCAAAGTCCAGACCGAGTAACATTTTTATCAGTGGGGGGGGTTTCACCCCGACCATGAATTTAGGGAGCCGCAGACCTGTTTTTTTCCCTACATGTTCACACAGGGAGCGCCGAGGGCTGCGGCCCCCAGGATCCCAGCCCGCTGCTGGAACGGCTGCGTGGCACCCGAGGCGCTGGGGGCAGCTTGGGATGTCCTTCCTCTGGGACCGCCAAGTACCTTCCCCCGCTCAGTAAAACCCCCAAACCACCCCACCCCACCCCCCTCAGGGGGCGCAGGGGCGACCGGAGGCCCCGGTTCCTCCCAGCGGGGCCGCAGGGGGTGGGCGGCCCCGGCTCCGCAGGCCGCGGTGCTCGGCGCTGCACAGCGGGACGCGGCGGGCGGGGGAGGGAGCCGTCCCCCTGGCCCCGCCCCGCCGCCAAGGGGCGGTGCCTGGTGTCGTTACAGCCCAATGAGACGGCGGTCACGTGCGGCGGGCGGGGCGGCTGCCCGCCCCCCCATTTCCTGCGGGTCACGTGGTGGGTGCCCGGCGTTGCCTTGGCAGCGGCGGAGGCGGCTCCGGCTCTCGGCAGCCGGCGGCGGGCGCTCCCGGGGCGCCGCGCCCGACCCGGCCCGGCCCGGCCCCTGGCCAGCCAGCGCGGTGAGCCACGGCCCGCCCCGGGGGGCCGCATCCTGCCCGGGGTGGCGGGTCCCGTGCTCCGGGGTAGCGGGCTTCACCCCCTCCGGGGTGTTCGGGATGGGGGCATCTCCTGCCCGGCGTGCTCCGGGGGGAGCGGGTCTCATCCTGCCCGGCGTACTGGGGGGGGAGAGTTGGTCTTATCCCGCCTGGATGGGGCTTCCTCTGCCCGGGGTGGTGTTGGGGGTACCCCTGGTCCTGCCCAGGCGGGGGGAATCCCCTGCCCGGGGTGGTGGGGGTGTGTGGGAGGGGTCCGCAGTGGGCAGGGAAGGGGGTCCCATCCTGCCCGGCGGTGTTTTGGAGCTCCCTTGGGATGCAGACGGCAGGCCAGCTCTCGGGGGCCGTATCCTGGCCAAGGGATCCTCTCGCTGGGGGTGCTGGAGGGGAGACACCTCCTGCCTCCGATGCGGGGAAGCCCCTGACCCAGGGTGCTGTGGGAAGGGGGGATCCCAGCTGCGGGGAGGGAGCGCGTCCCATCCTGCCTGAGGAGATGCGGGGGATCCTTGGGATGCTGGATGCCTTCGGAGGGAAGGATCCTCGCTGTGAAGGGGTCGCATCCTGGCCTGGGCAGTCGCCTACCTGAGGGTGCTGGTGGAGGGAAGATCCTCGCTGTGAGGGGGTCGCATCCTGCCCGGGGTGTGCTGAGAGCGGCTGGCGAGGAGGAGGAGAAATCCCCTGCTCAGGCTGTGCCCTGTCAGTTGGATCCCAGCTGCGGTGGTGGGGCGAGAGGGTTGCATCCTGCTCGGGAAGGGGGGATCCCCTGCTTGAGGTGCACTGCCCTAAGGGGGGGTCACAGCTGTGGGGTGTTCACACCCCACTTGGGCGGTGTGATGTCCCAGGGGTGCTGCTGGGGGGGGTCCCAAGCCAGAAGAGGACGTGGGAAGGGGTTCCCCATAGCAAAGAGGGCCTGAGCTTGGGAGGCCCAGAGTAGGAGAAGAACAGGGAGCAGCGGGGTCCGGGGTTAGGCTTAGCCACGGCGTGCGGGCTCCTGAACGATCCTGTGCAGGGGAGAAAGGCGCTGCTACAAATCTGCTCATCAGCCTCAGGGTGTGGGGCAGAAACCTGGGTCCTGGCGGGTGTCCCGAAGCCAGGCAGAGAAGCTGACGGTGCTGCTGAGGCAGCGCTCTGTGGGCCATCGTTCAGGGCACGCCGGCGGCGGGAGGGGGATCCGCATATCTCAGCCCCAGCAGCGTCTGCTTCGTTCCCTGCTGTGAAGAAATCCCCGCACGTGCACTTGCGACTGCCAGGGGCAGCTGAGATGTAAAGGTGCGGCGAAGGCTTTCCCCGCTACGCTCGCTGCTCTGGAGGACAGCGCTGGACAGGTTAACAAAATCAATATGAGGTAGCTATCGCAGAGAGGTTTCTGTCTTCAGTGGTGTGAAATGAAGCGGGGTCAAATGCATCGGCAGTGCAACGGAAGCGAGTAAAGACACAGCTGGGACGGACTTGGCCAGAGCTGGCTGTTAGGCTGAGGAAGAGGTTTCCTGGAGAAGTCCTGATTCTCCATCCAAAACTCAACAGCCCTCTGCGGTAAAGCCCTGTAGGATAGTTATTGCTGTAAGAGCAAGTGTCCTGAACCTTTAACGTTGCAAGGCAGGAACATGAAACCTCCAGAATAACTCTCCCCTGCCGCAGATAACTGGCTGAAAAGTATTTCCAGAGTAAAACTGCTTAAGATACTGTGCATGTAAAATGCTTCTTTGGTCTTGTGTTTCAGCCCTTGGAGCCCTCCACCCAGTCTCTCCATGTCCGTAGCCAGCAAGGTGAGTTTGCCGTCCTGTTACTGCTTTGTTTGGGCTATGTTTGTGTTTATGGATTTTATTCTGAAGTTGTTTACTTATTTGGGAATATCTCTTGAGCTGCTCCAGAGTGAAAATTCATCCTTGTGGTATTTTTAGCTTATTTTTCTAAGGAAAGAAGCGGATGTGATTGGGTACTCTTGCTCTCCCTCTGTAACCTCTGAATTCATTTGTCTTTTCAATGGAATTTGTCCCAGGGGTTGAAGTTTCCTACAGACAAAGTTCTTACGCATTTTGTGAAAATAAATGGCAGGGTAGAGGCCATTAGTGTCCCAACTAAGGACAAAGCTAATAAATTCACCCCACGCTATACATTGCAGAATCCACACAGGATGTTGTCACAGGAAACAGCTTCGTAATTTTGCTGCTCACAGACAGAATGTTTCTGCTCTGATCCTCCCAGGAGGCTTGGGGAGAGATTTTTTTTTTATTCTTCTGTAAAATAGGTGATTCTTGCCCTTTTCTGGAAACGCAGAGCAAGCAGGGAGGTTTGTCCCTGTTATTCTGTTCTTGGTTTTATTGTTGCGTGAAAGTTCTTTTCTGGTTTGTGTTTTTTTGGGTTTTTAATATTTTGAAAACTGCTGAGCAGTTCAAGAGCCATCCTGGAGTCTTCCAGGGGCTGTAACAGTGGCCTTGTCAAAAACTGCCCAGAAGAACAAGTCTTGTGCTCTTGCTGCCATCCTTATTATGTCTGAGGGGGCTGAAATCTGAAAGCCCACCGTGCTCGGGAGGGACAGACAATCCTACAACCTGCAATGCTTTATTTGCTGCTGAAGTCCAATCTTTCTTATTGTACCTGACACAGCTTTGTTCCCTTTTAGTAATCCCATTCGGAGTCGTGGGCAGTTGGTGTCCTTTTTATCTTTGCCACTTCCTCAAATCTCCCCGCAAACGTTGGTTTATTAGCTGTCACCATGTGGCCTGCGTTCCTGGGGAGCTGGGTGCAGCAGGGGCAGGATGCAGGCAGGGCTGGGGCTCCACTCAAGCGAACAGTAAGGTGCTTATGACCTTGAGGTGTGGCGCTGGGACTAATTAGTACCACACCATGTGTGATTCTGGGCGTGCATCTCCTCCTTCTAGGAGCTGGTAAGTATTTATAAGCCAGAAAGGTCTCGTGTGGTGCAGCTTTGGTGCTACCTGCCATCGCCGTGGTGGTCGGTGGCAGAGCTGTGGGTGTGGGGATTAATCAGAGAATCGTGGATTCCATTCTTCGGAAGGCTGAGTTAAACATCTAGTTTCAGATGTTTGTCAGAGTCGAGAAATTCTTGCTCAAAACGTTTAGCGAATCCTGTTCTGTGTCCGTGGATGGCACGGAGATCACCAGAGCCACGCGGCAGCAGCCCGGCTAAGCCGTGGTGGAAGGAGGGGGTGGTCTGGACCTCGCGCTTGTCCCTGCTGGCTGCTGTGGCATTCACCACCCGAAATAGTCTTGCTTTCTTACATCTTTCAGTGTAATCTCTTGAATCTGAAGACGCTGAAACTACCTGGAAGACAACTAGCTTTTCCCCTTGGAATTGTCTTTTCCTTTCCCCTTGCTAAGAGCCACTGGTGGAAGTAAGGGAACAGGATTCTTGGTCAGATGTGATTGATAAGTGGAGTGTGAGCAGTTCAGGAAATTTAACTTCCCGCTTGGAAGTTAAATTTGTTAACCCTACACAGCGTTCAGCTCTGACTATTGGGGAAGTCTTGGGGAAGAACTGTGCCCGTCTAATCTGAGCTATGAGGAGCGATGGTTTAACTGAAAACCTGGTTTCTAAAGAAAGAGCAAAAAGTGACTCCCTGAACACGCTAGCTGGAGTTACTTTGGTACCCTAAAGGAGAGGCATTTGGAGCCAATCCGTGATGCACTGTCAAATTAACTGTCAGCTTAAAATAAAATTATAAGATGGGAGCCCTATTTCCAAAGTGTCTTTATCTAAAACAATTTTTTTTATTAGCAAGGAGGAATTAAAGGGGAAAGTTTTTAAAACTTCAAAGGAAAATTAAAGGAAGAATTAAAGGGGAAAATGAGATGCCAGCTTTGAAATGAAAAGCCAGATGCTGTGCAACCTTCCTGAATTCCTACTGGAGTAGTTCCCGGGTTTGCTTGTGTAATCTTTCCTAGTTCTCGTGGTCATTTTTAGCAATTACGGATGGTCCTTTCTCTGTTCTGTGCCTTGCAAGCGTGATGGTATTTGGTCCATCATTTTTCTACTGACTGAGGGTAACTTTGTTTAAACGTAGCTTTTCCAGTAGTCGATGCTTGTCCTGTCTGCTACCTCCTTTTGAACATGACTATTTTGCATCCTCAGCATTCCCCTCATCATGAGTTCCGAATTAAACGTTCCGGTGGATCCTTCCACTCCTGCTTGCTGCTCTGAACCTGGCACAAAAGGCATGGATTATCGGGACTGGGTCCGGCGCAGCTATCTGGAATTGGTCACATCAAACCACCACTCCGTTCAAGCCCTTTCGTGGAGAAAATTGTACCTGAGCCGAGCCAAACTGAAAGCTTCCAGCAGAACCTCTGCTCTGCTCTCCGGATTTGCGATGGTATGGGTACTATGTAGCAATACTTTCTGGATCGTGAAGGTTTGGTTCTGTAAAATCATCTATTAATCAGTGTTTTCCTCCTGTGAAGAAGCAGGACATACTGTTGTTTTCTGAAGAGGCAGGAGGCCTCTTCCTGGCGGCTGAGAAGTTTGCGGCTGGCTCTCTCAAGGCAGCACAGATACATGAGCTGCCTAACAGCCAACCCACGCCCTCCCAAATCAACCCTTTAAAAATACTAATACTTTAAAAATACTAATCCCCTACCTGCGCGGGGGATGATCCTAAGTGCTCCACCAGCGTTGCTAAACAGCTCTCCTTCGGCCCCGCGGCCAGTCATCGCTGGCTGCCTTCGCAGGAGGTTGCACTTGGGCGTGGAGCTTCTCCGGGCTCCTGTGGTTGCTGTGGTCCTGAACGTTATCTTAATTTCTGTATGTGTTTTTTCAGGTCACGGTGCCTAAAATAAGGTGGAGGTTGGGTCACAGTCTGCCAGAGCGAAGTTTGCATAGCATGATCAGGGAGACAGTTACATGCTGAGGTGCGAGAAGAGGCCCTGCAGCCTGGTGTCAGAGGACTCTGTAGCCTGAAGGGAGCCAAACCTGGTGTATTTTTGTCAGGGAATAATCTCTGGTACTTGCTTTCCTCCGTGCAACACTTGGGTGTTACCTGGAAGCTATCTGCGTAGGGCAAAGCCATGTCAGGGAGCGAGCAAATAAACAAGACAGAGACAGGCAGCGGTCCAGTGCTCGGACCTGTCTGAGCCATGGTGTTAGCACAACACGGCCATGCTGTGTCGGTGTGAGCCTCTTCATCCCCCTCCGGTTCTTGCTTATTGGGAGTGAGAACTGAAACCTGTTTGGGGGAGGTTTTCTGCTCAGGAAATGGGCAGATCTGGTTGTTCCCCAGGTCCGTCAGCTGAATGCAGAGAGGCAGAGGGCAGCGCCTGGGTGAGCGGGACATGATGTGAAGATGCTGCATCCTGCAGCTCAGGAGCAGGGGGGACAGATGGATCTCGGGAACTTTCTGGATAGCTTTCCTTGATTTATTTTAGCTGCTTCTGCTGCTTTTTCCTCACCCAATCCCTCAGAACATGAATCAGCTGTAACATTACAACAGTCCGTTCGGGATGACAAAGTTGGTCACCCAAAGTGAAGTTGGAAAAGCGCAAGCGGGGAGTTCAGTGGGAGCAGGCTGCAGGGGAGGGAGGGTGCTTGGTTGCTTTGCGATTCCTCTCCGCTCGCTGACTGCGTGCATGCGATGCTTGTAAAAACTTTTCACGCAGCATATGTTTATTTGTAACCAAGCTCGTGTGCTGAAATGGCAGAAGGTACCTCCTTGTTTTGAGAAAGTTGAGTGCTCTCCTGTAGATTTCTTTCGCTCAGAAGCTTTCTTACTTTAAAAAGCAGCTCACGTGCTTGCCCTTTGTGCCTCTGGGTTACTTGAGTTCTGCGTTAGTCATTTGTGACTGTTCTCTTTAACATGATTATTAAATTAACGTTTTATAGTGGTGTGAACTCTTGCTCTATCTAGGCAGCGTGGTTACACAAGCAGGTGCCGGTGCTGGGGTGTGCTGCCGCTGGCATCGCTGGGACTCGGGGGGGCTTGCAGCCCACCCACGCTGCAGGGCTGAACCACGTATCTGAAAACAAAGCGTGCCTTCTCAACTCGCACAACAGAAAGTTGCTGAAAGTCCTTGGCAAACACACCAAATTAACTATTTGACTTCTATTCTCTTTAAATTGTTTAAAATGCAAGTCAAATAAACACATAGGTATAAGTAGCATTAATTATAATCACCAGCCTAACATAGTAAGTACACCTGAATTCAGTAATTGTCGGAAATAAAAATTTTTGCAATAAGAAATTCTCTTTATTAGTAAGCTTTTTCCCAGCTGACTGTACTGGACCTTCCTACCAGGCTATTTCTCCGCTGGTAATTTGGCACACAGGTATTTGGTACACGGATGTTTACTCTCTAATAAGAGCATCTATTTGGCTACTGATGAAAGTAGAGAAGTTATTTAGAGTGAAATAGTTTCCCTGAAGCCCTGTGTGCATTTAGCTATGTAAACAAATGCCATACAGGGCTTGGCTATTGCTTTATTTACTTCCCTGTCAGTGTGTTTCATTCAAGCCAGTTCCATATTGGCTGAAAATTATTACGAGCTGATGGATATTTAATCAACAGGCAGTGGCTTTGATCCAGCTCCTTCTGGACAAGCTGCAGAATAATGCGAACCTTCCTCGTTACTTAATGCTCTCTCTGGTATTTCTGGCAGAGTTGGGCAGATCAGGAGGACGTGGGTCCTTCCCAGTGCCAGGGCTGTTTGGAGGTGGGCTGTAGGGCTACTGCATTTGCCCCAGGAGACTGAAGGAGATTTAGAGGGAGCTTAGAAAGCCTCCTTAATAATTTTCCTGATAGAAATAAGAGCTATTGCTGCTAGTCAGTCTTCTCAATACTTGTCCAATTGCTACGGGATATGTATTTGATTTAAAAAAAAACCACCCAACAGATCTACTGGAGTGATTGTTTTTAGTGGCTGCCAAACCATCTGTGTGAATGTAATGTTGATGTTAAGCCATTTGTCATCCTTTTGCCTGATGCTATCTATCCTGCTCTAAATTTCTCAAGATGAGCATCATCTTTGTCGTGGACAATCTGGACTACACTGGTCTTAAAAAAACATAATTGCATGTCATTTAATTGCAGTTTAATTCTAAAATGTTTTGAGTACTTGGTCCTTTAGCAAACCTGTGAGCGTAGAGTTCAACAGGGAGATTCTCAAGCTTCAAATTAAGCCTATGCCGAGATATTCTGCGGCTCGGCAGAGTGCTCAGTGCCTTGCAAAGTCAAGCCCTTGACACCTTGGCTTCTGGGAAGAGGTTACAAGAAAGGGGGCTGTTATCACGGAAGAGTATAATTGTATCAAACATGACATATTAATAGTTTTACAGACTAAGCAGCATATTTAATGATTTTTAAATGGGTTATGTCAGCTTGTCCTCCTTCTCTTATCCCGGTCAGAGAATGACATGACAGTCTGTACGGGGTAAAGCGATAAGAGCTCACTCACCTTTCCAGTACTTGTTCGGGTTAAATGAATTGTTTTTCTGCCTTGCTGCCCTATCTGGATTGTTGATGTTTTTCCCTGAAATACCTCTTACTGAGCCATCAGTCAGTGTTAAAAATTCATCACGTTGCACAGCTGAAGCTAGCCCTAGGGAATAGGTTCGTCTGGGAGGAAACATCCAATTAGCTGAAAAGTGCTGCTCATGCGAAGGGTAACAAGTAGAAATTGATATGTTGACATCAGCCAGGCTTTCAGCATTAATATAAAGCTATAAATTGAACATGCAGGTACAATTCCTATTCAGCTTGCCGAATACTATGTCTCTGGGTATTACAGCACTCAATAATGAACAATATACCTGCCGCTTTTCCTGGCTGATAGGCTGTGACTGACAGTCACAGCACTGTACAAATTCATTGTGCAGAACAGTGCAGCGGAGAATAAGTTTGATCTCCTCCTTCTCGAATCAATACAGGGGGATCTGCAAAGAGAACATATGCAAGGTAACGTGGTGTGTGTTTTAATCAAATGGACCTTGCAGTAGATGGTGAAGGCAATCCCGTGTTATTATTTTCCCCACTATACAACAACAACTACTGTAAACTGCAAACAGGAACCTTTAAAAAAACAAAAACCAAAAAAGCAAAAACCCCACAAGTTCATAATCGGAACAAAAGGCTGGGAATGTCCAAGAACTGCCACAATATTTTTGGTGTCTCTAATATCCTAAATAGTTGACGTAGGTATAAAATCTGGACTTGTAGAGATTGACCATTTGCTCCCCCGAACACACCCGTTATGTCTTGGTCGCTGCTAAATGTGTTCAGACTTGACTGTGATCTGCTCATTCAGGCTGCTGATGGTTTCAAAGTCAATGTAGGTAAGGCAGCAGTCATGCCAACAGAGGCACTTTCTTTGATCCCCTTTAATCTTCTCAGGGTTACCCACAGGGAGACCATGAGTGTACCCCTAATCTTCCACTGCCTAAATAATATTATTAACAACTAATGCCAGAGCGAATGGTGGAGATTATTATAGAGAGCCTGAAATGGGTGCTCAAGGGTGGTCTCATGCGAAGTCTGCGTAAAGTAATGATGCAAAATCCATCTGTGCCCCAGAATTGAGCTGCTTGTTCCAACTTTGCCTTCTCATGGTAATCGTGAGAGGCGCTGCCCTGAGGCAGGCATCCAAGCATCGGCTTCTCCTTTCCTTAACGCGCCCGGCAAGCTGTGCCGCGCCAGAGCAGCAGGTCTCCTGGGATCACCAGAGGTTTTGCCTACTGCCAGGCAAGTTAGTATCTGTGCAAATCATGAAGTGCAGCTGCAGATCCAAGCGAGCCGCTAGAGAGTTACTAGAGAGGAATGTTTGATAGTCTTATCCACTGTTTTCGTGGCTTCTCTTAGCACAAGGTTTCTGCAGTCCTTTCAGGGGTGACGCCATGCAGAAGTACTTGTGCTATTTTACTTCACAGATAGGTTAAGTAATTTTACAAATTCTTATGTACTAGGACTCCAGATCTGATCTCAGAAGAGCCCCTTGCTCTCTTGCGCTTATTTTGCTTGTTAAGCTTTATTTGATTAAAAAAAAGATAGACAGCTTTAAACACTTGCTATATGATAGCTCTTGTTTTGAGAAAATGGACTTCTGAGTTGTTGAACGCACTCATAAGCCAGTGGCTGTCTACTTCTGCTGAGTATATCAGTAAGTTATTAGCTCTCAAGGGAGAAATTTGGGGATATAAATACTTGTATCTGGCCATATTTGTAATAAAAACGAACATACAATGTTCTGAGAATAGAAGGCAGCTATTTTAACTACGGACTAACGTAAATTGTGAAGTAGCTTGTGTGCTTCCTATGGGGGGGTAGTGAAACCTTGCTGGCCGCCGGCCAGAAGGGCTGCTTGCTTTTGCTTTTCTTTATGTGCCTGAAGTCGAAACTTCCTGCACCGCAGCCGCAAGTGGTGAGCGGAAGGAGAATGTGTGATGGGCGGGCGGGCTAGCAGGCTGTCAGCGGCCTCCGAGCTCCACTTGTTGTCTAATGAGTTCCTTCTGTTGTGTGTTGGGTTTGATGCGGTTCGTATGGCTCATGGTTGCAAGGAGAGATCTGTTATTTCAGAAAACTACAGCGCAGAAACGTGCACGTAAGCGTTCAGAAAGGCCAAGCTGCAGCCTGCATGTACGTCTTCGTGCGAAACAGGAATGATCCATCTAGGCTGCCATTCTAAAAAGCGCTTGAGTGTGTACTTGACCTTAGGTGCTCTTCCTGGATAAAGATGCTTTCCTGGATGAAAGCCTTGAAAAGAGGGAAACTAGCAGCTGTTGACAAGCTTTTTGTTCCTTTCCCCCAGGTTGCCATGGTGGAGGTGCAGCTGGAGGTGCAGTACAAGTACCCCCAGATGCTGCTGATCGCTTTCAGTGCCTGCACAACGGTGCTGGTGGCAGTTCATCTCTTTGCCCTTCTCATCAGCACCTGCATTCTGCCTAACGTGGAAGCAGTGAGCAACATCCACAACCTGAACTCCATCAGTGAGTCCCCGCACGAGCGCATGCATCCCTACATCGAGCTGGCGTGGGGCTTCTCCACCGTCTTGGGGATCCTCCTTTTCCTTGCGGAAGTCGTGCTTCTGTGCTGGATAAAATTTCTGCCCGTCGGCTCCATCCTGAAAAATGAGACCACCAACGTCGAGAAGCCCAGCGGCCACGCGGGTTGGCAGTCAGCACTGGTCTCCACCATCATCATGGTCCCAGTGGGTCTGATTTTTGTCGTCTTCACCATTCACTTCTACCGCTCTTTGGTGCGGCACAAAACGGAGCGCCACAACCGAGAGATCGAAGAGCTTCACAAACTGAAAGTGCAGTTAGACGGGCATGACAGAGGCATGCAGGTAGTGTGACAGGGAGGCAGAGGCTGCTTCCAGCAAATCCGCTCAGCTAAGGCTAAGAGCAAAATACCTGTTTTGCTAGTTGGTGAGATGCACCAGCCATGGATTGTCCCGAGGCTTAAACATGTAAACGCTAATTGCCTGCCATATATAGCTGTGGGTTCTAGTGCTGTCTCAGATGCTGGGGTCTCTGGCCTGTTTCTGGTCCTACACACTCACGTACTTACGTCAACACTGCCATGGAGTTCAAGGTCAAAACTTTATCTACCTTAACATTGGTTTAGGTAGCCAAAAATCTTTATTTTTTACAAATGCAGTATTCTGTTGCCAAAAGTAAAACTGCGTCAGCTGTCCAAAATGCCAGTGTGTGTGTGTGTAGGACCTGTCTTACGTGTCAGAAGTCCCTGGCTGTCAGTGCAGCAGCAATTAACTGGCAGCTCGTTTCTAGAGCTGAGCTGGTTAATGAGGGTATCTGCAGCTGATTTGAGGACATCCAGGAAAGCACAATAGAAACTGTGAGCGTCGATCACCTTTGTTCCAAAGCAAGTGTTCCGTAAATACATAACCAGAAAGAAAGCAGCCTTAGCTTTTATGTTCTTTTCTTGCTATTGCTTACTATATTTTTACAGCTGGGGAGGTAGAATTTCGAATTGGAGGAGGCTGGGAAGTTCTGTCATACTTTCTTCAGCAGCATCTGTCACTTTAGATTGAATGAATGCCAAGATCATGTGTTTTTTCCCAGTAAGAGGCAAGAGTGCCCAGGGAAGGCTTACAGGTGTTTTAGTTATAACAAGGACATTCTTAAAACAGAACAGTGACAGGGAATTTAATGAGACAAAACTTTGAAGGACTAGAAAAGCAAGTTTCAAGGAGGTAAGGAGTGACAGCATATAGCATATTGTAGAAATCTGTCGCTATGTCATCTTCATTTATGTATTGTTGCAACGTCTTTGCCTGGTTTGCTGGAGAGAGCAAGCCCCAGTCCTGCGTATTTCATCAGTTATTTGCGATTTTTTTGTCAGCTGTAGCATTTGTCTGTCAAAAATGAACGCTTCCTTCTCCCTCCACCAAAGCAGGCAGCTCCTCTGGTGGAACCTGGAGCTGAGCCGTACTGGTGAGTCTGACGGAGCTGGATCTGGCAAGAGAGCTGTGTGCCATTGAAGAGCTATCACGTTTCATTTGAGCTGACCTTTTTTTTCAGCAGCAGAGAAAATGGCACTTGCACGTCTGTATTGCTTAGCAAGGGAAGCTTGTAAATTCTATAGCATCCTTTTGGGTGAAAACTTCTGTAAAAATGATTGTATGATTTATGGTAACTTTTTGGAGGGAAAAAAGTGTTTTGCAATCATCAGCTCTTTTAAGGGAAAGTAAGGCTTTCTGCCACACAGGGCTGAAAGAAGCATAAGCACATTTTTTTGGCCCTGATCCTGTGCTGATTTCCTGCTCTGTACTCAAACATTGCTGGTTCAGAGTCTCCCAGGCCTTACAGGTTTCTGAAATCATTAAGGATGTTTGTAATGTCCTATGTAACCCTAGTCCCTTATTCCACTGGGATTTCAGAAATCTAATGGCACTGTATTACATGTCAGCTTCCCAGAATGGAGAGTACATGCAAATCCCAGTGCAGCAAGGTGAGACTATCCCTATATTCCTCTCCGGCGAGGGCCTTGGGAACCCAGCTCTAATCTCTTGTTTACATGCGAGTTTGAGCGTTGCTGAACAAGTTGCTTAGCACTGTGTCTGTGGCTTTCGTCTGTTGTTCTTGCCGTAGTTGGCATGTACCATATTGGCTGGCGTGCAGCAAAGAAAATAGTCTTTGTGTGCTAAACGACTAGTCTGTACTTATGCGCATATGCAAAAAATAAGGAGTGCCCTCCAGGAAGCGGGTGGTCGTGAAATTCATACGATCTCCCCAGGAGTCTGGCCTCTCTCCCTCCTCTTTTTACCATAATAAAAATTAAAGGTTTATACAACAAAATCAGACTTGAGTTTTCTGCCAAGTATTACACACGTAGGCTCTTCTACCGACAAGATTTCTGTTGTGAGGCCGGAGCCAGACCAGATAAGATGAATCTCTCATCTGTACTTTGCATTCTCCTTTAACATCAGTAATAATAGGACTCTATGTGCTCTCAGGAGGGTGAGGAAAGTACTGAGCCATTTTTGTAATTAAAAAAAAAAAAAAAATCAAGTTTCACAGTGTGCATACAGTGCTGTGAAAGCAATGCAGCTCGAAACAGCCAAATTGTTCCTTTAATTCTTTGTAACTGTAATAAACTTCAGCAAATGGAGATATGCAGCAGAAATTGTGCTTTGATTTTGTAGAATAACTTGGTGAGGCTTTGGTGGGATTGGATTCAAGATAAATCTCAAGGCAGCGCATCTGTGACTGGGGTGGGATCACCTTACTCTAGCAGGGAGTCTGAGGTACGGTTTGAGATGGTGTCCCAAGGGCGAATGCGCTTAAAACAGAATAATCATGCTTTCCCATCTTTGCTCACAGCTTTGTTTCTTGTGTCTCTCCGGGCACCGAGTTCTCCCTCCCATGAGAAGCACATGGGAGTATTTTTGCTTTTTGACTCTGGCGTCTGGGATCTCTCTAGCTTACCCATCACCTTCGTGCTGTAACTCCTCTCCTTCTTCCCCAACAACAGCATTTGCTTTTCTTGCTCCTGCCTCTCTTCCTCCAACTTGTTTACATTTTCACCGCTGTTGGGTCCAGACTTGTGTTGCGGAAAGATTGCCTGTGGTATCAACCACGGTAGTTCACCCGTAAAGGAGTAGGGACATTGTACTTGTCCAGATGGGTGTTTCTGTGCTACAGCGCCAGAAAATCCTCCTTGCTTCTGCTGCTGCCCCCGAGGTTGACAGCAGGATTCCCATCCATCAAGCATGGAGATGCCTGCCTTTCCACACCGTCGCTGGTGTCCCAGCGGGACTGGCAGCGCGCTAGGTCACGTCCAGGTTTGCCTGCCGGTGCCTGGGCGCCTCTGACCTGTGCTGTCACCTCTCTGTCGTTCCTGGGGTGTCTGTCGTTCCTGGGGTGTCTGTTGTTCCTGGGGTGTCTGTCTGTCGTTCCTGGGATCTCCCGAGTTTTGCGTGGCTCCGTTCCTGCAGTGCCTGCAGGGGGATGCTTCTCCCAGGGGTCCTACCCTCGGGCTGGGACGTGTGTCGAGGATCTCCCCTGACATGTGTGCTAGCCTTCTGTACCAGCCTCGGGCCCGTGGCTGCTGCAGTTTGGGATGGCTGTTGCCCTGATTCTCAGCTCCCTTGGGCTGTGACTCTCTGGACCAGTTCTTGCCTTGTTTGGGCCATTTCTCCAATTTTTGCAGTGGGGCTCGCCTTGCCATGCTGCAGGGGACAGCCACCATCTCACTCAGAGTCCTGAGTTCTCTTTCAGATTTTTTTGGACAGTTTTTGCCCAGTGGAAAAATGCCTCTGCAGGCTCCAGCACTGGAAAGACCTTTCCTAAAGCGGGGAAGGAGCTGTCGAGGACAAGGGTACAGCCCTGCTTCGTATCGTTCATGGGCACCTGCCTTGGTTTAGGAGGCGGCTCCTCTCTCTCCTTCCCTCGTTAGCAGGAGTCAAGACGGGGCACGAATGCGAGCCGGAGGGAGCTGTCGGAGCCGGAGCAGTATCGGATTCTCCCTTTGCTGTGGTTAGTGGCAGCTCTTACTCTGCGAGCTCCCTATTTTTAACGTTGCCCTGGGGCAGCCCTGGCTCTGGTAGCTGCCGCCCCGTTGTTTCGGTGGATATGTGACTCTCGGGGAGGCTTTATGACCAGGGGAGATGGAGTAGATGTTGGATTTGACCGTCTGGGCCTGACCCACGTGATAGATGAAAGCGATACTGTGCGAGAGCCCCGGGTGGAGCGCGCTCTGCGGTAAGCGCTCAAATATGTGGAAGTGTTTATAGAGAGCTGGTGGCGTGGGTGCAGCCGCAGAGCGAACATCCTTCAGTTCCCTGATGGTGGGACTCGGGGACGGGCAATCCCAGCTTGCCACGGGGACGGCCACGCTGGGCTCGGGGATGGAGGTGGAGGGTGCCCGGCCGGCTGCGGGACTGGTTGCTGGCACTTCACATTCTCCTCTTGCCTTTCCGTGGCTTTCCGTGGGATTTCATAACGTCCTTTCTCTTCTTTCCCTGCCTTAAACAAACAAAAGGCCTTCGCGTTTCCCTGCTTCTGTAGCTTCGTTATCTTGTAAATCTTGTTGCATCTACTTTTAAGACAGCTTCCTCGATAACGCCCCTCGAGCCGCAACCTCAAATTCAAGTCCTGGCACAACTGGGCCAGCGTGGTTATTTTCTGATTAACTTCTCGCAGGCTCTCTCCTCTGTACCCATTTCAAACAAAGCAGTTTCAGTAATTACTTGCTGGCTGAATTTGGAAAGCGTTCCCGTGAATACCTGTGTGTACGACTGGGAGCTTGCCTTCTGCCCAGGGTTGTAACACTGATGAGTGCTAAGCACTAGGAGGAAAAAAAGAGATCTCTGTGTTTTAGCTGTGCCTATTCTGGTTTTATCTCTGCATGAACAATATTTAATGTAGAACAATGTATGTATCTCAGTTATTGTCCAGCTGTGTGAGAGAAACTGGATAAACTTGCTAAGTTTTACGCTTCTTGCTGCTTTCAGACTGATTTTTTGAAAGGCAGCTCAAGTCCTCCAGCATCCTCTATGGGTTAATTTGGGTTTTGCCTTTTTTTTTTTGAAAGCTTGGTCAGATATTCTCCTTCTCCTTTTAAAATACACAACTAGATAACAACTAGATGTGCTTCCTTTTAATGAGGGCCTGGTTCTTGGTATGTGTTTTACAAGGGCTAACGTTGGTTAAGAAGATAAACAGCTGTGATAGGAATTCCTGTAACATGAAGACCATTAAAATTTGTCTTACGTTAATAATACTAGCATAGTGGCCAAAATTACTTTTAAGAGCTAATTAATTAAGATTAAAACCTCTATATACTTTTTTCAGATTTCTATGATATTTGACAATCCAAATAAATTGTATATGTTCTGCAGCGCTGCGATTCTGGCTTTTTAGGAGAGAATGTACATAAAGTTTTATAAAGTAATACAGGACCGATGGCTGTGTAATTGCATTTTGATCTAAGATGATGCCCAAGAGGCTGTTTAACAGGTGAAAAATGTCAAAAGATAGACATAGCAATGACTGTGTAGTGACTAGATTAAGTTTTGGACTTCAAAAACATCTAGACAAAGCCCTCAATTTTTGGCTCGGAATATAATTATTTGCATTTTTTAAATTTAAGATATCAACTAGGAAGAGCTGGAATTTTCTGGCAAGAATGGCAGTCTCCCATATAGTTTGATCGAGGCAGAAAAATTCAGATAACAAATGCAGAGCACAAAATGAACTGATATTGTTTATCTTGTTACAGTGGCACTCTGATTCATCAGAAGCCATCATCTGCTTTCACTGCAAAGAGAATGAAACAGCACGTACGCGCACAGAAAGTATTTTAACAGCCGAGAGCACAATATAAATCTAAAGAGGAGCGTTGGAAAAAAGGGCCAAACAGTAATGGAAATACTTGGCTGCCGCAGTTTGCTGAGCAAAGAGTGGATTGCTGGAGTGGCTCCGTACTGAAAGGGTGATGAGGATATGGGCTCAATGCTTGCTTTATCTATGAAAGCCTGCCCTGCGTTTCCTCCCGTCGTCTGGCTTTGGGCTGAGCTCCAGCCGGCTGCCAGCTGTGTCCTCCTGCTTGGCCAAGTGTCCTCTGCTCCGACGGCAGCTCCAGCTGCTGGCCTGGGGACATCACGCTCTTTATGGGTGCTGAGCCCTGTGGACCCCAGCGGCACGGTGCCGATCACAGCAGTCTGTTGGAAAAAGGTTAGGAACCGCTATTCTGAGAGCACAAGGCCCTGCTTTTGGGAGTGAGCTGGTGAAGTTGCAGCCTATGAGAAATTTCCTGGGATAGAGCTCGCGGCGAGCAAGCCTGGCCTGCCTGTCGCATGTTGGCTGGCTGCGTTTGCAGTGACGGGTTTCCGTCAGAGAGGGCACGCTGTGACTGCCAAAACGGCTGTTGGAGCACGTAGGTGACGCTCGCCAGGCAGTCTGGATGGAGGTTTGGGCTTTCGGACTGCCCGTGGGACCCCTGCTCGCGGGTCCCTGTTGGAAATATCACATAGATGTCCACAACGGTTTAAATACTGGGCTAAACTGAAACTGGTTCATTGCAGCCACAAAGGGCTGTAGTTGCATCTGTTAGCTTAAACTGATAAAAAATATCTTGATTCACCCAATTATTAACTGTTTTCTTGGGTGAAGAGGTCCCTCCTCCGCAGTGCCTGAAGCGGAGGGCAGTGTCTATGGCACGAGTGCATTACTATACAGTAAAACCTGCGCATTGTGCCAAGGAAGTACTTCTAGGGCAGAATACAGCTGTGCAGGGACGCCGAGATCCCATGTATAAATGCGTCCCCTTTCTTACCAACTAAAACCAGGCAGCATTGTAAAGTGGTGTTTTACTGCTGTAGGTGCGACTGTGCTGAATGGTTCTGATGACACAACTGTGTTTATTAAAGGATCACACTTCTTCCAGGGCACAACTTCATTTTCAAGAGCACAGAAGTTCGTTTAGAGCAGACAGATGGCCTCAAATCAGCTTCTGCTACAAATGACTAGTTGAATCTTAGGTACAAGGCATGATTCAAACCTGACTGCTGGAGGTGCCAAGAAAAAAAATGATAGCCGCCAGTGTTGCAGTCTGTTGCCCAGCTTATTCCCAAAATCAGACTCTTGCTACTGAGAGTTGGCAGCAGGGTTCAGAGATGACAAATGATCAGAAAATAACACAGCCTGTGCAAGTCTTTGGTCTGAACTCTGTCCAAGCTGTCTCTGCAGAAGAGTCGGCATCGGCCCTCTGCAAATGCTGCTCTTTGGTCCCAGAAGATATAGGTCACACACGGTATTTATGATTAATCCTCACTATTAGAGCATGAATCTTCAGCAAAGGATAATTACTTTAATTAGTTCTCAGTGTGTTGTACTATCTGTGGAGAGACGCTTGCCTACCCTCCTCCCCTGGAGAGCTGATCTCTAAAGGACCTATCTGAAGCGGGTGAGAAGATAGTTGTGTCCCTGCGGCACACTGCAACGCTCAAAGCAGTGCGACAGAACCAGGTATGGGCCAGGAAAGGTTAAAGTCTGCTGCAGGGCTTGGGCTGAATCTGTGCCAAGGGCTGTTCGATACTCAGCTCACTTTAAGGATTCTAAGTTTCTTTCTTGGTTTAATTTAAGTATTTAAGAACTGGCTATTTGCTTTTTGCATTTTGTTATAATACAGCTAATGAATACAACAGCTCATTTCTGACTTTCGCCTAAAAGCTCACATTGCCCGGGATAGTCTTCGAAGAAACAAGCAGCCCACCCCTTCCTTGCACTCTTACTTCTGTTTGTTACATTTCCATTTGATTGAGCTTATCTCCGTACACACCTGGTTCCTTACGCACACTTCAGAAATAAACCCAGTTGTGCAAATTTGGTACTTTATTTTTCAAATTTCCTAACAAAATGCAATTCTGGCTTCCTCTTGCTGATCACACTGGTCTTCCTTGAAATGAAAAAGCTATTTCTAGCAGTTCTTTACCCAGTTCCTCATGCCTTCCTCCGGCGCTGAACTCTGCAGACAGCTCCCTGAATGTGACACAGATTCGGCGATGCTCTATATGCTTGCGGTAGATCGCGTGTTTCCACTTGTACCGTGCGTCACCGTACAGCACCACCAGAGACCTTTGGGGTAAGTGAATGGCAACAGTCACCTCTTTACTTGGAACAAGCCTTGGGGATAAAATGCAGTTTATTCCCTCTTCGCTTGAATTCTTGCACGCTGATGCCTGTGTAAAAGATCCAGGGGGACTTAATTCCCCATTTTCTGTACTGAAAGTGGAAAATAATTGGATACTGTCCTCTGAATCACAAGACATGGATAGCACTGTTTTTGAGAGCAAGTTTAGGCTAACCAGACGCTCTCCCCAAAGCCACCAGTCATCAAAATGTGGGTCGATGGCAGAACCTCTTTCTGGCGTGTAGTCCAGATTACATTGTTCAACAGGTAAGAAACCGCCTAGTACAGAGCAGGCCTTCATTTGTGCCACGATCTTTTTACTAAAACTTGGCAAACCAGTAAAGCTGCCAGCTTTCAGCCTTTGTTTCTTGAAGTTCACTTTGGGTCCATAGTCCTGTTGGAAAAGTAGAGGGGGAAAAAAGCTAGTGTTAAGGAAAAATCTAGGACAAGTCTTTTTGGAGAGGCTGTGATCCCTACAGGGCTCACGGTCAAGACTTTTGAGTTCTCTTCTCTTCCAGTGACCTGGTTACCAGGTTGCAAAAGGACTCAGTGAAGCTACATTAATCTCTCTGGAATTAGATTTCTCACCTGTAAGTAAAAACAAAACACCCACTTCTTTCACTTGGAGACTGTGTGAACTTTAATGCCTGAACACGCACCATCAAATACTGTTTGTTGTAGCTACCATGTATTTTTGCAAGAAGTTGACTTTAATTACAAGTAATTCTTGCAACCAATTTCAGGAAAAGCTTCCAAAGGAAAACATTTAATGAAACATCTAAATATTTTGTATCTTAACTGAAAACAGTTTTCCTTTTCCAGAGGGTTGTAAGAACAAATGTGCTTCTAAAGTCAAACCTGTTTCTTTCGGCCAGACTGTGATGGTTTCCAGTCATCTTGATCCATCAGTTCAACTATCTCAGATTCTTCATCTTCGCTAATGAACTCCTCCATCAGAAACACCCCTGGAAATGGAAATGCCCAGCCAGCAAATTCTGAGTGCTCATTTCCTTTAGCTAGGCCTGTTGCTGGACAGTAAGTGAAATTATCTTCTCCCTGTGGACATAATAATGGAGAAGAAAAAAGCAGTGGGGGGAAAAACTTATTAAGATAAGGTATTTCCATGATTTACCCTGCAGCATGAAAACTGTCTGTACAGGATTCTTGTAGACATGAGAAATTTTGCAGCTGCTTTTGGGGAACAACTCTTCCCTGCTTTTTTTACAGCTCCAGCATTACTGTGCTGCTTGCTTGAAGTTGCTTTTCTTTCCTAAGTAATAAAGTAATGTCTTTATCCTGCAAAGACAGGGAAGAAGAGATGATTCTCAGTGCCAAATGTATAAAGGAGATTAATGGTCGGTATTCCTCAGGCCGGCTGTAGAGATATGGTTTGTCATATCAATAAATGTTGAATGAGGGAAGTTGATAAAAATCACCAAGGCGAAAAGGCTAAGCTGTAGCGAACCCGTCTTAATGTATGAAACTCAGGTAAGGTCTGTCACGGCTTTTGAGGCTGCTGTGCCCATCTGTAACGTTACTCAGGCGAAGCCACAGGGGCTCTTCCCGCAAGTGCCCCACCGGCAGCGGGCTCCAGGGGAGGCCACCGGGCCCAGCCCTGGGGGCTCTGCTTTGTCCCCAGCCCGGGGCCCAGCACCTCGATGGGCCCTGCAGCCCCCGGGGGAGCCGGGGCCCTCTCCCGGCATGGGGGGGGGTCCCCCCATCCCCTCCTAAGCCCCCTCAGCGCTGAGCCACCCCTGCCCTTCCCCAGCTCGGCCCGCCAGGCCCGCCCTGAGGGGAACATGGCAGGCGCCCCCCCCCCCACTCCTCCCGCCGGCCCCGCCCCGCCGCCGGCCCCGCCCCGCCGCCCCCTCCCCGGTACCTGCGGGGGCGGAGCGGCCTGCGCGGGCCCCTCGCAGAGCAAGCAAGAGCGGATCCCCTTGCAGCCGCAGCCCGGCCCTTCGCCGCCGCCGCCCGCCGCCTCCATCCCCGCCGGCTGCGCTGAGGATACGGGCGCCCCCCTCCTCCCGCCCTTCCTCCCCGTCTCCTCTTCCACCTCCCCTCCCGCCGTCGCGGCCCGGCCCTCTTCCAGGTGAGGGGAGCGGGGGCAGGCGCGGGGAGGGGCCGGGGCCGAGGCGGCGGCGGGGCACACGGGCTCGGCGCAGGCCGCGCGGCCGGTCGGTCGGGTGAGCGGGGGTGAGGGGGAACGCGGACTCGCTTTCCCAGCAGCCTCCGCGGCGCCGAGCAGCGGTGCGGGGCCCGGCCGCGCCGCGGGGGCTGCTGGGAGTTGTAGTCCCGCTGCCCAACGCACACCCCGTGGGGGCGCCTCGGGCCGCTGCCGGCGCCGGCCCTCACCGCGGCCTCCGGGCTCGGGGCAGCCGGCACCGCGCGGGGGCAGCGTGAGGCGGCGACCGCGGCCCAGAGCCGCACCTGGCCGCCTCGGCGCGAAGCCACCGCCGCCGTCCCTGCCCGCGGGCGGTGCCGCGGCCTGCGCCCGACAGCGGCTGCCCCGCGGCCCGGGCACGGCCCCGGGGCTGCCGCCGTCTGAGGGGTCGCCGGCGCCGCCTGGCACCCAAGAGGCCATCCCTGGATGGGCTGACAGGCCAGCGTCGTCCTTGTCATCCCCAGCGTGGCGGTGGTAGCGCCGCGGGCGTCGTGCAGCGAGCAGCGCCAGGCGCGCCGGGGCTCTCCTCGGTTGGGGCGAGGCGGTGGCCCCGCTGGTGTGGGGTAGCTGAACCTAAACTCGTTTTAATCGCTGCTGCTTTAGTCTGGCCTGAATCGACAGCCTGCTGTAGGGCTGCCGACCCCGAGAGGTGCTGCTGTGGGGCAGGAGGAGGGTCGGTGGCTGCTTCTGGTGGCGGTTCCCAGTCAGGCCGGGTTACGGGGTTCGTCAGGCCCCGGGGTAATTGAATGTGCCTTCTGCAGCGTCACCCGTGAGGTGGTGATGGGGCCGTGTTATGTCGCGGTCTTCCCCGCAGCTCCCAGGGTGTCACGGGTGACACAGCTGTGTCTGAGGTGTCGGTGTGGTCAAAAAGAGGGTGGTGGGAACATCCACAGTCGTCGGTGTCAAATTTTTCTTAGAGATACTGGAGCTTAGGGAGGTTTATTACGTTCAGCAGGTAAGGGCCTGATCCTGTGGTTTGGCTTTCAGTGACAGCTCTGTCACTTGAAGGATCAAATCCCGAACAGCTGCTGTTCAAACTGTTTTTCAGGCTCGATGCTCTTTATGCTGGTATAAAATATTCCATATATGAAGGATTGTCCTTACTTACGGATGTTAACAAAGCAATGCCCCATTGCTCATCAAACCCGACGGTCCAGGTGCTGTAGGCACGTTATGGTGCTGGAGTCAAGCCTAAGGACAGCTTAGTGCTTCTCGATTTACTGGAGTGGCATTTAGGCAGCGGTGAGACTAACGCAAAAAGACAGTAGCGAGCCTCGCCTTGGAGCTCTTTTCTCTTTTATTTCCCTCTTTTGGAATTTGTGTCAGAAAGAGTGCTAAGCCACAAACCAGTAATTTCACGAAGCGGCTTTGGCCCTATCAGTGTTATTATTCTAAATATCAGTGTATCTGTGTGTGTGTACTATCCTATCCACAACGATGCATGAAAACATTTGTTAATTACCAATAACATACAGAATGCTGTTGATTTTTTTCCTTGGTGAGGAAATGATGTTATTGATTGGTGGGTGTTTACATTCCTGGTAATTAATTCAGTTTTCCAAAATCTTAGGGAATTTAGAAGTTGTCAGCCAAGAGTCCATCCATCTGGTCAGGCCAGGGAGTGCACTGTGTCATTTCCTTGGGAGGAAGACATTCACAACAGGTGTATTTATTCTTACTGTTGCTGTTTATTTGAAAGCGTGTCAGAGTTCTTGGAGCAGAGCCCTGTTGCTCAGGAGAGGTACAAACAGGGAACTGCGAGGCTGTCCTAGTCCCGAGTGCCGTCACCCCGTGGACAGTTTTCATCAACAGCAAGTCTGTCGCTTTAATAGCCAAGGGAGGTATCACTGTTGTTCTGGAGATGAGTTGGGTCAGCATGTGCCCAGTGTAACAACAAACTCTCTGGTATTTTCATTTCAACCATATAAAAAAGGCGACGTCAAACAGCAGCAAAATCAGTAGCTAACCTTGTAACTTTTTTTTTCCCCCCTTTCGGAGTCAGTTGAAAGGACTTCCTCTTATTCCTGTTTGTTTTACCAGGAAGGTTACAAGAAGAGATCCTACAGCTGACTGATTAGTGATTCCAGCAGAAGGGTGGAGATTAAAAATGTCAAAAATTACTACAGAACTTCTTTTGGAAAGAGCGGTTCCAAGATCGACGAGGCTCCGAAAGATCGAGACGCTGAAGTAAGTGCAGACAGGCCCATGGAAAATTCCAGCTGAATTCAGCCTGGGCGATCCTTTTTTGGTCTTTCTTCCCCTAAGCATTTTTACTGAAAAAAGAGAGACAGTTACAAAGCACAGGATGGGAGATGGCATTCTCAATGCAGGATCCGTGAGCGCTAGTGGAACTGCATTCACTAGATAGGTTATCAGCAGTTATCACCTCTTTTCACCGTTTATATTGTATATATGCTGCCACCTTCTTTCTGTAAAACTGCTTAAGGCTGGATCCTGATTTCCTAACCCTAAGATATACTCCCTACCTCCAAAACACTTCTGTCTTTGCTAGCAATTGCTTAGTGTGAATAAGAAAATCTCTTCTGGCCTGGATTTTAGAGGGTTTTTAAAATATTTTTGCCATCATTTCCCCTCCCTTTTCCTCTCCCTCCATCACTTTCCATCTCCTCTAAATCCAATTGTGTTAGTACCTCAAACATTGCAGAGAAGGAGAATAAACTCTGACACACTTAGAAACCACTGAAAACAGTTTTGTTGCTCAGATCCTTAACAGAGGTCATTGAAAATATGTGTCTTTCCAAATGTTTAATACAGTGGAATTTCGCTATTCCAGAACTGGTCAATCTGAGTGACTCAGCTAGCCAGTTTCTGGCTGGCGCCTTTGTTGTTTTTGTTGCTGATGTAAGAGTTTTGGGTTTCATATGTACTCTTTAAAGTTACTTCTTTTGGTTTGTCTTGTGCTAAAATAATTGTTTTTAGAGAGAAAAAGTTTATTTGAAGAGTATAGGCTGCAGTAATCTGGGTTACAAAGTGACATTGAGATGTTTGAAGTAGTGAATTTCTAGAGTGTGGCTTTTTCCGTGTTCGTACCATGATTTTGAAGGGTTACATTTCAGAAAGTCCATTGGGGGAACACTGTGTTGAGTTTCTCCCCGAAGTGACACAGTAGTCATGCTCAGCTTTGCAGCCAGCTGAATTCTGTTCAACCTTTCTTATATGCTTTGACTGGCTGGTTAGGCTTCTGAGATGACAAGTGAAGGAGAAGTGGTCTTGCTTCCTAATTTTATTTACCTCGTTTATTCACACTTCATTTATATTTAGAAGGCCTTTTTTTACTAATCATTAGAGATGGAGATTCTGTTTGTTAAAGGAACTCAGGCTTGTGTCCTCACGAGATGTTGGCTGCCAGGACTAGAAGCTCCCTTTGGAGCTCAACTAAATCATCTAGTCAAATCTAAATGACCCTTCTTATAATACGCAGTTTTAACTTTCTTACAGAGAAAGAGTATTTTTTTTTTCCCCTCTCAAATATTGTACCACTTCGTCTTTCAGGACAGAATGCTTCTGTTTTGGTGGCAGGCTTGGGATTTTGCTAGGTAGATTTCCATATTTGCCATTGGAAGTTTTTGCAGCAAAATTCACTGTAAAAGAAATGTAAAAGAAACTAACTGTGAAGTTAGTTCTTTGAAAACAGCCAAATGATTTGGGGACCTACTCTGTACTTTGCCTGAGCTTAACTTCTAGTGCAGAGAAGAAAAGTTTTGAGCCAGATCAGCAAACTGATCCAATTTGCCACATCGTTGTGTGAGTGCAAGTGTCAGCGTGAAGTGAGGGCGAGGACAGGACTAGCCTTTTGGAATCACCCTGGTCTTATACCGCTTACACCAGTTGTGAGATAGTGATTCTGAAAAATGAGTGAAATAATGAATCTAGTGCGCTCTGTGGACAGGGTAGACTGATGGTGTAGTAAGTGTCTCGTATTGCCACAGCTTGTTTTGTTGAATTTTCGTTGCAAAGAAATAAAATACCAAAATTCTTAGAGATGTAGTAATTTTTTCTACGAACAAGAACTTTTCCAGTGATTCACTGCTCACAGCCAGCTCTGTTACCCATAGGAGGTTTATCTGGATTGCAGGTTAATTGTACTGCAAATACTTTGGTAGACTTGAGTCTCTCTGATGGTGTCGGTTAGCTCAGACGCAGCATCTTTGCCGTGTATGTGCGCTTCCAGCCCGGAATGCTGCAGACAAGAAAAAGCAGGTTTGGTCAGATTTACCCAGTGAGTTGTGCTAGACTGAGAGGTGCCACCAGGTGGAACCTTGTATCCTGTGAAAGTCACCGCTTGCTTTCCCAATGAACTGCAGATAGTTCATGTTCTCTTTTGTTTTCAGCCTGTCCAAGCTGCAATTGAAGACGGGAGACTTAGACCCACGTTTGTTTTCCCGTCTGAGGCATCTGCAGAAACTAGATCTCTCTGATAATTTACTGGACAAATTTCCCAACAGTCTAACCCTGCCTGATCTGCGTGTCCTAAACTGCAACAACAACAAACTGGAAGATGTAACTGCTCTGAAACAGTTCCCTCTGCTCGAGGAGCTAACCTACGAGAACAATGTGTACTTGACAGTGAGTTACCTCCCATCCTTACAAGCTAAGCATTAAGTAGAGGGGGAAACAAACAGCAGTTATACCTAGTTCTTATATATTGTTCTTAGGCAGCAAGTGTTAGGGCGTCTGAGAAAGCAGCCAGTCTTTTTGCGCCCCTTCACCAGTTTGTGCTGCTATTTCCCAATCTGCAGAAGTGACATTTGCCCAAAACCACTCAGATATTAAAATCTGGGTATCTTGAACTCCTGATTCTCCAGGCCAGAGTCTCATCATAGGTGGCTTATCAGGCAGGATATCTTATGCTCATGCTTGTGTAAAATCTAGTCATGACTGTGTAGAAATGTCTTTCTTATATGTTAGTTTTAGTGCCTCTTGTGCTCTGGAAGAGCAGACTTGGTCCTCTGATGAGGTTAAACTTGGTGATTAGTCTAGTTTAGGTTTTCTGACTTCTCCCAAGAGGCTCTGCTGACTGTACAGTTTAAGCATCCGAAACTGTAATTTTACTTGTGCTTTAAGCTGGCGTCAGCCACCGTCGCCATCCCCAGATGCTTATTTGCTGTTGCGTGCCGGCAGAAGTATATGTGTGGCTGTATGGTAAACTGGATTGGGGAACTGCTCTGACCTAAAGCGCACCTGAAGAAGCCCTGCTGGCGTTCGTTCGCTCTAGGCAGGGCAGGCCTTCCTCTGTGTTAGATGCTGGCTCAGAGTTACAGGATGCGAACAGAATCCCCCGCACTGCGCTCAGGCCGGAGCGGATGAGCCTGGCTGCACCGCCACCACCTTGTGTTGGATGTTGGTACTGCTGAAGTGTGAGGCAGGTCTTTTGTCTGCAGTTGAAGCTCCCAACTCGCAGGAGAACGTTAATTTACAACTAAAAGGTGATATTCAAGTCGGAAATGCTGAGAATATTTTATGAAATGGCTTTTCCTGACTAAATATATTCTCCTTATCCGTTGCTGTATTTTAATAAAGGACTAAGGCTAAAGCAAGTACCATGTGTACAATTTTTGTAACTCTGATGTCTTCTCTTTCTAGCTCAACGATGACTATAAAGTAATGTTTCTTTTGCAAAATCTTCGGCTACTCAATGGCAAGGATATAACCAAACTGGCTAATCATGTGAGGCGTGTCAATAGTCGTAAGCTCACCAGCAAGGTAAGATGCGTGATATTTTCCTAATCTCTAAACACCTGAGAAGTAAATACTGTGTTCAGTTTAATGACAGAGTTGCAAACAAGCATCAAATGGTTAACAACAGTTCTGGTACGATCTGAGCACAGCCCGCAGTATGGGCCGCCTAGTAGATGTCTTACTGCTGCTTTCTCTGGTCACTGCTTGCATTTGCTCTACCTTTCTGTGTAGCCAACTTCTGCCTTCGGTTTAAATCACAGAAGCAGGGCCAACAAGGTCTGTGTCTGACCCTCTAGTTTTTCAGGTCACTCCGATCATCATTCAAAAACGGGAGAAGCTTCGTGCTGACGTAACAGCTGCATACACCTCCCCATCTAATTTATGTTACTGTCCTGGCCCCAGGAATGAGGGGCACAAAACCAAGCTCAGGATAATCTTGCTTTTTCCAGCGTACACCAGGAACAAGGATTTCTTCTTTCTTCTTCGGCTGTGCATGTTTGGAACTGTATTTTCACTCTTTTATGTACACAGTTTAGCTCCTGACAGATTGTCCCCACAAAGCATGTTGTGATCTTGAGCAAAATTATTGTTCTATTATGAAAAAGGGTCGGTTTTGTGCAGTACTGCTCTTACCATTTTTATTATAGTTAGTTATCTTGTTAATTCCTTCTGGGTAGCAGTGGTGGAGAGATCAAATGCTGAAGACTGGGGTGGCTTATTGTGCTAAGTGTTACCTGCGTAATACCTTGTACCTCAAAAGGTCTTGGTGAGGGCTGCTTAGCCTCTTATGCTCCAGGCACCTGGGCATGGTTGGCTGTTTAATGAGATGCCAAATGCTCCCCCATGCTGTTCATTTTGTGCTGGTATCTGTGCCCCAGATACCTTTCCCTGATGGTATTACGTTGTACCTGGCTGCCCAGTTCTTACTGCTGTGTCTAAATGTAAAATGTCTGTTGGATCCAAATGCTTATGGACGTGTTACCACCCACCAGAAACTCTCAGATGGGAAACTGTGCTGATAGGTGAGCATCTGCATGATTGTGCCCGTAGTTCAGAAGCTTTCTGCAGTCAAGGTGTCGTTATAAATGGGGATGACATGTGCACCAGTCCTGCTCAGCCCGCACTTGGACTACAAGAAAACTCAAATGCCCCCGTTATCCCATGCGTGTTATAATAAATTAGTTACCGGTCAGGTACTCCCTGTTAGTAGGGCACTGTGTAAGACTCCTTAAGACCATTTGCTATGGATCCAGAGGCATGAAATCAGGCATTGCTCTGGGCCCATGTTGACGGTATCTGCTTAGCCACACTCACTTAAGCTCGGTTCAGAGGAATTGGGTTTCTTGTTAGCTGAAGTCGTGATTTGAACACTGATAAAATAAATGGAAGCAGTGCCATCATGTAGCTAGCAGAGCCTCAGGTTGGCAACTTAATGCTTTCACAAGTACTCTTGTGCTTTTCTGCTGTGGTTTTCTGTAGTATTCTGTTGAATAAACTCAGTCTTTCTGCCTAGGTTACTGCTCACTGGGAAAAATTCTTCCGTGACCAACTTCCTGAGAAATACACAGCTGAGCAAGTGAAGTCCATCAAGAAAAAGTTCCTGAAGTCAGTACAAACCAATGTAGTATATGGACCCAGCTCGCTCAGTGAATTCACCCGCTGGCGGGTAGGTTACATTTCACTTACCCTTCTGTTCTTCAGGCAAGGACTCTGCAGCCTGATTCTGAACGGATTTGATTAAAATGCTCTGTGGATTTGGGTTCAGGGTATCAGGGCTCTGGCAGACAGGTGGTATCACTTTTTCTGGTTTTCTTCACTGCTTTGTTAGGCAGGTACAGAAGCGCTGGGACTAAATGTGCACCGAGTTGCAATGACTGTCATTAAACATTGTTTTTTAATTCATAAGCAATAGTGATACTTGTACTAATTAACAAGACTGCAGCATCCTTAGTACTTAATTATTTGCAAATAGTCTTGCATGGAATTTAGTCTTGATGAAAGCTGTATGAAAGGAGAAAAGATAATGACACAGTTGTAGTTACTCCCAGTGGGGAAAGATACCATTTAGTTTGTAACATACGTTTTAATTGTATGTCATACATAGAACTGAGGCTTCCATCTCTCCTTTGTCTTGTTTCATTGCTGTGCTGTTGTTTTTGCAAATGTGTACCCTGGATGCCCATGGCAAAGTGAAGTTTTTGGGTCATGTAATGTCAGCAGAGGACCTGGCCTGCCAGGCTGTCAGCTGAGGACTCCTCCATCACTTGTGAAATTCATGTAGAATAGTGGAAGCAGATATTAAAAACTCAGCAAAGCAGCTCTTGTCATTACACATCAGAGTTTGACTGCTGTTGCTTTTTGTCTTTTTTTTTTTTTTTTTTTTATTAACATATCCACATATTTGCTTCTAAGGTGAAAATGATTGCAGAAGAGTTTCTGGCATACTCACTGGGTTTGGAGTTAAACACAGATCCTGAACCAGAGGAAAAGATGGATGAGAATGAGGAAGAAAGTACAGAAAGCCCCAGGGAAGCTGCAGAGGATGTGGCTCAGGTAGGTGATTTTTCCAGTTACATTAACAATGTTCTTTTTATTTCTTACAAATTCAGTAGCACTTGTCCGTTTACATTTATGACCCTTTGGTAACTGTAGGCGCAGTCTCAAGCTGCAGCCTGTATTCAACAGTTGAGGCTTGTTCTTTATGGCCAGATTGAAGCTTTCGCAGCAATGTGAAGATTGAGTTGCTCTCTAAGAGGAGAGAGCTTCCATTCTCATAGGAGACCCAAAAGATTTCATGAGTATAGTCCTACTGACTCCACCCCTCCTTTGGGGGAGGGATATTTTTAATGAGAGGACTGGGCTGCTGCATGGCCAGACTGTGATGGTGCTTGCCTTCTTTGAAATGGCTGCAGACTGAACCCCCTCGGTCCATGGGCCAGATCTGTTTTTCCACATCATGTGTAAATTGCAAGCAACTGGGACAAGGGAAGGGAGATGAAAATGAGGCTGGCTGTGTGATTTTCTTTAGCTTCTGCCTCTAGAACTCTGCAGCTCTGGACTGTCTGAGTCTTGGAGCCCAGTCTGTAACCGTGGGAGGGTACTTGCATTTGAATAACTAATATCTCTGACTTACAAATCATCTGCACGTCTTGGGGAAGCTAGAAACCTTCTGCAGAGACTGACAACGTGCCTTATAGGTCACGGTAACGCCCAGCAAGAGGAAAAGAAATAATTCAAAGCCAGGCTCTGGAAACAAGAGGTCCAAGGCCCAGGCAGACACCGAGGAGGAGGCTGTAGTTAATCCCAGAAAGTCCAGTCATGTGCAGGATGACCCAGCTCCTGATAAACCAAGAACATCGAACCAGCCAGCCAAGGAGGCAACCCCTGAGCAGGGAGCTGAAGGGACACGTAAGAATGGAGAGCAGTTTCCCAAGGGGCAAAGCAACAGAAGATCCAGCCAGCTGACAGGGGAACAGAAAAGCCAGGAGCAGGACAATGGAGTTGTTAGCTTGACCCCAGTGAAGAACTCCAAGGGCAAGGTATGTTCATCGGCCCCCTTGGGACTGGCTTTTGACCTCTTGGTTTAGTGGGAGGAGCTGCATTCAGATTTCATCAGAGCTCTACACAGCTTGGAGCTCATAATTGGCCAGATATATTGTGAGTTACGGTTTTTGTTTTGGTTTTTTTTTTTTTGTTGTTGTTTTAAATCTCTCAGAGGCGTCAGGGAAGGCCCCCCCTGGAGACAGTGACTCCCCTGCAGGGGACGGATGGACCAGCGCTCTGAGGTGGTGCACTGCAAGCCTGTTCTTAGAAATGGGACTGGCATGACTTGCTCTCAGGTCAAACTGATGGCTGCATGGGGAAAGGTGTTTCCCCCTCAGCTCAGACCAGTGGGGATCTAAAGGGTTTTTCACATTTCTCTGCAGCAGGAAATGGGGTTCACTGCTGGGGTCTGCTGGGCACATCTTTTCTGAACAGTTGCCTGCTGGTTTAGGAGTCTTGAGCATTGGTGGCACCTCAGTCTCTCCTGTTCTCTATAGCACGAAGGGCGGAAAAATACTTCAGTTTAACTCAGTTTAACTCTGTGTTCAGTAGAGGGTTCTGTCAAGGCAATCACAGGCAAACCGCTGTCAGGGGAATGAATTTTCTAAATGTGGATGGTTTATTGTAGGAGGATGTCAGTGCAGAGCCATTGCATTTTCTTCAGTGTCACAGTAAAGGCAACAGCCGCGAGGATTTTAAAACGCAGCTCTGGTCCTGTGTCTTCGAGCCATTGCTAGACTGTGGAGCCAGGAAAGGTGAGCTCTTAAAGAGGTTTGCAGGATTCCCAGAACCACCCGGCTCTGGAATCCCAGCGGACTCCATGCGTTAGACCCCTGCTCCTTCAAGCTGTAGTCTCCGTTGTCAGGAAGAGACTTGCTTACATACTTCTTCTTTGACTTTGAAAACAGGAGACTGGGAGAGCACCAGGCAGTGATAAGCTGCAGTCTTCATGTGTTATCCATGAACCTGGGAACTTCTCACTTATTCTTTTCATCTTTCAGATCCCATTGTGAGTTCCTCCAGAACCGTGGCAACATGTGGAGGGGAATCCGTCTGTCTGATTGATTGTGAGACGGGGACGGTGCTGAAAAAGTATAAGGTGGCTACAGAGGTAGGTTGCAAGTGGGAAGAGTAAGCATTGAATGGAAATACCATAATCCGTTATAATGACATACATGTATACATAATATATATTATAAAGAGTTCTGAAAGAGTTTCAAGCATTAGCGTGGACAGGTCTTGAAAGGATGAAGGTAGATAGGAGATATTTCTTGCTTATCCTTTTAGCCTGGTTTGGTTTTATTTTTTTATTAGTTTAAAAGATTAGTCTGCTGCTCTTCTCACACGGGCACATGTATGTATCCAGGCTGCCAAGACTGCTTGACGGCGGGGAAGAGTAAACGTCCTGTTTTGATAGTTTGTGTTCTTCTGAGGGTTGTTTTGAGATTCGATGCTTCAGCTTGAATAGTCGTGTCATTTCACCTGAATAGCTCTCGTGATAGTTGTCTTATCTCTCAGCTAAGAGCCATCCTGCTGGCAGTTCTCTTTCACGCTATTCTTGGTTTCTTTCTATCCTAGGAGTTTTTCAGTGTTGCATGGACAACCCTCACAATGGTAATCAGCGACAGTCGGAAAAAGTCTCATAATATCTTGGTGGCTGCTGGGAGGAGAGGGATCGTCAAACTGATTCATGTGGCGGCTGACTTCTGCTACGGAGAGATAAAGGCTCATAAAAAGCCCATTGCTACTGTCTGCTTCAGCCCAACTCGAGAAACTCACCTCTTCAGTAAGTCTCTGGTTCAGAATCTCTTCAGCTTTAGTGCCTAATGTAGGAAAGACCGGGCTTCCTTAACAAGCGGAGTTGTCACCAGTGCAAGCAGGTGTGGGTAGGGACCGCACACACATACAAAAAGCATGGACAGACGTTACGGAGAGAGTATTGTTAGTTCATATGGCGGTCATCTACAGAAGGTACAAATTGTTTCAGCCACAGAGCCTGACTCTTTAGCTGAGGTGCAGCAGCTCCTGTTTCTCTCTCGGTAGCTCTCAGGGTGGCTGTCACACACGCATTAGCCACAAACAAGCCCTGTAGTAGATCCGTTCCGCAGGGATGAGTAAGAAGAATGATAGCCCGAGCAGCCTGTTGGGAGCCGGGCAGCGAGCGGTCAGCTGGCAGGGCTCTCATCAAGCATGGCAACAGGGGCAATGCAGCGTATAATGGGCTGTTGGATTTCATTTTTTCCAACGAGCAAAGCTATGCGCTTAATTGCTTTTGAATAAATGAAATTTTTTTTGAGTTCTGTGCTTCGTCAGAAATTTTTATGCAGGTCCTGATGTAGAAGAGAGCTTTGCCACAGTAGGGCCTACAGCGGCTGAGCCTTTCAGACTGGTAGGGAATGAGCCATCATTTTACAAATTGCAGCTGCATTGTCAGGCCTGTAAAATAAGCTGTTACAGAGCCATTCAGACCACACCTGCACCCCGCAGCACATTGTTTCTCTTGCCCACAATTACCCACATCCTGGAGTGGTTAGAGTGCTACATGAACCATTAAAAGTGGAATTTTTTTAACACACGGGTATCTGTAGTGGATACTTTTCAAGAAGAAGCTCAAGAGTGCAAAAAGCAGAAGCCTAGAGGGATAAGGAGGTTGATAGCACATCCTTATAATGGCGTGGACAGCAAGGCTCATTATATTGCATAGAAAAATTTGTAGTAATAAAGTGAGAGTCTTTGCATGCCTGTTTGGGGACTGGAAGCTAACCTGTTTACTCTGAGTTTGAGGGATGCCATCTGATTAAGATCCAGGTTACTCTGAGTAATCTATTAGGATTGTTTCTGCTATCAGAATATCAGCTTGGTGACACAGACATTAATTGTCTTTCACCCTTTAAGTCAGTGCCTAACTGTCCCAATGGGAGCTGCTGTGGATGTGAACACAGTAAACCGTGGATATGTGGAATAAAGCAGCGTCTGCCTGAGAGTAGAGGTTGGAGCTCATATTTTAGATTCCACTAGAAACCATGACCAGAAACATGAGCTCAAAGGGGCACTAATTAATGACCTTGTGAAGCCACAACTTAGTAATGGACACCAGGAAACAAACTTACTTTTATCTGCTCCTCTTAGAGCACAGGATAAGAATGCAAGTTACTGACTGTGCATGTCTGACAATGTCTGTGACGTGGTGTTGAGCCAGGAGCCTCGGTGACTGCTGCTGTGCTTTAATGAGCTCTCTGATGCCACAGGCTTAGAGTGTTACAGCCTGTGACACAGGTAGAATTGCCAGCTAGCACGAGAAGAGCCAGATGAGCAGCGGTGTCACTACCTGCTTCTCTTCTGTGTCCCACAGCTGCATCCTATGACAAGCGAATTGCACTCTGGGATATTGGGATTCCAGACTGTGACTACAATTTCAAAGCAAGGTAAAGGTTCAAAAACCAGATGTGGCCAGTCCAGGAGCCTATAACTATCACGTCGCAGCACCACTTAACTGCTTGTTCTCTTTTATTTTTTTTTTCTAGCCAGCTGCTGGTGCTGGAAGCGCTCGCTATTCCCTTACGGATTGCCCTGGTCCCCACCTGCCCAGATCAGTACCTGCTGGCTGGCTGTGAAGGCGGCTGCTTTGCCTGGAATATAAAACTGGATAAGGAACAAAAAAGCAGGTGAGAACCAAAAGTTGGGGGCGTGCATTTGCTTTCTGTAACAAGAGGTAGTCAGTTCTAGCAAAGGCTTTATTTCTAAGCAAGGAGGTCTGAGCAAGAAAAGCAGCATCTCCTACCAAACTTAAAACCTACTCCCCTTCTCATAGTGGCAAGAAAAAATACTAGCATAATGTCGGCTGAAGAAAGGCTGACACAGGTGTAATACAATACCCTAAAACTTAAGGGCGTATCATCTTGAAGTAGTGTAAGGGAGTGTAAATTCTTGGATCGAGTTCCAGTCTCACGGCAAGGCCTACCCCGCTGCTGGTATGCGAGGTTACCCAGGAAACTGGCACAGAAAAAAATTACAACAAAGAGGCAAATGAAGTCATGCCCTGTTGACGTACACTAATCCCAATGCCTACAAAAACAGATGAAGTGCAACAGCAGTCTCTTAAGCGAACGGGCTTCTGCTATATTAATAAACCCCGGTGGCCAAAAGCGTTAAGTTCAAGTGGGAATTCACCTGAGCTTGGCAAGACGCTCGCTACCACATGAATTTCCTTCTCCTGGGTTCTGTGCCCTTCCACCGCTGCCCGTTCAGGACTTGACCCATTTCACCCTTCCCCCTACTCTAGGCCTTTTGAAGCCATATTCCAGTTTCCTGATGAGGATGGAGGCATGACAACATCTCACAGGGTTGACGGTTTGGCTTTTCTGAATGATGATGTCGTCGGTGAGTATAAACACAATAGCCCAATCCTGAAAAACAGTCAGGTACCTCAGCATGTGGCAGGCTGAAGCCAGCATGATGAGCAGAGGGACTGAATGAGGTGTGACTACCTCTTCTTTAGATTTTTGGGGGCTACACAGAATGTAGTCATCTCCCAGTCACTTACCTTTCCCTAAAATGTGGGCTAGAGGTGCAAACCCTTGTCTGAGCAAGACTGGAAATCAGGTGGACCCATCCCTGAGAGCACGCTTGGCCGACCAGTGCCGAAGCGGAAGGGAGGAGAGCTCCTTTCTGTTCCAGGGCTGGTGGCAGCAGTACTTTTTTGCAGAGGAATTGGGGATTCCTTCATCTGGGAGAGTGCTTAAAGCATGGGCTGGGTCTTTCTGAATAGCTTATGCTTGTTCTACAGTTCAGGAACATAAGCATGGGACTGAAAATCCCTCTGCAGCTTCCAGTTAGTCTGAAATAAGGTAAAAAGGAGGTGGAAGGTTGCTGCTGGTATCAGGTCCCACGTCTTAAAAGCCACCGTCTGGCTGGACCACCTTCACGAGAGGCCAGCCTTTGTCTTGAGGCATTTCACTTCTCAGCAACTGACACAGGCTCTCCCCTCTTTCTTCCCTAGTTTCCAAGAGCTCTAAACCGGGATGCATATACTTATGGAGCTGGAGTCGGTCTTTTGACGCAAAGGGGAAAGGGTGCCAGCGAACGGTATCTGCTGTTATTCTAGCTGAGCTTGAGTGGTCCATGACAGACCTGTCCTACCTGACGCTCAGCACCTGCCCAGGTAGGCAGCACCCTTCCTCGGGGCAAGCAGCGAGGCTGTACCGGTCACCGTAGCAGAGATGGCCGCGCGGGTCAAGATTTACTTTGAACAGTCGCGCCTGCCTCCCCTTTCACCCGTCGGAGGAGCCCGTAGTTAGAGGCAGAGGCCTGGATTTCAGTCCTCGCCAGCGAGAGCGCGTCTGGTCTCCCCTCTGCAAGCAACAAGCGCCCTCCACTCCCTGCCACGCAGCTCTAGCACAGTGCAGCAACAGCCCAGCGCCAGCTGTATATAAATAATACATAAATGCAGCTATACTATCTGCTGAAAAGCTTGGGCTTACAGCGTTACACCGACTGTACAGTGCCAACACGGCCTTCCTTGTACAGGTCTTCAGAGCAGACAGAGCTGATGGCTTGGGCTGTAGCTTTTCTAGAACCATTTTAATGCTTACTGCATCTGAAGTAAGGGGTAGGAATTCCACACGCAGGGCAGCTGGAGTTTAAGGCTAACAAGGAATAAACAAACCTGATCTGATTGCCACTTTCCAAAAGTCTGAAAAAGTCAGAAGAAATGCTGAAACATTTATCACTAGCTTTTCTTACTAGAGTAAAATAGCTGATTTATCTTTAAATGAATTGAGGTTTTTTCAGCGCGAAGTAGATTAATATATTTGTGCTAGAAAGAGAATTTTGCTGTGGCATCCTCCCCGGGATCCTTCAGCACTGTCTTGAGCTCTGCTTTATAGAGGTGTGGACTCAGTTCCACACTCACTTTGCAGCTGCTTTCTTTTTGGTTTTACAGTGAAAGAGTACGTGTTCTGTGGTGATGAGAAGGGAAGCGTGTGGATGTACAACCTCTCAAACTACACCACAGCGTGGAGCTCTGCAAAGGGAAAACGCTCAGAGAAGAGGATCCCTCCCACACAGGTAGGTCTCCTTTACCTTTTGGGGCTGAGCTGGGCCTCCCTCCCTCCCCAGTTCAGCTGTCCTAAGTCTCCTGAGCAGATTTACACCAGAACATGCCTAGTGTTTTCTTTACCTAACAAGCAATTAAAAGCAATCATCTCCAGCACATGACCAAGGCCGTCTTTCAAATCTCACACAAACACCACTGTGAGAGGAATTGGGAGCTGTAAAGCACGTCCGTTTGCTCCAGCGTTCTGCAGCTTGGCAACTTTTCCTAGGAGAAGGGCCCTCAGTTAAAAATTGGTGGTTAAACTGGAGAGCCTGAGAATACAAGCGTGCCGACACCATTTCCCTGACGGGTCGAGGGGAGGGAAGCCGGAGCAGCTCCCTGCTTCCGTATGCTCACGCCACCTTTTTTTTTGGCTTGGTATGTCCCTGGCCTCCAGAGATGGTCCTGCTTTGGGCAATTAGTTGCCTTGCATGATGGAGGCTCTGAAAGGACAATCACACACACACTCAAAGGCTGTCACTCCAGAGCCTGGTCTTGAGCTACATTTTATATATAGGTATGAGGTGACCTAGTGTTCCATAAACCTTTTGGAAGTGTGTTGCCCAAGTCAGCAGTCAGTTCCTCTAGGACTGAGGGGCAGCTGCTTTCACTTTCTGCTTTCTGATCAAGGCCCTCTGCATTAAACTCTCCTCCGTTAGGAGCAGTATCATAAAGCTGCCCCACCTCCCTCAGAAAGGGGAAGAACCTTTTGTTCAGCTTCCCCAGGTCAGTAGGGAAGCAGATTCCAGAGAGATCCAGTCGACAAACCAGGCCTTGCAGTAATTAATAACCTCCCACCTTCAGAGCCAATATCACCGTTCCTTTCCTACCCAAACTCTGTTCTCCTCGCAGATTCTCAAGTGGCCAGAGCTTCGAGCGAACGGGGAGCAGCTGACCGAAGTCCTAATAAACAATGTGGTATCAGACCCTACTTTTACTTACCTTGTTGTTCTAACTAGTGTGAACATAACAGCAATTTGGAAGAAGTCATAGTTCCTTGTAACAGAGTTTCATTCCCGTGCTTTGAAATAGTGCAGTATTAGTGACTGTTACCCATGTAACCATGAAGTTTTCTAGACCAGCTATTACATGCAAGAGAAGAAAAAAAAAAAAAGGTAAGAGTTTGTTAAACTCATCAAGTCATTGTAAACATCCGGTTTCTTTTACTGTAAGTTTTCACAATTTGTGCATTTGTTTTATAGAAATGACACTTAATAAAACAAAATACCAGTTCAGTTGGCAGTGCCTAGACTTTTTGAAAAGGAAAAGCAGGGAGTTCATCTACCGCTATCACGCAGCAGCTTCTCATTCTGGAAGTCCACTCACAATAAACCCGCCAATAGCCCGGGACAAATATTTGCCTTAAGGCTCCAATTAGAAAAGCAGAAATCATTTTAATGACATACTTATCTATCAAATCAAACAAGACATACATCCTCCTGGCAAACTGCCTGTCTGGTACAAAAACACCCTCAAAAGATCACTGCTGCTGTCAAAAATTAAATATAAGTGGGACAAGGAGGGAAATATTTGCCATGAATGGAGGTTTAAATATAGATAGTTGAATGCTGACAGGCACATCATTCTGCATCAGAAGTACAGTCCGCTCTAAGTGGGGTGATTTTACTCAATTCCTTCTTGTTTGTCTTTGATGGCAACCTGTAAAACACAAACAAAAATACATATGCACTAAGACAAAAACTGTTACTGAGCTGGAGGAGGTCAGTTTAAACATTCATACCAGTCTGTGAAACAAGAAGAACCACAAACCATCAGTGGAAATCTCTACACCATCCAGAAAAATAATACTTAAATTAAAATCAAAATGTATTTACAGCAGCGGTGCACTGTTACCGTTAGCAGCCCATCAGAGAACCCTACACAGACAGTACCCTATTCATAGCCACCCGGTTTTGTCTGAATAACCTTTCAGGCAGAGTTAAGTCTCAAAAATCAGGGGCTAAATAAATAACGATTGCACAGTTGAGGAGAATCAATGAGAAGTAGTCAAAAAAAATACTGTCCCAGAGTTTTGGCAGGAGAAGTAAAAAAAGGAAAAACACTTGGAAGAATAGAAAATTGATTTCTACACTAAGACGACTGTGAGAAAACCAGTGCTAATGCCGGCCATCTAGGGGACTACAGAGCTCCACCATGCCTTGACAGGAGCCGAGTAATGTGATGCTGCATGGCTTTAATGAATTTATTGACCTAAAATAGCAGCTCTAAGATACTCTACCCCTCCCTTTGTTTAACTTTTAATTGCAAGAAACTCAAATACTTTAAAGAAAAAAAGAAACAAACTTACCCTGAACCTCTCCTCCAGGAGGGAGAGCTCACTGATCAAATCTGTGATGGCATTGGTGAAAGCTTCCTGGGGGCTGTAATCGGGGGTGGTTTGGACACGGATGATGATTTTGTGTTCCAGTGGATGCGGGACCTTGTACCCTGCAAATAACACCTGGGGGTCTTTCAGTAACTGCCTGGAATGGAAAAGCAGCAGTGAACAACCACGCAGGACAAATACAAATGCTTTTTATATTAAAAAATAATTTAAAAGACGTGTTTCTGATGGGCTTTCCCAGCACACTTTCAAACAGAGCATTACGAACGTGTTTGTGGAGGCTATTCCCTCACTTTTAAAGGCAGAATTGCTTTGCCCTGACCTGACCACATCCATCACAACGTGACTAAACTTTCTGAGGTAAAAAAAAAAAAGCCCCAACCCCCTCCCAAAATGTACTTCCCCCCCCGCAGCCTTAGCTCACGACTTGATGATGTTCCCCAGCGTGTGGTCCTCCTTGTTGATGGTGAACAGGCAGGCGTTGGGCACCTTCGTGTCCTTGTTGATGGTGATCCTGAGGGGATACAGACCGGCCGTTACCTCAGCGCCTCAGCGAGCGGCTCCCCCCGCTCGATACAGCCCCGGAGGCCGCGGGGGCCTGGGGGGGGGGGGGGGGGGGGGGGGGGGGAGGCGCTCCCGTACGGGGAGCCCGGGCCTCCCCCCGCCAGGCCCCTGCGGCCCGACCAGGGTCTGCGTCCCGCCCAAGGGCCGCCCGCCGCCGCCGCTCACTTCTTCTCGCCCTCGAAGAGCAGGAAGGACTCGAAGGCCGGAGGCGCGTTCATCCCGCCGCCGCTCGCCCCGCCGTTGCCACGGCGCCCGCCGCGTCACTTCCGCCCGCTCCCGGCGGCGACAGCGCCTCCAGGCGGGCAGGAGGACTCGACGCAGGCTCGGCCCCCCCCCGGGGTGACGTCACCGTCGGTGGCACCAGCGGTGATGTCATCAGTGATGCCATCAGGAACACGGCCACCAGTGATGCCCCCAGCAGAACCACCAGTGACGCCATCACCGCGGACCACCAGCAGGGCCATCAGTGACATCGCCAGTGCCACCACGAGCAGTGATGGCACCAGTGGGACCAGCGGTGGTGGCACCAGTTACATCATGTGCCACCGTTGGTGGGATCAGCAGCAAAACCATTGGTGGTTCTACCATCAGTGCCCTCTTGGTGCTACCAGAAAAGACACCAGCAAGGCCACTGGTGATGTCACCAGTGACATCATTTGCAATGTCCCCAGTAGAACCACCAGAGACACCACCACTCCAACCATCAGAAATGGCACCACCAGTGCTGCCACCACAGAGCCATCACCAGCGATGCCACCACCACCACCAGTACGGCCACCAGAAATGGCACCAGCAGGACCCTGAGTGATGTCACTAGGGCCACCAGCAGGGCCACTAGTGATGTCACCAGTGTCACCACCAGCAGCACCATGAATGCTGCCACCAGCAGAGCCACCAGTGATGCCACCACTGCCACCAGCAGGACCATCAGCGATGTTACTAGGGCCACCAGCAGGACCATCAGCGATGTCACCCATTCCACCACTGGTAGCACCACCAGTGCCACCAGCAGAGCCACAGCCAGTCCCCCACCCAGTGCTGCCCCCCCCAGAGCCACCAGTGCCCGGCCCCATGGCCGGCAGCGTCCCCACCAGACACGGACAGAACAGGACAGGACAGGGCTGCAGGGTACAAAGTGCCTTTATTGCCGTGGTCCCCGAGGCGTGGGGACCCCAACCCCCGTGGGGGGGCCCCGGGCCCCTCATGTCTGCAGCTGCAGCAGGGCGGGGGTCGGGGGGGCCGGGGGCTGCGCCAGGCGGTGGCAGCCCTCCAGGTCCCCCAGCACCCCGAAAAGCCGGCTCAGCCCCTCGGGCAGGGGGGCACCTGCGGGGGGGAGCAGCAGTGAGACCCTGCACCCCCCAAGGCGGACACCCCACCAACCACCACAGCTCCCCCATCCCCGGGGACATGTCCCACCCAGAGCACCCCCAATGGGGTCCCCAAAGTCCCCCCACACCCCAAACCTACCTTCACCCCGGGGGCCATTTTGGGTGCCCTCCGGCTCCAGCAGCTCCCAGTACTTTTCCCTAGGGAGAGGGGGAGGAGAGGGATGGGCCCTTAGCAGAGGTGGGGGTGCAGGGGTGTCCCCCCAGGGCGGGGGTGGCTCACCTGAGGGTCCCTCGGAGGCCCTGGAGGTGGTGGAAGAGGCGCTGGGCCTCCGCCGCGGGGTCCAGGGGGTCGCTCCAGTCCTGCAGGGTGACGCCATGCCGGGTCCGGTCACACCCCAGCCCTGCGGGACAGCGGGCTCACTGGGGGGGAAACGACCCCACCAGCACCCCCCACGGGGGTCCCGGGTCCCCTCCCCGCTACCTGTCCTCTCCCTCTGGTGGCAGCAGCTCCACTTGTCCCCACGGAAGACGCCGGGGTGGTAGGCGCGGAGGACGCGGGGGTTGTTGACGCACACCTTGCGCAGGGCCGACAGCCACTGGTTCAGCTCGTTGACGCACTGCGGGGGGGGGGGACAGTGAGGGGGCTGTGACACCCCGCGGGGGGGTGTCACGTCCCCGTCCCCGTCCCACCTTGCACTGGAGGTAGGCTGTCTCCTGCTGCCCGCCCGCGCCCACGTAGACCACCTGCATGACGTGGGAGCTCCCGAAGCTCTTCTCCTCCACCTTCTCGGCAGCGAGGATGTCGGCCAGAGCGATGGTGCCGCTACGCTGATGGGGGGGGGGGGGGGACATGACACAGGGGGTCATTGCCACCCCCCGCTGCCACCACCCTCACCGCCCCCCCCCCGGCACCCCCCTACCTCGGCGCCGGGGCTCTTGCCGAAGCTGAGGGCCTCCCCGGTGAGGCAGAAGTGGAGCTTCTTGGCGGCGGTGGCGAGCAGCGGCCCCTTGGCCCGCGTCTTGTGGACGAAGAGTGGCCCCTCCTTCACCACCGTGGCAGGGGGGCCCAGCGGCCGCCCCTCACCTTCCTCTTCCTCCTCCTCTTCCTCTGTCCCCACCAGGCGGGTGATGAACTCCTTCATCTGAGCAATGCCCTGCTGCAGGGCGGGCAGCAGCGGGGCCAGCCAGGTCTCCTTGGCCCGCCCGGCTGCCGGCTCCATGTTGCCCACCATCTGGACAGCCTGGAGACCCCCCCGGGGACGGTGGCATCACCAGCGGCGGACCCAGCCCTCCCCAATGGGAAGCAGCCCACCTGGGGGACACCGCCACCCCCCCGGTGTCCCCCCGCCCCGTCCCACCTTGGCCAGGAGCAGCAGCGTGCGGCTGGTGCGCGCGTCGGCGTGCGTCTCCCGCAGGTGGAAGAGCTTGGGGGTCATGATGGCCGGCGAGAAGAAGCGGAGGCAGAGGAAGCTGGTGACGGCTACGAACTTGGCGTGCTGCGGCCGACCGAGGCGGGGGGAGACGCGTAAGGGTCTGTCCCAACGCGGGACATCCCCGGGCACCGCATACATCGATGCGCCAGGGACACGGGGGCTGGCTTGCTGTTTGGGTGCAGCACGGCCCTGCTGTCCCCCCTGCACCCCATCCCTGGGGGGCTGCCCCCATGCCCAAGAGGGGACCCCATCGACCAAAGCTGGGGACTGCGCCCAGTGCACCCTGTCCTCTGGGGACATCCCTGTTTGAGCCCCGGTCCATCCCCCGCCGCAGTCCAACCTGGTGCTGGGGGAAGCGCTCCCCGACACGCCGGAAGAGCTGCCGGAAAGCGGCACGGATGACGGGGGGACACGCCGGGGATGACTTGACAATGGCGTCCAGCAGTTCGCCCAGGTAGGACTGGAGGTGCTGGCGGCCCTGCTGGATCACCTCGCCCTCCGTCTGCACCCGGTGCAGCCCCGAGCATCTGCAGGCACCGGCACCGTCAGCCCCACGGCCGGGGTCCCCCCTGCCCCACCGCCCCGCACGCCCCTTACCCGACGTCTTTGATCTCCACCTTGCCGGGGTCCAGCTCCACGTACTTCTTCTCCTCGAAGACGCGGGTGATGGTGGGTCCCAGGATGGCGTGCAGGTACGGCATCCCCGTCACCTGCCGAGGGACCGCGCAGGGGACGGTGATGGAGGGCACGGCCACAGGTTTGGCACCCGATACCCCCAGGTTCACCCAGAGGATTTTCTCCAACCTCCCAGCCCCAGGGGAAGGCACAGCCCCACCAGCCCTCCCAGTACTCCCCCAGCGAACCGGCCCCAGTGGGGACAGCCCAGAGCCAGGGTGACCTGGGAAGAGCAGGTTTTGCGTGGTGTGGCACCTTGAGGAAGGACTCCATCGACTTCGAGGCCAGGGAGTTGCTCCGGAACAAAGTGTTGGGCTCGCCTGCAGAACAGGAGAGGGTCCGTGGGCTTGGGGATGGCCACAGGTCACCAACTGGGCAGCTGCCATCATGGGGGGCATTTACAGGCACAGCCCTCCCTCCCCAGCCATTTCCATGGGAGTTCCAGGGATTTCCTAACCTCAAACCACCTGCTCCTCCACCAACCTCAGCCCCTGAGTTGCTTGGGATGAACCCAACAGCTTCCCACCTGGAGCATAGAGTGATGGCTGAACCTCAACCGTCACCCCAAAAACGTCACCATGCAAGGTCCTGGAGGTTTTGTAGCCCCAGGAGATGGTTGGAAGCCACTAGCTCTGCTCCCTGCTCCAGCCTTACAGGGTTTGGCCAGCTCCAGCTCGAAGAGCAGGTCCAGGAACTCCTTGACCAGCCCTTGGCCCAGGAAGAGTTTGACCAAGTTGATGGCGACCTCCTGCCGGCACTCGGCCGTGGTGGTTTCATCCAGGAGGGTGACCAGGTGCACTTGGCCGTCCTGGCGAGAAGAGGCACCACGACATGATGGCCCGAGGGAGACGCACGCCCCGGCAGAGAGCCGGAGGAAGGTGGGTGCCCCAGCAGGGCTTTGCATGGACCCCTCACCTGGCGCCCAGACTTCACCTCCTGGGACAGGAGCTGGACCAGGGGCTGGTAGCAGTGGGAGGGCAGCACCGTCTCGTCCCGCAGCCTCACCTGCAGCTGCAGCGAGCCCAGGCTGCCTCGGCGCCTGCAGGAGCACAGGGTGGGTGGGTGGAGGGATGGATGGAGAAGTCCTTCACCGAGCAGGAGGTGGCCCAACAATCTGGGAAAGCCTGGGCAGGCAGGTGGGGCTGCCCTGCACTTGCCCCCCCACCCAGCCAAGGGCATTTCCAGGAGCTGCCCCTCCAAAGGGATGATGCTTCCCCTCCTCAAGACCCCTGTGGGCACCGGGGACCCCCCCGCCACACCCCAACACCCCCCTGCTGAGACTCACTCATCATCCCTCGGCTTGGACTTGTCCGGCCGCAGCCTGAACCAGCCCTCCTCCTGCCCGGCCACCTCCAGCCCCTGGACGCTGAACACCACCTGGGTGGGGAAGGCAGGAGGAGGTTGGGTGGGCAGCCGGGCAGGGCCCCCCCAATAGCGGTGACGGGGTTTGGGGGCTCACCTTGCCCAAGAAGTCGTTCCTGCCGACGAGGTCCCAGTCCCACACCTCCACGCACAGCTTCTCCTCGGCGGGCTCGGCCAGCTCGAACTCGAAGGTCTCGTTCCAGCGGGGGTAGCAGGATTTCTTGATCACCTGCAAAGGCAACGGCTTCATCTCCCCTCGTGGGGTGGATCCGACACCCTCCCTTGGGGACACCAAGCTGGGGATGCTGGGGACAGGGACGGTTCCTGGCCAAGGTCTGGGCTTCCCAGTGGGATGATTTCACCTGCACCGCCGGCAAGTTGAGGGATCACGATAAACTGAAGTCGTACTCACGGTGCTCTCCTGCGCCTTCCCGTTGTAGCGCAAGCGGACGAAGGGGTCGGAGGCGCCGTTCCGGTCCTTCCTGGCCAAATCCCTGCCGAGAAGTGGGGGAATTTGCCAGTATCCTCCCAAAATACCTACGGGCACCCACGGCACCCACTCCTCTCCTCGGTTCCCCAGCATCTCGAGATACATGCCCTAAAGACCAGCAGATGAGGTGGACCCTGCCCCAGGACCCCCCTCAGATGCTGGGTGGTGGGGAGGATGCTCTGCACCCAAGGGAGGATAACTGAGAAGACCCTGATACAGTGGGGAAACTGAGTCACAGAGCAGCCAGGACTCACCGTACTCATCCCAGCTGCACGTGCAGCCCCCTGCCGCCCCCGTGTCCCCTCCTCACCTGGCCTCCAGCACGGTGCAGCGCAGCCGCCGGCCACCCTGGCTCCCCAGGACCTCCACCCGCAGGTGGATCTCCCCCTGCACCTCCTCGTCGGGATCCACCTCGCTGAGGCTCACCCAGCCGCTGTAGCCTGTGGGAAAAGGGGGCACCCTCATGGGGGGGGGTCATTGGGGGGGACCCTCGGGACAGGCTCGTTGCAGGGGTGGGAGATGGGTCCCTGCTGGGACCCTCCCGGCCAGCCGTCCCCCTACCCTTGGGGTGCTCCGCCAGCATGTCCCGGGTGATGCAGACCTTCCCGATAACGTCATCGCGGCTGGAAAACAAAAGTCAGGAGCAGGACACGGCGTGGGATCAGAGCCCACCCGCTCCATGGGCCCCAGGCAGGACAGCCCCTGCCACACATTTCGGGGGGGGGAGAAGGTGCCTGGGTGTCCTGGGCTGGGGCCACCACGGTGTGTCTGTCCCCATGGAGCACATCAGCCACCCTTTGCTGTCAGCTGGAAAATAACCTCGGGAAATAACTTCACCCGTTTGTGTCCCAAAGGCCAAGCCAGCGTGGGCAGGTGTGGATTCTCTGGTGTCTACAATGGGGTTGAGCATGCAAGCAGCCGAAGCCACCAACCTCCGAGTCCCCACACCAAGCCCCCCCGGCCCCGCAGCCGACCTGCCCGTACCTGAGCGCATCCTCATCCATGACGTAGATGGAGACGCTGTGAAAGGCGGGCTGGAGGTGCACCTCGTATTCCTCCCCCCAGAACGGGGACAGCGTCTTCCACACTGTGGCAGTCCTGCGGGGCAGACGGCGTCGGTGACAGGGGGGACGGGGCTCCCCACCTCCCCAGCCCTGTGAGCTTCCCAGCTTTCGGTGACACGTGGCTGGGGGCAACACCCTCAGCTGTGAACCCTCAGCTGGGGCAGGGGATGGGTCCCTGTCCTTGGCAAGACATGGGGGGTGGCCATGAGCTGTTAGACATCGCGGTCTGGAAGAGCAGCTCAGCCCAAAGTAGGAAGCAATAATAATAATAATAATAATAATAATAATAGTGCCTGCAGCAGTGAAGATGGAGGAACCCGCCAGGAGCTGGGTGTGCCGGCAGGTTTGGGGACCAGCCAGGGACATGGAGCCGCTCACCTGATGATGGCCTCATCGTCGATCTTCACGATGCAGTACGGGTCGCTGCTCCCTGTGCTGGAAGGACACGGCACAGCCCCATCAGCGCCGCCGGCCGGCCCCCCCACCCCAACCCCGCGGGGCTCTGATGGTCATGGGCGACCGAAGCCTTCAGCCCTGGCAAAGCCCCCCACGGAGGGGGGACCTCGCAGGTGCCCCTTGTAGGCACACCCCAGGGCTATGGGGTGCTGGGGGGGGGGTACAAAGGCACCCCCAGAAACCAGTGGCTGTGGTGGGTGGATTTGGCCACGGCTGCAGGCACATGGGGACCCCGGCTTTGCTCCCGGCCTGGGGAAACACATCCCTGACTGTGTCCGGCCACCGCATCCCGCTGGCAGCTGAAAGTGGCTTTCCTCTTCCAAATAGGAAGGCGAAGAACAAACAAAACCCACCCTTTCCCCAGAACAGCTCCAGGCACCCGCAGCCCCGTTGCACGCACTGGGAGCGGGGCCACGGCAGCCTGCTCCAGCCCCAGGGTGCAACCAGAGCCCTGACACCTCCGTAGGGATGGGGACATCCCTGGGGACACCCCCCAGTGATGCAGAGGGTGCGAAGGGCAGGCAGCACATGCCACGGTGGCCACCGGCTGTTGGCAGCCACCACGATGCTCCGACCCCGCTTCCTCCCCGGGGACGACGCGAGTCATCGCTCCCGTGCGCCGCTGCCATAAAAAAAAAAAAAAAAAATCACCATTTTACAGCTTATTGCCCCAGTTCCTCAGAAACGAGGTGACTCAGCGGCAGGCAGGGGTGGGGGCTCCGGCCGGAGGCAGAGGAGCCGGCAGGACCCGGGTGCTGGCCAAGAAGGTGAAAAGGTGGTGGCTCCCGTCCCGCAGGCAGCCGGCGCAGAGCAGCCCGCTCCGAGCGCGGTTACTCATTAACGGCGTTCGTCAGCCAGCCGCGAGCGTCCCGGAGAAAGGGGGGGGCGCACAGGTGGGGGTTTGGGAACCCCAAGAATGGAGCAGTTTCCCCAGCCCAAAGCCAGGGAGGTTGAGAGCCAGCTGCTGGGGGGATTAAAAGGGTTTGGGGGGTTAGAAGGGTTTGGGGGGGGCTCCCTGCAAAACACAGCTGCGGGGGGTTTCTCTGGGCTGTGCATCCCCGGCACCATGCTGGCATCCCCATCCCGAGGCACCCCAATCATTTTGGGCCACTCGCGGTGCAGGCACGTTGCTAAGAGCAGCTTTTTGCCTGCCCGCTCCCATCTCCAGCCGCCCTCCCGAGAGGGTTTTAATGAGAGCGGCGGCCGAAGCGCCATTAACCAGAGCCTGTGGCTGACATTTCCTGCCTTACGCAAACCATCGAGCGGGCAGGGAGCAGGCAAGCAGAAAGGGAACATCTGCTCACCTGCGCCGTGCCCAGCAACGCGTGCCCGCTGCCTCGATGCTGGCAGCAGGAAAACCTTGTCCCCAACACAGGGACATTTCGAGCGCACGGGCTGCTCCACGTCCCTAGTCACGAAGCTGCCCTTGCGGTGCTGGGGCATCGTGTTCTCTGGGGATTAAAACACAGGGTGGCCAAAATCCATCCTCCACGGGCTGCAGGAGTGGCTGCAAAGGTGCCCGAGCTGCTGGGGAGCCTGCGATCTGCATCAGTGGGGGATAAATCCCCACTGCAAAGGCAGGCGGGGAACCCGGCACCGCACCGGATGACATCGTCTGCACGGCATTGCCGTCCCTGGATGCTAACCAGTGCCCGGGAGATGTCAGGGGAAGAGATTTATAAGGCTTGCCGGCTGCCAGCGGGCACTGGGCATCCTGCTGACGCCTACGCAGAGCTTGGCTTGCTCCGGCCACCCACCCCGGCCCCTCCGCGCCGGCACGGGCGGCCGCAGGCAAACAAGGCTGGGGGTTTGATGCAGGGGAAGGAGCTGGGAAAGGGGAAGGTTGGGCTTTAAAAAGAGGAAATGAAGACTGAAGCTTTAAAGATCGATAGCACAGTATAAATTAGCCGGGGGGGGAAGGAACTAAACACGCGTGCTCCCCGCAGCCACCCGTCCCGGCAGGCAGCACTGGGGGCTGAGGCATTGAGTTTTGCAATTAAAAATTCACTGGTGTAGACAGCGGCGCCGCTTTGCTCAGCCCTTGGGGGGGGGGGGGGGGGAAGGGAGGGGCAATAAAATAAAATAAAATAAAATAAAGCAGATCATTTTCCTTGCTTTCCTGCAGTGAAGGTGCAGGGGAGGATTTTGCAGTGCTCAGCTGGGAGGGAGGCTCACGCTCCCACTGTGTCCCGGGGTGGGGGGACAGGGGCAGAGCCCACCCAGGACCAAGCCGGAGCTGCTGCGGCTCTTCCCGCCTGCCCGGGTTCTGGCCCCGGCGTTAGGCAGGGACGTGCCGGAGGCTGAAAGCGGGAGCGGGTTTCCTGCCTCTTTATGGGCAGTTTCATGGTTTCGAGGCTGCACGGTGCCAAGCCCCGCGCTGGGCGGGCGCTGGCTTGGAAGGCAAAACCAAACAGTGGCTCTTCTGCACTGGGAGGAGGTGGGAGACCCACGGGCACAGCGGTGGCCTGGGCTAAACCCCGGGGAAATCACACTGCTGCTGCTGGGGAGAGGAGGGGGCGGCCGGTGGCACGGCTCCTTGGAGCAGGGTGGCAGCGGAGGGGGTGACAAACCACTGCAACATCGGCTAAATCCCACTCCTGGGACTCCCTGTGCTGAATCCTGCAGGAGCTGGGGGGTCCCACAGGGGCGTGGGGGTGCCCCGTCACCCATGGGTGCTTGCAAGCGGGGTCTGACCTGCAAACACGCCCGGGGCCGGCGCTGACACCCCGCTGATGGATTTCCCCTGGGGAAACCGGCAGCGATCCCAAAGGCTGTGCCAGGGCAGAGGAACCGGATCTCATAACCCCCGTCCGCAGGGGAGGGGGACGGCGGCCAGGCACGGCCAAGGTCAGGCGGCGGCAGGGGAGCGTGCCGGATCCGCTCGGGTTTCCCTCCCGCTGGGGCGGCCGCTCTCCCTGCCCAAAGCGGCGTCCCAAAGCCACCGGTCAGGAAAGCTCCTCTCAAGGCGTTATCGCACGGCAGGTTTCTGCAACTGGCTCCCCAAAAAAACCAGAGCCTCCTAAAAACCAGAGCCTCCTAAAAACCAGAGCCTCCTAAAAACCAGAGCCTCCTAAAAACCAGAGCCTCCTCGCGCTGGTTCGAGCTCCCGGCAGGGAGTTACGCTGAGGGATTTAAAAATCAGGCCCTGACACACAGGATTTAAAAAAAGAAAAAAGAAAAAAAAAGAAGTCATGTTTCTTTCTGTGTTTATCCTCTTTTTCCATGACGGCTGCAGGGATTTTTGCTGGTTTTTCGGCAGCCCTGACCCTGCCCGGCTGCCAGGCGCTCCTCAACAGCCTCCCACTGCCTCCGCGGCCGGGGGCCACCCCGATGCCGTCCCCCCATCCCACCCCAACGCTGTCCCCACATCCCACCCCATAAGGATCAGAGCGATGAGTCGGGACACGTGGGCAGTCCTTGGGGGGCTGCCAAGGAGGGAAAGCCCGAGCCAAGGGGCCACTTCAGAGCCCCCTGGACCGCAGCCAGGTGGGCTTGAGCTGGGGCATGATGACAGGGGCCAGAGCTCCGGGGCTCCTCCCTGCTCCTTTTGGGGGACGGCTGTACCGGGGGTCCTGCTGCATGTCTGGAGGTACCTGTAAAGGACCCAGCTCCAGGGCCAGCTGCAGGTGGAGGGTGCATGGTGGGGGCTCACAGGGGGAGGGCACTGCTGGGGACACCCCACAACACTGGGTGCTCCTGGGAGGCAACCTCAAAGCCATCCCGGGGGGTGTCCCCAAGTAGTGGGGACATCAAAGCACTGCTGAGGGAGCCCCCAAAGCACTGAGAGGTACTGGGGGCACCCAAAGCTATCCTGGGGGGAACCCCCAAAGCAAGGGGGATCCCAAAGCCACCCTGGGGGGAACGCCCAAAGCACAGGCACTGCTGGGGGGACACCCCAAAGGATCAGGGGAGAACAAAGGATTCAGGGGGGAACCCCCAATGCAAGGAGACCCCAGAGCCATTCAGGGGGGAACCCCCAATGCAAGGAGACCCCAGAGCCACCCTGGGGGGAAACCCTCAAAGCACAGGTACTGCCTGCAGGGACCTCAAGCCGTTCAGGGTGAGCCTCCAAAGCAGGGGGGAACACCCCAAAGCCGCCCTGGGGGGTGTCCCCAAAGCACAGGGGACCTGCTGGGGGACACCCCACAGCACTCCTGGGGGAGGGGGGCTCCCTCCCGGGGATGCCCCCCCCCAAAGCCCTCCCGGCCCCCCAGGGGCACTCACATGTCCTTGGCGGGCAGGTTCCTGCCCTCCACGATGCGGATGGAGAGCGCGCTCCGCCGGGCCATGGCGGGCGGGCAGGCAGCGGAGCGGAGCGGAGCGGAGCGGAGCGGAGCGGAGCGGAGCCTCGAACCGGCGGTCACCCAGCCCCGCGCCCATGTGCGGGCCGGCGCCGCCGGCCGCCAATCAGCGCACCGGGCGGGATGAGGGGCGGGGCAGGAAGCCGTTCCCCGGCGGCGATTGGGTCATTATATCGGCTGTCGGCCAAGGGGTGGGGACTGGGTGGGTGTGGACGGGACTGATGAGGGCGTGGGCGGGGCTAAGGTGGGCGTGGGCGGGGCCAATGCGGAGCCGCGGGGCGGGCGGGGTCCCACGGGGGCCGGGGACGCCCCACGGTGCCGTGGGCCCGCCGGGACCCCCGCTCAGCCCCCGGGGACCGGCCGCGGCCCCAGGGCGGTGCAGCCCCGGGGGTGCTCAGCCCAGCACCCCTCCTGGGCTGGCAATTAAGGACCGGACCCACACCGGGTCCCCCGCTCCCCCCGTTCCCCCCACGAGCCTGGGGGGCTGCAGCTCCCAGCCCAGCGCCGACCGCTGCCCGCTGCCCTGCGCCCCAAAACCCCACCTTTTGCTCGCTTTTTTTACCTTTTTTTTTCTATTTTTAAGCACTGCACCCATCCCGGCTGCAGCACCCCCCGGCTGTAGCACCCCCAGAGGGACGGGTGACATTTCTGGGGGGCTTGGTGCCACGGGGGACCCCTCCTGCGAGACCTGCCTCGGCTGGAGGACTCGCCCAGCACCCAACGCCGGGGCTCAGGGCCATGCCAGCTCGGTCCTTGGCATTTGCGCTGGGGGGATACTACGGGGACACCGCGGGGACACTGCGGGGACACGCTGCCCCGTCCTGCAGCTCTGCCCCTCTGCCTCCCCCGCACAGGGGGACCGGGGCGCAGTCCCCTGCCACCGTCACTCCCGGCTCCCCATGTGCCAGCCCACAGCCCCGCACGCGGTCGGGGCCGCGTGTCGCACCTCCAGCAGCGCCCGCGTGACGGGGGACAAACCCCCCCAGCCGCTCGAGGCCACTTTGCGGGTGATACGGGTGTTTCATGGCGGGGGACGGGGTAGGACGGAGGGGACCCACGTTTGCTGGATGAAACTGTCCCTTCGGTGCGCCCGGGCTGATCCCCGCAGGGGTTAATCGCCGGATTTGCTTCATTTTCCTTGGCTGGGCTCCACGGAGGCCGGCTCCTGGCAGCGGCAGCGCGGGGGGGGCAGGTTGCTAAACCCCCTCCGGGCAGCGTAAGGACACCCCGGTACGGGTGCTGTGACCGTGGATCAGGTAGAAATGTGATGCTGCCCTTTGCACGGCGCCTATGGAAAAAATATTAATGTTAATATATGTGTATGCATAGGTATATGTGTATGTATATGATGTATGTATTTATATGCATATCTTCCCCGACTCCACTCGAAGCGGGGCATGGCCAGCCTGCACTCTGGCCTTCTTGTCCTCAGCACCAGGGGGGTCTCATCCTGCCCAGGCTGCAGGATCAAGGCACCCACGACCCCGGTGCAGGATCAGGCCCCGCATCCCCCCGAGCAGGATCAGGGACCCACACCCTGGTGCAGGATCACGAATGCTGGATCAGGCCTCCCCACAGCCCCTGGTACAGGATCAGGCCCACCACAGCCCACACCCCCTCAGTGCAGGATCAGGCCCCCACATCCAGAGTCCCAGCGGATCAGGGATTGGCACCCTGGTGCAGGATCAGGCCCCGGGCTGCCGGTCCCCTCTTGCCATCTCGTGGCTAGTGGGGGAACATCAGGAGCACCCGGGCAGGATTGGGCCAGCTCTGCCTGGGGGAGACCCTCCTCCGGGTTTGGAGCTCAGGGAAATCACCCTGGGGTGACGGGAAAAGAGAGAAACACCCCCCACCCCTCCACCTGCTCCTGAGGGCATTTCTGTGCCCCTCACCCTAGCGTCAGGGCTGCTGGCAGGGGGGCACCCTCGTTCCCCACCCAAACCAGGCACACGCAGCACCGCATGTCCCGAGCCGGGTGTGAAAATGCTTCTCGCACCCCAGACCCTCCCTGGTGCACCCTGCCCCGGGTGGGGGCACCCCCCCCAGGGATGTGGGCTCAGGGCCCTGCCCAGGGGTGCGGGGAGCGGGGCTGCGGGGCTTTTCCCAGGGGCTGCGGGGTTTTTCCCAGGGGCTGTGGGACGTGGCGAGGTTTCGGTGGGTGCCCTTCCCGGGGAGGGTCACAAACAGGAGGCGGAGGCCGGGCGCAAAGCACGCGGAAAGGCCTTTAATCTCCCGCTCCATGGCGGCTCCCGGGGGTCCTGGTCCACGGGGCAGCTCTGGCCGTGCCCCCATGGCAGCAGGCGTCGTGCCACCGACACGGGTGGTGCAATCGCGAGGGCACCCGAGGGTGCGCGGGCCGGCGGCGGCTGGCGCGGGAGCAGGGGGGCGGCGGTGCGGTGCTGGGGGGGTGGCGGCGAGGCAAGCGCGGGGCTGCGGCGGGGGCTCAGAGCCGGGCGGCCGGCTGGTCGTAGACGTGGTGGGTGTTGTACCGCTGCACCGTCACCGCCTCCGGCTTGCTGAAGGTGCTGCTGCCGCCACAGGCGTCAGAGCTGGGAAGGGAAGGGGGGGTGACGGACAAGGGTGGGGGCCATGGGGTGTCGGTGTCACCCTCTGACGCCGGTCCCATGTGCCCAGCACCCATCACGGCTCTTAGGTGGTGCGGTGGGACGCGGGGGTGGCACTCACCCCCAGAAGACCAGCATGGCCACCAGGCCGGCCAGCAGGATGGCGAAGAGGATGGAGAGGATGGAGGTGAGGGCGATCATGCCGGCGCTGTGCCCGCTGCCCATCACCGGGATGCTGCCGGGCGGCTTGGCTGGGGAGAGAGCGGGAGGGGGGAGCAGCATGTGCACCCCAGGGCAGCGCAGGGGACCCGGCCGGGGCACGGTGCATTCGTGGGCAACCCCAGTGTGCAATTGCACCGTGCAAATGCAGTGTGCAAACACAACATGCAACCCCAGCGTGCAATTGCACCGTGCAAATGCAGCGTGCAAACACAACATGCAACCCCAGCGTGCAATTGCACCGTGCAAATGCAGTGTGCAAACACAACATGCAACCCCAGTGTGCAATTGCACCGTGCAAATGCAGCGTGCAAACACAACATGCAACCCCAGCGTGCAAATGCACCGTGCAAACGCCACGTGCAATTGCGCCATGCAAATGCACCGTGCAAACACGATGCACCATTACACGATGCCATCATACCCCAGCAGGACCCGCAGCCGCCCCCTGCCTCAGTTTCCCTAGCTGCTCACTGGAGCGCTGCACCCCAAGCCACTGGTGCTCAGTGTGCAGCCCCCCGGGACCACCCCGCGCCTCCCCCCCCCCCGCACCCCCTCACAGCTGCAGGATGGGTGCGAGGGGCAGGGCGAGCACCCCAGCAGCGGTACCTGTCTTCAGCATGATGGGGTCCGACCACTTTGATTCGGCCACGGGCCCGGAGTCGTTCAGGGCGAGGAACTTCACCCTGGGGGTGGGAGGGGAGGTTGGCCACGCTCCCCCGAGTTGGGGGGCTGCCGGCAGGCCCCGAGGGGGGGCACGTCCCCGAGAGCAGGCTCACTGGTACGGCCCGGGGCCGGGCAGGGGGCCGTTGCAGGTGGGTCTCTTCGTATCCCCGGCGCAGCTGGTCTCGCTGCCGACGCGCAGCACCGTGATCTCCCCGGGGGCGCTGGGGGGGCAGGGGTAGTTGACGTTGGTGGTGTTGAGGGTCATGTAGGCGAGGGTGCTGGTGGGGAAGTCATGGAAGTCCCGCTCGGGGGTCCCCGGCTCCACGCTGTTGTTGAAGGTGTTTACGGCTGGGGGGGGGGGGGACGGGGGTGAGGAGGGAGCCCAGGGGGGTGCGGGGAGCCCTGCGCACACCCCTGCCCGGGGCCTCGCCGCACCCCACCTACCCTCGGGGACGGCCACCACCAGCCAGATGACGGCGTCGCTTGCCACATCGGTGAAGACGCAGCGGGGCTGCTCCAGCACGAAGGTGGAGGCGGTCGTCAGGCCCCCCAGGGGGGATCCGGCCAGGGTCGGTTTGTACGGGACCTTCTCTGCGGTGAGAAGCCAAGGGGGGTGCGGCGGAGGGTGCGGACACCCCACTGCAGCCCCTGACCGGTGGCTGCCGACAGGCTGCAGCGGTGCCGGGGGCTCGGCGTGGGGACAGGGACAGGAGGGAGCTGACCCCTGTCATCCCGGCTGCGGGGCCCCCGCTCCCCTCCCGCCCCCCGTTTTGGGCTCAGGCACGTTTCAGGAAAAGAGGAAGCAAAGACACCCCCGTGCCACCACCCGGGGAGGGACACCCCTGCGAGACCCCAGAGGACCCCACGCTGTGCCAACAGACCCAGGAAGGTGACACCAGGGACACCAGGGGTGGCACCCAGAATAGGGGGGGCATCAGCTGCCCTGCACCTCCAGGCTCCAGGGGGGGGTCCCCAGTGCCCGTGCAAGGGGACAGCAAGCAGGGGACAGCGGGGACCCCCAGCCCAGCCCGATGGCGTTGGCGGACTCACCCAGGCCGTGGGCCGTCGCCAGGAGCAGGAGGAGCAGCGGGAGCATCGTGCGGGCGCCTGGGTGCCGAGGGCGGGAGTGCGGGCAGCCGGGCTCCGCATCCCCGTGGGACCCACCTGCGGCTGCCAACCGCCCACATTCCTGCGCTGGCCACGGCCCCGCGGCAAACAGGTCGGGCTCGTTTCCCCGGGGAGCGTGTGCTATGCCCGAGCGCCCACCGGCGAGGCGTGCAGAGAACTGCCACGCTCGTGGCACGAGTGGGCAACAGGCTTCACCCAGGCAATGGGGCAGAGAGTGCCACCCCAGGGGGGTGCCCACCTCGGGGCTCCCCACAGACCCCACTGGTGCCAGCATGTGCCCCCCCAACACCAGATGCCACCAAGCCAAGCCCCTGGGTGGTTTTTGGGATCCCGGTGACCCCATCCGCCACAGCTCCAGCCCTGCGCGGCCGACGGCGGGGGCCTGGCAAAGCCGGTGGGTGAGCGGGGCGGCAGGCGGAGGGTGGGCATCGTCCCGCGGCCGGGCAAGGAGGAGGCGGCGAGAGGTGTAAAGTGAGAGTTTACTTGGCAGGACACGGAGCAGGAGGCCGGGGGGCAAAGCAGCCCAGCCCCGGGGGGCTGCACCTGCAGCCGGGGGGCAGGGGCTGGGGCAGGGCCGGGGGGATGTGGTGGGTCCTGTAGGACCTGCGGGCGACGGCGTCGGTCCCCGAATCCCGGTGGCACAGGGACCCCCACACCACGGCGCTGCAGGGAGAGACAAGCAGAGGCGTCAAGTGGGGTCCGGGGGGGGGTGTCTGCCGGCCCCCCCCTGCCGACCACCGCCAAGGGGCCCTTTCTCCTTGCCAAACTATGTCAAACCCCCAATTTAAGAAAAAAAGAAGGCTTTTTGAATGTTAAAAACCTCTCCTTTGCTCCATCTCTTTGCTGATGGGGTGGAGGAGGAGGTGTTCTCCCGGGGCCCCCACGGACACGTCCCACCGCGCAGCCCCCGTACCCCACGGCGCAGAGCACCGCCGCGGCCAGCACGGCCCCCAGGCTGGCGAGGATGGAGGCGATGACCACCACGTCGCTGCTGCGGCGCGCGGGCGCGGGGTTGATGGTGCTCGGGCTGCGGGCTGGAAGGAGGCGGGATGAGGGACGTGGGGGGACACGGGGGGCTCAGGGGTGCTGCGGTGGAAATGGGGGGATAGGGTGGCCGGGGGAGATCAGGGGCCGCTTCTCCCCTCTGGGTTTTGGGGTGATGGCATAGGGCCGATGCCGTGCCGCATGCCAACACCCCAGCCGGGCAGGTGTGGGGGACCCGCGGGGGGACGGCAGTGCCACCGGTACCTCTCCGCAGGAGGATGGGGTCAGACCACCTCGTCTCCGCTTTGGGGCCGTGGCAGCCCATCAGCAGGAACTTCACCCTGCGGGGTGGGTTCGGCGGTGACAGCGGGGGGGGACGAGCACGCCCTCCGTGGGGAATCACCAGGACCCGGGGGGGTCCATCCCGCCAGCCTCACCTGTAGGGCCCTGGGGAGGGCAGGGGCCCATTGCAGGGGTCCCGGCCACACTGGTCCCCGCACGCCGTGTCACCCCCGACGCGCAGGACGGCCGGGCTCGGTGCCGAGCAGGCGTACGCGGCCGCCGCCGTCTCCAGCGTCATGTAGGAGTGGGCGGTGGGCAGCCGCTCGTACGGGGGCACATCGGCCCGGGATGGGGGGTTTCTGAAGGCGGCCGAGGCTGCGCGGCGCAGACGAGGGGTGAGCGGCTGCGGCGAGGGTCCCCCACACCCCCCACCACGGCAGGGAGCAGCGGGCGCTCACCGTTGGCGAAAGCCACCACCAGCCAGACGGTGTCGGAGGCGTTGGCGTGGGGGTCGAAGACGCAGCAGGGCCTCTCCAGCGCGAAGGTGGTTGCGGTGAGCTTCCCCGGCAGCGCCGCGGGGGGCACGCGGGGCACGTAGGGCAGCAGGGCTGGGGGGGGGCAGGCGGTGAGGGGGGGACCCTGTGCTCCGCAGCGCTCAGCAAGCGCCTGACCCCAGCCCGCATCCACGCTGGGGTCCACGAACACCGGTGCCGGCACAGCCGGGGCTCACGGGATGCTGGCGGTGCCAGCACCAGGGGGATGGCAGCAGTGTGGGGACCCCCCAGCCATGCACGGCCCCATAACTCCCTCCCCGACACAAACACCTTGCAAAGACCCACGGGGAAAACACCTCACAGCCCCTCCGAGCCCCCGTCCCCCTCTGCCCCGTCCCCCCCCCGGGGGAGTCACCCAGGCCCGCAGCTGCGCCCGTCCCAGCCAGTGCCAGCAGCACCCACGGCAGCTCCATGGCGTCGTCCCAGTGGGGCTGGTCGTGCCGCCCTGCTCCGCTCACCCCGTCCCACTGCCGAGGGGACGAACCGCCCCGCGAGCCCCCGCAGCGGGGACCGCCTGTCCCGAGGTGCCGGACCCTCCCAGCCCCACATTCCTGCACCGGCTCTGCCGGCCCGGCAAGACCCCGCGGGCAAAGGGGGCGGCTGTGCCTCCCAGGTCACCCACTGGTCCCAAACCCCCCCGGGGAGCTGCCCCGCTGCACCCCAGAGCCGAGGCGCTGAAGCGGGCTGCGAGGATGCAGGACAGAAGCCTGCGATGTGAAAGGGGAAACTGAGGCACAGAGGAGGCACCGGAGGCACGTTCAAGAATGAGTCGGCAGGAGTCGGAGGTTTTGTCGGGGCTACGGGGGCAGCCAGGCGAGTGGTCCTGCACCCCCATTTGCCCCACCAGGACCCGACTCCCTGCGGGTGCCCCATGCCCATCCGGTCCCCAGAGCCAGGGCGAGGAGCGGGCCCATGCCCGGCTGGTTTTGGGTGCAGCCAGCCTTGCCCCGAGGGCGGGGAAGCACTCCGGAGCCGTCACACCCAAAACTCACCCAAAACCCCAAGTGTTCAAGGCAAACGGTCCCACCCAACGCTGGGGACGCGGAGGCACCCAAGCTCCAGGGCCACCCCATTTCCCCATCTAACCTTCCCCCTTGCTGGCAGCGGGGCCGGGCCATGGCCCCCCCTCCCTGAGGAAAGGCTCCCCCAAACCCTTGGGACGGGGCCAGGGACAGCGACCCTGGAATAGGAGCTGCGCCACAGCTCAGGGGCCCCCACCGCTGGCCCCCCCCCCAGCTGCTCTGCAGGCAGAGGGGTTCAAGTGCTCCTTCTCCGGTGTTTGCCAAGGGCAGCGGCTGCCCACTCCTGCGTGGGAGGGGATTTCCCCCCCCCTTCCCGAAGGGGTCGGGACTGCGTCTTCAGATTAAGTGGAAATGGGGCATTCAAAGATTACACAGTCCAGCTGCAGAGGGGAAAACCAGGCGCAGCTGCAGCCTCCATCCCTCCTCCCGTCCCTGCCTGATCCCCCTCCTCCTACCCCGCAATACCTGCCCCGGGGTCCCCCCCCAGCAGCAGGTGCCCATGGGGACATGCCAGCCCCCCGTCTGCCACCCCAGGGCCCTCCTTCGTGTTCCCCGGGGGGGTGAAGGAGGCAGGGTGACGCAGGGGGACACTGAGTCACAGTTTCAGCTGCCGGTACCCACAACTGGGCCAGCATACCTGCGGGGTCAAGGCTCGGCTAATAATAACCACCCTGCTGCAAACGAGCCGGCACCGCAGGGGGAAGGGAGAAACCTCCACCCTGGGTCTCCAGCTAGGGCCAGGGGGACCCAAGCCTTTCGGTCAGACCCGTCTGGTAGCATTATAAGCACTTATTTTGGGCTCTCTCCCCTCCCGGCTCCAACCGGTACCACGGCATCGCGGTCATGCTTTCGCCCCATGCCAGCCCGGGAGCCTTCCCCCTCCGCCGGCTGCTACCCCTGCCCCAGGGCAGAGAGGGGACCGGCTTCGAAGCATCTCCCCGCACAGCGGTGCCCGAGCACCCGGCTCTGCTGCTTTCCACCCCTTCGTCGCCTGCATCCCCCCGCCGAGCGGTGCCCGAGGACCCAGCTCTGCTGCTTTCCACCCCTTCGTCGCCTGCATCCCCCTGCCGCGGGGGCTAAGCCGTCTCAGGGCTCAGCCCCGATGTGGCAAGGATTTTAGGAGATGCCTCATGTCCTCGTGGCGGAGGACGTGAGAGCCAGGGATGAGCGGCTAAGCCTGGCCAGCTCACGCTGCGGTGCCCCAGGCCTGGACCAGCCCAGACGCGGGGAGGCTCCAGAGGATTCACGCACAGGAGCATCTGCTGAAGATGCCTTGGGCCACACTCAGTAGGAAATTCTTGCTTTGTACAGGGCTGGGTGAATCCTGCTTAATTTTTGCTTCAATTCACTGTTTTGATTGCTGGGAGAACATGATCTGTGGATAGAAAGCCGAGGTTTAAACTCGAAATCTCTGCCTTTCGCAACCAGGGCGGGAGAGGAGCAGACACAGCTCGTTTCTGTAGAGCTCAGCACCACACAGACACGTACCTGCTGCTCCCAAGAAGCTCCCAATTTTGCAGCATCCCCAGACTCGGCTGGGTGTTTGAGGGCTTTTCCCTAGAACCTGCAGCAGAGGGTAACCAGGAGGCTGCAAGCAGAAGATGGACACTGGGGAAAGCTCCAGCCCTTGATGCCTCCAAAAAACTTTTCATTTTCATATTGGCGTGACAGAAAGAAAGTTACCCCTCTGCTGGTCCAGGACGTGCTGGTCCCAGGAGGATGCCGAGCCACGAAGCACGGCCACGTCCCGGATCTCCCAGGAAGGAGGTGAAATGGCAGCTGGCACCAGGGCCTCTGGTGGGCCAAAGGGATTTAAGGCGGGCAGAGCTGCCAGGACTTGCACCTGGGGCCGGGGGCCACAGGGAAAGAAACAGCCAGAATCATTACGGTTGGAAAAGACCTTGAAGATCATCAAGTCCAACCATTAACCCAGCACTGCCAAGCCCACCACCAAACCATGTCCCTAAGCGCCTCACCTACACGTCTTTTAAATACCTCCAGGGGTGGTGACTCCACCACTTCCCTGGGCAGCCTGGTCCAAGGCCTGACCACTCTTTCAGTGAAGAAATTTCTCCTAATGTCCAATCTAAACCTCCCTTGGCGCAACTTGAGGCCATTTCCTCTCATCCTATCGCTGTTACTTGGGAGAAGAGACCAAGCCCCACCTCGCTACAACCTCCTTTCAGGGAGTTGTAGAGCGATGAGGTCTCCCCTCAGCCTCCTCTTCTCCAGGCTGAACACCCCCAGTTCCCTCAGCCGCTCCCCATCAGACTTGTGCTCCAGGCCCTTCACCAGCTTCGTTGCCCTCCTCTGGACACGCTCCAGCACCTCCATGTCCTTCTTGTGGTGAGGGGCCCAAAACTGAACACAGTATTCGAGGTGCGGCCTCACCAGTGCCCAGTACAGGGCACCATCACCTCCCTGCTCCTGCTGGCCACACCAGTTCTGATACAGAAATAGCACTTGGAAAGGCTTCAGCTACCAGGTGACAAGAGCCGGGGGACAATGTACAGCAAGGCCACCAGGATTGGGGCAATACCCACTTGGCAGGGTGCTAGCCCTCATAACAGGCGGAGTTCATGGTGCAGGAACATGCTCCTGCCTGGAGAGCATCTCTGCTAGCAGCCTGGCATCGCTGCCACCCTGCTCACCGCCCAGCTGGCAGCAGAGGCAGGAGGAAGGTGGCTGTCACCGCCTGGTGGCACCAGCACTCCCTGCAGCGGCAGCACAAAGCTGATCAACAGCCTCCTCCCTGCAGAGGCTTCACCGGGCACAAACAGCCCCAAACTGCTGCTGTTTCACCTTAGAGAGGGGGGAAAAAGGGGGGGAAAAGAGGGGCAGGTCCTGCCAGAAGGGCTTCAGGATGATAGGAGAGTGGATGGCGGCTCACAGCAAGAGCAGGGGGCTGTGACTTCCCCCCCAGGTGACACTGCTGGGTCACCTCTGCCAGGCTCCTGCGGGTGAAGCACTGACAGCCTGCAAACCCTGACCCCTGGGACCAGTGTCCTGCCCCTGCAGAGATTCGTGTCCCTCCTGGCTGGATCGAGTGTCCCCAGCTCCACGGAGCAGGCTGGTCCCCCAGAGAGGGCCACCGAAGGGGGAGGCAGCCCAAGCCATCAGGCAGCTTGAAGGCAAAGCAGCGACTTGCCGTGGAAATGAAGTGTTTATTATGACCAAGCAGAGATACAGGGGCAGGAGGCTTCACTGTAAGAGGTGCCTCAGAGACAGGGAGCTGCGGTGCGCCGGAGGGAGGCCCTCGATTGCTTTCCGGCTGCTCTAGAGGGAGCGAGACACCCCCCTCTCCCCAAGCATTACCAGGGCAAGGTTCTGCCTTCACAAGGGGGTCTGTCACCTCAGGACCAGTCCTGGCTGTGGCCATCAACCCCACGCAGAGGCGCAAGCGCAGTTTCTACAAAAATATCCTTCCCTCCCCCCAAAAAAAAAGACTGTAGAGAGCAGGCAGGGCTCCCGCGGTACAGTGTTATTGCTCAGTGTGACAGGCGGTCAGACACAGGAACTTAAGGCAACAGGAATAAGTGCACTAGGTGGGCCCCCCGACGCGTGCACGGCACAGCCGGGCCCCCACCCCAGCTCATTGTCTCAGGCAGTCCTCGGTGACACCCTGCGCGGCCAGCTCCGCCAGCACATTGTCCAGGTAGTTGGGGTCAGGGTAGCCGTGGCCGCTCAGGTTTGTGTCCATCTCGGTCTTGTGGTGGATCTCGTTCCACACCACCGTGTTGCTCTCGCCGGTGGTGCTGGAGGTGCCCACTGTGAAAATCAGGCGTCTCTTCCAGGCCACCCTCAGGAGCTCCAGGACCTAAAGGTGGAGAAAAACCAAAGCTGGCCTTCAGCAGCTAGGGGACTTGAACCATGAAAGCAGCTTGCCAGAAGCTTAACAGCCTAAATCCTTGTCGTAGCAAAAGGAAACCAAAGATCCCAGCATCAGAAGGGATCTCCCTCACCTCCTCGTTACCCATGTGGTTCCCCTGACGGGAAGGACCATTCCCTGCACACGCTGATCTTCTAGGATGTGAAAAATACTGGCACAAGTTGAGACAAACACACCCACCCAGAGGAAACCGGGATGGGAAGAGTCAGCAGCCGGACTTTCCGAGCTCAGCAGTTTTAAGTGCAAACCCTTGTAACTGCATAGCCCAAGACAGGCCAGGAGTGTCTTCCCAAAAGATCAGACGGGATTTTGTTTAGTAAAGGGATGAAGGAGAGTATGTCTTCACAGTCAAAGCTGTGAAGAAGCAGCAAAGGTCTTCAAAGGGGTTACAAATACATGTAAGGAACAAACAGCATGGACAACTACTAAGAATAGCTGGTTAGCATCACGAGGACAACTCCCAAAAGCAACCTTGTTGTGCCAATCCACCAACACAGGGCCAAGAGACAACCCGAGAAGGGTCATGTTATCAGGGTGTGACACCTTACCTTTCTGCCCTTCTCATTGTCTGGTAGATAACAATAGCGAGGAAAGCCTCTTGCTGTGTAAGGCATCCCGGGGTTGGGGTGCTCAGGGCCCTGCAATAGATAAGATGTATTTAGCACGGACACATCCATCTTCATAGGAGTTGGACAACCCCTCAGCAGCAGGATTTGACACAGGTCCATCTCAAAGCAGCTCTTCCACGTAAAAGGAGCAAGGTATTGCTGATGATGAGTATGAGGTATCTGACTTGTTCTTATGGGACACGTGAGTATTACAGGTCCTCCAAGAGGGGTCTCACATGGGGATACAAAGCCAGCTCTTCAGATTACTTAAATTCTGGTGGTTGACAGCCCCATACCACAGCTTTTTCCATGTGGTCTGATGACACCCTAAAAGACCACCCAGCTCAAACCTTTGCAAGCTCACTGCAACCACCGAAACCTCAGACATGGGTTGCGAAACAAGACATTGGGATCTCCCCCACCTTGTGAGCGTGGGCCGAGTCTCCCCTCTGCTTCACACAGACATTAGTCTTCACTATAGGTGAAAGGCTGTTGTAGACCCTGGGGCCACACTTGAAGGGGGAAAAAAATCTTTCACGGAGGAGACTCAAGTCATCCATACGTTGAAGAACAGCCGGTGCAGCTGCTGGCTCCAGGCACCTTAGGCTGCTCAGTGGTGGGCTGCCAGCGGGTACTGTACTAGATCCCCGTGCTTCTCTGGGAGGCTCCACAGCTTGTGCTATCCATTAGCAGCCGTTCCTGTGAGCGTGCTGTGCACTCACCTGGATGCCTCTGCTGATGTGATACACAATCTGGATTGTCCCACAGTCCTTGTGGCCAGGGAGGGACTGGGGAAAAGTGGAGACCTCCATCCTCCCTTTGGGCTGAGTACCGGTTTTCTCTCCATAGATGGTTTTACAAGAGGGGCACTGCAAACTCCCATCCTGTAGGGAGAGAGAAGCAGGCATCAGAGCTCCACAGCCGAGTCACCTGGGCACAGGGGACCTGGTGGGGACGGGCCGACTTGGTACCTTGTTCCCGTTGGAGTACATGGCCAGCATGCAGAGCATGTGGAAGGAATGCTGGCAGTTTGTCAGACGACCGACCGTCTCCGGCTTGATTGTGTTGCACTCGCATGCGTCACCGTAACCTGAGGGGGAGGACAGCTTCTCCATGCAGATGATACAGTCCTAGAGTCCAAGACAGCAAGGAGAAAACCACCATGTAGTGCGAGCACAGGCTGATCGTAATGACTGACCCACCAAGGAGGCGATCAAGGAGATGCTTCAGGAAGATTTGCCTTCAACTTTAATCCTTCCCTTTGAGGTTTAAGGGCACAGAGACAGGTTTCCTTATCTGGCTGGTATCAGCCCATCTTGTGCTCTTGGACAGCAAAAGAAGAGAGTGGGAACTGAGTACGGGTATGTCCTGCTCCTCTACAGAGCAGCTCCAGTGCAGGGGTTTGATCTCTGTAGTTTTGACCTCTATGAGCACTGAGAGGAGACCGACGTCAAACTCCCTCCTCCACCCCAGGCCCTGCAGCCAGCTCCAAGGGAAATGGGGAGACATTGCCAGGATTAGCTACTCAATCCACACCATGCTTTCTCTGTCACAGTCCTCTGACGAGGAGAAGTCCCCAGTTACCACGTGTGGGCTTCAGGCAACGCTGAGGCCTCTCCACCCAGCATCAACAGTGCCATTGCAAGCAGCAGTATCTACCACACAGGATGCCCAAGGAAGGATGGTCCTCAGGCATCACCGTGGTTTTCACAGCACCCCAGTGAACAGGCCACTGGGCAAGCCAGAGTCACTTCACTGTCCTCTCACCTCATCGGCAGGAGAGCCCTTCACCTCTTCCAGGTACTTCTTCACCACTGCTTCTGGCTCGGTTGGTGTCGCTGCACAGGGAGAGAGATGAGAAAAAGAGAGGAGAAGTCAGACATGCTGTGAGGTACGACGGGCATGTGCAGGGTGAGCTAGAGAGAAGGGAGACAAGCAAGTCACTGGCCAGGACGCCAAGGAGAAAGGTTAGGGTTAGAGGGGGAGAAGAGGTGCTCCAACTGATCCCTACAAGGGCTTTGCTATCAGAAATGGCTACCCCTAGGACCGTGGGCGCCGCAGATGGGACAACCCACTGGCAGATGTTGGTGCCCTTTGCCGTACACCCAGGGGTCCGCCTGTAGCTGCTGTGCTCCAGTTCTTCCCACGTACACCAAGTGATGCCAGCCAGGTCTCAGCTGGACTTTGCGTTTGATCTAGGATCAAACTCAACCCAAGGACACTGTGGTCTCACCGGGGTAGAGGATTACATCGTCTGTGGTGTCAAAGGAGAAGAGGCATTCCCATGGGGCCCCAGTTGACGTGGGACCTTCTCACACCCTGCAGCTGGCACCTGATAAGGAGAGACCCAGCGATACACTAACCTTCAGGCCCTGTTTCAAGTATGGCAGAATGAGCCTTGCATCCTTAGCATGAAATAGCAGCCTTTCTCTCAAACTTCTACACACTCAAATCCAGCAAGACACAGCGCAAGTCACAGGGTATATAAAACAAAGCAGCTTTATAACAGGTACCCTATTTGCAGCACATGACACTTATATCTTCACATTTTCCTAAATATAGTCCCTGCTCCCCATCCACCCAGGCACAGAGACCCGAGCAGCCCACCAGCATCAGCAGCCTGGTCCCCTCGGAGGCGTTACGGGATTAAGCAACAAACATCACACAACACCCAGAGCAAGTTACCGCCGAGAGCATCAGCAGCCACCTCAACTCTCAGCCCATCCTTTCGGAGTTGCCCAGCAAGGCTTGGCTTAAGCCAGCACGCATCGCACACCTCTGCACGGTGCCCAGCCCTGGGCGAGAGGAGATGAGCCCCTTACCGGTCATCAGGCCCGTCATGGAGGCGGCCAGGCTCTTCCACCAGTCTAGGAAAGGAAACATTTGCACAAGTGACGTTATGACTCCACCTGGCAGGAGGCAAAAGAGAGACCTGTCACTTGGCTCGGAGGTAACCTCACCCTTCCTTCCCAAATCTACTTCTGGGAGAGATCAGGGGAAAGCTGTGCCGTGATGAATGGGCTGGCAAAGGCGTAGCTCTTCCTTCTCCGTTCCCCTCCATCCTGGCCAGCTGAGCCGCCGGGGCGGTTCGGGGGGCAAAGGAAATGCTACAGCAGCCAGACAGGCCACAAGCATCCGTGCCCAACACCCCAGGGCATCACAAGGAGTCCGTGCCCAACACTGGCCCAAAGAGCTTTGCTCTCAAGCTTGTTTCTAAGCCACTGTAGGACATCAACTGTGCTTTAGCGTGGAGGGTACTGCTACTCCAAACTGCCACGCTCCCAGGTGGATGCAGAGTATCGCCACGTGCAACTGCTGGGCATCAGAGCTGTGGGGGTACCTGCATCTTCAGCTCTCCCCATCCACTTTAGGGCTTTCAGGGAAGATGGAGGGTTCACAAGTGTGCCTCTGTGGTTGAAAAAGCTGTGCATCAAGAGACAGTCACACCGGAGCCAGCACCAAACTGTTCTGCCACCCCAAAAAGCAGTCTCCGTCACAAGCAGGAAGGGATGGGTGCTATTTTCTGGATAACCACTCTTCATGGTAGAGGCAAACACGGTGAAGCAGAAGGGAAGGACTGCTCACACGCCACAGGTGTCATTAAACAGGCAAAGACCTGGATGGCACAGATCCTGTATCACGTAGGAGCCCCTCGTTCCCCTGAGCGCCAGCTCTGCAAGCAGCTAGTGCTACGGGGGCACCTCGACAGAGAGCGCAAGGTCGCCCTGCAGCACAGGCAGCTGGGTGAGATGCAGCAGGGAAGAGACACCTTTTCCCTGCAGACAGGCTAGCTCGGGGCAACAGAAGAGAGCGAGGCAGAGCTCTAACGTGGGTGGAAAATTGTTTAGCTAATGATGAACTGAGAGCTGGACTCTCCTAAATGAAGACACAGTCATTAAGATGAGTTATTTTCAGAAGGGGATTCCTGGCCATCCTGAAACACATGATTTCTGGCAGCAGCAGCAGGCGGAAGGGATGACTGAGCACACAGAGCAAGAAAAGGAGCCCACGAGGTGAAGGGATGCTCCCTCCGAGTGCCGGTGCCGGGCAGGAGGAGAGATGCCTGACACCTCAGGCAGAGCAGGGCTGCGAGGATCACCCTCTGGAGACCCTTAGTCAGGAAGGTGGTAACAGGACAAAATAAGCATTAAGCCAAAGAGCAACACGGAAGCAGGTGTTTTCCACTTCAGCGGCATGCCAAAATTCCCTGGAAAAGCATTTCCAAGAACTGCCACAAGAAGAGCAGGAGACAAACAGGAGCCTGGGCAAGCCCCAGACTTCCAGCTCTCAGGCCAAGAGCTCAGCAGTGCCAGGAGCTGCTTCAAGGCCTCATCACCAGACCCCACAGGGAATGCAGCTCCTTGCCTTGTCTTTTCCAAAGGCGAGAAACAGGTCCAGGAATCCTCTCTGCTGGGACCTCTCTCTGGAATCAAGAGCTGCCAGCCAGGAACGAGTCGCAAGGGGATGCGATCAGTCTGAACTGTCTCAGCTCATTATCAGAGCTCAGCTCGGTGCTTACTGTGCCTGAAGCCCTCCCAGCTGTGTGCTCTGCGACGTCCCTGCTCCAGGCTGGCAAACACAGGGTGGCACTGTCCACACGTGGCAGTTGGAACCAGGCTCTGGTTTGCAACCGCAAGAGACCTTCATGGTGACATGGGAGATGGAGGCTTCAGCTTCTTCTGCTCTGCAGGTTTTGGAGAGGACCGTGTGAGCAGGGCTAGCTGCTACCCACTGTAACTCCATCCGCTTCCACAAGTACCCGATCACGATGATTGCCACATTCCCATTCCTGAGGATCCCGTGCTGCCTGCCAGACTGACCGCCAAGTCCTCCTCCATCTGCATTCTGTTTTCGATGTGGCTCTTTTTGAAGTGACCTTCTTGTCTCCTCTGGCTATGGGCTGGAGAAAACAGTGCCAAAAAGATGGCCAGACAAGGTGGTGAAGACAGCGAGGGAAGCGAGCGGAGAGGGTGTGTTACACCAGCAGCAACACCTGCCCAGGACTTGGCAGAATGCCCCAGCTCACCTGCTCCCACCTGCACAGCAGATCTGAGCAGCTTTAGAGCAATTCACCTTGTTCAGGATAGTGGAGGATGCTCCTTCCCTGCAGCCCCTGCTGTGCATTTCTCTTGCTGTTGACTTTCCTTCCTCTGTAGCAGCTCAGAGAAACGAGGAGATGACTTGCCCAAGAACTGGCCAGGCTCACGCGAAGCAAATCAATGAAAGGAGACAAAAATCCCACTGCAGAGCCAGGTAAGAGTGAGGACAAGAAAGCTCTTTGCAGAGTCTGTGGGGTACAGCAGGGATTTTGGGCGAAGCAGATGTCATTATACCACCTCACCAGCTGGCATTAGGATGGAGCTGGGAGCAATCAGACAGGCAGAAGAGGGTGATGCAGCCCTCAGCCATCCTCAGGAAACCCAGGCCTGATGGGTTTGCTTTGTGGCACCTCTGATCTGTTCCTGTCACTTTGCTGTGATAATGCTCCGATGCATTTAGATCCACCAAGGTTGTCTGGAGAGAGAAAGGAGCCCAGATGCTTTAGAAAATCTGTCCCCAGCTGCAAGTGCTTGAATGCCCAATCCCGAGGAAGCCTTTCGATGCGGAGAACTTGGTTTCAGCAAGGGTCGCGAAGCCCAGCAGCCGCCTTTGCCTCTGAAGAGAGGCTCTTCCTTGGGCAGATGAGTGCACCTGGCAGGCCACAGCCCAGCAGCATAGGGGGGAGGTAGACGAAGGCGGGGAGGCACAGTACCTGCCACAGCACAAGCCACGTATGCTCCAGCGCATGAATCACTTCCTTACTGGACCATTTGCTCCATAAAAGTGTTTGCCTCCAAATCTTTGTCCCAGTGATCCCTTGGGATCCTCAAAGCCTGTTCAGGCCCCATAGTTTTCAGGATTCAATAGTGGATTGAAAATGCAATAGCACAATCGACCGATGCTGTTTATCACCAGCTGGCGCAATGCTGTGCTATTGATTTATCTGGGATGTGAAGGAATGTTTACCATTCTTTCATTTACAAAGAGAGGAATAACGATTTTTTTTTTTTTTTTTAATGCTTCCCCTTCCTCTCTGTAGATAATAAGTTGCTTGCTGAAGCAAGGGCTTTCCACGGGCAACATTTGACAGATGTGTTTTGAATCCTTCTTCAGCAACCAAATGCTTGCAGCAGTAACATACCCCCTTCTGTATCCCAAAATGAGCCATATGGTTAGCAGCAGACTTTTTTTTTTTTTGGATACCCTACGCAGGCCAGACACAGGTTGTTTCTAGTTATTGCCATGGACAGTCACCCAACTCTGATCACCTCTGCCCTCTGTTCCCCGGACTTACAAGGGCTGGACCTACTGGTCTCATCCTCAAGACGGTTGTCCAGAGATCAGGAAGGTGAGAGAAAATTTGGTGTTAAAAGCAGCTTTCTCCACATTTAGCATTTCAGCAGGCTAACCAAGCGACCAGGCTGCTCTGATCCTGACACAAAGCATCCCTCTTATTGCAGCCCGTCTCCTTCAGCAGGTGGTCCCCCATGGGAACGGTGAGCTCCCCCGACTCCAATGGGCTCCCCGGTCCTACCCATCCCATAACCACTGGCACAGTCCACAGTCCCAGCTGCGGATGGACAGGACATATGGGGAGCAATTAGAGTCGGCTGGGATTACTCCCCTCACCTAGCTAGATCCCATCCTGCTCGGCAGGGAAGGACGAGCGTGCTCATCTCCTCTCCCTCGGTGACCGCAGCACTCTGCACGTGACATCCCAGAGAGGATGTGCAGGGAAACCTCCAGGCCAGGGGAAAAGCGGACGGTGATCCCATCAGCGGAAAGGGCTACAAGTGGCACAATAGACTCAAAACGCCTTCTCCCTTCAGTCCCCCTCCGTAGCAGCACAGCAGCACTCGGAGAGCCGGACAAGCCGCTGGCCTCCCTCCTGGACAGTCGGCGGGGTCCCAGCCCGCCCCGAGTGCGCAGTCAGCGGCGCTGGCGCGAGGCAGCGGCTGCAGCAGCCCGAGGAAGCGCGGCGCCGTGCCGGCCGGCGGGAAGGCAGCGCTGATCCGTCAGGATGGCAGACGCTGCCAGGCCGCGTGCCAGCACCGATAGCGCAGTGCCTGCCCGGAGACTACGGCTTCCCCGAGACCTGCGGCACCCACAGCACAGCACTCATCTGCGCCAGAGACATCATTGCCAGAACGGCAACAACGTTAACGAGTCCTGACTAATTAGTGCATTTGTCTAACATAACCCAGCTATCTGCCAAGCTGGCTGCAATTCCATCAACGTCGCCTCAGCCCGTGTGGGGTCGGCGTTTGCAGCAGGAGGGAGCGAGAAGGGGCTCGGCAGGGGTACACTGCACCCACCACCACCTATTTTGGCACCAGCTGGTTGCAGTCAGCACACTCCTGGATGCACAGCTCTTGCTAGAGCTCTCCGTGACGGAAAAACCTGGAGGGGTGTGGGAGGGGAAAGGGCGTGTGATGCAGAAATTCAGGGAACATAACAGGCCCATCTCTGCCTGTTGGCAGCTTCAGGGCCCGTAAAGGGAGAAAGAACAGTCTGGCCAAGAGTCAGGCTCACTACTTTCACTGCAGAGTCCTGTTCCTAAGCCTGGTGGGGTGTTGTACAAACACAGCTTGTTCCTAGGAGGGACTGAGCACCCTCTTCATCCCTGGAGTCATGCACTCTGCAGGACCTGCCTCCCTGCTCCCAGCAAAGGAGACCCCACTTTCTAAAGTGAGAGGGGTGATTTTAGCAAACTAAAACAAGGGTCAGCATTGGAAAGGGCAGAGCTGGCAAAACGTCTCCTCTGCAGCACGTCCTGAGCAGGACGAGGATGGCTAGGACAAATCCTGCCATGCCAGATGGGAGAAGCAGCTGCTTGGTGCCCCTTCCCCAGAGACTGTCCCATCCCTCCCGCTGGTGTCCCCTCTCTGCTCCCCAGACCCGAGGTGTCCTGGCCCCAGCAGGTGGCACTGGTGAGCTGGCAGGGAGGTGGCAGCCAGGCAGGTCCCCAAGCCTGGCTCTCCGGGCTGGCACCGGGCACAGCCCTGGGGCTGAGCCAGCTGCCCGGACACCCCCGGGGGCCGAGGCTGGTGCTGGCCCTGCCCCAGCACACCCAGCCTTTGGCCAAGGTGCGGCTCAGCAGCCCCGGCAGACAACACACGTGTGCTCCTGGGTGCTGCAGCAAATGCTGATGAACCAGCATCTTGCAGAGGAAGAGGCTTTGCTGATGGGGTGTGTAACACCCCGCACGGCTACAGCCACCCCTCTGCTCCCCCGGCGGATACCTAACGCGGTGTGTGCTGCTCTTGCCCCCCAGCCCACACCCCATCCTCCCCACCCACCCCGTTTCATGCTCTGCGTTGCTGCTCTCCCCACCCTGCTCAGAAGTTGCAAGACATATCCTCCTATTAACATCACACTCTTGCAAGCATCCCGGTTGCTTGCACCCGCAACTCCTCCACACCGAGGAGGGGCTGGATGCTGCCAGCATGCTGCTATACCGACAGACCCCACCGAGGAGAAGTCGGCAGCCAGCTGCAGAGGAGCAGGGCTGTGCCTTTGTGGCCACACCTTGCCCTAAATACAGCTAGTTTCACGTCATTAACCAGCAGCAAGTGACCAGCACCAATGGCAGGCCCGGCCCTCAGTTTTTCGGGCTCCTCCAGCAACAGGGGCAAGGCAATGCCTCTGCAGGAGGGCCTGGCCTCTCCGCAGCTCTGTTTCGGCACAGTTTCCAGGGCGTCCCCACCACCCAGCCCTCATCCCCGGCTGCGGAGGGCTGCACGGATGCTGCCTGCGCCGGGAGCGAAGCGCCAGGAGCCAGCGTTATCCCGCTGCCTTGCCAGCTGGCTCCACAGAACGAGATCCTCACCCAGCCCCTCTGCCACCCACCTCCGCTCGGCTCTTCTCCTTCACCTCCCATTTTCCTTTGCTCCTCCTGTTCTTCGCTGCTTCTCCTGCCGCCCCCTGCTTTCTCCTCCCCCTCTATCACACATCCTACTCCACATCTGCTCTCTCCCTCCTTCTCGCCATTTGCATCTCCTCCTCCCAGCTCCCTCCATAATGCATTTCCGCAAGAGACCTTTCTGCATTTAATTTCTAGTTTCCTTCTACCAACCTTCCTGCCTCTTTCGGACGGGTTTGGACCTCACTTCCCCATCAAGTCTCCTCACTGCATGCATGGACTCCAAGGAGAGAGACGCTGGCACCAGCAAACTCCCCAGACAACCAGATGCCTCTTCCCCTCCAACTCAGAGCTCTTCTCTCTTTCTTAAATGCAAGCATCTCCGTGTTGAACACCCCACCACACCCCTAGTCCCCCCTTCGCTTATCTGAAGGGGGAAGCACCTTAGGTTTGGTGGTGGTTGACCACCCCAGGACACCTGTGCAAACAACCTCTACAGCTAAACCAGGCTGGATTCACACCTACCCCTGCAGAATCCCAGGGCTGCTACACACGGATGGGACCAAGGCTCTAAACTGGGAGCCAACCAACTCTGCAAGGGCAGGAGTGTGGGTTGCCAGCGAGATATGAAGAGGAGGAATGAAGGCCTTGCCCTGGAGGTGGCTCAGCTCAGCAGGAGAGCTGGGGTAACCCAGCCCTTCCTGCCAGGGCACGTCCACCAGAGAGGGCTCCACTCCACTCCCTTCCATCCCAGACAGAGGTGGAGAGAACAAATCCTCTGCAGTTCAACCTTGAAAGCCCTGTATGACTCAGGGGCCTGCTTGTCTGGAAGATCCTTCTCATCCCATGACTCAACCGTGACAAGCATGGCTCACAAGCAAACCTTCTCTTGAGAGCACGTGTGGATTAAATGCCCTCCTTGATGGTCCCTCAGCTCCCAGACTTGTCCCACCAATGAATCAGAGAAGGTCCTGGTATGTGGACGCTCAGGGCTCCCCAAGAGGGTGTAGTGGGACCATGGGGGAGGCTGCAGGAGTCTCTGACAGAGAACAACTGGTCTGCTCCAGCTCTCATGACTGATGGAAACGAGCAGAGCTACCACAGGACAGGGTCTACTTTGTCATCTTATTTTACAGCCTGTCAGAGACTGTGCAGGCCAGAGAAGATGTGCCCTGCTTCTCCCCTTGATGGGACGAACATCATCAGTCAAATCAGAAGAGTCAAGAGGGTGGGGAGAGAGACAAGAGGAAAGGAGGGAGGCAGAACAAGTGCAGAGAGATAAAGAGAAGGAGATGGAAGCAAATATCAGAGTTTGAGCAGGAACTACCTTTCTTGGACACTTTCCTCCCCTCCTTAACTGAGCTGTGTTTTTTAGTGGCTTTATGGGTGCTGGCAGCTTGCGGCACACAGGTGAGGTGCACGGGGAGTCCAGCGGCTGACATCAGAATAGCCGTCATGCCTACAGCGGGTACGAGATCAACATGCAGGAAGGAAACAACGGGGAAATACATTCATTAAAAAAAAAACTTTAACCTTTCAAAGAAAATTTAAAAAGATAAAATAAAACAAAACCCAAGCCCTTGATTCAGAGGACATAAAACATCCGAGAGGCCACGGGGTTGGAGTCAGCACAAGGACAGGATCCAGAGGCTTTTAAAGGGAGGAGCCCAGGCAGCAAATTAAAGCAGGGAAATATGGGCACAAGTCTCACCCGTGACCCTCTGAGCTGGTGTGTGAACAGGACCTTCCTCTCTGCCTTGGCTTTAGGGCTCCTCAGGCATTGAGCCTGCTGTGGTGCAAAGTCCTTCTGCTCACCGGAGCCCTGGAAGCAGCCCTGACCCTGGGGGCCTGAAGGATGAGGGGCATCACCTGTAACCCCTAAAGGTCCTGCTCAGCTACTCCCCCCTAAAGCTACGTGTTTCAAAGGCGTCGCACCGAACCGATCCCCAGAGCGCAGCTTAACTGCCTTCAAACCCTGCAGCAGTGCCGGGCTGACCGCGGGCTGGGGCCCCATGGGGGCAGCCCCCTGCCCACCCCACACCGTCTCCTCCTGGGCACTCCAGTTTCTCCTAGCACCCCCAGCTGCAATGCAATTCTCACCCTCCCCCATCCCAGCCAGTATTCATGGGATGCAGTTTGGTAAAGCTAATGAATCATTAAAAAGGACAGCCATTCCCTGAAGGTAAAATTGGCACACAGAGAGCTACAGGACTGATCATGCTGATCTAATATGATGTTTGCCCATGAAATACAGGCCGATTACAAGTCATAACATTTCTAAGGTAGCATATTGCTGTTAAACTCACATTCAAAAAAACACCTGCCTTTGCTTTCCCAAGAAATGACTTCCCCACCTGCAACAGCCATTGCCAGAACCAAAAAAAAAAAAAAAAAAACAACAATGCTTATGGTTGCAAACCGACAGCAGACAACCTAAAAGCCAGTGTCTCCCCAAAAGTTACCTCTGACAGTAGACCATGCAAAGCCACAACCTAACACTATGGAAATTCTTGCCAGCATCCTGCACAGTAATTCACGGCCAAAGCTGAGATTTCTAAGGATTTTCTTTTTTCAAGCCTCTATTCAGTCGGGTTGGGAAAGGAAGATATAAGAGCACATTCGTTCAGGACAAAAATGAGGTACCTTGCCCAGACATGACTGAAAATCGAGTTATGACGGGAAGCATCAGCCAGCTTTGCGTACAAGTGGTAAGACTATGTTCTGCCTCAAACATGCAACCAGTCAAGCACCCGTGCCTTGTGACTAAAAATCCCCTGCGCAAACCCTGTGTCAATGCCCCACAAGCAGAACTACCCCTATGCAGAGCCGACCGCGTTTTGCACCTACTTCATGTAAGGTCCAAGCACAATAAATATTCCAGAACCTGTTCAAGTCCTTTCTTGATACACAAAGTTGGATGGTTTTACTAAAATTTTCTCATCTAAGGACCAAAAGACAGACAGAAAGGGTTTCACAAGAGGAGGAGAGGGGCACAGACAGATAACCCTGGGGAAATGACTTCATCCGAGAACCTTTGGCAGAGTTGGTCTGGCCAAAAGACCAGGCTGCCCAATGCACGGTGAAACCATGCACTTCCAAATGGAAATAGGCAACACCAAATCAGGCAGCCGTGGATCATCCTCCTTAGGTACCATCATTGTTGATCTAGATCTGAGGTGGAGACCCCAGTCCCTGGGAGCTATAGGGCCAGAGGAGGATCTTCAGGGCATGCGAACGCTGAGTTAATACCCCTCATCCTACTGAGAGCGCCGGGCTGTTCCCAACAGGTACAGCCAAGGAGAGACCCCGACGTCGGTACAAGCCAGCAGCCTCTAACTGACCATCCGGAAATTTCACAATCAAAATAACTTCCTTTAAGTTTTGAACTGAAGACTACAAGACTATTGGTGTGCTCTCAACCCTGGTCTAAGCCAGCAGTCCTTCACTACTCCCAGGGAACCTTAAGCAGCAGTTTAAGTGTTTAAGTGTTCCTTTAACAAAAGCTCCTTGTTTTCTGAGCAAGTGAGCACAACTGAACACCTGAAGCCCAGCAACAGCACCAAAGCTGCCGCCTGCACGTGCACCGGGCAGGTAATCTCCCCTTTCAGCAGGTTAAAGGACAGGCGGAGGTATTCCCAGAAGAGCAGTACCAACTCACGCTGATTAGAGAGCCCGGAGGAACAATATTCCTGAAAACAGGCAAGATGCTGGACCTTCCCATGGCTCGGGGAGATCATCTCAGAGAGCCTGACCCCACCGAGGCTGCAAATGCAATTGGTGCAGAAAAGAAAATGGTAAAGTTGTCTCTGAAATACCTGCTTCTACGCAGAGCGATCACACTGATTGCAGAGACTGACATTTGAAAAGCAAGTCCAAAGACTAACAGGGATTATCACCACCTACGCACAGCTGACTGATAGGCAAATGCAAAATTAACGCTTTCTTCTTAAGAGATCAATAGTGTCTTGCTAACATTAACATGCAGAGCCCATTTAAAAAAAAAGAACACAATAGAAGCAGAGGCTGAACAACTGACTTCAGACTCTTAATGTCGGAGAACAAAATGCTGCCTTCAAAAATCAGACCAAGCAAAGAGCATGAGCCACTGAACCCCAGCTGAGTTCAGCTACCCTCTAACACAGCCCCTCTCATACCTGGAATAACATGTCCAAAACTGCCTGCCAGCATCATGAATCATCGCAAAGAAAATAAATCTTTATTCCAGGAACTTTCACTCTTTCGTTTTATGAGCTGCAAATGCATCTACAACTCCACACAGACAGAGCACAGGGCAAACATGGGACTAGGAGAATTACCCCCAACCAAATGTTCTCCCATGGACAATCTTAAATCAGCCAAGAAAAGGTAATTTTCCACTTTTACCTTCTGCTGCCTTCGGAGAGACACACAATGCATCATCTTCTGCAGATTCAAATCAAGAGAGCATTCAAAAAGGGGCTGTTCTGGTGTTACGTTGCTCTTCTGGCTCATCTCAAAACCCAGCAGCAATGCCTCCTATAAAGCCCTAATACGACACTGGAAATCTCAGCATCCAACAATCCTCCCACAAGTTTGGTGAGAAACATCCGCAGTCAGGGATCTCCTGTGATCCAAGCCTTACATGGGAGTGTGTGTTCATACAAACCGCCAAAACAATACACAGACACACACGACATCTGCAGATCGATTCTCCAATTCTGAACTATGGACACAACAATTTCAATTCAAATTCATTGTAGGCACCCGTGGAGTTATCTCAGGAGCAAATCTGGCCCTGGACCTGCATAAATTCTCACCCGAAGACACAAGGGCCAAGCTGCAACAGGATAAGCTTGCCCAGACCAAGACTGCTTTGGATGCCCACCCGTTCCTGCAAGGGTTCCTGCTGCTCCCTAGCTAGCCCAGGAGCTTGAAAAATATTAATGAATATATTCACACCTTCCATTGGCCACTGGGTTTCTTCCCTGCAAGGATGGCAGGAGGGAAGAGCCAGAAAGCCTTGCAAAGCACCCATTGGCATCTGATCCGATCCTATGAATGTGTGCAATAAGCCCTCTCAGAGAACTGCCTCTTTTTTCTTGCTCAAAGCATCTATTTGGCCAGAAGTACGTTACTGACTCCTTGGGGTAAAAACTATTTTCACTGGAGCTATGACAACATCCACCGGCTTTTCTCAGCCTGCTGTGTAAATAAGGCACTTTTGTAATATCCTGTGCAGAAGCCGAGCATGGGAAAAACACCCTGATGTAATGTAACGAGCGTTGACCCCAGGCTTGCTCACATACCCAGCCTAACGCCCCTCCGGTCACCGGCTCCGGCTCCTGCTCTGTATCTGCACAGACCTCAGACCGGCATGCCTTCGGTTCCTGAAGTCCTGAATTTAAGCAGGCAGACGGGAAAGGGCAGAGCTCGCCTTCAAATAACGTGAGATCTCAGAGAAGCACTGCTAATTTGTATGATTATATCCACCAGCAAAATTATTATAGTTGATATGTTCCCAAATGCCCCAGCTCTAGGAATCCAGTGAACGAGAAACACTCGGTTTCATTTAACAAAAAGCTATTTCCAGTCTTCATCTTAAAAATAGCATTAGAAGGGCCTTCATATGACCGCCTAGTCCACCCCCCCGCCCCAAGGCACACAGCTAAACCGCATTATTCCCAAGAGATGTTAGTCCAGCTGATCCTTAAACACCAACACTGTGGTTCAGCAGTTTGCTCAGACCTCTGTTCTGGCATTTCACCATGCTAACCAAATGCTGAGGGGGAAAGAAAAAGCTTAAAAGCCAAGTTTGCACATGCACCTTGAAGTATTAAAATAGCAGAAAGCAAGGAAAAAGAAATTTCTTTTTTGTACAAAACATGATTTTAAAGTCAGCTTCATGATTTCTAGGATCCCAAGTGATGCTTTTGGAAGATGTGGGGTTGACGGTGTTAGAAATCCCTCACTCAAATCCCCAGGCGCTCACCACACAAACGAAACCCAGCTTCTCATTCAGACCTGCACGATCCCCTGTCTCCTGTTTATCCACCAGAAACTCCCTCTGCATCCAAGAGATGCACCTGCAGCATTTCTCGAGATCACCCACAAGATTCAGGGGTTTTATTTCTCCTGCATCAAACCAGAGCCAAAGCTGCTGAGAGGCACCTCGGGATGGAGACCAAGGGTTGCGAGACTTCCCGATATGCTTCCCAGAATAAAACCTTCTTCAGTTCCTATCTGAGACTGCCCTCTCCCCCACGTCATCACAGAGCCCTTGGGTCCTCAGCCTTTCCACCACTGATGCTGAAGAAAGCACTTGTGCACCGGGGACCGGAGGAACAAAAGGGGCCCAGCCTGTGTGTTAGAGAATTACCTGAATAATAAGTAACTGAAACACCATCTGCAGGATTTTAAATATGAACAAAATACCACTTCCCAAAAGAGGTCCTAGAAACAGACAGCGGAGAGAAGAGGGGAAGAAGGTGTCCCTAAAGACCCAGCCAATTAACCTTTCGATAAAATTTGGCCTTTTTACCAGAACTCCACTGCTTGCTTTTTACCAGAAATGTTCCCAGAAAGGTATCTTCCTTTCATTTGCTAATTAACTTGTCCAGATCTTTCCTCTGCTTCTATGTGATTTTAAGGACAGACTCAAATTCAGATTTTTCTCCTCCCTTGCACCTCTGAGGTCTGTCACATTTGGCAGAAGGCAGCAGAGCGCCGATCAAAGCCGTGTCCTGTGAAGACCTGGATCTGAAGGAGACGCTGGGCCCAGGGGGTTTCTTCTGCGCTGACCGCACTCAGCCAGCCCATGCAGCTCTGCACTCCCCTGCAACTCAGTGTGCCTCTCGCTAGCTGCCTCATGCAGAGCTGGAGATTATTAAAATGAATAAGTACTCCCTCTTTTGAACCCCAGCCTCCAACAACAGAGATATCAATTAAAAACGTAACCTTTTCATTTTATTTTATTAAATGGTGGTAGATGGCTTATTCTACTGAGCTCTCCTGCAGCCTTTTATATCTAAACGGTGCACTACAAGGCATAAGCGGACCATGCGTATTCACCTCTTCCAAATTAACAGTGGATGACTTCCACATGTAGAATGAGATCACCATTAACAACATTAACACAGCCTGGATTCACCAGGGCTCTTCAGTTCTTTGCTGTATTTACCTTTATGTGATTAAGTACCTAATTACACAGTCAGTGCTAATACCCAGGGGATGAAATTCAGAGCTTTTATAAGCAAGGGGAGTTCTTCTGCTCAGGTCATCCACCTAGACGACGTCTGAGCTTGACTTTACATCTCATTTCCACAAAGACCGATTTGCTAACAGGGAGACAGATGGGCTGCTCGCTGTCAGAGGACACCCAGTATTAATCTTCACGCAGTGCCTGTTTGGCACTGAGACATGCAATGCACAGTTTTAATGATGGTACTAACATTAGACGACTGGAAACATCAATCCTAGGGATCATTTTTAGGCAGGGTAAGGCCTGACACTCGAGATGAGACCAAACACCATCACCTTTCCTGGAATAAAGTGGTAACCGTTTTCTCTAAGAGTGAGAACGTAACTGTCTCTACGTGCTCAGGAGCAAAGTTTGGTGTCCAAGGAGCTAATAACCTCAACAGAGCATGCATGGACAAGAGCCAGAAGAAGGAGAGTGTTAATAGATACTCTGTAGTGCCCAAAATGGGTACAAAAAACCCCAGAAAATACCATACACCAGGTACCAGGTCTTTTGCACTCCTCTAACCCTGGGTTACCACGTTAAGATACAATTCCAAGTGCACAGTCGGTGTCAGTACGGAGAAGACAGCTGCTCTCGGCAGAACACCCATCTCCCCAGGCACCACCACACCAGGGTCCCACGGTTTGGCGCTGGCTGAGTTAAAACAGAGCAAACGTGCCGACGGCTTTTGGCATGGAAACGCTTCCACTGAAAGCTGCAAGCGCGAGTTGTCGTTTTCAAGGCAACGCCATTTCATGTTTAACAGGCAAATCTACTCTGAAAAGGAGCATTGAAAACTGGCACTTTCATCCCTCCCAGACACACTCCTCCGGTATATTTAGTATCGTATTCACAGGTTTGGACGATAACAAGCAAACCTGTATTCTGCTGCCACAGGAGACAATGTCTGATTCAACTTCTGTTCTCTCCTTTCCCCAAGGCAAAGCATCACAATCATTTTTTAAGCTAAAGACCACCTGAGTTTTCGCAATAAAACCATGTTAAAAAAAAAAAAAATCACATTAAAAACCACACACCATCTCACACCACTCTTCCCTCTTGACTTGAAGAAAAGTAGCAAGTAACAGCTAGCACTGAGCTTGATCCATGTGCTCCCCCCTGCTACTTGCTCATCCACACCTATGGGAGAAGGTGAATACCCAACCCCCAAATAAACCCACTCATTTTGAGAGCCTCAGGACCAGCACCGATGAGAAAAAGTTACTAAGATTTGACCATCCCATTCTCCCCCAAATTTGCCCTCTTTGCCTTTCTGAAGAGTCTTTGGGCCTAAAACCCTAAATGCCAGTGACATTTCAGACTCTTCCTAAAAACTAACAGAAAGGTAAACCGCTTGCTCGTGTAACCCTAGGGACAGAGCGGGATCCTTACCTGCCAGGGCCTGGTTCACCTTGCTGGGTTTGGGCATCTTGACCGGCAGGTTTGGGGCGCTGGAGAGAGAAAAGAAAAAGGGACAACCACGGATCAATCACTAACAAAACAGAGACAATTCGGCAGTGCACTGTTCCCTCCTGAGTGCCAGGGCCCTGGTTACATTAACAGGGATTAATTACTCAGATGAGCCCCACCTGGGACCCCCCACCCATGCACCCTTTGCCCACTGGTCCAGCAGCCACATTTAAGGAGCCCAATCCTTGCCAGAGCTATCAAGTAGGTTTACTTATCTCCAAGACGGACCTCAAACCTACATTGTAGGTAGCTGTCTCCAGCCCCATCTCTTCCTGGCCCAGTGCTGGGCCTGATTCATCCTTTCCTCTTGCTAGGGCCTGTTCGTGGACCCTGTTGTCAACCCCTTGCTCTGGTCCTGTGTTGCATCCCTGCTCTTGCTGCTCCACTACCGAACTTCCCGTGAGCAGCCGACCTGCACTACAACAGACTGCTGCGCCAGCAGGTCCGTGGCGTCAGCACACAGCCAGGAACTGCCGGGATGCAGCAGACAAAGTTCAGGTGACTTGGTCTCCAGCCAGAGAAACACTGCTCACCAGAGCGTGAACCCCCATGCTGTACGAGAAGCTGCAGCTGTACAGATCAAAGGAAGCAAGCATTATCACCCCCACTGCTTTCCAGATGGGGAAACTGAGGCAGAGAAAGGCCAAGAAAAGCACAAGCACATGCAGCTGCAGCCCTGGGTTGAACAGAATCAAGCCTCGACTCTCCCCGCGCATCCAAGGGGTAGCTGCAAGATGTGGGAACAAGGGAGGAAAGGTTGAAGGAGACTTAGAAGAGTTTGGCACCCACCTTCCTTTGGACATCCAAGAGGATTTGGACACCAAATAACCCCTCCAGGTTCCCAACCTACTTGTTTTGGCAGTGTTTCCCAGCACTGGCAGCTGCACCTCAAGCTAGTTTGGGATACATGGGCAGCCAAGGTCATGCAATTAGCTGACGGCAGGAGTTGGGAAGGAAAGGGTGAGCAGCAGCATGAAAGCCGATGAGGCGGACACTAGAGGAGAAAGCAACCTGGAGCCACACGAGCAGAGCAGGAACATTTGAAATCCAACATGCTGGCACACAGAAGCCACCCATGGATTTTGTCTCAGATGGCACGGATGCAGGCTCATGCACATCAGCTGCAGTTAATACGTAGTGCATTCAGACAACCATCTCCAAGGACTCCCCAAAATTACATCAAACCTGGCCAGCTTCTTAGGAATTCACAGAGCAGGCTAAGGTAGTCAAGTGCCCAAATGCCATCTACTGTCTAGGGGGAACCTAATTCTCTCCAGCTGGGATGCAAGAGATGCCACTGTGCCCAAAATAGCATCACAGACAGAGGTCCCTCCTTTCAGCCTTGCTAAAATCTTTGTCCACATTTCCATGACAAGGACCAGAGCTGAAAAGATTTGGAAGCGACACGCGCCTATCTTCTACCCTGATGACAGGGACGCATCCCCACCTCCCTTTTCTCCTACCTGCTGCAGTTTGAAATAGGTTCCCACACGCGTGCTGAGCTCCCTGAAGAAACCCCTGGGCAGGACCCAGGGCTCGGTGCTGCGCCAACAGCCTGGCCAAGAGAGATCAGCTCTTCCAGACCCTTAAAAAGCTCTCCAGACCGCAGAGGTTTCCCTCCTGTCTCTTTCAAAGACTGGTTTCCCCTCCGCTGCCCCCAGTTTTGCAACGTCTTCAAATGATGCAACAGATTGTTCTCGCTACAGCCCAGTTCAAACCCAGTCAAAATCCTCCCCTCAATTTCAAAGGGCTTTGAATCAGATGCTGCAACTCCTCTTTATGACTTTTTTCTTTCCTGATTCAGCCTCTTCGTCACAGCTCTTTCTCAGGTATTTCCCTCCTCCGTCTCTATCTCATCCCTTTGCTCCATTTCTGCTCCTATGCTCCTCTTCAGATGATGCTAGTAGCGGGGCTGCTCCCCAGCTGCAGGCAAGGAGGGTATTTGAGGACCAGATAATGAAAAGAAACTTGAAAGACCTGCCCCCAAAAATCAGAGAGGCATTGGACCTCCCCTCCTTCCCTCCTCCAACTGAGCAGCAGAAAAGACAACCCGGTGCCTGGGCACCCCCTCCACCCCAGTCTGTGACGCTCGATGTGACCGAAGAGCTTGTGCTTCGTCGTCACACCATGAAGCGCAGCAGCCACCTTGGGTGCTTTCAGTTCCCCGTGGAAGGTAAAAATACAGCAGAGCACAAAGCTGAACCTTCAGCTCTGCCAGGAAAGCAGATGGGCAGCGGGGAATCGTTCCAAAGGGCTGGAGCACAGGGTCATTACACCTGAGGTTGAAGAAAGCAAACCCAGAGCTGCTCTGGGAAGGGGATCACTGGTAACAACGCTTCAGAAGACTGGCAGAGAAATTCCTCACTCTTCTTTCTTGCATTGCAAGGCTCAAGTCCAAGTCACTCAGGAGCTGGAGCTTCTATGGAGAAGAGCCCTTGAGATTTGCAGAGGGAAATGGATAAGCAATTGATGCATTTTGCAAGCAATCACGTTTTGGAAACTGCGAGTGCACTGCAGATAAATTACTATCCATCAGCCAGGAAACAGTTGCTGATCAGCTGCACTCCTGGTGTAAAGGCAAAGCGTGTCAGCTTTGACTGCTGGAGGCTTTAAGCCAACTGATGTGATGATGGAGGAACCAAATACTTCTGATTTCACACGGGCTAAACACACACACGTTCAGATAGCAGCATCTCAGCTAACAACGTCGTAGGATGTGCTGACCCATCCGCTCGACACCGTGTGAGCGTACCGGCAGGGCTGCCACGCGCTGTGATTTCTTTTACATCTGCAGAAAGCCCAGACGTAAGGCTGATGAAATCAAGGGAAATCCACGCTGCTTTGAGGTACCTCTGCCACAACACTGCCCGGGTAGATTTGCAGCCACAGTGCGTGGAAGGAAGTGTTGCCATGCCAAAAAAGGTGCAGAAACGCTACTCGGAGCCTACGCTGGGTCTGCAGTGGGGTTTTTTGGAGGAGGAAGAGGAAGAGGTAACAAGGAAGGATATTGCTGCTGTAGTATAACACGGGCTGTGCCCCGACTCTGAGAGCAGGCTTGCCAGCAGCACCAACAGATGTATTTAGTATTTAGTCCATCAGCTCAGACTCAAGGTACTCCAGTATCGCTGTACCAGCGCTGGCTTCTTGGGAGAGAGCCGGAGCCAGGCTGGGGTGAGATCCTGGAGTTTTGTCCTGCTGTTGGCTGCAGCTCCTGCTGCTCCTTACACCGGAGGTGACTGAGTGCAGCAGCGGTCACCAGGTTGTGAAGAAAAGGATGCAAAATAAGACACTGTCCTCTAAGATTTAGCAAGAAGACCCTGATAAGATTTGCCGTCACTGGTTCCCATAAGCAGAGCGTGGCAATCCCCTGTAGGAGGCAGACGGGGCAGACTGGTATTTCAGCATGACAAAACCACTCGCTCCTCCAGAATTTCAAGATACCGCAACACCAGTAAGACAGCAAAGCACAAGACCGGAGAGGAAGTGTGGTGTCCGTGGCTGCTGCCATTTCAAACGCTGGGTGGCCACGTTTGAGCTGAACATCACCTAAGCCGCACGTACACAATATCCTGACGGAGCAGAAGTGGGGAAGCCTGTAACAACTCCCCCTCCCCACCTGATATGGCCTTTTTTTCCTTCCTCTCTCCCTGCACACCAGCCAGCAGGCCATATATTCCTGTATCACGGCATCTTTGTAGCCCTCTGGACAATAGCCAACGCTTCTCCTCCCAGATCCTCACATTAACACCAAATGCTACCACATCACCCAAGGGTCTAACTCCCTTCCCAGGACTAGCAGAGCGTACAATGACACTAATGACCGTACAGCAGCTTCTCCCCTACGCTTCTTTTCAAGACAATGCCAAAACCCAGTCCGAATCCCTCTAAAGGAGGACCTTCTGGAGCGCTGCACGCAGCCATGTGGATTCGTGGTTTCGCTCCTGGCACCAAGCAGAGGAGATTCCCCTGCTCCCGCTCGGGAAGAGCACCCAGCAGCAGAACCACACCGGCTAACAGAGGGCTGTGGGACAAGTCACACCAGCACCGAGCAGAGCCCCCCCACTGCCACCCGAGGAGCTCGTGGGTGTGCCTATGGACAAAGACGCTGAAAAATGCAATGGAGGAGAGAAAAAAGCAAAGGCACTGCCCAGGTTCTGGTCCCTTGTTTACATCTGCGTGATCCTACAAAGCACTGATCGTGGATCATTCCCTACGGGACGTTTGAGGGGCACAGCACCAAACCCTTCCTAGGAACACAATACTATAATCATCCTTCCCCAGTCCCCACAATTTTAAACAAAATCCTCTCCAGCCGAGCTGCCTGCCTTATTTGCAGGCACAACCTAGACAAGCACATAAGCTCAGAGGGGCTAGCGGAGCTACAGCGGGGATTTGCCTGGCTGGGGCACTAATTAATACATCCCCCAGAAGATTGCTTCCTGCAGCTTTACTTGCTCCTATTACAAGCAGGGCACTCCTCACCGTGTTTCAGGAATGCCCTTCTCTGTAATTAGCCAGCGCAGCACGGGGAGGGGGGCAGCTCTTGCCCCAGGGACGGACGCTTTCCTGCGTGGGATGGGAAGGATCGCACCAGGAGGTGGCTGGGAGCCTGGGGAGCTGCACGCAGCGAGGTGCTGACCCCTGCTTCGCAAATCCAGTTAATGGTGCTGATATAAGGACACGAGCCTCGCCGTGGCACGCTCCATCTGCAGATTTCAGTGCCGTCTGTGAGGGAGGCTGGATTCACTAACTGCGTTTAATACACAGGAAGAAAATAATGCACCAAGAAGCAAAATAACTTGCCCACATGTATTTAATACATTACCAGCAGAGCCAAGGATATTAACATCTATTTAAGCCTTGGTACTCCTCTCTGGGTTTTCCAGTGACTCTGACCCTCTTGAGAGCATGGGGAAATTAAACCTGTGTTTTGAAGTGCCTGTGCTCCACCCTCTCTCACACCAGCATCCACCCTCCAGCCCCACAGCAAGCAGGAAATATATTTAATCACTGTCAGTGCCACAAAATCTCAGGCGTGCCTCTGCTACTATCAGCCCATACTGGGGGCTATTCCTGCCTGCGTATTAGAAATAACTGTCACAGCCGCACAGGGAGTTAGGCAGCTTTCCAGGACGAACTACACCTCTTTCTCAGCCCTGCAGGAGAGATGTTTTCTTCAGTACTGCCATTTTTAGCTGTGTTTCCTAAAGAAACTGGGTGTACACAACTGCACCGTCTTTCAGTCTCTCTCTAATAGCTTTTGAGCCCTTCTGCCAGTAGCAGCTCAGCTCTGAGAGGCAGGAGGTGGGTCATCCCTGCAAGCTTTGTGAAGATAAGCAGTTTTGTAAAAGCAAGTAATCCACCAGGGCTGCTTTGGAGCCAAAAGCTGCGGGGTGAACACAACACAACCTTTATTAGACACCAGAGGATCCGCCGTGGCCCGCTGCTCCCTTCCCTTCGGCCTCTGAGCACAGGCCAGCACAGGAATTGCACATCACAGCTAAGAGGAATGAGCAATGCTGCACGCTGGATGCAGACAGAATCCCTTGGCAGGCTAATTAGTGCAGGATAATTAGCGCTTCGTCTTCACCACCACAAAGGCCGCACTATTTGGCGATGCAGGAGGAGACAGGGCATCGACTGCGAGGGAAGGGGAGTTAACCACCACGCCGCGCCAAGCCCAGCCGAGGCGGGAAGACAGGGAAAGGGGATAAAATAACCCAGGAATGTTTTGGGCTTAGGAATTAAACGAAACGCATTGTTAGAGGTTGCTACTCGGGTTTCCCCTAATTCACAGAAATTAGAGTATTTTCTGCTAGAACATGGGTTTCACGAGCCTGAGACTGTAACCCCAGCCAGGAGCAACTACACCCACCCAGCGGCATTTCCGACTCAGACCCAGCACAGGGGCGACAGGGGAAAAGCCACCTCGAGCTGTCAGCTGGTGCTGAAAACGTCCCTTTCACACACGGCGCTATACTGGAAGTCAGAGATTGCCCCCCTGCGTGCATTTGTCTGTCTGGCAGGGAGGAAAGTGCCCCCGGCAAAACTAATCCCAAAGGACTGGAGATCCAGACATCGTCCATCATCCACGAAGAGCCACCAACATCTCTGTTGTGTCCTTCTCCGGGGTCTGTCTGGGTAAGCCCCCAGCTGCTGCCTCCCTCCAGGCACAGCGCATGGCCATGGGCTGGATCTGCGATCCACACATGCTCCTGCAGGCGGGTTATGGAAAACAGAGGCTTCCACAGATATGTCTAGTGGAAAACACCGGTGTTAATGAACAGAAAGTGAGTTGTAGAGATAAAGACAGCTCCTAACATCCTGCCTGCAAAACCACCTCCCGGACAAGCTCTGTAGCCAGGCAAGTGCCCAGCAGCATCCCCACGTCTGGGCTAGGCTCGGGTCCTGCCAAGGGTTCACGTCACACTCGCCACAGCCAGCACAGGCAGCGTACCCATGCTCAGGGCACGCTCGCACCGCAGCAGGGACAGACAGCCGGCAGCCAGGAGTGTGGGGACCAGGAGACCATAGCTGCGGGTGCAGGGTTTGCACAGAGGGTGCCTGTCACGCAAGTCTGCCAGCGCTCACATGCTCCCTTCCAAGCGTTCGAAGAGCTGCCGCCTTCCCTGCATGGCACGATCTGCTCTCCCCAGCAAAGATTTAACCATACAATCCCTTTGCATCCCCCAGAAAGGCTGGCTCGGCCAGGGATTATTGCCAAGATATCAGCCACCTCACCCCTTCCACAAACAGCTGAGCTGCAAAACAGATTGCAACAGCCAGACCTTGACCAGCCACGGCATTGCTCGTCCACGGCCAATGCCGCTACCGGTACCGCAGCAGTCCCAGCACTCTGGGAGGGCTCTGCCCTCTGCTGCAGTCCCCGGGGTTGGTCGTCGTGGAGGGGACCAGATGCTCCTGCCACAAAAGCCACCTTCAGCAATGCTCGAGAAGGGACCAAGCTGGAGCAGCTGAGCAGGGCATATGCCAACCCTGGAGGGCTGTTGCATTAACCCAGCACAAGCTCTGCCAGCACTTGCCTGTCAGAGGATTTAACCAGACGCTGAGAGCTGCCCGCAGCCCCAGCAGCTCCCAGCACCCAGCCCGGCAGGCTGCCACGACCATGTCCTCCCCAGCCGCCCTGGCTGGGCATCCACAGATCTCCTCCTGGCTGTCCCTCTCCTCCTAGCCAGCATCAGCCGGGCCACGGGCTCAGTTCACAGCAAGGATCCTGTGCCACCCCTCTCTAACCTCCGTCTCCCATCCTCCCTCCTTTCAAGGCAGTCTGTCCCCCCACCAGTAGCACACAACATACCCAGACCCTGATCGGCTCCAGACAGGCTTGTGGGGCAACTGCTGTGGTATTTGGCTCTTCGTTTTTAATCAGCAATTCCCACCCCGAGAGTCGCTTTGCAAATCATGGTGAGGCTCTGGAGAAGGACGCGGGCTCCAGGTAGCCCAGCAGCCCCACGCACCGACCAGCGGCTCCTGTGAGAAGGCAAAATTTGGCAGCTTCTTCAGGAGACTGCAAAAGACTTACTGGGGACTCCTGGAAGCAGTACCGAGCTCTGGTTCTCAGCCCTATTCAAAGGTGACTGGAACAGAGAAGTATTGCAGATGCTTAAGATGCCACGAAAAATCACCAGGTGCAAAGAAAGCACCAGAAAAAGACCGTGAGAAAGAAGAACAGGATGCGGGAAGTCATTTCACTCAGATGACCCCGAGGAGGGAAAGTCCTGATATGACACTAAGGAAAATATCTGAAGATTCACCGTCTTGCTTAAAACACAAACGAGATTCAAAATGAACCTCAAACCCCTGTGCCTCACGTAATTAGCAGAATGTGCTTTCAACACCCTTCTAGATCTCTTATCTCTGTATTTACTCGGGGTAGCTTGGACAGGTAAATCAGCCCTGGCAAGTTCCCCTTTATTTTCTTAGGTGCTCGAACAGCGGTTCAGCACCCGGATTATTTACAGTGAAACGCGTATACTGCTCCATACACTTCCAGCAGTTCACAAAACAGAGAGAGCAGTCAGACAGCCCTTGCTTGGTCCTCAGTTTAATGCTGGGAGATACTCGGTGCAAGTATTATCACCAGACAGGCCACAAAGACCTCTGCTAGCAAACGCTTGCGCACAGAAAGACTTAAGACCCTGAAAGCCAATTAGTGGTGACCTGGCTTGGTTTGGGTGTCCAGGCTTCACAGAGGCCATCCTACAAGAACGTGGAGGGAAGCGCCCCACTTTGCAAGGGTGACGCTGATCTCCCCCTTCCCCAAAATCCCCCGCTGGAGCCCAGTGCCACAGCCCCGCTCCAGCCCACAGGGGATAACTGACCACGGCCTGGCCCAGCAGCCCACCCCATGGAGAGGAGCCGAGCTGTCAGCCCACGAGATTCTGCTTTTCATTTAGCTGGCAACAGCCGAAAGGCCTGAAGAGAAGCAAAGCCTTTCCTCCCACACCAGCAAGGTGCAAACACAGTCCTCCTTCAGCTCCAGCCGCTCCCTGACGGGAGCTGAAATCCTGTGCTGCGAGATGCACACCAGTTTCAGCCCTGTCAGAGAAAAGCCACGGTGAAAGCAGCCAGCACTGCTGGCAGGAACAAGCCAGCCCCATGTGAAGGGGTGCTGGGGAGACTGTCACCGGGTACGGGGCCTCCAAGCACCTCTGAACACCATGGCGGAACCTCGTGGTCTTGTTGGTCTGGACTTGAGCAACAAAAGTCAACTTCATAGTTGTAGCCCAAGGGTCTGAGATCTGCTCGCTGGTGGTTCGTGGCACGGGCTTGCTCCAGCCAGCACCAGATGGGGTGACCCATCCACACAAGCTGGAGCGTTTGAGGAGTGACAGCTCAAAGAACTGAGGAAAGCTAGACCTCAGCTAGCTCCGCAACAACTCCCAGTCCTTCCTTCAAAGTAACTAGCTCCCTCCAGAGAGCCAGAGCCCACCCTGAGCACCCAGCCAGGAGAGAGAAAGATGAAGGAAAAGGACATGGCAAACAACCCTCACAAAGTGAGGCTCAGCTGGATTTTAAATCGCTTCCAGTCCTGCTTGCGCTTCCAGTCCTCCAACATCACAACAGTGAAGCCCCACAACACCTCCACGCATGCAAAATGAACCTCTTCTGCGATTATCCAGTGGCACCTCTGCTCTGCATCAGCATTTAGCCTGACAAATAGCCTGGACACCACTCAGATTGCTAGTGTCACCCCACTGATTTCAGATAGAGAGGGATCAATATCGTTCAGGGTATCAAAGGAAGGGGAAAGTGAATTGCTGGTTCGGTTTTCTAAACACCTTCACAATGGATTTAAAAAATCCTTGATCAAACCTATGTCTTAGGGTTGCTTTTTTTCTTCTTGTTCACCTTAAAAATGTCCAACATGGACTTCGTGGTTTTGTCAGAGAACTCAGGAGGTCTCAGCCACACGCAGTGAATGCTGTGGTCCCTCCTTGAAGGGGAAGAGCTTTGAACACAGAGCAGTTTTCCCACTTTATGTTTACTGCATATTTCGAATTTAATGAGGGTATTCACAAGTCCCCTTTTCATTCACTCAGTCCCTCTCAAAGTTGTTTTTAAGTGTAACCAGAAATGCCACCAATCATCTTTAAATTTCCTCAAACCTGCAGTAACTCAACCTGACTGCTTTCTCCACTGGTTCAGGGAGACAGGGACTAGATTTCAAGTGGGAGAAGGGAAAAGCAGAGGAGAAGCCTTCTCATCCACTGTACTGGACACAAAGGCACAAACACCTCTCTCCGTCGAGGGAGAAGACCCTTGTAAAGTCCTCTGGGACAGAGAAGCTCCTAGATAACGAAGACCTGAGCACAGCAGGTCTCGGACACATGCACAGTATTTAAAGGTGAATTAGGGTGTGTACCTGACTCCGTTAGATGCAGACAGTCCTGTGCTGGGGCCCCCAGCTTGAGGCAAAGCCCAGGTGCTCTGTGCATTGAGTCTCGGTGTTGACCTTGCTCCAGACAAAGTCGGTTTGTTATAGGGCACGAAGCCGACGCTGGAAGAACTTACTGACGCTGTCCTACCGGAAACCTGATGAGTAGCGGAAGAGTTGGGAAAGTTTATCATGGAATGCCGGTAACGCGTGGTGATGGGACCAGTTCCACCATTTAGCCAGCACTGCTGGCAGGAACAAGCCACCCCTGTGTGAAGGGGTGCCGGGGAGGCTGTCACCGGGTACGGGGAGTCCAAGCGCCTCTGAACACCGCGGCGGAACCTTGTGGTCTTGTTGGTCTGGACTTGAGCCACAAAGTCAACTTCATAGTTGTAGCCCAAGGGTCCGAGATCTACTCGCTGGTGGTTCGTGGCACGGGCTTGCTCCAGGAACACGCAGACGTTCATCTCGTAGGGGGACCACCCGCCTTCATCGTTCTGCCACTCCCAGACGATGCCCTGCCCGGCGGCCGAGTCCCCGGGGAAGAGGTGCCTGCGGACGGCCCGCATCGTCCCTGCATGGGGGGAGGAGAAAAAAAAAAAAAAGAATCATTTTGTGAGCAGAGAAGTAAGGGGGACCTGGTCTCAGAGACTTGTTTCTGCACAGATCTGCGGTGTCTACATCGGGGTGGCCTTCCTCACCTCTCCCTCGGCAGGCGTACTAACAAACTTTCTCTTCCCGACAGGGCTGGGTTTGCTCATGAAGCTTTGAGAAACGCAATACCCCCGAGATCCCTGTCCCTCTGCCAAATCTGATTGTGGGCTGGCAACAGGTTCAAAAGCTGCTGGGAGGAAGGGTGGGAAAGGAGGGAAGGAGAGAGGATGCAGAGACAGACACACCCAAGCACAAAAGCACAGCGATCACATACGCCTCCCTGACATTAAAAAGTTTAAAAAAAAAAACCAAACTCAGGCTGAGGCACAGATCTGGTTAAAAAAACCAACTCCCACAGCCTTGACAACGGAGTAACTATAGAGACATGACACCTTCGGGAAGTGCTTTGCAGAAGCGCCTAAGGGGCTAAACACCTTACACAAGGGTCTGGGCAATTTTGCTCGTGGGTGAAGTCTCAGGAGGGAAGGTCGAGGACTTTGGAGAGGACGGACAGGGCCAGCTTCTCCAGGTTCCTGACTGCTGGGAGATACGGCAAGACTAGAGAGAAGACAACAAAGTAATTTGGAAACTGGAGAGAGCAGCTGTTCAGACAAAGGAAGAGAAATGAAAGCAGACACGCTGCTCTTGCAAAGCTGCTCGACGGCAACAGCAGGAGCTCGAAACCCCCTGGAAACCTGGCTCTCCAGGGTGACTTCACTCCTGGCTACTTTATTCCTTTCTTTACAAAAGAAAAAGCCTAATGAGAGGGAGGTAAGCCACCCAACAGGACAGAAGCTCTGCAACCTCTGCAAAAACAGGTTCCTGCAGCAGGGTCAAAACTGCTGCTGCTGGGAAAATCCTCAGCAGCACTCTGCACTGCGAAAGAGGAGCGGGAAACGCCGCGGGGCAAGTCTGGGGCTGCAGGTGGGGGTGAACAGGGATGCAGCGACTCGTTACAACACAGGAGGAATTCAGAGAAGAAGAGCACCAAGAAGATAAAAATAAAATAAAGCCTCCTAAGAGGTCATGGGAGTTATGACCCTAAGCTCCAGGACCACAGGTAAAAAACAGTATCTGCACCTAAAGCCTGCAGATATTGCTGGTGGCTCCGTGGGGGGCAGGCAATCCAAGCAAGCTTTACGCCCAACAAGCACAGCCCAAGGAAGAAGGAGGACCCCACACTGCCAAAACCCAATTGCTACCTGCGTTCAGGCTCTGGCTGGCTGAATGCTGGCTCCAGTATCTCCACCCCACACTGCTGTCCTTTCTACCCCATAGTATTGGGATATTGTGGAAATTACCAGGACTTGACTCAAACCATAAGGACATTAACTGCCTCCTTGCTGCTAAAAATTCTGCTTGACGGCATGAAAGTCACATCTCTGCTCCTGGGCTTCTTTGTAAATGGTGCTGGCGGTTTCTGCACAGCGCTTTGGTGGTCAGACCATAACGAGACCCTGTGCTGGGGTGCAGGTATGTCCCACGGGTCATTGCAGAAACGACATCAGGAAAGACAGATCTAAGCTCCAGAGCTGGCATACAGGCTGAGACTCTCTCAAAGGCAGAACGTGCCATACCAAGGAACGGCAGGACTCGTGTTTCTGCTGGGAAGCTGGAGGCACTGGGGACTGAAATGGCTTGCCTCAGCCCATGCAGGGGATAAGAGGCCAGGAAAGGTCCAGCACTTACTCGCAACCTCTCCTTCAGCTGCCGGAGCGGCACCAAGCGTCCTGCTTATTGCAGAGCAGGACTCTCCAGTGACACCATCCAACAGACATCGTCTCATCAGCACACCTAAAAAGCTTCTAGCAGCCAGTGAAACACAGCAACCTCCCCCGTAAGAACTGGGATTGAACCCCAATAGCTCAGCCACAAAGCCCACAGCCCCCCACGATTCTTGTGGGACAAGACCTTCCTCTGGAAGAAGTCAGGGCAGAAGGTGTCAGCAGAACCAAGCTGACCTTCCCCAGCCAGGAATCAACATCTTACATGGAAAAGCAGATGAAACAGCCAAGAGCAAACTCTAGCAACCACTGCTCCTATCCAGCAAACAAGTCCTGCCAAATTTGAGAAACACACAACCTGCGACCTCAACGGGTGGGCCACATCAGGGATGACCCCCTGAGCAGAAGGAGGACTGGGGCTGAGACTGGGCTGGAAGTGAGATGGTGAGAAATGAACTACATTTAGAGATGAGCATAGGGAACCTGCTCCCAGGAGAAAGGGGACTGCCACGGGTAAAGCAAGGTGGCAGAAAGCCCAGCAGGACATATCTCAGAGGAGATTAGCAAGGCTGCCCCTGCTCCATGGGCAGGTCAGAAGCTAAAAGCAGCACAGAGAGGACTCGAGGAGTTTGTAAGCAACCTGTATTTTTAACATCCCAAAACAGCAGCAGGGAGAAGAGCTTTTAGGAGTCAATAACAAGACTAAAGCCATACACTTGGAAAATGTTCCCCTTCCCCCAGGCTGGCAGAGAAACTGGCATTCCTCTCCAGGGTGGGCAAACAGCTGTGGTGAGAGGACAACTCCGGCTGCTCCCTTGCATTCACTCCCAGCTAATCTGCCTCGACCAGCAGCTGAAGCCCGCGGCTAATCCTGCCCACAAGATCCCCCTGCACAGCTGTCATTCCCCGTTGGTGGGGATGCTGGTCCCATTAACACTGGCTTCCTGTTATTCTCCCTGGCTTCCTTTGAAGAGCCTATTTGTCTGTCTAATAGCTAATGAGCAGAATACAACAGCCTATTTTTTGCTCCGTTTAAAGATTTTTCATGGGGATGTTTCCTGCAGAGATTCTTTTCTCCAGCACATGACAAAGGTCAGCTGGCTGCTCGCTCAGAAAGGTTCATGTTTAAGGCAGAGCCCTGCAGAGAGAAAAAGCTTGGCTTAGAACTGGGCCACTGAAAGGGGATATGAGAACATTACCAATAGTCACATTGCAGAGCACACAGGTATTTGTGGAGGGAGGCTCACAGACCTGGCCACTCTGATCAGCATCCCTCCAAATTGGTGGGAAACGCTGCAGGAGAGCTGTGAAGTGGAATCAGCCTTTTTGTTATTAACGATTCAGCCACAGATCTCGTCCAAGGAAAGATGAGATCACATCAGTCAACATCATTTCTAAAATGACCAACTCCAAACCATCCTGCGATGGACAATATTCGCTAGGTGTTTTGAGATCTTTCGCAAGGGTCTAAAGAGATACAAGGCCTTTGCGAAGAGTCAGCTCTACTTGTGGAGAAGGATGTCCCATTCACACTGGCACTCTGCTCACCCTCACCAAACTGGGCTATTTCCTGACAAGGGACTGCTGCCCATGTGCTGGAGCACTGGCTGAAAGGACAAGAGGCTGGAAGGTTTCCTCACAAGTTTGGTGTGAAGAAAACGAGAAAGAAACAGGCGCTGGTGCCAGTTCTGGTGGTCCATGCTCTATTGCTCGAAGCTACAGCCCCAGCAGGGCTTCCAGGTGCTCTAACAGGCCATGGTGAGCCAGACCTGCCGAGGCATCCAGCTAAGAAAGCTCCTCACCTGGACACCCCTAGGAAAAACTAATCCTAAGGTCACCAAGTCAGAATAAACACACGGATGCAGCTGTGATGACCACTCGCATTTGCTCCAACGGCTTCCCTTTCCTATAGGAATTGCCCAATCGTGCAGTTGATTCAAGATATTGCTCACTTATTGCTTCAATTGGCAAGAAACCGGAGCACTGCGCATCTCTAAAGCTTGGGGTGATGCTTGACTGTGTCCTGGGGTGGTGGGAAAAACGTTGGCAAAGAGGAAACTGGTGCACGGAGAATTTTCCAAAGCAGCCACTCATTCGGGGCGTGTAATTTGGGATCTCCCTGGATTTTCCAGTGATGAAGAACGTGCATTCCATTCCTGCCCCCTTTCTAAGCTACAGCTGCTCAGCACATCTGGAGCAAAAGAGGGTAGGAGTCATCTCAGCAAATTCTGAGCTGCTAGCCTCAGTGACCCCAAGAGAGACGAGATGAGAATGAAAATTAGGTCTCAATCCCGCTATTAAGACCAGCCCGCCCTTCCTCCCTGGGAGGAAGCAAGCCAGCCTCGTATAACACAAGTGCAGGGAATATTCTGTTGCAGCATTACGGCGTTCTGCGGGGGCTGCAGGCTTTCGCAAAGCAGCTTGCGCAGGGCGGCATGCCAAGGTAAAGCAGCTGGCACTCCAGTCGCAGAGGGAACAAGGGATTCAAACGGGAGGGTTTGAATCGTAAAAAGGCCTTTTTATGCGAGTGGTCTTGAATGGATGTGCGTGGGGGCAAGAAGAAAGTTTGCAGCTCTTAGGGCTCTGGCTCACAAGCTCTGAGCTCCAGAGGTTCCGTGATGAGGCTCCTTAAGAAGTCACCACCGCCTGCCTGTGCCCAGCCCCACAGATTCACGCCAGCCAACACTGATTTGCTCATGTGCTAATGTGCTGGGCAGCAGACAGCATCAGGAGAGAAGCAGACGCACCACCTATCAAAGAACTGCCTAGCAGCGACAGCAGAGCTTTGTAGGGCTCTCCTACGCAAAACAAGATGCCACGTATCTCCAAGCACATAAGCAGCCTCATGAAAACCCCAGCACGGGCAGGGAAGCTCCCTTACCTGTATCCTGCCGGAACTGCGTCAAGCTTGGGATGTCGATGACATAAGGGGCCAAGACAGGATCCGCGTGTCCCAAAGGGATGCTGCTGACAAGCCCTGACCCCGAACGCCGGCCCTTCTGCTGAGAGGCCTGAAAAACCTGTTCGATGTAGCTGCAGACGTTCCCTCGGTACGGCCTCCACCTGCCAAATTCATCCTGCCATTCCCACACCGCCACTGCCGTGGAGTTGCTGCTGTGCCCCGGGGCAGAACCGGGGAGTCCGGATGGTCCGGCGGAACTGCTTCCTGCTCCCTGAGCTGCTGCCATGTTCCTCCCTGAGGTCTGGGCACGCTGCGATTGGAAGTGGCAGCTGTGCTGGCTGCCCTCACACCATTTTCTTCTGGGGGACCTGCAGCAAGAAACAAAGAGAGCACACGGAGCTGAGAATGGTGCCCCAAATCCACCCCACCCTGCAGCCATATCGCACAAGCCATTTAAGAGAGGGAAACAAGCTCAGCCTTTCACAGAAGATGCTCGCTATGCATTTAGGAGACTACAGAGAAGTGGATCGGCCTCAAAACCCTCTGGTCAAGGGCAAATGAGGTACCCCTACCCACTCCCTGCCAATGCTAGCAACTTTTCTTGCTAATTTAGAGCAAAAACTCTTCGGAGAGACTCAGCTTCTTTGTGGCCCCAGACACCACCAGTTGCTGCGCATCTGTACAAAACCAGCCCAGAGCTGCTGCTGATCTGCATTGGGCAGATCTGTAAGCCCTGACCCGAGTTCAGACGCTCACTAGCCAGGAGCATGCCAAGGCAAGCGACCACGCTGCATCCCTCCCCATCTGAGCTCAGCACTGGTCCTGGCAGCGTTATGCTCTGACCACCCCGTGAGCTGCCAGCTTGTGAGCAAGAGCTCTCCGAGCACTTGTGCACACGAATGACTTGGTTACACAAGCACTTCCCAAACTTTTCTCACTGATCTGAGCTCCAGGGCTACAACACCAGCTCCATTCAGGCTTCTGATCACTCAGTTTTGATCCAGGATCAGTCCCTTGACTCCTTCTGTGCAGCGTTAAACATGCACGCAAAGCCAGAAGACAATGCTTCATGCACAGCCTGCAAATGGCAGGAATACATACGCTGAGCGTGATCTGAGCGAAGAACGGATGGGAATGAGTACAGAAGCACCAGGCGGAACGCAGGGCACAATAAACAGCCTGTGCTGAGGGCAGTGATTTAGCACGTCCTCAAGATCTCAGCACACCTAGCTGCAGCTTCTCGGCTTGGAAAACAAGGAACATCTTGAAACAAGGGACAATCTGCATGAACAAAGACTGAAGCCAGAGACTCAAGCCATTACGAGATGATTTGGGGAAGAACAGAGAATGGGGTATGAGCCTTAAGACATCCAGATAAAGACACAAAGGGCAGTCAGTAAATCCTAACGACTCACAGAGAAGGGACAGGAAGACAAAAGATCACCACCACTCTTAGCCCCCAAGGGATGTAAAAAAGCAGACTCAAAGCCATCACATGGTCGCCAAGCTGTCCAAGAGACACCAGAGATCTGATATTTGGCATCCCTTGTCTGCTGCGTCATTGCAAGGAATCATATCCAGACCATCTGGACACACGTGTCTTGATGCCCAAATGCCAGGCAGATCACTTGGAGATCCCCGTGTTGGTGCTCGTGAGCAGGTGGGTATGACTGTGAATGAGCAAAATTCATTTTGTTTTAAAATAAAGTCGCCTTCTCCCTCCTAAGGTCTCACGTCATTGATTGCTCGCTTAACTCCCAACAGTCGGCAGGGAGCTATGAGCTTCCTTTCCGTCAAATGGAAAAGTTCAGGTCTCCCAAGAGGCAGAGAAGCAGTAGGTGGCTTCCACTGGAGGATGCCATCTGCATGGAGAATGACATCCCTGCCGGATGGGGGAAGATCCCACGCTCCGTGGAGCGTCCCATCCATCATGCTCATGTGGCTTGCTAGCTTAAAAAAGAAATAGAAAAAAAGTGAGTGAAGAACAGACACACCCACATGTCTGCATTTATAAGAGGAAAGCAACACTTTCTCCAGGAATTCATTGTAAATTAGTTTATGAGCTGCTCTGAGATTTTTACACAACACCCCCAGCTTGACTGGTGTTGGTGACAAACCGCTCTAGATCACCAACAGAAGACCCCAGCTCTGCAACTGATCTTTTCAATGTAATTCGTTCTCCCCTAATACACCAAGGATGGTTATTTTACTGCTCAAAACAGCAAATTAATACTTGAGGTATCAAACAGAACACCTGCCTCTGCCAGCTCTTTTCATGGCAGATTTCACACCAACACATCTCCTCCTCAGGGACCACCAGCATGTCCGTGCTTGGCTTGGGCCAGCGTGAGCCAAAGCAGGGCTGCAGGGTTTTCTGTACCCGCCTGCATCAGGTGCTCTGAACCCCAAATAGAGAACTAACACCACTTTTGCCCCAAAGTTGGTTACCAGATATTCATCTGTACATCCTACAGCCACAAGCAGAGCAGGAGAGCAGAGGGAGGCTGTGTGGAGGGAGTCGGCGATTCGTCTTCCTTCCTTTTTAAAACACAGCAGCAGGAAATGGAAAGAAGAGGGTATCCCAGCAGAAAAGCTGCCTCCTTCATGTACCACCGCTAGGACACTGGCCAAGAACAGCCGGGTGACAAAAGCCTATCACGCATTCCCTCGGATGGCAGCGACGCTTTGAACCCTGCACCACACGCGCTGACCAGCTCCCAAACGCAAGCAAAGGTACCGGGACTGGCTGCACGCGAACGCCGCGTGCTCCGATATTCACTTCCCCATCAGAATGGAAAAATATTTCCTGCGCCGGGACTGCTGGTCCAAAGGAGGAGCAAGAGGCGTATTTCAGCCTCCTGCCAGTTCTCGCTGCTGAACGCTGCTTGAGCCAGCAGCTGTTTGCATGGATTGGGAAGCGAGGAATGCGGGAGAGCTTCAGTAAGCCAAAATTACAAGAGTCCCTGAGTTAAGGCAAACAAGAGAAATAAAAGGCCTGAAGTTGCAGTTCCTTTCCCCTCTCCGTGAATTCAGCAGCACACAAATATTAAAAGCTGAGAAATTCAATACCAGAGCTGCTCATGCGGTTTTCAGCCTACCTCCTTGGGCTGCCGTGTGTGTTACACCAAGGCGGAGAGGGTTTGGGGTAGGCAGCCATCAGAGCCGTACGGAGATGGCTGGCTGGGGCTTGGGATGCGTTACACATCCCACTTTACCAGCATTGCGTTTTGGATGCTAGCAGCAGTTCAGCTGCAGCAGCTCCTTCACGCTGGCTCTGTCCTGGGAAGATTGGCAGCCCAGAGAGTAGCTACACATCTTTGCTAAAATCCCGTGGACTATAACACTTTACCTTGAGCTTTAAAAATGCCCTGAAAAGCTAAAAGTCATACCAACCCCTAAAAGCTACGTTTATTCAGCAAACAGGTTCAGCTCCAATTAGAAATCCTATGAGCTACCTTGCCCCAAATGAAAACGAAAGCGCAACTACTTGAAGTGCAAACTTAAATATTCCAGCTAACTGCCCTCCACTTAGGAGGTAATTTGCAACTTGGGCTCAGATCTTGAATTTGGATTTGTTTGGTTGGATCTTTACGCCCCAGCACAACCTCTGAAACGTTTGCCCACATGGCTTTAATCGGGGACTTGAACAGGAAAATAATTGGGTGCATTTCGGTTGTGTTTCCCAGCAGCTTCACTCCCTGCTCCTCAAGCTCCAGCAAACGGCGATAAGAAAGCTGGGGAGGGGCAGGTGGGAATTAAAGAATTCGAAAGACATGTTTAATTCTCAAACCTGTTCTACTTCCAGAAAGCACAATTTTCTTTCGCTTTAAATGCAGGATCTTAAAATTCATGGGTCTGAGATGATTTCTAAAAATGTCAAGTCCCTTTTTAAGTTTCTGAACTGAAATTGCCAGCGCTGATGAAAGTTTATATGCTAGCTTGTACCTGGAAAAGAAAAGGCCTCAGGAGCCCTTGAGCTGGGCTGCATTAAAAAAATAAAAATCACCGGATTGGTAAAACAGAGACTTTTCAGCAGGTTGCTCAGAAAAGAGGGTGCCCAGGAGGGATTTGTTAAGCGCCACTAACACCACTTGAGAGATGGAACTGGAAGGGCTACAAAGAGCCCACGGGAAAAGATTAACGCACGGATTAGGAGAGCACATAAAGCACAGGGAGGCAGCGGGGCTGTAATAAGCCCGTGACCCTGCGCAGGGGGCACGGCTGAAGCAGCATTACAGGTGCCCTGTGCCACTCTGACCCCAAACCACCCAGCCAGGGCCCCCCCCATCATCTGACCTGCACTTCTAACTGCGAGATGACTCACATCTAAGCACACCTTTCTGTACGCAAGCACCCAGCACCGACTAGCACACAGCTAGCAGCAAACAAGGGTTGAGAGCAAGGTGGTAGAGGGGAGGTCGAATTAATAACTCCTGCCGCGCAGATCGATCTGCCCTCGACACAGTCCTGCTTCTTCCAGCCTTTGCTGATCCTCGCGGCACAAGGTGGCTGGGTTGACAGCCAAAAGAACAGAAGAAATAAAACCCGACCGCTCCAAACCTGGACTCCTTCCATTCAAAACAAGCTTCAAGAGAGTTCCCTTCGGAGGGGAAAATAAAGATCGCAACTGAAGCGGAACAAAGCGTTTGCCTATCAGCTAGGCAGAGGGCTTATTTCAGGCATGAATGAATAGGAAAGCTGAAGCAGCGAGAAGAGGGCAGGTACACCTGAACACAGGATCACACCAAACCCGGCATCCCACTCCCTCGCTCCAGGGTCCCTCTGGGCACTGAAGCAGATTATTTATTTGTGGGGATGACTGCTTGCTTGTGGGGGTGCAAACCTGGCAAGATCTGGAGGGCTCCTCCAGCTTCCCAAAAGCTTCGACTAGCACCAGGAGGGCTCTTCCCCTGCTTTTAGCCGGGATTGCCGGGAAGGGCAAAGCCAAGTCCTGCCAAGGGGAGCGGGTGACTCAGGGCCAGCCTGGCCGCACGCCCACCAGCGGGCTCAAGCCGACCCTGGAAGCCCTCGGCAGCACCGACAGACCCTCCGCGGCCAAGGCAGCCGCCTCCCGGCTTCGAGACGGCACCCCCCGCTTCAAACACCCGGTTACCCCGGGGCAAGACCCTCTCACGGGCCCACACTGGGCTCCGGGGGTGCGGGGGCGGGGGGAGGGGTGCCCGGGCGGCACCGATCCCCCTCGGAGGCGAAGGAGGGGCCGGGGCCTGGTGCGAGGGGAACCGCGCCCCTGTCCCCCGGGCCGGGGGGGGGGGGAACGGCCCCCCGGGCCCGCAGGGGAAGGCGGCCCCGCTCCCGGCCACCCCCCCGCGCCTGCTCCGCCGCTCCGAGCGGGCTGAAGCGGCCCGGGCAGGGGCAGGCTGGGCCCAGCGCGGCCGCGCGTCGGTACCGGTCGTTCGCGGCCCTGGGGGAGGCCCCTCACGGACGGCCCGGGCCCCCCGCGCCACAGCGAAGGGGCTGCCGGCGCTGCCCGGCGCTGCCCTGCCCGGCGCTGCGCTGCGCTGCGCTGCGCTGCCCGGCCCGGCCCGGCCCGGCCCGGCCCGGCCCTAGCCCCGGCCCCGGCCCCGGCCCCGCCGCGCCCCTCACCCCGAGTCCCGGCGGCGGCGGCGGTTGCTGCGGCGCTGCCACTTCCCGGCCCGCGGCGGCGAGAGGCAGTGCGCATGCGCCCGCGCGGCCGCCTGGGGGATGTAGTGCGAGGGGCGGGGCCGGCAGCGCCCGGGGTGGGCGGGAGAGGGAGCGCGAGTGTGCGTCATAGTGGGTGTGTGACGGCGTGTGCGTGACACCGCGTGTGCGCGTGGTGCCGTGCGTCTGACAGTGGCTGTGCGTGTGACAGTGGGTGTGCGCGAGCGTGGTACTGTGTGAGCGTGTGTTACGGCCCCTGCGTGAGTGTGACACGGCGTGAGTGTGACACTGCGTGTGACTGTGTGTGACACTGTGAGTGTGACACTGCGTGTGACTGTGTGTGACACTGTGAGTGTGACACTGCGTGAGTGTGTGCGTGTGTAATGCTGGTTGTGTGAGACACCGCGTGTGCGAGTGTTACTGCGCGTGGGTGAGCGTGATACTGGGTGTGAGAGATTGTGCGTGTGCGAGTGTGAGCGCGTGTGCGTATTGTACTGTGGGTGCGACACCGTGTGGGTGTGATACCGCATGTGCAAGTGATACTGTGGGGGTGTGATACGTGTGTGATACTGTGTGTGTGATACTCTGTGAGTGCGTGGGTCCGTGTGAGCTGCTGTACGTGTGTGACTGTGTGTGTTTCTGAGCGTGCAAGCGTGTGAGAGGGGCTGTGTGCTCGTGTGTGAGAGCAGAAGTGTGTCAGGCGGTGAGGGGGTGCGTGAGCACCCCCCCGTGAGCATCCCCCTGTGTGCACCCCCCGTGTGCTCCCCCCGTGAGCACCCCCGCCGTGTGCACACACCCCGCCCCGTGCGCACCTCCCCCCCCCCCCAAGCACCGTCGCCCGTCGGCACCCCCCCATGGCACCCCTCCCCATGAGCACCCCCCCGTGGGCACCCACTGCCCCCCCCAGGAGCCAGGGGCACCGCAGGGACAGCGTCACCCCTTGTCCAGACAAGGGGACAGACACCCCCCACCCGCGGGCTGTGCAGTCCCGGTGCCGTGGGGCCCAGCACCCTCGGGGAGACGTGTGGGTGCCCGTCACCCCCGTGTCCCCCTCAACTCCTTAAATCCACGGCAGCCCCCCGGGGCCCGGGCTGGAGGAGAAGCCTGGCTGCACGGGCGATGCCTGGCGGCTGCCAGCCTGCCTGCGTGGGAAAGCCACGGAAAAAGAGAGAATCGCCTGCTGGATTAAAGGACTTTTAAAATATATTTTTACTGTCAAGATGAGCAACAAAGAGCGAAAGAGATTTCTGGCTTTAAAAGGTCTGAAAACAGGGAGAAGCGCAGGGAGGTTATCTTTTTTTTTTTTGTCATACCTAACGAGAGAGGTGTTGATGCTGATGCTCAGCGACGGGTACCCAGCCCCTGGCTCTGAGCCTGCTCCGCTCCTGCTTTGGGTTTCTTCTGTCTTGCACCGCTCCTCTGCTGGGAGTTTTGTGCGGAGCGAGGCAGGGCAGGGAGCAGCGTGCGTCTCCCTCCAGAGCAGAACACGGGCCGTGGGTTTCTCCGGGACGGGTGGCACTGGGGTCTTCTCCTGCCACCAGTTCTGCAGTATCTTGGGTCCAGGATACAGAATTTGCTCCTTTTAGAGAAACGTTAGACATAGGTACGCTCCCGGTGTCCTTACCTCTATCCCCGTGGTTCAGCAGAGCCCGTGATACCTACATCTCGTTAGAGGTGCGGCCTCTAATGAAGCTTAATGCTTCTGGATGTCGTCGGTGGAGCTGCTTTCTAGACACTGATTCATCCCATTGAAGGTGGTGGGTGACTCCTGGGGGGCTGTGACCTGGGGGACGGATCAGCTGCTCAGCTACGGCCTTGAGGAGAGTTATTTTCGGTTTCATTTACATCCATGTAAATCAGAAACAACTCCCTGGAGATTCCTGCCGTGTTCGTTGTTTGAGCACGGGACGAGGATCGTTAAACGTAACGCATGTGTGCAGCAGGTATCTCTGAAATAGAGCACTGCTTCCTTCCAGCTGCCTGCTTCATCTTGATCAGGCCCCCTTGCAAGACCTATGTGTTTATTTAGGGATTACGCTAATTCTGGAGCACCTTGCAGATAGGTGGATTACTTCTTAATACCGTGTTAGAGGTAGCTCAGACCCCACCTCGGTTTTTCCCTTGATGGGTGCTTCAGCAGAAGTCAAAACCACCACCAAGACATTTCAAAATCAGGAAGCATTCACCAGTCCTTATCAAACGGCTTTGAACTTCCCCGGACTTTACACCCAGCAGCACTGATTCACCCGCCACGTGCCATGATACACCTGGCTCCAGAGGTGCTCCGAACGGCTTATAAAAATAAAGTACATTATGCTTGGACTCAATAATTATAGCAAAAATACCATATAGAACCACCTTACACCATAGGCATAGAGGGATATTATAAAACTCTGCTTCCTGGGTTCAATACACAGGACTCATCTTTACAGAGCTTATATAGGGTCAGTTTTCTGCTTACAGAAAATGTATAGTGCCGAGCACATAACCATTGCAGCTGCAGTAAAAATCCTCCGGAGCTGTATCTCCCTGCAGTTCAGCCTTGTATGCAAATGCCCATGGATTTCTCTGTTCCAGGATGGATGAGACTGTCACATACTTGAGTTCAAAATACTCACAAAGTACTAATAATTGCCAAATGTGATTGATAGCCTGCTTGTAATGTGGCTGTTTAAGCAATAAGTTTCACATTTACAACTCAGGTACTCAGAATTCCTGTCTCCTGCGGCTGTAATAAGGAACCGAAGAGCGATGCAAAGATTTTTTTTCCTTTCTACCTCGATACACACAAGCCTGCAAAATAGATAGGTACACTTTATAAAGCTGGCAGCAGATTCTGATCCGTGTGCTTGCGCAGGTGGACATTAAATATCCCCTGATCCTGAATAGGAAAAGATTTCAGGGAGAATTGAGGATGGTGAAGAATAGATTATATTGAGCCTGGCAGAGCTAGGCAGCATGGCTGGAAGATGAAGAGATGCTGCAAGTGAGGAGCAAGGAGTCCTGGCTGATGAGGGGAGCGGGGCGAGGGCTTTGGACGATGCTACAGGGTCTGAAGGGTGTCACAGGTAAGGGCTGCAGGGTGTCTATGGGGTTGTGGAAGAGCAGAGGTACGCTGGGTGTAGTTATCGGAGAAGGGAAGGGCTGTACAACGGGGATAAAACCAGGTGGTGGCTGAGCTGTGGGAAGAATCTAGAAATGCATTGGATTTATTTTCTTCTTATTATATTTTATGACTTATTTTTCAGCAGATGAGCTGATCTGGTAGGACATCTCGCATCAGGGTACGTGGAAGGCTCTGCAAGGCACGGTTATTTGGCTAAGGGATCTCATCTCAGCAATACAAGCGCTTTGCTGGACCTCAGTCATCCTCTTCTCATACCTCTCCCTCACTTGTCCAAGCCACAGCTGTATGCCATGCTGGTCCAACACCCTGGAAGGGTTTAGCAGAGCTGGGGCACCACGTACAACGTGAACCCTGGGCCTGACAAACAGCCGAGACCATCACAATCCTTTCAACTCCTCTGTGTGAGGGTGGCTGCAAAGATGCTCGATGCTCCCCGAGCTTGAAAGGTGAACCTCTCTGTCCAGCTCTCCCTACGGACCCTGTTCACTATTTACAGGGATCAGACCTCATAGTCCTCACTGCCTGCAAAAATATTCAATATGAGATTTGATGATTTTTACCCTAACCCTAGATAGGGTTTACCTACCTAACTGAAGAGTTTAACACAGTCCCTTACGCTTTTTTTCAGCTGGATCCCTTATTTCCCGCGCTCACACACTGAAACAACCTTCCCTGCATGTTCTCCAAATCAGTATGCAAAGCAGCGAGTCCTCCAACACGGGATCATCTTCTGTCTGAGCCATCCACACACCGGCATAACTCGCCAAATATTTGTCTTCTCCCCGTTTCTTTTCTTGCAGCGAGGCTGGAAGGCTGTCGAATTAATTTCCCCATGGCTGCACCATCTCGTGTGTTTTTGACTCAAGGTCCTACACTAATGTATATAAACCCTGATGCTTGAGGCTCTGTTAAATTGCCAGGGTTAGCCTCGTGCTCTGGGGAATAGCCCGGCCGCTTAGAAAACTCTCTGTCCAAGCTATGCTGGGATTGCTGCCGCGCTCTGAATTCACAGCCCACTTGATTTCAGATTAATTTCCCTGAGCAGGCAAACCCGAAGTGACAGGAATTAGGAAGAAATTCCTCCACAGGCAGAGGATAATAGGTGAAATTTTGTTTCATTTTCCTCTGCAGCAGCTGCTGCTGGTCCCTGCTGGGGACCGATTAGAGAAAGCAGAGATGGTCTTACCAGGTGACCTTGCTCTCCAACACCTGGGATTTGGCTGCTGAAGGGGACATATCCCTGGTCCCTGCTGGTGGTGGGAGATGCTCTGTGAGCTCTGCTAACCTCCCTGTGTCCCACCGCCTGCCTTCTCCAAGGAAATAATAGAATCATGAATGGTTGGAAGAGACCTTTGAAGACCATCTAGTCCAATCCCCATGGTCATGGGCAGGGACATCTTCCACCAGATCAGGTTGCTCCATGCCCTGTCCAACCTGACCATGAACACTTCCAATGATGGGGCATCCACAGCTTCCCTGGACAACCTGTTCCAGTGTCTCACCACCCTCATCATAAAACATTTCTTCCTTAGGTCCAATCTAAATTTACCCTGTTTCAGTTTAAAACCCCTGCCCCTTGTCCTGACACTACAGGCCCTGGTAAAAAGTCTCTCTCCGTCCCTGCCTTTGCAAAATTCAGCCAAGAAACCACCGATGCCGAGTCCTCTGGGTTGCATCCTCGTCTCGCCTGCTCTGGCCGTCCTCACCTTCCCATTAGTGCTAATTAGGGACAGCACTCCCCCTGCTCTGCCTTGCAGGGCTTTGCCCATTGCCTTCACCCCCCGGAGCGGGCAGGTCCCTGGGGCTGGCACCTGGGGCTTCGCTCTCTGCCCAAACCCAACTCCTCTCCCAGCTGCCTCAAGCGTTTCTTCCGGAAAATGCGTGCCACCTAGTGCACACTCAGCTGTCTGGCAGCCGAAAATGCGATCCAGCCCTCCAGAGGTCCTTCAGGCCACCCCTGAAGCTGGAGGTTTTCTGGATCAGCCTGGAAGAAGCATCAGGCTTGAACACGCCACCTCCATCCCACGCAGGTTCCTGCACTAGCAGGCAGCGACGTCCCCCCCTGTCTGTGTCCTCAGTCTGTCTGTCCCCATGCAGGTCACCACTTCTCAATCACACCCGTCAGCACGGTTCGAGCTAGCTAGCCTTTATTTAAAAGCACTGCAGCAGTCCAGTCTAACACCAGTAACGCTTCAGCAGATGTGGGCTGCCTGTATTCCCCGGCAGACGCGGGCAGAGAAGCCACCGAGTGCTGGTCCCAACAGACACGTCATATATCAGCGGCTGTTGTCCCATAGGGTCCCAGTGTAGGGTGAAGTTTCGCCCCCGAGAGATAATGTCATGAGAGGGGGCACAGAAAAGGGAGGGGGTTACAGGTGTACCCCAAAGCTAATGGTCCACAGCGAGTGCCTTTGCTGTGACCGACCGAGGGGACCCAGCTCCCTGTTTCCCATCCCCTCTTCCACCCTATGGTCCGTGCCTCCTCCTCCAAGCCCACGGCACGGATCGGCTGGCCCTCCGCAGAGCTGCCTGTCAGCACCGTGTCCTTGGGCTGCTCTTTCTCACCTGGCTGGGGTGGTTTCTGCAGCACGTTGGTCAGGAAGCAGATTACCGGGAGGAACAAAGGTTTATTTTGTCCAGGGAGGGGATGGGTACCTCTTCCTGAGCTCTGGCTTGCTGCAGTCAAGAGCAATGCTGAGCCTTTCTGGGGGCTGCAGCTGCCCTTTCTGCAGCCCTGCCCTTCCTTCGGCACTTACCAGCCGCCAGAAAATATATTAAAATTAGCACTTGGGTTACCAAATAGCCCAGAGATGTGCTAGGACCACAGCTCCAGCTGCATCCAGGCAGGGCTTGACGCCAGGACAGGGGAACCGAAATGCTGTCGTACTGCACTTATGTCTTTCCCTTCTCCTAAGGCTGCTGGACGCTGGCTGGTTTGGGGTGTGAGAGCTCCTCTCCTGGGACCCCACGTCGCAGGGACCCCATGTCACAGGGTCCCATCCGCTGCCCGTGCCCTGGAGCAGTAGAGGAAGGCATAGAAGGAGGGGAGGCTCCATCCTGCTGCAGGCACAGCATCCTTCGTGCTGGTGCTGCCCAAAGTGCAGGCAGCAGCGGGAAGGAAACCATAAATACCCGGTGATTTAGCTCAGCAATCAGCAGGGGAAACCTGTCGTTCGTTATAAGCCGGCTAATGGCTTAGAACAGCAACTGGTGTCCTGAGGAACAGCCCCATCCTTTCCTCCTGCCAGCAAAAAGATGCCTTTTGTTTCAGCTTGTGGCTTTTTTATATTGCACCAGGCCCTTCTTCTAAATCGCCAACATATTTCCTGGCAATGGTGTAGTACGTACAAATGGGTTTCTCTCTCCTCTCTGTGTTTTCCCAGCTAATTGAAAAGGGAAGGCTTTTTTTTTTATTATTTTTTCTGGAAGCTCTGTGTTTTCTGCAGATTTGCAAGCTGCTATTTTTCTCCAGCTTCCACCCATGACCAAGCTGCTGCCATAAAAGAGATGCGGTGACATGCTACAGATGCCATCCACCCCGCCGCCGTGGGAAGCTGTGGCAGATGCTGCTCGTGGCACGTTGCAGACGCTGAGTGGACGTGGGCATGGCCCTGCTCAGCCCTGTCCCCTCCAGAAGCTCCCGTGAGCATCACCGATGTCCCTCAGTGACTAGGTGGCAGGACCATCACGAAGGACAAAAAGAGCTTTTTTTCCTGGCAAACAAGAGAACAGCCCTGCTGCCCTGTGGAATTTTATAATTAGCCTTTCTTATGTTGTGCCTGTTCCTTGAATAAGGCTGGCTGTGTTTTCTCTTCCGTAAACCCGTAGCCTGATACTGCCGAGCCATTCAAAGCACATGCAGTAACCATGTAGACATGGAAAACATCTGAGATGCTGCTCAAACAGCCCGAGAAATCATGGACAGGATGGAGAGCATCTTCAGGCTGCTGACCTTACCCCTGCACGTTGGTATTTAGGGAGGCTTATGTTCCTGGTGTTCAAAGTCCGGATGTGGATCGATGCTGAAGTTGATGATTTCCAGCTCGGGGGCCCTGGCAGCTAGCCAGGACGGCGGAGAGTTTGTCAAAGATTAGGCAAAACAGACTTAAAAGGCACCTTTGCGACTCACATTTGCGAGCTGGTTAATTATAACTTTGCTGCTACTGGGAAATAAAAAGTAAATGCTTAATTGCTAATTACTGAATCCCTACAAGAAAGTAATGGCAGATGGGTAACCGTGCAGTTAGCGGCGGTTGTAGCCAGAGCCTGCTTTGTGCTGAGCTAAACCACGAAGCCCAGGCGTTTAAGGGCATTGAAGGGTCTGGGCTTTGTGTAGGAGCAAATGAGCAATCCGGCAGCAAGAGCAACGAGCAACTGCTGTCTCCCGTGAAAGCGAGGGCAGGAATCCTGTTGATCATAAAATCGACTTGTTCAAAGCCAAAAAACTCCTAAAATTGCTGGGGAGCTTAAGAATTCACAAAACTGGGAAACCCAGTACGTGTGGGAATCCTTTTTCCACTACCTTCAAGGCTGCTGAGACCCAAGAGTCTCGCATTGTCAGGCTTTTACTTGCAATGATGGTTAAAATGGTTAAAAGGCTATAATGGCTAAAAATGGTTAAAAGGCTATAATGGTTAAAGGTGGTTAAAAGGCTATAATGGTTAAAAGTGGTTAAAGGGCTATAATGGTTAAAAGTGGTTAAAGGGCTATAATGGTTAAAAATGGTTGAAGGGCTATAATGGTTAAAAGTGGTTGAAGGGCTATAATGGTTAAAAGTGGTTAAAGGGCTATAATGGTTAAAAATGGTTAAAGGGCTATAATGGTTAAAAATGGTTAAAGGGCTATAATGGTTAAAAGTGGTTAAACACACACTTCCTTTCAAAATAAAGAGAGATGCCCCAGTGGGAGCTGAAGGAGACAACACGAGTGTGTAGCACACGAGGTGACGGAGGTGGATGGGCAAGGTTTCCCACGAAGGGGAGACTGGGGAACAACGACAACACAAAGATTTGGATTTTTGAGAGTCTGGAGAAGATCTCCTTGACTTCACCCTTGGAAAAGAGGAGCCCGGCTGCCATGGATGCCTTGAGCACCGGCTGACCTGCTGTACCAGCCCGGGAGCTGCTGGGGATGCCCACGGGCATCCTTCACCGTGGGCTGGGATTGCAAGGACATGGCAGATCTCTCTAATGTCCTCAGCAGAGCTGTCTTGGATCTTGCAAAAAATGATCTCTGAAGGTAATTTCTTGCCCAGGAACAGGCAGGGAGGATCATGGTTTGGAGGAGGCGCGGGACCCCCAGCAAGCGGTCCCCAAGTCCCCTGGGCAGGGCAGCAGGGCTTGGGACCGTCCCCTCCTGCTGCATCCCGGTGCTGGCTCAGGCATCGAATGAAATATTTCCAGCCGGATGGTTATTGCTGGCTTCTCCTCCAGGTGGGCATTCAGAAAGCCGAGGAGGGAGGTGGGAAGGAGCTGAAAAGCCCAAATCCTCTGAAATAGCTTCTCCCTTCCCCCGAGGCGTAACCCCGGCTCTGCCAGCACCCAATTTAAGGATGTGTCCCTGCCTGCCTTCCTGAAACCCGAGCCATTCCCTCCCCACCATGGCTCCTTAGAGGTCTTCCCTCTCTTCCTCCCTCTCGCCTTCTTCTTCCTCTTCTTCTCCCCCCTCCTCCCTTTCTTTCTCCGTTGCTTTCGGGATGATCTGCCCCAGGATGGGATGCAGGGCTGCGGTCCTGCGCTAGAGCTGTAACCCAGCCGAGAGCAGCCACCTCCCGGCCCCAAAGGCGCAAAGAGATGATGGGCTGGGGCTGTTCGGTTGATGGATGAGATCCTTTTTCTCTTCTTTCTTCCTTTTTTTTTTTTTTTTTTTAATTTACTAAACAAAATCTCACCTAAAGAAAAAAATTCCTGCCTTATCCCCATCACCTCTCTCCTGGGAAGATTCATTTCAACAATTATTTTTTAATTGTTTTAACTAACTAGCCAGCTCTGTCCTTTACTTCAAAAGAGAATATTTATTTCTGGGATTCAACACACCCACCTTTGTACTGGAAAGCAAGTACCAAGCAGGTATGTGGATTTATGGGGCTTTTGTTTAGGTCAGTGTGGTAATGACAAACAATGATCTGACGGGGCGGTGGCGGCTGCAAGACTGTCATTTCTCATTAAGCTGTTTGGATAATTGAAAAGTGGAAGAACTGACAGCTAGAGAGCAGGGGGGGCCGTCCAGCCGCGGCCAAGGGGGACCGAAGGGGACCAAAGGGGGACCGAAGGGGACCAAAGGGGACCGAAGGGGGACCAAAGGGGACCAAAGGGAACCAAAGGGGGACCAAAGGAGCAGACTGAAGGGGACCAAAGGGGGACCAAAGGGGGGGACTGAAGGGCACCAAAGGGGGGGACCGAAGGGGACCAAAGGGGACCAAAGGGAACCAAAGGGGGACCGAAGGGGACCAAAGGGAACCAAAGTGGGACCAAAGGGGGGGACCGAAGGGGACCAAAGGGGGGGACTGAAGGGGACCAAAGGGGGACCAAAGGGGGACCGAAGGGGACCGAAGGGGACCAAAGGGGGACCAAAGGGGGACAAAAGGAGACTGAAGGGGACCAAAGGGAATCAAAGGGGGACCAAAGGGGACTGAAGGGGACCAAAGGGGGACCAAAGGGGGACAAAAGGAGACTGAAGGGGACCAAAGGGAATCAAAGGGGGACCAAAGGGGTTAAAGGGGACTGAAGGGGACCAAAGGGAACCAAAGGGGGACCAAAGGGGACTGAAGGGGACCAAAGGGAATCAAAGGGGGACCAAAGGGGACTGAAGGGGACCAAAGGGAATCAAAGGGGGACCAAAGGGGTTAAAGGGGACTGAAGGGGACCAAAGGGAACCAAAGGGGGACCAAAGGGGACTGAAGGGGACCAAAGGGAATCAAAGGGGGACCAAAGGGGTTAAAGGGGACTGAAGGGGACCAAAGGGAACCAAAGGGGGACCAAAGGGGACTGAAGGGGACCAAAGGGGGACTGAAGGGGACCAAAGGGAACCAAAGGGGGACCAAACGGGACTAAAAGGGACTGAAGGGGACCAAAGGGGGACCAAAGGGGTCCGAAGGGGACCAAAGGACTCGTGGGGTCTCGCGTCCAGGTGGGAGGAGGGAGTTTTCACGAAGGGCAAAGAGCTGGTTGGGCACAGTGTGTCTGCCGTGGTGTGTGTTATTTGGGGTAAAACCAGGGACTTTCTGTGCCCCGCGTCAGAGCCCTGCTCCTACCCTGTAGGTTTTATATCAGCCAAGGGAGTCAGCGCTCGTGCGGGATGGGGGCTGACAGGGGGTACGCTGCTTCTTCTGTTGGGTGCATGGTTGGGGGTTGTTTCACGAGACACCCAACAGCTTGAAAGACCTTAGTTTGAAGGCACTTTCAGAAACCCACATGCAGCAACCCTTTAAAAGGGATGCTGTGCTTTGCTACCATGCCACCATGGCTTATTATGGCTTAAAAGCAGTTTTTAATCTACAGGCATTCTTAAAGAGCTCAGCACCCCTGGGTGCAAGGAAAGGGGGTTCAGTTTGCAGCCGAACCCTGAGCGTTGGGGTGAGGATGGAGAAGCAGGTGGAAAAGCACAGACAGAGAAGGAAAGTCGGGTTTTACCTTTTTGGGGTCGGCCGTGGCACAGCATTGCAGCGGTTAATGCCCGCTGCCACCCTGCCAGGGAGCAGGAACGCGCTGGCTCTGGCACAAAAGTGGCCCGCGATGACAATGTCCCCGAGAGCAGGACATGATGCGGGGGCTTGGCCGGGGCAGGGCGGTGGAGGGGCCGTCTGTCAGCCCTGCCCCACCGGAGAGCGGGGAGGGCCGTCGGGACAAAAGGCGACATTATTTGGTGCTGCAGGAGGGATGAATGGAGTATTGAGAAACACCACCTTAGGGATTAGATTGATTTTCATCCCCCGGCAGCGAGCCGTCTGTCTGCTGGCGGGGTCTCCTCCCGGGGCTTGGGCAGCAGGAGCTGAGCGGTGAGAGCAGGGAGGTGTAACGGGGCCGTATCCCATCCATGGTGGCTCCAACCTACACCTCCAGCGCTGTGCCACCATCATCTCTTGTTGGTGCATACAAAAAGCCTTGGTCTACCATCACCTCTCGCTGGTGCAGGCAACAAAGTCAAAGGTTTGGTCTGAAGGCTTGGGAACCCACCCAGCCTACGGTCTTGAGGGACCTTGGCTGGGACGCAGCACCGGCACATGGTCCCACCTGGGAGCTTTTCCCACCCTGTGCCTCCGCATCGGAAAACCAGGAGCAGCGAAAGGCTGGATGAGGGGTTTCCACAGGGAGGGTGTTTGATCACCGATACGGCAGATTTCAACATCCTTTCCCAAGTTTCTGACCATCAGGAGATGCTTCAAGCAGCAGCAGTCGGTGCCCGTCCCTTCAGGAGATGTTGTGCCTTGTCTAGGCTGGAGGGACTAATTTTAGGCCTCCGCTTAGCTGAGACTTACAGCCTGGCTTTAGAGCCAGCGTGTGAAAGCATCCTCACGATGGCACTCCTCCACCAGCGCACGCTGCTGTCCCAGTGCTGCTGTCAGGCCGGTTGCTGGGACTACTGGGGCGTTGCTCCGGGTTCACAGAGGTGTAACGGAGAGCAGAATCAGCCCCCATCCCGCTCCCCAACAGGGCGTGAGTGAAACAGAGCTAGAAATCCTCCACTTCGGCAGGGATTTCTGAAGGGAGCAGTAAATGAAGGGGAAATGGCATCTTCTTATATTTAATCTCTTCCTGACATCCCCGTTCCCTTCCCATCTCGTCCCCGCTGAGCCTGCGTCTCCATCCCTCAGGTGAACGACGCTGTCGTGTCGGACCCCAGAAATTCCTATCTTCCCACAGAAATGCCTTTCCCTACTTTTTCCCACGGGATGATGAAGAGCGGAGACAACGGGGGCCTGTGGGTAACGCCCCCGGGAAGGTGCCAGCCGAGGCGGGGAGGTCTCACACCGAGTGGTTAGCGGGGAGGTCTCAGGAGACATCGGTGGCCAGGAATTAGAGCTGCCCAGGAGAGCTCTTGGGTGCACTAATTCATCACAGGGTGATGAAGAAAGATGGGTGCAAGGCACCGGATGGGGCGTTTTGGTTACTCAAGTGCCATATATGACCCCACGGGGGAAGGGTCCCTGGGAGAGGGGGGCTGTGTCACCCGCGGAGCAGATCCCTTCTTCACGTCAGGAGGAGGCAGGCATGGTCTCCAGGAGCCCGCTGGAGGAGAGCACCAGAGGGAGAGGAGCCAAGGCAAAGCAGAGGGTTGGCCATGGCTGTGTCCAAGCTGGGCTTTAGATGAGTGTTTGTCACCAGCAGAGCTGGAGCAGCCTTGCAGGAGGGACATGGGGTTGGGCTGGAGTGAAGTGAAGCACCATCCTTTTCCAAAGGGGGTTGTGTGGTGGGACTTGCTGGAGTACTAGGTCCACCCCGTCGTTTAAGAAGTGCATTTCAGTCTTGTGTGGATGGGGAGCTCCTTCTCAATTCTGCCTGGATTTAATGTGTGTCCCACTTTGCCCACGTGTGGTAGGGGGTATATGGTATATATGTGCTATGGGTTTTGCTCGTAACCTCGTGTAGAAGCAACAGGAGGACAAGCTCCATGGGGATGCAAACAGGATGGTTCCCTGAACGTCTTGGGGGCTGAAGACCCTAGGGGACAGCTCTGAGGCTCAGCATTCAGGTGTTCTGGTAGATCTGAGGTCCATCCTTCTGCCTGTACAGCAGCCCAACCCTGAGGCTCTCGCAGCTTCCAGTTTTGTCTCAATGGGTGGGATGCAGCCCTGCTTCATCTTGCCACTCAAAAAAGTGTCACTTGTTCTCAATAAATCCAACCTGAATTATTTTTCATGTGGTTCCTGGTCACTGCTCCAGCAAGTGCTGAGGAGGGACCTGTTTGCAGGTCCTGCATGGCCCTTGGTGGGGCAAAGGCTCTCCTGGCCATCACCCCTAACGCGGCTGCCTGCATGTTTCAGGGACGACCTCCTCTGGACACCCATCTGCGGAAGGACCGCGGCGCAGCAATGAGACTCGGTCCCCATCTGCCCAGCTGGCACAGCGCGGGGAGGCCAGACATCGGGGTGCTGCCTTTCTCCCTGATGCCAGCCACGCTCCTCCTCCTCCTCCTCAGCCCCACCGGTGAGCTCCCGTGTGGTGTGGTGGGAGGGGAGAAATTTTAGCCACCCACGATCTTCTTCCTGGCTTCAGCTTTGCGGGCAGGAGATTTTCTTCATGGAGAACCCTGAGCAGGAATATCAAGATGTCCCCAACGGCGCTGAGCGTGCCGAGGGATGGAGGGAGCAAGTTCAGCTCTTATCTCCCACCATAACCTATGCGTGATGGCAAGTTCAGCACTCAGGGCTGGCAGGAGGAGCAGGCAGCTGCCAGCAACGGGGACGGCGCAGGTCTGAGCCCCAGAGCAGGCAGCGACGCTGCGAGGATGCTGACGGCCAAGGGATGGGAGCTGTGGCACCCGTCCTGCCGAGGCGATGGGTGGGATGAGCACCCATCCCCTGAGGACACCGCTCCTGAGTCACTCCTGGCAGGCACTGTCCGGCCAGGCCGGGAAGCATTTAAATCCAACTGGAAAAAGCCATTTCTGCTCTCGAACGAGGGTCCGCACGCACACTACGGCAGCGTAATTATCCTGGTGTGATTTTAGCAGTGTAATTACAGCCAGGCGGTTGGTAACACCTTCCTGCCTCAACAAAGCCCCGCCAAGACAAAGCCAGCCAGAAAGCAGGCAATTAAGGTGTAGTCAGACACCCTAATTGGATTAAATCAGGTTTTACAGTTCCCACCCCCTCAGCTGGAGCTTCCCGGCCCCTCCCCGGAGCTGCTGGTGGCAGCGCCTGCGCCCACGGTCGGGGTGTGGGGACCCTGGGGGGACCCCGGTGGCTCTGCCACTATCCCCTGCACCGCTGGGCTCTCCCGGTTCTCTTCGTTAATAGGCACGGCTAACGAAGCGCGATTTGTCCTCCCATTTGGTGGTTTTATTTAGCACTGTGCCCTGGAAGGGATGGTGTTTACTTGAGCTAGTTTTGCCTTTTCTTTTGGCTTTGTGAAGCTGGATCGTGTGGAGGGCTCTACCTCTTCTCAAAAAATACTGGTTTCCTCTCCTTCCTCATTAATGTCGACATACCGGGCATATTTTTTCTTGACTTTGCTGGAGGATGCTCTCAAATGAATATTTCAGAGCTTTGATTTTGACTTAAAGGGAGATGAATATCGAACATTTAACAATGTCCTTTTTATCCACTGCTTTGTCGGCACTGGAGTGGACTAGGTGTTAAAAATCAATACAAACCAGGATCAAAGGCTCTTCCTAAAAAGCCTCCCATCTCCATATTTTTGGTGCAGAGGCGATCTGAATTCCCTCTCTCCTGTTATCCAGCCCACGACGTTGCTGCGTCCCTCCCCGTCCTCTCCTTCGGCGAGCCAGCCTCTCGGCTCCCTTGGTCTCACCTATTTAATCCCCAGTTCTTGCTGGCATCGCGGCATCGCTTCCCAGCCTGCCTGGGTCCAGCTGGGGTCCTGGGGAGGGCAGCAGCGCCCGACCATGGCTGGAGCTCCCCGGCTGTCGTTGTTCATCCCAGCTATGGGTGGCATCTCGCTCCTAGCCCCTGCTCCTGGGTGCTAAGTCATAGTTGCCTTACTCTCATTTGGGGGCTTTTAGGTCTTTCTCTTGGGGCTTCTAGGTCTTTAACAGCCCTGTTTTGTAGCTGATTTAATGGTCTCCCAGGCCACGTCCTAGCAAGACAAAAGGGAGGTGGCTTCATCTGCTCGACTGTCCCCTCCAGGCTCACGCTGCTTCTCACGGTGGTGACGTCCGCCGGAGCGGTTGGGAATTGACCTTCACGTCGTTGCTCGTAGGCTGAGCATGAAGCAGGACAGGGCTGGTCCAGGGGTTGGAAAAGAGGCCATGGAGCCACCACGGGCGTTGATCAGCCCTTGGCTGCTGTAATTAGCGTGGAGGGATTTCGTTTGCTTGGGAGGTGTCACCCGTGGGTGGAAGAGGGTGCAGCCAGAGTCTCAAGCCCGCGGTGCCCTGGATGCCCGAGGAGGTCTGTGCTGCGAGCTGGCCTCAAGCCTCTGCCGAGGGCTTGCAAACTCCTGGGGCACCCGCAGGGGCAGCGACAGGGACATCCACGGGGTCCAGCCACCCGTCCCTGTCCACCATCCCCTGGGGCATCATGACCACGTTGCCGTGCCCCTCTGGACAAGCTGGAGACCTGGTCGGAGAGGGCTGAGAATTAAATGGGAGTTAAAGCCCCGCAGCAGTGCCGCGTGTGGCCGGGCAGCCGAGCCCTGAGGCAGAAATCACCAGGGGTCCATCTGTGTCCCCAAAGCTCTCACCCCCTCACCTTGGGTGGTGGATGAGAGCGGGATTCCCTGAAGCTGGCTGGCTGGAAAACAGATGGAAAGAAATAGGATAAAGGTAGGTACGGGACCTGAAGGAAAGCCCCAGCTGCTGCAGGACGGCGTGCTGTGTATCGCAAACCTGGAGCCGCCCTTCCTGAGCCGGCTGGGATCGAGAGTCCCCATCCTGACTTTCCAACACCCCTGGATTACACCAGCCCTGGCGCTGCAGGAGACCAGCAGCTCTTCCCTGGATTTACCGCCACCGCCACGCAAAAGCAGTTTTGTTTAATCGGGAAGACAACGGAGGAGTCTCTCCTCTCCCAGCTCTTGCTTGCTCTGCTCCACCCAGCTCCTTCCCGGCTGCGGGAGGACATTTCTGCAGCAAACTCTTGTTAAGCCCTTGGCAGCGTCACCCGGGCTCCGGTTACCGGGAGGGCTCGGATCCCGGCCAAGGAGCCGTGGCCGCGGCTGTGCTCCGTGCTCCTCTCCGCTCCCTCCCAGTTTTAATGCACCTCTTCTCCTTCAGCAGTTGATGGTGCCACCAGCACCCGGTGCGAGGTGCCACGCACCCCAAAGGGTGGCCCGCGCCTATGTCCCCCCCACGCTAGACCGGTGCAGCCGGATCCACTGGTGTTTTATGGGCCACGGCCCCTGGCGTGGGCTGCGGAGCAGGGCTCACCCCGGGCCCCGCAGCAGGCAGGACGCTGCTGTGCCCGCACCAGAAGGGTTACCCTGCCCGGGCTGCCCGCGGTCCTCCTGTGCTGCCTGTTTCCATCCCGTAAGGTGGCTGCACCCCATCGACGGGCATGTTGGTACGTGCATATAAATCTTGCAAAAAGCAACCTTTGTTGGGAAAAAAAAGAAAAAAAATCAATTAAAATGCACATAGGGATGCCCAGTGCAGTGTTTTCCATCAGGAGAACTCCAGCGGGTTTCCCGTGCCAGGCAGGATTAGTTTTCCTCGTTCCCATCTCAACCCCCCCTGAGTTTTCCACGGGGAGATGGGGCATGGGGCAGGAGGATGCGGGAGCTGCCCGGGACCCACAGCAAGTCAGCAACGGAGCCAGGGAGACACGAAGGTGCCCGGGACCCGGCCCAAGGCACGACCCACCTGGGGCTGCTGCTGCCAGCCACCAGCTCCGTCAGAGGAGCTGCTGGCCCGAGACGAGGGGAAGGAAGGCGAGGGGGACGGAAAAGCTCCTTCTGTCCGAGAGCCAGCAACGCCCCGTGCCAGCCGGGGAGCAGCCTGCTCTCAGGGAGCTGGGAACGGCTCCCCTTGGCACCCCTTGGCCACGCTTCATCCCGGGGAGTTGCATGAACCAGGACTTAGGGCAGGGGCACACACACATATGTAACCCGGTGCTTAAAGCACCACAGAGCTAAATCACTCACACCACATGCTGCTGCCTCAGTTTCCCCACCTGCAAAGCAGATGAAATGATGCCCTGGGCTAGGGTCATTATTTTTTCCCCTACAAACCTCAGGTCTTTGCAGAAAAGGGAAGGGTCTGGGGGGCTGCTGGGTCCTGCCAGTCCCAGCCATGCCCGCCCGCACCCCCGCTGCCGCCATCCTCTGAGCTGCATCCCTCCTCTGCCCGCTGCGAGGACGCTGGGGAGATCTGATCCCTTTTCTTCTCCCTTGCAGGCAACACCTCCGAACCCGCGCTGTTGCCATTCCCAGGTGAGATTCTTCTCCTAAAGTTGCTTTTCTCTAGGAAGTTTTGTAGTTGAAAAATGCATTTTTTTTGTTAAAAATGGGGTTTGGAGAATTGGAGAATTGGAAGCGTATTGGTTTTGAACAAAAAGCAGCAACAAAAAGCTAAACTTCTTTTACAGAAAGGAAATAAAGACTCTTTATTATCCCTATTCCACTTATTATCCCGAGAGGGGAATTTTGCCACCTCCTGCTAAGTCCCTGTCCCTGTGCCATTCGTCACACCCGAGTGAATAATTCCCTTGACGTGGCAGGCCAGGGGCGCTTATGTGCCTGCTCCCCATCACCAGCAGCTTGAGAGATCATCTCCATCCCACCAACTCCCACGTGAGACCAGCTCTGGATGCGTTCGTTGAGGCTAACAAGAATTTGCTAATTGCATCTTGTCACTTGTCACCCATCATATGTCATCACGTGATGCCACGTGTCTGCTTCCCACTTCTCCCGTTGGGTTATTGCCCAGGCCATAAGTAGGCAAGGTGATGACGTGATGGTGCATCTCATTTATGTATCGAGATGTGTTGAGTCTTCATGTCCGCTGCTTCCCGTAGACGAAGAGAAGCCCATGCCCCACCATCAGGTGGGCAGCAGCAAGCCAACAGCGGCCTTGGGCTACAGCGAAGGGTCACCATTATATGTAAGGAGCAGAGATTTGGTGCAGAGAGGGTTCACGCCCTCCCCGTGACACCCACCAAGTGTTTGTCACCTCCTGGCCCTGGGGCAGGCGCGTTGCCTGCTGAAGGACCTCTCTCTGCCCGTCCTTCCAGAGATACGGCTCACCAACGGGCCCAGCCAGTGCCAGGGGCGAGTGGAGATCTTCTACAACGGCTCCTGGGGGACGGTCTGCGATGACGACTGGGACATTGTGGATGCCAACGTGGTGTGTCGCCAGCTGGGCTGCGGCCACGCCATCGCTCTCCCGGCCGCCATGACCTTCGGCCAAGGGAGCGGACCCATCTTCCTGGACAACGTGGACTGCAAGGGCTGGGAGGCAGCCTTGAGCGAGTGCTGGAGCCATGGCTGGGGCATCCACAACTGCTACCACTACGAGGACGTGGCTGTCGTATGCAACGGTAATGAGGCTGGGTTCCTCGGGGGCAAGGAGAGCAGGGGGGTGCCTGCAGTGCTGCAAGCCTTGGTGTCTGCAGATGCCTTGGGGGAGCCCAAGAGTTGTATCTCAGAGCTCGTTCCTCTGAGCCTGGGTCAGCCAAACCTCCTCTGCCTCCTTCCTCCACCCCTTTCCTCAATTCAGGTCATCTCCCAGCTCAGCAGGCTGGTGCTCCATAGGGTGACCAGCCTGGTTTGTGTTCCCCGTCGCTCCCAGCTCAGGGACTTTGCAACCTCTCCGGCACGATCCGGGGGAAAGAGCGCATGCCCACCCACGCTCCTGTCTCTGAGTCAGCCGCTGCCCAACTGCTCTTTCCCCTTTTGACTTGCCTTTTTTTAAATTGCTGAGCTTTTCAGTAGGAAATGTTCCTAAAGGTGAGAAAAGCAGTGGAAAGCGTTTGAACTTGGCATGTGAAAGTGGAACGGAGCCCTATATACCCTTATATACCCTACACGTTCCTCCTGCATAGCTACGTAGGGTTTGCTCACCAGCCACGCATCAACGACCGGTAAACGTGAGGCTGTGCAGACCCGGAGCTCGGCCACGGCTGCAACTGCTCGGTGAATCCCTGCATCCTGCAGCCGCGGGGCTTGGAAAAGGGGAGGCTGCTGGGCTGGCTGGTGGGTTGGACCAGCAGCAACCAGAGAAAGGAGGCTGTGGATTGAGCAAGAACCCCAGTTCAAGGAGCTGCTGGAGAGGAGATGCAGAAGGACTGAAGAAGGAGGTGGGGGAGATGGGTCTGAGGGCGGAGGAGCAGCTTGAGCCCTTACGTGTTTGTAGCTTGGTCGGTGAAGAAGATCAGGAGATGCTCTGGGGTGGCCCTCAGAGGAGATGCAGGAGTTTGACCCCAGCACCAGACCCCTAGGGAAGGTGCTCCCACCCGTGCCGCATGGAAGCTTTCAAGAGCTTTCTGTCGGTTGTGGTTACAGAGGAAAGCGTGGAGCCGGCCAGCTCTTCCCCATGCTGGTGGGCTGGGTTTCCCGGGATGCTTCCCGCAGCCCTCGGGCATGCCTGTGGCCGGCGATCGGACCACTCGGCTCCGCTCCCATCCAGCTCCCTGCACCACCCCCAGATAATTTCACCAGCCCAGCTGAGGAGCTGGGACAAGATGGGCAATACGGTAGCTTGAAACAACATTGTTAGCAAAAGAAATATAGGTAAAACCAGCAGGAAAATCAAAATATTACTGTTTTTTTCTATATTTATGCCATGACTTTGAATCCAAATCCCATGATAGGTGGGACCTGCCTCCCAACAGCTCAGCGCAGCGTTATGATTTAGTCCGGGTCCCCATGCCCTGCTGCCGGGCACAACTTCCCACCGTGCCAGCAGCCGAGGTCCTGCTTCCATCCACCTCCCTCCACCTACAACCGGGCAGATAACCCTGGGCAGAGCAGTGCAGCTGCAAACCTCTCTTTCTTTCCCCATCAGGGCCGGTTTGCTGCAAACCCTCTCGCTTTCCGTGGTGTGTGCTTGCCAGCGTGCGTGCAGGCTGGTTGCCCGAGCCGGGGGAGCCGCGGGGCGGGCAGCGATGGATGCCGTCTCTCCGCTTCTCTTTTCAGAGCTCTCGCCCACGCAAGGCAGCGAAGGACCGACAAGTAGGACCCTCACATCGGTGCAGGATGGGGAAAGTAAGCTGCTGGGCCGTCGCTTGCAGGGACCCGTCCTGGCTGAGGGCTGGTAGAGAGCAGTGTCCCCCACCCGTCACCCGCTGTCCCTCCATGAAGCACCCCGACACTCCGGCTCCGAGGGGCAGAGCCCCGGGGACCCCGTCGTTGTGCCGGCCATGGCCAAACCCTATCGCAGAGCTTCACCGAGGCTCCCATCAGCCGGGCTGCCCTAAAGCATCGCCCCTTCCCCGCAGTTTCTCGCCCGGTTTCTTTGCTGTCATGGGCACGGCTGGATCCAGGCTCGGTGGCATCGCTGTGCCGTGGCGTGTTGCGGTGACCTCCTGGGGAAAGCAATGTCCTTCTCACCACCTGCTGCCACCCTCCAGGTGACGGCAGCATCCGTCTGGTGAGCGGGACCGACATCTGCCGAGGCCGGGTGGAGATCTTCTACCGCGGGAACTGGGGCACCGTCTGTGACGATGACTGGGGCCTGAGCGATGCCAGCGTGGTGTGCAAGCAGGTGGGCTGCGGCCAAGCCCTGGATTACAAGAGCAACGCCTATTTCGGCTACGGCACGGGACGTATCCTCCTGGATAACGTCAACTGTGATGGCAGCGAGCCCTTCCTCTCCGCCTGCTACAGCCTCGGCTGGGGCATCCATAACTGCGGCCATCACGAGGACGCTGGGGTCATCTGCACAGGTACCGGGGCAGAGCATCACCTTCGGGGCTCTCCCCTGGGAGGGGAAAAAATCCAGGGACATCCTGCTCCCCAAGGAGAAATGGCCTCAGAGGGATGCTGACGTGCCCAAGGTCAGGCAGGGACCCGGGCTCTGCGCTGCGGGAGCATCCTTTCTCCTTATCTCATCCTGGCGCTCCGGAGCAGGCTGCGACACCGCGCCGAGAGCCTGGGACACGGCCCGAGCAGCAGTTTGCAAGGGAAATGCATCTGCCTGCCATTTCCCTGCTCTTTTTTTTTGTTTTTCCCTGTTTTTTCCCAGCTGGAAAACAAGCTGCCCGTGTCTGGAAGGAGCGAGTGGCTGCCAGGGGCCGGGCACGCCACCAGACCCTCCCTCCCCTTCCCCTCCCTAGATGATGTATTTCTGCCATTCTCCGCTGATTACCATTTATAATGTTAATAATCCCCCTGAATTCCCTCATTATCACGGCTAATGACGGGAGCACTAAGTGCCGGCGCTTTCCCTTTCCCACTATTACCGAACAAAGAGGCTGATGCAGGAGAAAAGGGACAATTTTCTCAGGCTGGTCCTTTCCTCTCTAAATGTCCCCGTCCCCTCTGGCACCTCGCCCCGGCACGGAGCTGATGGCACCACCACGCACGGCCCTTGCTCGGTGGGGCAGGGGAAAAACGAAGCTTTAGAGCTAACGAGCTCTGCCTGATGAACCTGCCGGGTATGCGGAGAAACGAGGGACCCCTCGGTGCTGCAGGTGGGACCTCGGCGCTTGGGTTGGGGTGGAGAAGCACCATCTCCAGCACGTGGGCAGCAGGGTTGTGCGGGTGGACATGGGCCATCTCCATCCCCATCACCCTGGAGCACCCAGACCACCCTGGGTCTGCCTCCCGGAGTCAGCAAGTTCACAGCTTTGCAGCTTCTCCCTGCATGTCACCTCTGTCCCTCTGTGTCACCGCAGGGCTGGACACCTCCACCATCACATCCTTCACCACCTCGGTGGCCCTGGACTACGAAGAGACACTCACTGCCACGGCCACAGGTAGGAGGTTGGCAGCCACCCAACTCACCCTTGTGCCGTAGCCGGGCCTGGGGGCTTGCTGGGGGGGACCGTGTCTTCTGTGTCCTCCCGTGACCCCAGCACGGTCACCCTGGGGTCCTGCCGCACGTAGGTGAGGCTTGGAGGGTGACATTGCCCACGGCAGGAGCTTGCCACGGAGCTGCCGCGGTGCTAGAGGCTGCTGCTGTGGGCAAGGGCAGCGGGTGCTGGAGCTGGACCCCCCCATGCCCACGTGTCCCCACGCTTGTCCCAGCAGTGACAGACGGCAGGGACCCACCTTCCCAGGCCACCGAGGTGGCCACCACCGCTCTCCTTACCATTGAGCAGGAAAGTAAGTGTGCGGCCACTGCTAGTCCTGCACGGGGTCCAGCATGGCCCCCCGGGGTCCACATCCCTGGGGGGTTACCCCATATCCCCAGGGCTCACCCCACAGCCCCGGGAGTTACCCCATGCTCCCAGGGGACTTTCCACATCCCCTGGATTTACCTCATTCTCCCAGGGCTCACCCCACATTCCCAGGGGATCTCCGGCACCCCACGGTTCACCCCACGTTCCCAGGGTTCACCCCATGCCACCAGGGAGTTGCCCCATGCCCCCAGGTTGTACCCCACATCCCCAGGGCTCATCCCATATCTCCAGGGTTCACTCCACGCCTCCCAGGGGTTCACCCCACATCTCTAGGGATTACCCCGTGCTCACAGTACTCACCCCATGTGCTGCTTGGGAGTCACCCCACATCCCCAGGGGCTCACCCCACATCCCCAGGGCTCACCCCATGTTCCCAAGGGCTCACCCCACATCCCCAGGGGCTCACCCCACATCCCCAGGGCTCACCCCATGTTCTCAAGGGCTCACCCCACATCCCCAGGGGCTCACCCCACATCCCCAGGGCTCACCCCATGTTCCCAAGGGCTCACCCCATGTCCCAAGGGCTCACCCCATGTTCCCAAGGGCTCACCCCATGTCCCCAGGGCTCATCCCACGTCCCCAGGGCTCACCCCATGTTCCCAAGGGCTCACCCCACATCCCCAGGGCTCACTCCATGCCCCCAGGGGGTCACTCCCATGTCCCCAGGGGTTACCCCATATTCCCTGGGGGCTCACCCCTTGCCCCTGGAGGGTCATCAGGGGCCATCGGACCCCCCGCGGAGCCCCGGTCCCCCCAGCGGCGTGCCTATGCCGGGGCCCCCCACGCAGGTGGCGGCGTGCGGCTGGCGAACGGGAACGGGAGCTGCCGCGGGCGGGTGGAGGTGCAGCACCGCGGCACCTGGGGCACCGTCTGCGACGACGACTGGGACTTCCCCGACGCCCGGGTGGTGTGCCGGCAGCTGGGCTGCGGCGCCGCCCTCGCCGCCACCGTCCTCGGCTCCTTCGGCTACGGCAGCGGGCCCATCCTGCTGGATAACGTGGGCTGCGGCGGCGGCGAGGCTCGCCTGGCCGACTGCTTCCACCTGGGCTGGGGGCAGCACAACTGCGGCCACCACGAGGACGCCGGGGTCATTTGCCGAGGTGAGAGCGGCAGCGAGCCTGGTGGCCACCGGCTCCCACCCGAGGGTCTTCCCTTGCCAGCTGGGTGGGAGAGGGGGGATGGATGTGACTGCCGGGGCTCCCCAGGTCTCCGCTGAAGCCTGGCTCGGTGGCATGGAAATCCCACGAGATCACGGGATTTCAGCCACACGCATGCTGGCCGCGGGAAAGGGGGTCCCCGAAATGGGGTGATGGGTGAATGTGAGCCCCAAGACCCTGGGGTTCCTCCTGCCCGTGGGGGGACAGCAGCAGGGGTCAGATGCTGCGGTGACCGGTGATGGCCGGAGCGTGGGTACCACCTCCTGTCTCCGCTTGTGCGCTTTCCTGGAAGCGCAGTGGCTGCACATCCCACCCCACACGTCCCTGCATCCATCCCCATGCTGCTGCTGGGGGGCTCTGACCCAGCCCTGGGGGGCACAGGGGTCCCCAGAGTCACTTTTCCCACCCCTTCCCCGCTGCACCAGGCGCTGACGATGATGGAGACAATTTCCAAGAAGCCACCGCTACAACCACCACCTCGGCCCCGACCCGTCCCAAGGATGGTGGGTATCGAGGTATCACCGGGGACGCGGTGCCAGCCCTGGGGACGCTCTGCACCGGCACAGGGTGGAAACGGAGGCAGCTTGGGCAGAGGCCAGCGGCTTCGGCAGTGCCTGAAGCACTGACCTGGAGCTGCCCATGGGCGGGGGAAAAGCCGTGCTGGTGGCACCGTTAAACTGTGGCCTCTCCTGGTGCCCCCAAGACTGGTCCGGGCAGAGGAGGTGATGGACCTCAAGTGATGGACCATTAGGTGATGGACCATTAGGTGATGGACCTCAGTGGGGAGATGAGGGGATGCACCTCAGTGGGGAGAGAAGGGGATGGAACTCAGTGGGGAGATGAGGGGATGGACCTCAGTGGGGAGAGAAGGGGATGGACCTCAGTGGAGAGAAGGGGATGGACCTCAGTGGGGAGATGAGGGGATGGACCTCAGTGGGGAGAGAAGGGAATGGACCCTGGTGGGGCTGAACTGGGAACAGAGATTATCATCTGTTCCTTCACCCTGAACATCCACCGCGATGCTTTGGGGGTCAGCCCCAGCTCTGATGCTCGCAGGTGGTCACCCCCTCGTGCTCCTGCCTGCGCAGAGGCAGTGGCGGAGCCGTGGGGAGCAGCAAAACAGCTCCCCTGTTTTGGGGAGCACGGGAGCAGCCTTGGAGAGACCAGGGCTCTTCTTGCCCTGGGGCCACCTGGCCAGGAAGGGCCCCTTCTCCGCCAGCCCCGGGGAGCCAGCCCGGCGGGTCCCGCTGTCCCAGGGCGGTGGCAGGCAGGGAGAGGGGGATGCAGTGCTGGGGGGGGCATGGGCAGGGGCTGCCCCCAGGGGTCCTCATGCCCTCACCCCACGCCCTCCGTAGGGTCCCTGCGCTTGGTGAACGGCAGCCACCGGTGCGAAGGGCGCGTGGAGATGTTCTACCTGTCCCAGTGGGGGACGGTGTGCGATGACGCCTGGGACCTGCGGGACGCCAAGGTGGTGTGCAGGCAGCTGGGCTGCGGGCATGCCGTGGCGGCCTGGGGGGAGGCACGCTACGGCCGGGGCACCGGCTACATCTTCCTCGACAACCTCAAGTGCAAAGGCCACGAACCCTCGCTGCTGCGCTGCTCCCACATCCGCTGGGACGTCCACAACTGCGACCACTCCGAGGATGCCGGTGCCGTCTGCGGCATCCTATGACCGCCCGCCCGCCGGGACCCTCGCGCAGGTACGGGGGGACGGGGACGGTGCAGGGAGCTGGTGGCAATGCCCACGGAGAGGGGCTGAACCCTGGCTGCTGGTTCACTCTCTGCCTCAGTTTCCCCACTTGCCCTACGGGGGGACTGGCTGGGCCCCCCGTGGGTGTTTGGGCTCTGAGGATGGGAAGAGCCGGGTGAAAGCCGGGCTTTCCTCAGCTCCTAAAATACTGGGTGAAGCTTTCCCTGTCAAACTGCCCCTTGGAAAGACAAAACTGTTTCTGGTGTGAAATCTGGTTGGTTTCAGCCATTTCATTTAAAACATGAAGAGAGAAAAACGGATTTTCTGCTGTGAAAATGACGTTAGATTATACTTGGAAAATGTAAAAAGGGGGCTGGAATCCAACCAGGATATTCCAGTGGCTCTGCAGTGAGTTGCTGCTGTTCTACAGTTTGCTTTGCAAACCCCCCAGCAATCCGAATACCAGGTTTTTCTTCCCATTTTGGCAGAAGGAATACGAAGCCCTCACCAATTTCCATGCAGCAGGAATGCAGGTGTTGGATCTCACACCGTCTGCAACCCCGTCCCGCTTCACGGCTGCCCAGTATTGCTTCCTTGTGCCCATTTCACTCCTGTTTCTTCTGCAAACGCCACTGGGTTTGCGGAGAGCTCAGCTGAGATTTCCTTTCCCCGGGGAATTCGGCACAGCCAAAAAAGCCCAAAAAAAGCCAAAAAAAGCCCAAAGAAGCCCAAAAAAGCCCCTGGGGAGCAGGGAAGGACCGGCTCCTCGCAGCCTCCCCATCCTTCCTCCATCCCGCGCGGTCCAGACCAGCTCTGGCTGCTCTTTCCCAGGAGCTCCGTGATGCTCCGAGGTGTCCGGAGCAGGCAGGGAGCTGGCAGGCAGGGCAGGAACAGACGGAAAAACATAGGGAAGACCCCAAATTCCTGCCCAGCGTGAGGGGAGGACGGCGGTGCTGAACCCGGGAGCCCAGTCCCTCCCCGGTGCCGTGCCTTCGGGGTAAAGGCTGTTTCCCTCCCAGCTCAGGTGGAAGGACCCAGCCTGCAGCACCAGCCGCCTTCGCCGTCAACTGTTTCTGATTTCTAACGGGACACCGGCAAAATGATCTTCGTGTTTTCGCGGACGGGGTGCGAGGGTGGGGAAGGGCTCGTGCAGCGGCGCAGAGCAGGTCCCGGCTGCTCCCTCCTCCGCACTCGCTCTTCTATTTGTGCAATTCTTTTGTTAATAATAGATTGTGCATATTCCTGAGTTGTTTCCTCCCTCTCCCCCATTTTTTCTTATATGTGTTTGGGTTTGTTTTGTGAATAAATAAAAGCCCTTTGAAAGTGGGCTGAGGTCTGACTTGCTTCCCTGTCACCCCCTCGAAACCCGGGCAGGAGCAAACGCCTGGGGCACCGGCAACGCCCCAAGCCCAGAGGCGAGGGCTCAGCTTTTGCTGCCAAAAATCAGTGCAAATCCCTTGCTGACCCTCGAGCAGCCTTCGATTCCCACCCAGCTGGAAGCCCAGCTTGGACCCTTCCCCACCCCAGCTCCGGGGGTACAGCCCTGACCCCCTGCCAGGCTTGGGGGGGAGATGAGGATGGATCCAGCTCCTGGTTTGTTCCCGGTGGGATTTGGCAGCCCCGCGGGCTGCGGGGTGGCTGCTGAAGTGGGTGCGTGGCTGTTGGGCGGCTGTACGGGCTCTGCCGGCGGTGAATTCGGTGCTGCTTGCTAACGACGGAGGAGCAGATGGGAAGAGAGACTGTCCTGGGAGCTGCAGCCCCTGCTGCTGCCTGCAAGGAGAGGCTGTGGCCGCGGGGCTGGGGACCAGGAGAGGGGGCTCCCCAAGTTGGTGAGGCTTTTCTGCACCCCGATCACCGGTGGCGCTGGCTGGGGCAGCGGCGTGGTGCTGTGAGACGGCATGTCCCAGCCGCCGGACCTCTGCGGACATCGGGGATGTGTCCCCGAGCAGCGCCCAGGCTGGTGCAGGTCCCCTGGGGTGGCCCTGGCCCCGAGCTCCAGTAGCCAGCATTGGGCTGATGTTGGCTACCCCTCCACCGCTTCCCGTGGGCAGGCCTTTCCCAGCACTTTGCTCCCAGTTCAGATTTCCACCAGTGGGGAAACTGAGGCACAGAAGCATCTTCCCTGCAGGCCGTGGCAGCGCAGTGGGACGTGGGCTTGCGGGGACCCTGGGAGAGGGCAGGGAGACAGCGGGTGAATAAAACCTCTCCCTTTACTGGGTTCCCAGCTCCTGCACGCTCGGCTGCCCACCCCGCTGCCTCCTCGCCCCCCCGCTGCCACCACCATCTCCCGCCTCCCCTCCTGCCTCCGGCACAGCTGGGCGATGCCTGGGTCCTGCTGGGAGCAGGAGGGGGACAGAGCTGTCCCCAGCAGCCCCCGGGCCCCCCCGCAGCCCACGCCAGCTGGGGATGGGTCAGAGGGTGCCGTGGGCTCTGCCACCTTTGCCCGCCTGCTCCCCATGGCTATGGGAAGGGGCTGGTGGCCAGGAGCTGCTCTGGAGGCTGCTGCCTCTTGGGGTGTCCTGAGGGGGTGATGAGAAAAACTGGCTCTCTGTTATCCTTGGGAATTGTGCCTTGAGCTGGCAAAGCCAGGCTGGTTTTGGGGGTTACCCCACACCCTGCTCCTCTTCGCTTTGGGCTGGGAAGAGCAGGTCCCGCTCCCCCTGGGCTTCTCCCTCCCATGACCTGCAATCCGGCAAGCAAAGGGTTTCCAGCCAGGAGAGACAGCAGCCTCCTCCCTTGTCTTCCAGTCTTTTCTCCCGCAGACAGGGCTTGGGATGTGCTGGGATCCACAGGGATCCCCCCAGATACCCCATGCCCAAGCTGGGCATCATCTCCATGGGAGCAGGGAGTGACAGGCAGGGTGGGAGCAGGGAACCAGCACGGGGGATGCCCTGGCCCGGGAGCAGGGAACCAGCACGGGGGATGCCCTGGCCCTGGAGCAGGGAACCAGCACGGGGGATGCCCTGGCCCGGGAGCAGGGAACCAGCACGGGGGATGCCCTGGCCCTGGAGCAGGGAACCAGCATGGGGGATGCCCTGGCCCGGGAGCAGGGTACCAGCACGTGGGGATGCCCTGGCCCTGGAGCAGGGAACCAGCACGGGGGATGCCCTGGCCCTGGAGCAGGGAACCAGCATGGGGGATGCCCTGGCCCGGGAGCAGGGTACCAGCACGTGGGGATGCCCCGGCCCTGGAGCAGGGAACCAGCAAGGGGGATGCTCTGGGCTGGCAGCAGGGTACCAGCACGGGGGATGCCCTGGCCCTGGAGCAGGGAACCAGCACGGGGGATGCCCCAGCCCTGGAGCAGGGAACCAGCACGGGGGATGCCCCAGCCCTGGAGCAGGGTACCAGCACGCGGGGATGCTGGTGGCACAAGAGCATCCCACCGCAGACCACAGCCAGGCTGCGGTGGGTGTGTGGGAGCCGGGAGAAGCCACGGTGCCTGCCCGGCTCTTCTCTTGCCGACGTCAGCTGTTTCCCCGTGCTCGGAGCAGCTGCGGCTCCACACCGGTTGATGCCATCAATTAGTTCTTCTCCCCATCCCTGGAGAGGGGATGGTGTGGGGGGCTGCAGCGGGGAGAGAATAAATATTTCAGCAGGTCCAGGCAAAAGCTGGGGTTATTTCGGGGCCGGGATTTATGGGCTATTAGGAATAAGGAATGAGTCTGTGCTGGGAGAGGAGACCCATTAATCCAGGCTGAAGGAGCACAAATGAGCAAGGGGAAATGGAGGAGGCTTTAATTATTTCTCCGCGTTCCAGAATAATAAGCCGGCCCTCCGGCCAAGCTCTGGCGTGGGGCTCTGCTCCCTGGGAACAGGGGCAGGCGAGGGGGCAGTTGCAGTTAAATCCCCCCTCAGCTGTCCTGGGAGGGATGGGGGTCCCATTCTGGGAGCAGTATGAGACCAGTACAAGCAGTGTTGCTGGCTGGGATGTGGTATGGGGGATGCACTGCTTGTGGGGGGAGGCTGCAGGGTGCGGGGATGGCTGGAGGGGCCCGTAGGTCGGTGCCTGGTCCCAGGGGTGCCCTTCCCAGGCCGGGCCAGCCCTGCCACCCGCCGTGCCCCATTAAGGCAATCTCATCTGCGCCTGTAACCGGAGGAGCTGGGCACCGGCGCAGGGGTGAGTCACTGCTGGAGGCAGCCCTGGCCCGGAGCGCATCCCTGGCTCCGCTGCGCCCAGCACCACCTGGGTGACCTTGGGCTGCGCTCCGCTCCCTGGCTCGCCGTGCCCCTCCCCGCTCTCCCTGCTGCTTCTGCATCCCCGCCCCGTGTGCCTCAGTTTCCCCAGGGGCACTTAGGATGGTGGCCCTGGCTCACCCCTTGGCACCCTCGGGGAGCTGCAGGGACACAGCTGCCCTGGTTGGGGGCACACCTCACCGCGTCGGGGGCACCGGGGGGCAGATTTACCCCCGCTGGGGCAGCCTGCCCCCCCACCCTGCCCCATCCCTTGTGGCGGGGGGTCCTGGGGATGTGGGCACCCACATGGCGGGGATGCAGAGCAGGAACAGCCTTGGACCACCTCCTCCTCCGATGGGATGGATGAGGACCAGGTCTCCCTGCAGCATCCCTGTGGCACAGCAAGGCTTGCTCCCTCGGGAGTGTGGCCCAGGGTGCAAAGGTCACCCAGCGGGACCATGGTGGGGTGCAGCAGCCGTCCACTGCACCCCACGCCGGGCAGCATCCTCCTTCCCCGCTCCTGCCAGGCCTGCCGCCGCGGCTCCCGCTGACGTCACCCCGCCGGAGCCAGGAGCTATTTTGGGAACTGCAAAGTCACTGGCGCAATTAGTCCGCTGGCAAAGGGAGTGGGGCGGCGGGGGGGGCCGCGGGGCCGGCTGCTCTCCACGCCGTGCCCCCGCCATGCCGTGCCGTCCTGGGGGGCTGCGTGGCCATGGCCCGTGGGCACCGGCAGCCCTGTGCCTCTCCTTGTGCCTGCAGCCTCAAGGGCTCCCTCCGCCAGGGTAAACGGCCACGGTTGCAAATCCTCCCATCCATCATCTCCTCCTCTCTGCCTTTTTTTTTTATAATTTTATTTCATTCCCCTGGCAGGAGCTGCCCCACGTGGGCTGCTGAACGCTGGCAAAAGCCAGCTCGCTGCCGCCTCGCTGCCATCGCTTGCATTTAGAGAGAGGCAGGAAAGCAATTAGCTGGCAGCGATGCCGGCAACGTGCTCCCCATGGCGATGCCGCGGGCGAGGGGCTGCCCTGCCGGGTGGGAGCGGGGGTCCGGCCGTGGCTGGGTGCTCTGGCTATGCCTTTGGTTTAATCCGGTCTGCATCTTCTCAGATGCAGCCATTGGGGTGCAGGATGGGTGCTCCCGGCTGCAGAGCCCCCACAGCCCTGTTGTCCCCCGTCCCGGGGATGGGGACATGCCACGTGCTGCTGTCACAGCGGAGGGACACCCGTCCCCGGGACACAGCACAAGCAGACAGTGAGGTCCTGCCCTGCAAGTGGCTTCGTGCCTGGGGACGTGGGGACAGTTAGAGGGGACGGTTAGGGTGCTCAGTCCTCCTCCCGCAGTGCTGGGTGCTTTCTCTGGCCACCCTCCTCACCCCCCAGTAACCTCCAGGTCCCGGCCAGAGGGGACATGCACAGAAATGCTGCGAGAAGCTGATTCCTGGCAGGCTCCAAACACCCCAAAAGCGGGGCTCAAAAAATCCCTTTAAAAATCCTGAGACTTCCCCATGTGACCCCGGCATCTCCTTCAGTCCCATCCTCCAGGAAAAAAACCCCAAATCCTTTCTCCCAACGCCTGGGGAGGTGCCATAGCAGGAGTCGGTGCTCAGCTCCCCAAACCTTTGGGCTGGGAGACCCGTGGGGCCGGATCCGGCACGCTGCCCGTCCCCCGCCTAAGGGCACGGCAGAGATGCTTGGGTGCAGGCAGGCTGACACCCACCATTCCCCATCGCTTGGAGCCCCGACTCGGCCTTGGAGGGGGGTCCCTGCCTGCGCCGGGGCTGAAGGAGCAGCCGGTGGTCCTGGGGTGGGGATGGATGGGGCTGGGTGTTCTGGGAGGGATATGGATCTGGGGGGGTGGCTCTGGGGGTGACAGCGGCAAGGTGGGGAGCGTGTGCCCCCCCCGAGGCGGGGGGGCCGGGAGCTGGGTGAGGCTGTGCTGAGTCACGCTGCAGAGCTGGCGAGCGGGACTGCAGCAAGCGGCTCGCTGCCGCCCGCCTGCAACGGGGACGATGTGACAGCCCTGTCCTGCCTGCCCTGCTCCGGCTCCTCGCCTGCTCCTGGGGGTCCAGGGTGCTGATGGAGGGCCAGGGTGCTGATGCCTGGGCTGGGGCGGGGCGGGGGGGGGGGTCCTGCTGCGCCCCAGGTCGTGGCTGTCTCGATGCTCCTGGCCCTTCTTGCGCCTCCCCGGCCCCCCACCTTCAATAAGGATGGGGTGGCTCTGGGGAGGGGGGCCTGGGGGACCCCGGGCAGGGAGGGGGGAGGACTGAGCTGTCCTTGGAGGATGAGTGGCCCCGATCCCAGTGCGGGAGGAGTGTCCCGGGGAGCTGTGACCAGGGGGACAGCGGGGCCGCGGGGCCACTCACTGCCAGCACAAACACAGAAAGGCACTTGGCAGCCACTGGGACACGGGGTGGCTTTCCCCTTGGCACCGGGGGGGTGGGGGGGGTGGGTTGGCAGAGACCCCCCCAAGCTCCCACCCAGTGGCACCAACCCAGGGCAGGGGGCTGAGCATCCACCATCCACTGGGTCCCCGACACCCCTGTGACCACACGGGACAAAGGGCCGAGGCAAAAACCCCGCTGCAGAGGGAAACTGAGGCACAAGCGGGTGCCTGGAGGATTGGCCCCAGATGCTGCCACCTCTCACGCCCGGGGCAGCCCCGTCCCCGCACGACGCTGGTGACCACCCTGCCCGGTGCTGCCCACCGGCCCCGCAGAGCTCGGAGCCGCTTCTGGAGGGACGGAGACAGCCAGGGCTTTTTTTAGGCGCTCCATAAGTGCTGTCTGGGCGGTATTTATATCGACTCCTTAAGTAAGAGCTGCCATCTGAGCCCGACACGCCTGCTTAATTATTAATGCCCTGCGGGGAGGCGGTGTGCCCAGCTGGCCCCAGCCCACCCTCCTGCTGGGTCCCTGGTGGGGTGCCGCACCCAGGGTCCCCCCAGCTCCCCACCAGCACCCAGGGCGAGGGCTGACATCCCGGCTGCCCCAGGGCACCCCGGCTTGCCATGGGCATACGTCCTGCGTGGGAGCATCTTCCCTGGGGCTGGGAGAAAGGCTGGAGAGGGGGGGATTTTCAGAGTGGAGGGTGCGGTGGCATGGGCATCGCTGCAGTTCTCAGCGCCTTGGGGCTTGTGTGGGTATTGGGGATAAGGGGAGGGTGGGAGGCACCGTGTGCTGCCCTCCCATCCCATCTCGGTGACTTGAGGTGGTCCCAAGGAAAATCATCCCTGGGAGCCCGGCTGTGTACCCCGAGGGGTACGGGCAGCCCCGCTTCGTGGCAGGGCTGATGTTAAACAGCGCAGGAGGGCAGCTGCTGCAGCAGAATTAATTTGGGCTTGGAAAGTGCTTTGAAACCCGCAGATGAAAGGCCAGGGCTGAGTACAAAGCGCTGCAGCTCTGCAGACGGGGGGAAGGAAGTTCCCCTTCAAAGCACTGGCGATCTGGGGGGCTCCCCATCAGCCACGGCCCCTCCATCGCCTCCTGCCCCAGGTGAGGCAGCGTCCTGGCTCTGGGGTGTTTTGGGGAGGGTTGGTGCACCCCCGAGCTCGCTCAGGTGTTGGTTGCGGGGTCCTTCCCCGGGGCTGGCGGGACCCCCCAGCTTCGGTGCCTGGCAGGGTGGAGGGGTGCTGGGCTGGGTCCGAGCCTGCACTGTGGCAGGCTGGGGAGCGCTGCTGGTGGGTGCGTGGGGAGAAGAGACGCCCTTGGCCTGCTCCTGGGATGCTTCCCTTGCCGTGTCGCACAGCCAGGCTCGGGGCAGCGAGGTGGAAAAGGGGCTAGGGTGCCGGGGTGCTGGGGTGCTGGGGTGCTGGGGTGCTGGGGTGCTGGGGCCAGGCAGTCTGGCCCAGCAAGGGGCCGGGCAGGGAGGACACGAGGGCACTGCTGTCCTGCAGCCTGTGGGGAAGGGGACACTGAAACCAGAGGTTTTCTCAGCTTGTTTTTCACAAGCTCAACTGCAAAAGCTGGAAAACTGCTGCCCTGGGCAGGCAGCACCTTCCTCGGGGCAACTTGAGCAGCAGCTACCCAGGCAGCGGGGCTGGAGGGTGAGCACCCAGGCTGGAGGGTGAGCACCCAGCCAGGGAGCCCCGGGGCTGCGCAGGAGCCAGGGCATGGCACCCGTCCCTGGGGAATGTCACCCTGCGTCCCCTGCTCTGCCCGACTTTGCCACCCGCTGGCTGAAGACACGCAGGACCCCAAGCAGCGGGTCACTGCTTGCTGCGGCTGCAAGGTGTTGCAGGCATGGCTGCGTACCAACGGCCACCAGCCTTGCCCTCGGTGTGGGGACAGGCTGGGGCACCTGCGCCATGCAACCCCCTCCCCGGGCATCCCCCTTGCCATGCATCCCCCTCCCCGGGCATCCTCCTCGCTCCAAGCAAGCAAACACAGAGGGAAGGGGTGCACGACCTCCGCAGCAAGCGAGGGGTGAGGATTTCTGGATCCGTTTTCGGAGCAGTCAGTAGCTGACCCAAGCGAACCTCCAAGTCAAAGAGAATTCACCGCCTTCCCTTGCGGTGTCACGAGGCATTGACAGCACGGGGAAGGCAAGAAAATGTGAAGAGAAGGACTCGTCTTCCAGGCCGCAGGAATTAACAAAGTGGCACATTTGAACGCGCCGGAGTATTTTTAATACCGTAGGCGGAATTAGGGTTATTAGGTTTTTCTGGGACATCTGCAGAACAGACCCGCATCCTTTGGGTCTTTGTGATTTTCCAACCTGGCAGCCGTCTGGGCTCTTGCTGAGGGGTGTCTATAGGTACCAGGCAGAGGTGGGAGAAGGGCATTTAGTGACAGGCAGCCAGATGACACCTCCAGCTGCCTGGGCTGCCCACTAGAAGCTTCTAACTCTGGCCATTCACCACCTAACCTTCATTCCACCGCTTCCCAGTCTGTAAAACAGAAGAATTAAGTGGTGCGAGGGGTGCTGATTTATGCATCGAAGCCCAAAAAGGGGGCTGGATACACTGCAGATAAATATTACGGCCAGATCGCTATTCTGAAGAATTTACGGCATTATGAATATCATGTTCTGACCTGTGATGGGGAAGGAAATCATCTGTGCTGTGAAATGGATTTATTGCTATGATGCTTTGACAGGAATAAATCAGTATTTGTTCGGTCTGGGGCAAATACGCGGTCACTGTAAATCAGCAGAGCTGCGGTGATTTGGACTCGCTGAGAACCTGCCGTATTTATGTAAATTATTAGGTAAGGGTCATAAGGTTTGTATGGAGAGGCAATAGTTTTTATTAGGCCAGTTGATGTATTTGGAGAAACCAGATGAGCTTCCGGGTACACAAACGCTGGTCCAGGCTTGTGTTCAATACAGTCCATGAGAATACAGAAGTTGTACCCAAGGGCTAATATTATTTTTTCCGAGTTAGAGAAACCATACATCCAACCCAAATGTAGGAGCATCATTCGAAAGGTGTCTGGGAAGAGCAGGCAGCTCCACTCTGGTCCATACCCAAGATCTGATAGTCCTGCTTGGCTTGGGCGATGCCCCATGGCAATTCTCCAGACTATTGATAAGAAATGGTAGCAATAGCTGAAAAACCAGTTCGGGACCCACGATGTACTTGGACATTCTTCTGCATTTTGCACTTTTTTACTCAAATTCTCTCCCCAAAGCTGGCGCAAAAACGCCTGCTGAGCTCTCCAGAAATGGTGGCAAGCCTCCTCAGAAGAATTATTGAATCATAGAATCATGGAATAGTTTGGGTTGGAAGGGACCTTTAAAGCTCATCTAGTCCCGTGGGCAGGGACACCTTCAACTCGATCAGGTTGCTCAGAGCCCCGTCCAACCTGACCTGGAATGTTCCCAGGGATGGGGCATCTACCACCTCTCTGGGCAACCTGCTCCAGTGTCTCACCACCCTCATTTTAAAAAATTTCTTCCTTGTATCTAGTCTAAATCTCCCCTCTTTTAGTTTAAAACCATTCCCCTTGTCCTGTCACAACAGGCCCTGCTAAAAAGTCTCTCCCCATCTTTCTTATAAGCCCCCGTTAAGTACTGAAAGGCCGCAATAAGGTCTCCCCAAAGCCTTCTCTTCCCCAGGCTGAACAACCCCAACTCTCTCAGCCTTTCCTCACAGCAGAGCCGTTCCATCTCCTGATCATCTTCGTGGCCTCCTCTGGACCCGCTCCAACAGGTCCACATCCTTCTCGTGCTGAGGACCCCCGAGCTGGATGCAGCACTGCAGGGGGGGTCTCATGAATGCGCCATTATCAGAAAAGAGGAATAAACTGCCCTTGTCTTATGGGCGCTTTCCTTGGGATCGCCGTGGTGGTAAACAGAAGCCGGGCACAAAGGCTGTTCTCACACCAGAACCACGTGTGCTGCGGGGTGTGAGACTGGGGACGCGAGCAAGGAGACAGCGTTTTATTTTATGGAAGAAATAGAGAGGATCTGGGTGTATTTCTAGTTTTATTTTATCAGAAGGCGTGATTTCTTCTGCTCTCGGAAACTGTAAACAAAGAATTATTTTGTGTAAAACAAATCCATTCAATAGAATTCTCTGTTATTTGTAAAGCAGTGCTAAAACCACAAGAAAGATGGAGATCTCACCCCAAAATGGCGTTGCTCGCCATCATAAAGCTCTATCAGCATTTCCAAACCAATTTGTCCCCACTCACTCGGGTGAGACCATGGCCCACAGGCATTAACAGGGGTGGCCACTATTGCCCTGCGGAAACCGGCACGTCCCGGTGCCACCGAGGTTTCCTGTGGTGTTTCAGAAGAAAACCACAGGGCGTGGGGATCGTCAAGTGGGACGGCTGTGTCCTCCGAGATCGTCCTCACACCTCCCAAAGCGCCCACGCGGGGACAGCGGTGGCGGGAAGGGCTGGGGACGCGTAGTGCATGCACTGGGACACACCTGGCGTGCGAGGGGGAGGACGGCGTTCACCCACGCGGAGCCGAGCGTCAGCACCGCCCGGCTCCCTCCGACCGGGGATAAAGCGCTTCCGTCGGGATCAGCGCGGCTCCGTTCATTAGACCCCTTTCCTTTCCCGCAGCGCTGCAGCGTCCTCTCAGCATCGCTTTATCCATAGGCTTTTTAGGAAAACGGGATCTCTTATGGCTCCTGATGGAGTTCCTAAGGCGCAGCAGCAGCTCTGCGAGGTCCGAGCGCTTTTCTTTCACGTCTTATCGACGAGCGAGCGCACCGCGCTCCCACGCTGGCCACTCGTAAACGATCCAGCGTCCCTCTTCGGTGGGGCGGCTCTCCTCCGCTGGGCTGGAAGGACCCCGTCCCGCGGCATGGGAAAGGGCAGTTGTTTGCCCCAAGCTGTGTCACCGCAGCCTGGCCCAGCCCCACGACGGTGTCAGGGACCCCACGGCCCTCCGTGGGCCCCGCGCAGCATCTGCCCCGGGGCAGCCCCCCAGCACCGGGGCGGCCCCGAGCTGCCCGGGAGGTGCTGCAGGCCCCGGCGTTGGACAGGGCTGATGGCGGCCTGGGCTGTGAGTGGGTCTGGGGTGTGAGTGGGCCTGGGTTGTGAGTGGGTCTGGGGTGTGAGCAGGCCCGGGGTGTGAGTGGGTCTGGGCTGTGAGTGGGTCTGGGGTGTGAGTGGGCCCAGGGTGTGAGTGGGTCTGGGGTGTGAGTGGGTCTGGGCTGTGAGCGGGTCTGGGGTGTGAGTGGGTCTGGGTTGTGAGCGGGTCTGGGGTGTGAGCAGGCCCGGGGTGTGTGTGGGTCTGGGGTGTGAGTAGGTCTGGGTTGTGAGCGGGCCTGGGTTGTGAGCAGGTCTGGGGTGTGAGTGGGCCTGGGTTGTGAGTGGGTCTGGGGTGTGAGTGGGTCTGGGTTGTGAGTGGGCCTGGGGTGTGAGTGGGCCTGGGCTGTGAGCGGGTCTGGGGTGTGAGTGGGACCTGGCTGTGAGTGGGCCTGGGGTGTGAGTGGGCCTGGGCTGTGAGAGGGCCTGGGTTGTGAGTGGGACCTGGCTGTGAGTGGGCCTGGGGTGTGAGTGGGCCTGGGGTGTGAGTGGGTCCAGGTAGCGAGTAGGTCTGAGTTGTGAGTGGGTCCAGGCTGCACGTGGGTCTGGGTTGTGAGTGAGTGGGCCTAGATCAAGAGTGGGCCTGGGCTGTGAGTGGGTCCAGGCTGCGAGTGGGCCTGGGCTGTGAGTGGGCCTGGGCTGTGAGTGGGCCTGGGTTGTGGGTGGGCCTGGGCCGTGAGTGGGCCTGGTTTGCGGGTGAGTCCGTACTGTGAGTGGGCCTGGGCCGTGAGTGGGTCTGGGTCGTGAGTGGGTCCGGGCTATGTGTGGGCCCGGGCCGTGCGTGGTCCCCGTGGATCAAGCAGCGGCCCTGCGTCCCACACGGGTGCAGGCAGCGGCCTCCCCGCCGAGCGAGGCCTACCCCCGGAGGGGAGCCCCGTCCCCCCGCCCCGCGGGCCGCTCCCGGTGAATCAGCACGGGCAGCCGGCGGGACCCCGCGGGCGGGGCGGGGCGGGACCCCGGCGGGGCAGAGCGAGGCCGCGAGGCCGGGGGCGGGGCCGGGGGCGGTGTGGCGCTTCCGCGCGGGGCACGACGGGAGATGGAGTCCTCGGGGGGGTGCGGCGGTTCCCGCCGCACCCCCCCGAGGACTCCATCTCCCGTCGTGCCCCGCGCGGGGGTGGCGGGCGGCGGGGCGGGGCGGGGCGGGGCGGGCGCAGGGGGGTTGTGGTGGCCCGCGGCGCGCGCACAGCACCGGGTGCAGCCGTCGCCTCAGCCGCAGCAGCGCCAGGAGCCGCCGCCCGCCCGCTCGCCCTCCTCCCGCCGCCGCCCTTCCTCCTCATCCTCCTCCTCCTCTTCCTCCTCCTCCCGGAGCCCGCAGCCTCCTTGCCCTTCCCCCGGCCCCGCGAAGATGGTGGACCGCGAGCAGCTGGTGCAGAAGGCCCGGCTGGCCGAGCAAGCCGAGCGATACGACGACATGGCGGCCGCCATGAAGAACGTGAGTCCCGTCCCGTGTCCGTCGTCCTTCCCTCCCCGCCTCCCCCCCTCACCCCACCCCGCCGGGCCCGGGGGTGCGGGTCCGCGCTCCCCTCGCCCTTCCCGTGCTGCCCCCCTCGGTGGGTGGTGGGCTCGGCCGGGGCCGGGCTGGGCTGGGGGGGGGGCCGCGCCGCGGGGCTGTGCGGGCCCCGGCCCCTCGCCCTTACCGCCCGCTTACCGACCCTCCGTGCGGCTCCGGTCCTTGTGCTGCCCCCAGCACCCCCCGCCGGGTGCCGCTTCCTTCACCTTTTCCCGCCTAGGGACTCCCTGCTCTCTCCTGATCCCTATCCCCCGCCCTAGAGCCCCCCACTCATCCTCTCCCCTGTTCTGGAGCTCCCACCTAGCCCCACGCATCCCCCTCCTCTGCCCTAGAGCCCCCCACCCTACCCCATGCATCCTCTCCCCTGCCCTAGAGCTCCCACGCATTGCCTCCCCTGCCCTGCTGCCCCCCCCATACCCTCTCCTCTGCCCTGCTGCCCCTCAATCTGCCCCACGCCCCCTCTCCCCTGCCTTAGAGCCCCCACCCTGCCCCACGCATCACCTCCCTGCCCCATCCCTTCTTTCCCCCCACACCAGGCCCCCCACCCTGCCCCATGCATCCTCCGCCGTGCCCCCATCCCCACCGCTGCTTCCCGCCCTGCCCCAGCGCAGGGGGCAGAGGAGCCAGCCCTGGGGTGCGGTGCTCCCTGGGGAGGTCATGCCGGCTCGGGGGGGACTGCCAAGCCCCATGGGGCGAGGCTGCGGGGAACCATGCTGGGGGGGGGTTTGCGTGCACACCTCTCCTCGCTGCCGAAATAACCCCCCATTGCTCCTGTGCATCCCTTCCTGCGTGCGGTCGGCGAGGCTGGTGTGTGCTTATGACCCCAAAGATCGGGAGCCCTTTCGCTGCCACAGCTCTTATTTTTACTGCACTTGGTTGGAGATTTATGAATTGAGTCATGTTGTATTCATTTCACGCTCTTAAAATAAAGACTCTGCATATAGCAGGCTGATCTGATTTGTGACACTGAACGCTCCCCTTCAATACTGACATTTTGACAATATAAGAAGGGAAAAAAAACCATATCTCTGATCTGATCTTGCAAACAAAGCAATCGTGGGAGGCAGGATCAAGTCATTCCAGAAGATTCTGCATTTGTCATATTGCAGAGAGGCTAGACTGGGTGGAGGGAGGGAGGGGGTGCTTTAAAGGGGAAAACTGTTCTTTATGTTTGTCTTCTTAGTCAGGTCTGAACCTTTGCGAGGAGCTGGGGTGTCCTCCCTGGCTGATGAAAAGTGAATGCTGATCTAGGAATGTCGCAGTCTGCCGTGGGTGCAGCTCTGTTTGCCCATATTGCACCATTTTGTCAATAACCTTGCATTTATCAAACAGACAAAACTGTCACAGCCTGAGCATGGGGAGGGAGGAGATGTCTTATCAAGAAATGAAATACAGATAATCAGAACGAGATATTATCATATTAAACCAACCGGGCTATTCCTCTGCTTCTCTATGGCTTTTATACCATTTTCTGATAACGGCATCTATTCATTTTAAAGCAAAGCCTGCTGCGTGAGCAGATCCTACAGCTCATTTCCT